>NC_141164.1:112080435-113330435 GCF_053477565.2 Lygodium microphyllum
TGCTCTATTGGACCATCATTATCAAGCTAGAGGCATGAATACCTCTAGCCTAAGGGGAGGGCTAATGATCCGGGTTTTTTACAACCCGGATTACTACCACAAAATTTTGGCCAAAGCCCCTATCAAGAGCTTACCATATCACTTTGGGTTTACTCTTCAAGCACTAGGTATACTACATTGCTTCTCGATTACGATCACTCTAGCAAATGGGGGGAACAAGTTCTTAGAAGGCATGTCAATGTAAAGGGTCAAAGGGATGGTTATCTTAGTGAAGATGAAAATGGATTACACCTAGGAGTTGAGTGAATGCATAGATTTTTCAAAGGACTAGCCTCCAACTACATATGGGCTCCGTTTGCATCACTAAGATTTGGAATCTATCACCATCATTAGAGGACACCTCACCCTTTCACACAAGTCAATATCCACATCATGGTGTCATTTGGATCTTACACAAAAGCTTACAAGCATGGACCCCTTTTGTCACATGCTTATATGTATTTATATACATATGGGGGACTAAAGTCAAAGCAGCTTTTGAAAGCCATTTTTTATAATCTCAATAACTCCCAAGAAAAAGTGAATTTCAAGAAAATTCTTGCGAGGGCCGATCGGTTTCGACCTGGTCTACAAAGTTGCAGAAGAAACTTGTTCCAAATTCCTCACGGATTTGAAGTTATGAAGGCGCAGACTGCTGGCTACATGCAATTTTCTTCTCTCTTTCACCACACCAACTTTCCACTCTATCTTTCTTGTAAATATATTATAATAATGTGCTTTGGGCACCCACCTCTTGTAATCTAGCTCAATTTCTCTATTTTGTCTACCACCACCCTTGGCTTCTTGCATGATGATCAAGGTGGGGACTTGTCCCATCCACTACTCTCCATATTTTCAAAGATGCCATACATCATCTAGGATTATGTTAATCAAGAAGATTAGCTTAATCTAATCCCTCATGAAGGCTATATAAAGAGCCCATGGAGAATGAAGAAGGGGGGGAGAGGGAGAATGACAAGTCCATGAGAGCATTCTAGAATACCCTCATCTCTTTGAGGGAAGCTATGAGGGAGTTCTTTTATTATGTAGCATAATGGCAAGCTTCCTCTACCTCTTCTCCTATTATCTCCCTCTCTTCTCATCTTCTCATTCCATGTAGCATAATGGCAAGCTTCTTCTATCTCTTCTCCTCTTGTCTCCCTCTCCTCTCATCTCTCTCTCTTATATTCCAATATGGTGTCTAGCACATATATTCTCTCTTGTAAATTTGTGTCTTGGCTTTCTTTATTCTCTTTGAGAATAGGGATGTCCTAGCCCATCCTCTCTTTGGCTAGGTGGTGCCCCTCTTTAGTTCTCTTAGTGAGGATTGGAGGTTGGATGGGTAAGAGGCAACCCGTTCATCATTTCAGCCCTCAGCATCATGCTGGAAAAAGAAGAAATAAAGGAAGGTTGGAGCGAAAATAAAAGTGAGCGTCAGAAAAGGATTAAGTGCTACCTTGCGAGGGCTTGGTAGGTTCTTGGGTACCGAGACAGGACCTGAGGCCGATGCCCTGTTCTCCTTGGGTTACTACGCTCAGCTCCCTCCTTTTTACATGCCCGAGTATGAAAATCATAAAAACCCTGGAAGAAGAAATGTGCTAAAAGAAAATACTTCTTGATCAGGCTATAGGAGTCCTCGCCTAATAGGAGCTCCTAGTTGTGTTGTTCTTAGTTAGGTAGGTAGTTCAGACCACCACTTAGGGCAACCTCTTTGACAGTTCTTTTTAGTTTGGCCGTGTTGGAGTAGTTGGTTAGTGACTAGCTTCGGACCTTTTATCAGATTAGGCTAGGCCTACTCCTTGTAGATGTCATGCCTTGGTTCCGTCAGGGGGTAGGGTGAGCACTGTGCTATGTTTAATATGTATCTATTTTGTATTAGCTTGATGCTTCCTTTGGTTGTTTTGTGCAAATCTATTGTGGGATTCGACGGGCTGAGTCGCCCTATCCCGTGATCGCCAATGAGAGCGGAGTTTTGATGATGAGAAGTGCTTAAAAATAGCTAAAAATTACGAATATTAAGGGAAAAATATTCAACGTCGAAGGCGGCGGCTTTAAGCGTCAAAGTGCTTTAAACGCGTCACCGGCCACTTGTTTATTTTTTATAATTTTTCAGACTAATGTGTGGATTGTCAGGAGTCACCGGCCAATGCGGGATGCCAAGCCGGACGCCCAGGATTTTTCAAAGCTTGATTCGGAGTCCGGACGGGGAAATGGCCAAGGAAACGGTCAAGATGCGAAGAGGTGGACAAAACTTTGGTCAAATGGGCAAGTGACCTATGGGAGCCCAACATTTTAATGTAGCATGAAACTTTCATGCAAGGGGAAGAAGCAAAACGTGGAGAGAGGAGGCACCAAGACACGCTGAAAAATGCGCCTCCTCCTCTCTCATCATGGCATGCAGGTTACAAACAACCCCCGGGAGTGATTCCCCTCTGTATACTAACTCTATCGTGGTGCTTGGCCCGTCAAATGGTGGCCTCAATGGAGATATCTGATTTCAGTCTTTCTCTCTCCTTCCTCTCTCTCCCTTAAGGGGTTGTTCTTGTGTGGAAGAAGACAATGAAGGATAGTGGAGGAAAGCTTGTTCGGATGAGACCGGATTGCTTGCGGGTGGATGAAGGCATGAAGAATGCTGTTCTTGAAGATGTTGACATTGAATGAGGGCTGACATGCAGTCCCATAGCAAAACCGAGATCCTGAGACACAAAGCCTAAGCGGTAATTCAATTTTTATGAAGAAAAAATAAGTTTTTATCTTATTTGGGTGATGAAATATTGTTCCCATGGGCTGATAATGCATTACGTTGTTGTTTTCTATGAGTTTGATCAGTTTATGCTCAGAAAATTAGAAAATCATAAGTGTTATGATTGAAATTAATGGTATAAAACCCGTAAAACACGCGTTTAAGAGGCAAAATGGGGGTTTTTTGCAAAATAAAGGAGAAACATGAGATATAACATCAATAAAACCTGAACTTTTGCTATCAAGAAACCTAAGGGCCAGAGCCCATAATCAATCTTAATTTCTAGTCATTTTTATTGAAGAAAATAGAGGAAAAATACCAAAAAATGGTAAAAAATGGGTTTTAAATGGGAGAAAATTAGGAAACGATAAAAGAAAAATTCCAGAAAATCACATAAGTGTTTCTGCAATGTATAATGAAGGTAGAGCACAAGGTTAACCTCGTTTTACTCTCATTTCTATGTTTTTGTCTGTATTTATTGCTTTCTCTACAAAGAAATACACATAAAACGACTCTTGCACCTATCAACGATTGCAAAACATTAAACGGTAGGGTGAGAGGAGAGTTTGAGCGTCAAAGTACAATCTTAAATTTGATTTATGTGTTGCATCATGGCTATAGGACGTTGTTTTAAAATAAAGGAAAAGGCAGCATGAGCGTAAGTCTCGGTGTCTCTCCTCGTTTCAATACATAAATGTTAGCATGGAAATCATGAAAAGATTAGTTTCGCATGATGCATAATGCTGATTTTCTATTGTTTGTGCACTAAACCATTCACATTATGCACTATGCATGGTTCATGGTATCGAAGAAAAATCTCCTGGACTGCATAGCAATTGTTTTCTTAGGACTTTGACCCACGATTGAGAGTGTGAGGTTATCCCTTGCCGTAGGGTAGAGGGTCGGGTTCCTAAGGGACTGTGAAGTGAGAAATCATGGTATACCTCCTGGAAATACGAGAAATATAAAAGAGAGGAGTTTGTGCTCGTTTGTGTTATATGTTTAGCAGCGCATCAAAGGGCCAATCCCTGTGATGTAGAAGAGCTGCAGTGGGGCTCCGACTATTAGTCAGTGGAGTGCCTCCTATGTGTGTGTGATTTTGGCATTGCCAATGTATAAGGGTTCTCCCTCTGAGGAGTTTAAGGGAAATGTTGGACTATAAACTATAAACACAGGAATTAAGCTTTAGGGTAGTTTGTGCTTTGGCATTAGATTAACGCTCTTGGTCCGCGAGGCCGTGAGGGTGTTTGTGTGTCATGAGCATGAGGTCCGGCTAGTGCTATAGCCAGTGCCGGCCCGTTTTAGGTCCCATCACCCTAGCATCATATGTATATCTTGCTCATAGTCATGTGTTACTCCAACCAATTGCATCACAGTCTTTTCCTTCAAAAACTAATCACTTTTGAGGATCACAAACAACTGTGCCATCCTAAGATCACTTTTTCTCCCTAATCTTTCCTCTAGCTCCCATGGACTATTACTGAAAGTTACTCCATGGGTGCTTCCCCACAATGACCCAAACTCAAGCATGGTGTCACTTTCAAGGAAAATAGTAAAGTAATTGGCCACATTTCTAACCAAAGATCCTACTAAACCATTTATAATGGACAATGTATCTTTAGGGTTAAGGGGATTCGTTGGTTTCATCATCATGCCCGAGACTTTAATCAGTCTAGTTTAACATCCACCGTTTCAAGGCGGCTCTCGACTATAGAATAAGGCTAATAGTTCCCTTATGCAACCAAGATTTGGAAACCACCACTTGTAGGCAGCTCTCGGAAAATGCACCACCTGTTGCAATCTAAAACAAGCCCGACACTAGCTATAAGCACTAGTTGGGCCTCTATAACACTCACAAGATAACCCCACACAGCCTCGCAGCTAGGAGTGTCCAAGGGCACAATACCCTAATCACTACTATAGATATTACGTTTGTAATAGAGCGTAGTCCAACAATTTCCATTTCCTACTACTCAGAGGGAGAACCCAACAAAACCCCAAGTTTCCATCATTTTCATAAAAATCGCAACTTGTGGATTTTGCCTGTTTTGTGGGAAATCATTGTATCATTTAATTTTCTTGTTTCTTTTATATTTAAGAGAGAATGCAACATAGGAAATCAAGAACAATCATTATCAAACACTTCCTTCAACCATTTTTCATAATTAAAAAAAAGATTACTTATGTATAAGAAACACACTTTTGGAGATGCGTATCTTGAAATCAGGAGGCCACTCATGCTTCTCCTTTGCCATTGACACACTCTCTTGCTGGATCTATGTCCTCTACCACTTCAACATCATCATTTGATCCAAATTTGTCATCACACCCCACCCCCTTCTCTCTTGAATTGATCCATATGAATGGGCAGCATGACGAGAGAGAAGAGAGGAGAGAGAAATACTAAAAATCAAAATGTCATTCCCTTCATCATATTACACATAGTTACCATCAAAATATTGCCGTCTCTGCATAGATGAGAGCGGAATTTTAATGCCGAGAAGTGCTTAAAAATAGCTAAAAATTACGAATATCAAGGGAAAAATATTCAACATCGAAGGCGGCAGCTTGACCTAGGATGATTTTAAGCGTCAAAGTGCTTTAAAGGCACCCGAGCGACACTTGTTGATTTTTGATAATTTTTCAGATTTCTGTGTGGGTTATTAGGATTTATCGGCCAATGTGGGATGTCAAGCCAAACGCCAAGGATTTTTCAGAGCTCGATTCGGAGTCCGGACAGGGAAATGGCCAAGGAAAGGGGCAAGATTTGAAAAGGCGGACCAAAGTTTGGCCAAATGGGCATGACCTTTGGAGAGTTGGGGCATTGGATGCCACTTGACATTTAGGATGGAAAATATTTGTGAAAAAAATGGAGGAACATGTCATCTACAAGCGGCTGCATTTTGCGCCATGAATGGATGAGATGGAGATGTGGGGCTGAATGCAACCCACCCAACTGACAATCGGGCTGATCTACTTCTTCCCTGCTGATCATATCACCGCCTCTCACTCCTCAAATGGTGGCCTGGTTGGAAATCTCTGATTCTAGTCTTTCTCTCTCCTCCCTCTCTCTCCCTTAAGGGGCTGTTCTTGTGTGGAAGAAGACAATGAAGAATGATGGAGGAAAGCTTGTCCGGATGAGATCGAATTGCTTCCGGGTGGATGAAGACATGAAGAGTGCTATTCTTGAAGATGCTAGACATGGAATGATGGCTGACACGCAGACCCATAGCAAAACCGAGGTCGCGAGACACAAAGCCTAAGCAGTGATTCAATTTTTATGAAGAAAAAATGAGTTTTTATGCTATTTGGTTGATGAAATATTGTTCCCATGGGCTGATTATGCATTATGTTGATGTTTGCCATGAGTTTGATTAGTTTATGCTCAAAAAATCAGAAATTTGTAAGTGTTATGACTGAAATTAATGGTATAAAACCCGTAAAACACGTGTTTAAGAGTCAAAATTGGATTTTTTTGCAAAAAAAAGGGGAAACATGAGATATAACATCAATAAAACCTGAAATTTTGTTGTCAAAGAACCTAAGGGTCATAGCCCATAATCAATCTCAATTTCTAGTCATTTTTTATTGAAAATAATAAAGGAAAAATACTTTAAAATGGGTTTTAAATGGGAGAAAATTAGAAAACAATAAAAGGAAAATTTCAGAAAATCACATAAGTGTTTGTGCAATGTATAATGAAGGTAGAGCACGAGGTTAGCCTCGGTTTACCCTCATTTCTATGTTTTTTCCATATTTATTGCTTTCTCTACAAAGAAATACACATAAAATGACTCTTACACCTATCAACGATTGCAAAACATTAAACGGTAGGGTGAGAGGAGAGTTTGAGCGTCAAAGTACAATCTTAAATCTGATTTATGTGTTGCATCATGGCTATAGGACGTTGTTTTAAAATAAAGGAAAAGGCAGCATGAGCGTAAGGCTCGGTGTCTCTCCTCATTTCAATACATAAACATTAGCATGGAAATCATAAAAAGATTGGTTTCGCACGATGCATAATGCTGATTTTCTATTGTTTGTGCACTAAACCATTCACATTATGCACTATGCATGGTTCATGGTATCGAATGAAAATCTCCTGGACTGCATAGCAATTTTTTTCTTAGGAGTTTGACCCACGATTGAGAGTGTGAGATTATCCCTTGTTGCCGTAGGGTAGAGGGTCGGTTTTCTTAAGGGATTGTGAAGTGAGGAAGCATGGTATATCTCCTGGAAATACGAGAAATATAAAAGAGAGGAGTTTGTGTTCGTTTGTGTTATATGTTTAGCAGCGCATCAAAGGGCCAATCCCTGAGATGTAGGAGAGCTGCAGTGGAGCTCCGACTATTAGTCGGTGGAGTGCCTCCTAAATGTGTGTGATCGTGGCATTGCCAATGTATAAGGGTTCTCCCTTTGAGGAGTTTTAGGGAAATGTTGGACTATAAACTAAAAACGCAGGAATTAAGCTTTAGGGCAGTTTGTCCTTCAGCCTTAGATTGACGCTCCTGGTCCGCGAGGCCGTGAGGGTGTTTGTGTGTCATGAGCATGAGGTCTGGCTAGTGCTATAGCCAGTGCCGGCCCATTTCAGGTCCCATCAGTGGTGTGTCTGCCGGGAGCCACTTATAAGTGGTGGCTTTTGGATCTAGGGTTTCTAGGGACCAAAAGGAAGTTGGTTTATGTCCTCTGATAAGGACCGTCAAGCTGAAATCTAGAAAGCAGAACGTGTTGAGAGGGCTAGACGGCGGTTAGAGATTGTAAGCCGTTATTCTCCTCAAAGGAGTAGCCCAGTACGTATACGAAGCTATGGTCTTAGTCACTTAACTACTCCACCTATTCCATTAGGTGCAGGAGGAAGTGTAAGATCTTCCTCTCCTCCATCAAGTTTACCCACTTCAAGTGGGGGTGTGAATCCGTCATTTCAAGCTCCTATTGCTAATCCGATTGTCACCATGGCACAGCCTATTGCGATTCCTACAGGGACGTCGGATTTACCAGCCTTAGGGGTTCCCTTGCCCATTTTTAATGGGTTAGCGAAAGAGGATGCAGAATTTCACATTTGTGAATTTCAGAGATTGATGTTCAATTATCGCATCCAGGACGAGGGACATCTCATGATGTTCTTCAATATGATGTTAAAAGGAAGGACTGCGGTATGGTATCACATCATAGAGTCTGGAACCATAGCCACCATTGATCAATTCTATACAGCTTTTTGAGCGGAATATGCCCCTGAAAGAGGTGGCCAATATTGGTTGCGGGTCTTGAATGTAACTCGCCAAGATCCTCACAAGAATGTGAAAGCATATGCCAAGAAGTTGAAGGAAGTATTTCGTAAGTTGCAAACTTACATTCCCATTTCGCCGGCTGCCCAATTGCAATACTTTTTGCATGGGTTGGATTTTAATATCCAAGTACAATTGAGCAGTGTGGCCTTGGCAGATATAGACACCGCTATTACATGGGCAGAGGGAGTGGAAGCACGATTACAAATGTCCTAATCCTCTCGAATGAATGTTAATGGGGGTTTAGTACCTAGTGGCAATCCATCATTAACGAATGGAAGTCAAGGGATGCCTATGACTAACCCTAATGGGAGAGGGAGTGTGGTTTCGAATGTACCTTTACTACCGGCTCCTCCCAGTGTGACTATGCCTATGGCAAGTCAGTTGGCTCCATCAAATGTTGGAGGCCAAGTTTCGAGTTCTAATGTTGTTCTTGTGGGTCAACAGCCAATGCCAATTCAGATTGTTAGGCCAATGGAATGACGGGTTGATGATCGGGCCTACGAATCGAGTGCATCTAATGTCCTTGGTGAAGTCAAGGACATGATGAAGCAGTATACCGATATGATTTTCGAACAATATCGACAAATAGCTGTTAACGTTAATTTCTTGAAGAAGTAACAAAATCTGATAGGGAGTTGACGCCCTGAAGAGGGTGGACCCTCTAGATTCAATTGTAAGTGGTGTGGTGGATAGCACTTCCCCAAAAATTGTCCAAATGTGAAATGTGACATTTGTGGGAAGTTGGGCCATCTAGCTGCTACCTGTTGGAGTAAGATTAGCTCTCTCCAACAAGGGAGTAAACAACCGGGCCTAGTGAATCACAGAGCGCAAGAAAATAACTTGCAGCAGAATGATGCACCAAGACAAATATTGCAGAGGGGAAAAACAAATATAGAAGATTTGCCACAAGGCAATGGAGTCAGCCTTATTGAGGCTGTACAAGTTAATGATGCCGAAACCTCTAACTTAAGAGCTGTGACAAGAGGCCAAAAGGCTAAAGAGGTTGACAAAGATAAGGAAAAACCAGTTGAGGGAAACCCTAAACAAGGGGATAAGGGGATGCAAGTCCAGAGTCCTAGCATGGAAGGGGGACCGCTAAGGCCAGTTGACAAGAAAGTTGACCCGAAGAAGGATGAGGAAGTGCCAAGAAAGAAGGCAAGAGCTAAGAAAGAAGCACCAAAACCGGTCCAAAGACCAAAAGAGAGGATGGTTTGGCGAGAAACGAGAGCTTTGGCTACTTATCATGACTTTGATTTAGCAAGTTCTCTTTGCGAAGTTAAACCAGATGTGAACCTCTTGCAATTGATCAAATTATCTCCAGGAGTACGCAAGGAATTTAAGAAGATCCTGTGTATTGGGTATATTGTAGAACCCTTGGGCATAGCACGAGTAGGGGAAGATTGGTTTGACCATGCTGAAAAGAACTACCCTAGGGTTCCAGCTTATGTGGATGGAATATTAGTGGAACATGCCATTGTAGACACTGGATCCTCTGTCAATATCATGAGTTCAGAATTGATGGAGAGGTTAGGTCTAGGCATACAGAAAGATAGGTCCACCCTTCTGAGAATGGCTGATGATAGTCTATGACAACCAGAAGGTTGCATTACTAAGGTCCATGTTACAGTTGCGAGTGTAGAATGCTTCTTGGACTTTAGGGTGATCAGATTTGCAGGACATCCTAGCTATCGAGTTTTTCTAGGTAGGCCTTGGATCTTACGAACATAATGTCACGTCGATATACCCGCCGGTCGAGTGGTTCTAGGTCGAGGTGCTAATCGAGTAATAGATGCTTATCCCGAGTCTTCTCAAAGTGAGAGAGCTCCTTTATCTTCTACTAAATTAGAGACAGCAGATGATCCATATGGTAGTGAGACATCATCTAGTGATGAATCTAAAGAGGGGTCCACTACAGAGGACATCTATCAGATAATTCTAAATGAGCCGATAGAGCCGCAAGATAGGATAAGAGACACGGATGTAATTGAGTTGGACCTTGGCACACTGAATGATTCGTGGCCAATTAAATTAGGTTCCATGCTCAGTTGAACATAAAGGGAGGACTATGTGTCCTTGATTCAAGAATTCCGTGATATCTTTGCTTGGAGTTACGATGAGCTGAGAGGCATTCCTCCCAGTCTAGCTGTTCCTACTATTCCTGTAAAAGATGGCAGTCGTCCTGTGCGTCAGAAGGTAAGGCGTATGCCTTTTGAACTGAGGGACGGGCTGTTTGAGGAGTTACAGAAGCTAAGGAAAGCTGGTTTGATCTTCCATGTTCAACACACAGAATGGTTTTTACCAGTTGTTATCAGGAAGAAGAAAAATAACCACATCCGATTATGTGTGGATTTTAGAGAGCTGAATAAGCAAACAGTTAAGGATTATTACCCGTTGCCATTTATTGACCAAATTTTGGATCAATTAGCGGGTAGGAAAATATATTCATTCATGGATTGCTTTGCAGGATACAACCAGATGGAAATTGCAAAAGAGGACAAGTTGAAAACAACTTTTATTACTGTCTTTGGTACTTTTGCGTACCATGTGATGGCCTTTGGTTTATGCAATGCACCTAGATCGTGGCAACGAACAGCAAACAAGAACTTTGGTGACATCTCCCCAGATGAGTTGAAAGTATTTATTGATGACCTGGGGGCAACCACTGTAAGGGAAAGGATGTTGATTATTTTAAGAAAGTGCTTTAAGCGTTGCAGACAATTTTGTATCACTCGTAACCCACGAAAGTGTGTTTTTGGAGTACCTTATGGGCTATTGCTGGGCCATGTGGTCAGTTCAGTAGGGATAGCAACTGACCCTGAAAAGACCAAGGTTATAGTCGCTATGAGTCCACCACGCACTCCGAAAGAGGTGCATAGCTTTTTGTCATCGATAGGGTACTATCGTAGGTTCATCAATGCCTTGGCAGAAAGAACGTTGCCATTAATGAATTTATTATCCTTTAGCTGTTCATTTGAGTGGAGCGACCCTTGTAAGGTAGCTCTTGAGGATGTGAAACAGGAGCTAGTAAAAGCACATGCTCTAAAAGCACCTAAAAGGGGTGAGGTGTTCTATATATTTTCAGCAGCCACTATGCATAGTATCAGCTGTGCTGTTTAGCCCAAATCTGGGAGGAAAAGTGGTATCATCCAATAGCTTTTGCTAGTCGAAAATTGGGCATCTCAGAGATCAACTATACCTACATGGAGAAGTTGTGTCTTGCGATGGTCTTTGGGACTAAGAAATTCAGGCACTACATCCTCTATGAAAATGTAGTGTTCTATACGAAGGCGGAAGGACTTAGATTGCTTATGAACAAGCTACAGCCGCCTGATCGTTTGGCAAAGTGGTTAATCACTTTGCAGGAGTTCGATTATGAGATCAAGAGTAAGCCACCAAGGTTGCAGGGTATTGTGGAATGCCTTGCGGATTTCGGGGAGCCGAAAGATACTTTGGCTGAAGGAAGTGATATTGAGGAAATGTTTAAAATTGATACAGCTTCTAGTCCATCTTGGTATGCTGCTATTACGCATTATCTATCAACAGGAGAGACGGGAGCTAGTTTGTCAAAGTCTGAAAAGAGGAAAATCAAACAACAGGCTTTGAAGTTTTCCTTGATTGCAGGGACACTATATCGGCTAGGTGTTGATGATATCTACCGCCGATGCGTGATGCCTGACGAGGTTCCTTTTATCTTGGAGGAGTGTCATGACTCTGCATGTGGAGGACACTTCGCAGGATGGTTCACGACGCAGAAAGCATTATGAGTTGGATATTGGTGGCCATCTATCTTTCAAGATTCTTTTGAGTATGTTAAGAAATGTGATACATGTCAAAGACATGATAGCCGCGAAAATAGGAAATGTCCACTTACGTATATTATGGCTATTCTTCCATTTGAGAAGTGGGGCATTGATTTTGTGGGTCTATCACCCCGTCATCTACTACCCAGAAGAGGTATATTATAGTAGCAACTGATTATTTTACAAAATGGTCAGAAGCGTGAGCGACGAGACAGGACAATGCAAAAGAGACTGCAAGTTTCCTTTTAGAGTAGATTATCTGCCGTTTTGGTCCACCGAGGGAATTAGTGTCGGACCGTGGAACCCATTTTTTGAATAAAGTGATCAAAAGCTTGACTGAAGCTTGGCAAATCAAGCATAATAAAATGACTCCTTATAATCTGCAAGCAAACAAACAAGTTGAAAGTACTAATAAGAAGCTTGTGGGGATCTTGTCTAAGATTGTCTCTGAGAAGAAACGAGACTAGGACAGGAAGTTGTATGTGGTAGTATGGGCGTATAATACCACGTTCAAGCGAGCTACCGGCCATCCTCCATTTAAATTGCATTATGGGAAAGAGTGTGTGTTACCCCTCGAGATTGAATTGCCAACCATATGGTTTGCAATTAACCATTCTTTGGGAGATAAGGATTCCCTTTTTGAACATTTCACGACCATAGCCCACCTGGATGAGCTGAAATTGCAGAGCTTATTACACTAGGAGGTAGCTAAACATCGGATGAAGTAGTTGTATGACGTCAGAGTGAAGAAATATAACTTTAAAAAAGGGCAATTAGTCCTCTATTACGATGCGCGTAGAGAGATGTTTCCAGGGAAGTTGGAACCTAAATGGGATGGGCCCTACAAGATTGTCAGGTTAAGGAAAAATAGGTCTACAGCTCTATTAGCTGATTTACAGGGAGTAGAGTTAAAAAATAAGGTTAATCTTAATAAGATTAAACCTTATTATTTCTAAGTATGCTAATATAGAGAAATTCATTGCAGGTCCATGCTGGGGATGATTTGAGACCTGCAAAAGAGCTTAAAGTCGGTTGATGGGGCGGTTAATCCCTTATTTGGAGCACCCATATCTGGAGCAGAGATACCATCATGGGAAACTCATCTAGTGGAGCAAAGATTACAAAGTGATTGAGTAAGAAGATGGAACCTTTGTGTGGGAGATTAAAGTCTTCTGCCATCACTGCTTACAACTGTTGACGAGTATCCCTATTGAGTTCATTGAAGAAGGTGGGATGGAGCCGTCAGTTCATCCTCTCAACATGCTAAACTTTGATTACCATAATTACAAATAGAGGAGTTCGTGATGGTAGGCTGTGTAAACCCATTGTGGACGTATATATTATATTTTGACGGAGTGTCCAGGAGCCCTAATAAAAAAGGGAGTGTTGGAGTAGTAATCCGAGATCCCCGACGTAGAGTTACAATGAAGTTAGCTGCTTATCTCGGGGTAGGATTCACTAACAATATGGCAGAGTATAAAGCCTTGATTATGGGATTGCATATTGCCAAACAAGGTGGTATTCGTCGGTTGTTAGTAAAAGGGGATTCCCAGTTGATTCTAAATCAGTTAGATGGGACATACAAAGTGCGGAATCTCATTCTCTGTATTATCATCGAACTGCGACGACCCTATTTGAAGAGTTTGAGAGAGTGTCTTTTCAGCTGATTCCACGTTACTGGAATCAGTTTGCGGATTCATTGGCAAATCTTGCTTATGAGGAAGACCTCTTCTTTAATTGTGGTCCTAGTTTGGATATTGTGATCAATGATGAAATAGGACCCGGTCGCTTGTGGGGAATGTTAGCAGAGCATGCAATATATGGCAGACGATGGTTGATATGGGTGATGCAAAGAATAGCCGAGACCAATCTACCATTATTATCTGGGACCCATAGGTTAATTAGACAACATATTATGCGTACGTCTCTTGCTATATATGCAGGAGGGATGGGTCATAACCTTATGCATTTAGTTTAGGGCTACGAGCCTATTTTTCCTCCTTGGAAAGGAGCTTATTATTGTATCTTTGTACAATTTCAGGGAGGGATGTGTAGGTGTTATTCTATTTGATCTCGTTAGGCCAAGAGAGCCCGTTTTGCGAGGTTTTGAATGTTTTATTTCGTTAGGCCAGGAGGGCCGATTAAGTTTTATGGTGAAGTGTTTTATTTCATTAGGCCAAGAGGGCCAATTATCTATTTAGTGCAGGTACGGTTAATGGTTTCTTGTTTTAGTTTTGTGCTAGACAGGTTTGAAGAAGAGCTTGGAAGAAGCCTTTTGTGCATGGAAGCTTCTCATGGCCCTATCCAGGTGATATCTTTCCTTTATGAGTACTGTGGTTTTTATGCTATATGTGGTTGTGTACTTGTTAAGGGATTTTTCTTTTCTTGTTGGGGACCCGTGTCCAAGGCATGAAGTCCCGAGGTTTACGTTAAGTATGTTTGAGGGAGGTTTGAGTAGTCGTTGCCTCCTGTAAAGCCATTGCCAAGCATCGAAAGACCTATTTTAGAAGGGAGTTCTAGTGACCCTATTCTGCTAGCCTGCTAGGCATCCGTTCTAGGAGTTCTTGTTAGTTGTGAGGCAGCTAGAGAAGCCTGCCAGAAGAGAAATGATGATGATAAAGGAAAAGAAACCCTGAATATCTTTAAAAAAAATGAAAATATACAAAGGTGTGTAAAAAGGGGTTCTAACCCCTATAAAAATAGAGAGGAAAAGAAAGGAAAATCTATAAGCAGTTGATCATCGCCTAGCGAAGGCCTAGTAGGTTCCTGGGGACGAGTCAAACCCGAGGCCGATGCCTTGTCTTCCTAGGGGTGGCATCTTGCTGGAAAAGAAGAAAAGTCAGGAAGGTTGGAGCGAAAATAAAAGTGAGCGTCAGAAAAGGATTAAGTGTCGCCTTTTGAGGGCTTGGTAGGTTCTTAGGTACTGAGACAGGACTTGAGGCCGATGCCCTGTTCTCCTTAGGTCACTACGCTCATCTCCCACCTTTTTACATACCCAAGTATGTCAATAAAATAAAAAAACCCTAAAAGAAGAAATGGGCTACAAGAAAATACTTCTTGATCAGGCTATAGGAGTCCTCGCCTAATAGGAGTTCCTAGTTGTGTTGTCCTTAGTTAGGTAGGTAGTTCAGACCACCACTTAGGGCAACCTCTTTGATAGTTGTTTTAGTTTGGCCGTGTTGGAGCAATTGATTAGTGACTAGCTTCGGACCTTCTATCAGATTATGCTAGGCCTACTCCCTATGGATGTCATGCCTTGGTTTTGTCAGGGGGTAGGGTGAGCATTGTGCTGTGTTTAGTATGTATCTATTTTGTATCAGCTTGATGCTTCCTTTGGTTGTTTTGTGCAGATTTGGTGTGGGATTCGACGGCTGAGTCACCCTATCCCATGGTCGCCAATGAGAGAGGTATTTTAATGCCAAGAAGTTCTTAAAAATAGCTAAAAATTACGAATATCAAGGGAAAAATATTCAACGTCGAAGGCGGCGGCTCGACTTAGGACGATTTTAAGCATCAAAGTGCTTTAAAGGCGCCGGAGTGACACTTGTTGATTTTTGATAATTTTTCAGACTGCCAGATTGTCATGAGTTGCCGGCCAATGCGGGATGTCAAGCCAGACGCCCAGGATTTTTCAGAGCTTGATTCGAAGTCCGGAAGGGGAAATGGCCAAGGAAAGGAGCAAGATTTGAAAAGGTGGACTAAAGTTTGGCCAAATGGGCATGACCTTTGGGGAGTTGGGGCATTTGATGTCACTTGACATTTAGGATGGAAAAAAATCATGAAGAAATGGAGGAGCACATCGTCTGCAAGCAGCCGCATTTTGCGCCATGAATGGATGAGATGGAGATGTGGGGCTGAATGCAACCCACCCAATTGACAATCGGGCTGATCTACTCCTTCCCTGCTGATCATATCGCCGCCTCTCGCTCCTCAAATGGTGGCCTGGTTGGAAATCTCTGATTCTAGTCTTTCTCTCTCCTCCCTCTCTCTCCCTTAAGGGGCTGTTCTTGTGTGGAAGAAGACAATGAAGAATGATGGAGGAAAGCTTGTCCGGATGAGACCCGATTGCTTCTGGGTGGATGAAGACATGAAGAGTGCTGTTCTTGAAGATACTGGACATGAAATGAGGGCTGACACATAGTCCTATAGCAAAATCGAGGTCCCGAGACACAAAGCCTAAGCGGTAATTCAATTTTTATGAAGAAAAAACGAGTTTTTATGCTATTTGGTTGATGAAATATTGTTCCCATGGGTTGATTATGCATTATGTTGTTGTTTGCCATGAGTTTGATCAGTTTATGCTCAAAAAATCAGAAAATTGTAAGTGTTATGACTGAAATTAATGGTATAAAACCCGTAAAACACGCGTTTAAGAGTCAAAATGGGGTTTTTTTGCAAAATAAAGGGGAAACATGAGATATAACATCAATAAAACCTGAAATTTTGCTGTCAAAGAACCTAACGGCCACAGCCCATAGTCAATCTCAATTTCTAGTCAGTTTTTATTGAAAATAATAAATGAAAAATACTTAAAAATGGTGAAAAATAGATTTTAAATGGGAAAAAATTAGGAAACAATAAAAGGAAAATTCTAGAAAATCACGTAAGTGTTTGTGCAATGTATAATGAAGGTAGAGCACGAGGTTAGCCTTGGTTTACCCTCATTTCTATGTTTTTGTCCATATTTATTGCTTTCTCTACAAAGAAATACACATAAAATGACTCTTATGCCGATTAACGATTGCAAAACATTAAACGGTAGGGTGAGAGGAGAGTTTGAGCATCAAAGTACAATCTTAAATCTGATTTATGTGTTGCATCATGGCTATAGGACGTTGTTTTAAAATAAAGGAAAAGGCAGCATGAGCGTAAGGCTCAGTGTCTTTCCTCGTATCAATACATAAACGTTAGCATGGAAATCATGAAAAGATTGGTTTCGCACGATGCACAATGCTGATTTTCTATTGTTTGTGCACTAAACCATTCACATTATGCACTATGCATGGTTCATGGTATCGAAGGAAAATCTCCTGGACTGTATAGCAATTGTTTTCTTAGGAGTTTGACCCACAATTGAGAGTGTGAGGTTATCCCTTGCCGTAGGGTAGAGGGTCAGTTTTCTTAAGGGATTCTAAAGTGAGGAAGCATGGTATATCTCCTGGAAATACGAGAAATATAAGGAGCATGCAATCATGACCTTGCAAGTCTAGGAACTCATACTCGAGACCTAGAAGGCAAATAAAAAACTATATGCACTGACGAACGGTCACCGCGATGGGTCCCCAAGACCTTATTACAAGCACAAGGCTATTACAAGGGCAATGCCTAGATATGGGTGCCTAAAGCGATGTTGGCCACCAATGGCACTATTTAAACGCCACCCTCAAAATTGACTATATAGAGCCACACTACAAATCAAGCACTAAAGCTAAAAAGAGCTCAAGCTGCGAATGCCATAAAGCCCAATACTATTAAGCCTATCAAACCTCAACAAGTCTATCGATCAAAACTGTAGCTTTCTGACTCAAAACTAACTCAACCTAGCACAGTTAGTGCCACTCAAGTCTCACAAACAATTGGCAACACAAAGAATCTCAAACCAAGATTAGCACACAAGAGGCCAAATTGCACACTCTAGAGCAACTGCAACCGCAAATGTTAGTCGTCCGTTGAGATGTCGAGTCCAATCAAACCCCACAATCAAACCCCAGCCCCTAACAAGCCTTAAACCTTCTTATGAATAATTTTTGATTCTTACCTTGGCCACAGACTTAGTCGAAAATACAAAGGATGACTTAGTTGGTTGCCTTTGGCGTTTGGATGTCAGGTTTACCACACTTGCCGAAAGCTATGACTAGTTAGACCTAGGTCTCTTAGATGAGCATTTAGCAATGGAGATACACATCTTGCCTTGCTCATGGGAAGAATCTGAATTTGTATTCATCAAGGCTCCCTAGGCAATTGAGAAACTTATAGACACCAAGATTCCCCATGAACAAGCACATACACAATGCCTCATTACATCTTATGCCAAGTGCATGGTCCTTGCCATCGACCAGAAAATTGCAAAGCTCAAATAGTTGGTTGCTAATGACTCCTCTTTCTTGTGCCAATGGTATTCTCTCAGATTCCAAATGGGAGCAAGAAGGCTACCAAATCATGACCAACATTGAGCAGAGACATACAATCAAGACCTCGGAATATGGCCCAACTTATGTAGCCCCAACCTCCTATAGGGTGTTGACCACCATCTGCAACCGGCCCCTCAAAGAGCACATCATGGCTCAGCCCTACTTAGATCGCAAGTTGACCAAGGAGGAGCTACACATTGCTAGCTGAATGGACTCTAGTGATTTATTCTCAAGAATGTCCTCACTTATCTCACCCATGTAAGCATTCGACCTATCAACATGGACCATTATGCTCAAATGGAGGACAACCTAAACTTCTACGCTTTGCTCATGTGAAGGTGAAATAGAGTGAGCATGCGATGAATGTTCTCCACCCTTCAACCTGTAATCCTAGGAAGGATTCTTTTCATCTCTAAGGGAGGAGGATGTGAATGATAGTAGGTGTGGAACATAAAAACAAACCCTAAAACCTCAATCAACATTCAAAAACAAAAAAGGATGCATAAAAATCAGCCCATGATTGAGTAAACGTGTTAGAATTTTTTTTGAAATGCATGGAAAGTTTAAAGAAAAATTCTCTTTCTATATTTAAGCATTTCAATTTTCACTAGCATTTCTTCCATCTCCTATGCATCTTTTCGCAAAAATTATTTGAAGAATACTAATGGTGAGCTATGGCTTCATGACATGCACATACAATGGCAAGACATGAGAAAACCAACAAGATGTCATTCTCGGAGAAAGAGCTGGAAAAGTACAACCTCTCAATAGAGACAAGGCCTTACAATCAATTCAAATTCACGCACATCCTAAATTTGGAAGACATAGTCATGGAGGAGCCAGACATCAAGAAAATTGCGAAGTAGTGTAAGCTACAGAAGTATGTGGAGAAGGTGGTCCAAGCTGTGGACTATGAGAAGTATGTGGAATTCCTCTGGACTTTCAACAAGAACTGCGGCACCATCATGGTGTATCAAGAGAATGAAGCCTGCCAACTGGAAATCAAGCTGATCCTGAGTTGGCACAGAGAGCATTGGGCTTGCCCACCAACAAAGTTGAAAGATCGCCAAAAGAGATGTGGAAAACATGTTGGGAATGGACAAAATGATGGTCCACACCAACAATGGCATCCGCCTAACTGACATCCCCAACCCTCGAAGTCCAACTATAGGCAAAAATGGTGCACACCTTATTCTCCACCCAAAGGTACAATGCATTGATGAGCAGAATCAATGTGCCAATGCTGGAAAGCATCAGTGCCAAGTCCTTTGATGATGTGAACCTAGATGGCTTCATGCAAAAGATTTTAAAAACATTAGGGACAAAAGAATTGGCCACAAGGGGAAGACCTATGAGGAAAGAACCCCTGGCCTCCATGTCAAGAGAGAGACAGAGGGAAGGGTTGGAGCAACAAAGAGGAGCCATATGCTCTCATCTCATTTTCTTGATTATTTCATATCACATATAACTTAATTGAATACAACACTCTAAGGTCTACAAACCTCTCTAAAGTCTATAGACCATTCACACACAGCCTAAAGTCATCGACTTATTTAATGTCCCACACTTGCTAATACAATTGGACACAGCTAAGACACTGTTCATCACACACAAGAGCTTGAATTCTCAACACTCCCCTCAAGCTCAAGATAAAAACTATACACCAAGTGGTTGTCCGAACTTATCTTTACCCAAAGGCTTGGTAAAGATATCTGCAACCTATTCATCAATCTTCACATGCATAAGATCTACTTTCTCTGCAAGGACCATCTCTTTGATAAAATGGTAGTGTACCTCAATGAGTTTAGTCCTAGGATGATAAGCTGGATTTGTTGCCAGGAGTAAACTACTAAGATTGTTGCATAACAAGGTCACTAGAGCATCCACATGTATGTCCAAATCCGCCATAAGCTTGAGCAGCCATGCAATCTTGCATGCTACCAATGTAGCACCCCTGTACTCTGCCTCAGTGCTAGACAATGCAACCATTGGTTGCTTCCTGCTACTCCAACTGATAATTTCATTTCCAAATAGATTTGATGCCCGCGAATCAATATACCAAAAAACATCCTCAGTAGACTTCTCAGCAGCCCTATCTTTCACATATGTCATGGCAAACAATCTATTCCTAGAAGGATCATCTCTCTGGCTGCATGATGCATAATGTCCATTTTGCTTGCCCTTTTGATTGCCTTGCTTCTTCTAGCAATTGTTGGCAATATGACCGTACTTTCCACAATAGTGACACTACTACTGCTAGGAGCCTTTGCCTCTAGGGCTAGATATCCCCCTGCCTCTGAAGTTTCCACCTCCTCTTGCATCTGAACCCTGCTAGTTATTATTACCATAAGATACATTTTGCTAGCCTCCTCTACCAGAACCCTAACCTCTACCATGGCTGCCACCACGACCATGTTTATTCGAATAGAAGACAACATCCTTGCTCTTGGAACTACTAGAGCATGTAGCCAATCCCAATTTAACCTCTTCATGAATGAGCAATGCAACAAGCTCATTGAAATCTAGCATTTTAACCTACATAGAGATGGAAGTATCAAATGACTTATATTCAGATCCCAAATCA
This sequence comes from Lygodium microphyllum, assembly GCF_053477565.2. Taxonomy (NCBI): domain Eukaryota; kingdom Viridiplantae; phylum Streptophyta; class Polypodiopsida; order Schizaeales; family Lygodiaceae; genus Lygodium; species Lygodium microphyllum. The sequence goes on from NC_141164.1 coordinate 112,101,021, forward strand.
TTTAATGTCATTGCAAGCATGTCTTCATCCTCAACCTATGTGCCAATGGATGCCAGATGATCCGCAATAGTCTTAATCTTTGTGACATAATCCTATATAGATTTGCCTTTTCTCTCCATGTTGTTGAGTTTTTGCTTTAACTATATCTTCCTAGCACTGGTAGTTGTGCCATAATACTTGATCAATATGTTCCATGCATCTACTAGTCACTCGTAGTTCATGTTTTGCATTACCATAACATCCAAGATACACAAAGATAACCATTGTAGCACCTTCTGAGCTCTTTCCAACCAAGCTCGGTGCGCTCATCTTTGATCAATTGTAGGATTCCTCTCTGGGATTTCAAGTTCAGCTTCAACACCTGTCATTCAAGTCCCAATATCCTTTACCTATCAAGAAGTTCTCCATGCGAAACTTCCATATGGCATAATTATTACTCTCAAGATTTTTCCCCACTATCTAGGTTATGTTGTCGGTCATGTCTATGTTTGCCATATCGTAACAAACAATGGCTAGTCAGTGCCTGACATCTTGCAAGCCAACAAGTCTAACTGACCAACTGTAGTCTAACTATTTGTGATAGTTTTCTGCAACAAAATGTCTACTATAATCAGAGTATTTTAGCCCATGAACATCTCAAAACCATCCACAACCATGTGGCATAACTTGTAGATACATCAGCACCACATAGACCATGTAATTGTTGTAACTCTGTATCATGCAATCTAACTACAGTTGACCAAACATGCAGTCTCAAATTTGTAGATTGTCAATGACTTGCAATTCTTTCAAGGCCAAAACTGAGATGTACACATGCCATACATGCTCCAAGAACTCTCATACATCTACTAGTACATGTAGGAGTCCATACATAATCAAGCAGGCACAATTCAGAGCATGTACATCAAAGAACAAGTGTTAAATACCTTGCTTGTAGGTTGCAATCAACCAATACTCAATAAAATTAGGTTTATCCAGCTCCAAAATGTCCTCAAAGTACTTTATACATGTGCTATCAAATGTAAGGGTCAATACATGACCATATAGACAACCATAGGTACTCTATCTTCAATAGACAATGTCATAGTATGCATTCCCTATTTGTAACCAGCCAAGATAATATCAATGCATTTGTTTCTAGCTTCAATATTTAGCTTTCATGAGCATTCACTCATCTCAGTCCTCCAAACATTCAATAGACATATGCCATGTCATACATTTGACGACAGAAGCTAACTAGTGCTATGTAATGCTTCATGACCAATGAATGCTTGTTGTCCACAGTTTTATGACATTTTTCAATTTGTCATACACTCTCAAATTTGAGTGTTATTTCCAAGAAATTTCAATCAAATGCATAAGACACAATACATATGTCTTCCAGGATGTATCTTCACTTCAATGGAGCCAAGAATGCATGTAAGATAGCTTCAATGCTTCAACCAAGGTCGAGAGTGTAAGCTGTATATTTAGTGTTTACAATAGCTCATTCTCTGTTCTAGATCTGTGTACCTGTAGATCAATTCATATCTCATCTCCAAGTTAATCATTGGCATGTCAAGTCATCAAAGTACCTTCCAAAGTATGTATGCAAGAAGCTGTAGATCACTTGAGTAGTGATCATTGTGTTGATTAGCAACCAAGAGAAACCATTTGGATAGTAGGCGCAATCACATGATGTAGCCTGGGGGTGTATTCCAGCAAATCTCCAACACAATGATGACCAGTACTCTCTCTAGTATGGTCAATGAAGCCTTCAAATGCTCCAAATAGGACCCAAGCATACTCCAATATCAAAGAGAAACACGAATTACCTAGGATGAACAATGGCAACCTGCTCCTCCTTCACATAGATCCTATCTCTTCAATCTTTAGGTCTTCTTCACTTTGTTAAGTTGCAAAGAGCCCATCCAAGATGGCTTTGATACCATGTCAAGAGAGAGATAGAGGGAAGGGTTGCAACAATAGAGAGGAACCGTACGCTATCATCTCATCTTTTTCATTATTTCATATCACATATAACTGAAGTGAATACAACAATCTGAGGTCTACAAACCTCTCTAAGGTCTACAGACCATTCACACATAGCCTAAAGTAACCGACTTATTTAATGTCCCACACTTGCTCATATATTTGGACATAGCTAAGACAGTGTTCATCACATAGAAGAGCTTGAAGTCTCAACACTCCAAAGCTAGAAAGTCCTCCTCCTCATCAAAGGCCTCTACTATTGGCTTCAGAAGGGTCTTGACAGCCATCATCAAAGAAGCCTCATGGAAAACACAAGAAGATGAGGAAGTCAGTGAGATGCCAGACATGTCCCCTCCACACCATGAATAAGAGCAATCCAACAAGAGGATGGTGAGTGATGAAGAAGGAGAGTGGCAAGAAAAATATAGCGGAGGAGGGGCCAAGAAGTCAAAGAAAAAGACTCCACAAAAGAAGGCTGAAGAAGAGAGTAGGAAGAAAGAAAAAGAAGATCTACTAAGATCCCAAAGCGAGTCCAAAAGCACCGAAGAAAGAAGAAAGATAAGAGAAAAGGAGGAGGTGAAGAATAAAAGAGGAATCTAGGAAACCTGAAGAGGAGAGGAGGAGGAAAGTAGAGGGAGAGGCCAAAGAGTTAAGAAGGAAGGAAGAATAAGACATAGCCTTGGCCATCCTCCTCTCACTAGAGCAACCTTCAAGGGAAGAAGAGTAGTAGCGATGAGTCCTCACGAAGAAGAATGCCCAAGCACAAGCTCCAAAGCACCCAAAATCATGCCACCCCCAATAATTGAGGGCAAGGGCAAGGTTCTAATTAACCCCATCCCTCCTGTCCTAGTGCCCACCACCCCAGTCTCTGCGCGCCCACCCAAGCCTCTTCTACCATGGTGGATGCCAGTAACACTATGCCCTGGGTGCATTTCTCCTAGTCAATAAACAGACAACTCAAGGTGTAAGTGGAGGAACTCCAATGACTAGAGCAAAAAGACTGGTAGTTGCGGATGCAGAGTCTAGACAGGACCCCAAAAGGTAGAAGATAGAAGCATCTATGACCACTACCCCCACCGCACTATCGTTGTCTGCAAACTATGATAATTATGTTCACGAACTCCTATCATAGCTGAAAACCTGCCAAGTTGTCGAGCTAGAAGTAGAGAAAGACGTGTTAGCACCTTTCTAGCTCTTGAGAAAACCTGCCAAGTAGCTGGGTATCAATGTGAAATAAGTGAGCTAAAGGTGGCACTCAGGGCGGCTAAGGAGGAGTAGGAGGACAGCTGTTGAAGAAACCTTGAAGACAAAAATCAAGAGCTAAGGGGAATTCAAAGAGAGTACAAGCTCCTGAACCTACAACAAGAAGAGCTGCAAGGACATATGAAGAGGGTCCAAGATGCCATGGAGGAGCTCGCATCAAGGAAAGAAGAGAGAGCCCAAAGGTACTAGGAAAACATGGACAAGTTGGAGAAGACAGTGGATGTGGAGCTAGAAGAGCAAAAAATACTAGAAAGAGAAATCAAGGAGCAAGAGCGGAGAATAAGGGACTTAGCCCATAGACATAATGAAATCTTGGAAGAGATGAAAAGAAGAATATATGAATGGGTAGGCATGAGTGAAAGACAAATAAGAGCCTTGGTGAATCAACTAGCCCTTGCAAAAGGTGACAAGGTGTTTGTAGAAAGTAGGGCTGGCAGAGGCCGTGCAAATAATCTTGGAAGCCCAAAAATGCGCCTTTCTCAATATTCTCTTAGATTCCACACAATCAAAAGAGGAGGAGGCCATCGAATCATTAAGGAGAAAGCTAGAAATCACCTGCAAGTCTCTAAGACACGGGCTACACGTCCAACTGCAAGCTACTAGGCCCAAGGAAGTAGAGCCACAAGAGCCCAGGAGTGAAGCTGAAAGGTAGAGGCCACTCCCAGAAGTCGAGCGTTGGAGTTTGGCTAGAAGAGGAACTAGTACCGCAACCTCCCTATCTACAACTAGAAATGTAGCAAGAAGTGGACACATTTGCCAGAGAGAAAAGCAAAACTCAAGAAGAAAAGGGTGAGGATGTTGGAGTAGGAAAAGAGAAGATTAAAATCCCAACCAACAATAGCCCCTAAAGTGCCCATTCCACCAAGAGTGGATTGCTCCCAACCAGTGGATTGGAATGCAGAGCTCATAGTATGGGAGCAAAAATAAAATGGCCACCAACCCTTAGACTTCACCTTTTAATTCCCCTCAACCTTATGTAGAGTGCTATCAACCAAAGTGGTGGAGGGGGTAATAAGCATGGGAGGAACACTTGGAAGTAGGTGGAACCAAGAGAGGGAGAAGAACTCGATACGATGGGGAATGGAAGCACTTGAGTAATGGAAAGAAAAAGTCATGGAGGTGCCCCGGACAGTTCAAGAGGCTATGAGTCCCAACCAAAGTGGCAAAGGAGAATCTGGGATGGCAACATGGACAATTGGATGTCATTTTTTGCAACACACTACCCTTCATGAGGAATGACCCCACACATATGCCATATCCAAGAAGGGTAGTGGTGAATCTCAATCCTAACATCCATGGTAGATATGATTTCCCAAAGATATATAAAGTAAATGCCACCCAGCCAGAGGATGCCCTGACCTTCTCCGAAATCGATCTATGGGACTCAATTTTCCATTTTCTCAATGAGCTCACTTTGTGCCAAGATCCTATCTTTATTACTACTTGTAATTATTTGAGATTACTTAGCGTACTACTTAGACAAGAGCCTACGCGACAGGAGCAACACCTCTCAACACTTATTTTATAATCTCAATGTCGGCATAGATAGTTGGCTAGGCTAATGATGTGTGCTTCTCTTCTGCCATCTTTTTTTGTAGCCCTCTTAGAGGATATGAGCCACAATCGTTTCACTAGCTGCAACAATCCCTTTCTATCTAGCACTCCCCTTAATGCTCAAATAAGCCTAAAGGGATACATCCAATATAGAAAATTTCTTAGCAAATCCATTAAGCCTCCAACCTCCCCCTCTCATGACTCTGATGAGATGACTAAATCTTTGTCTATTTATATTTTTTAAAAAGGAAAGAAAAGAAAGAAAGAAACAAGAAAAGGAAAGAAACGTAGAGAAAAGACTAAGGAAATAAAAAAATTAAAGTGAATGAATAAGATATCACTAGAAGGAAATCATAGGGAAAGCAACCGAATGATCTCATTACATGTAGGCCACAGTCACTACACCTAGGGGTCCTCAAGTTAGGAGCATCCGATGGCTTCGGTTGGCCGGCTCCCGCATCCCTAACCCTCTAGCCCATTTTGATTTCCCATATCATGCTTAAGGCACATCAAGGATAGGACATACATAGGGATGTCACCGGCATCTATGGTTAGATGTATTCCCCTAAGCCACACTCACCGAACCCCCTTGGGTAAGAACTCGGTCCTCAAGTGTGGGACAACACCCAGGCCCATGAGCCTATGACCCAACTTCTAGTTCCACTAGCACAAGCATAATGCACCACATAGTAAGGTAGACACATTATAAAGAAGGACTATTCTAACAATGGAAATGAATAGGAAATCAAATTAATCTAAGCTTCACACAACAATAAATATAATAAACTGAATTACAAACATGGCCATGCCATGGAACAACTTCCATTACCATAGCACAATGTAGTCATGACCTACTAAAACCAAGTACAAGAAGACGAGAGACAAGAACGATAAAATTGTGATAATGCCAAAGAATAATGCTACATTAGAATTTCTTTCCTTTTTATACTAAACCCTAAGTCTTCTTTTTTCTTGGCTCAACTATTTACAAAGTTTATACTTGGAATAGGCTTCAACTCTCATGTTGATAATTTGCTTCATTATAAATCATCCCCTCCTAGATATGTTTTGTCCTCAAAATGGAAGATAATGAGGTAATAGGAAAGTCAATAATGAATCAAATTATTTTGATGAAGATCCATAAGCATGTGGAAGAACTTTGTGTGAAGAAACATCATAATGAACCTGAAATAGTGAATTGATTGCTTGTTATCCGAATAGGGCTGCATCAATAGAACTGCCATAACTTTGACTAGAGTGTCCAAATTTAGAGTTTGAACTATAGAAATGAAATAAACATCCTGAGGCATCATCCCATACCATCAAGATCACTTTTTGATGTCACTAAGGCAATTTAATCAATAACAATATTTTAAAATAGCAAGTTGTCCCTACACATACTATGATCATTCATCTTCCAAAAGCCATGGAAAAGTGTCCAAATAAGAAGAGGGTTGTCAAGTGGAATCTTCCATAGGTAGCCCTTTCCATTTGATCAAGAACTCAGTGAGAGTTTGGTTCCTAAGAACCTTTTCACACTTCCCAATAATCTTCTCAAGTTCATAAACAATTAGTCCATCTTCATCAAGTGGTAGAAGCTCTTCAATAACTTGTACATCCTGCCCATATACTTCTTCAATTGTGATACATGAAAAACATCATGTATGTGAGTAGTTGAAGGTAATTGGAGCTTATATGCAAGCTCTCCAATCTTTTCCAACACCAAATATGGGTCATGAAATCTGTGAGCCAACTTAATAGTTCCACCCTTAAGGGATGCATAATGAGTCTTGGGCACCTTCAAGAAGACCCAATCTCCAACATCAAACTCCATGTGCCTCCGCCTATCATCAGTATAGGACTTCATGACATCTTGTGCCTTTCGTATGTTTTCTTTATATTGCTTCATAAGCATTTCCATTCTTTCTAATTCATCCTTTGCTTGTGGATTCAGGTCTTCATGAAACATGGCTGAAGGAATTTGAACCTTGTATCCATAGAGTGCCTCAAAAGGAGCCATCCCAATGCTCATATGATATGTATTTTTGTAGCAAAATTCAGCAAGGTACAACCAATTATCCCAAGATGATTGTGTGTCATGACAATAGTGTCTTAAGTATACTTCCACCCATTGGTTAACCCTTTCTATTTGACCATCGGTTTGAGGGTGGTAAGCCGTACTAGGGGTAAGAGTAGTGCCCATGGAAGTAAACAAATCCTTCAAAAATTTCTTCTCTTTCCACCTTTGAAAGTCGATATGGAGGTTTATTGATAGGGTTGGTATTTGGAAGCAAGTCAATGGGGTGATCCACTTCACGCTTTGGAGGAAGAGAGGTAGGTGGCTCAAATAAATCATCATACTCTTCCAACAATTTGCAAAGATAAGGATCCATATCTTTTGAAGGAGTAGAGGACTGATTTGAAGAGGGTTTATCCTCATCAATCTTTGACAATAGAAGGGTAAACATACATGCCTTTGCATTGATCTCTCTCTTAATCTTCTTGGTGCTCATCACCTCTAGCTTCTTCTTCTCAATCCCTTGAAGAGTAACTTGATGTTCATGCCATTGAAATTCCACTTGCAGCCTATTCAAATCCATGGTAAACCTACCAATACTTTTCAGCAAATTGTAGCCAAGTCTGACATCAATGGGACTCATCTCCAAGGTAATAAGATTCAGTGAAGTGGTACAAGATGATGGTAAGGTGATGGAAACATTGGAACAAATCTGATTATTGCTCTCATAAGCTCCATTTTCCACTTGGATTCTTAGTGATGAAGGCATTTCTTGTGTATATACCTTCAGTCCGTGTATTAACAAAGCTATGTGTACTCCTGGTATCGATAAGAATATGAGTAATTCTTCCATTAATGTAACCTTTAAGATGTAAAGTATTGTCCCCTTTGGAACCATTCCATGCATCACAGGAGATAGAACAAAGCTTCAATGAATCCAATTTTTTCCAAGGATCATCCATGTAGTAACCACTTGGGTGGAATGGAAAACCATCCATAAGGTCATATAATTCTTGATGGCAATCATCATCATGGTCATGTGTCTCCTCAAGAGTAGGTAAGCACTCAAGCTGAGATAGACTGCTTTAATTTGTCTCAACATCTATTTCTTCTTCAAAGATCATGCTCACTTTGACATTCTTGGCTTTGCATTTTGTCTTGTGGTCAAGAGACCATTTCTCCCCACATTTGAAGCATAGATCTTTTGCATACAAGTCCTTCAGCTTATCATTAGGACACATGCTTTCCTTACACCATAGGAGCTGAGTTTTTGCCACCTATTTCAGTCCTCTTTCCATCTGATCTATTTTCAGCATTAAATCTGAAATTATTGCCCTATTTTGATCCATAAATAGAAGGAAATGTAGGAATCTTGCTATAGGCATTTGTTGGCTTTCCTACTTGTTGAAGTTCTGCCCAAAATTTGCAACTATTCTGGTGGATTGGTTTGGTTGAAAATATTGCCATGTTCTTTATTGAAAACTCTTATATTTGTTACCATACCTTTCAACCAATTGTATGGTAGCTTAAAAAGAGGTTGGTTTCATTGCTCCCACTTCTGAAGATAGAGAAGATTCAAGCCCAAATATATACTTATTCAACTTGGCATTGTCGGACTCCATCCACTACATGGAGAGGCTAAGGAATTGGTTAGAATAATCTCTAACCATTAATCCCCTTTTCTCAAAAGCATACCACTTCTTCTCTAACTTTGCTTTCTCAATTGGAGACACGAAAACTTCGATCATTGCCCTCTTTAATGTTGAGATGGCAAGTTGAACACGTGCGGACATTGATGATGGACCGCCTGGCTAGATAAGTCCGCACGCCTACACTTAGCACGTTGGTGGTCATTATGCTACTCACATGGCCACTGACTTATCACTTATTATATTTAGTTTTTTACGCCTACCTACAGTTGGCAAAGATATAATGCCAGTCGATTAGTGTAGTCATTTATGCACTGTTTGACTTATAAGGCCACTTTCCTTTATGTTGTATCTTATTTATACTTTGTGTACATTATATAGTGTGTGGAAGAAGAAGAAGAAACCAGCAAAAAAACGTTTTGGCCTCCATCTCTCTTCTTGTGTTCTTGAGTGAGCTTCCTCTTATGTATACAGTGTGTGTTTGGCGCAGCAACTCAAGCACACACCCCCATCACGCGATTCTTGACATGGTATCAGAGCTGCGCCATTGAGAGGCTGGTTTTGAAGGCTGAAGTGAAGGAGAAGAAGCAAGGTTTGAGCAAGCAAGCAACGGGTAAGAAGCTCTCCTATTCTTCCACTCTCTCTCTTGGATAGTGCCTGTGGAGACACTGAAAGCACGGTCGAGCAAAAATCTTAGATTACTGTGAGATTTGGTGTGTGAGCAGATCACTATATATTCTACAAATAGGCCCTTTAGGGATTTCTCACAGTTATTTTGGGCGTCTGAGGCCATTTCAGGCCCCGTTCTAGAGCCGCAAGGTTGCGGACAGTAGTTTTAGGGTACACTGTGATTTCGGCTGTATTGACCGAAAGTGGGTGCACAGGTTATAGATTGCGAATTTGTGATTTTTGAGGTATTTTCAGAAAGCAAACATAAGGTTTATCTACAAATAGGTTGTAGATTACATGTACTATTGAGCAATCAGTGAAAAAGGTTTCTTAGTATATTGCTGTACACGTGTTGTGAAAGATTACAGAAGAGTAGCTTGCTTTGTTGTATCCTTGTTTGTGGTAATGATAAAGAACAATGGAAATCCCATTATTGAGAAGCTCGACAAGAACAACTACCCTTCATGGAAGTTTCGTGTGACAAACTTCCTCATTGAAAAGGGCCTTTATGAGTTTGTTTCAAGTGAAGAAAGGGAGCCAGAGCTAGGTATCCCTCCGACTGCAGATGAGTTAAAAGCATGGAAAGAGTGGAATGCAAAAGACAAAAAGGTGATGTACTGGCTATCTACAGTCATTTATAATACTATGCTGGGACATATCAGGAATGCAGAAACTTCACATGTAGCTTGGACAATTTTTGAAAGCATGTTTTCAGTAAATACAAAGGCACGAAAGATTCAACTCAAGCAAGAGTTGAATGCCTTGAAGAAAGGAAAAATGTATGTTCAATGAGTATGTGTTGAAGGTGAGGAGCATTGCAGATGCTTCTCACCTTTAGTAAGAGTTGAATGCCTTGAAGAAAGGAAAAATGTCTGTCAATGAGTATGTGTTGAAGGTGAGGAGCATTGCAGATGCTTTAGCGGTGATTGATGCAATGCCGGATGATGATGATTTGGTTTCATCCACTCTGAGTGGCCTTAACAATGAGAAGGCATGAAAATCATTTATTACTTCACTATATGTACGGAAGCCATTTCCAGATTTTGATGAGCTAATCTCTCTCATGATTATTGAAGAGATCAATATGTAGGGTGATTCGTCTTAAAGAAATGGTAAACAAGTCCAAGAATTTTACTCGAGTTCAGGAAGGGGACATGGTAGATCCTCGAGAGGTCATGGTATGGGACGTGCTGGCGATAACCAGCAAAACAAGTTCAATCAACAACAATTTGGTGAAATACAGGTTTCTGGAGGCAGAGGAAACTTTAGAGGTAGGGGGAGCTCTAGAGGAAGAGGTGGATGGCAGAACAAAGGCTCTGGAAATTCTGCTATTGTTTGCCATTATTGTGGAAAAACAGGGCATATTGCAGCCAATTGTTATGCTAAGAAGGATGATATTCGCAATGGTAAATTGCAGTAAGGAAACTATGCATCATCTTCACGATAGAATGAAGACAAAAATGAGTGTCTGTTTGTTATGCAGCATATGATGAATGCAGTTACAGAAAAGGGGACACATGATGATATATGGTATGTCAATTCAGGTGCATCTAATCATATGACCAAACATGTTGAATGGTTTAGAGAGATGTAGGACTTACAAAACCCAGGTTATGTGCAGATGGGTGATGATTCATGCCACCCAATTTCACACATTGGGAAGGTTCCCTTGTCCTTGTATGATGGCCAAACAAAGAGTTTGATAGATATATTACATATTCCATCAATTACAAAGAATCTAGTGTCTATTGGCCAAATGGTAGAGTAGGGGTTGTAGGTCCGATTCAATGCAAAAGGTTGTTTTGTAGAAGACTTTAATGATAAGTGCAGGTTGGTCACAAAAGGAAGTAGAGTTGGCCAAATGTTCACTTTAGATGCTGGAATTCCTGCAATGGATGCTGCTATGTATGCTAAAGGAAAAGGAGTAGTTGCAGATATTGAAATATGGCATAAACGTATTGGACATGCAAATGTGCAAAGGCTGAAATTAATGTAGTCCAGAGGATTGGTTACAGGGTTGCCTTCTTTTAGAGTTACAGAATTGCATAAAGTCTGTGCAGCATGCCAGTTTGGTAAGCAGGTGAGACAACCCTTCTCGCATGATAGATAAGTGAGTAGAAATATACTTGATGTAGTACATATAGATGTTTGGAGGCCTACACAAAATGTATCTCTTGGTGGCAGCAAATACTTTGTCACATTTATTGATGACTGTTCAAGGAAGCTATGGCTATACTTCATGAAGGAAAAGAGTGATGTGTTTGACCACTTCAAATCTTTTAAGGCAGCTGTTGAAATAGAAATAGGCTTAAAAGTGAAGTGCTTGAGATTAGATGGAGGGGGAGAGTACCTCTCTAATGAGTTCAGTGGCTTCTTGAGGACTCATGGGATAAATAGGCAATTTACTTGCAAGTATACCCCACAGCAAAATGGTGTTGCAAAAAGAAAAAATAGGCATATTGCAGAAGTTGCATGGGCATTAATGGCTGAAAAGAATATGCCCAAACATTTTTGGTCTGAGGTTTTCCATACTGTTGTCTACATTATGAACAGAACTCCCACAGCTGCAGTTCATGGAATGACTCTTGAAGAGTGCTTTACTGGCAAGAAGCCCAATGTATCATACTTGAAGGTATTTGGTGTTGCATATGTTCATGTGCCAAATGAGCTATAGAAGAAGCTTGATCCAAAGGCTAAAAAATGGCAGCTGGTATGCACCTATACTGGCGATGTATTAGATGATGATACTGATCAAGACAGCTATGTGCAAAAAGAAAAACAAGAATCATAGAGTCTTAGTGGGCCAGAAAAATCATCTGGTACTATAGCTACAGTGAGTCCTTGGTCTGGGAGACTAAGGAGTAGTCCCACATCTTTTGGTGGATCTATAAGTGTTGCAGGGAAGGACAAAGGAAAGAAGAAAGTGCTGGATGGTAATGATGCATCTACCAGTCATTTGGGATTTGACAGAGATTTCAGTGGTTCAAAGAGTTTGGATGATGAGTTTGGTATTCCTTCAGTCAGGATACCAAGTGTATAGAGAGCTCATAGTAATGTAAAGGCTCCATTGCATGATCCGATGGTACACAGATCTAGCAAGGTCAGATATCCTGTTAAAAGATTTGATTTTGAAGGTTATGCACCTCACCATTATGCTTATATGGTGAAACTAGTTGAGGCTGTTGAGCCCACTTGTTTTGAGGATGTTGTTGGTCATGCTCATTGGGATGCAGCAATGGATGAGGAGATGGCTGCATTAGAAGCCAATAAGACTTGGGATTTGGTACTCTTACCTAAGGGTAAGAAATCTATTGGCTGTAAGTGGGTTTACAAAGTCAATCATAATGCAGATGGTTCAGGTAGTAGGTATAAGGCTAGGCTGGTTGCAAAAGGCTATGCTCAAACATATGGCATAGATTATGAAAAGACATTCAGTCCAATTGCTAGGATGGCAACTGTTAGGTGTGTGATTGCCTTGGCAGCAACCAAAGGTTGGAGTTTGCAGCAAATGGATGTTAAGAATGCCTTCTTGCATGGTGAATTGCAAGAACAAGTGTATATGGAGCAGCCAGCAGGTTATGAGGATTTAGAGCATCCCACATATGTGTGCAGGTTAAAGAAGGCATTGTATGGGCTGAAGCAAGCACCTAGAGCATGGTCTGACAAGATTGCAGAGTATCTTGTCAATATTGGATTTTGTATTTCTGATGCTGATCACTCACTTTATGTGAGAAAGGGAGATGCAAGTTTGGTCATCATAGTCATCTATGTGGATGACTTGATTATTACAGGTGACAGTGACAGTGGGATTGCTGAAGTTATCTCAGTCTTATAAGGTGCAATGTATGGCAGGGATGGAAGGATCTGACTCTACTGCATTAGATACCTGATGCCAGGAGGCATATTCCACGGTGGATTCCGTGAGGTTTTACGGTGGATTCCGTAAACTTAGATGACCGGGGCTCATACGCAAAGAGGATTCTTTGTGCGAGAAGTTGATGGGGACGCCTGTCCTTTTCGGGCGTTTCATTAATTTAGTGTGTACATGGGTGATTCCATAGCGGGTGATTCCGCAAAATGCATATTAAATTAATAAATGTTTATGAGTTTAGAGTGTGCACTCGTAATAAATTAAGGTTAGGATTTATTTCTAACCAGTTTATTTATTTATGTAGCTGAAGACTGCTAGGTATTCACTTTTGTTGGTTTAATTGTGTTATTTTACTAACGATTGTGAATGCTTCAGTTGATGTGTAGAGATAGCAGCAATGGCGGAGGAAAGCATTGGAGTATAGCGGGTTTTCGACCTTTGGACTATATTTTGATAGGCGCCACGCCTATATTTTGTTATGACTATAGAGACATCGATTATTTATTATTATTTTGTATGCGCTTATGCGCCTGGATATGTTATTTCTATTTGGACATTGAGATTGGGCGTGCCAGACTCTATGGGCACTGTCCATTAGCTTTATTTTCTTATTTTTGGTAGAAAGCAAACTCAAAAGCTAAAAGCTTGTCATATTTTTGTAATTGGGCTATTTTTGAGCATGAAGATTGGAAATATACATTAAATACATGCTTTGTGAAGCGCTCACACAAGGCATGGGGGAGATTGAACCCAATTTGTCTCTTGCTTCATGTCGTGCTTGCTTTTACATGGGTTTTTGTGCTAAAAAGTAGAGTACTTTGTTCTTGGGGACCTTCCGGGATTCACCACGTGAGCTATCTGCGACCGATTAGCGCACCAGTGGTATCAGAGCGGAGCAGAGATCAAGGGCTTCCAATCGCTACCAATCTCGGGCGAAGGCGGAGCTCCAGGAACAAACGGCCTCTACAGTCAATCTCGTCGCGAACCGTCGATACAGGCAGACTTCTAGCAATCAAGAACCCCTATTTCCACTGTCAGATCGCGAAGGACCAGGCTCTGCAGGCGGAGGACCACTCAAACACCTCCTTCATCAAGTCGTGGAGTTACAGAGATAAGCTCCATTATTTTTATCAATATTTCTTTCAATAAAGCTTAGAGAAAGCTTAAGAAGCTTATTAAGCTTCCAAAATTCAAATCGATTGGCAAGAAGACATCTCCGAAATTTCCGCGTCATTAAAAAACGCCCCCCCCCCCTTCACGAAAAAACGGCGGCCTCTGCTAGTCCTCCTTAAGCCCTTAATCACTTAAGATTAAGCTTAACTACTTAAGCTTAAGGCTTTTTGCAAGTTACACAGGGCAGAGAAGTCGATATACTCCGGGTCACGCACTCCAGAAGTCAAGTTCAGTAAGTCACTTGGAATCAAGTTCTGCAAGTTTTGCAAGTCGGCCTAAGTCCAGCAAGTCAACAACCCTGCAAGTCTGTTAAGTCTGCAACTCTGCAAGTCAGACTAAATCAGAACTGACTAGTGCTTAAAACTCATAGAAGACTTGTTCGTATGCAAAAACTCTGAACTGGAAAGTTGTTCGCAGCAAGTTGTTCTACCTATCTACAAGTTTGTTGAAGTACTTTCAGCAAACGGAGACAGAAATATTGCAGAATTTTTGAAAATTGAAGAAGAAAATACCCAAAAATACATAGCCTTGTAACCCCAAATTTGAGCTACGCTCATCCCGCTAACTGATTTTGAGTGAGAAAGGTTTGTTGAGTTTTACAGGATGACTACCCCACATATGGATGATCCTATGGCTGAAGACGATCTACCCGAGCCTACCATGGAACAAAAGCTGGATCTTATCATGCTGCAATTGGAAGAAGAGCGAAGAGCTAGGCAAGCCTTGCAAGCGCAATTGACAAAGCTACAAGGAGCGTCCACTGATAAAGAAGAACCTCAAGCTGAAGATCTGATTCGCCGTACCATCGACGCCACTCTTGAAGCACAAACCATTCGCAAGGAATCCAAGATAAGTAAACGAAGTTTCAAGTTTCGCACTTTCAATGGCATAAGAGAAGGAAAGACTGTTTTATCATTCATTAGCCAGTTTGATGACTATTTCCATGAGGAAACTTATCCCGAGAAAGATAAAATCAAGTGTGTTACTAATCATCTGATAGACAGAGCATCACTTTGGTGGACTGTAGTCCGCAAGAGCATAGAATGTCCTGCTACATGGGAAGATTTCAAGAAGAAGTTCATGCAAAATTTCCTTCCACCGCAATTTCATGAGAAGGCTATCAAGCAATGGGATTTACTTCAACAACGCGATCGTGAGCCTATTCCACAGTATACAGAGCGTTTTTGGAATGCACTCCTACAGCTACGCATGCTTGAAGACGTACCAGAGACGACACATAAGCGGAAGTACATGTCTGGACTTCTTGGACATTACTACGCTGAGGTGAATATGTTCAAGCCTGCTACCCTTGAAGACGCCATCTCCTTAGCTCACGACACTGAAGATAAGTTACGCGGAAGAGATCGACGACCACAGCCATTTCAAGCAAATGGTAATTATGGATCTAAACAATTCAATTCCAATTTCAGAAGGTTTAATCCAGGTCGTTTCTCATCACCATCTTTCCGCAAGAATTGGCCTAAACCACCTGCATTACCATCTACTGTCAATCCAAATTCTAAGCCTATTCAACAAGCAAATCCAAATATACCCAGACTCCCAGCCATTGCAAATAATGTAACCAAAGCCAAGCCCATAGTATGCTACAAGTGTCACCAGCCAGGGCATCTCGCAGCAAATTGTCATTCAAAGAAGCCATCAGCACATATCAACTACCTTGGAACTATGGACGAAGACGAGCATGAGGATATGCCGGATTTCACTGAAGAAGAAGATGATCCTACTACTACTTCCGACACTTTACCAGGTATGCCTACTTCACATTCATTGTTGACTATGAAATGTATGGTGCATGGAAAAGAAAGAACTATATTGCATGATGACGGTAGTACGCATGACTTTATTTCAGCAAAATTGGTAAAGGAATTGAAATTGCATACAGTACCTACGCACTATCGCATAAAAGCTGCATTTTTAGGCACTAGGTACAATGGCACACAAGAAGTTCAAGATTTAGAAATTCAAATTGGTTCATATATTGAAAGAAGAAATTTCTTAGTTGTCCCATTACAGTCTAGCGACATTATTGTAGGAATGCCATGGAGACACCAACATAATCCCAATATAGATTATTCCACACACACAATGAATATAAATTTTCAAGGAAAATCTATTACATTATTTGGTATGCATGCATCTCATATTTTTCCACTGCTTTCGCATACTCAAGCAAAACGTGCACTACGCAAGAACACTAAATCATATCTCATTTGGGTGAATGAATTGCACGCAAAAGAAACTCATATGCACCCTCAGCATAAGGAATTTCTTGCATATTTTAAGGACTGTTTTGCAGAAGATCTACCACCAGGTTTACCTCCATCACGTCCAGAAGACCATAAGATTGACCTAATACCTGGCACACAACCACCTTGCAAAGCCCCATATAGGCACAATCAAATAGAGCAAAAAGAAATCCAGAGTCAAGTAGAAGAATTACTAAATAGAGGTTTAATTCGACCTAGCAGTTCCCCATTCGGTGCACCTGTGCTCCTAGTCAAGAAAAAGAATAATACTTATCGGATGTGTATTGACTACCGAGCATTAAACAAGATCACTGTAAAGAATAGGTATCCTATACCTAGAGTTGATGACCTTATGGACAAACTGCAAGGATCTTCTATATTTAGTAAAATTGACCTTAAATCTGGATATCATCAGGTGAGGTTAGATAGATCCGACATATTTAAGACTGCATTCAGGACACAGTTTGGCCATTACGAATTCTTAGTCATGCCATTCGGATTAACTAATGCACCTGCTACTTTCAGTAGAATGATGAACCGTATTTTTCTAAAATATCAATATTGTGTGATTGTTTTCTTTGATGATATTTTAGTGTTCAGTCAAAGTGAAAAAGAGCATTATGAGCATTTATCATTAGTTTTTCAATTACTGAAAGAAAATCAATTGTTTGCAAATCCTGACAAGAGTGAATTCTTTAAGACAGAAATAGAATATCTAGGTCATATTGTATCAAAAGAAGGAATAAAAGTTGATCCTAAGAAAATTGATGCAATATTGCATTGTCCTGTTCCTAAAAATGTACATGAATTACGCTCATTCCTTGGTCTTGCTAGTTTCTATAGGAAGTTTGTACGTAATTTCTCATTACTTGCTTTACCACTGACCAAACTTCTTAAGAAAGGCATTGTTTATCAATGGACTGAAAACCAGCAGAAATCCTTTGATTTACTCAAACGTGCATTGACCAATGCCCCTATTCTACAATTGCCTGACTTTAACAGACCATTCTTTCTAGTTGTGACTGATGCTAGCGGATCAGGAATAGGAGCCGTGCTAATGCAAGACAACCATCCAATAGCATATTCTAGTTCTAAGCTGAAACCCTCTGAGCTTAAATATTCCACTTATGACAAGGAACTCTTAGCAGTTGTACAAGCATTAAAACAATGGAAGCATTATTTAATGGGTTCAGAATTCATGATAAAGACCGACCAGCAAAGCATTAGACATCTACTTAGCCAACCCCAAATTTCTGACCGTCATATCAAATGGGCTTCATTCATTCAAAGTTTCCATCCTATCATTCAATACCAACCTGGAAAAGAAAATGTAGTTGCTGATGCATTAAGTAGAAGACCTGCAATTCATAACATTTCTATCATATCTTTTGATTCTTTAATTGCTATGAAAGACACATATCACCAGGATATTACTTTTCATTCTGATTGGCAAAAATTAGTTCAAAATAATTTCATTCCTGTTGATTCATTGTCATATAATGATGGATTCATGTTTTTTGAAAAGAGACCGTGTGTTACTATTCCATTCCGATCTTTTATTTTGAATGAAATTCATTGTCCCCCATATCAAGGTCATAGAGGTATCATCTCTACATTACGCATGTTAACTGAAGATTTTTATTGGCCGCATATGGATGCAGATGTATCTAATTTTGTCTCTGAATGTTTGATTTGTCAAAGAATAAAGAGACATCATGGTAAACAGTATGGGTTATTAATGCCTTTATCTATTCCATCTAAACCTTGGGAACATATATCTATGGATTTCATTACTGGCTTACCAAATACTAAATCTAACCATGACATGATTTGGACAATTGTAGATATATTTAGTAAGCAAGCATATTTCATTGCATGTAAGAAAACTTTAACAGCATCACAAGCAGCACAGTTATTTTTGAAAATTGTTTTTACTAACCATGGATTGCCGAAAGTGATAATTTCAGATAGAGATTCTAGATTTTGTAAGAATTTTTGGATTACACTGTTTGCAAATCTAGGCACAAAGATTGATTTCTCATCTGCATTTCATCCAGAAACAAATGGACAAACAGAAGCCACAAATAGCACCATTCTAGATCTTTTACGTGCATACACTATCTCTAAACCTCAGACATGGGATACTCATTTACATTTATTACAGTTTGCATATAACAATACACCGCACACATCTACAAAGAAAGCACCTTTTGAAGTTATTTATGGATATAGATTATCTATACCTGTTGCCTCTTTGTCTAATAGAATACAAAGTGCCGATGATATTGCTGTTATGCATAACACTATTTTTGATGAGGTCAAGGATATGATTGCTAAAGCCCAACAATCATATACCAAACAAGCCAACAAGAAAAGACAAGCCATGAATTTCAAAGTTGATGATTATGTTTGGCTTAGAATAGAAAAGCGTAGACTGCAAAGTGTAGATAGACATCCAGTTGTCAAATTAGCTCCTAGATTCTACGGACCATTTAGAATCATTCATAAGATTAATGACAATGCATTCAAGTTAGAACTGCCATCCCATTGGAAAATTCATAATACATTTCATATTAGTTTATTGAGACCATTTAGAGGACAATTACCTATCCACCCTGTCTATGAAAACCCACCTTTACTAGAAGAAGAGACTGAAATACTTGAACCAGAAGCCATTATAGACACTGACTACATGACCACTAGAACTGGCCGAAGGTATTCTAGATATCTAGTAAAATTTAAGAACCATCCTGTAGAGGAAGCACAATGGATGCACGCTAGAGACTTAAATGCTTTCCCCACTCTGTTAGCTCCACATTGAGCTAATAGCAATTGAGGTCAATTGCTATCCCACCCCGGGGGTATGATGCCAGGAGGCATATTCCACGGTGGATTCCGTGAGGTTTTACGGTGGATTCCGTAAACTTAGATGACCGGGGCTCATACGCAAAGAGGATTCTTTGTGCGAGAAGTTGATGGGGACGCCTGTCCTTTTCGGGCGTTTCATTAATTTAGTGTGTACATGGGTGATTCCATAGCGGGTGATTCCGCAAAATGCATATTAAATTAATAAACGTTTATGAGTTTAGAGTGCGCACTCGTAATAAATTAAGGTTAGGATTTATTTCTAACCAGTTGATTTATTTATGTAGCTGAAGACTGCTAGGTATTCACTTTTGTTGGTTTAATTGTGTTATTTTACTAACGATTGTGAATGCTTCAGTTGATGTGTAGAGATAGCAGCAGTGGCGGAGGAAAGCATTGGAGTCTAGCGGGTTTTCGACCTTTGGACTATATTTTGATAGGCGCCACGCCTATATTTTGTTATGAATATAGAGACATCGATTATTTATTATTATTTTGTATGCGCTTATGCGCCTGGATATGTTATTTCTATTTGGACATTGAGATTGGGCGTGCCAGACTCTATGGGCACCGTCCATTAGCTTTATTTTCTTATTTTTGGTAGAAAGCAAACTCAAAAGCTAAAAGCTTGTCATATTTTTGTAATTGGGCTATTTTTGAGCATGAAGATTGGAAATATACATTAAATACATGCTTTGTAAAGCGCTCACACAAGGCATGGGGGAGATTGAACCCAATTTGTCTCTTGCTTCATGTTGTGCTTGCTTTTACATGGGTTTTTGTGCTAAAAAGTAGAGTACTTTGTTCTTGGGGACCTTCCGGGATTCACCACGTGAGCTATCTGCGACCGATCTGCGCATGAATACCATTGCTTTACTGCATCAGTTATCACAGCTTGAATCAGGTTGTTTCTATGTTGTTTTTTGTTTTTCCGGGTTTGTGGAAAATCAAAGGAAATACATGGGCTGCATGTGAAGAGCTGCGTGTGCTCGGGGATGGCATGCACCACCGCATTAATAAAGACCAAACGCGCGTCCTTGCGTGTGAACACCCACTAGCAGCTCTTGATCATGCGAATAAGCTGCGACACTCGCGCAAACACACGCACACACGAAACCACCGAGCAGCAAGGGGCGTGCATGTGGGGGGTAGAGTGGTGTAGGGACCCATAAGAATCGGGGGTGATGGCGGGTTGGGGTGATGGAAAAGGGGGCTAAAAGGGGGGAAATTGGGGTTAGGTTAGTGTGACCATGGTAGGTTAGTGTAACTAGGGTTAGGGTAGTCAACTAGGTTTAGGGTAGTTGACTAGGGAGAAGTTAGTTGACTAGGGAGTGGTTAATTAACTAGGGAGAGGTTAGTTGACTAGGGAGAGGTTAGTTGTTAGAGGTGTGGGAGAAGGAAGGAGGAGGAGATGGCGGTGAGAGGAGGAGGCGGTTGGCGCATGGGCGGCTACGATTCCCAGAGGCAGTGGTAATGGCGGGCGGCGGTCGCAGGGGGTAGTGGCGACGGGTGGCGGTTGCAAGGGCAGCGGTGGCGGCGGAAGGAGAGGAGGAAGGGAAGAGAAGGAGGAGGAGGAGAAGAGAAGAAGAAGGAGGGGAGGAGAAGAAGGAGGAGGAGGGGAAGAGAAGAAGGAGGGGAGGAGAGGAGGAGGGGAAGAGAAGGAGGGGAGGAGCAAGAAAGGAAGAAGGGAGGAGGGGGAGAGGAAAGGAGGGAGAAGAGCAGCAGAGGAGGAAGAGGGAGAAAAAGATGGGGAGAGAGAAAGAGAAGGAGAGAGAAGGAATAAGAGAGGGAAGAAAGGAGGAAGGAAAATTGTCGGGGGGAGGGATCTTTTTTTGTTTTTTAAAAAATGAATATTTTTTTGAAAAAAAATGAAAAAAAAGAATAAAGAGAAAAATAAAACCCCCCTCGTCCTATGTAGAAGCGTGGGGCAAGGTAAAGAAATTGTAGTAGAGCGGGAAGCGGCAGGGCTGGGATGGCGGCACGGGGGACGGGAGGACGCGACAGATGCGTCGTGATGATTAAAAATCGAAAAAAAAAACGATTGGGCACGCGCGATGCGAGAGGCACGACATGCGCAAATGAGCCGAAAATTTTATAAAACCCAAACCGTGAACTAGAACGAAAGGCCAGAAAAAGGAAAGATGTGCAAAAAGGCATGCCGAACAAGCCTATCACATTAGAACACAGTTCCAACCAAGATAAGATCCGTTCACATGGAAACAATCCAAAAATCAGACTCGAAAAGGGATTCAGAAATTAATATGGAATGATCCGTGCACCAGAATAGAGGAATAATAAAGAGGAAAAAATGTATGAAAAAATATAATCTTCAGAACTGTCACATCAAATCTCAGTTCAGATGGGGTTAGAAGGCATTCGCACGGAAGAAATAAGAAAATGGCGCTAAAAAACACCAATGAAAATTAATAACAAAAAATCCAAAGGGCAAAATAGGGCAAAGAAAAAATGAAAATTATGTAGGAAGGGTGGCCGGACAAGGCTATCCAGTCAGAATGGAATTCTGAAAAGAATAGGGCAAGTTCACATGGAAAAAGGGCAAAACAATGCATGAAAAAGACATGAAAACTCACAAAAATTAATAACGGACAACCCGTATAGCAAAAGGATAGGGTGTAAAAAGAAAATGTGTCCAAGGGAAGGCATAGGACAGGGCTGGTATGTTAGATTACTATTTTGAAGTGGCAAGGATGCGTTCACATGGAGATATATCCAATTAGCAAAAATTGCTTAAAAAACTAATACTCAAAAAACAGTAAGCCGAAACAAGGGAATGAAAAAAGGAAATGTGTGTTAGTCAACAAACTGGGTTATGACTTCAGATATTAGGTCCAGTGAACGTAGGATGCATTCACATGAAAATACATAAAACTGTTCAAAATGGGATAGCGGATGAACCGTAAGTCGGAACAAGGTTATATAAAAAGGAAAAACGGCTAGTTTGAAGGGACGAACAAGGCTATAAGGTTGGATGTGAGTCTCAGTGTAGAGGGAAATAGAAACGTACCTAATGCCAATTGTTGTAACGTCCCTCAATCCTCACCTCTCAATAATTGATTGAAGAAACACAGTCACACTCAGCCCAACCTCTGTCTCACGCTCTATTGAAAGATCCAGGAGGGCAACCCGTTCCTGAAACCCATTGATGTAATCTTCACTGTTACTTGTGCAGAGGTTGTATGCCTTGTGCGCTTTTGATGGGGCAACTGTACATCCCGCCCTGTGCCAGCATACAGCGCAAGAAGGAAGGCCAGGAGCCTTATGGTGCTGTGAATAGGAACAAATCGTACGTTATGCATTGGAAGGCCCATCTCGTACGTGCAACATTCCGTTCACATATCTCACCTCTCATTTGATTTGAAGGGAAAGACTGGTCACTCACCCCACCCTTTGTCTCACTCACTGATAGATATAGAGGGCAACCCATATGCACGTCCCCATCCTGTTAGGATGAAAGCTTACGTCACTCAAGGGGTTGATGATGAAGATCACTTTATCTGTTATTGTCATCAGGATGTTGAAGACAAGGCGTACCTAGGGAGGCAGCCAACAAGTCTCGTACTTCAATGATTTGTAAGAAAGATCGTCTGTTAAGAAGGGCAGACAAACTGATATTGCAGAGACAGCACACCAAAGGGAGGTGGCTTCAAATTACGTGCTGAAAAGGTGCTACTGGTGAGTCAGCTATCCTTAATTGCAGGGCATTACTACCTTTTCCACAGTCAGCTTCCCGCCCAAGGGTGTTTCCACCTTTTCTTGGAACGAGGCCTGTTATGACAGGGAATTTTTTCCTTTTCTCCCATAATAGTTTTGTTTATTTTGTTTTGTTTTGTTTTCTTTTCTTTTTCTTTTTGTCTTTTTTTTGTTTTTTGTTTTTTTAAAATAAAGAGAATGGTAGAAATACCATGTATCAGGACCAACCTCGCCACCGTTGTTGGATCAGAAGAGAAGAGAACAAGGTCAGGTTGAGAGGTATCTGTGAGGGGCTAGCAAAAAGAGACCGCCTCATGAGGAAGATCATAAGGGCTATCAGAAGCATGAAGAGAATGACAGTGCGACGTCCAAAAGGAAGAGGGTAGGTTGACTGTGATTGTTAAGATCCCGAAGGAGGGAAGTACTTCTTCAGAGATGATAGGCATTGATCAAGAAAAGATCATCAAAGGCATCAACGGTCTACACCTGAACAGAGCCATTAGGATTGACAGCAAGTACCTTGTATGGGCCATCCACCGTTGTTGAAGCTTGCCAAATCTCAAATCATAGGCTAGGACAAGGTCACCTTCTTTGAACTCCTTGTGCTTGATGAAACTATCATGATAGGCCTTGCGTTGCACTTGAGTGGTTTCCATGCACTGTAGAGCCATCCGCCGTATCTCATCCAAGCATTCCAAGTGCAAGAGGTAGCATTGCATTGACTCATCATCTCCCAAGCATTCTTTAAGTGCCACTCACAAAGAGGGAAATTCTAGTTCAATAGGGAAGACGGCTTCTGTTCCATACACTAGTTGGAAAGGGGTATGTCCTGTAGCTGCCTTATGGGAGGTTCTGTAAGCCCAGAGGGCCTATGTAAGTTGATCATCCCAGTCACAACGATGTGCGGCAATCATTCTTGTCAGGATCGAGCAAAGAATGTGATTGGTGACTTCAACTTGGCCGTTGGCTCTGGGGTAATAAGGAGTGGACTTACAATGGCGGATCTTATAGAACTCCATCAGCTCCTCCATGATTTTGTTAAGGAAATGAGTACCTTTGCCATTTACTAGCTCAAGGGGACTGCCAAAACGGGTGATAATATTCTTGTACATGAATAGGGCTACGTTGTTACCATCATCTCGCTTCAGGGATTTAGCTTTACACCACTTTGTGACATAATCCGTACATACTAAGATGTATATGTTCTGCTTCCATCTGGTGGGTGGATCAATAGGACCCACAAAATCAATCCCCCACTTCTCAAACGGCTTTAGGGGAAGAATAGGTTGCAGTGGCATGGCACTTGTTTTGGTAGGTTTTCCCATTCGCTAACAAGTATTATATCTCTTACAGTAGTCATGTGCATCCTTGTGGAGGGTTGGCCACCAATATCCTGCTAACAAAGCCTTCCTAGCTATCGCTTCTCCTACAAAGTGTCCACCACATGGTTCCTCATGGCATGCTTTCAATACTATGCTGATTTCATCTCCTGCAACACATCTTCGCAATACTTCATCTTTGCCTCTCTTGTACAGTGCACCGCTTGGTAAGGTGGTGTAGGGGGTTGATTCTAAGAGAAGCTTCTTCTTCTCATGACTTGAAATGCCAAGAGGATACTGTTGAGTTTCCAGGAGGTTGGCTATGTCTTCATACTAGGGAGTAATTGCTTCAACTAGAAACAAGGAAGCATTAGGAAGGTTTGGATCATCGTGTTCCTCTTCTGCAGTTTGAGGGATCCATGATAGATGATTGGCTAGGACATGGGAACAGCCAGGCTTAGTGACCACTTCAAAATCGAACTCCTGGAATAGGAGAAACTATCTCATCAGTCGCCCTTAGCATCTGCTTTGTTTATCAGGAAGGACAGGGCTTCATGATCCACGTAGAACTTGAAATGCGTTGACAGTAGATAGTGTCTAAACTTCTCTAGTGCAAACACCATTACCAAGCACTCAAGCTCTGTCACTGTGTAGTTCTGTTCCCTATCAGTGACCTTGCTTGCATAATATATCAGTTGATCTAATTTAGAGGGGCCCTTTTGACATAGGACAACACCTAGCCCTTCAACTGATGCATTTATGTGCACATGAAACTCCTTCATCCAATCAGGAGGCTGTAAGATAGGTGCTTGGATAAGTCACTGTTTTAGGGTATTAAAGGCTTTTTCACAGTCATCAATCCAAAGGAAATCTGCATATCTCCTTAGGAGCTTGTGTAGAGGGGCTTCCTTGGTTGCAAAATGTGCAATAAATATTTTGTAGTAACCCACATGGCCAATAAATTCTCTCAATTACTTGAGGTTTGTTGGTGCTGCCAAGGTGACAATCTTCTCAATCTTCGCCGGGTCTGTTGCAATCCCTTGTGCAAAGACATTGTGCAGAGACAATATGGCCCAAAAGAACTCCTGATGAGATGCCAAAGTCACATTTGTCGGGGTTGAGAGAAATCCCATACTCTCGACATCTGTCAAAACATTGCTCTAGGTGTCCCCAATGCTCATAGATTAAGCTATAGACACAGAAGTCATCAAGATACACCTCAATGAAATTATGCAAATGATTCTGGAAGGCAGCCATCATTACTCGTTGGAAGGTGGTAGGAGCATTCACAGAGCCCAAATGGTATCACTTTATAGGCATAGGTCCCCCATTCTGTGGTGAAGGTTGTTTTGGATTGGTCCTCTTCTGCAATTTGGACTTGGTTATATCCATTGAATCCGTCCAAGAGGGAATACAACTCATGGCTTGCCACTATGTCCAATAGTTGGTCTGTAAAAGGGATAGGGAAATGATCCTTCTTCATCTTCGAGTTCAGCTTTCGAAAGTCCACACATATTCGAAGTTTCCCGTTCTTCTTGGGTACTACCACAATGGGTGAAACCCATTCATTGTTAGCCACAGGATAAATGAACTCGGCTTCAAAAAGCTTCAATAATGCAGCCTTCACCAGAGCAGAATAATTAGGATTCATAAACCTTTGTCTTTGCCTTACAGGTTTGGCATCGGGCTCTAGGTCAATGTGATGTTAGCATACTATGGGATCAATCCCCTTTAGGTCTTTGTATGAACAAGCAAACACGTCTAAGTTCTCCTTTAATAGATCTCGCAGGACCACTAGTTCTTCTTCTGGAAGATTGAGACCCACTTTCAAGTGACGTTCAGTACCATCAATATCCATGAATGTCATTGTCTTTCACCTTCCACTTCGTGGATGAATGTCCCATGGATTGCTTTTGGATAGAGGTCTGACTCTTTCAAGGGAGTAGTGTCCTCATCTGATGTTCCACTAGAACCAGTGTCCTCCTTCTGAACAGATGACTCATTTGTCTCTTGAGATTGCTGGAAGGGTGTCAGAGTTTTGTTTGCTTCTTTGTGAATGGTGATTTCTTTCGGACTTAGGGATTCATCTTCAAAGGATGCGTCTAGGAATGTCACATAGCATGGACCTTATATAAGCCGGACTTTGATGGCTCTGGCTTTTGTTGACAAGGGGCATCATCATCATCTTTTCTTCAAAATGAATGGTCAAGGTGACAAGAGCCACTAGTGAACTTAATTTTTATGTCTTTGATCCATTCCTTATGCAAATTCTACATTCTTTGTGGTCCATTGGTCAACCCAAATGGAACCATGGTCATTTCATCCAACACCCCGAGATCTTCAGCCTTTGAGGTCTCTGTAGGGACATCAACAATATCGTCTACTATTAGAGGAAATTCTTCATTTGCACTTTCATATCCTGCTTCTTTTTCTTCCTCATCATTTTTATGCTCTTCCTCTAGAGGCTCTGTCTTTGCTTCTATAGAGGCTCTGTAGGAGAAGAACAGATCCTCCACCTCTGTGTCTGCTTCTGCTTCTGCCTCTGTCTCTAGCTTTGTCTCTGGCTCTGTCTCTATTACTGACTCTGCAACTGACATGTAACAGGGAGAATAGTACATACATGCTTCTATCTCGTTGTCAGAGGCGATTTCAGAGGTCAACTCTAGTTGAGGCAGGAGGTATTCTCCCATAGACAAAGACTTTGCTTCCTTTGGTAGTTGGCTTACAGTAGTGCCCACTGTTAGGGACTGTGCCTTTGTTTTCTTGGGAAAGATCTATTTAACAGCCTCTTTATCTCCTGATGTACCATCTGTTACTTCATTGGAGGAGTCAGTTAGGACTTCAATGGATGTGGATCCATTACCTTTTTGCGATCCATACAATTTCAATACCACTTTTTGGGTCCTCTGTCTAGGATTAGGGTTCCTTTGAACCAGTCCATCTTGGCTCTCGCTTCAAAAAGCCAAGGTTTTCCCAATAGTAGAGGGTATGTGTCCCATAAGAATTTGGTTTGACCACCAGATAGGTCAGCCAGCAATCTTTTCCTGCAAGGGTTATTTTTACGTATGGGAGGATGCCCAATGGTTTAATTCTGCTTTGGTCTGCCAATCTGATAAGCCACTATGTAGGTTGAATTCCTAGCAACCCTGAGTCCTTCATTGTCACATCCATCATTATGTTTACTGATGAGCCTCCATCAATCGATGCATCTAAAAAAAAGCATCCTTCTATCCATACACTAATCTCTGCGGTTCCAAGATCTAGGAAGGCGTTAGCCACATCTACTTCCTTTATAGGCTTTGGGGCCTTATTGGTGTTGGTCGCTATTGAAGGAACAATCCTTACTCCACGTCTTCTTGTCAAGATGCTTTTGAATTTCTTTCGGCAGCTGGGAGATAGCATCAGTAACTGTCGGAATGTTAAGTTTGGTTTAAAAGTGTCTTGGTCTTTTACCAAGTCATATTCCTTGATAGGATCCACGGGCTTCTCCAACTTGTTGGGGAATGGGGCTACACCCATTTTCATCTTTTCTTTTTCTTCTAGCAATGGCATCATCGGCATTTCTTGTGTTTCTGGAAGTGCTTCTATATCATCTATCTCCTGGACCTCTGGTCCTATTTCTAGGACTGTCTCTGTGACTCTTTGTGGCACTACAGTGCTCTGTACTACACTGTTCTGTTCAAAACTGCTCTGTCCCTCTATTGACAGGTTGAACTTCACAATCTTAGCAGAAGAATTATTTTCATTTTGAACAACTGGTTCCCTCTTCTTGGCGCGCGTGATAGCAGCAACTTCCAACTCCACCAAACTGGAGGCAGACTCTTGTGCCTTCTGTTGGCTATCACTGGCATTGGCCTTGATAGGGGCTCGACTTGGACATTCCTTTGCACTGTGGCCTTCTCCTTTGCATCAACTGCATAAGGGCTTGTACTCCACAAATCGTCTAGGGTTTGAACAATTCGGGGAGATATGACCCTTTTCTCCACACCTGTAACATTCCACTTCTAATCTCTAACCACCGCTAGACTGTTGCCTCTGTAACTTTGAGAGGGAAACCTCCTTGGACCGAAATTAGGACCAAACTCCCTAGGCTTTGATCCAATATCCTGTGTTGTCATTTTGGATTCTAGCAAGTTGAATCTTGCATTTTCATCCTTCTGTCTTTGCTCGTGCATCTCTTTCAGACACAAATATCCTTTGTATGGTTCTTCCATAAATAGTAGGAAAAAAAGTCTCCAGGAATGGTTGCTTTTCGGGTATATTCAGTGACTAAATGTCCCGCTTGATGACACTTTCCGCACCATGTATTAGAACGCATCACATCTCTTCCAGCTCCCGCAGGAATGAATATATTGGTGGTATTCACCTTCAAAGTCTGTAGTTGCTCTGTAATCACATCCATAAGCTCTTTCTTGATACTTGCAACTGAGTTGAATAAGTAGTCCTTCAGATTTTCACCTCCTAAAGTACTTGTAGTAGGGTTTTGGGAAGCTTTTGTAATTACTACATATATAGGTTGGTTTGATCTAGAGGGTCCTCTACTCTAGTTCTAATTCAAAGCTC
This sequence comes from Lygodium microphyllum, assembly GCF_053477565.2. Lineage (NCBI taxonomy): Eukaryota > Viridiplantae > Streptophyta > Polypodiopsida > Schizaeales > Lygodiaceae > Lygodium > Lygodium microphyllum. Next base: position 112,129,913 of record NC_141164.1, read on the forward strand.
CTGTTGAGACTTGGGGTTGTTGATTACAGTTGGTAGGGTTCCACTGTTGTTGAGTTGCCATTGGAGGAACTGTTTGAGGCCACTGTTGTTGTGGTTGAACCATCATTTGAGACACTATCATCTACGGCAACCACAATGGATTAGGTGCATTATATTATGGCACTGTTTGCATTTGGGGATAGGGGTAGGAAACTGTCCTTGGGATTTCATTTGGTGGGTATACCATTCCTGGCATGGGAGGAGGTAAGACTCCTCTCCCTGGAGTCATTGACAACCTTCCTTCAACTTTGTCATACAATCTTGCACCTTCCAATGCAGCTTGCAGATTGACTGGTCTTCTCAATTCCACAAACTTGCAAACTTCTAGTTGTAGGCCTCTGAGAGAAACACTCCTTTTTGAATGCCTTCATTCAAATGATAGTTAGTCCATCTCTTTAGGATGGATTCCATTTGCGAGACATAAGCTTCTACTCTTTCTCGAGAGGACTGACTTAGGTTCATGAACTCCTCTCACATCCGCTCTTCAAAACCTTCATGCTTTAATTTAGTGAGGAAGGCCAACTTCAAGTCGTCCCATGTGCCAAAAGTTCCTGCTGCTTGTCTCTCATACCACTGAAATGCCACGCCTTTCAAAGTGGAAAGAAATATCACTAATCAATGCTCAGGGGTTCTGGCATTGTTAGCCACACATGCTACCATAAACTTGCTACATGAAGATCAAGGTCTTCATTGTACTCTCCCTTGAAAATTGGCAATGGGACTACATTTGTTGGCCTGTCATCAATATTTCCAGGACAAATCTAACTAGGAAGGGGACCTTGAGTTGCCATGGGGACTTCTATAAAGAGTGCTTTTAGGGCGTCAAAGGAGGCTTCTACTGTGAGGTCATTCTCAGCTTTGATTCTTGCCTTCTCTCTTCTCACGTATCTCTGGATTCATTCTAATGTTTGCCTCTTGATTGTCATTCATCAGGGGCTTGGCTCCAACTAGTTGTTCAATACTCAACAGAATAGAATTAGAGAGGGGCTTCAGTCTCTGGAGGATTCTCTGGCCAACATCTCTTCTACTTCCTTCTTTTCAACATCTCTGAATCAGCTTTCAAACCACTACAGAGGGGGAGATATTCCATTCTGAAAGTATCAAAACTCATTTTTCTTAGGATCATTGTTGTTCCATCATTATAATAATGCAAACTTTTGATGGTTTCAATAGTGTATGTTGTAAAGAACACTCTATCTACCAACTTCCAGTGGGTTGCTAATTAGACAAATAGAAGGTTGTCAGAACACCAAGCATCCCACGTATCTTTTTGTTGAGCATCCACGAACAAATTCCAACTTTTTTCCTTCTTGTTTTTGTGAACTTCCATTGACCACGACTCCTGAAGCATCTTCACGATCTCCCACTTGATGATGTCTGGAAACTTCTCAATGAATACTAAATCTTCCATGGATAGTCATTCTCTCTGCTTCTGCTCTTCAGTTTATTCCCAAACAATTTTCCACCAAGATGCAAGTTTCTGTTGCTTCAATAGGAAGAGGAAACAATCCACCACATAGAGCTTGCATCATGATGGTAATATGTTTCCGCCAATGTGGGATGAGCTTCTTCTGGAAAGTGGCTTTGATAATAAGAATCTCCAACTATTCAATGGAAGAAGGAACTTTGCAAACATCCATTGAATTCTTCTCTTCTTGGCAATGCCATTTCCCTCAATTTCAACCTCTTCTGATGCTTGCTGATGGAAAGTTTCCCCGATTGCGCACCAAAAACATGGAGCCCCAAGAGAGAGACCAAGGAAAAAGAGATTCTACTGCAAGAAAATCTATCTTGTAACATCAACAAGCTTTTATTTCATTCTTTTGATGACCAAAACAAGGAAAACAACAAACCACTACAGTGTCTCTTCATATCTCATTCCAAACTATCAAAAACTATTCAATAAACTTCCAAAAGATTTCAACCTTCATCAATCATCAATTCATGCTTCATACAGAAGAAAATCAGAACAAAACAGAAGCTATACAGAAGGTATCAAAACTAATCAGAACCTCAACAGAGCCTATTAGAACATCATAGAGCTTCATATTTCCACTAAATATCATCATGAACTTCCAAAACATAATCAATATCATCCAAAACACTCTCAAACACTTCCTTTAATAACCATACATCACTCTAAATCCATAAAAAATCAACCATTCAGACCTCAAAAATAACAAAAATCAATAAAAAATTCAGTCTTTTTTCACTCTCAACACTGGGTGTTCACAATCTTAGTGAAAGTGGGGATTCTTGGAGATGGGTTGGCAAGCGATGGTCGTGGTTGGGCTATGCTTCTAGGATTCCCCTTCTTGGGCACCCATATCTATGTGTTGCCTTTGTAGTATCCTTGGGCTCACAACAAATCTTTGGGGATCCATCGTGGCTTGATTGTGCACCTATGTCAATAGCATCGGGTTGGTCTCTTAGGTTTCAAATGATAGTTGTTAGTCTTGCGAGGCTGTGTTTGCTTAGTATAAGTAGGTTGCTTTTGGTGCCTTGACACCCATTCAAGTGTGGGCTCTGTGGCTTTGGGGATGGCATTAGTTGGCAGTGGTTTTGTAGTCTAGGTGGGTTGTAATGACTCACGACCCCCCTCCTTAGGCTTGGTCCTAGGTAGCTCTATTGGTGGCATAGCAGGATTTGGTGGAGGCTGAATGGGCTGAGTTTAGCATTGGTGGGATGTAACTCTAGCTCACCAATGAGGGTCCAATGAGCATAATTAAAGACATTGAACACAGCTCTCTCATCGATCATGGCATCAAATGCATGCATGTGCCAGGCAATGGCCATGATGCGCAGGTATGAGGGTGCTACTACCTCCTCATCCTTGTCCTCTAGCTCGATGATGGTGGCTATGCAGACATTGACAGGGGCTTCTAGCGTAGGGGTTTCATGCACTGGATGTGTGGGAGGGCAGTACTTCTTCATGCAACTGTCATTAAAGAAGCCTATGCCCTCACCTTCAAGGATTTCAAGTTCTATGTTGCCCGTCATCCTACTTATGGTACACACTCGAAAATGTCCTAATCCTTGGATTTTCATTTTCTACTTGTGACAACAAGGTCTCTCTTCTCAAAGTCGTGTTGTTTGACGTGCTTGTCGAACCACATCTTCCATCATGCTTTTTCACAAATTAGGGCATGGGTGGCTATGAGCTGAGTCTCAGAGAGTTGTTCCAATTACATGAGACACTTGGTCCAAGCTTCCTTCACTTGCCATCTCTCTTGTATTGCTATCCTCAAGCTAGGGACAAAGAATTCTAATGGCAAGATTGCCTCAGTATTGTAGGTCAACCTAAATGGTGTCTGTCCTATAACCGTTTTATAGGCTATTCGATAAGCCCATAATGCTTCCATAAGTTTTTTGTCCTAATCACTTTGTGAGGTAGAAAATTATTTGGTAAGGACACATGGTATCTCCTGGAACACTTTCAAAATGACAGAGTGGAGTTTGTTTGTTTGTTCTATATATTGAGTAGCACATCAAGGGGCTAATCCCTACAATGTAGGAGAGCTGTAGTGGGGCCGCGGTGATTCCACCGAGAGGTTGCCTCCCATGTATGTGATTATCGTGGCATTTATTTCCAATATGTATGGGTTCTCCCTCTGTGGAGTTTATAGAAAGGGAAACATTGGACTACAAAACTATAAACGCATAGATTAGGCTTTAGGACAGTTCGTCCTTTAGCAGCGGATAGACTCTCCTGGCCCGCGAGGCCGTGTAGGTGTGTTTGTCTGTTATGACCATGAGGTTCGGCTAGTGCCATAGCTAGTGTAGGACCATTTGAGGTCCCATTAGGTATGCATTCAAAATTATTCTCTTTAACCCATGCCCAAAAACTGCTAGTTGATTAGATGGGATATCCACCAAACAATGCAGATATAATATCTACAGATGTCCAAGAAATAACTGACAGCTTGGCCTGCTAACTAATCGAATAACATGGAAGTCAAGGGTGCACTCAATATTAGCAACCATCACATGCACTTTTGTTACCATTCCTTCCAGTTGTCTTAGGCTATCATCAACCATTTTAAAATCTTTGTGACATCCTTTTGGATCGGTGGACCCAATCTCTCCAATAAATCCATACCCATAATGTTTACAGATGAGCTAGGATCCACCATTGCATTGTCTATCAAGATTCCATTACATATGCCGGCATCCTAGGGTAGTGCTTCTCTACATGATCCCACCATTCACTACCCACTCAATGGACACCAAAAGATTCTACGACATAACCCATTCGTAGGATTTTCTTGAACTCCTTATGAACATTTGGTGATAATTGGACTAGGTGTATAGATTCAGATTTGATTTGACTTCACATAGCATGTTTGCTAGGTCAAACTCACAAAAGTTTACCACTACTCTCGTCTCTTTCCACACCAACTGCTCTTTTGGCTTCTGCATTATCTTAGTTCCCACCTTATCTTTTGATTGTTGTTTTCTTTTAATCACATGCTTCTCTAAAGTACCATCATTTTTAAGAGGTCTTGCCTGGGCATCCAACACCTTCTTATCATCCCTGGTAGATTTAGGGTTAACTTTGCTTGTATTAGGGTCATCTTTGAGCATCTTTCACTTTTTTACCCTAGTTACCACCTTAATATTGTTAGGAGATAAACTCTCACTGATTGTCGGTAAAGTTTCAACCAAACTTTCCCTACTAGGAATTTCCTCGAGTGTTGCTTTACGGGCCCCTTTGCAAAATTTGCTTAGGGCCCTTTCCTTTAGCATTCTCGTTATTTGAACAATGATTCATGGACTTAGGTTGATGACTACCTTGTTGGAGAGAACTAACCCTATTCCAATAGAAAGTGGCTAAGTGACCAAACTTCTTGCATATATAGCATTTGATATTAGGACAATTATGAGGGAAATGCTGCCCACCACACCACTTATGGCTAAATCATGATGGGCCTACATCATTAGCTTTCTAGTACCCATAAGATTTTTCTTACACTTAAAAAAAAAAACATCTACAACAATTTTGTAGTATTGCTCAATGATCATATCCATATAATGTTTCATCATATCTTTTACTTCCTCTATAATGTTTGACGCAAAGGACTCATAACCAATGACTTCAAGACCTACTCTCCCACTAGGTTGCATAACTTGCAAAGGGGTTGCTACTTGTATTCACCCTTGATTTAGAAATGGATCTATTTGGCTACCTATTGGCTTAAGACATTTGTAGGAGCTGGCTACAAAGGCACATTTTTCATTAGGCTTCCTCTATCATTCAAGTTCATCATAGGGTGACTGATTGCACCTTGATTTCCACTAACCAATTTGAAATTATTTCCAATACTAAGGCTCAAATTTAGATTTTCCCTTGATGTGTAGGCCACTTATAAGCGGGACTCTACTTCCTCTGTTCGGGTTATAGAAATATCTATATCTACTAGAGGGACATACTCAACTGCAATTGGATATTGAAGTCCAATCCATGCAAGAAATATTGCACTTGGGCAAGAAGTGGGATAGGGATAGAGACTTGCAATTTGCGAATGACCTCTTTCATATTCTTGGCATCTACTCATGCATTTTCATGGGGCTCTTGACATGTCACATTTAGAATACATAACCAATATTGTCCACCTCTCTCAAGGGAAAATTCCCTATGAAAGACTACAAAGAATAAATCAATTGTGGTTATGGTAACCAGGTTCTAAGCCATGATACCACATTGTAGCCCTTTCTTTTAGGGTCATGTGAAAGAATATCATTAGATATCCTTCCTTTCTGAATTTGACAATTAAACATGAGTTTCTGGAACTCACTGATATGAAGCTCCGCATCCTCCTTTGCTAACCCATTAAAGATGGATAGAGGGAACCCTAAGGGTAGAAAATCCAAAGCTTACACAGGAATTGCAATAGGTTACGACATAATGACAACTGGATTTATTACAGGAGTTTGTAATGATGTGACTGCAACTCCACTTGAAGTGGGTTGACTTACTAGGAGAAGAGAAGCACTAAAGCTTCCTCCTCCTCCTAATGGACTGTTTGTAATATGAGAGCTTGATTTTAGAAGCTGATTTTGAGCTGTGCTTGAAGCATTAAGGCCATTTTTGGAGCAGAAAGTGCCTGAGAAGCACCAAAGACCAAATTTTCATGAAAAATCAAATGGTGGCAGATGGCCAAGCTGGAGATTTCCAAGATGCATTTCGACGTCAGGAATCCAATGCAAGTCTCGGTTTGTCGATTGGAGGTGGTTTGGCCCCCCATTTAATCCCTGCAAGGTTTGGCATTATAAAACAACTACTAGATCTAGGAGCCGAAAAGTGTACAACAGAGGTCAAGTTTATGGATTTCGATATTGCGAAGCCACCTCTCTAGATGGATCTCGAATCCAAGTCTGTTTCTCCACCCGAAATTGAAATATCCACTTGCAAGATAGTGTGAACACAAAAAGATAAATTGTTTATTTTAAATATTTTAATCTTAGGCTTAATAAAAGCCTCAAAACTATTTAAAAAACTTACGAATAGGGGGGGGTGCAAATTTTTTTGTGCCCTCTCAAAATCCGATCGGTACCTCTCCGATTCACATTCGTCTATAGAGAGTGTGTGAGATTCTTGATCAGGGTAGAGAGAGGAAGGAGATGGCTACAATCTTGCCCCCATTTTCATGGAGGATTAAGAAATCTAATTTTTTAGTTCTTCTCTCTCCTCTCTCCTCTTTGCAGTTGTTCATATGCATCAATTCAAGAGAGAAGGGACATGGTTGTGATGAAGAATCCAAACCAAATGATAATACTGGAGCAATGAGGATGTAGATCAGGCTGAGAGAGTGCGTCAGCGGCCTTCCATCTACGAGATACAAGCCTCGAAATTGCAATTCTATGTGTAAGTGAGCGGTTCTTTTGTTTTATGGAAAATGATTGAAGAAAGTGTTTCATTTTGTTTGTTCTTGATTTGCATTCTCTCTGAAAAATGAAACGAAACCAAAAACTATAATGATATAATAATTTTTTGCAAAACATACAAAATCTGCAAGTTGCGATTTTTATGAAAATAATGGAATTTGGGGTTTTTGTTGAGTGTTTTGAGGTCATATGGGATAAAAATGGATATGGAAATGATGATGAGTGTCCTTGATCAATAAGAACTCATAATTTTAAAATATCTCATTTTATGAAGAAATAAATGAAAAAAATAGAGAAAATAAGAGAATTTTTAGTTTTTTTGCCTAAAAATTTAGAGAAAATTGCATTTCATGTCCCTAAGCATATAACAAGGCTGGAGCATGAGGATTAAGCCTTAGTCAAGCCTTATTTCTATGTTATAGTGTGTTTTTATCGATTTTTAAATGAAAATTTACACCCCTAGGCCTATCCAACGAATGCAAAACCTAAATGGTAGGGGGAAGGAGGGTTTGTGAAAGTGGTTAGTTGCTAAAAATGATCAAATTCTGATTTATTTATGTATGATGAATGACATATAGGACATATTATTGTTTGAATTAAGGAGACTAGTAGTACGAAGATATTTGGTGTTATTCTCTATCAATGCTACACGTATGCTTAGTTGGAAAATCAGTGAAGGGTTGTTTTTGCACCTCACGTAGCTACTTTTTTTATCATAAAATGCTTGAGCACGAGGTGTGTCATCTATAACTGCATTATGCATATGACATGGTAACTCCTAGATGCATAGTATTTGATTGCCAATTACATGACCTACGTCGAGTTGTGAGGAAACCCAAGCTGTAGGCTAGACAATTGAACCTTTGGAAAATTGTCAAGTGAGAAAATTTTATCTCTTGGATTATTCAAAATATATAAGAGTGGAGATTGTTTGTATATTCTTTATGTTAGAGCAACGCATGGAGGGGCTAATCCTCTTAGTGTAGGAGAGCTACAGTGGGGCCATGGCATTCAACAAGAGGGGTGCCTCTTCTATGTTTTTGTTACATGGTATATTATACCAAGATGTATGGGAACTCCGTCTGAGGAGTAGGGAAGGACAATCGTTGGACTACGTTCTACTACAAATGCAATATCTATAGTAGCGATTAGGGCAATGTGTCCCTTCAATGCTCCTGACCGCAAGGCCATGTGGGGTTGTCTCGTGAGTGTTATAGAGGCTCAGCTAGCACCTATAGCCATTTCTAGGCCCGTTTTAGGTCCCGACAAGTGGTGCGTTTGTTGGAAGGTGCCTACAAGTGGCGGCTTCCATACCTTGGTCGATTAGGATCTATTCTCTAGTGTATGCCAAAAATTAGTGAGCTAGACTCACAAGGCCATCAAGCGAAGCTCCAAAAGCAAGAATGGGCTAAATGAGCTAGACGGCAGGCCGAGATAAAGAGAAGATACTCTTTGCAAAGGAGTAGCTCAATATCTTTGCAAGGTCAATTTTTTTAATAACCCGAGCTTGGCACACAATCCATTAGGGGGAGGAAGCTCTAGTTCTTCCCCCCCCTCCAATTAGTTCCTCCACTTCGAGTGGAGCTATAGTCTCGATCGTTCGAAGCCGTGTGGTGAATCCGGTTGTTACCATGGCGGCACAACCTATTGCTATACCTACTGAAATGGCGAATTTGCTAGCTTTATGTTTCCCCTTACCCATCTTTAATGAGTTAGTGGAGGAGGATGCGGAATTGAACATTAACGAATTCTAGAAGTTGATGTTCAAGTGTCGTATATCCAGGATGATGAAGGACATTTAATGATGTTATTTAACATGACTCTCAAAGGAAGAGCTACCATATGGTACCACAGCCTAGAGACCAGAACCATAACCACTATTGATTTATTTTTTGAAGCCTTTTGAAGAGAGTTTTCCCTTGAAAGGGGTAGTCAATATTGGCTACGTGTACTAAATGTGACATGTCAAGAGCCAAATGAGGATATTTGAGCATATTCCAAGAAGTTAAAAGAGGTCCTTTGCAAATTGCAAGCCTCTGTCACTATCCTAGCGGTTGCCTAATTGCAATATTTTTTGCATGGTCTTGATTTCAACATTCACATGCAGTTGAGTAGTGTCACTTTATCGAATGTAGACACTGCAATTAGACAAGCATAAGAAGTAGAATCTCAACTACAAGCGGCCTAGCCTCTTGAACCAATCTTAATATGGGTCTAGTTTTGGGAAATAATTTGGCATTGACAAATGGCAATGGAAGTCAAGGGATAGCTATGACTAACCCAAATGTGAGAGGAAGCATGGTTTAAAATGTGCCTTTATTGCCAACTCCTCCTAGTGTGGCTATGCCTATGGCTAGTCAGATGGCTCCACCAAATGTTAGAGGCCAAGCATCAAACCCTAACATTGTTCCTATGAGTTAGCAACCAATTCCCAATCAAATCGTTAGGCCAATGGAATGACGGATAGACAATCATGGCTATGAGTCAAGTGGCTCTAATGTCCTTGGAAAATTTAAGGATATGATGAAGCACTATACTAATATAATCTCCAAACAATATCGGCAAATAGCTGTTGACGTCAATTTTCTTTAAAAAAACAAAATCTGATAGGTAGTAGATGCCTTGAAGAGGGTGCACCCTCAAGATTTAGTTGTGAATGGTGTGGTGACCAACATTACCCTAGAAACTGTCCAAATGTCAAATGTGACATATGTGGGAAGTTCGTGTTGGAAGAGAGGGAGAGAGACAAAGTGGAGTGGAAGATGAGCCTCAGATCATTATTGTTCTTCTTCCATTATTCTTCCATCATACTAACTGAAAGGGACTTACACACATAGGTATGACTAACCAAGACTAATTGTGGTTAAGTCACTGACTACACAAACTTATTGAATGTCACACACGTGTACACTTGTGTCCAAGTCACACACATAAATATAGAGTGACTGAAGAGTAGTGGGAGCTTGATATTCTAACACCCTCCCTCAAGCTCAAACCATCTGATAAACTCCAAGTAGTTATCTAAAGTATATGAACTTTTCTTTACCAAGAGACTTGGTAAATATATCTGCTACTTGGTCTTCAGTCTTCACATGAATCAAGTCAATATGTTCTATAAGAACCATTTCTTTGATGAAATGGTAGTGAAACTCAATATGTTTGGACCTAGCATGGTAGACAGGATTTCTAGCCAACATAACATTACTGAGATTATCACAATGCTCTCACTCTACTTTCCAACTGTATTCCCAAGTCTTTCAACAGTTTCATCAACCAAACTGCTTTGCAAGCTGCTAAGGCAACTCCTTTGTACTCAGCTTCTATACTCAACAATGCAATAGTAGGTTGTTTCTTACTCTATCAACTAATCATACAACTGTCCAATCCAAATGCATAACCACTAGTTGACCTCCTCTCATAGGCACAACCATCCCAATCAGCACCGGTAAACCCTATTAAGTCAAGGGATTTTCCATATGCATAAAACAACCCATAACCTATAGTATTCTTTACATATCTCATGATCCTCCTGACTGCATCTAAATGTGGTTTGCAAGGCGTGTACATGAACTGACTAATTAGCCCCACTGCATAACATAAGTCGGGATAGGTAATATCAAGCTACCCACCATCTGTTGATACTACATGGTCACATTCTCTATGTCATTCTCAACATCAATCTGCAGCTTGACATTCTAATCAAGAGGTGTCTCCATAGGCTTGCATTCAGCCATACCATACTTCTGTAACATGTCATGAGCATATTGCTTTTGTAGCAGCCATATACCTTGAGGCGTAGAGACTACCTCAATCCCAAGAAAATACTTTAGTTCACCAAGGTCTTTGACTTTGAATTAAGCCTGTAAACATGATTTAATTTCAGCAATGCCCTCTTCATCATCTCCAGTGATGATAAGATCATCTCCATAAACCACTAGAAACACATAGCCATGATTCGTCTTCTTCGTGAATAGACTACGATATGCATCACCCAATCTAAATCCATGTTGCTGTAAATAGTTGCTAATCTAAGCATTCCATGCTCTAGGTTCCTGTTTTGGTCCATATAATGCCTTTTTTAGCTTACATACATGTGTAGGAAAGTCCGGGTGAATATAGCCTTCAGGCTGCTCCATATATATTTCCTCCACCAAATCACCATTCAAGAAAACATTATTGACATCCATTTGCCATAATTTCTAGACTTTTTATGTTGCCAAAGCAATGATAGTTCTGACTGTTGCCATTTTAGCCACTGGATTGAAAGTCTCCTCATAGTCAAGGCCATATTGTTGTGCATACCCTTTTGCAATCGACCTGGCCTTATAGTGCTCTAACAAACCATTTGACTTGCACTTAACCTTGTACACCCATTTGTAGCCAATGGGGACTTTGCCTTCAAGCAACTAAGCTAATTCCCATTTCTCATTTTCAGCCATGGATGCATACTCCTCATCCATGGCACTACACTAGTTATCATCTGTAATTGCATCATCAAACTTTGTAGGTTCTTTGTAACTTATCACACTAGCCATATATGCATAATGGTGGGCTGAATAACCACTGTATATAAACCTATCAATTGGTTTTCTGACTCTTTTAGATCTTTGTAATTGTGGCTCACTTTGAGCTTGCCTCTCATGAGGTGGTACATAACAACTTTGCCTTGCTCCAGGTGTCATAATAGAGGGAATGCCCAACTCACTATCCAAACTATCACTGTTGGATGACTCATAAACTTCTGTAAGTGGACCTGTTATATCCTAAAGCATATTTTCTTTTCCCTTATCCAATCTCCCCCTCACTGACATATCCTTGTCAGTAGATGGAGTATGACTCCACAAGCGTCATGACCAAGGACTTACTGTAGGTGACCCATCACTTGTAGGACCACTGATAGATGTACTCATTGTAGGTGTATTTTTAGCATTACTAGTTCTGGCTGATCCATCAGTAGCCACTACAGTAGGATTACCATACCACGATGCCATCTCATAAAAAACATATTTTCTAATCAATGTCTCATGTGTAGATGGTAGATAACTCTTGTAAGCTTTCCTGTGTTGTGCATAACCAAGGAACACACTCTTGACAGCTTTAGGATCAAATTTCTTCCTCTTTTCATCAAGAACATGTACATATGTAATGCTACCGAATACCTTCAAGAGTGAAATGTCAGGCTTATGACCATACAACCTCTCATATGGAGTTACATTATGAATCCCTGGTGTAGGGGTTCTATTCAACACATAGACAATAGTAAGTACTGCTTCAGCCCAATAACCATTTGGAAAACTCTTCTCATTCAGCATAGCTCTTGCTTATTCCATCAGTATCCTATTTTTCCTTTCTACTACATCATTTTGCTACTATGCATAGGTGCAAGTTAACTGTCTTCTAATCCCATATTTAGCAAGGTACCTGTCAAAGCAATTAGAGACATATTGTCCACCTCCATCTAATCTAAGACATGAAATTTTACACCTAAACTCATTTTCAACATTCTTCTTGAATTCCTTGAATGCATCAAATACATCATCCTTATGTTTCAGTATGCAAAGCCAAGTATACCATGCTACTGAAATCATCAATGAAGGATACATAGTAATACGCACCACCAAACAAATCATTATGAGACAGACCCCATACATTTGAATGTACATACTACAAGGGTCATGAGCTATTCTATACATGTCTCATCAATGGAAACCTTGTGTAATATTTCCACTAAAAAATATTCAAGACCCGAAATCCCGCGCAAGAGCAATTGAAAGCAATCTCCCGCAACAATAAAATTTTGGGCTAAGTGCTCCCTCCGCGTGCACTAGCAAACTCCACCCCGTATCGTGTGTAGGAAGCTGTGGCTTGAAAACCACGAGCAATCTAGCCCACACAAGAACACCTCTTTAAGGGGGGAAAAGGGGGATAATGGATAAATTTTTGCAATTTTTAAAAAATTAAAACCCCCCTCGTCTTTAGCTGTTGCATGGTGGGGCAGAGGGAGTGTGAGAGGAGTGGGTGTGGAGTAGGAGAGCATGGGGGGGAAACGAGGCATGCAACTAACCACGTGTGTGGCTATCCCCCCCCCCTTCATTCTATATTATCCCCCCTCAAGCTTGGGAGAGGGGGGAGAGGAAAATTGTGCCATCGTGTTGTTGCCCAAGACGTGGTGCTGCCCGCCATAGCTGCCGCCATCGTGCTGCTGACGCCGCCAGGCCACGCTACCTATTATTGCCACCTCCACCTTCCTTGTCATCGTCAACATCATCATCAACATCATCTTCTTCGTCATCTTCAGCTCTATCCTCATCATTTTCCCAATCATCCTTTTCTCTCCCCACGTCATTCTGGTAATAGAAGCTTAGAAGCTTCTAATTGGAAGCTTCCAATAAGGCTTCCATAAGCCTTATTCACCCATAACCTCTCGAGTTTTTGAAAACCCGTGACTGGTAGGCCCGTGTCCTGCACAGAAGAGGAGATCTCAAACTGAGAGTATTCGAAACACGTGAGTAAACCAAGGGGAAGTTGTTGCGACGAAATTCACTACATAAATGGCTACGAAGCTAAAGGTGAGAGGAGCACATGCGGGAGTTTCCACCCTGAGTACGTGAGTGGACAACGCCCCGATTCCTAATGCCTAGGTTCCTAAAATTAATTTCGCATGAAAAGGATGCACTAGGCATGTTTAATTATTGTAGGCAAGTTTAAATACATTGGGAAAATTTTTTGCTCACCCAATTTACAAAAATTAGTTGCATGTCGTGCATTTGCAAATTGCTTGCACTTCCGTGGTCAAGATGCAATCCTGAATGCATGATGCATAAGTAAAAAGATGAAATTGTGCAAAGTCATATTTGTTGCACCTCGCAAAGGATAGGACATATAACTCGTAACATATTTATGTAATAAATTCTTGGTTGTGTCTCACAATTAAGGTAATAATAGATGGACATTAGATGATGTCCCAATAGTTGCAATGCATGGAAAGGATTTATGTACCTTGCAAGTTGCATGCGATGATAGTTCATTTTGGGTCGGGTTAAGTGCTAAAAGAAGGATTAATTTAATGATGGACTCATGGTATTCTCTCATGCATGGAGTCCTTTTATCAAAGTTTGAATGCATCTTCATTAAAAATATTGAAGCTTTGATTTCATTGCATCAACATAGGGTTTATACCAGTTAGCTCTGAATGTCAATCATTATAGTTTAGGGCAAGGAAAAGAATGATCTCTAAGTTGCATAAAAGCAGAAGTTCTACGGTTTGAAGTTCATACTCACATGGAATGATGCATCTCACCTATCTTCCAGTTCCTTGCATCTTTTAGAGAAAAGTACTTGCTAATTTAGAAGGAAGTATTTGCATCTTTAAAAGGGATGATCGTCTCTAATTGTGGGTTAGTTAAATCAACTAAGTAATTCACGTATAGTTGAGTTGCTCACATAAAAATCATAAAGGTACGATTACATTGCATATGACGATCACCTCAAAGTGCTAGGTAGGGTTAAGTTATGTTAAAATTCTGCCTAGTATCGCACTTGGGATGCCGATTTAAGACTTTCGATCCCAAAGATCCTACCCACATTCTCAAAAATGTTAGGGTTATCTAAATGCCCATGCAAGAATGATCTAGGGTTCTCACCCTAAGGATCAATTGACCAAATACTAAACCTCTGTATGAATTTAGGATCCCTGGGGCCAAAGCGTTATCAGCCTAGTAGGGTTAGGGTTGGATTGGGTCAATAGGACTCCCAAACCCTATATCTTGGTCAAAGGTATTCTTGACCAAGGAATACCGTGTGATGGGAGAAATAATCCCACAAGTCACGTGCGACACTTATCTTGTGCAACAAGTTGCAAACGTCGCATGGTTTTGTGCCTAAATCACAAAATAATATTGCCACTCCTTAGAATAAGTTTGGCAAGTTTTAAGTACAAGTTTAATTTTCTAGAGGATGAGTAGTCAGCCTTCTACATCACCCTTCCTTAGGGCTGTTTTGCCAAGTAGGGTATTTATGATTTCCCAAGAAAGTAGTTGACCAACCAGGTTAGGGCGACGAGGTTGCCCAGGATTTATTGACCTTAAGGAAAGCTAAGGTATTGACAATTTGGGTTAACATGGTATAAACCCTAACCCAAGGATAAAGGGGTAAACAAGAAACTTAGCTTACGAAACCCTTGGGAACTTGCCAAGTCGTAATTGATCCTGGATTGAATGCTAGATGTATTCGGAGAGAAGGATTCACACCTTAGCAGTTGGCCGTATAAACGACCATTGGAGTGCTTGTGTTTGTACACTTAGGAGCACTGTTTGTTCTTCTTTGCTCAAGGAACTAATGGTGGAAAATAACTAATGCTTCAGGTTGAAAGCTTGGAGGGAGAGGCACCATCAATTACCCCCGACTGTCTGCCTGACCCAATCCAAGGGGGTTGTGGGTGCTTCTTGGAGCAGGAGGACGCTTGGGTGCCGGGGGGGCTCTGGCCGTAAATCCCATGCCTCCGGATTGTGCACAAGAGGCCGACATGACTCGAGATGGGATCTCGAGGCCCGCATACTAGTCAACGGGTGGAACTTGGAATAGCAATCCCTGAGGATTACTGGAATTGCCTTCGGGCGGATTATGGATTAGCCTTCGGGCAGATTATTTGATGTATTCCAAAGACTGATAAATAAAGATCAAATGTTGAAAAGGAACTTGCTTGACATTGTTTTTCTATGTCAGTGCCTAAGTTATGTGACAGAACCAGTGATTAATTGGTTAATTAAGGAAGCTATTTTTGCTTGTCAAACTAAATGTGGTAGGTAATTAGATAACTAAAGCAACCTGAGGAAAGTGCGATGGATGTGACCCTAGGTCCATCCTACAGAAGGGTGGTTCCGGTTGGCCGGGAAATTTTCTCAAAAGAATTGACAGTGAGGTAACAATGACCTGGAATCTAGAGAGCTAGAGTCCCAATTTATGTTGTTTTAGGGGAAGGAATGGGACTATGCCTTATGGGCAGAGAGGTTGAGCTTCGCATCCCTCTCGTTTTCCATTCTCCTTGAACCAAGTGTAGTATAAATCCGCTTCGACCCTGATGTTTTTGCACAAGTAGGTCGTCTGGGGCTCGACGCTAGTTACCTTCTAGGAACTTGACCATTAGGAAAACCCTGATTCAGGTCGGTCCTAAGTGGGAATGGCTGGAATGCTTCCGCTTCGTGGCAGAATCGAGAAGACCTAGATCACAAACCCCGTGACATTCCTTGGGAGTGTCGGGCGACGCTTTCTGGACTCTCTTCCTGATGGGTTGCTAAGACATGTCCTGCAAGTGGACAGGGGGACACGTTATACCTTGCATGCTTTCCAAACTGACATGCATCACATACATGTCTAAAGTCATGATACTTGAACTTAGGCAGTCTAAGCACAATCTCCTTCTGCTGCATAGATTTCAGCTTTTGTACATTCACATGGCTAATCTGCTTATGCCATATCTCAACATCCTGTATAGAACCATTATCATGTGCAAACATGGCTGCTTTCAATTCTCGAATTGATGCATCAAGAGTAAAAATTCTACCATCTCTTCAGCCTCTAGCAATCAATTTGCAGTCATTACCATATTCTTTAACAAAACATCTAGCTCTATTAAATCTCACCTATAGATTCTGTTTTGCCATGTGTCCAATTGACAAAATATTCTTGGTTATTGTAGGTACATGTAGTACATCATGGAGGCTCTTTTTCTTGCCGTCAAGCATCAAAAAAGGTACAACTCCTTTATGTTGGTGTCATTCCTAGTACAAACATGTCCATGTGAACCTGAAACCATATCATCAAACCATTCTCCATGTGGTGTCATATGATTCGAAGCCCCTGAATCAATGTACCATCTCTCATCTCTGTTTTGCCTAGATGCATTATTAGACACATGTTGCATAGCAAACAATCTGTCAACCTGCTCATCATGAGCACTGCTGGAAGATGCATAGTGCCCATACTGTTTGCCCTTTGTTTTCATATCTCCCTGCTTCTTGTAACAATCCTTTGCAATGTATCCATATTTGCCATAGTAATGAAAGTCCTTATCTCTATTTGACTGAACCAGATCCACCACCTCTACCATAGTAATGACAGTCCTTATCTCTGTTTGACTAAACCAGATCCACCACCTCTACCATGGGGTGATCCCTCCCTACCTCTAAAGTCACAAGATCCACACTGGCCTTATGTATTTGTGCCATGCTAGGCATTCTGCTAATGCTATCTATAAGCATTTTGAGTGTCTCATCAGCCTCAAAAAGAGCCATGGCCTCCACCGCCTCTACCATCCTAGCTAAAGTAAAGAACATTGTCTTTGCTTTAAGATGTACTAGAATCTGTATTCAGCCAAAGCTTAACTTCCTCATGCAGCAGTAAAGCAATTAGCTCATCCCAATTAGGGGATTTAGCTCTCATAGAAATAGACGTATCAAATGCTTTATACTCGTTTCCAAGTCCATTCAATGTCACTGCAATCATATCATCCTCAGACATTGAAGATCCAATGGTGGCAAGCTAATCTGCTATGTTCTTGACCTCTCTAGTCTTGGCCTAAGTACTTTTGCCATTTCTAGACATGTTATTGAACTATTGCTTCAACAGAATCTTTCTTGCATGTGTTACATTTCCAAAATTCTTCATAAGTGTTCCCATGCATCCTTTGGAGAACTGCATCCAGTAATCTGTATAACCATAGCATTTGATATGCGTAAGGAAAACCAATGTAACACCTTGCATGCTCTCTTAGTCCATAGCTTATAAGCCCTTTTTTGATCATTTATCTTATTCCTTTCACGTATTTCACGTCCAGGCTCGTCACATGTACATAAGTCCCAATAACCTCTACCAACCAAAAAATTCTTCATACAAAACTTCCATAAAGCAAAATTTTTGTTTTCCAACTATTCTACCACAATTTGAGTGATATTGTCAATGCCTTGAGCATTTTCCATAGTTGCAGCTTAGGTATTCAGTGATGTACACAACATGTAAGTAACTGACTCCTTTTCCTACAGTTCGGGACCAGTTTCTTGCTATTCAAGATAGTTTTCCTAACAACTTGCTTGCTGTAAAATGTATTCCAACAATGAAAAAACATAGTCAAGTGAGCATAAACCAAGCTCAAATCAGTTCAAAACATTCTATGGTAGTGGCAAAACATCATTGCAACAAACTATATCCATACACGTATCAATGTTTGTATAGTATGCAAGTAGCATTACCAAATATAACCAACCCACTGCTATAACCAGTAGTATTTTCTCTATTAAAACAAGAGTATTTAAACCTCAAAACAACCCCAAAACATCTCATTCAGTTGCCACTCTATGCAAGAGTTGGTACATGCCTAACTAGTTAGAATACATTGCATGTATGTCAAGTGAAGATGATAGGTATCCTTCCTGCAGACAATAACCAGTCAATATCCTGGTATAACGAGAAACAAATCAGTCATAACTTTGGACTTTTAGCACTCATGATATCCCAAAAAATATCTACCACTGAAGTGGTATAATCCAAGCATTTTTCACTAGCAAATAAGCATCACAGATATAACCCTGTAGGTATATTATTTCCAAATTTAGGACAACAACTAGTTCACTGTTTCCAGCTTGCAAATAAGCTCCAAAACTAAGCATTTAACACTCCAATATCATACTCAAATGCATGATAATAAGGATATATACATTGTTAGGATGAAAGCCACCAGAGCCTTAGAAGCACTTGTTATTTACTATAGTAAGCAGCTAATCTCCATAGGTCTATACTGAATATCTCAAAATCTGGAGGAATTTGAAAAAATTTTCTTTTGAAAGTTGTAGACATGTCAAAACGGTTAGGAATCATGGGCCATTTCTCCAAAAACCATTTCTGTAGCAAGATATAGCTTCTGCGAAAAAATAGGCTGCAACCACAATCTCCTTTGATGATGTTTTCTTCAGATTTAATGTCTTGATGTCAAATGGCTACTGCCAAGCCTTCAGGCTTCAAGTATTCAAGCTTTGACACCATGTTGGAAGAGAGGGAGAGAGAGAGTGGAGTGGAAGATGAGCCTTAGATCATTGTTGTTATTCTTCCATTATTCTTCCATCATAGTAACTAAAAGAGACTTACACACATAGGTATGACTAACCAATACTAACTATGGTTAAGTCACTGACTACACCGACTTATTGAATGTCACACACGTATACAACCATATCCAACTAATGTCGATCACACACATAAAGATAGACTGACTGAAGAGTAGTGGAAGCTTGATATTCTAATAGTCCGACCATTTGGCTGCCACCTGCTGGAGTAGGATTAGCTCTCTCCAACAAGGTAGTAGATAGCCTGGTCCTATTAATCACCATGTGCAAGTGAACAATCTTTAGCGAGATGATGGAACGAAAAAAGTACTTCAAAGAGGTAATGCTACTGTAGAGGAGCTGCCTAGTGGTAGGAGTTAGCCTCATTAAGGCTATATAGTTTAATGGCATTGAAGCTTCTATGTAACATGCATGCCTATTACCTGTCTAGGGACATTTTTAGTGGTCCATCGAGAGACAAATCTAAGCATCGCTACCTAGTACTCCCATGGAATGTTACAGTGTCGCCTAGGGTTTCTTGAGTCCACCTCGCAAAAACGGAATGTTCATGGCCGAACCCACTGAGATCAAATTTAAATTTAGGCTCCTAGTGGTCAAGGTCTACTAACAACATTCTAGCATCAAGTTCTGGATATATCCTACTTTACACAGAGGTACCCAAGTCAGAGCAGATCCATGCTTGTAACGTGTCCACCTGTCCACTTGTAGGACACGTCTTAGCAGCCCATCGGGAAGAGAGTCCAGAAAGCGCCGCCCGGCACTCCCATGAAATGTCACGGGGTTTGCGATCTAGGTTTTCCCAAGTCTGCCATGAAGTGGAAGCATTCCAGCCGTTCCTACTTAGGATCGACCAAAATCAGGGTTCCCTAATGGTCAAGTTCCTTAGAGGTAACTAGGGTCGAGCTCCAGAGGAACTACTTGTGCAGAAACGTCAGGGTCGAAGCGGATTTATACTGCACTTGGTTCAAGGAGAATGGGAAATGAGAGGGATGCGGAGCTTGACCTCTCTGCCCATAAGGCATAGTCCCATTCCGTTCCCCTAAAACAACATAAATCGGGACTCTAGCTTCCTAGATTCTAGGTCATCCTTACCTTGCTGTCAATTCCGTTGAGAAAAGTTCTTGGCCAACTAGGACCACCCATCCATAGGACGAACCCATGGCCACATCCACCACACTTTCTCAAGGTTGCTTTAGTTATCTAATTACTTATCACATTTAGTTTGACAAGCAAAAATAGCTTCCTTAATTAGCCAATTAATCACCTGTTCCTTAACGTAACTTAAGCATTGACATAGAAAAACAATGTCAAACAAGTTCCTTTTCAACAATTGATCTTATTTATTAGTCTTTGGAATACATCATATAATCCAGCTCGAAGGCTATTCCATAATCTACCCGAAGGCTAATCCATAATCCGCCTAAAGGCAATTCCAACAATCCTCAGGGATCACTATTCTAATTTTTCGTCCGTAGACTAGTATACGGGCCTCGACATCCAATCTCAAGTCACGTCGGCCTCTTATGCAGGACCTCGTGGCAAGGAATTTACAGCCAGAGCCCCCCCTAGCACCAAGCGTCCTCTTACTCCAAGTAGCACCCACGGAGAGACCTCTCGTGGCGGGTTTGGTCCACGTACCCGGCACGGCTAACAATCCCCTTGGATAGGGTCAGGCAGACAGTCGGGGGTAACTGATGCTGCCTCTCCCTCCAGGCCTTCAACCTAAAGCATTAATTATTTTTCCATCTTTAGTTCCTCGAGCAAAGAAGTACAAATAGTGCTTCTAACTGTACAAATACAATCAATCTAGTGGTCGTTTGTTTGGCCAATTGCTAAGGTGTGAATCCTTTTCTCCGAATGCATCCATCATTTGATCCGGGATCAATTGCGACTTTGCAAGATCCCCCAAGGGTTTCACAAGATGTGTTGCTAGTTTACTCTTTTTCCTTGGGCTAGGGTTTATTCCCTGTTAACCCAAATTAACAGATACCTTAGGTTTCCTTATATTAAGGTCAATAAATCCTGGGCAAAGTCGTCGCCCTAACTTGATTGGTCAATTGCTTGCTAGTCAATTCATAATTTCCTTAACTTGGCAAATCAACCTCAAAGAAGGGTGATGTAGCATGATGTCTGTCCATCCTCTTAGAACTAGCCAACCTTTTTCTAAGGAGTGGCAAATCTATTTTGTGTTTTAGTCACAAAATCATGCAACGTTGCAACTTGTTGCACGAGACAAGTGTTGCACCTAGCTTGTGGGTTTATTCATCCCATCACACGGTATTCCTTGGTCAAGAATACCTTGGTCAAGATGTAGGGTTTCGGAGTCCTCTTGGCCCAACCCAACCCTTACTCTACTAGGCCGACAACGTTTGACCCTGGGGTTTCTAAATTCAATCGAAAGGCTAGTAATTGGTCAATCTATCTTTAGGGTAAGGACCCTAGATCGTTCTTGCATGGGCATTTAACTAACCCTAACATTCCGTGAATGTGGGTAGGACCTTTGGGATTGAAAGTCTTGACTTGGCATCCCAAGTGCGATACTTGGCAGAATTTTTAACGTAACTAAACCCTACCTAGCACTTTGAGGTGTTTGTCGTACTAACTATTTATGCTTTTATGAATCCCATGTGGGTTATGCCATTACAAGCGATTTACCTAAATTGATTCTAATTGTCTTGCGACAAGAGGTGATATTTTTCCTAAAAGATGTAAATAATTGCAAGATATAACACTCCATGCAAATATGCAATTCATAGCCTTTTGTCCTTCTATGCAACTATAAAATGTACAATGACCATTTCTTTTCCTTGCCTAAACTATAATGATTGCCAATCTAGGGATAACTCATATAAACCCTACATTCATTTATATCAAGAATTATACCCATAAACCCTTCGTTTAATGCATTGAATTCAAGCTTTAAAATGAAAATTGCATCCCTTCCTAAATACAACTTTGATAAAAGAAGTCCATGCATGAGCGAATACCATGAGTCTAACATTTAGTTTATCCCTCCTTTAGTACTTAACCCGACTTAAAATGCAAGCATCCTCGCATGCAACTAGCAAAGTTCATAGTTTCCTTTCCATGCATTGCGATTCTTTGGAAAACATTCAATGGCATCTAAGATTATCCTCTATACAAATCACGTCCATAAATTTAAATCATAAGTGCAACATGCAACATAAGCTCTATCCTTCTTAGCACGATATCCTCTTCCTAATTTATGCATTATCATTCAAGAAGATTGCAAGTACCCATGTTGACAGGAGTGTGAGAAATTTCAATTAATTGGCATGCACTAAACTTTGTAAAATGAATGGATAAATGCATTTAAATTTTCCTAAAAACCATCATGCTTAACACATCCCTCTCATGCGAGAATACAATTGGAACCTGGGCATGAGGACTTGTAGCATTGTCCATTCGTGAACTCGGGTTGGAAGCTCTTGCATGTGCACCTCATGTATTTTTTTTGGGGGCCATTTGACGCTGTAATTTTGTTCCAGCAACTCTCCTTTGGGTCACTTCACATATCAAATCTACTTCTATCCGCCGATATCTCCTCCTTCCGCGCAGGACACAGCCTTAGGGACTTGGTTTTAAATCTCCCGGGGAAGGCACGGGAGAATAGGGCTTAAGGAGGCTTAAAATTAGAAGCTTCTAAAGAAGCTTCTAAGCTTCTGGCTTTTGACAGAAAATGTGGAGAGAGAAGATGGTAATTGGGGAATGATGAGGATGGAGGGAGAAATGATGGCAATGATGATTATGACGGTGATGGTGGTGAGGCAGCAACAGCAGCGTGGCGTAGCAGGCGTCGATGGTGGCAGCAGCACGGTGTGAAGGTGGCGATGGCAGGCAACATGATAGCACACCTCTCTCTCTTCTCTCCCCTCCCTCAAGATTGGGGAGGGGGTGGTCTTATAGGGCTAAGAGGGGGAGGGATAGCCACTCATGTGGTAGGCTGCAAGCCACCTCCCCCATGCCCTCCACAACTCATGCTCTTCTCACACTCCCTCTCCCCGCCATGCATCGGCTGAGGGGAGGGGGTTAATAATAAAAACATTTGCACAAAATTTAACCATTATCCCCCCCTTTTTCCCTGTGAAGGGTGTTCGTGGGTGGGCTTGTGGTTTTCAAGCCACAATCCCCTGTGCGCAATGCAGGCTAGAATTTGATGATGCACGCGGAGGGAGCACTTAGCCACCAACATTTTTCCATTGCGGGAGATTAGTTTGTACTGCTTTTGCACGAGATGTGCAGGGTCCAAGATCATTAATATTTTGTGTGAAAATATTACATTCTCTCCCCCTTAGAGAGGATTCGAGATGTCCTCATCTCGAGAAGAACTAGGGGTATTGTTGGTTGAGAGTACTTTTATCCATCCAAGTGGCATCTCTTCGGAATAATCTTTCCATTGCACGAGGTATTCTCTCAAGGTTCTGGATCTCAAATGCCTCTCCATAACATCTAAGATCCTGTCAGGCCATAGCTCAAGGACTCCTTGGCTAGGCATTACAACTTCTTGATCATCAAGCACGTGACTAGGGTTAGGCACATACTTTTTCAGTAGACTGATATGGAATACATTGTGAACTTTTAGGTTCTCAGGGAGTTGCAGTCTGAAGGCATTAGGCCCTAGGCACTTGAGAATCTTGTAGGGTCCACAATACCTTGTACTTAACTTTTTGAATTCACCCAAGGATAGGGAACTTTTATGTGGACGTACGGGAATGAAGACCATGTCTCCTTCAACGAACAATCTATCTTGATGTTTCAGGTCCGTGTAAGCCTTCTGTCTATCCTTGGTGGCTAGGATGTCCTCTCTTATTGACTTGATTTGGTCATACATATCTCCTAGCATCTGCTTTGAGGCTTCAACTCTCAAGGTTGGATTCGAGAAGTTTAAAGGACTACAACAGTCATGCCCAAACAATGCTTGAAAAGGGGTAATCTGAATGCTCTGTTGGTAGGAAGCATTGTAGGCAAACTCGACCAGTGGCAAATATTGAATCCACTTTTTGGGTTTACGGCAGCAGTGTGCCCTTAGCATATCCTCAATGCCTTGGTTGACTTGCTCCGTTTGACCATCGGTTTGGGGATGGTAAGCTGTACTGAAATAGAGTTGAGTCCCGATGGCCTCAAAGATATCCCTCCAGAAATGTGATGTGAAGAGAGAGTCACGATCACTGATGATTCTTCTGGGTAACCCATGCAGTTTGAATATCTCCTTGATGAATAACCTTGCAATGTTTGAGGCTTTATAGTTTGTCTTAACAGGAATAAGATGTGCAACCTTGGTGAGCATATCCACCAAAACCATAATGGAGTTGTATCCTCCCTGAACTTGGGGTAGGCCAACAATAAAATCCATACTAATGAATTCCCATTTCATTTGAGGAATGTCAAGTGGTTGCAATTTCCTAGGCATTTTGACATGTTTGGCCTTAATACGTTGACAAGACAAACATTCAATGACATATTTGAGAGCATCACCTTTAAGCCTCTCCCAATAATAGCTCTTTCAACTGCATTAAGGGTCTTGGCATAGCCAGGATGTCCTGAGAAAGGGGAGTCATGGGCTTCCCAAAGTATCTTCCGTTTGAGTGATTGGCTTGCCGGTATACATAATCTTGTTCTATAGTAGACAAGTCCACTATTGATAGAGAATTCTTGATATCTTGTTTGTAGCTTCGGGTCTTGATCCTTGATGGGGATCTCCCTTAGCAATTTCTGATAGGTTGGATCATGGCATGCCTCTTCTTTAGCTAGCTCAAGAATTGGGTTGTTTGGCATGGATACCTTTGTGGATAGAGATCTAGTTGTTGATGGATCTTGTAAAATCAGAGAATTCAGAAATGCCTTGCGACTGAGTGCATCAGCAAACTACATTCTCCTTTCCAGGCCGGTATTTGATTTCAAAAATCATATTCCTCCAGCACTTCAATCCATCGATGTTGCCTCATATTGAGCTCATTTTGGGTAAAGATCCATTTGAGACTTTTATGATTCGTCACTAGGGTAAACTTGTTACCCAGCAAGTAGTGTCTCCAAAGCTTGAGAGCATGGATGACACAGCTAATAGCTCCAGATCGTGGATAGCATAGTTCCTTTCATGGCTCTTTAGTTTCCTTGAAGAGTATGCTACAGGATGACCTTTTTGCATAAGCACACATCCTAAGGCAAGTGTGCTAGCATCAGTTATTACTTCAAAGTCCTTGCTAAGGTTCGGAAGTGTTAGGATAGGTGCTGATACCAAGCTTTGCTTTAGTTTTTCAAAGCTAGATTGTTCAGCAATTGACCATGCAATTGATATTTGCTTCTCAGTAGATCTGTTAGAGGCACTGCAATCAAGGCATAATTTTTTATAAAGACCCTGTACCATCCTGCCAATCCAAGAAAACTACGTATTTCTTTGACAGTTGTTGGTGTTGGCCACTCCAAAACGTCTCTGACCTTGGCTGCGTTTACTAAAATTCATTCTGCTGATACAATGAATCCCAGATATTCAATCTGTCGCTTGAAAAATGCACACTTCTTCTTCTTGGCATAAAGCTTGTGTGCCCTTATTGTTTCAAGGACAATGCAAAGCTGAGGTTCGTGATCTTCTTCCTGTTTGGAGTAGACTAGGGTATCGTCAAAGAAGAAAATACGAAGTCATCAAGATATGGCCTAAAGATATCTTGCATTAGCCTGTTGGAGGTAGCAGGGGCATTTGTCAGCCCGAATGACATGACTAGGAATTCAAAGTGTCCATATCTTGTGCTGAATGTCGTCTTTGGGATATCCTCTTCCTTGATCCTTATCTGATAATATCCAAACCTGAGATCGATCTTGGAGAATATCTTCACACCTTCAAGATGGTCAAGAAGTTCATCTATTCTTGGAATAGGGTATTTTTTCTTAACGGTTGATTGATTCAACCCTCTGTAGTAGTCAATGCATAGCTAAAGCATTCCATCTTTCTTCTTCTGGAATAGCACTGGAGCTCCCCATGGTGAGTTGCTAGGACGGATATAGCATTGGTCTAACAGTTGCTTGAGTTGCTCCTTCAGCTCAATCGCTTTCGAGATGGACATTCTATATGGTCTCTTTGCAATTGGTGTAGCTCCTGGGGCAAACTTGATTTCATGATTGATTTCCCTTTGAGGAGGAAGTTCTGTCAACTCTTTAGGAAATATGTATGCGTACTCCTTTAACCATGAAGGTTCTTCCCTAGACTCTTGATTCTGATCTAGCTTATTTAGCTTGATTAAATAGATAGGTAGCCCCTTTCTAACTCCTTTTATTATCCGAGATGCTTTGGCCAGTTGAATTCTTGGCTTCCTAGCCTCTCCTTGAGTTGTGACCAATTCCCCTTCAGAATTTTGAAAGGAAACTTGGCCCTTCCCATAGTGAATGTGGGCATCATTAGGTTTAAGCAGTCCATTGTGAGCAAACACTCATGGATACCTAGGTTCATAACCTTGAATCTGACCGAAGTCAACTTTCCACCCAGTAGGAATTTCACCTTAGCAGTTTGCCTGGTACAAGTGACCTCACGACCATTTGCTAATTCCACAAGTAAGGTAGGTGCATCTTTTGTGGCTATTCCTAATCTTCTTACACAAAGTGGTGAAATGAAGAAATGCGTACTGTCATAATCAATCAAGGTTTTGAAGCTTTTACCTTGATAATCTGATGGAGTTTGAATCACCAAAAATTGGTGATTCGGGCCTTTCTTGTGAAGGGTGGCATGAACCTTTGCCCTCTCAATGTCTGCTTCCATGGATGGGTTTTCTTCATCACACAACTCCTTGTTGGCAACACGGGAGGTTCTTCCTCTAGCCATGACGGTGGCTCCTTAGCCACGGACGGTTCCTTGGGATGGCCCTTGACCTTGTCCTCCGCCAAGCTTGGGACATTGCCTTTTGAAATGACCAGGCTTGTTGCAATGGAAGCAACGGAGATTGCGGCCATTACCTTGGGTAGGAACAAAATTATTGAGAGTGTTGGTCCTGGCTTTCTTCCTTTGTCTCAGATTTTGGCCCCGCGCTCTCTTCGCCTAGGACCTATACACTCCCTTGTTTTGATCCTTGTAAAAACAAGTCTTGTTATTTCTTGGCCTGGTTTGCACTTCCTGTATTATCGGTGCAGCTCGAATGAGCGCATCTTGTAGATCTGTTGGGCGCATTGATTCAAGGCACTTGTTTATAGGTGGGTTTAATCCGGCACAAAACTTTGACACCTGTTGTGTCATATCCATTTGTGGCGCATATTTCAAAAGAGAGACAAACTTTAAATAGTAAGTATCAACAGATAGTCCAAGATACTTCAGTTCATAGAACTTGTTCATCTTCTGTGTGCGATAGGCAGGTGGTAAATATCTCCCTTGCATAGCTCTTTTAAGCTTTTCCTACGTAACTGACCCTTTCGAGATCCCTTGGTCTCTGCACCATTGCTTCCACCAAAGTCTTGCTTTGCTAGTAAGCTTCAGTTTGCCGAGCATCGCTTGGTTAGAGGGTGGAGTACCTATTGCTTCAAAATAATCCTCCATGGATGGAAAAACACCAGAGGATGTTGCAGAAAGTGCTAAGTGTGGGTACCACAAACATGGTGGACATCTAGAGGATGTAACAGGGGCCTCACAAAGTGTATAGAGACTATAGTATAGGGCGACATGAGGATTTTACAAGCTTATGACAGGAGCATTTTGGGCTAGGCAATACAAGGCTAAAAAGGTCAATAAAATTTTGGGTCAAGGACCATGAGGTTGTTTCAATTTTCAGAATTTATTTTTACATAGATCTTCAATTCATTGTAGGTCTTCTTGTCAGTGTAGCCGAGCTTGCTCTTTTTAATCTTGTACTTGTTCTTCACTTTGCTTGCAGCTTCAATCTTCATGTCCATATCCCCCTCAAGCAAAGACATCTCATTCTTTGGCATGTTGAGTAGAGTGTCTGGAGAAACTTCAAGGTCTTTAGATAAGATCATTGATTGCTCTTTGGTGTAGGCAGCACAAACATTACCTGCAAGTGATGCAAACAAGACTTCTATGTACTACAAGTGAGCAAAAAGAGTAATGTTTCTTTACATCCTCATTAAGATCTTCTTGTTTGTCATTTTCATGACCAAGGATCATTAGAAAATAAACTCCAAAATTCTCAAATTTTATCAGTGGAAGAGAAAATTACATATGGGTCACGAGACACAAGTAATGACAGTGTGAAAACACACTATGTAAAGACTATGCTTGAGTTGATGTCGAACTTGAATCTTCTTAGTTCGGGGTCGTGGATCCTTCTTCAATATTTCTAGGTCCTTCCCCTCCTTGATTTGATGCTACGACAGTAGATTAGAGTGGCAATGGGTTGCTCTTGGTGGCAGGAGAGAGGAAATGATGAGATTTTTGAGCTTGGGTGAAAATGGCTATGGAGTCACATTTAGGGTTTCTGATGGTGGCCTGATTTTTTTTTTGACATTGTAGGAGCTATACTTGATTATTTTTGAATTTTTTTTAATGAAAATGAAGCTGACTTGATGCTCTATCAAAGCCCTATGAGCATCTTGAAGATTGGTTACAGCTCATCATGCGCAGAAGGGGGAAACATAGAAAGACACATTTTTGTCAGCAATTTGAAAAATTCATAATGCCACGGCCAAGGAGCAGTAATGTCAATTATTTTTGTGATGATAGGTTGTGCCTTCAGTTGAGAAATGATCCTCTAGAAGAAAGAAAGAGGATATATGCTTCGTATTGAGAGATCTAGGGACTCCAAGCATGGTATGTCCTACAGGTCATAGTTGCAAGCTATGGAAGTGATTGAGAATTTTTACAATGCTAAGCCTATCTTTGCCTAATGTTAGTGATTGAGGTGACAAGTAGAAGATCTAAAAGTCGAAGAACATATTTCTAGAAGGAAGCTCTAGGCAATTTGACATGTGGAGTGAGACATAAGAGCTTCATGCTAACAAGGTGCAGCTGGCTATGGCTGCCATGGAAGCTCAAGTGAAGGTAGAGTTGAGAGATGAAGTCATGGGCTGGATTACTAGAGTTGAAAAGGGATTGAGAGAGAGTAGAGAAGAGATAAGCCAAGCTGAGCCATGCCCGACTTGATACCATGTGAAAAGATGTAGGATCTAGAGCATGGCAGTGGCTATGGTTGATCAAAGAGGAAGATTAAGCTCATGATGACATAGACATGACTTGACCTGTTACACAAGTAAATTAGGCTCCAAGATTGAGACTTGGACTCATAAACACAATATTTTGTATAAGACTGAAAATGACCAAGACACTAATTGAAATGGGAAAGCATTATGAGATTGCATTCATCATATATCAAAAATTGGTAGTCAAGTACAATGCTTTATAGTTGTTGGATGGGTAGCAGTTCCCCTTTCTATACATATGGGATTTAGTTTGCCGCCATGTCCTAAGCCCAGAACTACCTCATACAAAGAGGACATAGTGGGTTTGATTGCAAATATCTCAACACTCTTAACACTCCCCCTCAAGCTCTAGACAGCATGTGTACAACAAGTAGCTATCTAAAAACAATGAACTTATCTTTATCCAAAGACTTGGTAAATATATCCATAACTTGCTCATCTGTCTTCATATGCATAAGGTCTACTTTCCCTACAAGAACCATCTCTTTGATAATATGGTAGTGTACCTCAATGTGTTTAGTCCTGGCATGATACAATGGATTTGTTGTTAGTAGTAAACTACTAAGATTGTCACATAACAAGGTCATTGGAGCATCCACCTGTATGCCCAAATCAACCATAAGCTTGAGCAGTCATGCAATCTCACATGCTGCCAATGCAGCACTCCTACACTTTGCCTCAGTACTGGAAAATGCAATCATAGGTTGCTTCTTGCTCTTCCAGCTGATCATTCTGCTTCTAAATCCAAAATCATAACAACTTGTAGATCTGTGATCATATGAGCATCTTTCCCAATCTGTATCCGTGTATCCAACTAGTGTCAAGGGCTTATCTTTCACATAGAATAGCCCATAATCTACAATGGGCTTAATATATCTCATAATCCACTTATAATAGCATCCAAATGTGGCTTTTTGGGCTTCTGCATGAACTAACTTATGAGCCCAACAGCATAACTCAAGTCCAACCTAGTGATAGTCTAGTAGATCATGACTACCAACCATCTACCTGTACATAGTCACATCATCAATTTCAGCTCCAGTGCTAATGTCCAACTTGACATTCTAATCAAGAGGTGTATCTAGTGGTTTACATTCAGCCATGCCATATTTCTTTAACATTTAGATGGCATAGTGTTTCTGCATTAGCCATAAACCATTTTCAGCTTTGATCACCTCAATACCCAGGAAATACTTCAATTCACCTAAGTCTTTCATGTTAAACTCAAATTTCAACATCTGCATAATATGTTGTATCCCCAAGTCATCATCACATGTGATTATCAAGTCATCAACATAGATGACCAACACTAGTAAGCCTTTGTCTATCTTTTTCGTAAACATACTGTGATCAGCCCTATCAACAGTAAATCCCAAACTCTGCAAGTAACTACTGATCCTTGCATGCCAGGTTCTCGGAGACTGCTTCACCCCATACAATGTTTTTTTCAATTTGCATACATAATGCTAAAAATTAGGGTGTATATATCCTTCAAGTTGATCCATATAAAAATCCTCTTCCAAGTCACCATTGAGGAAAGCATTTTTCATATCCATCTATAGCAATTTCTAGCCTTTAACAGTAGCCAATGCGATCACTCCTCGTATGGTTGCCATCTTGGCAATGCAGCTGAATGTTTCTTCATAGTCTAGCCCATATTTCTGAGCATATCATTTAGCAACTAGCCTAACTTTATACTTCCCTACACTGCCATCCAAATTGCATTTAATTTTGCAGACCCATTTGCAGCCAATGATCTTCTTTTCTTCTGGTAGTGGCACAAAATCCCAAGTACTATTTTCAGTCAAACCATCTATCTCCTCATCCATAGGATGTGCACCAATTTTTATCCATCATTGCTTCACCAATGTAGTAGCCTCTTTGACCTCTATCACCTTTGCCATATAAGAAAAATGCTTCATAGAAAAACCGTTGTAATTCAGCCTATCCACAGGGTACCTGACTCTCTGCATCTAAGTTGTGGTGTACTACTCAAATCCCCTCTCTCATGAGCCGGAATGTACCTGTTCTACCTAGTACCAAGTGTACACACTGTCGCAATACCAAGCTCATTGTCTAGACTGTCAGCAGCTGAGTCATAACCTAAAGTCATCCTACCAAGTGTCATCACACCAGATGTACATCATAACTCCCTCTCAATGACATAATGGTGTCAGTGGGGATGGTGAGCCAAAGCTCCATAATCTCCTTATCCATGGAGATATCGTCATCCTACTAGGGCCTGCCAATGTAGTACTCTGCTGGGAATCAACTATATGAACATGTGTCGAAGGCATATCCGATGGCACTGTAGCCATTGATGCATACCAAGAGGCCATCTCATCAAATATAACATCTCTTCTCACTAATGTATCTTGAGTAGAGGGATCATAACATTTGTATGCCTTCTTCTCCTGTGAATATCCAATAAAGACACACTTATGTGCTTTCAAATCCAATTTTTTTCTTTTCTCATTAGGTATGTGCACATAAGCAAGACAGCCAAATTCTTTCATGTGACTGACATCAAGCTTGTAGCCATACAACTTCAAGATATACATGGCTATCATAACAGCCTCAGCCCAATAATAGAGTGGCATACTCTTCTCATTCATCATTGCTTGAGTAGCTTCCATCAATACCTTGTTTTTCCGTTCAACTACCTCATTTTGTTGTGGAGGGTGGCTGCATGTAAGTTGCCTAGGTATGCCATTTTTATCCAAAAATTTATCAAACTCATTTGAGACATACTCCCCACTTCTTTTAGATCTCAAGCAAGAGATGTAACAATAAAATTCCTTTTCAACTTGCTTTTTAAACTGCTAAAAAACAACAAATACCTCATCCTTTGTTTTCAGTATATAAACCCAAGTATAGCGACTGCAGTCATCAATGAATGTCACATAGTACTTGGAGCCTCCCATAGATGGATTATGGCACATCAGAGTAAACTAACTACAATGGTTGTACTATTTCTTACATGCTTGACAAATGGAAACCTTGATTGTTTACCAAACTAACAAGCATCACAGACATGACCAATATCTGTATACTGAAACTTGGGTAAACATGTCATAAGCTCTTTCTTCTGCATCATTTGCAGCCCCCGCTGAAGATTAGCATGTTCCACTCTCTTATGCCATATTTCCAAGTCTTTAACTATGCCAAATACATAGGCAAACATTGTTGATTTCAGCTATTGCAAAGTGGCATCAAGAGTAAACATCCTACCACTCCTATGACCGCGACCAATCAATTTGCAGCCATTACCAAACTCCTTAATAAAGCATCCATGCTTGTTAAATTGGACCTGCAAATTCTACTCAGTCATCTAACCCACAGACAATAGATTTTTAGTAATTGATGGGACATGCATTACATCATGTAAGTTCTTCTTCTTGCCATCATGGATTACCAAAGGTACTTTGCCTTTATGTTCTATGCTATGTTGTGTGTCATCCCCTATGCATACATAGCCATTCTTCTTAGGCACCATATTTGTAAACCAGTCACCATGAGGTGTCATATGATTCAATGCCCCTGAATCAATGTACTAAACTGCATCCTCATGAGACTTCTTAGCAGCCCTATCTTTCACATATATCATGGCAAACAATCTATCCCTAAATGCATATTATGTCTAACTGGATGTTGCACAATGTCCATGTTGTTTGCCTCTTTGATTACCCTGCTTCTTCCAACAATCCTTAGCAATATGACCATACTTTCCACAGTAGTGAAAATCCTTATCTTTATTAGGATTTTCAGATGAATGTTGTTGCTATCAAGAGCCTCTGCCTCTAGGGCAAGATCTCCCCCTGCGTTTGAAATTTCTACCTCCTCGTGCATTTGAACCCTTCTAGTTATTATGACCATAGGATACTTTTTTTTGGCCTCCTCTACGAGAATCATAACCTCTACCATGGCTGCCACGGCCATGTTGATTCAAATAAAATACAACATCCTTGTTGCTACTTGAACTTGTAGCCAATCCAACTTTAACCTCTTCATGAATAAGCAATGCAACGAGCTCATTGAAATACGGCATGTCAACCAGCATAGAGATTGAAGTATCGTGTGTGCCAATGGATACCAGCTAATCTGCAATAGTCTTAATATTTGTGAAATAATCCTGTATAGATCTGCCTTTTCTCTCCATGTTGTTGAATTTCCACTTCAAGTGTATCTTCCTTGCACTGGTAGTTGTGCCATAGTACCTGATCAATATGCTCCATGCATCTGCTGGAGACTTGCAGTTCATGATCTGCATTACCATAGCATCCGAGACACACAAATATAACCAGTGTAGCACCCTCAAACTCTTTCTGACCAAGCTCGGTGCGCTTGTCTTTGATCAGCATCTTTGATCAGCTATAGGATTCCTCTCTAGAATTTCAAGTTCAGCTTCAACACCTGTCACCAAGTCCCAATATCCTTTTTCTATCGAGAAATTTTCCATGCAAAAATTCCATATGGCATAATTATTGATATGAAGCTTTTCTCCCACTATCTGGGTTATATTGTTGGTTCTGTCTGCATTTTCCATGTTGCAAACAATGCCTGACTACTATAAGCCAACAAGTCTAACTGGCTAACTGCAGTCTTTGACTATTTATGACAATATTCCACACTAAATTCAGTATTGAAACCAGAGTATTTCAACCCCTTAACATCTCAAAACATCCACAACATATGGTATAACCTGTAGGTATGTCAGTCAACACACAGACCATGTAGGTGCTTTAACACTGTCTCATGCAACCTTAATGGAGTCAAGCAAACATGTAGTTTGAAATTTGTAAACTATTAGTGACCAACAACTAATTCAAAGCCAAAACTGAGGTGTATATATAAGTCATACAAGCTCCAAAACTTCATAGACCTTTGCTAGTATATGTAGCAATCCAAATATGACCATACATGCACAATTTAGTGCATAACCAACAAGTACAAGTGTCAAAACTCCTACTCACAGATTGCAATAAACAAATACTCAGTAAAGTAAGGTTTATATAGCTACAAAATGTCTTCATATCAAATCATACATTTTCTTTAATGTGTCGGGGTCAATACATGACCATACATACAACCATAGACACTGTCTATAACGTGCCCACTTATCAGCTATCCAAGCACGTTTTAGTAGTCCATCGAGAAAGGAATCTAAGAGTCACCACCCAGGACTCCCATGGAATGTTCCGGGGTTTGTCACCTAGGGTTTCTTGAGTCCGCCTCGCAACAAAACTTTTGCAGCCAAACCCACTAGGATCGACCTGAAATCTAGGCTCCTAGTGGTCAAGGTCTCTTAACAACATTCGAGCATTGGGTCTTGGACATCCTACTTTATGCAAAGATGCCCAATCCAAAGTAGATCCATACTGCACTTGGTTCAAAGAGAATGGGGAACGAGAGGGATACGCTGCTCAACCTCTCTACCTATAGGGCATAGTCCCATTTCAGTCCCCTAAAATGGCATAAATTGGGTTCTAACCTAGCACTGCCTAAAGGTCGAATGACGGTAAAACCTTGTGAGAAGCCTCCCAGTTCTCTGGTACCATCGTACTATAGGACAAACCCATTGGGGTTCTGCCCACCCACTTCCCTTGATGGTTTATTTTTCTAATTAAGTCCTACTACATTTATGTGTGACATTCAAAATCATCTTCCTTAATTAGGCCTTTTAAGGAATGGGGTTTATTTGCATAATTTATGGCATGGACACAAATGCAAAGCAAGTAGTCCTTTTGACAAAGAAGTTCCTTAACTTATCTTGAAGTTAATCTTTGTATCCTGCCAACAGAAGTACCCATTTGCCCCTATAGAAGTAACTGGTCCCAATCACATGGCACCACAATTTCCATCCAATATCTAGAATAGGATTTTCCAATGCCCTAGACATTGGGCTCACGGCAATCTACAACTCCCGCCATCTTGGACTTGGCAAGGGGTGTCCAGAGCTCCACTGTCCCCAAGTGATCTAGGAGTGAGACACAATTTTTGTGGTTGGCCTTTTCACCACTCGACCTTTGGCCCATGAATCAAGCAGTGCCCTCTTGGGTTGAAACACAGCATGACCTTAGAGATGATGCACCCGTGAAAAATATCTTTCCTTAATTAATCCACTTAAGAATCAAGCACAATCAAGGCAGTCAGCCTAATATCATCTTCCAAGAAAACATTCCTTTACTTTCCATGGCAACTTGTCATCACAGACCTGTGCCATGCATTTACCATCAAGCACAAGCACTTGGAATAATCATCTAGATCATATTCCAACAATCAATTTAATGCAAAAAAGTATTTAGGATGATGTTAGATCAATAAAAAAAATGGTGGTATCTTTTTCCAACATTGCAGGAATAATCGCGATAACCTTGCCATTGCATATTTACTTTCCCCCTTGGGATCAAAGTGCGATTCTATGTAAAATTTACCTAGCACTCCTTTCTTTGGCTAAGGCATATGTTAGGGTTTCAAAAACTATACAAGACATAAGTTCTATTAAACACTTACATTGATTGATAACCCAACCTTCTTCCCAACAAGTACAAAAGCATTCGACTTAGGGTTTCTTAATCCTTGAGCTCTTCACTTTCTCTAGAGTTGTTGTTGCATCGAGCCCAACCCCCAAATACGTTTGATGAACATAGTCACTATATCGGATGGATCTCAAGGCATCGTAGTTTTAATCCTAGTGAATGTTGTTTGTACTAGCTATGCATAACTTCAAGATCCTAATGAACTAATAGTTCATGATATTAGCAAGACTTTAATGCA
Organism: Lygodium microphyllum; assembly: GCF_053477565.2. NCBI lineage: Eukaryota > Viridiplantae > Streptophyta > Polypodiopsida > Schizaeales > Lygodiaceae > Lygodium > Lygodium microphyllum. Next base: position 112,165,882 of record NC_141164.1, read on the forward strand.
ATATCAATTTTTGTACCATCGATGTATGTTTTATATAATATTTCCCATGCATGTACCATCTACGTGCATTTGTGATCTTTAACAATATTGTCCTAGGTAAAGAATAATCGAGGACTTATCAATGCTTAGTACTTCAGAAATATTATATGTTGCTTATGATATGCATGGATTTTTTGCATAGCAACTAGGGCAATTAACTTCCCTTGATACAAGAACTTCACAAACTTCATCCTCGAATATTTGAGATGAACTTTATCCTTTCAGTTAATCTATTCTGGCACATCATAGTACGGCCTAATGCCCCTTGTGTAGAAATCAAAGCAAGTAGTCCCTCAATTCAAAAATATATTCATTACGATTGGTAATACCACAGTTGAATTAGTAGTGATGCCCTTGCTCGAGGATTTGTTGCAGGATGTGGGATTATGAAAATACATGGATCTAGAGCATGGCTATGGTGGTTCAAAGATGGGAAGAAGACTCATGTAGACATAGAATTAGACACTGACTGTCACACAAGTGAATTAGGTTTTAAGATTGAGACTTGAACTCATAAACACAATCTTGTGTGTGGACAATGACACAGACACTTTACTAGAAAGAAAAGAGTACTATCATTGCATTAAGAAAAGGAAGAAAGTACAATGCTTTATAGGAAAGTAGGAAACTGCAGTAGACACCATTGTGCATATGGGATAGGTAAGCCTGCATGTCCTTGGCCCTGAAGCTTCATACAAAGAGGATGTCAGTGAGTGTGATTGCTGAATCTCAACACTCCTCCTCAATCACAACTAGAAAGGCACAAAGTGTGTAGACTCTGTAATGAGAACCACCTGCAAAGTGTGGGCACACCATAAACATGGTAGACACCAGAGGCTATCGCAGAAAAGGCTAAGTGTGGGCACCAAAACATGATGGACATCCAGAGGCTGTAACAGGGGCCTCACAAAGTGTACAGGGACTATAGTGCCAGGTTACATGAGGAGTTTACAAAGCTTATGACAAGAAGCATTAGGCCAAGGAAATACAAGGATTTTAAAACAGTCTATCAGAGTAATGAGAGTAGAGGGACTGATGAGGCTTGTCCTTCCGATCCTGGTGGTCTTCATCTTCATCTTCATTTTCATCTTTTGGTCCATGGTCTTCTTCTTCTTTCATAGCTGCAAGATAGACCTTTTGGGACCTCTTCCTAGCATAACAAAACTTCTCAGTGTGTCCTGTCCTTTTGCAGAAGTCACAGAAGAGGGGTTCCTTTTTAGCTTTGAATCTGTTGTTTACATATAACATTTGTTCATCCTTTGAAGTGCTAGGCTCTTCTTTGCTTTTAAGTTTCTTTTCTTCCTCTAGTAGAGAGGCTTTAATATCAACAAGTTGAGGATCATGCATATTGGTTAGAGTGGTTGATACATTATCATAGGCAATAGGCAGACTTTTTAACAAGTTCTATGAAGACTTGCATTTAAGAAAGGGGATACATAAAAGTTCATACATGTATATATCTTACAAGCTTAAATAGGGGGATGTATTAGTCTTACAAGCTTCATAAATAGGGGTTTTTTTAGAAGTCCTTGCATGCACATGACATGTCTTCTTAACTATGAGTGAACCCCCCTATGTCCTCATCCATTGTTGCATCCCAATGAGCATGACCAATAGCATCCTCAAAACAAGTGGGCTCAACATCCTCAACTACTTTCACCATATAAGCATAATGGTGGGTTGCATAACCCTCAAAAACAAATATTTTAACAATGTATCTAACCCTGCTAGACCTACGTACCACTGGATCACTCAGTGAAGCCTTTATGTTACTATGTGCTCTTTGTACACCTAGTGTCCTAACTGCAAGCTCATCATCCAAACTCTCTGAACCACTAGAATCTTCATCAAGTCCCAAATGACTAGTAGATGTATCATTATTATCCAACACTTTCTTCTTTCCTTTTTCTTTTCTTGTAAAACTTATCGATCCACCTGAAGATTTGGGGCTACTCCTTAGTCTCCCAGACGAAGGGCTCACTGAAGGTGTAGTACCGGATGATGTTTCTGGTCCACTAAGACTCTGTGATTCTTACTTTTTTTTTGCACATAGCTATCATGATCATTATCATCATCTAATACATCACCACAAGGTGCATATCAACTATTTATCTCATAAAAAATAACATCCTTGCTCACTCTAAACTCATGAACATATGCTGTGTTGCACATGAACATATGCAACACAACCAAATACCTTCAATTGTGATACATCGAGCTTCTTGCGTGTAAAGCATTCTTTGGGGGTCATCCCATGGACTGCAACTATGGGATTTTTGTTCATAATATAGATAATAGTATGAAAAAATTTAGACAAAAAATGTTTTGGCATATTCTTTTCAGCCATCAATGCCCGTGCAACTTCTGTAATATGCCTATTTTTTCTTTCTGCAACCCCATTTTTCTGTGGGGTATACCTGCAAAGTAAATTGCGTTTTTATCCTATGATTCCTCAAAAAACCATTAAACTCATTATTAGAGAGGTACTCTCCCCCTCCATCTAATCTCAAGCACTTAACTTTCAAGCATGTTTTTGTATCAACACTTACCTTGAAAGATTTGAAGTACTCGAAAACATCACTCCTTTCCTTCATGAAATATACCCATAGCTTCCTTGAATAGTCATCAATAAATGTTATAAAGTATTTACTATCACCAAGAGATACATTCTATGTATGTAATATTCCAGTGCTCCCCATAAGAACCCCCCCTTAATTTTTTTTAAAAAAAAAAACCTTAGTTCAAAATTTTTTATCCCCCTCTCTCTCCCCGCCGACAGTACGTTGGGGAGAGAGAGAGAGAGGGAGTGAAGTGCAGTTAATGGGGGGGCATGTAGCCCCCCAGGTTGGAGGGGTGGCATGGAGGGGTGGCAGCCATGCCACCCTCCTGCGCAGATCCATAAGCTGCTTTAGCCAATACATCTGACTCGCTGGACTTTTCTTGTCATAGAGATTTTTTATCTTTTCCCACAACTGCCTTGCATTCTGTTCTTCCTCAAAGACATTATAGTGAACCTATTCTGTGAGAGACAATACAATAGTGGACTTGAATAACTCATTAAGCTCAAGCCATTCCTCATCTAGCATAGTTGTAGACGGATGCTCGCTTAACCTCAAAGGTTTGATCTGCAATTTCTGCACCAACACCTGCCAAATCTGGCTCTTCCAATAAGATTAATTTGTACCATCAAGCTTAGTGATGTTGAAAATAGCATGATCCCTCCTATAAAGGGAGCTCCCCTCCCCCTAGAGTACAGAGCGTCCCTCCCTCCCACGTCACAACACAGTGTCCCCCCTCCCTGCATCACACGGCAGTTCCTCCCCCCCCCCTCATGTTCATTATCTTCCTCCCCCCCCTCATGTTCCTTCCCCCCCCTCATGTTCCTCCCCCCCCTCCTCCGTGCGGCTACTGCGCTCCCCCCCTTGGGCTTCCATCTGTAAAACCCCCCTCCTCATTGGGCTGAGAACCCTCCCCCTCCCCCCCGGTGAACAGAAAGAGAGAAGGAGAGGGAGAGAGAGAGAGAAGAGAGAAGAATAAGAAGAGGTAGAAGGAGAGAAGGGAGAAGAAGAAGAGGTAAAAGGGGAGAAGAGAGAAGAAGAAGAAGAAGAAGAAGAGGTAGAAGGAGAGAAGAGAGAAGAAGAAGAACAAGAACAAGAACAAGAAGAACAAGAACAAGAATAATAATAATAATAATAATAATAATAATAATAATAATAATAATAATAGGAGGTAGAAGGAGAGAAGAGAGAAGAGAGAAGAGAGAAGAGAGAAGAGAGAAGAAGAAGAAGAAGAAGAAGAAGAGGTAGAAGGAGAGAAGAGAGAAGGAGAAGGGGAAGAGGAGAGGGAGAGAAAAAGAGAAGGAGAGAGAGAAGACAAGAAGGAGAAGAAGAGAAAAAGAAGTAGAAGATGAAGAGGAGAGGGAGAGAAGAAGAGAAGGATAGAGAGGGAAGGAGAAGAGGAGGAAAAGAAGAAGGAGAGGAAGAAGAGAGGGAGAGAAGAAGAGAAGGAGAGGGAGAGAGAGAAGGAAAGAAAAGAAGAAGAGGAAGGAGAGAGAGAAAGAAGGAGAAGAGAAGAAGAAGAAGAAGAGAGAAAGAGAGAGAGAGAGAGAGAGAGGGAGTGAGAGTTGGTGAGGTATCGAGGGCCGTGTCGAGGAACCGCATTCGTGAAGCCATCTTTTTCAAGCCACCCCCTCATCGGCGAAGGTCACTTTCTCACGCCACTTCCTTCTCGAGCCTGTCATCTTGAAGGCCATTAAGGCCCGGACTATCCAAACTCCACATGTCAAATGGCTCCCAAAAAGAGAGTTGTGGGAAGTGTAAGTGCCAAAGCTACCATTGGTACCGGTAATGCGGGAGAGACGAGCGGAGTGACCAACACAACAAATGCCCCTATGATCATGAATCAAACCCAGATTTCCTTTGAATATCCTAGGTTTTATAATCAATGTTGATTAAGCATATTCTGTATTATTTCTAGAAGAAGAAATAAAGGGGTAGTTACATGCATGGAACAAGAACAAGCCTTAGGAATTTTTGTTTACTCTAAGTGCTAGGTTGCATGCATGAAACGGTAGAGTCTGGAGTTTGCATAAGTTTATATGCATGGAATGATAGCTTTTACATACATAGAATGATAAGGTTTTTGCATTATTTCACATAAAATAATAGCTTTTAAACCAGTTTAGTGCATGAATAGTCATTTAGAATTCATGCTTCACCATCATGATTAAAAGAAACACATGAAATGTTAGTTTCCGTTCGCAAGGTGCATTTGCACCGATGGATAAAAACCTAGACTTTCATATACACAAGTCACATGTGATCCGGGGCATTAGGAATAAGTGTTCATTACTAGGTATGAAGAGAGTTAAAGGTCGATTAGGATGTACAAATATACTAAACGCACCATGTGCATGATGGGTAAGGTTGATTGGAAAATTCTGCATAGTACCGCACTAAGAGAAATGGAAGGAACACATGCATCTAGACTGTATCTTGAAGGCCTAAATGAAGAGTCATGTGTTGCCAAGTGTGTTAACTGAACTTCGTTAGAACTGGAAGATTAAAAGACCCTTGGTTGGGTTTGGATTAATGCCTGAGTTAGGGTTAAGATACCATAAGGTAACACCCAAGGGAAAGAACAAGTCAAAATAAGTTAGTTTACCAAGAACATTTACTTGCATGATCTTGTTTGAGACTATTGGAATCTTGCCAAGTCGCAAATGATCCAGGACCGAATGCTGGGAGCATCCGGGAAAAAGAAAAAAAGGAAGTCACACCTTAGCAGTTGATCATACAAATGACCTCTGAAATGTTTGTGCTTGTACACTTGGGTACATTAATTGATCTCCTTTGCTCAAGGAACTAATTCAAGGAAAAACACTTAATGCTTCAGGTTAAAAACCTAGAGAGAGAGGTAGGAACAGTTACCTCGGACTGTCTGCCTGGCCCTATCCAAGGGGGTTGTTAGCCACGTCTAGTATATGGACCTAGCCCGTCAGGAGAGGTCTCTCCGTGGGTGCTGCTTGGAGCAAGAGGACGCTTGGGTGCTAGGGGAGGCTCTAGCTCTAAATTCCTTGCCTCCGGATCCCACACAAGAGGCCGATGTGACTCAAGATGGGATCTCGAGGCCCGTGTACTAGACATCGGTGGAACTTGGAGCAGCATTCCTATAGATTGCCGCGATAGCCTTCGGGCATGATATTGGATGTACTCCGGAATGATGGTAAATAAAGAGCAGATATTTGAGAAAAAGGAACTTGCTTGACATTGTTTTTGTGTCAGTGCCTAAGTTACGTGAAGGAACCAGTGAGATTAAGTTGATTAAGTAAGGAAGCTACTTTTGCATGTCAAAACATAATGTGGTAGGTAATTAGATAACTAAAGCAAACTGAGAAAAGTGCAGTGGACATGACTTAGTCCCGTCCTACAGAAGGGTGATCCCGGTTATTTGGAAACTTTTCTTAAAAGACGAGATAATGAGACTATGAAGACCTAGCATCAGTAGGGTTAGAATCCCGATGTATGTTGTTTTAGGGGAAAGGAATGGGACTAGGCCTAATGGAAAAGAGGTTGAGCTTCGCATCCCTCTCATTTCCCATTCTCCACAAACCAAGTGCAGCATGAATCCCATTCAACTAAGTTGTTCCCACGCAAAGTGGTTCACCTAGAGCTCAACGCTAGCTACTTCCTAGAGACCTTGATGATATAGGAAAGGAACCCAGACTTCAGGTCGATCCTAAGTGGGAATGGCCGGACACTTTTGCTCGGGGCAAACTCGGGAAGACCTAAATCGCAAACCCTGTGACATTCCTTACGAGTGCGAGGTGGAGCTTTCTAGACCCTCTTCTCAATGGGCTGCTAAGATGTGTCCCACGAGCAGACGAGTGGACACGTTACAGTTGGTATCAAAGAAAACCAACGGGATCTAAGATTACAAGGGAACTTAATGGAGGAAAATAAAGGGAATAAGGGTATAGTCAAGGGAAGATGAGTGGAATAGAGCAATGTTTTCTGTTGAAAACATTTCTTTACTCACTTATGGATGCTGGGTTGCAGAGTCACGAAGCATGGAGCAAATTCTTGGTGTTCCATGTCATGTTCATGGCTGCAATGCGTGCTTTGGATTATCATCAGAGGCTAGGCATGATGAATATTCTGGACTGCATCTATAATCCTTCACCCCTGTATGCAGAGCGGAGATAGACAGGAGATTCAGGAATGTACTACATAGCAGCCCATCGACTCGCGTACCTTCAGACCAACTTGAAGAGAATCAAGTGGATGGAGGATTTAAATATTGTGAAGCTGTTCATCTTTGTCAAAGCTCACACAAACACAACCTTGCATGTTAGCAGTTGGCAAGTCAAGCAAAACAAGTATGTCTATGAAGAAGTGACCCGGGTGATCTCTGCCGACAAGATCAAAGTGTTAGGGCGCTATGAGAAGAATGGGTATCAAAGGAAGGGATACCCCAAGCTTCCTATGACTTACCATTTGACAACACCTAAAAACATGCCATTTATTGCAACAATTTTTTGGCAAAACTGTATACAATTGACACCTTATTACTAAATGTTTACATGAATTCAATGCAGATGCGGTGTTCGTTGTTGTTGTCTTTGGAAGCCGTGTCCTTGCAGTCTGGCCAGGGAATGTAGGTACAAAATTTAATCTTTTGGCCTATCTACAATCACAGGAAACTCTTATATCTCATTTAGGAGGCACAGGCTTTGGAGACCTAGAATTAGAGACTATAGGACTTTGCAAAATGGAATCCTTTGAGTTTATGCAATCCACATCCTTAGAGCCACTAGAAATCATGTCATTCATGGAAGATTATGCAGTTCTCTTTGAGCTTAATGAGCCTAGATTACAACAAAGGAGAATTGTGTTAAAGTCCTCAATAGAAAATTGAGATGGCACTAAAGGTACAATAGCATTAAACAAAGATGATCCATCATTGTGGATTCCCACTCATAAGATGTCTGGCCATTCCCTTAGCTTCTAAGGATATGAATAACGGCAAGAGAACCTAGAAGAAATAAAGAGAACTCACTAAAACTCAAAGTGTGCCAATTGTATGAAGCATAGTAGTAGCACTAGCTAGCAATATCGACCAAGCCACTTAGTATTTACAAAGGGCCTTTTTGGGATGGATATATCCAGAGACATAGCTGCAGTTGCACATGAAGTACACTGGGCAGCAAGGTCATAGGATTCAAACATTGATTTGCAAAGGCCATTTGGTTCTTTAGGCAACATGAGTTTACATCCCATGGCAAAGGGGATCAAGTCAATAAATTTCTTCCAAAGCTTCAAACTCAGGCCATGGTATTTGTAAGCCATGCATGAGGGATTACCAAATGGCGTGGAAAGCAATTGCACAACCACAGCTATCATGTACCACAACCTTTTGCAAGTTAAAATGCACAAAGGAGATTCCTTCTTTGCTAGGTAAAACACACCCCACATTTTCTCTTATTAAATTAGTGTTACTATCCTTTCTAGCTATGAATATGTACCACTTTGCCTCAATACTCCAATATTTACTATAGTGTGTGCATGAAATTCAACTCTATCTATATTAATTTCCTAAAATGTGTGTGCAAAAAGTTAAAATAAGATAGGTTGGGGCTTTCAAAAAATGCTCTCTCTCAACCATGTATTAGAGGGGACATAAGTTCAATATACAATAATTGACACTCTTTGCACTCCTTATGATCTACTCTCTCCTTTGTCTAATCCAAAGAGAAATACACATGATATAGAAGGCAAATATGACCCTTGTCATAGGTCATAGAAGGCTACCAAGACTAGGCATACTATAATGAAAGCAACCTCTATATTGTCTATGATAATGCATTGGACTATTCATATGGGTGTGGTAGTTATGCGTGGGAAAGGGGGGATGCGAACTACCGTGAGGAGAGAGAGGAGGTGCCGATTGATGAGAAAGGGGGAAACGGTTCAGAATCAGAAGAAGAAGGAGAGAGAGAGAGAGAGAGAGAGAGAGACTCTGAGAGAGTCGGTTGTGATGAACGAAAGAAAACCCCGAAGGGCAGCATTCAACCCAACTGTCGGGATCTATATCTGGGTCTGGATACATTTTGCAATTAGAAAGAGAAAGTAGAATTGATGGATGGGTACGCACCACGAGAGAGTGAGGAGTTGTGGCATGAGCGCGATCAGGCGGCCTGCTTGTGTGTGATGGAGCGACAATCGTTTATATGAATGTGAGAGAGAGAGCGAGAGGGAGATGAGGATGAAGAGACCCTCTCTGCCCACCAGAGAAGGTTTTCTGAGAGCTTTGCGGATCATCAAGCTTATCATTTGTTGCAGATCGCAGCAAGATGAATAGTACTTCTTTATCTTCAATCAGCAAGAAGATGAAGACATAATCGGCAGCATCACAAGATTCATGCCAGGGAAGAATTGACGCAGCCATGACTCATAGCGCAGATCACCAACCCTGGCGAAGCAAAATGATGGGAAGTCCATATTCGCATGCGGATGCATTTCATCCTCTTTGAAAGCTACAGATTCAAGGCAATGGATTTTCCAAAACGACATATTTTCTCCTCTCTATCCTTCTTTTCAATAAAAGCTGATAAAGAGACCCTAACTCTTATTCCCAATTCACATGCAATCATCAATGTCCTCTCTATCACACACAAGCCAATAATGATAATAGTTCAAGTTCAAAGTCACATCTATGATGGAAAAGGACCACAAGTGGAGAACTACATTGGTGAAATCATAAGCGAGGGTGTGCTATGATCAAAGGTAGATGGGAGATCCTTCTTGTGTTCTATGTAACATGGAGTTTGAAGAATAAGTGTGGGAGTCATAGGCAGAAGAGCATCTAGAGACTAGAGAGAGAGAGAAAGAAATAGTCGTGAGAAAGAGGGTGCCATCTTTTTGAACGAATTGGAGAGAGGGAGAGATAGGAGGGTTTGGAGAGCACAATTAAAAAAAAAGATTGCAAAAGAATGTAATTGGAGAATAAGAGCGGAGAATTGAAATCAATACTTTGTTGTTGAAGATCATCACCATGTCCTTTTCTTGACGCTAAACTGGAGCTTCAATATACTTATCTAATCTGAAGTGATAAGATCTCTCAAGAGATGAGAAATGTTGAGCTTGCGATGCACAATGGCTGGATAGTGGCTAGACAGAAAGAGGACACGGTCTCCAAGGACGTGACGACGACCCGCGGTTTTACACGTAAGTGTCTTAATTCGTTTATCTAAAGTAAATGATAGGGCATGATAATTTCTTTATTTTAATATTTTTAAAATATGTCTTCAAACCTGTTTTCTCATGCTACATGGTTGTTTGCATTTATCTGAACTGGTTTTTATTTATTAAAAATCAAAAACAGTTGAAAACACTAAAAAATGACTCAAAATTATCATAAATAAAATTTTATAAAATTACTGACTAAAAATTTATAAGTTCTGATATTTTTCCTATAAAGCTTATGAGTCAGCAAATTTACTAAATTTCTATCAAGATTTTTAAAGATGTTTTGTTATATTTAAAAATTAGAAAATAGTTATATTTAGGGAAAAAGCATAGTTTTCCTTTACGTAAAATGTGTTATTTATTGATATAAACTATGGATTCTTAGTGAAATATTGGAAACAAAATCTTTGATTTGTTAGTGCATTTATGTTGTAAGGGTTAAAGTAAAGAAACAACAATTTAATAATATTTTACTAAAAAATGTTTGTATAAAGATATGGTGTTTTGGTTTTGATAAGAGGAATTACACATGTTGTGGACATTTATGAAACATGGGAGGGTACAAATAAATTAAAAAACTTAACAACACTTTATAATAATTAATAATGTTATGTTGCTATTATAAAATTTAGTTTAAATTAAAACCAAAATAAAATCAAATAATTTAACGATTGGATGGCATGGGGGAAAAAGCCTCAGCATCTATATTAAATTTTTACATGTTATTCATTTTACAACCAATTTCTTAAATACATGGAGTGGAGGGCCACTAGGATAATTTAAAGAAAACTAAGGGGATATACGGGATTTAAAATGAACGTTGTATGTGAACCATAAGAGTGTGGAAAGAACTTGTTTTATCATGCTTGATACTTGTTATAGAAGAGGAAAAGAAAGGACGTGATTTTCGCAGAACGAAAAAATTATTTAAAAATTAAAAGCAACGACGAAATTTATATACGGAGTGGGAAACGTCTACCAAGGGAGATTAAAATTTAGGGGTTTATGGTACGTCAGAAAATTTGATTTGAATGTTTGTTTAAAATTAAACAAATAAAAAGAATTAATTTTAATCAGGTGGAGAAAAACATAAAAAGGAATTTTAAACGGAGATATACAAATTTAGAATCTTTGCAGTTGGACTACTACAAACAACGTTGTAGATATTAGGGAAGGTTAAGTCGAATTAAAACAATTAGTGCAATAATCACTTGTTTAGTGCAACAACTCTTAGGAGTTGGCTTGTTAACCTGGGTAAAAGTGGCTTGGTCTTTGGCCAGTCATTTTTTGGTGCGTCTGCCGGGAGCCAAGTGCGCTCGAACGAGTGATAAATCTTCCGAGGGTATTTTAGATCCTAAGTGTTATTTATGAGTGAATACGCAGTCTCTTTTCTAAGGGACTATTTTCCTAATTTGCCCCAAGAGTGCCAAAGAAAAGTGCTAGACTGGGCGAGAGATACAGAGTTAGTAGAGGGAGGTACATATTTTGGGCCACAATTAACGGTGGACGTCGAACAATTATCCTCTTGGAGCTAGGGTTATAACGACTGTGCGCAAACCATAGTTCTATTAGCGACACACTTTGGGTTAATAGACGCAGTGGAGTTAAATACAATCAGTGTATCGTACCACTTTGATTGGTATCATTGCACAGCTTATCGGACGTTTAGAAGAGTAGTGTGGGATGATGTGTTGCCTTGGATACGTGTATCCAGAGGTTTAAAAATTGCTTTCGACACGAAAGACGTTAGAGAGGTTGCTGAAATTCTAGGCTTAATCCCCGAGCAAGAAGAAAAGTTACCTTTTGGGGAGATAGACCCAGAGTTGCCGACTATTTTGAACCTTCTAAGTGCGCATATAAGCGACAACCTAATTTTATAGCTTTCAATAAAACGAGCGTAATTTTGGAGTATGACAGTAAAATCTAGTTTAGTACTCGTGGATGAATTCAGAAGAGAGACGGAAGCAGCAAAACGAAGCTAGGGATCAGCGAGTTAGAGAACGAGCAGTGCGACAAGAGGCTTGGCTATTAGAAAGGCTAGAGAGGGTCAACGCATTGCTGAATTTGGGAGTAGACGCTGTGTCTAACTCAATGGTAGAACCTCTTCAGCCTAGCTTATCAACTGATAGAACACTATCAAAGGAAAGTGAAGCAGCTTCATATCAATGGGATCAAGTTGTCTCCAGTACTAGCAGTGTCACTGGGGAAAGAGGTAGGCAAAATAGTGAAAATAGGGAGAGTGAAGCTAATGCTACGGTCGGGAGTATTGAACTGCTCTTTGACTGGGATTTAGAGTCAAATTTCGGATTGTGTCAATTATTTAAGAAACCTCAGGAACCTCCGTGGTTTGATACTATCAACGATTTAGGGTTAGGGCTATTATTTAGAGAAACAATGGCTCGCAACCCAGTCAGATTAGCTGATTTCACGCAATTCGGGGGGCTATGGGATGAAGATCCCGATGCCCATTCGCAAAGATTTGAGGTGACTTGCGTCGCCAATGAGATAATAGATGACGACCAAAAGCTTCATATCTTCCCTGCAACATTAAAAGATGAAGCAGCGAAATGGTATGGGAATTTAGATGCTCAACATAAAGGGACCTATGATGCCTTATCAAGAGCTTTTCTAGAAAAATTTAGACGACAAGGTTTTCAAGATAGATTGGCTCTTCAACTGGATTATCTGTCCCAAGGAGCAACTGAAAGTGTTGAACATTATATTGAGCGCATGGAGACAATCATTCGTAAGATGAATCCTACTCCTGACGATCCCACGCAAAAACGTAAGTTTATTGATGGACTTAATCCTGAAGTTCATCAGCATGTTAGTTTACAACGACCAGCTACGTTGGCAGATGCTAAAACACATGCTAGATGGTGGGAAGAAGTGCAGCTTAGTCAACAACGATGGAGAGATCTATTCAAAGAATCTCGGACAGAATATCCAAGCACTTCAGGTGGGGGACCTAAGAACGTGTCTTATGTGACCGTTCCTTTAAATCCCTCGGTAATCGCAAGCTCAAACATGTCAAGTGTACCCTTAAATCCGTACACTTCAATTCCAGCCTATATGATGCAGACAGGAATGCCTTCTATGCCGCAATCTCAATCTCCTCTGGATGAAGCAAAAGTAGCAGATATTATTGCGAAATCTCTAGGAAAATTAAAGGAGGAAATTATGACTACAGTTCAAGTGCCTTTGAAGGAAATTTATTCGATAACAACACAAGGATCTAGTGCTCAACAATCATCGGGAAATTCGACTTCAAACCCACCTCGATCTAATATCTGGTGTGGTAAGTGTCATGGTTACGGCCATGTGGCTACAGAGTGTCTGACGCCTTCAAGGTTTATGCCCGATCATCCACCGTTTTGCTCTTTTTGCCACAAGACTGGTCATTTAGATACAAATTGTTGGCATAAATTAGGTCAAGAGCAACAACAAGCTCGTTCAATGCAAACGAATTACAATTACATGGATCGTAATAATAGGACTTATGAGATTGGACCACCCAATCAACCTTTTAGGCCACGAGGATTGCCCACCCAGGGTAGACCCCCAGTGCCTCGAACCAATTACAACAGTGATGGCAATCGAGGGAGAAATTCTCCTCTTAGAAGAAATAATGGAAATTTTCGTAATCCAATGGGACAAGGTGGTCAACAAAGACCTAGGGGACCAGTAATTTGTTATCGATGCCAACAAGAAGGTCACATAGCCACATATTGTCCAAATGCGCGTAAAAATCAAGACTATACTCCTCTTTGCAGGAGGTGCAGTGGTGAAGGACACTATGAAGAGAATTGTCCTAAGCGAGAGGATAATAAAATGTCTGACAAAGGGAAACAAACCTCTAATGAACCTTTAATGTCTGCTGCAAATTTAGTTGAAGTAGAAACAATAAGGAAAGATATTGGAATTAAGTCAAAAATTATACCTCGTAAGGTGACCTTTAGGGCTGACCCTATGATTGATGTTATTACTCGGGCACAAAAGCAACAGCAAAAGGAGCAAGGTTTAGAGGAAGAGAGTCCACAATTAAACAGATCAGTGAAGGATAAGTCTAAGGACATAGATCCTAATATAGAACTACCTGAATCGGATTCTCCGCAGCATTCCTCTAACCATCCATTATTACCTGTGCCCTTAGTAAATCCTAAGATTCAAGTGGGAGTAGCTCCTTTTCCCGAAAGATTGGTTCCTCCTAAGGAAGGGAGTAAAGATTTTGTAGAATCCGTAAATAAGACCTATGATCTTTGGGCTGCATTAGAAGAAATATCATTGACTATTAACCTTCGGCAATTGCTAGAAATAGCGCCTGTTTGTCGGAAACAACTTTACCATAAATTAGTTCAGCGTCGAAGGAAGAGGATTGAGATAAACGCTTCTAAAGTCAGTGAAAATTCTTCCAAAGGAAAAACAACTAAGGATGTAAAAATAGTAGATTTATTTGTGGACCCAGGAGCTCCAGTTATCGATACTACTATTAATGGCCACTTGCTACATGAAGTGCAGTTGGATGGCGGTTCAGCAGTTAATTTGATGACAGAACAAGCTATGCAAGAATTAGGGTTGAAGGATCTAGAACCTACTCATATTGTTTTACGTGTGGCTGATCAAAGAAAAGTAACTCCTTTGGGGTTACTGCGAAATGTGAAATCTGTAGTAGCCAGATTAGAATTTCATGTGAACTATTTGATCGTTCGTTCACAAACAAATATTTCATCATATTCTGTCCTGTTGGGAAGACCTTGGTTATACCAAGCAAGATGCATTCAAGACTGGTATAAAGGTTCAATTGTGATTGGTCCTCGAAATGATAGGGTTAAAATACAAGTTATTTCAAAAGGATTTTTGAAAGATTCAAGAGATGAAGCAGTTAGCGAAATGGATGAGAGATCCAACAGTGAGTTTTATGATTCAGATAAGGAGGGGACTGATCATGAAGGGCCTTATGCCTGGTTATTTAAAACACCACACCCAGCAGGAGCAGAGAAAGTGGAGGTCAATATAGTAAATCAGCCTCACAAGGTAGAACAGACGGGTATTGGTGAATATGCTGTAGCGTTTTCATCTGACAATGATTCGGATAGCGATATTACTCAGTGGTTATCTACATCCGAAGATACAACCCTCGACTGCTTAATGCTTTCAGCAGAAGAAGCAGAATATCTTGATGATTCGCTTGAAACATGTTTTCAATTATCTACGGATCAAGAAGGAAATAATCAAGAAGATGTATTTTCTGCTTACAATAGGTCGGAAGTGATTTCTATGGATGAATTAGAGGAGGAAGAAATGCCTGAGTTAATGATATCTAATGTGGCTGACATTTCAATAACCTCTTCAGAAGGTATGGGAGAAGATGATGTTACTGATAATCATAATAGTATGCTTGAGAGTAGGATTTTAGAAGCTCTTCCTTATGGGGAAAATGCTTTACCCTTTGGATTTGGACAACTGCCAGATAGAGCTAAAAGGATTTATTACTATCAACTAGAAGCGAAGGAAAGAGAAAGGAGAAGTAGGCATAGGTGCAAACCCTTACAAAGACCACTATCTCGTGAGGATGAGGATGATTCAGCTTCGGCTTTTAATAGGTTTTCACAGACTTCTTGTGAACATCATGGTAATTACGCTAGGATTATTAGAGAATTGGAAGAGGCATTGAAAGTAGAGCGTGAGGCAGCGTTGACTGCTGTAAATGAAGCAATGAAGAAGATTACTGAGTTGCAAAAGGAAAAGGCAGAGTTTCAGTTTAGAGAAAGGCGATATCTAGATGAAATCTCGCTTTTAGAATTTTATTTAGAAGAAGAGAAATCTAAATTCAGTAGGGGTGAGTTACAGATGGACCAAGCGTTATCTATGGATACAAATTATTGGGAAGAACATGAAAACACTGATAGGTTTTTGGAAAAAAATAAATCTAAGAATACTTTTGAACCAGAGACTCAAGAGAAAAACCCTACAAATGTTCCCTGGTTGTGTCATTCTTTTAGGCGTTCGACCAGAATTGCGCAGAAGATTTATCGCTGTTCTAGGGGACCGATAATTGGTTATCAACGAGTCCAATCTGAACCTACTAAGGTTAAATTGCACAATATGCAAGCGGTGGTGTTGCCTCATCCAAAAGAAAGAGTAATGGATTTTACTATTTATGGGGATGGGCAAGAGCCACAACTTAGATGGTTTGAACCTGCAGCACCTAGGAATTTTGTGGAACTGAAACAAGTTATACATTATTTGGGCTGTCGAATTCAGGGCGAGGAGGATGAGAATCTACATTCATTAATTCTCAAGCTTAAAGATAATCAATGGTTTTGGAGTTTAGATGATCAGGAATGTCTAGAAAAGAATAACGAAATTTTACGTCGATATCGCCGTAGGTTACATGCTCAATATCCATGTAATTCAGAGCAGATACCTAGCGTAATTGACTCTGTACGAACCTCATTTACCATGAAATCTCGTAAAAATGTAAATGTCAATAATGGCGATTTAGATAAATATGGGAAGAGATATACTGAAAAATCCTTTCCTGAGTTAGTAAATGTCTATGGAGTAGAAGTTGATGGTGCTACGCAAGATAACCTGGCTATTATTCCTTATAGGGCTTTACCCTTAGTAAATTCTATGAGTGTGGGAGAAGAAGCACTGGAATCAAGTACTAAGAATAACCTGCTTGAAAATGTATTGATGCAGATATCCGAAGATGTGCCCACAATTAAGCCACGAAGAATAGACTCTCTATTTATTGAAGAGCCTGAAGTTGAAGTAGTTAAGCTTAAAATGGCAGAAGGAAAATATTTAAATTTAGGAGACCAATTGGAATCGCCACATCGTGAAAGATTCGAAGAAGTCTTACGAGTGCATGTTGACGCTTTTGCTTGGTCATATAAGGACCTTAAGGGTATCAAAGCTGAATTATGTCAGCATTTTATTGATCTAGAACCAGGCACAAAACCTGTATGTCAACGTCAACGACGAACAAACCCTGTGTATGCAGAGTTAGTGAAAGCTAAAATTACTAAGCTTTTAGATGCTGGATTCATTTATCCTGTTGCATACAGTGAATGGGTATCTCCTATTGTGGTAGTACCCAAGAAGAATAGTAAGAAGATTCGCATTTGTGTCGATTATAGAAAGCTGAATAGCAAAACACGTAAAGATCATTTTCCTTTGCCATTTACTGATAAGGTACTTAATAAGGTTGCTGGTCATGAGCTGTATTCTTTCATGGATGGATTTAGCGGTTACAACCAAGTACTAATTCATCCTGAAGATCAATCCAAAACTACATTTACTACTGAATGGGGTACATTTGCTTATAGAGTAATGCCTTTTGGTTTGTGCAATGCACCCGCAACATTTCAGAGAGTTATGATTTCAGCTTATCAAGATTTTCTACGTCAATGGATGGAAGTTTTCTTAGATGACTTTTGTGTCTATGGTACGGCAAAAGAAATGCCTGAGCTACTAACGCAAGTATTTGAACGTAGTGATGAAGTAGGTATATCCTTGAATCCTGATAAATGTGTTTTTGGAGTACCAAAAGGAACCTTATTGGGGCATATCGTTTCTAAAGAAGGTATTGCCATGGATCCAGCTAAAATTATTAAGATTTCTGCACTTCCACCTCCAACAAATCTTAAGCAATTGCGTGGATTTTTAGGACATCTAAATTATTATCGGAGATTTATTTCCGATTTTGCAAAGGTGGCATCACCTTTGACAAATCTACTACGAAAGGATACTCCTTTTATTTGGGATAATGTTTGCCAGAAAGCACTTGAATTTCTTAAACATAAGTTAATTGAAGGACCATTACTCGCACCTCCAGATTGGACAAAAGAATTCCATATTCATGCTGATGCATCTATGTATGCTGTAGGAGCTGTTTTGTGCCAAGCAGATGATAATAAGGTGGATCATCCAATTTATTATGCGAGTCGAAATTTAAGTGATGCAGAAAGGAATTATACCACCACTGAGAAAGAATGCCTATCAATGGTATTTGCGGTGGAGAAATTTTGTCATTATTTATTAGGGAATAAGTTTACTATATATGTTGATCATGAGGCGTTAAAGTATTTGCTTAATAAAGCAGAACTTTCAGGACGTGTGATTCGTTGGATGTTGTTATTCCAAGAGTTTGATTTTCAAATAGTTACTCGTCCTGGTAGAGCTCATGTGCTAGCAGATCATCTATCACGATTATTAACATCAGACAATGAGGAAGGTGTGGAAGATGATTTGCCGGATGCATCACTTTTTACTGTGGAGACACAAGTTCCATGGTATGCTGATATTGCGAATTTTCTTAGTACTGCTCGATATCCACCTGGTGTTGATAAGCGCAGGAAACGTCAGATATTAATGCAATCACGCTCCTACGGATTATTAGGGGGTTACCTTTATAAAATTTTTCCACGCGAAGGTATCTATCGACGTTGTGTAAGGGAAGATGAAGTACCAGTGGTTCTTAAGGCATTGCATGATGAGCCGTGTGGTGGCCATTTTGCCGGTGAATTGACTGCAAGAAAAGTTCTATTAGCTGGTTATTGGTGGCCTACTCTATTTAAAGATACTTATTATTATTGTCGCAAATGCGATGTATGTCAAAGGACTGGTCGTCCTTCTAAGAGTTTTGCTACGCCTTTGACACCTATATTAGCATTAGCACCTTTTGAGAAATGGGGAATTGATTTTGTAGGCCCAATTGATCCACCTACTAGATATCGATCGAATCGTTATATCTTAGTCTGTACTGACTATATTACAAAGTGGGTGGAAGCGAAAGCGCTTAAAACGGATAAAGCCATTGATGTGGCTAAGTTTATGTATGAGAATATTATTACGCGTTTTGGTTGCCCACTGGAATTAGTAAGTGATCGAGGTTCCCATTTCTTGAATGGTCTTATTAGCGAGCTAATGGAAATCTATAAAATTAAACATCGCAAATCAACACCTTATTATCCCAGAGCTAACAGTCAGGTTGAAGTAACCAATCGCATTATCTCTGGGATTTTAACTAAAACGGTTGCTTCCCACAGGCGAGATTGGGATGAACGTTTATATGAAGCGTTATGGGCCTATAGAACTACTTATAAGGTGACAGTGCAAAATACACCCTTCAATTTAGTTTATGGTACTAATGCTATATTCCCTATTGAGCAAGAGTTGCCCACTTTACGAGTAGCTCTATCATTACGACTAGGTGAGGTTGAATCTTTGAAACAACGGATTTTACAATTGGTACAGTTGGATGAGGAAAGATTATTAGCTCTACAAAGTCTAGAAGCAATGCAAAAACGTCGTAAAGCATGGCACGACCAGAATATTAAAGTACGGGAGTTTAAAGAAGGCGATTTAGTTTTACTTTATGACAGTCGTTATTATAAATTTCCTGGGAAGCTTAAAATTCATTGGTTGGGACCTTTTAAGGTGATTAATGTTTATGATAATGGTTCTCTTGATGTGCAGGATATTAATGCTGAAAATGAGATATTTAGGGTTAATGGCCTGCGCCTTAAACATTTTGTGACTTAAGCTAGCTAGGTATAGTTAGGTTAGTAGTTACAATAATATTTTGACTAATCCACCCTTGGATGTCTTTTCTTTCTTGGGGGGTTTTTAAATGGGATACACGTATGGCCTTTTTGTGGATGGATGCGCTTTACCCTCGTATTGATGCCGATAGTACTGATCCTGTTCATGCTGGACCTTACGTTATTCCGCGTTTTCAAACGCATGACAGGTTTTTATATGCACCGAGAGGGGAGGCCTGTTGTGGTTCTTCTTTTGTGATTATTTTTTGTTTACAGTATCATCCACCTTTTGGTTGTAGGTCCTGTCAGCGGCATTTATTTGTGCGTGCTCAGCTCTTGTGTTGGCAGTGTCGCACATACTTTCGACGCTATGGTACCACTGCCATGCAGGAAATGATTGGTTATACCTACCAGCGTCATGATTATAATAGTGTTTTTTCTCCTGAGCGCGGCGCTGGTCAGTCTAGGGTAGGTAGAGAGCAGGCAGAATTTGCGAGATATCGTTCGATTGTCTACCGCCTTACTCCATCTTACCATGATTTGCAGACTAGCATTCCATGTCCTTGTTGGGATTATATTTGTTGGTACATGGATGCGACCGAGGGGCATTCCTTAGATGCTTTACCAGTGGCCCCTATGCCCTACTATGATGATGCAGCTTCGGCTTTGCTCCATGATGTGATGGAGGTTCTTAGCGATGCACCTGATAGCGGATCTGTGACTTCTGATATGTCTACGCTAGAGGCTATTCTTGAGCATCCTATAGATGATAGTTTAGTTAATAGGTTTGACTTAGATGGAGTTGATGATTTCGGATTAGGATTATTGTTTTTACTAGAAGATCTCAGAGACTTTGAAGATTTTAGTCTAGATATTTTGTTTTCTTAGTCTTTTATGTTTTTCTTTTATTCTACATTTTGAAAAAAAACAAACAAACAAACAAACAAATATATATCGTTAAAAAAAATCATACAATGCTTTGAGTTATTGATATCCTATAGGTTTTCATGCACTTTAGTTTTATTTTCCACGTAGTTAGTAGTTAGTTGCATGCACGGTTAGGGTATTCCTCTCAGTGCTGGAGTTTGGGATATTTAAGTTAGTAAGATGGACAGTTCTATATGCAATAATGGTTATCAAGTGGAGAAATATACTGCTTCTTAAACAACCAAGCAGTGGGAGTGTTACGACAGTCTAGTTGATCGCGATTGTGACATGAGTATTTGACAATTCTTTTGTACAGGAAGAAGTTTTATTATTTATTTAACTCTTTAACATTGTACTGGCTAGTGTATGTTTCATGTGCAGATTTGACTATGATTGTGCGCTACACACTGTTGTATGCTTCTGTTGCTAATTCTTGGAGTTGCAATATCCACGAACATACAAGGTTGTTTCATACCTAAACTTTTTATTTCATATTCATTTTGGAAAAAATACAAGAATAAAAAATTATGGAACGAAATTAGAGATGTAAAAAGAAAGAAAAAGAAAAAAACAAAAAACCTTAGTAATTACATAGGAATTATAAATAAATATTTTAAACAAATATGAATGATATATACACAATTCTCTCTATATGAAGTCCACTCACAAGGGATGGGACTTAGCATTAGGGAGTGATTAAAAAGGGGGTGACATGTGTGCATAACATAGTGAATTTCATTGTATGGGTGTCCGATTAGGAATCCTATAGAGTTTTCCCCTATCTTTTGGTCGCTTTTCTAGCGATATGTGGGATAGCTGAATAACAAGGTTCTCTCCACGAAATTTTGACTAGGAGTAGCGTGGAAGAAAGATGCTGAGCTGGTGAGTATTCTTTGCTTATCATTTTCCTAGGCAGAGTGACTAGTATTATGTGTTAGATTAGATTCCTCGAGCAAAGTTGTTGAGCTGAAATGTTTGACCGTTCAATTAAGTGATGTCTTCTTAGCTTTTTAGTTGATCCTTTTAAAAAAAAAAACCAACAACAAAACAATCCTTAAAATCCAATCCAAATATTAAAAGTTCGGAAGAGTCTATATATTTATTCTTTTAAAGAAAGAAAGAAAGAATAAAAACAAGCAAGAAAAAAACACCCTGAGACTGCAGGGTTTGAAAAAGAAAAAAAACAACCAAAAGAAGATAACCATCGCCTCTGAGGTCCTGGTAGGCTGTAGGGATTTCCTTGACGGGTGCCTTGCGTCCGATGCCTTGTATCTCTTTGGGGTGGGACCTTTTGGGAAAGAGAATCAATGTATATACTCTTTTGACATTTTAAAAAAAAACCATTAAAACATAAACTTAAAAGAAGAGCCTTGGACAATTAGAAGTTACGAACCATTGGCTGGTTGTTCTAGTAGAACATGGAGGGTTAGCAGCTAAACCCTAGGAGTCCTATTTAGTGTTGTAGTATTAGTTTACCTTGTTTGGGTTCTTTGCTAAGTAACGACCTTATCAGTGATGCTATTTCAGAAGCAATATTTTTAGTAGGATAGTAGTGTGGCAATTTATTGCCTAGAGGGATTATTGTTGTTTAGCGGCTCTAGACAGCTTCCTAGTTGGTATATTCTATGCAATGGATGAAGCTCTGTTATGCATTTCAGTGGGGAGAGTGAGTAAGGGAGAATGTTAGTTTGCATAAGTTTTTATACAATTTACTTGGAATGTTTGTATGGTTTGTGTTTTAATAGGACACCAACAAGTATTTTTTCCTATCCTTTTAGTGTCTACTAGTTGTCCATGTGCGGTTTTGGAGATCTTGTAGCTGTGCTCGCGAGGACGCTTCGCAATTAAGTGGAGGAGAGTATATTTTTCTTTCAAAGTTGCGTAGCAGTGCTCGTGGTAACAGTGTTCGTGATGCTGAATGTTCGTGATGTAGCTGTGCTCGTGAGGACGCTTCGCAATTAAGTGGGGGAGAATGACAACACCTAAAAACATGCCATTTATTGCAACAATTTTTTGGCAAAACTGTATACAATTGACACCTTATTACTAAATGTTTACATGAATTCAATGCAGATGCGGTGTTCGTTGTTGTTGTCTTTGGAAGCCGTGTCCTTGCAGTCTGGCCAGGGAATGTAGGTACAAAATTTAATCTTTTGGCCTATCTACAATCACAGGAAACTCTTATATCTCATTTAGGAGGCACAGGCTTTGGAGACCTAGAATTAGAGACTATAGGACTTTGCAAAATGGAATCCTTTGAGTTTATGCAATCCACATCCTTAGAGCCACTAGAAATCATGTCATTCATGGAAGATTATGCAGTTCTCTTTGAGCTTAATGAGCCTAGGTTACAACAAAGGAGAATTGTGTTAAAGTCCTCAATAGAAAATTGAGATGGCACTAAAGGTACAATAGCATTAAACAAAGATGATCCATCATTGTGGATTCCCACTCATAAGATGTCTGGCCATTCCCTTAGCTTCTAAGGATATGAATAACGGCAAGAGAACCTAGAAGAAATAAAGAGAACTCACTAAAACTCAAAGTGTGCCAACTGTATGAAGCATAGTAGTAGCACTAGCTAGCAATATCGACCAAGCCACTTAGTATTTACAAAGGGCCTTTTTGGGATGGATATATCCAGAGACGTAGCTGCAGTTGCACATGAAGTACACTAGGCAGCAAGGTCATAGGATTCAAACATTGATTTGCAGAGGCCATTTGGTTCTTTAGGCAACATGAGTTTACATCCCATGGCAAAGGGGATCAAGTCAATAAATTTCTTCCAAAGCTTCAAACTCAGGCCATGGTATTTGTAAGCCATGCATGAGGGATTACCAAATGGCGTGGAAAGCAATTGCACAACCACAGCTATCATGTACCACAACCTTTTGCAAGTTAAAATGCACAAAGGAGATTCCTTCTTTGCTAGGTAAAACACACCCCACATTTTCTCTTATTAAATTAGTGTTACTATCCTTTCTAGCTATGAATATGTACCACTTTGCCTCAATACTCCAATATTTACTATAGTGTGTGCATGAAATTCAACTCTATCTATATTAATTTCCTAAAATGTGTGTGCAAAAAGTTAAAATAAGATAGGTTGGGGCTTTCAAAAAATGCTCTCTCTCAACCATGTATTAGAGGGGACATAAGTTCAATATACAATAATTGACACTCTTTGCACTCCTTATGATCTACTCTCTCCTTTGTCTAATCCAAAGAGAAATACACATGATATAGAAGGCAAATATGACCCTTGTCATAGGTCATAGAAGGCTACCAAGACTAGGCATACTATAATGAAAGCAACCTCTATATTGTCTATGATAATGCATTGGACTATTCATATGGGTGTGGTAGTTATGCGTGGGAAAGGGGGGATGCGAACTACCCTGAGGAGAGAGAGGAGGTGCCGATTGGTGAGAGAGGGGGAAACGGTTCAGAATCAGAAGAAGAAGGAGAGAGAGAGAGAGAGAGAGAGAGAGAGAGAGAGAGAGAGAGAGAGAGAGAGAGAGAGAGAGAGAGAGAGAGAGAGAGAGAGAGAGAGAGACTCTGAGAGTGTCGGTTGTGATGAACGAAAGAAAACCGCGAAGGGCAGCATTCAACCCAACTGTCGGGATCTATATCTGGGTCTGGATACATTTTGCAATTAGAAAGAGAAAGCGGAATTGATGGATGGGTACGCACCACAAGAGAGTGAGGAGCTGTGGCATGAGCGCGATCAGGCGGCCTGCTTGTGTGTGATGGAGCGACAATCGTTTATATGAATGTGAGAGAGAGAGCGAGAGGGAGATGAGGATGAAGAGACCCTCTCCGCCCACCAGAGAAGGTTTTCTGAGAGCTTTGCGGATCATCAAGCTTATCATTTGTTGCAGATCGCAGCAAGATGAATAGTACTTCTTTATCTTCAATCAGCAAGAAGATGAAGACATAATCGGCAGCATCACAAGATTCATGCCAGGGAAGAATTGACGCAGCCATGACTCGTAGCGCAGATCACCAACCCTGGCGAAGCAAAATGATGGGAAGTCCATATTCGCATGCGGATGCATTTCATCCTCTTTGAAAGCTACAGATTCAAGGCAATGGATTTTCCAAAACGACATATTTTCTCCTCTCTATCCTTCTTTTCAATAAAAGATGATAAAGAGACCCTAACTCTTATTCCCAATTCACATGCAATCATCAATGTCCTCTCTATCACACACAAGCCAATAATGATAATAGTTCATGTTCAAAGTCACATCTATGATGGAAAAGGACCACAAGTGGAGAACTACATTGGTGAAATCATAAGCGAGGGTGTGCTATGATCAAAGGTAGATGGGAGATCCTTCTTGTGTTCTATGTAACATGGAGTTTGAAGAATAAGTGTGGGAGTCATAGGCAGAAGAGCATCTAGAGACTAGAGAGAGAGAGAAAGAAATAGTCGTGAGAAAGAGGGTGCCATCTTTTTGAACGAATTGGAGAGAGGGAGAGATAGGAGGGTTTGGAGAGCACAATTAAAAAAAAGATTGCAAAAGAATGTAATTGGAGAATAAGAGCGGAGAATTGAAATCAATACTTTGTTGTTGAAGATCATCACCATGTCCTTTTCTTGACGCTAAACTGGAGCTTCAATATACTTATCTAATCTGAAGTGATAAGATCTCTCAAGAGATGAGAAATGTTGAGCTTGCGATGCACAATGGCTGGATAGTGGCTAGACAGAAAGAGGACACGGTCTCCAAGGACGTGACGACGACCCGCGGTTTTACACGTAAGTGTCTTAATTCGTTTATCTAAAGTAAATGATATGGCATGATAATTTCTTTAGTTTAATATTTTTAAAATATATCTTCAAACCTGTTTTCTCATGCTACATGGTTGTTTGCATTTATCTAAACTGGTTTTTATTTATTAAAAATAAAAAAGAGTTGAAAACACTAAAAAATGACTCAAAATTATCATAAATAAATTTTTATAAAATTACTAACTGAAAATTTATAAGTTCTGATATTTTTCCTATAAATCTTATGAGTCAACAAATTTACTGAATTTCTATCAAGATTTTTAAAGATGTTTTGTTATATTTAAAAATTAGAAAAGAGTTATATTTAGGGAAAAAGCATAGTTTTCATTTACGTAAAATGTGTTATTTATTGATATAAACTATGGATTCTTAGTGAAATATTGGAAACAAAATCTTTGATTTGTTAGTGCATTTATGTTGTAAGGGTTAAAGTAAAGAAACAATAATTTAATAATATTTTACTAAAAAATGTTTGTATAAAGATATGGTGTTTTGGTTTTGATAAGAGGAATTACACATGTCGTGGACATTTATGAAACATGGGAGGGTACAAATAAATTAAAAAACTTAACAACACTTTATAATAATTAATAATGTTATGTTGCTATTACAAAATTTAGTTTAAATTAAAACCAAAATAAAATCAAATAATTTAACGATTGGATGGCATGGGGGAAAAAGCCTCAGCATCTATATTAAATTTTTACATGTTATTCATTTTACAACCAATTTCTTAAATACATGGAGTGGCGGGCCACTAGGATAATTTAAAGAAAACTAAGGGGATATACGGGATTTAAAATGAACGTTGTATGTGAACCATAAGAGTGTGGAAAGAACTTGTTTTATCATGCTTGATACTTGTTATAGAAGAGGAAAAGAAAGGACGTGATTTTCGCAGAACGAAAAAATTATTTAAAAATTAAAAGCAACGACGAAATTTATATACGGAGTGGGAAACGTCTACCAAGGGAGATTAAAATTTAGGGGTTTATGGTACGTCAGAAAATTTGATTTGAATGTTTGTTTAAAATTAAACAAATAAAAAGAATTAATTTTAATCAGGTGGAGAAAAACATAAAAAGGAATTTTAAACGGAGATATACAAATTTAGAATCTTTGTAGTTGGACTACTACAAACAACGTTGTAGATATTAGGGAAGGTTAACTCGAATTAAAACAATTAGTGCAATAATCACTTGTTTAGTGCAACAACTCTTAGGAGTTGGCTTGTTAACCTGGGTAAAAGTGGCTTGGTCTTTGGCCAGTCACCATTACCTGAAAATCCATGACCCCACTCCATATTATTATTCCGTCCCTGTAGCCGATTGTAACACAATCCTATTTTTCCCAAACTGATGTATCAATTAGCTTGTCCTACTTATCCAAAATAAATGTACTCAAAAGGGTTATGCCCTCATGAATGAATAAGACTTTTTACTATTGTCTATCTTGATCATAAATGTCAGCTAAGGTGTTAAGTGATTAAAACACTTGGCTAAAAGCTATGCTAGTCATATTAACGTAATATGGAAAATGTTTGATAAGTTGTTAACATAAAGAATCTTATTGTCCAGACACAAACCCAAGCGCAGGTTCCAAGTCCGACTCCTGCACTAAGTACAACTGTGATTCAAGAGAAGAAGTTCCTTCTCAAAGAAATTAAGCCACCCGAGTTTGATGGCAAGGGAAGGACTGTTCAAGCTGACGGCGAGACTGGATTGAGTCCATGGAGGACTATTTTGAGGTAGCAGTAACTGCACCTACTAACCTAGCCATGCTCGCCAAACTTGAGCTTACAGGCAAAGAGAGACTTTAGTGGAAATAGTGGTGCAGAGACCAAGCGATCTCGGAGGGGACAATCACTTGGGATAAGCTTAAGGAAACTGTGCGAGGGAGGTATCTGCCACCTGCTTACGGCACACAAAGGATGAATGAATTCTATGACTTGAAGCAACTAGGATTATCCCTTGATGCATATTATTCAAAGTTCGTTTCACTCCTAAAGTACGCGCCTCCAATGGATATAACACAACAGGTGTCAAAATTCTGTGCTGGGTTGAATCCACCCATAAACACCCGATTGGAATCAATGTGCCCAACAGACCTACAAGATGCACTCATTTGAGCTGCTTCGATAATACAGGAGGTGCAGACCAAACCAAGGAATAACATGATTTGGCCTTACAGAGACCAGAATAAGGGTACGTCTAAGGCTCAGAAAAAGAGAGTGCAGGGTCAGAACCAAGGCCAAAGAAAGAAAGCTAGGGCCAATGCTGTCAACAACTTTGTTCCTACACAAAGTAATGACCGCAACCCACATTGCTTCCATTACAACGAGCCCGAAAACTTCAAGAGACAGTCCCAAGCTTAGTAAAGGACATCACCTAGGGCAATTCCAAGGTCAAAATAGAGCCGCTCATGGCCAAGGAACCACCGTTATGGCTAGAGGAAGAACCTGAGTGTTTCCAACAAGGAGTTGGACGATGAAGAAGATCCATCCATGGATGCTAACATTGAGAGGGCAACGGTTCATGCCACTCTTCACAAGAAGGGTCCGAGGCACCAATTCTCGGTGATTCAAACTCCATTAGATTATCAAGGTAAAAGCTTTAAAACCTTGATTGACTGTGGCAGTACACATTTCTTCATTTCACCAATCTGTCCAAAAAGATTAGTGATAGCCACAATAGATGCACCTATTTTACTTGCAAAATTAGCAAATGGTCGTGAGGTCACTTGTACTAGGCAAATTGCTAAGGTGAAATTCCTACTGGGTGGGAAGCCAACTTTGGTGAGATTCAAGGTAATGAACCTAGGTGGCCACGAATGTATACTTGGAATGGATTGGCTAATACCCAATGATGCCCACATCCACTATGGGAAGGGCCAAGCCTCCTTTCAAAATTCTGAAGGGGAACTAGTCACGACTCAAGGAGAGGCTAGTAAGCCAAAAATACAGTTGGTAAAAGCAACACGAATAATAAAAGGAGTTAGAAAGGGCCTACCTATCTATCTGATTAAACTGAATAAGCTAGATCAGAATCAAGAATCTAGGGAAGAACCTTCATGGTTAAAGGAATACACAGACATATTTCCTGAAGATTTGTCAGAACTTCCTCCTCAAAGGGAAGTCAACCATGAAATCAAACTGGCACCAGGAGCTACACCAGTTGTTTGCAAAGAGGCCATATAAGATATCCATTCAAGAAGCTATCAAACTGAAAGAGCAACTCAAGCAATTGTGAGACCAAGGCTACATCCGTCCTAGCAGTTCACCATGGGGAGCTCCAATGTTGTTCCAAAAGAAGAAAGATGGAACACTTTGTCTATGCATTGACTACAGAGGGTTGAATAGAACCTTCATGGTTAAAGGAATACACAGATGTAGAACCTTCATGGTTAAAGGAATACCCCATTCCAAGAATAGATGAATTACATGACCATCTTCAAGGAGCGAAGATCTTCTCTAAGATAGATCTCAGATCTGGATATTATCAGATAAGGATCAAGGAAGAAGATATTTCGAAGAGTGCATTCAGCACAAGGTATGGACACTTTGAATTCTTAGTGATGTCATTCGGGCCAACGAATGCTCCTGCAACCTTCAATAGGTTAATGCAGGATATCTTTAGGCCCTATCTTGATGACTTCATACTCGTCTTCTTTGACGATACCCTAGTCTACTCTAAACAGTAAAAAGATCATGAACCCTAGCTTTGCATTGTTCTTGCAACAATGAGAGCACACAAGCTTTATGCCAAGAAGAAGAAGTGTGCATTTTTCAAGCAACAGATTGAATATCCGGGATTCTTTGTATCAGCGGAAGGAATTTCAGTAGATCCAGCTAAGGTCAGAGATGTTCTGGAATGGCCAACACCAACTTCTGTCAAAGAAATATATAGTTTTCTTGGGTCGATAGGATGGTACATGATTTTCATCAAAGATTATGCCTTGATTGCAGCACCTCTGACTGAGCTACTAAAGAAGCAAGTAGCAATTTTATGGTTACCTGCGGAACATAGCAACTGTGACAAACTAAAGAAAAGCTTAGTATTAGCACCCATCCTGAAACTTCTTGATCTTAATAAGGAGTTTAAGTGGTAACTGATGCTAGCCCACTTGCTTTAGGATGTGTACTTATGCAAGAAGGTCATCCCGTAGCATATTCTTGAAGAAAATTGAAGATCCATGAAAGGAATTATGCTACCCATGATTTGGAGCTGTTGGCTGTCATCCATGCTCTCAAACTTTGGAGTCATTACTTGCTAGGTAACAAATTTTCCTTAGTGACGGACCACAAGAGTCTTAAATGGATCTTCACCCAGAATGAGCTCAATATGAGGCAATGCCAATGTATCGAAGTGCTAGAAGAATATGATTTTGAAATCAAATACAGGCCTAGAAAAGAGAATGTATTTTCTGATGCTCTTAGTCGCTCGCAAGGCATTTCTAAATTCTCTTATTTTGCAAGATCCATCAACGACAAGGTCTCTAGCCACAAAGGTATCAATGCCAAACAACCTAATGCTTGAGCTAGCTAAAGGAGAGGCATATCATGACCCAGTCTATCAGAAAATTCTAAGAGAGATCCCCATCAAGGATCAAGACCCGAAGCTAAAGACAAAGTATCAAGAATTCTCTGTCAGTAGTGGATTTGTCTACTTTAGGACAAGATTATGTATCCCTGCAAGCCAAACTCTCAAGTAGAAGATACTTTTGGAAGCCCATGACTCCCCTTTCTCAGGACATCCTAGTTATGCCAATACCCTTAATGCGGTCATAAAGAGCTATTATTGGGAAAGGCTCAAGGGTGACGTTCTGAAATATGTCACGGAATGTTTGTCTTGTCAACACATTAAGGAAAAACATGTCAAAATGCCTAGGAAATTGTAACCACTTGACATTCCACAAATGAAATGGGAGTTCATTAGTATGGACTTCATTGTTGGCCTACCCCAAGTTCAGGGAGGATACAACTCTATTATGGTGGTAGTAGATATGCTCACCAAGGTCGCACATCTCATCCCTATCAATACAAACTATAAAGCTTCAGACATTGTAAGATTATTCATCAAGGAAATATTCAAACTGCATGAGTTACCCAGAAGAATCATTAGTGATCATGACTCTCTCTTCACATCACACTTCTGGAGGGCTATCTTTGAGGCTATTGGAACTCAACTCTGTTTCAGTACAGCTTACCATCCCCAAACTAATGGTCAAACAGAATGAGTCAATCAAGTCATTGAAGATATGCTTAGGGCATAATGTTGTTGCGAACCCAAAAAGTGGATTCAATATTTTCCACTGGTTGAGTTTGCCTACAACGCTTCTTACCAACAAAGTATTCATATGATCCCTTTTTAAGCATTGTATGGGCACGATTGTCGTACCCCTTTGAGATTGTCAGATCCAACTTTGAGGGTAGAAGCCTCAACGCAGATGTTGGAAGACATGGATGATCAAATCAAATCAATAAGACAAGACATCCAAGTTGCCAAGGAGGATAGACAGAAGGCTTACGCTGACTTGAAATGGCAAGATAGATCCTTCCTTGAAGGTGATATAGTCTTCATCTGCATACGTCCTAAAAAGAGTTCACTATCCTTGGGAGAGTACAAGAAGCTAAGTCCGAGGTATTGTGGACCTTATAAGATCACTAAGTGCCTAGGGCCTAATGCCTACAAACTACAGCTGCCCACAACCCTAAAGATTCATAATGTATTCCATGTTAGCCTATTGAAAAAGTATATGCCTAATCCGAATCATGTACTTGATGACCAGCAAATTGTAATGCCTAGCCAAGGAGTCCTTGAGCTACAGCCTGATAGAGTCCTAGATGTTAGCGAGAGGCATTTGAGGTCAAGGACCTTGAGAGAATACCTCATCCAGTGGAAAGATTTTCCCGAAGAGGATGCCACCTGGATGGATGAAGATACTCTCAACCAACAATATCCCCAGGTCCTCTCAAGATGAGGACATCTCAATTCCTCTAAGGGGGAGAGGATGTAATATTCCCGTGCTCCCCATAAGAACTCCCCCCCCTTAATTTAAATTTTTTTTACAACCCTAGTTCAATTTTTTATCCCCCTCTCTCCCTATCGACAGTACGTCTAGGAGAGAGAGAAAGGGAGTGAAGCGCATTTAATGGGGGGCATGTAGCCCCCCAGGTGGGAGGGGTGGTGGCCATGCCACCCTCCTCCCCCTCCTATAAAGGGAGCTTCCCCCCTCTCCCTTTAAAAGTGTCCCTCCTCCCTGCATCACAACACAGTGTCCCCCCTCCCTGCGTTAGACGGCAGTTCCTCCCCCCCTTGTGTTCATCATCTTCCTCCCCCCTCCTCCATGTGGCTATGCTGCACTCCCCCCCGGGCTTCTGTCTGTGAAACCCCCTCTCCTCATCGGGCTGAGAACCCCCCTAGCCATGACCACAGAAATCCCCCCCCCCAATGAATAGAAAGAGAGAAGGAGAGGGAGAGAGAGAGAAGAGAGAGAAGAAGAAGAAGAGGTAGAAGGAGAGAAGAAAGAAGAAGAAGAAGAAGAAGAAGAAGAGGTGGAAGGGGAGAAGAGAGAAGAAGATGAAGAAGAAGAAGAAGAAGAGGTAGAAGGAGAGAAGAGAGAAGAAGAAGAAGAAGAAGAAGAAGAAGAAGAAGAAGAAGAAGAAGAAGAAGAAGAAGAAGAAGAAGAAGAAGAAGAAGAAGAGGTAGAAGGAGAGAAGAGAGAAGAAGAAGAAGAAGAAGAAGAAGAAGAAGAAGAAGAGGTAGAAGGAGAGAAGAGAGAAGGAGAAGAGGAAGAGGAGAGGGAGAGAAGAAGAGAAGGAGAGAGAGAAGAGAAGAAGGAGAAGAAGACAAAAAGAAGTAGAAGAGGAAGAGAAGAGGGAGAGAAGAAGAGAAGGAGAGAGAGGGAAGGAGAAGAGAAGGAAAAGAAGAAGGAGAGGAAGAAGAGAGGGAGAGAAGAAGAGAAGGAGAGGGAGAGAGAGAAGGAAAGAAAAGAAGAAGAAGAGGAAGGAGAGAGAGAAAGGAGAAGAGAATAAGAAGAAGAATAGAGAGAGACAAAGAGAGGGAGTGAGAGTTAGTCAGGTATTGAGGGCCGTGTCGAGGAGCCGCGTTTGTGAAGCCATCTTTTTCAAGCCACCCCCTCATAGGTGAAGGTCACTTTCTCATGACCCTTCCTTCCCAAGCCTATCATCTTGAAGGCCGTTAAAGCCCGGACTATCCAAACTCCGCGTGTCAAATGGCTCCCAAAAAGAGAGTTACGGGAAGTGTAAGTGCCAAAGCTACCATTGTACCAGTAATGCAGGAGAGGAGAGCGAAGTGACCAACGCAACAAATGCCCCTACGATCACAAATCAAACTCAGGTTTCTTTTGAATATCCTAGGTCTTATAATCAATGTTGATTAAGCATATTCTGTATTATTTCTAAAACAAGAAATAAAGGGGTAGTTACATGCAAGGAACAAGAACAAGCCTTAGGACTTTTTGTTTACTCTAAGTGCTAGGTTGCATGCATGAAATGGTAGAGTATGGAGTTCGCATAAGTTTATATGCATGGAATGATAGCTTTTACACACATAGCATGATAAGGTTTTTGCATTATTTCACATAAAATAATAGCTTTTAAACTAGTTCACTGCATGAATAGTCATTTAGAATTCATGCTTTGCGATCATGATTAAAAGAAACACATGAAATGTTAGTTTCTGTTTGCAAGGTGCATTTGCACCGATGGATAGAAATCTAGACTTTCATATACGCAAGTCACATGTGATCCTATGCATTAGGAATAAGTGTTCGTTGCTAGGTATGAAGAGAGTTAAAGGTCGATTAGGATGTACAAATATACTAAACGCACCATGTGCATGATGGAAAAGATTGATTGGAAAATTCTGCATAGTACCGCACTAAGAGAAATGGAAGGAACGCATGCATCTAGACTGTATCTTGAAGGCCTATTTGCTCAGCCAAACCATTCTGGAGGGGGGTGTAGGGGGTGGTCAACTGATACTTAATACCCTTCTCATCACATAACTGCTCAAAAGCACGCAAGACATACTCACCCCCATTATCTGTCCTTAGGCATTTTAGCCTATACCTAGACTGGTTCTCAACCAATGCAAGCCATCTCTGAAACACAGCCAAGACATCGGATTTCAGCTTAATGGGATAAGCCCAAACTTTCTGTGAAAAATCATCTATGAACGTAACAAAATACTTTGCACCACCCATACACTGATAAGACATGGGCCCATAGACATCCGAATGTACCAATGCCAAGGGCTCACTCATGCGCGGCCTACTAGACTTCTTATGCGTAGACCTAGTCTACCTGCCATAAAGACAATGCTCACATGAATCAAAACATGCATAATCAAGGGGCGGTAAGTACTGCAAACTAGAAAGCATTTTCATTCCCTTCAAAGACATATGGCCCAAACGGGCATGCCAAAGAGATACATGTGGGATAGAACCCACAGACAAAACATGATCAAGGGAAGAAGCTGATACAATCAAGGGGTAGAAACTGCCAGCCTTGGCACCTCTCGCAATCACAAGTCTGCCATGAGTGATCTTCCATGCAGAGTCTCCAAAAGATACATGATAACCTGCATCATCAAGCTATCCAGTTGACATGACACTGCGTGTTAAAGCAGGTACATGACGTACATCTTACATAACAAAACTTCTGCCAGAGGGAAATTGCAACCTAACATCACCAATGCCCACAATATCAAGAGAGCTGTCATCACCCAAGTGCACAGAACCCGAAATAGTACGGTATGAATGAAACCACTCTCAGCAAGGTGTCACATGAAAGGATGCACCTGAGTCCGAGTCCAAGAGCCAACATTGTGCATACATAGAGTGTATCTTTGTCATTTGCGAAGCACTAGAAGAAGATGCTAGGATATAATCATCATCATCAACATTCTAAGGCTGCATAACATTGATCTCCTCAATTTTAACACTGGACTTTGCAGGTACTATGCTGTGATCAGAAGACTTATCTTGCACTTTGTCTTTCCCCTTATCTTTGCGCCTTTCATTGCACAATTCATAGCATTGTGGCCTAATATGGCCCTTTTTCCCACAATGGTGACAAGTAACATCTGCATTCCTGCCACCGGATTTGCTACATGACTTCCCACGAGACTTGGAGCGAGATTTCTAAGAATACCATCCATGACCACTACCACTACCATGCTTTCCATATCCATCATTCCTGCCTCTAACTGTCATAGTATGAGACACACGAAAGGCATCCAAATTCTTACGGTTAACCGCTTCCTGCAGAAGAGCACTCTCAACATCAGATAATTTCAAGGTAGTAGTAGAGGCACATAATGCAGTGCGGAATACATCCCATGACTCAATAAGAGTACCAACCAAGAAAAGAGGAGTGACATCCTCTCCAAAAGTGATGTCCTGCGAAGTCAAGTACTTGAGTATAGCATGGAACTGGCTCAAGTGAGCAGACATAGTCACATTCTCCTTCATGCATAGATCCATAAGCTGCTTCAGCCATACATCTGACTCGCTGGACTTTTCTTGTCATAGAGAATTTTTATCTTTTCCCACAACTACCATGAACTTTGTTCTTCCTCAAAAAAATTATAGTGAATCTGTTCTGTGAGAGACAATACAATAGTGGACTTGCATAACTCATCAAGCTCAAGCCATTCCTCATCTAGCATAGTTGCAGACGGATGCTCGCTTAACCTCAAAGGTTTGATCTGCGATTTCTACACCAACACCTGCCCAATCTGGCTCTTCCAATAAGAGTAATTTGTACCATCAAGATTAGTGATGTTGAAAATAGCATGATTAGTGGATGAACTTGCTATAATGCAGGCTAGAAGACTGTAGACAGTTCAAAACTACTTGTTGTTTACTGCAGAAAATGACAAAAAAATCACCAAAATCGAGGGAAAATGGAGAGGAAAGTGGAATCAAAGCTGTTGCCCACCAAGTATTAGTGAAAGTACTTCATTTCAGAGTGTTTCAACATGAAAAATCCATGTCACTCCATACATATATGCTTGCTGTAGTAAATTTCAGATTTCAGTAAAAGAGAGCTAATAGTGCCAAAATCAGATCCCAAGGCAATAAAATATTGCCAAGACCAAAGCCGACATCATGCGGGCATAGCATAAGCATATGACAGTCGATAAGCATGAATCCAACACCCACGTATGTCATACAGACATCTGCCAGTGAGTAGGCACACCTCCCAAGCAACGGGGCAAAGTGTTCGTGCCACTACCAAAACTTGACACAAGTAAGTGTCAGTTCACAAAGATACGGATCCAAAACTAAGACTTAGCTCATAAGCATACAGTGAGCCAAGACATATGATGCATCATCCCAAAAGGTAAGAAGTCCCAAAGTCTCAAGTGTCTGTAACTGCTCAATGGCATGTAACGGCTCAATGCATAAAAGTACCGCTGCTCAATGTCTGATAAGCATTCAAAAATGCTCCCACTGGCACAAAATTCATATGTACAAGCTCAAGAGCTCAAGCCAAGGCAAGACAGTGCCAATGACATAATTCCAAGACAATACATCAATAGTACATCCCGAACATGCAGGCGGTAGAGCATCCGTTTGTAGCATCTGTAAGCATGTAAGACATCAAATACATCCCAATCCAAACTCTGACAAGCCAAGTAATATCCAAGACTACTCCAAATAATCCAAAATTCATCCAAGGTGGAGCTTCAATGAGCACTTAAGCTCAACGTATGCATAGGGTAATCAACCGTGACATGAGCATCAAGCCGTAGGCAATGGGTATGCATAAACCCAAGAAGCATCAGTGTCAAAGCATATACCAATGTCAATAAGTGCAGGCTGAAATAAGCTTAAGCTTCCAAAAGCATCTGGATTCAATGAAAAGCTCAAAGTCGTCCCTCGATGATCAATTCATCATAGCATAACCCAAGATATACATCCGGAACCAATAGGCATACGTCAAAGCATGAAAAATAGCTTTAGCCCAAGAGTATTCAGCATGCATTTATTGTTATAAAATATGTATTTCTAGCCCCAAAATCAGGCCAAAATCATAGCATTACATGTAGCTTCAATCCGCCAATCAATCGGGATGCAATAGGCATCAAAGCGGTTATGTAGTCATGCCCAAACAAGCATAGGCATACAAATACATGCTGTCTTAGACCTAAAATCTGTTGGAGAAGATTCTATCATTAGAATTTGGCAAATCCGACATCACCATCGCATCCAAAGCATGCCAAAATCCCAACTTAGACTCTTACATTGCCTGAATCGGGTTCCGAATGCCTGAGATATGACAAAAAGAGTGATTTTTGGACCAGATTTTGAAACAGACGCAAAAAAAACGTGAGCTGGCTGGGGGGGTCTCCTGTCCCACGTGTCAAAAATGGGGCCCAAAGGGGGCACAAATGAGGGCCAAAGTAGGCCTACACCAAGCCTCAACAACCCTTGATAGGTTGGAAGCAAGATCCAGGTGAAAGAAGCTCCAAGAGGTGTGAGCTATGGCTGCCCACAACTTGTTTACAGCCTATGAGACCTGAGAACTAAAGTAAACCCTAAAGAAAATGATCAAATACCTATGATGTAATGCCCTGAAGGTGCCCAACAATGCTAGGAAGGTGCTCGGGAAGCCGGGGAGTGATAAGAGCTCAAAGGAGTCAGATATGGCTGCCGGGAAGGAGACCCAATGCAAGTAGGGAGTCGATGGGATGTTGAGAATGCCTCGAACCAAGCTCAAGAGTTAGAAAGCAAAGCTCTGATACCAGTTGAAAGGGAGCAATAGATCGAAGGTTGGACTCGAGAGCTATGGTGGGAGAGCAAGAGCAAGAAAGGGAGAGACTAGAAATGGGAACTCCAACAGTCACAATGTTTGACTAGGCCTTCCTTTATTCAAACTGTCACTAAAAGAATAAAGAATAAAGTGACGCTGACGAGTGCTCGCCACCTGTAGTGTGTAGTGGCGGTGACTGTCAGTGTAGTAATACATGGGCGGCTAGGTAGAGGTGCCTTTACCCCTAACAAGAGCTTTGTAATCTCCTTGTCCATGGAGATATCCTCGTACCACTAGGGCTTGTTAATGTAGTACTTTGCTGCAAAACAACTGTAGGAACATGTGTAGAAGGCATATCTGATTGCGTTGTAGTTGATGATGCATACCAAGAGGCCGTCTCATCAAAGATAACATCTCTTCTCACTAATGTATCTCGAGTAGAGAGATCATAACATTTGTATGCCTTCTTCTCTTGCAAATATCCAATAAAGACACACTTATCTGCTTTCAGATCTAGCTTTTTCCTTTTCTCATCAGGTATGTGCACATAAGCAAGACATCCAAATATTTTCATGTGACTGATGTTAGCTTGTAGCCATATAGCTTCTCAAATGGTGTCATCTCATGAATACCTAAAATGGGTCATAATCAAGATATACATGGCTGCCATAACAGCCTCATCTCAATAATAGAGCGGCATACTTTTCTCATTCATTATTTCCCAAGCAGCTTCCATCAATACCCTGTTCTTCCATTTTGCTACCCCATTCTGCTCAGGGGTGTAGCTGCAGGTAAGCTACCTACGTCTGCCATTTTCAGCCAAAAAACCATCAAACTCATTTGACACATACTCCCCACCACTGTGAGATCTCAAACAAGAGATATAGTAATCAAATTTCTTTTCAACCTACTTTTAAAACTATTGAAAAACAACAAATACCTCATCCTTTGTTTTCATTATATAAACCCAAGTATATCGATTGAAGTCGTCAATGAATGTCACATAGTACTTGGAGCCTCCCATAGATGCATTATGGGTTGGCACCCACACATCAGAGTGAACTAACTGCAATGGTTATGTATTATTTATTACATGCCATACAAATGGCAACCTTGAATGTTTACCAAACTGACAAGCATCACAGACATGACTAGTATATGTATACTAAAAAACCTGTCACAAGCTATTTCTTCTGCATCATTTGCAGCCGCGCTGAAGATTAACATGCCTCACTCTCTTATGCCATATTTCCAAGTCTCTAACTATGCTAGAGCCATGGGAAAACATTGTTGATTTCAACTGTGGCAAAGTGGCATCAAGAGTAAACATCCTGCCATTCCTATGACCGCAAGCAATCAATTTGTAGCCATTACCAAACTCCTCAATAAAGCATCCATGCTTGTTAAATCGGACCTGCAAATTTTGTTTAGTCATCTGACCACAAAAAATAGATTTTTTGTAATTGATGGGACATGCAGTACAACATGTAAGTTCTTATCACTGCCATCATGGATTACCAAGGGTACTTTGCCTTTATGTTCTATGCTATGCTGCGTGTCATCCCCTACGCATACATAGGCATTCCTCTCAGGCACCATGTCAATAAACTAGTCACCATGAAGCGTCATATGATTCGATGCCCCCGAATCAATAAACCCAATTGCATCCTCAAGAGACTTCTCAATAGCCTTGCCTTTCACATATGTCATGGCAAACAATCTATCCCCAGATGCATGTTCTGCCTAACTTGATGATGCATAATGTCCATGATTTTTTCATCTTTGATTGTCGTGCTTCTTCCAGTAGTCCTTGGCAATATGACCATACTTTCCACAGTAGTGAAAATCCTTATCTTTATTAGGATTGTCATATGAACGGTGCTCCTGCCAGGAACCTCTGCCTCTAGGGCTAGGTCTCCCCCTGCCTTTGAAATTTTTGTCCCCTCGTGCATTTGAACCCTGCTGGTTATTGTGACCATAGGATACATTTTGCTGGCCTCCTTTTCCAAAACCATAACCTCTACCCCACAGCTCCCACGACCACATTGATTTGAATAAAATACAACATCCTTGTTCTTGGAGTTGCTAGAACCTGTAGACAATCCAAGTTTAACCTCTTCATGAATAAGCAGTGCAACCAACTCATTGAAACTTGGCATTTCAGCCTGCACAGAGATGGAAGTATCAAATGAATTATATTCAGATACCAAAACATTTAATGTCACTCCGACCATGTCTTCATCCTCCAGTTGTGTGCCAATGGATGCCAACTGATCCGCAATATTCTTAATCTCTGTGACATAATCTTGTATAGATCTTTCTTTTCTCTCCATCTTGTTGAATTACTGCTTCAATTGTATCTTCTTGGCACTGGTAGTTGTGCCATTGTACCTAATCAATATGTTCCATGCATTTGTTGGTGGCTTGCAATTCATGATCTCCATTACCAGAGCATCCAAGATACACAAAGATAACCAGTATATCACACTATGAGCTCTTTCCAACCAAGCTCGGTGCGCTCGTCTTTGATCAGCTATAGGATTCCTCTCTAGAATTTTAGGTTTAGCTCCAACATTTATCACCAAGTCCCAATATCCTTTTCCTATTAGGAAATTTCCCATGAAAAACTTCCATATGGCATAAATATTGCTATCAAGTTTTTCCCCTACTACTATCAAGGTTATGTTGTCGCTTCTGTCTACATTTGCCATGTTGCAAACAATGCCCGACTTCCTGCAAAAGCCAACAAGCCTAACTGACCAACTGCAGTCTTTGATAGTTTATGACATTTTTATGCAACAACTTCATTGTTAAAACCAAAGTATTTCAGCCCATCAACATCTCAAAACCATCCACAAACATGTGGCATAACCCATAGGTGCCTTAGTCAACACATAGACCATGTAGGTGCTTTAGCACTGTCTCATGCAACCTTACTACAATCAAGTAAACATGCAGTCTAAAATTTGTAAATTTTTAGTGACCAACAACTAATTCGAAGCCAAAATTGAGGTGTATATATAAGTCATACATGCTCCAAAACTCCATAGACCTCTGTTATTACATGTGGTAGTCCAAATATGACCACACAAACACAAATCAGTGCATAAACAAGAAGTACAAGTGTCAAAACTCCTGTTCATAGATTGCAATAAAAAAATACTCAGTGTAAAGCAAAGTTTATCCAAATCCAAAATGTTTTCAAATCAGTTCATGCATTTGCTTCAGTGTGTCGGGGTCAATACATAACCATACATACAACCATAGTCACTCTATCTTCTAGAAGCAATGTCATGGACTACATTCCCTGCTTGTAACCAGCCAAGACACTTTAAATGAATTTTTTTTCAGCTCCAAATTTTGGTTTTCAGTAGCATTCAATGCTTGTCCTAATGCTCCAAACATTCCTAGGCATATCCCAAGTCATACATTTGATAGGGACCAATCAATGTCATATAGTGCTTCAGGCAAGGACCATGTTTGCTGTCCACATTTTTGTGATAGTTTTCAGCCTGTAATTTTTAGATCTATAAATGCATTCCAAAACTAAAATTTTAATCATTTTAATCATTCCCAAGTGTACACGGGTATTGCCACACATTCAGCATTCTAGAGAGTCATATCCATCATTCCAAGGCATGTATGGATCAAACAGTGCCCTATACTAGTGTTGGAAATTCTAGGATAGATTTCAACCTATCAAATACTTCCAAATCTAATTATTTTCTTCAAACATTGCAACTCAAGTGCATAATCCACAATACATATGTCTTCCATGATGTATCTATACTTCACTGATGCTTTCTGAGCATGGCATAGAGCTCCAAGATCATGTCAAGGCAACATACATGCTGTGTATTCTCTATTACTAGCAGATTAGGACTGAATTTTAGATTTGTACATTCATGTCCTAGCTCATAACTAGGCCCTCTCCAAGGCATTTCCATATAGCAGATTAGGACTGAATTTTAGATTTGTACATTCATGTCCTAGCTCATAATTACTAGCAGATTAGGACTGAAATTTTAGATTTGTACATTCATGTCCTAGCTCATAACTGGGCCCTCTCCAAGGAATTCATGTCCTAGCTCATAATTGGGCCCTCTCCAAGGCATTTTCATATAGCAATCTTCAAGCATCTTGCAAAGGGTATGGGCCAGTTTTAACCACTTACTAGACACTTTATGTGGTGTCTTTGCAATCATTGAGGTTCAACATGTAGGAGGCACAGTTCATGTAGCCTGATAGGCTATGTTTGCAGCAAACCAGCAACACATGGTGCTCATTGACAACTTATAAGTGCTCAATGGAGCCTTGGTGCACTCCCAGACAAAGCCACATACAATTCTTGAGCAATGGCAAACTCAATGTCTCAATGCATACCTTTCAAGAACCAATCGCAAGCTCATTCTCTTCTCAAATACTCTGGCCTTCAAGTTCTTTAGGTCTTCTTCACAACCTCTTGCTCTAGAGAGCCCATTCAAGTTGGCTCTGATACCATGTTAGAAGAGAGATAGAGGTAGAGCTTGGAGCAACAAAGAGGAGCCATATGCTCTCCTCACTTTCTTCATAGATCAAAATCCATATAACTAAAGTGAATACAACACTCTAAGGTCTAAGTTCTGTAACTCCATTCACACCAAGTATAGACCGACTTATTTAATGTCCACGCACCTGGACAAACAAAGTCTCAGGTACATACACACAACCTAAAGATAGTAAAGCTGAGCTTGAAGCCTTAACAGCCATAACTTAGGGTGCATACCATATTGTAGCCTCTCATCACTTGATTCTCAGCCATTAATGGTAATATCATTTGATGCATAGCTACATTGGCTATGGTTTCTTGGTAAATAGTCTATTTCTTTGTATTTCTAGTATAATGGTTTCTTGTTGGAATTAGCTTCTTTACAGAAATGAAAGCAATCTAGGAGAAGGGGCTGAATCCCATAAGCATAGTGGTGAAAAATGTTATCTACCCAAAAGACTATAAAGTATTGTACTTGCCTATTATTTGAATGCAATTTCATTGTACTTTAATTTTGGTGGCTTTTGTTTTTGACTATTGGGACTCTTGAAAATCAGAGTGAGAGCCTAAAGATGTATGCATAAGAGGAAGAGAGAGCTCAAGTACAAGAAAAATAGCATGCTTAGTAAGTTGTTGACAAGTACAATTGGTATACTCTCTCTACACTTAAGAATGATCTCCATGCTATTTATATAACCTCACTTTGGACTAGGGCTAGGGTTTCCCTTGCCCTCTAGTTCATTCACTCCTCACCTTGCCTCATGCATACTTGCTTACTTAGGGTTCCCCACAAGTACAACTACTACACTCTCTCTACACTTGAGAGTGACCTCTAAGTTGTTTATATAGCCTCACTGTAGGCTAGGGTTAGTGTAGTCTATCCTCCAGCTCATTCACACCTCATCTTCCCTTATCCACCCTTGCTTATTCAGGGTTCCCATGCTACACTTCTAACACCCCCCCTCAATGCCAAGGTGGCATTGGATTACGTAACATGTAAATGGTCTCCCCTTCCTTAATGAATCAATGTGTGCCTTTATAAAATAGCCTACCAGGATTTTTATGGAAACATGATACACCAAATACTAGAAAAGTCGGTCCTTAGATGCTTTGTAGACATAGTTAGCCTCCAATTCTTTGGGAACTTCAAGAGAGTTTGTACATGTACTAATGATATACCCTATTTGTTTACATTTGTTGCACTTCATCTTGTTGGAATATTTTTTTTAGCAATTGTTTATAATATATCCTTTTTTCTTGCAAAAGGAGTATTTAGTAGTCACAGTATCGACTAAGGTTTATTCATGGGTTGTCAAGGTACATGTTATGATGATGCTACCTTCTTTTTAATTTCTCTTCTCCTCATCTAAACAAGATTGAATGACACCTTCAAGTGTGGGATTTTGTACATCTGTTAGAGTAGTGATAAGACTTGAAAGACTTTTCTTACGGCTTTCCAGAGTATTGCAATGGCATCTTCTTCAATAACTGAAGCTTAAACTGAAGCTAATTGAGCCATTAGACCCTTTGACAATGGAAAGTAAAGTTTCCCATGTCTTCTCCTTTCTTGTATTCCAAGCTGAAGAACTCTATTTTGAGGAAGATTTTGGAATTCTTCCCTCTTGCACCATACAATTTCTTGAGCTCATCCCACTTCTTCAACATCTTCAAATTTAATAGGATTAGATGGATCAATGGATTTGGTCTCTTTGATGAAGGGCTAGTATCCTCTCTCCATCATTTTATATTTTACTAACACTTTCTGTGGATGGAAGGCTCTCCCATCAAACATGCGGATTTGACGCTTTACATCAACATAGGCCATGATAAGAGGTCTTAAGGATTGCATAAGGCAATGGCAATGTCTATTTCTTTACAAGTTTGGGTATACAAGCAAAAGCAATCAAGTTGAAAACCATTGATATAAACTCATACAAATAGATTATATGAAGAGAAAAAAATGGTCTATACATTTATATCTAACACATAGCATTACAATTTTTG
This sequence comes from Lygodium microphyllum, assembly GCF_053477565.2. NCBI lineage: Eukaryota > Viridiplantae > Streptophyta > Polypodiopsida > Schizaeales > Lygodiaceae > Lygodium > Lygodium microphyllum. The sequence goes on from NC_141164.1 coordinate 112,209,257, forward strand.
GGAGAGATGGTGACACTCAAGCACTTAATGAATATGCTTACTCCTAAAACCCTCAAATCGCTAAGATTAACCAGCAAGAAATGATTAATGGTTTGATTAGTAAAGCTCAAAAACACTAGTATCCAAGCTTAATGAAGTGCTTGTGTTGGAGTCCACCCATTGGATGTTGGCTTGAGACTCAACTTTGGGAGAAGAGGCTCTGAACTTTGAGTTTCTAGGTTTGGAATGAGCTTTGGTCAAATTAGAATCATTGTTCATGAATTTAAGTGATAAGAAAATTGAAGGAAACCAAGCTTCAAGCTTTTTGGCTATGGTTGCATGCAAGGTACACAGTTAGGGTTTTTGTTTGTGTGAATTTCAAAGAAGGAATTTTAGGGAACACTTTTAGGGTTGAGTAGCCAACTTGGGGGCTAAGAAAGCCTCATGAGGCTCGTGAACATTGCACCTTTTTAGGTGATACCAAGTCAATGAAGTTAACACTGTCCAAAATTACACCTATTTCTACATTTTCTCTAATGCCACCTTCTTGGTTGCCCAATCTCAAGGTTTAAAGTATTAGAATGCTACAAAATAGACATCACGAAGAAGACTTTAGAAGAAATTAGAAGAAAATATGGCCTCCATTTCTCACATTGGCTCCTCCAATGGAGGTAGGTTAGAACTAGCTATGGTGGAAAGGAGGATAGGTTGAAGAGATGAAAGTCTCTTGTGAACTTAAGCCAATATGTGATTGTGGGAAGCTCAATGGATCAGATGTGGCTCTAATACAATGTTGAAAATTAGAGAGCCTAAAGATATGTACACAAGAGGGGGAGAGAGTTGAAGTACAAGAAGAAGAACTTGCTTAGTAAGTTGCTCACAAGTACAACCAGTACACTCTCTCTACACTCCTTGAGAGTGACCTCTATGATGTTTATGTAGACTCAATGTGGGCTAGGGTTAGGGCTTCACTTGCCCTCTTTTTCATTCACACCTCAACTTTCCTCATGTACCCTTGCTTACTCAGGGTTCCCATGCTACACTTCTAACAAGGATCAATGCCCAGGTTCTTTACTCCACTAGCTTGTGGGTCTTCTCCTGCAACTTACTTGTTTTTCTCTTGGATGGGTTTGATATTTTAAAGGCAAATACGATTGCAGTTTGAACTTTTCAGACTTCAGATGTATGCTCAAGTTGGAACTACCTTGGCCTCATGCTAAATGGGGTTGTGTCCTCCCACGATGTTGCATTCCTCTCCATTGTATTGGCTCCTAGAATATGTGTTGTGTCTTATTCTTGCCTCTTTTGAGCATCATATCCTTGGGCATTGGGGTATGTAGCTTGATAGTGTCCCTCCTACATACAAAAGAAACAATGTTTAGAAATGGTCAAAAAACTCCATCGACCTCTTTCATATTGACCACACCCACCATGGCCATTACTAGGTTGTTGATAATCCTAATGATTGATATATACCACGACTAGTGTAGACACTGAATTGGCTTGGAGGTTTGTCCATTTATAGGAGTTGGTTGCTTTGTTGGTCCCAACCTCTAGGAAATGCCATCTAAAGCTTGCCATTGTATTGGTAGTACTTGGTGTTGTGTGTGGCCTCAGGTAAGTTACTCATGAGTATATGTGTGCATTATGTGGGTTCAAAATAAGGTATTTTTAAAATACCATTTTTATATATTTTTTACATACAAAAGGGTGTAATATAAAGGGGTTATTTATAGATTGAATAGAAAAGGGTCATGTTTTATTCAAGAAAAATTCACCTATAAGGATATTTATAAATAGGCCTTGAATGCATGTGATGTAGAGGATATACATATAGTAACTTCCCCGAGTGTGTGGCCAAGTTGCAAATATTGCACCACTTGGAAAAATTTTGCCTGGACATGTGTAAGATTGTTATACCCTATCCATTAAAGGTTTCTAACCTCAGTATTCTTATTGTTGTCTACTTCTTTCTTTCATTTATCTTTCTTCTTGCTTTTTTTGTCTTTTTTTCTTTCTCCTCCTTGGAACCAAACTTTGTACCGCTAGACTCTGCATCCTGGTCAAAATTAGAAGTCCATTCATTGTTGTCAATATGTGTGTTCAAAGAGAGAGGAAGAGACAGACAAGAATGGGAGCCATGAACAAAGAGCAGTGTACTCTCTCTCTTTTAATTATTCTTTCATTGTCTAACACACCAAAGATACCAAGTCTAAGTCACACATGTAGTGTATGAAAATAGGTCACCAACTAACCAGACACCTCTAAACTTACTCACTCATTAATATGACACACAAGACGGTGATAGCTAGCTATAGCTATACAACTAAGTCTATGTAGATACTGAGCTTGAATCTTAACAATGTTGACATTTTCGACTAACTTATCAAACTTTTTCCCTTTTTTTTATTGCTCTTTTGACATAAATTGCTCTAACTTGAGAGATTTCTTATGGAATGGGTCAATGCTCGTACTAGAGAGAACATCAAAAGCAAAGGCCTTAAATATAGGTTTATTGAAATCTTGGATATACAAGGTGTTTAGCATTTCATCCTTTCGATGTGCATTTGGATCAATGCAGCTATTTAATATTGTGAACTTGGTGGTATATGCCTAAACCAATCTATCATCTTGCTTAAGGTAGTGGAGTCATTCAAGTTTTTATGCATCCATTTGATTTGGTTGGAACTAGATACAAAAAGTAGTTAGAGCTTCATTCCATGATGGCTAGCTATTCTTTGCAACTAGCCAAGTTGCATCCTTCTTCTGCATCAAGGATTTGAAAATGGAAACCTTATGAGCTTCATTAACCTGATTAGGTTAATTTACTATGTATTCCACATCAAACTGTCAGATAAATGCATATGGATCTTCATTAGAAGATCCTAAGAACTTTGGAAGGGGATGGTGTTTCATTAGAATCGAGGTGGTAGGTAAAGTGGTGGTTATTGGTGGGAAACCTATTGGGTTGAGTGAAGGGAGAAATCAACTAGTCAAATTAAAAGGTGTAATTTGTTAAAAGGTAGAAAGATTTGGTTCACTCCCAATCAAGGGAGTAGAATGCAAATGATAATTCTAGAATTTGGGGTAGTATACTGCACCTGGGCTATAGCCTCACTAAGATACAAGACAATCGTAGGAGGTAGTATTTGGCATTGTCTAGACTAGGACCACTATGTATAGCTTACAACTGATCGAAACTATCTTAGACAGACTTTGCAAATGTGTATATATTCAACTCAGTGTTGCATGAAGGAACAAAAATTGTGGTCTCCATGTATTATCGGTTTCCTTGTATGACCACCATAGAAATAACAATGGACTCACTTAGAACCAGCATAGACATACACTAACATCACTTTTGATGTTCAGAGCAGCCCGGGTTAAGGAGCAAGATATAATCATAGCACGGGAAACAAGTAGAAAAATGTAATCAAGACTCAATATGGAGTTTATTGCTAAAATCCAAGTCAATACATCAATTAGGGACCAAACGGTCTCCCAACATAATTCTATGAAAATATAAGAGCAAAAGGATAACCAAGGTAGTACTACTGTTGAATACACTAATTAGGGATAGTACAATATAGCTCTATTGTTAGAGCACACTAGGGATATGGCATGGAGTAAAAAGACCTCATGTTGCTTGGCCTTTAAGATGACGAGTATGCTTGAAAAACAACAACCCACCACGCTTTGCTTCCTCATGTTATATAGGTTGTGATGGGGTCTTCTTACTACCCATGTACCACATGAGGTGGTGTGACATTCTCCCCACCCATGTGTTGTGCTGGGTCACCATTACTTCTCTTCTCATGTTAACTCTTTAATGCACCGCTACTGGTGGCTCCTATATTTAATACCACTGCTACCTTTAACACCACTAGATGCATACCAACTACTCATTTAATCAAAAGTAATATCTTTGTCCATCTAAAACTCCCCACCAACTAAGTTATAATAATGACACCATTTTTGCTCAATAGAATATCCAATGAAAATACTTTTTTATACTTTGGCTCTAGTTTCTTCCTTAACTCATCAGAAACATGAATATACATAGTACAATCAAACACTTTCAAGTGTGATACATCATTTCTTTACCTGTAAAACATTCTTCAAGAGTCATACCGTGAATTGTAACTATGGGAGACCTATCCATAGTGTCAATAGGAGTATGAGTAGCCTAAGACAAAAAATGCTTAGGTATATTATTTTTAATCATCAATGCCCATGCAAATTCTACAGTATGTGTGTTCTTATTTTCTACAACCCCATTTTATTGTGGGATATACATGCATATAAATAGTCACTTTAACACATGAGACCTAAAAAAATCACTGAACTCATTATAAAGGTATTCATCTCCTCCATCTAACCTCAAGCACTTTTCTTTCAAGCCTATTTTTGTTTCAAGAATAGCCTTGAAAGTTTTGAAGTGCTCAAACACTTTACTCTTTTCCTTTATGACCCAGAGTTCCATGGAGCAATCATCAATAAATACTTTTGCTACCCAGAGATACATTCTGGGTAGACCCTCAAACATCTCTATGCACATTATCACATATATTATTGGTTACATCACTATCATGCAAAAAAGGTAACCTTTCCTACTTCCCAAAACTAACATGCTTTACAAACATCGTGCAATTCCATAAGTATGAACATAGACAAATTTGCAACTAATCCTTTGGATTGCATTAATTTTAGCCTTTGTAGATTTGCATGTCCAATATTTTTGTGCCATGATGTTTCAATATATGCAAACCACACCTTTTCCTTTAGCATATATAACGATATTCTTAGTAGGAATTCCAACATCTAAGGTAAACATGTGGTCAACTTTACTCCTTTTGAAATCAACATGTACTTGTTATTAAAGTTTTCAACAAAACAATCCTTCACATTAGATCAAACCTACAACCATTGGTCCATTTGACCAACATATATATCAAATTCTTTGTGATGGATGACACATGTAAAACCCTTTAACAAACACTTTGTCCAACCACCATGCAATGACAAAGGAACTTTTTCGATATGTGAAATTAGATAACAAGAATCAATACCTATCTCTATATAACCTAGGCTTTCTAAACCTTGCATCTCTCTAAACCATTCAACATGGCTAGTCATATAATTAGATGCACTAGAACCAATATACCATACATCATCATCTGTCTCATTTTCTGTAACGTTATTCATCGTATCTTACATGACAAACAAAAACTCATATTTTTCATCATTCTATCTTAAAAGATGATACAAAATTTCCTTACTACAAGTTGCCATTGTGAATGCCATCCTTCTTGTCAAAACAATGGACTGCAATATGATAGATTTTTCCTTAGTAATGGTAAGTAGTACTAGAATTGATCAAGCCTCTATTCTTCCATCCATCTCTTCCTCTAGAACTCCCCTTATCTTTAGAATTACCTTGGCCTTCCAAAATCTGCATTTAACTAAACTGTTGATTTAGCTTATTTTTCTAGTTACTGCTAGAATGACCCACACTATTAGCTCTTGAAGAGGATCTACCATGTCCCCTTTTTAAACTTGACTAGAATACTTGGACTTGTTCACTAGTTCTTTTAGATGATTCACCTTGCACGTAGGCCTCTTCATTGATCATGAGAGAGACCAAATCATCAAAATCTAGAAACAACTTCTATGTTTATACCAATGTAACAAAAGATTTCTAGAACTTCTCATTATTAAGGCTACCCAAAGTATATGGAACCAACTCATCATTATCACACATTGCATCAATAGCTATGAAGGCATTTGCAGTGCCTCTCACCTTTAGAACATACTCATTTATAGACATTTTTCATTTCTTCAAGGTATTCAACTCTTTCATGAGTTGAATCTTCCATGCATTTGTATTTATCAAAATCATATTCTTGAAGATTGTCCAAAATGCACTGAAGTTTCTACATTTTTTATATGCTCCACCATAGTATTATCAATGATTGCAAGGAACTAACACATTGCATTTTTGTCTTTTACATTTCTTTCTTTCCATGCCTTTAATTCTTTTACAGTCATAGGATTACTTGGCTCTGGTTCCTTTTTGTCACTTGAAACAAACTCATAGAGGCCTTATTTAATAAGAAAGTTTGTCACACTGATCTTCCATAATGTATATATATTTTTTTCTAGCTTCTTGATGATAGAATTTCCATTGTTCTCAGTCATTATGACAAAACAGAGTACTAGGCAACAAGCAAGTCTTTTGTAACCTTTCACAAAATGCACACAATAGTAAACTAGAAATCCTTTTTCGCTAACTAGTCAATAATAGATAGAATTTGTCACTTGCTTATAAATAACCCCTGTATTTACTTTTTAACAAATACTTTAGAAATCATAGATTTGAAATTTTAACCCATACACAAATGATTGACATAATTGAAATTAGAATATCTCCTAAAACAATTGTTTGTAACCTTATGGATCTAAAACAGGGTTGCAATGGCCTCAAATGGTGAAAAACATAGCAAGACTCTGTAGAGTATACGCCACTCTACTTAGATACTAAATAACATTGTAACCTATGATTTTTTATCTACCTTGCTTTTGGTGTCTCCATAATAACTATCCAAGCAAAAGAGAGAGAGAATGGAATAGCTTCTTACTAATTTCTTACTTGCTTGAATCATTGCTCCTTCTCCTTTACTTTAGCTTTCAAAACTAATCTCTTTCTAATGTGCACTCTAGTACCATGTTAGAATTGGGTTTGGTGGGAAGACTTTGTGACATATCGAACTTCTAACACCGCGTGAACCGCCTCTACAAAGGATATTTGATTTGGATAAATAATAGTATCATGATAAATTTTTTTAATTATTATTCCCCTTATCCCCCCCAGTCGACTGCCGAGCTGGAGGGGGAGGGGAATAGAAGGTACGTTCAAGCTCCTCCATGGAGCTTGCAGGAGAAAGGAGGACTTACATGCTGCCACGCAGGGGAGGATCCCCCCTCCCCTCACCTATTTAAATGGGGGGGGTGCAAGCGGAAGAGGACGGCTGAGCGCTACCATGAATGCTTAAGGAGGGGACACCATCAAAACTCAGAAAGGGAGAGAGAGTGAAGCTTTGTGTGACAAATTCGTGAGGGAGGGAAAGATTGAAGACACCGCGTGCCACCGTGCTGCAATGGAGAGGAACAATCGTGAAGCCGTCGATATCGCTTTCTTTCCTACCACGTGGAGGTCTCACAACTTCCCCCAAGAAGCTCAGAAGCTTCCTAGGAAACTTCTATTGCTCCTAGAAGGCCCCCTTTCACATGGCCTACTTAAGGCCTTCTTATAAGCCTTTTTCCCCCCCTTAAATTTTCCTCGAAACCCCTTCATGTGGCATATTAACCCTTCCATATAATCCCCCCGGGAATTTTCCCCCTTGGAGCTCTATAAGCCCTTTCCGCCCTCCCCCCCCCCCCAAAATTCTCCTCGGAGGGCCTTTAAGCGGTCTTTAAGCCCCTTTCCCCCCCAAAAGCCTTTACCTTAAAAATCCATTTTATTCTCCCCCCCCCCCCCCCCCCCCGTATCTCAAATCCCCCTAAGGGCCCCCTTAGCCTTTTTTCTCCCCATGCAAAAATACCCCTTTTACCTCTCTCATACCCTTGTTTTTTTTCCCCCCACACGTAAAAGAAAAGGGAGTGTTAAGGGTCTTTTGACACTTTTCTTTCCCCATACAAAAGCCCCCGTAAGGGTTTTTACACCTTTTATTCCCTGTTCTGTGAATCTTTATAAGGCCATTAAGCCTTTCCCATGGATTTAATGGGTCTTATTCATGAAAGATTTTGAAACACCCCCTTTTTCGAAATCCCTACTTCAAGGAGAAGCCTTCTAAAACTGCTTCCGACGGACGGAGCAAGTTATCGCAAAGGGAGCCACGGTGGAATTTCAAAAAGCAGTTGTAAAGTTGCATCCACGACGGAAAGGCTGCATTCGCAATGCCTCCTAAGAAAGTCCAAGGCGCAGTGCAGGAGGGCCGTCTCCTAGCATCCACGTGGACATCTCACCCCAAGTCCAAGTTTTCCTTCCTCATTTTTATTTGGTATTGTTATAATTCAATCGTGCAAAGGATAATTGTTGGAAATAGGATGCATTTTTTATCTTAAATGCTTTAAAAAAATTAACTCATGATGGAGGAATTTAGTCATTAATATTTTTAATAAAACAAGCAAAATAAAGGGATCATAAATGCATTTCTAGTAAATAGCTTTATGCAATGCAATGAATTAAAATTAGATTAATGTCCGTTGTTATAAAATGGAATTAAAATAGTATACCTCGTTTAAACATGGAAGTATAAACTGCATATCGCATTATTAAGCCATATCTTCTTCGCAATGAATCATCATGGGAAGTGCTAAGAATCCTTAGGAAAGTGCAAGGCATGAAATGATTCTTACGATGCATAACTCTAGGCAATTATCGTTTGTCACAACTGCATAAATTATCAAGTAAAAGGTTGCTTATTTAGCATGAATTTTTTTCGCAAGTTATAGGAAGATTAGTTGGAATTAACCTAACCTATGCCTGACCTTAAATCAATAAGTTAGGGTTGGAAAATCAATTTATGCGTAGACAATGAGTCATGTGTTTATGAAATGATAACGTAACTATCTTCAAGAGTTAAACAAATTGGCATAAACCTAAACACCTTAACCACGGAGTACTCGTTTAGAATGAGTTGAATTCCAAGAAATTCACTAGGAATTAATACGTGACCTAATTGCACGTATTACTAAAACTGAAACTCCTATATCCTAAATACTTGCCCACATTCACCGAATGTAGGGACAGTGAAACATATTTGGGAAGTGATCTAGGGTTTGTCCCTAAGAATCTTACGAGATGGAACTTGGATCCCTAAGACTGACAACGTTAGCCTAATGTAATCAGGAACAGATTGTTTCGTGACTCCGTTTGATGAGTAGAATAGTCTCATAGTTTGATGCGACACTTGTGCAAGAAGTGCGAAGTCGTATGAACTTGTGATTGGATCACAAAGGAATGACAAATTCTCGCAATAAGGTTGGCAGGTCCTTACGCAAGTTATCTTGCAAGAGGATGAATAATATGATGGGACTTGAAATCGGCCGGCACTGGCTATGGCACTAGCCGGACCTCATGCTCATGACACACAAACACCCTCACGGCCTCGCGGACCAGGAGCATCAATCTAATGCTAAAGGACAAACTGCCCTAAAGCTTAATTCATGTGTTTATAGTTTATAGTCCAACGGTTACCTTTACCTCCTTAGAGGGAGAACTCTTACACATTGGCAATGCCACAATCACACACATATGGAGGCAACCTCTCGGTAGAAACACCGCGGCCCCAATGTAGCTCTCCTACATCATAGGGATTGGCCCCTTGATGCACTCCTCAACATATAACACAAACGAACACAAACTCCTCTCTTTCATATTTTTCGTATTTCCAGGAGATATACCATGTTTCCTCACTTAACAGTCCCTTAGGAAACCGGACCCTCTATCCTACGGCAAGGGATAACCTTACACTTTCAATCATGGGTCAAAGTCCTAAGAAAACAATTGCTATGCAGTCCAAGAGCTTTTCCTTTGAAACGATGAAACCATGCATAGTGCAAAATGTGAATGGTTTAGTGTACAAACAAAAGAAAATCAGCATTGTGCATCGTGTGAAACCAATCTTTTCATGATTTCCATGCTAATGTTTATGTATTGAAATGAGGAGAGACACCGAGCCTTACGCTCATGCTGCCTTTTCCTTTATTTTAAAACAACGGCCTATAGGCATGATGCAACACATAAAATAGATTTTAATTTATATTTTGACACACAACCTCCCCTCTCACCCTGTCGTTTAATGTTTTGCATTCGTTGATAGTTGAAAATGTCATTTTATGTGTTTTTCCTTACAAAGAAAGCAATAAACATGAACAAAGAAATAGAAACGAGGGTAAACTGAGGCCAACCTCATGCTTTACCTTCATTATACGCTGCAGAAACACACATGTAATTTTTTAGAATTTTCCTTTTATCGTTTCCTAATTTTCTCCCATTTAAAACCCATTTTCCACCATTTTTTGGTATTTTTTCTCTATTTTCTTCAATAAAAAATGACTAGAAATTAAGATTAATTGTGGGATGTGGCCCTTTCGTTTCTTGACAGCAAAATTTCAGGTTTTGTTGATATTATGTCTCATATTTCCCATTTATTTTGCAAAAAATCCCATTTTACCCCCTTAAACGCGTGTTTTACGAGTTTTATGACATTAATTTCAGCCATATCACTTATGATTCTCTGATTTTCAGAGCATAAACTGATAAAACTCATAGAAAACAACATTATGATGCATATTCAGCCCATGGGAACAATATTTCATCAACCAAATAGCATAAAAACTCATTTTTTCTTCATAAAAATTGAATTACCGCTTAGGCTTCATGTCTCGGGATCTCGGTTTTGCTACGAGACTACGGGTCAGCCCACATTCATTGTCCAGTATCTTCACAATTAGGAATCTTATGTCTACATCGATCCGAAAGCAACCTGGTGTCAATAGGACAAGCTTTCCTCCACCATTCCTCATTTTCCTCTTGTACACAAGAACAACCCCTTAGGGGAGAGAGAGGGAGGAGAGAGAAAGGCTAGAATTGGCTCTCTTCATTCCCACAGCCATTTTATGGGTGAAGCTAGGCGATAAGACCGGCAAGGAGGGAGAAGATCAGGGGTATGATCGATTAGGTGGGTTATTTGCAGGCTGCAATCATGATCTCCATCTCCACATGGCGCATTTTTCGGCGTGAAGATGGCGCCTTCTTTCTCCATTCTCTCTCCACGTTTTTTGATGGCCCCCAAGCTCAAAAATTGAAGGGGGTTAAAATTCCCCCAAAGGGCACCCCCTTTTGGCCCTCTCAAATGTCCACCTTTTCATATCTTGCCCCTTTTGTGGCCATTTCCCCGTCCTGGCTCCAATTCGAGTGCTGTAAATTTCTGCACGTTAGACTTTACATCCCACATTGACTGGAAACTCCTGACAACCCACATGGTAGTCTGAAAAATTATCAAAAATCCACAAGTGTTGCTTGGGCGCCTTTTAAGAGTCGTATTTCACTTGGTGCTTAAAATCATCCTAGCTGGAGCCGCCGCCTTCGATGTTAAATACTTTTCCCCTAAATTCCAAAAATTTTGGCAAATTGTAGGCACTTCTCGGGCTCAAAACTCTGCTCTCATTGGCGACCACGGGATAGGGCGACTCAACCCGTCGAATCCCACAATAGATCTGCACAAAACAACTAAAGGAAGCATCAAGCTGATACAAAATAGATACATATTAAGACACAACACCATGCTCACCCTGCCCCCTGACAAAACCAAGGCATGAAATTCACAAGGAGTAGGCCTAGCATAATCTGATAGAAGGTCCGAAGCTAGTCACTAAAACTGACTGCTTCAACACGGGCAAACTAAAAAGAACTATCAAAGAAGTTGCCCTAAGTGGTGGTCTGAACTACCTACCTAACTAAGGACAACACAACTAAGAGCTCCTACTAGGCGAGGACTCCTATAGCCTGATCAAGAAGTATTTTCTTTTAACACATTTCTTCTTTTAAGGTTTTTATTCTTCCATACTCGAGCATGTAAAAAGATGGGAGCTGAGCGTAGTGACCCAAGGAGAACAGGGCATCGGCCTCAAGTCCTGTCTCGGTACCTAAGAACCTACCAAGCCCTCGCAAGGCGACACTGAATCCTTTTTTGACGCTCACTTTTATTTTTGCTCCAACCTTCCTCAATCTCTTCTTTTCCAGCAAGACGCCATCCCTAGGAAGACAAGGCATCGGCCCTGGGTCTGACTCGTCCCCAGGAACCTACCAGGCCTTCACAAGGTGATGCTTAACTGCTTATAAAATTTCATTTCTTTTCTTTTCTATTTTTATAGCGGTTGGAACCCCTTTTTACACATCTCTGTATATATTTACTATCTTGTGAGATATTCAGGGTTTTTATCATCATCATTATTTTCTTCTTCGGCAGGCTTCTCTAACTGCCTCACAACTAACAAGAACTCCTAGAACGGTTACCTAGCAGGCTACCAGAACAGGGTCACTAGAACGCCTTCTAAAATAGGTCTTTCGATGCCTGGCAATGTCTTTAGAGGAGGCAACGACTACTTAGACCTCCCTCAGCCATACCTAACCTAAACCCTTGGACTTCATGCCTTGGACGCCGGTCCCCAACAAGAAAAGAAAATCCCCTACAAGTACACAAACACATATAGCATAAAAACACAGTACTCATAAAGGAGAGATATCACCTGGATAAGGCCACGAGAAGCTTCAGCGCAACAAAGGCTCCTTCCAAGCTCTTCTTCTTTGAACCTGTCTAGCACAGAACTAAAATAAGAAACCATTAACCGCACCTGTACTAAACAGACAACTGGCCCTCTTGGCCTAACGAAATTTGGACGTAATATCTAAAGCATCTAGCCTTCCTAGCTTAAAACTAGATAGGTCATTTTAGTCCACGTAATGCTGATGTCCTTGGCATATACATCACACCCTATCAGACTACCCAGGGTGCGGAGGATAGCATATCATAGGTCGACTAGCCCCATGTTACTCATGCAAGTTAGCTAAAAGATCGATCTTGTATTTTTTTATCTTAGTTTTTTTTTTGTAGAGTTGCAAGTCCAACCCTTTCCACAAATAACTCATCAATAAGGCCGATCCCTTCTTGGGCACTATGAGCTGAATGAACGGCCTCAGTGGGCTCGCATGTCCTACATTTATTGTAATCCGAATAAACTGGTCGTTCAAGCGGCTGAGTGGCTTCTTTGGCATAAAAAAATCATAGCTTTGTACTCATTCGAACCTCCCCTATTTGGGTTTTCACATAAATCACTGATGCGACCCAAACTAGGTAGAGCTTCAAGCCTAGGCACATCACATGGGTGTATCCCAAGGCAGTGTATATTGTCAGATGTATATCCAGTCTTATCCTCTTGGGGGTTCGACAAAATATATCTAGATGGGATCCTTGGCCTTGCATCCAACACTCCTGCCATACTTTTGGAGATTTTGGGTCTCCAAGCCCATCTCACATTTCCCTTAATATTCTTGCATTCCCTCAATTTGCTGCACTAGTCTAACGAACTCAATGCAAACTTATCCCTATGGCCAAATGGCCTCACATCCTTATGACCTTTGTGAAGCATAGGTGGACTTTTAGCATTTTGCATCCTCTTTACAAAAGATGTCTTTACTTGTTTACGTTGCAAATTTTTTTTCATAAGAACCATGCTTTCACTGAAGGGAACAACATTCACGGGGAAGCATGATTCCAACACCAAAGGTCTCTCAAGAGCCTTACTAGCAACAAAATTAGAACCACACACAGAATGCTTATCAACACTCATAGGCCCATTGGTTCTATCCATGTTGCCATCACAACTACCTCTCGTGGAAGTGTTGCAAGTCGTAATGGGACTTACATGGCTTGGAACCTTTTCGCTGAGAGGCATATCATTACTACTCATAGGATGGCCATTTTCTGCTTTGCGATTTTGGCCACCAAGGTTCCCTTCATAGGCTACCTTGGTATCAACAAGTGAGCTGTCTTCTTGCAGAAATGGTTGGAAGCTAGGATGCACTTGTACTGAGCGGGGAAAACTCCAAAAGTTTTCCCAACATCTCTGAATATGACCCTCATAATCAATGGCATGCATTTTTGCTTCCCTTAACGACTTAGGATTCTGCAGTCCCACTTGGATTTGCGTATTAATCTCTAAGCCATTCAGAAAGAGCTCACATAGCACATCATCTGGTAGTGCACTGGCTTTTCTTGGCCAAAGCCTAAGAGTACTATCAAAGGCTCTAGCATACTCTTTCACAGAAAGATAAGACTCCTGTCTAAACTATATAAGCTGCCCTAAGACTTGAATCATAGGGAGTTGTTTTTCATACTCATCTAGAAATCTATCACAAGACTCCTCAAATGATTTGATCGACCCTCTTGGGAGGCTCCAATACAATTTCCTTGCCTCTCCCTTCAAGGTACTTGGAAATACGAGCATCTGATGGATATCGTCGAACCCACTTGCAATGCAAGTTAGGTCATATTCTCTTAAATGAATCATCGAACCCTCATTTGGCAACCCATAAAACACTGGGAGATCCCTATAAAGAGGAGGACATTTAGTCCTTCCTTTTGGGATCAACACCAGGTCATTAAAATCTTCATATTCATCATGATCTAGGTCGAGCCTCTTAGGATCTTTAACCTCTTCCATCCCCACCCTTTTCGATGTAGGGAGGTTAATATCCTTAGTGACATCCCTTTCTGCTAACTCACTGAGTGGTCTAGGGAGCCCTATAAGTTTCAACATGTCATTTTGATCCCCTCTTAGAGAATCTTCCATACCTTTCCCTTTAAAAGGAAAGTCCATAATGGGTTTATATAAGAGCTCAAAGCCTAGGAAGTGCCTAAAATTTGCCAAAAATTTTGGAATTTAGGGAAAAAATATTTAACATCGAAGGCGGCGGCTCCAGCTAGGATGATTTTAAGCACCAAGTGAAATACGACTCTTAAAAGGCGCCCGAGTGACACTTATGGCTTTTTGATAATTTTTTGGACTACCGTGCAGGTTGTCAGGAGTTTCCAGTCAATGCGAGATGTAAAGCCGAATGCATAGAAATTTACAACACTCGAATCGGAGCCAGGACGGGAAATGGCCACAAAAGGGGCAAGATATGAAAATGTGGACATTTGAGAAGGCCAAAAGGGGTGCCCTTTGGGGGAATTTTAACCCCCCTTCAATTTTTGAGTTTGGGGGCCATCAAAAAACGTGGAGAGAGAATGGAGGAAGAAGGCGCCATCTTCACGCCGAAAAATGCGCCATGTGGAGATGGAGATTATGATTGCAGCCTCCAAATAACCCACCTAATCGATCATACCCCCGATCTTCTCCCTCCTTGCCGGTCTTATTGCCTATCTTCACTCATGAAATGGCTGTGGGAATGAAGAGAGCCAATTCTAGCCTTTCTCTCTCCTCCCTCTCTCTCCCCTAAGGGGCTGTTCTTGTGTGCAAGAGAAAAATGAGAAATGGTGGAGGAAAGCTTATCTGGTTGAGACCGGATTGCTTCCGGATCGATGTAGACATGAAGATTACTGATTGTGAAGATAATGGACAATGAATGTGGGCTGACCCGTAGTCCCGTAGCAAAACCGAGATCCCGAGACATGAAGCCTAAGCGGTAATTCAATTTTTATGAAGAAAAAATGAGTTTTTATGCTATTTGGTTGATGAAATATCGTTTCCATTGGCTGAATATGCATCATGATGTTTTTTTCTATGAGTTTTATCAGTTTATGCTCTGAAAATCAGAGAATCATAAGTGATATGGCTGAAATTAAAGTCATAAAACCTGTAAAACACGCATTCAAGGGGGTAAAATGGAGTTTTTTGCAAAATAAATGGGAAATATGAGACATAATATCAAAAAAACCTAAAGTTTTGCTGTCAAGAAACCTAAGGGCCACAGCCCACAATCAATCTTAATTTCTAGTCATTTTTTATTGAAGAAAATAGAGAAAAAATACCAAAAAATAGTGGAAAATGGATTTTAAATGGGAGAAAATTAGGAAACGATAAAAGGAAAATTCCAAAAAATTACATGTGTGTTTTTGCAGCTTATAATGAAGGTAAAGCACGAGGTTGGCCTCAGTTGATCCTCGTTTCTATTTCTTCGTTCATGTTTATTGCTTTCTTTGTAAAGAAAAACACATAAAATGACATTTTCAACTATCAACGAATGCAAAGCATTAAACGACAGGGTGAGAGGGGAGGTTGAGTGTCAAAATATAGATTAAAATCTATTTTATGTGTTGCATCATGCCTATAGGCCATTGTTTTAAAATAACGGAAAAGGCAGCATGAGCGTAAGGCTCGGTGTCTCTCCTCGTTTCAATACATAAACGTTAGCATGGAAATCATGAAAAGATTGGTTTCGCACGATGCACAATGCTGATTTTCTTTTGTTTGTGCACTAAACCATTCACATTTTGCACTATGCATGGTTCATGGTATAAAAGGAAAAGCTCCTGGACTGCATAGCAATTGTTTTCTTAGGACTTTGACCCACGATTAACAGTGTAAGGTTATCCCTTGCAGTAGGATAGAGGATCGGGTTTCCTAAGTGATTGTTAAGTGAGGAAACATGGTATATCTCCTAGAAATATGAGAAATATGAAAGAGAGGATTGTGTTTGTTTGTGTTATATGTTGAGCAGTGCATCAAGGGGCCAATCCCTACGATGTAGGAGAGCTGCATTGGGGCCGCAGTGTTTCTACCGAGAGGTTGCCTCCATATGTGTGTGATTGTGGCATTGCCAATGTGTAAGAGTTCTCCCTCTGAGGATTTTACGGGAACCATTGGACTATAAACTATAAACACATGAATTAAGCTTTAGGGCAGTTTGTCCTTTAGCATTAGATTGACTCTCCTGGTCCGCAAGGCCGTGAGGGTGTTTGTGTGTCATGAGCATGAGGTCCGACTAGTGCCATAGCTAGTGCCGGCCCATTTCAGGTCCCATCATAATCATCCTAATATAGTATCTTCCTTGAGTAAAGAAAATTTATTTGGAAGCAAAAGACCAGCCGATAAACTGAAGTAATCTATGAACTTAAGGTTTGACCAAGTCGGGTTAGTAGGGTATGCCCTAACCCAGGATATAGGGGATCTTGCCAAGTCGCAAGTCATCTCGGATCGAGGTCTGAACGCATTCAAGAAGAAGGATTCATTCCTTAGCAGTTTGCCAATAAAAACGACCAATGGAAATGTTTGTGCTTATTACAGATTTAAGAGCAATGTTTGGCTTTTTTTATCAATGAATTAAAAGATAAATGGATATCTAATACTTCAGGTTGAAGGCCTAAAGGGAGAGGTAGCTTTACTTACCCCCGATTGCCTGCCTGACCCTAACCAAGGGGGTTGTTAACCATGTCGGGAAGGTGGACCAAACCTGCCATGAGAGGTCTCTCCGTTGAGTGGTACTTGGAGTAGGAGGACGCTTGGGTGCTAGGGGGGGTTGTGGCCATAAATCCCTTGCCTTCTGGGCCCTGCACAAGAGACTAACGTGACTCGGGATTGGATCTCGAGGCCCACATACTAGTCTACGGGGGGAAACTTGGATTGGGTTATCCGTGTTGGATAAGCCTACGGGCCAGACTTGTTGTATTTCAAAGATAAATATGATAACCTATTAATAAGGAACTTGTTTGACATTGTTTTTCTATGTCAAGTAATATGATTATGTGAAAGAACCAATACCTAACGGGCTAATTAAAGAAGGATTGATACATGTCCAACTAAATGTGTTAGGTAATTAAATAACTAAAACAACCCGAGGAAAGTACGGAGGATGGGCCATAGGTCCGTCCTACAGATGGATGGTTTCGGTTGGCCAGGAACTTTTCTCAAATCACGATGGACAGTAGGAAGATTGTCAAAGAACACGAACAACAAAAGCGTTGACCTAGAGTTATGATTGATCCCGATTTACGCTGTTTTAGGGGAATGGAATGGGACTATCCCTTACGGAAAAGAGGTTGAGCTTTGCATCCCTCTTGTTTCCCATTCTCCTTGAACCAGGTGCAGCGTGAATCCACTTCAGACCTGGCGTTTCTGCGTAAAGTAGTTCACTTGGGTCCAACGCTAGCTACTGTTAGGAAATGACCAATAAGGAAAACCCTAATTCAGGTTGATCCTAAGTGGGAACGGCCGGAATACTTCTGTTACATGGCAAACGCAGAAAGCCCTAGATCGCAAACCCCATAACATTCCATGGGAGTGCCGGGCTGAGCTTTCTAGAAATCCCTTCCGATGGACTGCTAAGACATGTCCTGAAGATACAAGTGGACACGTTACACTTGGTATTAGAGCCAACCAACAACGGAATTTTTTTTATTAAATATTAATAAGATAAAGTAAAGCAAATGTTGTTGTCTAAACATTTTCTTACTTCCAATGCTATCTTGCAGAACTATGAAGCATGGAACAGGTTCTTGGTGTTTCGAGTCATGTTTATGACTGCGATGCATTCCCCGGATTATCGACAAAGGGTTGAGATGATGAACATCCTAGAGAAAATCTATAATCCATCGGCTTTGTACATGGAACGAATATGGACGGGTGCATCAGGAATCTACTATATAGCTGCCCACCGGTTTGCATATTCACAGACCAACCTAAAGAGGATCAAGTGATTGGAAGACCTAAAAGTCGTGAAGCTCTTCATTTTTGTGGAAGCTCACGTAAATTCAACTTTACATATTCGTGGTCAGAGGATTGAGCTGAACTCATATGTATATGAGGAAGTAACCTGTGTAATCCTCGCCGCGACAGGATTAAAGTGTTGGGGTACCATGAGAAGAATGGGTTCCAAAGGAAAGGATACCTTGAACTTCCAATGACTTACCGATTCCTGAAGATCCATGACCCGAAACCATACTATTATACAATTCCTATAGATAAATGTAACACAATGTTGTTCTCCCCAAACTAAATGTAACTATTGGCTTATCATCGCAAGAAATGTTTTAATTTCGAAAGGACTATGCCCATATAAATACAAATAAGACTTCTTTTTATCAATGTCTGATTGTGCATGAAAATTGATAAAAAGTTAAGAGGTTAGATTTCCAGGTTGATGGTGGAATTAAAGAGGTAATATAAATCAATAACGATTATCATGTAATAACATTAAGAAACCTTTATCTAGGCACAACCCCAGGTACAGGTTCCTAGTTTTCCTCCTACATCAAGTACTGCTGTAATCCAGGAGAAAAAGTTTCTTCTCAAGCAGATTAAGCCGCCCGAGTTTGACGGGAGAGGCATGTTCGTCCAAGCAGACGTTGAAATTTGGATTGAATCCATGGAGGATTACTTTGAAGAAGCCGATACTGCACCCACCAATCAGGCTATGCTCGCCAAGCTGAAGCTCACCGGCGAAGCCAGGCTTCGGTGGAAGCAATGGTGCAGGGATCAAGGGATCGCAAAAGGATCCATTACCTGGGAGAAGCTAAAGAAAGCCGTGCAGGAAAGATACTTACCACCTGCATATCACATGTAGAAAATGAGTGAGTTCTACGAGCTAAAATAGCTGGGACTCACTCTTGACGCATACTATTCCAAATTTGTCTCACTTCTTAAGTATGCACCGCAGATGGACATGACACAGAAGGTGTCCAAATTTTTTGCTGGTTTAAACCCAACAGTAAATACCCGACTTGAATCTATGTGTCCATCAGATCTTCAGGACGCACTCATTCGAGCTGTGTCTATAATTTAGGAGGTGCAGTCTAGACCAAGGAGTAATAAAACTTGGCCTTATAATGACCTGAACAGAGGAGCATTTAGACCTCAGATGAAGAGAGTTCAAGGTCAAAATCAGGGTTAAAGAAAGAAAGCAAGAACTAACAATGTCAACAACTTTGTTCCTACTCAAAGCAATGGCCGAAACCTCGGTTGTTTCCACTGCAACGAGCCCGGTCACTTCAAGAGGCAATGTCCCAAACTTGGAGGAGGACATCGCCAAGTACCTTTCCAAGGAATGGGCTATGGTCAAGGAGCCGCTACTCGAGGCAGAGGAAGAACCACTTGCATTGCCAATAGGCAAATGTGCGAAGAAGAAGAAGATTCGACCATGGAAGCAGAGTTTGAAAGGGCGACAGTCCATGCCGCTCTACACAAGAAAGGCCCATCGCCAATTCTTGGTGATTCAGACACTGTTGAACTATCAAGGTAAAAGTTTCAAGACCTTGATTGATTGTGGCAGTACACATTCCTTTATTTCACCAGCTTGTGCAAAAAGATTAGGAGTAGCCACAGTAGAAGCACCTACCTTGCTTGTGGAATTGGCAAATGGTCGTGAGGTTACTTATACCATGCAAACTGCTAAGGTGGAATTCTTTTTGGAAGGAAAGACGACTTGGGTCAAATTCAGAGTCATGAAATTAGGTATCCATGAGTGCCTACTCGGAATGGATTGGCTTAAGCCTAATGACCCCACATTCATTGTGGAAAGGGTCAAGTTTCCTTTCGGAACTCTAAAAGGGAACTAATCACAACTCAAGGTGAGGCTGGAGTGCAAAAAATCCAATTGGCCAAAGCATCTCAGATCATAAAAGGAGTCTAGAAAGGATTACTTGTCTACTTGATCAAGCTCAACAAGTTAGATCAGAAGCAAGCGTCTAGTGAAGGACCTTCTTGGCTAAAGGAATACGCGGACGTATTCCCTGAAGAGTTGACAGAACTCCCGCCTCAAAGAGAAGTGGATCATGAGATTAAGTTAGTACAAGGAGTTGTGCCAAGTGCAAAGAGACCTTATAGAATGTCCATACCAGAAGCAATTGAGTTGAAGGAGCAACTCAAGCAACTGTTAGATCAGCAGGGCTACATTCATCCTAGTAGTTCACCATGGGGAGCTCGAGTACTGTTCAAGAAAAAGAAAGATGGAATACTTCGACTATGTATTGATTACAAAGGACTGAATCAATCAATGGTCAAGAACAAGTACCCTATTCCTAGAATAGATGAGCTTCTTGATCGTCTTCAGGGTGCAAAGATCTTCTCCAAGATTGATCTCAGGTCGGGTTACTATCAGATAAGGATCAAGGAAGAAGATATCCCCAAGATGGCCTTCAATACAAGATATGGACACTTTGAGTTCCTAGTTATGTCATTCAGGCTTTCGAATGCACGTGCCACTTTTAACAGGTTAATGCAGGATATCTTTAGGCCATATCTTGATGATTTCGTGCTTGTCTTCTTTGATGACACTTTAGTCTATTCCAAACAGGAAGAAGATCATGAACCCCAACTTTGGATTGTCCTTGAGACAATGAGGTCACATAAGCTATATGCTAAAATGAAGAAGTGTGCATTCTTCAAGCGTCAGATTGAATATCTGGGATTCATCGTATCAGCGAAAGGAATCTCAGTGGACCCAGCCAAGGTCAGAGATGTGCTTGAATGGCCAATACCAACAACTATCAAAGAAATACGCAGCTTTCTCGGATTGACGGGATGGTATAGGGTCTTCATAAAAAACTATGCTCTAATTGCAGCACCTCTAACGAACTTACTGAAGAAGCAAACATTGCATGGTCAACTCCCAAACAAAATAGTTTCAATAGGGTGAAGTAAAATTTGCTATCAGCACTTATCCTAAAACTTCCAGACCTCATTAAGGAGTTCGAGATAGTAACTGATGCTAGCACACTTGCCTTGGGATGTGTGCTCATGTAGGAAGGTCACCCGGTAGCTTACTCTTCAAGGAAACTGAAGAGTCATGAGAAGAATTATGCCACCCATGATCTGGATTTGCTAGCTATCATCCATGCTCTAAAGCTTTAGAGACACTACCTGTTGGGTAACAAGTTTACCCTAGTGACTGATCATAAGAGTCTCAAGTGGATCTTTACCTAGAACGAGCTCAACATGAGGCAACGTCGGTGGATTGAAGTACTGGAGGAGTATGACTTTGAAATCAAGTACCGACCAGGAAAAGAGAATGTAGTTGCGGATGCACTCAGTCACCATGCATTCCTTAATTCTCTAATCATGATGAATATTGAACTTCTAACAGTGCGTGAAGCGCCTCTACAAAGGATATTTGATTTGGATAAATAATAGTATCATGACAAATTTTTTAAATTATTATTCCCCTTATCCCCACCCTAGCCGACTGTCAAGTTGGAGGGGGAGGGGAATAGAAGGTACGTTCAAGCTCCTCCATGGAGCTTGCAGGAGAAAGGAGGACTTACGTGCTGCCACGCAGGGGAGGGAGGATCCCCCCTCCCCTCACCTATTTAAATGGGGGGGGGGGGGGGGGGGTTGCAAGCGGAAGAGGACGGCTGAGCACTGCCATGAATGCTTAAGGGGGGGATGCCATCAAAACTCAGAAAGGGAGAGAGAGTGAAGCTCTGTGTGACAAATTCGTGAGGGAGGAAAGATTGAAGACACCGCCTGCCATCGTGTTGTAGTGGAGAGGAACAATCGTGAAGCCATCGCCATCGCTTTCTTTCCTGCCACGTGGAGGTCTCACGACTTTCCCCAGGAAGCTTAGAAGCTTCCTAGGAAACTTCTATTGCTCCTAGAAGGCCCCCTTTCACATGGCAACACAATATTAGTGAGTTTGGGAATCTTCCAATTCCCATTTTTTGAATACTAAAAAGGTGGCACCTAGATAACATGCCCATAAGTTTCTCAAAACTATATGATGTAACCTATCATATGAAAGCGCTTGAAAAATGGAATCTATTGAGCTATAGACTGCTCCATTTGGAGTTATAGTGTTCAAGTAATGACAAATCCAAAGATTTGACCACATGTCCCAAACTTACGGGAAATTCACATATTCCCCAATATGATGTTTGGCGGCCTACTTAAGGCCTTCTTATTAGTCTTTTTTTTCCACTTAAATTTTCCTCGAAACCCCTTCATGTGGCCTATTAACCCTTCCAAATAATCCCCCCTGGAATTTTCCCCCTTGGAGCTCTATAAGCCCTTTCCCCCCCCAAAATTCTCCTTGGAGGGCCTTTAAGAGGACTTTAAGCCCCTTTCCCCCCCAAAAGCCTTTACCTTAAAAATGCCTTTTATTCTCCCCCCCTGTATCTCAAATCCCCCTAAGGGCTCCCTTAGCCTTTTTTTTCCCATGTAAAAATACCCCTTTTACCTCTCTCATACCCTTGTTTTTTTCCCCCCCACATGTAAAAGAAAAGGGAGCATTAAGGGTCTTTTGACACTTTTCTTTCCCCATACAAAAGCCCCCGTAAGGGTTTTTACACCTTTTATTCCCTGTTCGTGTAAATCTTTATAAGGCCATTAAGCCTTTCTCATGGCTTTAATGGGTCTTATTCGCAAAAGATTTTGAAACACCCCCTTTTTTGAAATCCCTACTTCAAGGAGGAAGCCTTCTAAAACCGCTTTCGACAGACGGAGCAAGTTATCGCAAAGGGAGCCACGGTGGAATTTCAAAAAGAAATTGTAAAGCTGCATCCACGATGGAAAGGCTGCATTTGCGATGCCTCCTAAGAAAGTCCAAGGCGTAGCCGCCGCAAGAGGGTCGTCTCCTAGCATCCACGTGGACATCTCACCCCAAGTCCAGGTTTTCCTTCCTCATTTTTATTTGGTATTGTTATAATTCAATCGTGCAAAGGATAATTGTTGGAAATAGGATGCATTTTTCGTCTTAAATGCTTTAGAAAAATTAGCTCACGATGGAGGAATTTAGTCATTAATATTTTCAATAAAAAAAGTAAAATAAAGGGAGCATAAATGCATTTCTAGCAAATAGCTTTATGCAGTGCAATGAATTAAAATTATCTTAATGTCCATTGTTATAAAACAGAATTAAAATAGTATACCTCGTTTAAACATGGAAGTATAAACTGCATATCGTATTATTAAGCCATATCTTCTTCGCAATGAATCATCATGGGAAGTGCTAAGAATCCTTAGGAAAGTGCAAGGCATGAAATGATTCTTACGATGCATAACTCTAGGCAATTATCATTTGTCAATGGCATAAATTATCAAGTAAAAGGTTGCTTATTTAGCATGAATTTTGTTCGCAAGTTATAGGAAGATTAGTTGGAATTAACCTAACCTATGCCTGACCTTAAATCGATAAGTTAGGGTTGGAAAATCAATTTACGCGAAGACAACGAGTCATGTGTTTATAAAATGATAACGTAACTATCTTCAAGAGTTAAAGAAATTGGCATAAACCTAAATACCTAAACCGCGGAGTACTCGTTTAGAATGAATTGAATTCCAAGAAATTCACTAGGAACTAATACGTGACCTAATCGTGTGTATTACTAAAAATGAAACTCCTATACCCTAAATACTTGCCCACATTCACCGAATGTAGGGACAGTGAAACATATTTGGGAAGTGATCTAGGGTTTGCCCCTAAGAATCTTATGAGATGGAACTTGGATCCCTAGGACTGACAACGTTAGCCTAATGTAATCAGGAACAGATTGTTTCATGACTCCATTTGATGAGTAGAATAGTCTCATAGTTCGATGCGACACTTGCAACAAGTGCGAAGTCGTATGAACTTGTGATTGGATCACAAGGGAATGGCAAATTCTCGCAATAAGATTGGCAGGTCCTTACGCAAGTTATCTTGCAAGAGGACGAATAATCATCCTAATATAGTATCTTTCTTGAGTAAATAAAAATTGTTTGGAAGCAAAAGACCAGCCGATAAATCGAAATAATCTATGAACTTAAGGTTTGACTAAGTCGGGTTAGTAGTGTACGCCCTAACCCAGGATATAGGGGATCTTGCCAAGTCACAAGTCATCCCGGATCGAGGTTTGAACACATTCGAGAGGAAGGATTCATTCCTTAGTAGTTTGCCAACAAAACGACCAATGGAAATGTTTGTGCTTGTTACAAATTTAAGAGCACTATTTGGCTTTGTTTGATCAATGAATCAAAATATAAATGGATATCTAATACTTTAGGTTGAAGGCCTGAAGGGAGAGGCAGCTTCAGTTACACCCGATTGCCTGCCTGACCCTAACCAAGGGGGTTGTTAACCATGCGGGGAAGGTGGACCGAACCCGCCGCGAGAGGTCTCTCCATTGAGCGCTACTTGGAGCAGGACGACACTTGGATGCTAGGGGGGCTCTGGCCGTAAATCCCTCGCATTCCAAGCCCTGCACAAGAGGGTAATGTGACTCGGGACTAGATCTTGAGGCCCGCATACTAGTCTACGGGCGGCGGAAACTTGGATTGGTAATCCCTGTGGATTGCTGGATAGCCTTCGGGCAGATTGTGGATAAGCCTACGGGCTGGACTTGTTGTATTTCAAAGATACATATGATAACCTGTTAATAAGGAACTTGTTTAACATTGTTTTTCTATGTCAAGTGATATGATTACGTTGTCGAAGGATTCTGAAAGCAAAGTCGCGACCACAAAGGACTATGAATAATTTCAGGATAGAAGGTCAATTTAGCATATCAAAGTCAATTTGAAAGCTCTATTTCTGCATCATTTTTAGTCTCTAAATCTGTAAATTTCAAAGTCAATTTGAAAGCTCTATTTCTGCATCATTTTTAGTCTCTAAATCTGTAAATAACCAGGGTACATTCATGCACAACATTAGTAATATGAGGAGCTTCTAATGCAAGTTTGTAAGTTTGCATCAATGTATTTTTGCCTTTCAAAAACATCAATAGGCTAACTTCATCTTCAAAGGCAAACTGCATAATACGAAGAGAATTTTGTTGAGTAAACTCAACATGATCTTGCAAGTGATCAAATCCAAGCCCTTCAAGTGAGATGACAAAGGCTAAGCTTTCATCTCCTGCTACTCACAGTTCTATTCTAACTGAAGCTCAACCCACGGGTATGGGCTGCTTCCAGCTGCTCTTAGGAAAGAAAAGAACCCAAAGTGATCAATGATTGAAAGAGCTCTGACATGATCCTGTTAATCATACGGAAATGGGAAAGGAAACAACGTTGCATAAGCATGATCCAATGCTAAATTCTGTGGATATACATTTAAGGCCAGACTTCACATCAAAGCTCAGATTCTTGACTATGCATGTACATCGATTCATTAAGATCCCTGATCTGCATACACTGGTCTGCATGAGGATTTAACCCTTTGTATCGATATCAGCTGCCCCAATCGACTTCAGCAGTCAAGTATTCTTCTTCATTTTTGCCAGCGCTCATTCAGTGCACCAACTGGTCGTGTCATGCTGTTCAAGCTTATTGGTTCACTGTCCAAGGTACCAACAGAAGTCTAATTTCCATCAGATGGATTCCACTTGCTCTGTTGCCCTGCATGCTTTTGATTGCTAGACTCAATATTGGATAATTATGCTTTGGAAAGTAAGTCTCTTGACACATTTGCTGCAGCAATTAGTTGTAGAACAGGCACTTTGTGGGAAGTGCGTGCCAGTAACACTACAATTGGCTTGCTATGTACATGGTAGTGCTTATGGTAGAAGTGATTGAACAAATAGTTTCATTTCACTTGCCCGTAGATGCATTTAATACAATGCTTGCGATTTTTGACAAGCCTTGAGAGGCTTCAATTCAGTCACTGTGATGGCAGTTGTACAATGAATGAGGGGTTTTCAGCGATCTGTGGTTGTGCAGCTGCAAAGAGGATAAAGAGGACGTAAGGGAGATGATATGGCTCCTTCGTGCAATTCCTTTGAATTTTTGTTGAAGATGGTATTATTAATGGTTAAGCTGTCTCCTCCCTGGAATCCACTCTGCCCAATCCTCTGCTTCGAGTTATCGCAGAAGGCTGAATTGAATTCAGCTGATGCTTCTTTGTCTTTGTTGCAGTCTTTAACAGCGTCTTTAGTCTCTTCAGCTTCGTTCATCTCTTTAACTTCGACTCTTTCATCAATTTCATCTATCATCTGCTTGTCTTCTCTGCATCACTTCGTTCCTCTTCGTTCGTCTATCGTTTGCTTGTCTTCTCTACGTCACTTCATTCCTCTTTATCAATCTCAGCTTGCCAGCTTCAGGTCGCCCGTCAGTCTGATGTCTCGTCTTCATCAGTCATCGCTGCTTCGATTATCCACTTCTCCTTTCCCTCCTTTGCTTCTTCACATCACAGACCTTGCAAAGGTTGGATTTGCTACAATAAACCTGCCCGTGATAGACACTCCAAGAACACGCAGTCTGGGGTGCTATTTGGCTCTACTCTTCGGCCGAAACACCGAAATCGACATGCTAACAGAAAGCCTCAAATATGGATGGCTGGGGGGTCTACTCTGTAGCCAGATTTGTACACACAAAAACAGATTTTGGCACCTGAGATGAAGAGAGTCTGCAATCGAAGCTTGGTCCGGCCTCATACGAATCCAGTGAGGAATCCCCTTCCGTCATCTTCTTTGTTTCCCCTCCAATCCTCCCTCTTCCGCAAGGCTTCAGCACTCCTTCCAATCCTCTCTCTTGCACAAGACTTCCACACTCCGTCTGCATTCAGAGCTTTTTCCCCAGCTTTTTCGTCGTTTATTCCCCCTCTATTCCGTGCAGAGTATCGTCCTCCAAATCCAGACAACAATTCTCCCTTTTTGCCTTCTGTTTCTCCTCCAAAAAAATCGTATGCCAGATCCATCAATCCCGGGAAAATCCCCCAAGCTCGATTCAAAAACATAAAAGCTCCTCTTTCCCCCCCAAATCACGGCTCCTTTCCCCTAAAGCACGGCTCCTTTCCCCTAAAGCACTATTTTTTTGCATTGCCAAAAGCCTCAAGAAGCGGATTTGACTCCAAAACCTGTTGTTCAACTGTTCATCCATCTGTAACAGCCCTGACCTTCGAATGTCCCAAACATTCACAAAATGATCGAAAGATCCAGTGATGAAGATGCCTCTATCAATGGGATACCAGTGTACACATGAGACACAATATGTGTGCCCATGGTTAGCCCTTTTATCAACTGAAAACAATGCCTCATGTTTTTGTGTACATGAATTGTATCCATAGCTGCTTGGCTGCTGAATGTCATAAGCAGCAACAGATCCATCTAATGCTCCCGAAATCAGGTACCTGAAGACTATTAATGCTTCTCTTGTGTGCACTCACAATCTCCTTGTTGCGTGCAAGTTCTATGCTTGAAACCCTTCTCTTCTCTATAAGACTTGTAAATGATGAGGGAGCCATACTTCCAATGTCTCTTTCCATCACCATCTTCCACATCCATTCTCCAGTTGAGAGTGTAATGAGATCATCACATTCCATGCCACGACAATGTCCTGATCAAATAGCCCATCAAACATGCTCTCTGCTTCTAAAATGCTGCCACATAATAAGTGTGCTATTAACAAAAGCATCGGAAGTGAAGCCCTTCATGTGAGCATCTATACTCATACGCAGAGAATAAATGTAATCACAACAACTAAGTATGCATAAAGTATTAAATCTCACACACAACTTTCGGGTGATTTTCACACCTCGAATGCGTAGCAATACGACATCCACCCCCTCTAATCCTGCGCATCCTTCGGATGGGCCAACTACCCATGATCGTTATCATCAAGATCTACAAACAGATTAATCTCTTCGTTATGCATTTCGGTATATTAACAAGATTATCTGTCATATCATCTGTCTCTTCCATTGGAGTTTCTTGTCGTTGCTCTTCTCTTGAAAATTCTTCCAATGCATAGTCCTCATCATCCCTTTTCTTGAAAATCTTGATTCTTTTTCCAGCAATAGGCACTCTAAGCATTGTCCCATCCAATTTAGTCAGCACATATGTTGCATTATCAAAGACATGTCTGACTATGTACGGCCCAAACCATCTTTTCACCATCTTCCAAAAAATCTGCAATAACTTCCTCATTTTCCGCATTGTTCTAGTGTGGCTCTCATCCCAAAATAGTTTCTGCCCCTTTCGAAACAGCTGATATAAACAATTTGCTATGTGTGCAAAATGAGGTATCCAAATCATATAAAACACACAAGCTCCAATGAATCTCTGTATCTCTGAAGTGGTAGAACAATACTCCATAATCCTGCCTATAAAATCCACCTTATCAGGTGAGGGTTTCCTGCCATAATATCCACGCATATGCCCAACAATGACAATCTCATTCACTCCAAAAACAGATTTTTGCCCTGAAAGTGTCAAGTTCACTTCTTCTAACCTGGCCAAAATCTTCTCACATGCTGAAATATGATCAGCCACAAAGTATCTGCATCCCTGCTCATTTAGGCTCTCATTCTTCTCTTCTTCTGCACACCCCTTAATGGGCACATCATCCAAGAAAGGCATAGTAAGCTGAGGTATGTAATCACGAAGGACCTTATGCATGGCATTCATCATATGCGCAACAGAATTAGTGGCACCTTGAGGCAAGGTACACATCCTGACAAGCCCAATAGGAGTTCTCATGGTGGTTATGTCCCTGCTTTCCAAAGCCAGCTGAAACTGATCATATCCTGAATACAAATCACCCAAAGAATAGATGGCACGTCTAGCAAATGCCTCTGCAAACTCATCCACAACTGGACCTATACCAACATTCCTGATAGTAACTCTGTTCACTGGCTGCATATCCTGAATAAATCGGAGAGTACCATTCTTCTTTGGAACTGTAAACCACCTGTTTGAGTATGGTGCAGATGAAGGCTCAAGGATTCCCATCCTGATTTTCTCATTCAATAAATCAATCAGCTTTGGCAAGTGTGCTTTAGGCACTGGAATAGGTCGGAGATTCCATGGGATATGATGAATAGTAAAAATGACCATAGGAGCAACAATATCAGGATTCACACATCCAATCTCATGTGGCAAAAAAGCAAATCCCCTTCCATGATGCTCAAGCATATCCTGAAAGCATTGCTTCTCTATGGGTAACAAGAAATCACCATTTCCAATTTTCAATTCAGCAAGTGTCTCTGCTGAAAATTTATGACCAATATGCTCCGGATTCCTCAAAATTTGTTGTTTAGCAGCCCTCTCTATTTGCTGATCACTGTCTGGTGGAAGCAGTACAGCAACCGGCTTCACCTTCTTATCCACGGTTTTGTATTTCGTGTCAACCCTGGCTTCATTATGCTCTTCTGCATTACATAAACCTTGCTGTAAATCAACAATTCTGCACTCTAATGGCTGAATATTCTCAGCCCTCTGCTCTTTGGACTGCATAGGAACAGCCCCAAACTCTGAATGCTGAAATATTTCAGCAGTAAACTCTGTTGGCTGAAAATTTTCAACCCACTGTCTCTCTGAAAGCTGATCATAACCAGCTAGAAACTCTGTTTGCTGAATTTCTTCAGCAGTCAACACTCGTTGCTGAGTTACCTCAGCCTCTGACTCAATCTGTGACATAAAATCTGCAATTTCATGAAACATGTCCAGGGATTGCACTAATACATTACCATGACAATTCAGCATATCAGTTTTCAGCATATCACCCATCTCTGTCATCGTATCTGCACAAATCACACTGTCATACATACCATCTATGTGCTCATCATCCTCCAAAATTCCTGCATTTTTCAAAATTTTCTCCTTCCTGCATATATACTGCCTGGCAGCTCTAGACAACCTAGAAGTTTTCTGATAGCTCACCGAACTGTTTGCTGAAATCCCAACATAACCGGAGGAGAAAACACTGCTGCTGCCAGGAGGCGAGAACTCCAATCTCCTCTCCTCTGTACCACCGTCGTCTCGCGAAACGGCGGTACCTAATGAAAACCCGAATCCCTCACAGTGGGTAAGGGTGCATCTCTGAGAGTATCCCTGTTTCTAACATGGTTCACACATACAGTCATAAACTGAACTGCTCTCATACCATCTTTACTGCGAATCCGTGCATAAGCAGATCCATCATCCATGACCTTTGTTTCCATGCGCATCTCTGTAATGAATGGCTGACCAAGAATTATGGGATAAGAGCATGAATCCTGCACAAAGAAATGAAAATCCTCCTCTACATCACCAATAGAAACCCTGACACTAGGACAAGCAGCATATAAATCACCTGCAGTGTTATTAGCGGCTCTCATACGCCAACCATGCTCTACATCCATAGGCCATCTGTTACTCTCATAAACTCCACGAACTATGAGATTAATCTCTGAACCATGATCAACCAATGCAACATAAGGCCCCTGTTTCTCTCCAATCTTTACCATCGTCTCTGTAGTTGCCCTAGCCCAATGGCTCCGCGAAAAGTGACTACGCGGTATCAAAACAGGCTCATCAATTTCAGCATAATGCATAGGCTGAACCCTCTTCTCTACCTGAGGCAAAACAGAAGCATTATCAACCATAACCTCATCATCATCCTCATCCAACTCTCCAATAAAAACTCCCTGTGTATCAGTGGTAGCCAATGCATGTCTTTTCCTCTTTAGGACCTCCTGAAACTGATCCTGAAACTCTCTTTTTGAGATGCCCAAAATCTCAGAAATAGTGAAAGTCACCTCACTGCCAAGTATCTTATCATTAAAGATTTTCTTCATGTCTGTAGATGTCTCAATATCGGACATCAATCTGAATCCTGGCTGCTTTCTCTCTCTAGGCTCTTGCCTCTTTTCTCTCTTTTGAGCATCCTCCATCTGTCGATCTGGCCCTGGTCTTGAAGACGGTCCTGCAGTAGGTGGAGAAACAAACTCACCCCCTCTAGTCTTCTTAGCTGCACTTGGATTTTCTTCATCCCTCTTACGCTTCTCCTCAACAAATACATCTGCACCATGAGATTTAGCCAAATAAGCATAAATAGAGTACCTGTCAACAGGCGAGTCCCAACCTGTCTCTGATCTCATGCTAGAGCCTGCGCTAGTCAAAACAGTTTGCTGAATTTTTCCCTTGTTTGCAGTCTCCATAGCATAAGTCCATAGTGCGGACTGAGTCTCTGATCCCTTCTCAATCTGTACTCCATATGCGAAAGCATCACCTCTAGCTGTCACATAAGAAGTACGCACAGCCATGTCCTCCACTAACTTCTTCATTCCACCTTTACCAAAGTTGGTAGCAAGTGGAGCTCCTATCTCAGTCAACCAAATCTTACCATCTTGCCCCCAATATACCAAATTCTGCCTCCTTGCATCCTGGAAAGAGTCACAATCCCTGCAATGCTGATGCTCCGTACTATCACACCAAATACATCTCCGATCTCTCCTAGGTGCACTAGGAGCACTCCTAGGTGCAGTAGGAGCACTAGAAGAAGTAGTAGGCACAGTTGAAGCAAACTGCTCCTTCAACTTTCCCACTAACTCCGCTTTGACTGACTCAAGTGTCAAATCTGTGATGCCTTCGATTATGTCATCAAGAGAGGTAGGCACCGATGGAGTGGATGGTTTTGGAGCAGAAGATGTAGGCATCGGACGTGGAACAGGAGGAATAGGTGGAGTAGAAACAGTAGACACTGGCATAGGCCAAGAAACTGGTTGAGGAGGAGAAGAAATAACAGGGATAGAAGTAGGCATAGGAGCTGATGATGGTGTAGGTGTCATGGAACCATTCTGTAGGCGAGTCTTCCATATCCTCCTCTTGGTCAAAGTCGAGACTGCATCCTGAGCATCCTGCCAATCAGTTTTAAGACCCATAGGCTTCGTGCGATCTTCAAGAAGCTCACCCAATTCTTCTTGAAGAGTAGGATCTGCAGCTTGCAAGAAAAGTTCAACTTTTTCAACATCCAATGCTCTTTGTTCAATAGCATCAAGCTGACTATACCTCTCTTCGAATTCTCGAATCAACTCCGAAGCAGCAAGACCTTTGTTTGGCATGTAGACCCACTCTCGGAATGACCGTCGAGTAGCCATACCAAAGTCCTCAAGGAAGTATTCTTCTTTCAAGGCCTTCTTAAAATCTTGCCAATGTGTATTTTGAATAAAAAGATCAGTCACTTTTGTCCTCAAAGTAGGTGTGACAAGACGAAGGAAGTACTTACTCATAAGTCCAGCAAGAACTCCAAAAAACCCCATCTTGATCTCATATGTCTTCAAATATGCTGAAACATTACGCCCGTCAAATAGCTTCTTCTCACTCTCAACTGCTTCAATAGCCTTAGTCGCGCTGTTTGCATTCTCTTGCTCCAAATAGAGTTGCCTTTGCTGAGACAACTGCTGTTGATGCAATTGTTGTTGTTGCTGCATATACAATTGTGTTTGCTGATTTTGGAGCTGCATATACATGGACATATTCTGCAAAATCTGTTTTAGATCCTCCGTTGAAGTACTTGACGCAGCAGTCATAGATGGAGCTGAAGTAGACGCTGCTGGAATTGTAGAAGAGGCTGAAAGAGAGGCTGAAGTATCTCCCATCCTGAAATTTCTGCGACGCTTTCACGTCGGGTTCACCAAAGATGTCGAAGGATTCTGAAAGCAAAGTCGCGACCACAGAGGACTTTGAATAATTTCAGGATAGAAGGTCAATTTAGCATATCAAAGTCAATTTGAAAGCTCTATTTCTGCATCATTTTTAGTCTCTAAATCTGTAAATTTCAAAGTCAATTTGAAAGCTCTATTTCTGCATCATTTTTAGTCTCTAAATCTGTAAATAACCAGGGTACATTCATGCACAACATTAGTAATATAAGGAGCTTCTAATGCAAGTTTGTAAGTTTGCATCAATGTATTTTTGCCTTTCAAAAACATCAATAGGCTAACTTCATCTTCAAAGGCAAACTGCATAATACGAAGAGAATTTTGTTGGGTAAACTCAACATGATCTTGCAAGTGATCAAATCCAAGCCCTTCAAGTGAGATGACAAAGGCTAAGCTTTCATCTCCTGCTACTCACAGTTCTATTCTAACTGAAGCTCAACCCACGGGTATGGGCTGCTTCCAGCTGCTCTTAGGAAAGAAAAGAACCCAAAGTGATCAATGATTGAAAGAGCTCTGACATGATCCTGTTAATCATACGGAAATGGGAAAGGAAACAACGTTGCATAAGCATGATCCAATGCTAAATTCTGTGGATATACATTTAAGGCCAGACTTCACATCAAAGCTCAGATTCTTGACTATGCATGTACATCGATTCATTAAGATCCCTGATCTGCATACACTGGTCTGCATGAGGATTTAACCCTTTGTATCGATATCAGCTGCCCCAATCGACTTCAGCAGTCAAGTATTCTTCTTCATTTTTGCCAGCGCTCATTCAGTGCACCAACTGGTCGTGTCATGCTGTTCAAGCTTATTGGTTCACTGTCCAAGGTACCAACATAAGTCTAATTTCCATCAGATGGATTCCACTTGCTCTGTTGCCCTGCATGCTTTTGATTGCTAGACTCAATATTGGATAATTATGCTTTGGAAAGTAAGTCTCTTGACACATTTGCTGCAGCAATTAGTTGTAGAACAGGCACTTTGTGGGAAGTGCGTGCCAGTAACACTACAATTGGCTTGCTATGTACATGGTAGTGCTTATGGTAGAAGTGATTGAACAAATAGTTTCATTTCACTTGCCCGTAGATGCATTTAATACAATGCTTGCGATTTTTGACAAGCCTTGAGAGGCTTCAATTCAGTCACTGTGATGGCAGTTGTACAATGAATGAGGGGTTTTCAGCGATCTGTGGTTGTGCAGCTGCAAAGAGGACGTAAGGGAGATGATATGGCTCCTTCGTGCAATTCCTTTGAATTTTTGTTGAAGATGGTATTATTAATGGTTAAGCTGTCTCCTCCCTGGAATCCACTCTGCCCAATCCTCTGCTTCGAGTTATCGCAGAAGGCTGAATTGAATTCAGCTGATGCTTCTTTGTCTTTGTTGCAGTCTTTAACAGCGTCTTTAGTTTCTTCAGCTTCGTTCGTCTCTTTAACTTCGACTCTTTCATCAATTTCATCTATCATCTGCTTGTCTTCTCTGCATCACTTCGTTCCTCTTCGTTCGTCTATCGTTTGCTTGTCTTCTCTGCGTCACTTCATTCCTCTTTATCAATCTCAGCTTGCCAGCTTCAGGTCGCTCGTCAGTCTGATGTCTCGTCTTCATCAGTCATCGCTGCTTCGATTATCCACTTCTCCTTTCCCTCCTTTGCTTCTTCACATCACAGACCCTGCAAAGGTTGGATTTGCTACAATAAACCTGCCCGTGATAGACACTCCAAGAACACGCAGTCTGGGGTGCTATTTGGCTCTACTCTTCGGCCGAAACACCGAAATCGACATGCTAACAGAAAGCCTCAAATATGGATGGCTGGGGGGTCTACTCTGTAGCCAGATTTGTACACACAAAAACAAATTTTGGCACCTGAGATGAAGAGAGTCTGCAATCCAAGCTTGGTTCGGCCTCATACGAATCCAGTGAGGAATCCCCTTCCGTCATCTTCTTTGTTTCCCCTCCAATCCTCCCTCTTCCGCAAGGCTTCAGCACTCCTTCCAATCCTCTCTCTTGCACAAGACTTCCACACTCCGTCTGCATTCAGAGCTTTTTCCCCAGCTTTTTCGTCGTTTATTCCCCCTCTATTCCGCGCAGAGTATCGTCCTCCAAATCCAGACAACAATTCTCCCTTTTTGCCTTCTGTTTCTCCTCCAAAAAAATCGTATGCCAGATCCATCAATCCCGGGAAAATCCCCCAAGCTCGATTCAAAAACATAAAAGCTCCTCTTTCCCCCCAAATCACGGCTCCTTTCCCCTAAAGCACGGCTCCTTTCCCCTAAAGCACTATTTTTTTGCATTGCCAAAAGCCTCAAGAAGCGGATTTGACTCCAAAACCTGTTGTTCAACTGTTCATCCATCTGTAACAGCCCTGACCTTCGAATGTCCCAAACATTCACAAAATGATCGAAAGATCCAGTGATGAAGATGCCTCTATCAATGGGATACCAGTGTACACATGAGACACAATATGTGTGCCCATGGTTAGCCCTTTTATCGACTGAAAACAACGCCTCATGTTTTTGTGTACATGAATTGTATCCATAGCTGCTTGGCTGCTGAATGTCATAAGCAGCAACAGATCCATCTAATGCTCCCGAAATCAGGTACCTGAAGACTATTAATGCTTCTCTTGTGTGCACTCACAATCTCCTTGTTGCGTGCAAGTTCTATGCTTGAAACCCTTCTCTTCTCTATAAGACTTGTAAATGATGAGGGAGCCATACTTCCAATGTCTCTTTCCATCACCATCTTCCACATCCATTCTCCAGTTGAGAGTGTAATGAGATCATCACATTCCATGCCACGACAATGTCCTGATCAAATAGCCCATCAAACATGCTCTCTGCTTCTAAAATGCTGCCACATAATAAGTGTGCTATTAACAAAAGCATCTGAAGTGAAGCCCTTCATGTGAGCATCTATACTCATACGCAGAGAATAAATGTAATCACAACAACTAAGTATGCATAAAGTATTAAATCGCACACACAACTTTCGGGTGATTTTCACACCTCGAATGTGCAGCAATACGACAACATGAAAGAACCAGTACCTAACGGGTTAATTAAAGAAGTTGATTGATACATGTCCAACTAAATGTGTTAGGTAATTAAATAACTAAAACAACTCGAGGAAAGTGCGGAGGATGGGCCATAGGTCCGTCCTACAAATGGGTGGTCCCGGTTGGCCAGGAACTTTTCTCAAATCATGATGGATAGCAAGAAGATCGTCAAAGAACACGAACAACAAAAGCGTTGACCTAGAGTTATGATTGATCCCGATTTACGCTATTTTAGGGGAACAGAATGGGACTATACCTTATGGCAGAGAGGTTGAGCTTTGCATCCCTCTCGTTTTCCATTCTCCTTGAATCAAGTGCAGCGTGAATCCGCTTCGAACCTGGAGTTTCTGCTTAAAGTAGTTCGCTTGGGTCCGACGCTA
Source organism: Lygodium microphyllum (assembly GCF_053477565.2). Taxonomy (NCBI): domain Eukaryota; kingdom Viridiplantae; phylum Streptophyta; class Polypodiopsida; order Schizaeales; family Lygodiaceae; genus Lygodium; species Lygodium microphyllum. Next base: position 112,245,565 of record NC_141164.1, read on the forward strand.
GTTACCGTTAGGAAATGACCAATAAGGAAAACCCTATTTTAGGTCGATCCTAAGTGGGAATGGCCGGAATACTTCCGCTACGTGGCAGACGCTGTCAAAGAGTTTATTGTTCATAATATAAATCATGGGATTCTTATGAACAAAGAAGAACTTCACTGGGAGTTATATGAGGAATTTGCATACAAAATTCAGTCATTGTTACCCAATAACCAACTTAGTTACATAAGTTCTTTTGTATTTAGCATATAATTTTCAATTGTACCATGTATATTGACGAAAAATAAGTCTATGGGAACCTAGAACTTGGTCAGCTGGAAGTAATTGACAGTCTGCAGGATAAATCACATTGATTCAAGTGCAAAAATATGGTTAGAACTCAAGAAAAATACCAAAAGTCCACTAGGTTCACGAGGGACCTGAAGTAATGGACTAATGTGACCAGCAAGTGACCTGAGTAGGTCAAAAAGTGACCTGGGCCTGAGCAGGATGCAGGCCACATTTTTCAATGCAAAATACGGGCCTGCACAACCTGACTGCAAAGGAGAGAGCTGAAGCCATGTTGCATGCTTTGGAGCATGCAAATTGGAGATTAACAGGAGCTGAAGATGAAGATGCAAACAAGGTGAGAGCTCCACTTATCCGTCCATTTGGTTTGACAAAAATGCATGGTATGAAAGTCTATAAAAGGGGGAAATCTGAGAGAAAAGTATTAAGCCTGCTCTTATGTACGTCTTCTCTCATTTTGTCTACCTTATTCATGGTCCAATGAAGCCCGACTTGTACCCAAGTACTTGAGTGACTTTGAGCAAGCAAAGGGTGAGGATTTTGAAGGCGTATGGGCTGAAATAACTAGTCATAAACAGGGCAGCCCACTGTTCTTGTCCATTTTTATGAGCAAACAAGAGATTTATGTGGTTGTAATAGAAGAAAATGACCTTTTTTCATTAGGACTTTACTCATTAATGATTAGAGGAGCTTATTCGTGAGTTTATGCACTCTTTTTGAGCTTGATTATGGGCTGTAATTTTCTGTTTTAAAATAGGGCTGAAGTTAAAATTATGCTCCTTCAATGCATTTCATGTTCCATTGGCCCAAATCTTGAATGTATTTGAAGTCTACCAACATAATACTTGTTTCCTAGAGTTGAAATCCATCTATGTACTTGAGATAAAAGCCATTAGAGCTTGCATTTGATATTTATATTTGGATTAAGAATCTGAGTATATCCTTATGTTATGGATTATGTATCCAAAAGCATTTGATGTAATCAAGATAGAGTTATTTATTCCATTCATGTATGCTAAATACATAGAAAAAGCTTGACTTCTTCTTCCACATCTAAATCATTTCTAAAACCCAGATCTTGTGAAACTCCAATCTTTTTCCCTTTCCCGAACTTTGAATCCCATACTCCTCTTCTGCACTAAGCCCCCGTGGTAGACCTTCAACCCTTAACATGACGATTGTAGTGAACCCGACGTGAAGGTCCACTGCGGAAGAAGAAGTACAATGGGAGAGTCATCAAGTTTGGGAGGAGATGCCTTGCAACAGTTGGTTCGTTTGATGCAAGAAAGTCAACAATAACAATTACAATTTCAGCAGCAATTGCAATTGCAACAACAACAGAGACAAGAAGAAGAGCGGATTGATGATGTTGCCATTAAAGCTTTGGAAGCAGTTGGGCAAGAGCTCAAGCAATTTAATGGGCAAAATGTGTCCACTTTTATCTGCCTCTATACTGACAAGATGGTCTTCTTTGGAGGTCCTCAACATGCTTGGAGCTGTTATTTTGCACGTCTGGCTGTGCATGGTCTCCAGGACCGAATTCATGGTCTTTTCCAAAAAGACGCGGGATAGTCCGTGTTCAAGAAGGCTGTTCGAGAAGAATTTTTTCTTGAAGATTCTGGCCTTATGACAAAGAAAGTTTTCACTGAATGGGTCGAAAGGCCCAATAAGGGTCTAACCACCATTGCTCTTCATCGAGAATTTGAAATCAAATTTGCTCAACTAGATCCTGACGATCAACAAGGTATGAAAAGCTAGAAGATTGAATTATTTCTAAAAGCTGCAGATTCTTCTCTTCAAGAGAAGCTAACTGATCGACTTGAAGATCCTGGCTCTGAGATGGGATTGAAGACTGCTGGGAGTGATGTCACTGAACCAGTTAATATGATTGCTCAAAGAGAGCAGTTGCGCCTAAGATGGGGATCAACCCCCGCTTCAACTGAATCCATGAAGGAGCCTGTTCCAGTTTCTTGACCTCCTGTCTCTATGGCCAAGCAACCAAGATATTCTGTTGTTCCATCTCCAAAGAAGGATGTCATGGACGAGCTAATTAAAAGCATGCGGGATCTCCATCTTAATCTAACGGAGATTAATTCTAAAGTGGAAAGGCTTGATGTAAAAGTGGAAGAAAGGGGATGGTCAACTGCCCAAAGGCATGTACGAGAAGGCTTCAAAAGACGCTGTATCTGGTGTGATAGCCTACAGCATGACAAGAGGGAGTGCGATGCATTCCGTGAAGCTAAAGCACAAAAATTAGTCTTTTGGAAGGATGGTAAAATTCATGCAACCAAAACCGGGCTTCCTCTTGAGCCAAACTTCAGCAATGGTGGCATGAAGAAAAGATTGGAGGATTTGGCAACAAGAACAGCCTATGCAGCTATTGATGCAGCAACCTATGGGCTGCAAATTGAGCCAACTAATGAAATTTTTAAAGCATGTAAAACTAATGCAAAATCTAAAGTGTGGATGTAGGCCTTGGATCGCATGGAGCAAGGCAAGGCAACCAAAGATGATTTAACCACTGCCAGTCAATGCATCCGAGGAAGAACTGGTTGGACCGAGCTTATTGATTCATTTTCAGATTTTACCTGGTTAGCTGAAATTAATAATCATGAAGCCATGATAGAAGAAAAGAGAAGAAGAGATGAAGATTTTGCCGGTCCTTCTTCTTCAGGGCCAACTAAACGCGTGACAAGAAGTAAACTAGACCAGCAGAAGGCTACTGAAAATCCATCACCGCCGGAGCTTGATATGGGAGATGCCCCTCAAGCAAAGAAGACAGAAGGAAAAAGAAAAAGTAAACATCCCAGTTACAAGTTGCAGTCAGACATAGAGACCGCAACAGATCCTAGAAGAAAGGATTCTTGGAAGTAGAATTGAATTTACATTAGGTGAAATTCTCGGAATTGCAAAACTAGGATTCCATGATATAATAATTGATGTAATTAAACGAAAAAGACAATATGTTGGCGAGGAATTTGAAAAATCTGTGCATGCTTTTTTGCAAGCACTTCATGTGTATTTGCAAGATGAAGAGAAACTGAAAACTCAAGGGATTCGATTGGAGGCAATCAAAGAATTGATTACAGCCATAGAAGCCAAAGATGAAGACATTTATGAAGCAGAAATTAAAGAAGCCATTATGGTGGGGACTTCTCAATCTAAGTGCAGCCCATGCTTAAGAAAGAAGCTCATCTTCACAACATGCAAGAAGAAAGTGATGCTCACTTTATTCCTAGTAGTCACTACTCCCATACCCATTGGGCAAGGGCGACTCTACTGAAACCATTGTTAAGATCGGAGAAAAAGAGACTCCATGCATTGCCCTTATAGACCATGGCTCAGATATTAATGTCATGTCCAGAATTCTCTACGAGAATGGTGGATGGCCCATTGATGTGGACTTAGGATGGCGCATGAAGGCAACCAATAACTCTTCTGGCAATCTTTATGTAGCATGTCCTTATGTACAAGCTACTATTGGTAATGTAAAAGATGAATTTCATTTCTTTGTTCAAGGTTCCTGTAGCTATCCTATCATTCTTGGACAACCGTTTATTTCTGAGTCTCGTTTAGAGACAAAGGCCCTTGATGATGGTTCATCATATGCTCGGATAAGAAGTAAGGATAATGACAAAGCTGTCCAATTCCTGATCGTCTGTGTAAATCATCACCGGAATAGGGATCGATTGAGAGATCATCCTGTTCCTCCTAATGCCCGAGAATTTAAGGGTTTTCGAGTAGCGCTGCTATAAGTGGAGGCTATGGCAGTGCATCATGTCATAAAAAATTGCCTCCACATATAAAGGAGGCAAGGCCAAAAGCTGACTTGCAGGTTTTTACAGCCAATAGTGTGGGGTGTTATAAACAGTTTTTAGCCATGAATAGGGCTGAAAGAAAGTATTTGTGTCATATGGAACAAGAGTTGAAGCAAATTGATGCTTTACCTAAAGATGAAGAAATTTCAGGGCTATTTTATGGGCTGAATTATAATCATACAATGGCTGAAATTTATACAGTCGTTAATGCTGAAAATCAAGCTGAAAATCAGTCCATACAGGTATGCACATTGGATATGTATGACATAATTTAAAAATTTGCAGATTATGAAGCCTTTGGACAGCCAAACAAGGATGAAGTAAGAGTAGAAACAAAGTATAAAACAGTTGATAAAAAGGTCAATCCGGTGGCTACTCCTCTACCACCTGAAAGCGAAGGATTGGCAGAAAGGGTATCCAAACATCCAAGCCTTCGTGATCCTAAAGATATTGGTCACCAATTTATAGCAGAAAGTCTACAAAAGCCGAAAATTGGTGAAGACTCTTTCCTCTTGCCAGCTAAAAGCAAATCTTCATGCAGATGTTAAAGAATCATGGCAAAGCTTTTTCATTTTAGCCACATGAAATTGGCTGTGTGGATCCAAGCATTATGGCACCAATGGTGATTTTTACGGTCCCACACGTTCCTTGGAATCTTAAACCAATTCCGGTACCAAGGGCTCATTTACCTAAGTTATTGGAACTTCTAAATAAAAAGATAAAAATGCGAATATTGGAGCCATCTTCAGCTCCATATTCCAACCGATGGTTTACCATGCCTAAGAAGAATGGATCTTTGCGATTCATTCAAGATTTACAGCCTATCAATAAAGTTACTATTAGAAATGTTGGATCAGGGCCAATTGTTGATGAATTTGCTAAATCTTTTGCAGGTAGAGCAATCTATTCCATGGGAGATTTATATTCAGGCTATGACCAATTTCAGCTTGCTTTGGAAAGCCGAGACATTACCACAATGAAGACGCCTCTTGGCTTAGTCCGCATGTGTACTCTACCCCAAGGGGCTACGAATTCAATAGCTCACATGATGAATGCCATGCATAAAGTATTGAGGGATTATATTCCTCAATTAACTCTTCCTTTCCTTGATGATGTTCCAATCAAAGGATGTGAAGTTCATGAGAAGAATGAAGAACTCAATGAACTTGGATGTCGCAAGTTTGTTTCCGATCATATTAATGATTGTGCTCAAATCTTGTCTAAATTAGAAGAAGTCCATCTTACTCTTTCAGGTGCTAAATCTGTTTTTGGAGTTGAAGAAGTTCTTGTGGTAGGGCATATGTGTGGTCCATATGGCCGAAAGCCTTCTCCATCCAAAATTAATGCTATCAACAAAATGCAAGAAATATGTACAAATGTTTCAGAGATTAGAAGATTTCTTGGTGCATGTGTCTTCTACCTTATTTGGATACCACATTTTGCTCATGTTGTTGAAAGTCTTTATCAACTGCTAACAAAAGGCCAAAGGTTTATATGGGAGAAAGAACATACTCAAGCTATTCGAAAACTGAAGAAATTGTTGATTTCAGTCCCCACCTTAAAGAGGGCTAATTACTCTAATGGACAGCCTATTATACTCACAGTGGACACAAGTCCTATTGGAATAGGATGGGCAGTTGGTCAAGACGACCTTGAAGGCAACAGATATGCAATCCGCTTTGGAGTAAATGTTCTTAATGAACGACAAAGAAGGTATGCTCAAATTAAAAGAGAGCTTTGGGGAGTAGTACTGTATTGAAATGTGACTGGGAGTACTTCATGGGTGCACATGTAATAGTTGAAATAGATTGCCTTCCACTTTTGGGCATGATTGCCAACTGTTCCACTCCCGACATAGCTATGCTAAGATGGATAGCTTATATTAAATCCTTAAATCCTGATTTGAAACATATTGCACGAAGAGATAATCCAGTTGCTAACATGCTTTCGCGTGCTAGATATAAGGATGAAGAAGAAATAATGGATGAAGAAGAATCAGAGTCTATAAATGATGCTGTAAATGCAGGTACAAATCTGAAAAGAGCAAGTATAGCTGAATCTAATGATGATTCAACAGTCAAAAATGCAGGTACAATAATAATTACAGCAAGTACAACAGGTTCAACTGCTAAAACAAATTTTACATCAACAAGGAAGGATGAAACAACCAAAAAAGGACAGTGGGCAGTTGTAGACAGCATGCTCAATGTTTTGTTATGGTTTATTCATACTTTAAAGAGGAATATTATGCAAATGATTGGCTAAAAATTGGCCAATTTTTTAGCAGTATGACAAATAAGGAAGATTGGTCTAATGAAGAGTTCAAGAGAATTAAGAGAAAAGCTTATGGCTTTTTTCTTAAAGATGGTTACCTTTGGAGGCATGCGAAAAAGAAAGGAAGGGTGCCTGTTCGTGTCTTAGGAGACAAAAAGACTCAAAGACAGGTCATGCAAGAATTTCATGAAAGCCTATTGGCTGGTCATAGAGGCATATGGGGCACTTTTGCCAAAATAAAAGAGAAATTTTGGTGGCAAAACATGTATAAAGACATTGAGCATTTTGTTGAGTCTTGTCATGTTTGTCAAATGTACTCTATGGTTAAGCATAGAGATGGGCTTCGGCCTACCTATCCTTTATCCATTCACTATAGATGGGTTATTGATTTAGTAACCATGCCTACAGGAATTTGGAACATGAGTTATCTAGTACTTGCTAGAGAAGATCTCACAAATCAAGTGGAAGGAAAAGCCTTGACAACAAAGTCTACTCAAGCTGTTTGTAGATTTTTACTTGAAGAAGTATTTTGCAGATATGGATGTGTTGCCAAAGTAACTGCTAATAGAGGAGAATTGGATGCTGATGAGGCTTGCCATTTCTTTGCTCAATTGGAAATTAAGCTATTTCTTACTTCAGTCTACAACCCTGAAGGAAATGGTAAGAGTGAAAGAGGTCATCAACCAATTCTTAAAGCTTTATCAAAATCTTGCAAAGGAAAGATGAGGGAATGGCCTAGAATGCAGCCATTCGCATTATGGGCTATTAGAACTACCCATAGTGTAGTAACAGGTTATATACAGGTTATATAGAGGCTAAACTAATATATGGACAACCACCTATCATGCCTATTGAGAAGTCCATTGTCACATGGAGTATCTTACCTTGGGATGAAGGCATGAATAGAGAAGAATTGCTGACTCTGCGCATAAGTCAACTTGAAAGAAGGCCAGAAGATGTCAAGACAGCCATTGAAAGGCTGAAAATAACAAGATTAAAGAATAAGAAGAGGTTTGAAAAGCATCATCGACTCCGTCCGAGAGCTATTCAAGAGAATGATTGGGTACTTGTCTATGATAGTAGCCTAGACAATCAATATAGTGCTCATAGAAAGTTAGCCAAGTGATGGTTTGGACCATATGTTGTAAAAGTAGTACATAATAATGCTACTTACTCTTTGGTTGAAATGGATGGGACCATGATAAAAATACCAATAGCCGGGAAACAAATCATCAAGCTCTTCAAACGAAGAGAATCTTCAACTTATGAGCTTGATTACTTAGATATGAGTCCTCTACTTGAAGACAAGCAGGAAGAAAAAGACTTAGAGGATGAAGATGAAGATATATCAGAAGAAGACCCTCATTAACCTGTAATCTTATGAAATGGCACATGCCGGAGGATGTGCAAGTTAGGAGAGGGTGAATGTCAAAGAGTTTATTGTTCATAATATAAATCATGGGATTCTTATGAACACAGAAGAACTTCACTGGGAGTTATATGAGGAATTTGCATACAAAATTCAGTCTCATTGTTACCCAATAACCAACTTAGTTACATAAGTTCTTTTGTATTTAGCATATAATTTTCAGTTGTACCATGTATATTGATGAAAAATAAGTCTATGGGAACCTACAACTTGGTCAGCTGGAAGTAATTGACAGTTTGCAGGATAAACCACATTGATTCAAGTGCAAAAATATGGTTAGAACTCAAGAAAAATGCCAAAAGTCCACTAGGTTCACGGGGGACCTGAAGTAATGGACTAATGTGACCACCAAGTGACATGAGTAGGTCAAAAAGTGACTTGGGCGTGAGCAGGATGCAGCCCGTATTTTTCGACGCAAAATGTGGGCCTGCACAGCCTAACTGCAACTGGAGAGAGCTGAAGCCATGGTGCATGCTTTGGAGCATGCAAACTAGAGATTAACACGAGTTGAAGATGAAGATGCAAACAAGGTGAGAGCTCCACTTATCCGTCCATTTGGTCTGACAAAAATGCATGGTATGAAAGTCTATAAAAGGGGAAAATCTGAGAGAAAAGTATTCAGCCTGCTCTTATGTACGTCTTCTCTCATTTTGTCTACCTTATTCATGGTCCAATGAAGCCCAACTTGTACCCAAGTACTTGAGTGACTTTGGGCAAGCAAAGGGTGAGGATTTTGAAGGCGTATGGGCTGAAATAACCAGTCATAAACAGGGCAGCCCACTGTTCTTGTCCATTTTTATGAGGAAACAAGAGATTTATGTGGTTGTAATAGAAGAAAATGACCTCTTTTCATCAGGACTTTACTCATTAATGATTAGAGGAGCTTATTCATGAGTTTATGCACTCTTTTTGAGCTTGATTATGGGCTGGAATTTTCCGTTTTAAAATAGGACTGAAGTTAAAATTATGCTCCTTCAATGCATTTCATGTTCCATTGGCCCAAATCTTGAATGTATTTGAAGTCTACCAACATAATACTTGTTTCCTAGAGTTGAAATCCATCTATGTACTTGAGATAAAAGCCATTAGACCTTGCATTTGATATTCATATTTGGATTAAGAATCTGAGTATATCCTTATGTTATGGATTATGTATCCAAAAGCATTTGATGTAATCAAGATAGAGTTATTTATTCCATTCATGTATGCTAAATACATAGAAAAATCTTGACTTCTTCTTACACATCTAAATCATTTCTAAAACCCAGATCTTGTCAAACTCTAATCTTTTTCCCTTTCCCAAACTTTGAATCCCATACTCCTCTTCTGCACTAAGCCCCGGTGGTAGACCTTCAACCCTTAACACGATGACAACGCGGAAAGCCCTAGATTGCAAAGGCTTTCCAAGTACCTCTCCCCCTTTTGAATTGGTGTACAACACCTCATTAATAGTGAATGGTATCCTTATTATTTAGACACGATTAGAATTAGTGGTAAAAAATATGACAGTATTTTATTGCATCAAAATTACTATTTAGATTTTGTATTATTTTTATACTTCAAATTAAAAAGAGAATCTAATTAATGATATATATATTAAAATTATGCCATGTGTTAAGAATATAATAATATTTTTTGAATATAAATAATTTTTAAATATACTAACAGTCATGTATAGACATGTTGGTTTAATTCTTATCATATGCTTCTAGTCCATAGAGATATACATAGCTTTTAGAACTAGTAATTTCTTATTGGTTTAGACTTTATATGTGCTCTAAATGAAGATTTAACAACAATGTATGACTATGTTTGCTCCATTTATATGACAATATTGGTTTAAATTTTATCCTATGCTTCTAGGCCACAAAGATGTACATAGCTTCTAAGTTGTAAAAAGATAGTATAGAACTCGTGATTTATTATTGGTTTAGTCTTTATGTGTTTTTTAAATTTCAAAACTTCCTTCCTTTTCTTTCAAAAATCTTCTTATAGATCAAGCATGCCTAAAGCAAATAAATGTTTTTAAGTACTAGTAAGATCACATAATCACGGAAGAATAATCACGTAAGTTTTCATTGTCCCCCAATCTCATGTTATTCATGTTATTAATAAGTCTTATGTTTCTAAGAATGTTGATTGAATATGCTTCCTAGGTACATCAACTCAAAATTGAAGAGAATGTGGCAATTTTTCTAGCTATAATGATGGATGAAGATAATTTGGATGCTATGTATAGAAGACTACCTTAATAACTACCCTAAATAAAGGCATAAAAAAGATGGAATCTTATTGTGGACTATGTAATAGGATAAAAATGTGTTGAACTTCAAGGCAATCTAACTACCATTACTTATGATAATATTAAAATCCTCACTAAAGTCTTATTTTCAAACTTGACCAATTTAATAACGCGCTCTATATGAGTAGAAATATGGTCATACACTTGTTATTGTTTTTTGGTCTAAGGTTTTTAGTCTTTATATGGTGTTTTATTTGTAGTAGCTTGATTGTAATTGTGAAGGATTGATTTAGAACATGCATTATTTTTACATTTATATGCTCACAATCAAGGACTAGCAGGTGGATAGAATGATCTATCCCTTTTGTGAATGAATTTATCATATGACTAAGCTTAAGATTTGTGATTTGATACTTCAACCTCCAAAGGTCTATTCCATATGAGCTTTCACTTCGTACAATCAAGCAAAATATGAACGTGAAAAATAGGTTCCTTGCATGCCCATCAATATATTCTTTTAGATTTGTCATGTTCTAATGCCTTTATTTACTTTACATGAAATGTACTTTTGTGGGTGAGAATCGACTTGAAAAACACCTTTACACATAAACTTGTGGGTTTAGTGAGAAAAATAATAATATGTGATACAGTTTATGTTTTCTATATCAAAATGTATCATGTGTTCCTTCTTCTAAGACATATATTTAACATATGCACAAAAGGATTTTTTGTATATAAAATAGCTTGTAAGACACTTTTGCATATGAAAGTGTGGCTTTTACTATTCAAAAAATTGTTATTCAATTTATTATATGTGAATTGTGCTTTTGCATGTGGGAGTTGGCTTAGAACAAAAATTTGCATTTATATAATTGTGGTTTGTAGTAGTACTAACAAGAACAATTACATGTGATGAAGTGTATACATCCTACAAAATGTTCCATTTGATAATGATTCTTTTAAAACATATAATTTGACATAAGTGAAATGTGTAGTATATGAAACTAAGCTTGGAAGATACTTTTGCATTAAACAGTATAGTTTAAAATATTTTAGAAAAGTAGCATCTAGCAAAGTTCAATTTCTTACATACTAAGTAAAACCTTTGATATATGTGAAAAACACTAATGCAAATTAGATTTAGTTTATATTATGATGTACAAAGTGACTTTGTGAATGTGAAAAATATCATACTATTTAGAATTCCGCCATAATTCTTTAATGCAACCACTTACCATATTCAATATATAATTTTGTATATCAAAATTATTACTTCAGCTATAAGTACAATATTCTTCTTTCTAACATATTATATAAAACATAATTGTATGTAAAATAATATGCTAAGAGCTATATTTACATAGTTGACATATGTATTGCTTTTTGAAATCAACATATGCACATTTGATTTCTATTAGACATATAATAGACTAAATTTTCCCATGCTTGAAATATAATTCTTACATGTTTCTATGTATAAAGAGAGCTTTCACACTATATAGGCAAAAGCTCCACATGGAGAAAATGAGCAAAAAAAGAGTGATTTCTTTACTTTTTTTTGCAATCACTTGTTTGCATACACTTTTTTTGTTATGAAGAGATTCATATCAAAGTAATGGCAAAATATATACAAAAATCCATTATTGATTCGCCAAAACTCGCTTAAACTCCTCTCAATAACGATAGAACATATACAACATCCATTACAAATTTGTCAAAACTTGCTTATAGCCCTATCAAGTACTTATAAAGTGGATCAACTCCCTTTATCACCTTCATAATAAGTTGTATACCTTTGACACACATATCAAAAGCAATAGCTATATCTTGCCTACCAAATATAGAGCCTCCATTTAGCCCCTAAATACTAATAGTTCAAATTCTCTCAATCAGTATTGCTTGATTAAGCTCCATAATCTCTAAGAGTCCTGTTTAGCCTAGGCTTTGACATCATATTTATATATGACACAAGCATTATGTTTTACCTTGGTTATTTACCTTAGTTCATTACTATGGATATGTAACTAGACTTTAGAAGGAATATAACTACTAGTATATGTAGTTAGAATATCTATGGCCTAAAGAGGCATTATTATTCTTGATTCTTGTTGTTTATGTTGTATGAGATGATGAGACTTGGTGATGGAAACATAGTCTAATAGTTTTTGCCGTATGTCTAATAGTTTTTGCCGTATTCTATGCTCTATTTTTTTGTATTATTTCAATAGTATTCTCTATTTCTTATCTCTCTAATGATATCATGAACATTATGTACTCTTTTTTCATGTTTCATAATGTTTTCTTTAATTTTTGTGCTCATTTCCCGAAGTAGTAGGGTAGTATTTGCAATGCATGTAGTAGTTTATTATAATTCTTCATATAACAATGTAGTCTTGTTATGTATTTTTCATAAACTTAGGCTGTAACACTTTCGCAATCTTAAATATGCTTTGCTATACCTCTAGTTTAAAATTCAAGCAAAAAAGCAAATATTTGAGTTTTGTACAAACCTTGTAGTAGTAATATATTTTCTTATGTAGAATGATGCAATTCAAGGGTTAATCTTGTGTTTGTGCTTATATGCCAAAGAATTATCCTTACGCATCAATTTTATTGTATAATGAAGGAGACCTAGGAGAGAGAAGAAGAGAAGGGAGAGACTGCATAGAGGAGAGAGAAAGAGGAAGAAGATGAAAGAATAAGAGAGAGAAAGACTAGCAAAAGAGAGAGAAAGACAGGAAATGAGAGAGAAAGAGGAGGAAAGCCATGAAATCTGGAAGGAAGGAGAAAAGTGACTTGATTATTGATCAAACCAATCCCCTAATTGAGTCTCTCAACACCTTATATACCTTGTCAATATAACTGGGTATTCCCATGCTAACTCGTGTCCTACCTGTCTATCCCCACTCTTTTACATTCCATCCCGACCTCGAAGGTTTTTGCCTTCAAAATCAAAAGAGGGCTTATGGCTCACAACAAAAAGGGGAGGGGGGGGGGGGGGTTGCAGAGTACTACATTGCTCAGCATTACAAAGAAGAATATAGGTATGGGGGAGTACAATCTCATGTGGAATTGGGGCATTGAATTGTGTATATGATGTATATAACATGTGCGAGTTGATAGCATATGAGTTTGGCCTCCAATTCTTGACAATTAGGGGCTGACAAACAATGGAAAACATGTTGTCCAGAACAGGCCTGCTGGAGAAAACTGGTCATAACTTCCTATGGGTAGCTCCGATTGAGGCGTGTGACATGTCAAAACAAAGCTCATGAAGCGTGCTTTCAAGCCATATAGGTGACACTTGACTGTCATTAATGTAGGGTAAAAAATGCTCTGAAATAGTATGCTGTCTGTAAGTTGTCTACATTTCAGACTGGGGCAAATTTAGCTACTGCTCAATCAAAATTGCATCCTTGAAGTAGGGAAAGAACTACACTGGTGAAATGCTGATCAGGATAGGGATTTCCAAGACCATTCCGTTCCCTGGGATCAAATGGATAACGTGCATAATAAGCATCAAGAGCACAAGGGTCATCCATATAAGCATGGATCACCATACTACCACAGGGGTCAAAAGGATAATTGTGATCCAATGCATCCACTATATCATAGAAGTAATTCATGGTGTCATCGCCAAGCACTGATGGTGGCACAAGATCCTTACCGACCCATATGGTAGCATGCATTGACTTGTCCATAAACTTGTTGGGAACCACTAGATCAAATCGGGCTGGAGCAGATGAGGCTGCAATCAATATAGCATTCACTGCATCAATCCCTAGGAATTTCATGTCCATGAGTTTCATATGCGTGGCTACTAATGGGCATTCAAAGTTAAGGGCCTTGGGCTGATGGGGCATCTGCATGAGCCTGCAGCAGTGAGATGCTCTCATCATGGCATTGTTCTTGAGAAGTATCGTGTGGCTCATAAGGATGCGCATGTTGCTTATAGTCATGATCAAGTGGATGATGATATCGAGCACTCCATTGTTGATAATGATGTTGCTCCCCATGTACATACTCATATACATTTGCATGATGTTGTCCATGTACATAATGCTATCTAGATGGTTGTCCATGTATGTGACCAGAATGTAGTTCATAAGAACATATATAGTCATCAGATGCATGCTGTCCAAAATATTCTCACTCTTCATATGCATGTTGACCATAAGGAGGCACATGCATTTGCCTTTGAACACAATATTAGTGAGCTTGGGAATCTCCCAATTCCCATTTTTTGAATACTAAAAAGGTGGCACCCAGATAACATGCCCATAAGTTTCTCAATTCCCATAATATTAGTGAGCTTGGGAATCTCCCAATTCCCATTTTTTGAATACTAAAAAGGTGGTACCCAGATAACATACCTAGATAACATGCCCATAAGTTTCTCAAAACCATACGATCTGACCTATCATTGGAAAGAGCTTGAAAAATGTAATCTATTGAGCTATAGAGCACTCGATTTGGAGTTATAGTGTTCAAGTTATGACAAATCCAAATATTTGACCACGTGTCCCAAACTTATGGGAAATTCCCATATTCCCCAATATGGTGTTTTTGCACATCGAACTCATGCCAATGGTCATGGTACTCATAATGTCTATGAGAATGCCCATACATGCCTTGCTGACCAAAATGTCCATGGGTGCCATGCTGCCCATGCAATACATGAGGGCCAAACTGATTATTAGGGCCTTACTGCCCAAAATTCCCATGTTGCCCATGCAATACATGCAAACCAAACTGAACATTGGGTCCTTGCTGCCCAAAAATGCCATGTGCATGCTGCCCATGTACTCCCTGCATACTATGCTGCCCAAAATTTGCATTTTGCCCTTGCATATAGCTTCCACTACGAGGGAGCTACTGTCCCAAGGATGGGCTAGAAGGGTTCGTCATAGGTGATGGGAGAATGGGTTCATCATGTCACATAGGGCGCTCACCCAACTCATAGGTGCTATGGGGAAGGCCATGGGTGCCACCAAAACCTTGTGGGTTACGCCCAGTCTCCAAGGTAGGAGGGGAGTTGGCCTCACGGGGAGGGACATGCTCCTTGAGCTGAGTTGAGGAGGGTGCGATGGCGGGGATGAGGGCACCCATGCGCTCAATGAGTAAGTCCATATTGGCCATCATCTGGGAATGACACGGATCTTAGTGGGTTTCCATCTCCTTATGGCATTGTTCCAACTCTCGATGTCGGTCTGCATGACAAGTCTCATGTGCATACAACATGGTTGAGCATAGAGAAGCGGTCCATCTCGGGGGCACCCTCTTCAAACATGTCTTCATGATCCTATTGGTGGGTTGAGCTAGGATCATTCGTTGAGGCATGGGAGTCCCTTATTCCATGCTAGAAGTCCTCTTGGGCCTTTGCTTTACCCTTGTGGCCTGCCATCCCAAGTGCAGTCCACCTGACCCCTTGTTACAGAAATGGCAATATCTTGAGCTAGGAAGCTCCAATTGCCAAATTTTTTTATTCAATTTAAATCTCTCAATACCATCTACGAGGCTATGTAAAAATATATCTGACAATAAATGATTAGGGCTTTGCTGTAATTGACTTTTGTGGGCTCACTCTGTAGGACTGCTGCTTGTACCACAGTACCTCTAAGCACAAAATTAGGTGTATCTCCCAAACCTTAGGGCAGAATGGGAATATTTTTGGCTCAGATCAAAGGGGATGATGCCCTCTTCAAATCAAGCTATGGGGTTTGTGCTCAGTCACATAAGAAGGCTTTACTGTAATTGACTTTTGTCAGCAGTTCCCTGAGTCTGCATCCCTACAATCCTTTGCAACTTCCATGCATCACTATGCGCGGGAACCATTGCCAATATGAACCAAATAGTTGCTTCTTAGGGATAATACATTGCCACAAGAGCATAAACTTGTCAAATATGATCATCTCATGACCACATAAGCATCACTGCAAAATAAGGGTACATAATTGCCAACATAGACAAGTTCATCGACATCTCAATGTTAACATGAGCATATAAGTGCCACCATAAGTGTCATTGTCAAGAAAAATCAATGTTTCAATATCCTTTGAAATTATGATATAATATCTGAGGCATAACCATACCACATCCATAGATCAATTAGCATCAAAACACCTATCATGCACTCCCATGTCTAACACTGTCATTGTCAGCATGTCAAATGAGCTAGTCTGGGGCTGACTATAGGGATGCTTGTTGTGATACATGTAGGATAGCACACAAGGATTCCAAGCTTGCACAATTGCATGCTATCATATGTTGTCTGGTGTGTACTCTGATCCAAATAGATCATGCCTTGTTTATCACATCAGTATTTTCAATCTTGCCCGCATACATGATCTTTTGATGGAAGTCAAGCATCCATATCCCCATATCAGAATTGAGCCAATTCTCTATTTTTGAGTCCTCAACTATGAAATTGCCATGGAGCAAGATGTAGCACATTGGGAGTTCCATAAACGTGTGAGGTTACTTTCCTTTGCATTGTATCACCAAGAGAAAAATGAGACTGGAATGCTAAAACTGAGAGAGAGAAGAAAGAGGAAGCAAATGCTCAAGCAAAGAGGAAAGATGAAGGCACAAAACTCAAGGACATGAAAGTTAATGGCTCATTGAGTGACTCACAGCCTTAGTCTCATGCTATGGAGGTCAAGGATGTGAAATTCAAGTCTGATGCTGTTGATGAAAATAACGATGGCACTGATAAGGTTGATGATTCCAGAAAGGATGATGATGGAAAGAACGAGAATGTGGATGTGAACGAAGATCATCCAAAAGAGAACAACAAGAAGGTCAAAAGTGATGTTACTAACAAAAGCAAAGATGGAGCCGATAATAAGGAAGCTCGATCCAATAAGATAGTTGAGGCCAGGCCAGAGCTGAAAGCTGTGTGTGAGAAGATGGATGGGCTTGGTTTGCGGGACTACCTTGTAAAGCATAAAAAGGATATTAATGCACTACGCAAAGAGCTGCATTCTACATTAAAGTGTGCAACAAATCATGTTGCCATGGCTTTCATGGTTGTGGAGGAGTATCAACCTTAAGAGCAAGGCCTAGGAGGCAAGAAAAAAGAGTCTGGTGGTACCTCTGCTAGTCGCAAGGCATGCTTTCACATTCTTGAGGGTCTGGGTTCTTTGTTACAGGAGGGTCATGTTACTCTCCCTCCCAAAACCAAGGAAAGTTTGAGAAATCTTGCAAATGCATGGAAGTTGAAGGTCAAGCTAGAGAGTGCAGATGTTTTTGCATTGGCAGTCATTCATAGTTTCTTGCAGCTCATTGCAACATTTGGACTGGCTCCTGAATATGAAAAGGATGACCTGTGAAGCCTTATGGTTTGTACTGGCGGACGCAAATAGATTCCTGGCCTTTTCTGTGCCCTGGATTTTACTTCAAAGGTCCCAGATTTGGTGCAACAGCTGATAAAATGTAGCAAGAGGTTGGAAATTGTCTCTTTGATACACGAATTTGAACTAATAGAGAAATTTCCCCCTATGCCATTGCTTAAGGCCCATGTGAAGGATGCAAAAAAGAAGGCCTCACAAGCCATTACAAAATCTAGCTCAGATGACAAGGGTGATCACATCACAAAAGAGCCTGTTGCTACTAAAGCTGTTCTAAATTGTATTAGTCATTACAAGCTTGAAAGTCAGTATCCTACTGAGGGCCTTCAAAAAAGGGGAGCTGAGTTGGAGAAAATGAAGTCAGAGAAGAAAATGGCCCCGGAGCCTAACCCAACCCCTTCAGCCCCTTCATCCAATGTTGATAAGAAAAGGGGTTCAGATGCTATCACGCTTACAACATCAAAGAAACCTCGTGCAGCTATGGTTGTATGTGCGTCTCATGGAGTAGGTGAATTCTTTAAGTCCCTTGAAAGGCCACAATTTCTTGGTGGTGAGAGATGAGACTTTGGGGTGAAAGGTCACAGTTTCCGATGGGTGAAAGATGTGAATTTGGAGGACCATGGGCTGGCATTTTGGATCTTGCATCTCTTGATGAAACGGAGAGTCCTCCCTCTGCTCAAATAGATTTTTTCACAAAGGACTCACCACTGATAAGAGATCTATGGCCATCAAACATCGATTTTCAAAACGTGATACTGCTTTTGGGCTGTAGACAACAGGCATAGTAAAGATCTTTGCTATGGCCTTCAAGAAAGCTACCATCCCCCTGTAGTACTCCATCACTGCCCCTTACAGCTCCTGTGTGTCTTCCAAGAAAGCTACCATCTCTGCCCGTGTACCTAAAAATTAGGGTTTATTGTTGGAAAATGAGACTAGATTTGAGGGAAAGGAAGGATCTAAAAACTAAGCTCCGATACCAACTGTAATGAAGGAGACCTAGGAGAGAGGAGAGAAGGGAGAGTATACAGAGAGGAGAGAGAAAGAGGAAGAAGATGAAAGAAGAAGAGAGAGAAAGACAGGAAAAGAGAGACAAAAATGAGGGAAGCCATGAAAGCTGGAAGGAAGGAGAAAATTGACTTGATTATTGATAAAATTGATGCCCTAATTGGGTCTCTCAACACCTTATATACCCTGTCAGTATAATTGGGTATTCCCATGCTAACCCGTGTCCTACCCGTCTATCCTCACTCTTTTACATATTGAAATGAAGCAATTCTAGAGAATTGTAGGAGTTATTTGTAAGATAGCAATAGTATGAATCTTTAAGGAATTATAGAAGAGAAGAGGGAGAATCTAAAACCTTGGATGAGAATAGTTATACAACCTACATAGAGGATTACTAGGATGTACATACCTCTGTAGCTCATTCTCTTGCTAGTTCAAAAGAAAAAAAGAAACCAATTACTATTACCCAAACTCAAATTACTCATCTCATCAAGTGGATGAAAGATTGCAACATTTAGTATTTTGAGTAAAGTCGTCCTATTCGCAGACTTCTAATGTGGCAGCAAAGAAATCTCTTACCTTTGTTGAGAAGGCCAAGGAGGTAGCCCCAAATCAACCAATTAACCCTAACATTAGGACTTCCGAGTTTTTTGGAAAGAAGAAGAAACATCTTGATTACCATGCTAGCTAGTTTGAGACAAGATATTCCTATTTTGTGAAGGGTCTAGATAAGAACATTGTAATTAAAATTGCTAAAATTAAATTCTAGGCAAATGCCACTATAGATGTTCTAGATGATACTACTCAGAGGGTAGAGAAGAGACTTGGAAAGAGCAAGTCCAAAAATAAGTGTCAAAGCTTTTGTAAGATTGACCATTGAACTTGACAGAACACTTACTTTAAGCATCTCATCAGACTTGGCAATGGCTATCTCTTGCATAATGTATACATCCTCTAAACTCATTGATCTATCCATTGTTCTCCCAAATCACATGAAAGCATGAGAATGAATTCTAAAGGCCATTTTTGAAGTGGAAAAGAGCTTGAGAAGCCATCAAAGACCAATTTTCATGCAAAATGAAACAATTCTGGATCGATGAGTTGGAGTTTTCCTAGATAGAGTTCAATGCTAGGAACCCAACGCAAGTCTTAGTTTGTCAATCGAAGTCCATTTGACCCCCCATTTAATCCCCCCAAGGTTTCATGTAATGAAGTAGCTATATGATCTGGGAGCTGAAAAGCACATGATAGTGGCCAACTTTATAGATTTCGGCATCACGAAGCTAGCTGTACAGATGATTCTCAAATTTGAGCTTGTTTGCCCCTCCAAAAGCGAAAAGACCACTTCGGCTAGTGTGAACTAAAAAATGTGAACCAGTTTTTTTAAAGCTTAAATAAGCTTCATGATATGAAACAACCCAACTTACTAAAACGTGGGGGGAGGGGGGGGGGGGCATTTGTTAGGCCCCCCCAAATTTCAAAAATTTTAATGATTTTTGAGATCATCACCATCCTGGGCAAGCTCTTGGCAGCAAAATGCATCAATTCTTTGCCCTCCATTGCTTTGGAAATGATAAAAAATGATGCATTCTACAACAAGATCTGATTTTAGTATTTCTCTCTCCTCTCTTCTCTTGTGGTTTATTCTCATGGATCAATGTAAAAGCGAGGGGGATGGACTGAGATGGACGGTTTTGATCGTGCAATGATGCGGGAGTGGAAAGAGACATGAATCAAGGTTGGATGAAAGAGCGTCAATGGGCCTCCAACGTCGAAAAATACACATCAAATGAGCGATTTTATTAGAAAAATGTAGATTTTATCGTTTTATGATCAATTGTTATTTGAAATGGTTAGTAATGTTTTTATTTGATTTTCCATACTCTAATTGATCAGTCATGTTAAAGAAATAATAAAAAATAAGTTGTTTAATAATTTTATGCAAAACACGCAAAACCCAAGACTAAGCGATTTAGGAAAAAATATGTGGTTTTTGGATTTTTGGTATGTATTTGTCGTTCCCATGGAATGAAATATGCTAAGAAAATAATTTTTCATAAGAGAATTTAGTCTAAACCAAAAAATCAGTAATTGTCAGTAATTTTATATTAA
This sequence comes from Lygodium microphyllum, assembly GCF_053477565.2. NCBI lineage: Eukaryota > Viridiplantae > Streptophyta > Polypodiopsida > Schizaeales > Lygodiaceae > Lygodium > Lygodium microphyllum. The sequence goes on from NC_141164.1 coordinate 112,266,079, forward strand.
AAATAGGAAAAATAGAGAAAATTCCTTTTTTTCATAAAAATAAGAAAAAATAAGATATATGTTTGTGAACATATGATAGAGTTGAAACATGAGATTTAGCCTAGGTTCATCCCTATCTCTTTGTTAGAGTGATTTTTTATCGCTCTCAATAAAGAAAAATACATAAAAAACGCACCTTACACCTATCAGCACATGCATAAATTTAAATGGTAGGGAGTACGCAGTTGTTGAGTATAAAGTATGTTAAACTCTGATATTTCATGGTGCATATCATATAGAGTTCGTAGTGGTTTAAAACTTAAAGGGACCAGTAGCAGAAGAAAGCTCGGTACTAGCCCTAAGCAACAAAGCATCGTTGAAGTAAAAGCAAATCATGAAAAGAATTGTCTTTGAATTTTTTTACATTGTTAATTGTTAATGAATTAATTTGGTTTAAAACGATGGTCATATACACACTTACATTGATGCACCATATGGTACCATATCCTGGATGCATAGCACATGTTTGTATGAGTGATGATTGACGCTGAGAGTGTGAGGTATCCCAAGTTGTAGGGCTAAATATTTGGTTCCTTGGAAGTTATTTCGTGAGGTTTATCTATCATCTCTTGGATCAAATTATCAAAAGACAAGACTTTTTTTTGAATGTTTTTTATGTTCACAGCACATCTTGGGCCAATCCCTGACCTTTAGGAGAGCCATAGTGGAGCCACGATGATCAACTGAGGGGTGCTCCCTGTGTGTGCTACGTGGTGTGTAGCACCAGCATGTTTATGGACTCCCTTCTGAGGAGTGGGGAAAGAATTATTCATTAGACTACAAAAACGTACAATTGCAAAGTTCTTAGATGCCCTTGGTCCTGCAAGGCCGTGTGGGGTGGTTTTAGGTGAGTAGTAGAGGCCTAGCTAGTGCTTTAGAGCTAGTGTTGAGCCCATTTTAGGTCCCGATAGGTAGTACATTTGCCAAGAGCCGCTAATAAGTGCTAGTTTTTGAATCTTGGTCAACGATTTTGTTCGTATATGCCAAAAGGAAATGAGTAGATTCAAAAGATCATCAAGCCAAACTTCAGAAGCAAGAAAGTCTAAATTGGGGCCAGAGAGTGGGCTGAGATTATTAGAAGATATTATTCACAAAAGAGTGGTCCAATATCCTTACAAGGGCAGGGTCTTAGTAACCCTAGCTCGATGCATAGTTTGTTAAGAGGAGGAAGTTTTAGTACTTCCCCCCTTCTAGTCAGTCCGTTCACTTCAAGTGGAGTAATAGTTCACATCATCCAAACTCCTTTAGTGAATCTAGTTGTCACCATGGCACAACACATTGCAATCCTAGTAGGAGTGCTAGACTTGCCAGTCTTAGGGTTTTGTCTATCCATTTTTAATGGGTTAGTAGAGGAAGATGTGGAACTTTATGTCAATAAATTTCAAAAGTTAATGTTTAACTGTTGAATTCAAGATGAAGGACACTTAGTGATGTTCTTTAATATGACTCTGAAATGATGAGTTGTAGTATGGTATCATAGCCTAAAAGATGGAACCATGACTAAGATTGAATTTTTCTTTATGGACTTCTGAAGAGAGTTTTCCCCCTCCCCTCCCCTCCCTCAGGGAGATTGTTGGGACCTAAAACGGGCCCGACACTGACTCTAAGCACTAGCCAGGCCTCTCTACACTCAAAGAACACAACCCCTTGGCCTTGCGGCCAAGAGCGTCTAAGCGACACACTGCCCTAACTTCTATCGTTAATTTTGTGTTTGTTTTGAATTGTAATTCAATGGTTAAGCCTTCCCCGCACTCCTCAGAGGGAGTCCCTGCACATATCTTGATGTAAAACACCTCGTAAGCAAAGACAATAAGAGGTACCCCTTGGCTGAATGCCACGGCCCCACTATAGCTCTCCTACATCTTGGGAATTGGCCCCTCAATGCACCACCAACACAAATAACGTGTACGTCATAAACTCCACTCTTGTTTTCAAATGTTCCAGGAGATAAGATATTTCCTCACTTTATAGTTCCCCAAGGAACCCGATCATCTAAACCTACAGCTTAGGTATCTCACATACTACATGTAGGTAATACGTATAGGAAAACAATTGCAATGCATCCAAGAATGATGCCATGTGATATGCAGAATGCAATTTTTTATGAATCAACGTGTTTAATCCATGTCAAGAAATTGAAGGAAATGTTTGTAGGTATGCCAAGAAACTGAAGGAAGTATTCTGTAAGTTGCAAACATATAATCCTATTACATCTTTACTGCTCAGTTGTAATATCTTTTGGATGGGTTAGACTTTAACATTCAAGTGCAGTTGAGTAGTGTTGCTCTTACTGACATTGATATGGCTATTACAAGAGCAGAGGAGCTAGAATTGGGATTGCAAGCGGCTTATGTGTGACCATTCCTATGGCTAGTCAGATGGCTCACCACCAAATGTTGGAAGCCAAACGATAAATCCTACTGTTGTTCCAAGAAATCAACAACCAACTCCCAACCAAGTGGTGAGGCCAATGGAAAAATAGGTAGACAATCGCGGCTATGAGTCAAGTGCATCGAATGTCCTTGGCGAAGTTTAGGATATGATGAAGCAATATATTGATGTGATCACTGAACAATATAGTCAAATAGCCATTGATGTTAATTTTCTTAAGAAGCAACAGAATTTGATAGGGAGTAGACGTCCTGAAGAGGGTGCCTTCTCAAGATTAAGCTCTAAGTGGTGTGGCGGCCAACATTTCCTTACGAATTGTCCAAATGTTAAATATGACATATGAAAAAAGTTCGGCCACCTAGCTAGTACTTGTTGGAGCAAGATTAGTTCTCTCCAGCACCAAGTCCAGTTAATCATCGAGTGCAAGGAAACAATCTTCAGTAAGATGAAGGACCGAAGCAAATACTACAGAGAGGGAAAGCTATGGTAGAGAAGTTGCGTAGTGGTAGTGAAGTCACTCTTATTGAAGTTGTTTGTGTCAATGGCACTGAAGCTTTTAACCTATGGGTTATTACGAGAGGTCAAAAGGGTAAAAAGAAGCCGACAAAGACAATGTAAAACCTATTGAGGGAAACCCTAAGCAAAATGATAAGGGGACACAAGTCCTTAATCCCGATATGGAAGGTAGATCTCTAAAGACCGTAATAGATGGTGAAGCTGACCCAAAAAAGGATAAGGAGTTACCAAAGAAGGAAAAAGCCAATAAAGAGTAACCAAAGCTAATTCAAAGACCAAATGAGAGAATGGTCTGGCAAGAAGAGCAAGCTCTTGCTACTTATCACGAATTTGATCTGGAGTCCTCTTTGTGAAGTTAAGCCAGATGTAAACCCCATGCAGTTGATTAAGTTTTCTCTAGGAGTGTGTAAAGAATTTAAGAAGACTCTTCACATTGGGTATATTGTTGAGCCCTTAGGAGTAGTGCAAGTAGGAGACGATTGTTTTGAACATGCTAAAACACATCTCCCAAGGGTAGCAGCATATGTCGATGGAATATTAGTGGACCATGCTATTGTGGACACATGATCCTCTATCAACATTATGAGTTCGGAATTGATGGAGAGGTTGGAATTAGAAATTAAAAAAGATGCCTCCATGATTCTTTGAATGGCTGATAACAATTTAAGACAACCTGAAGGTTGCATTATTAAAGTCCATGTGACCATTGCTAATATTAAATGCATTTTGGACTTTAGGATCATCAGGTTTGCAAGGTGACCTAGCTATCAAGTATTGTAGGTAGGCCATGGATCTTTACAAGTAGACTGTTGATATACCCACTGGTCGATTGATCTTTAGCAGCAAAGGTGCTAGACATGTAGTAGTAGATGCCTATTCTGAACCTCTTCAAAGTGAGAGAGTTCCTTTATCCTCGTCAGAGTTAGATACATTAGATGCTCCATGTCTGCAAGTCAAGTAACAAATCCAACAAGGGGTCCACCTATTGTGAGTCATTGTCAAAGTGGTGAATCCAACAAGGGGTCCACTTATTGCTAGTGAGTCATCGTCAAGTGACGAATCCAATAAGGGGTCCACTACACAAAGGATATCTACCAAGTAACTTTGAATGAGCCAATAGAAGCTTTGGAGAGGATAAGAGATGCAGACGTAATCGAGTTAGACCTTGGTATGCTAAATGATTCACGGTTAATTAAATTAGGGTCCATGCTTAATTTGGAAGAAAGGAAGAACTATGTGTCCTTGATTAAGGAATTTTGTGATATCTTTGCTTGGAATTATGATGAACTGAGAGGTATTCCTCACAACTTGGCTATTCATACTATCCCCTTAAAGGAAGGTAGTTGCCATGTGAGACAAAAAGTAAGGCGTATACATTTTGAATTAAGGGATGGACTATTCAAAGAACAAACAAAACTACAAAATGTTGGGCTGATATTTCCAGTTCAACACATAGAATGGTGTTCACAGTTGCTATCAGGAAGAAGAAGAATAATCAAATTCAGCTTTCCATAGATTTTAGAGAGCTTAATAAGTAGACGGTTAAGGATTACTATTCACTACCATTTATTGATCATATTTTAGATCAATTAATAGGTAGGGAAATCTATTCCTTTATGGATTGCTTTGCTGGATATAACCAAATAGCTATTATGGAGGAAGACAAGCTGAAAATGACATTTATCACTGTCTTTGGTATCTTTGCATATCATGTGATGTCCTTTGGGTTATGCATTGTGCCTGGTTCTTGGCAACAATTGATAAGACTTTTAGTGATATCTCCTGAGAGAAGTTAAAAGTCTTTATTGATGATCTAGGGGAAGCCACCACAAGGGAAAGAAAACTGATCATTCTAAGGAAATTTTTTGAGTGTTGTAGAAAATTTTTCATTGCTCTTAATCCTAGAGTGTGTCTTTGGGATGCCCTATGGATTGTTATTGGGCCATGTGGTTAGTTTGGTCCCTATATTGCGGCTTACCCTGAAAAGATAAAGATTATAGTCGTTATGGGACTACCACGTACTCCTAAAGAGGCATAGATCTTTCTATCATCAGTAGGATAGTCTCTATGAGACTGCCGCATACTCCTAAAGAGGCATGGATCTTTCTATCATCAATGCACTGGAAGAAAGAGAGTTGTCATTGATGAACCTCCTATCTTTTAACTATTTGTTTGAGTGGAATGAAGCCTGTCAAGTATCGTTCGAGTATAAAGCAGGAATTAGCAAAAGCACCAATCCTAAAACCACCCAAAAGAGGTGATATTTTCTATATATTTGTGGTAGCCATAATACATAGTATCAGTGCTTATGTTTAGCCAAAATTTGGGAAGAGAAATGGTATTATCCAATAGCCATTACTAGTAGGAAATTGGGGATATCTAAAGTCAATTATATGTACATGGAGACATTGTGCCTTGGAATGGTCTTTCGTGATGAAGAAATTTAGGCACTATATTTTCAATGAGAAGGTAGTATTTTCACAAAGGTAGAAGAACTTAGATTGTTGATGAACAAGTTACAGCCGCTTTTGATGGTTTAGAAAAGTAGTTAATCACTTTGCAAGAGTTTGATTATGAGATTAGGAGTAAGCCACCAAAGCTGCATGGTATTGTGGAATGTCTTGTGGATTTTGGGAAGCCAAAGGAAATTCTAGCTGAAGGAAGTGATATTGAAGGTCTATTTAGAATCAATACAAGTTCCATTCCTTCCTAGTCTATAGCTATAACACATTATTTATCTACAAGAGGATTTGGGACTGCTCTATCAAAATCTAAAAAGAGAAAGATTAAGCAACAAGCCCTATGTTTTTCAATTATAGCAAATGTTTTGTATTGGAGAGGAATAGACACATTTATTGTTGTTGTGTAGTGCCTGATGAGGTACCATTCATTCTTGTGAGAAGTGCCATGATTTAGCACATTTTGGGGACATTTTGTTGGCCGTCTTACTACCCAAAAAGCTCTCTCTACTAGCTATTGGTGGCCATCGATTTTCAAGGATGCTTTCAGTTATGTTAATCATTGTAATGTTTATCAAATACACGATGCAAGGGAGAATCGTAAGCAACCTCTAAACACTATTTTGGTTACATTACCCTTTGAAAAATGGGGTATTGATTTTTTGGGACCAATATACCCTTCATCAACTATGCTAAAGCGGTATATTCTTGTAGCGATGAACTACTTTACAAAGTGGTTTGAAGGTTGAGCAATGGTGAATGATAATGCTAAGGAGATGGCAAGTTTCATTATGGTGCAAATTATTTTCCATCTTGGTCCATTGAAGGAGATAGTGTCTAATCGAGGGACATACTTATTGAATACATTTATTAGCCTTGACTGAAGCTTTGAAGAATAAGTATAATAAAACTACCTTGTGTAATCCTCAAGCCAATGACCATGTTGAGAGTAGGAATAAAGAGTTGGTGGGAGTCTTATCCAAGATAGTATTAAAAAGTAAGCATGATTGGGATAAGATATTATATGTGGCACTATGGGCTTACAACAAGACATTCAAGATAACTACATGCCACACCCCATTCAATCTAGTGTACGGGGAAGAGTGTGTTTTGCCATTGGAAATAGAGCTTTCTATTGTGCATTTTTCTCTCAATCATTCATTTTGGGAGAGGCAAAAGTGTTACAATAAAGATATACTTCTCTTGCACATCTTGATGAGATTCAATTGTAGGCTTTACTCCATCAAGAATTAGGGAAGAAGAAGAGAATGAAAGACCTTCATGATCTTCGGGCTAAGAAGTATAAATGTGTGAAAGGTCAGTTGTTGTTGTATTATGATGCTCGTGCTGAGCTATTTCTAGGTAAGTTGGAACCCAAATGGGATGGACCATACAAAATTGTACGTTTAGGAAAGAATGGCTCCACAATCCTTTTAGCAAATTTGCAAGGGATAGAGTTTAAGAATAAAGTTAATTTTAATAAGCTGAGAAGCCTTACTATGTGTAAGGACTGACATTGAGCTTGGTGCCTGTATAGGTCCTTCTTCTTGATTTAGCTTTAAATTATAGTTTTAGGTACCAATACACAATCGGATGGGACAAATCATTCCCTATCCTGAGCATTCATATCTAGAGCAATGTTACCACCAAGGCTGAGTGATCTAGTGGAGTAAAGGTTATCAGGTTATTGAGTGGCAAGACAGATCTTTTACATGGGAAATTAAGGTCTTTTGCCAAGGTCGAGTAATCTAGTGGAGTAAAGGTTATCAAGTTATTGAGTGGCAAGACGGATCTTTTATGTGGGAAATTAAGGTATTTTGCCACCATTGTTAATAAATTTTGATTAGCATTCCTATCAAATTTAGCAAGGAAGGAGGGATTCTACTTGTTATACATCCTCTCTCTTGGCTTGATTTTGATTATCATAAGTATGAGTGAGCTAATTAGTATGGCATAGCCTATCAATGAAGACTGGGCCTATACTTTATATTTTGATAGAGCTTCTAGAGGGCCCACTAAGCATGTAAGTGATGGTGTGGTCATTAAAGATCCTCAACGTTGGGTTTTTACAAAGATAGGAGTCTACTTAGGACCTTCTTTTACTAATAATATGGTAGAATACAAGGCCTTGATTATGGGGATGAATGTAGCCCAATGTGGCGATATCTAGCGATTATTGGTAAAAGTTGACTCACAGTTAGTAATCAATTAGTTGAATGGCACCTACAGTGTGCCAGATCCCATTTTACAAATGCAATATCGTGCAGCCTTGGATATGTTGCATATCTTTGAGACAGTGACCTGTTAGTTAGTTCCTCGACAGTGGAATCACTTTGCGAATTCCCTGGATAATTATGCTTTCATTAGTAGCCATGATGTTGTTTTTCATGAAAAGAAGATGAATAAGCAGCTTGAGCAGATAGTTGACATTATTAGGGTGATCTTTTACTATGAGGAGCCTCCTTTATCATACAACTAGCTAAACAACTTGCAATAGATGCTTTAGTGGCCCATGACCATGATGTTAGACTAGATGTATCAGTTCCATAGACATAGTCTACTAGAGATAGATGTCAGCTTGATGGATTTGCACCCTTTATGGACTATGTTATGGTGACAGATTTTGGTGAGCCTCTTACTTTTGAGGAGGCTATATGCAGAGGTGATAATCACTCTTGGGAGAGGGAATGCAGTCAGAGTTTGATTCACTGTAGAAAAATCATACATGGGATTTGGTTCATTTGCATAGTTGGAAACATGTATTGCCATGCAACATTTCCATGCAAGTGCATAATCAAGTTGAAGAGTATCCTTGGATGCCCCAAACTAGCGTATAAGGCCTGTTTTTCTCAATTTTGGTCCAAGGGAGCTCTTACAATTACCTTCTAACATTAGCCTTGGACTACTTTGGGGTCTTCTTGTTGACACGTCCTATTTTGGCCACCGATGGTTAGTTTGGATTATGAGTCACTATGTATGTAGGGGGTTAGCTACACACCTGATGCCCTAGTATAGGGCTTGAGGAGCCCTTATCCTTGGTTGGTTTTGTGCCATCATAGAGTTATGGTAGGACCAAGGGATTGTTTCAGCAGTATGCTACTAAATGGTAGTAAAGTGGTTTATCTCATAAGGCCAAGAGGGCCATTTCTATAGGGTTCTAAAGTTTTATTTCATAAGGCTAAGAGGGCCAGTTTGTTGGTTGTGAACTGTTATATTCCTTTAGGCCAAGAGGGCCATGTGTTTGTTTGGTGCATGTACATTTAATGGTTTTTTGTTTTAGTGATTGCATCAGACAGGTTTGATGAAGTACCTAGAGGAGAGATTTAGTTGCGTGGGAGCTTCTTGTGGTCATTCCAAGTGGTGTCATTACCTTTCTAAGTTTCCCCCTTAAGCAAACAATATTATATGTGTATATGGGAGTTTATTTTCTTATTAAGGATTGGCAATCAAGGCATGAAGTCCTAGGGTTTGATTAGGTATATTATCTAGGGAAGGTTTGAGTAGTTGTCTACCTCTTGTTAAGACATTGTCAAGCATTGAAGGTCTATTTTAGAAGGTAGTCCTAGTGACTGTGTTCTGTTAGCCTATTAGGTAGTTGTTCTAGGAGTCGTTCCTAATGCAAGGTAATCAGAGAAGCCTATTGAAGTATAAACAAGAGGAAAATCTGAATATGCTTGAAAGATAAAACAATACAAAGGTGTATGAAAAGGGGTTCTAACCCTTAAAAAGAAGATAAATGAAAAAACCTAAAAATAGTTTATTATCACATTGTGAAGGCTTGGTAGGTCCTTGGGGACGAGCTAATACCTTGTCTTCCTAGGGGTAGTAGCTAGCCAAAATAAAGAAATAAGGAGGTTTGGAGCGAAAATAGAAGTGAGCAGAAAAGAAATGAATTAAATGTCACTCTATGAGATCTTGGTAGGTTCTTGGATACCGAGTCAGAACCTGTGGCAGCCGATACCCTATTCTCCTTGGGTCACTCTACACTCCACTCCCTCCTTTTTACATGCCTGAGTGTGGAAACTTTGAAAGAAAAATGTGTTAAATGAAAATATATGATGACGAGGCTATAAGAGTCCTCGCCTAGTAGAAGTTCCTGGTCCACTTGTCCTAAGTTAGGTAGCTAGTTCCAGACCACCACTAGGATGACCTCTTTGATGGTTCTTTTAGCTAGTCTATGTTGGAGTAGTTAGTTAGTGACTTGCTCTGGATTTCTGTTAGAATATGCTAGGCCTATCTCTTAAGGATCTTTATGCCTTGATTTTGTCAATGGATAGGGTGAGAGCTATTCTTGTGTTTTTTTTAGCATATGTTTTGTGGCAGCTTGATGCTTTTTCTGGTTGTTGTTTGTGAAGATTAGTTCATGGGATTCCACGAGCTGAGTTGCCCTATTCCATGGTCACCAATGAGAGTGAAGTTTAAATGTTATTTTTGATTCCGAAAAGATCTTGGGAGGCCATCAAAGAACAAATGTTAATGCAAAATGAAATGGTTGCAAAACGATGAGCCGGAGTTTTCTAGATGGAGTTTGATGCTAGTAACCCAACACAAGTCTCAGTTTGTCGATCAATGTCTCTTTGGAACCCCCATTTAATCCCTATAAGGTTTTCCATTATGAAGCACTTATATGAACTGAGAGCCAAGAAGCACATGACAGTGGCCAAGGTTATAGATTTTGGCATCACGAAGCGAGTTGTCTAGGCATATTTCAAATCTAAGCTCGTTTGTCCCTCGGAAAGCAAAAAGACCACTTCGACCAAAGTGTGAAGAAAAAATGTGAACCACTTTTTTAAAGCTTAAATTTTAAGCTTAAATAATTTTCATGTGATGAAACAACACGACTTATCAAAATATGGAGGGGGATGCTATTTTTTTTCGTCACCTCCAAATTTTCATTTTATTATGAATTTTGGAATCAGCACCATCATGGGCAAGCTCTTGGCAGCAATATGTATCAATTCTTCACCCTCCATCACTTTAGAAACGATAAAAAATGACGCATTCTACAGCAAGTCTATATTTTAGTCTTTCTCTCTCCTCTCTCCTCTTGTGGTTTGTTCTCATGGATCGATGTAAAAGAGAGGGGAATGCATTGAGATGGACGGTTTTGATCATGCAATGATGCAGGAGTGGAAAGACACATGAAGGGTGGATGGATCGTCAGTGGCCATGGAAGAGTATGAGCAGGCCGCTAACGTCGCAAAATGTGCATCATAATGAGTGTTTTTATGATAAAAATGTGGATTTTATCATATTATGATCAATTGTTGTTTGAAATGGCTAGTATTGATTGTATTTGATTGCCCATACTCTGATTGATCAGTCATGTTCAAGGAATCATTAAAAATCCATCGTATAATAATTTTACACAAAACATGCAGAACTCGAGACTAGACGGTTGAAGGGGAAACATGTGATTTTTGGATATTTAGTGTGTATTTTCCATTTCCATGCAATGAAACATGCTACAAAAATTATTTTCAATAAGAGCAATGAGTCTGAACCAGAAAATCAATAATTATCAGAAATTTCCTTTAAATAAATAAGAAAAATAGGAGAAAATAATAAATATTAGATTTTTAACATTATAAAAATAAGAAAAAATAAGATTTATGTGTGTGGATGTATGATAGAGCTGAAGCATGAGGCTTAGCCTCACTTCAGTCCTATCTCTTTGTTAGAATGAGTTTTTTATCGCTTTAAATAAAGAAAAATACATTAAAAACACACCTTACACCTATCAATGCATGCAAAATTTTAAACGGTAGGGTACAGTAGGTAGTTGTTGAGTGGATAAAGTACATTAAATTCTAATGTTTCATGGTGCATATCATAAAGAGTTCACGGTTATTTTAAACTTAAAGGGACTAGTAGCACACTTGGTACTAGCCCTAAGCAACGAAGCATCATCATAATAAAAGTAAATCATGAAAAGAATTGTCTTTGCACTTTCACATTGCTAATTGTTAATTAATATTTTTTTTGAGCATGATGGTCATATAGACACTTGCATTGATGCACCATATGGTATCATATCCTAGATGCATAGTGCTTGTTTGTATGAGTGATGACCGACGTTAAGAGTGTGAGGTATCCCAGGGCTAGATATTTGGTTCCTTGGGAGTTATTTGGTGAGGTTTATCTATCATCTCCTAGATCGATTTATCAAAAGAGAGGCCTTTGTTTCAAATGTGTTTTATCTTTAGGACGCATCTTGGAATCAATCCCCGAGGTTAGGAGAGCCGTAGTGGAGCCACGATGATTAAGCGATGGGTGCTCCCCGTGTGTGGTACGTGGTGTGTAACACGAGCATATTTAGGGACTCCCTCTGAGGAGTGGGGAGATAATTGTTTATCGGACTACAAAAATGTACAAATGCAAAGTTCTTAGACTCTCCTATCGTGAGGCTGTGTGGGGTGGTTTTAGGTGAGTAGTAGAGGCCCGGCTAGTGCTTTAGAGCCAATGTGGGTTCCGTTTTAGGTCCTGACAAAGCAAGAACGAATGAATCCATAAGGGTATAGTGATCTCACCACACTACCTTCTCCTTGATGTCACAAAGCAAAGGCTCAATGATGGGGGCTCCACGATCCATGCAATGGTACTTGATCTAAAACCTCTACTCCATAGCACCTAATCCAATCCACAAGCACCTGATTTGCAAGAGGAAATGCAAAAAGGAAAGACACCCAATCCCACCTCCAATCCACCTCTCATCCAAGAAGGGGAAGAAGAGAAGAGCACGTGCAAGGAAGTATCTTTATCTTTCAAGCCCCACACACACACACACACACACACACACACACACACACACACACACACACACACACACACACACACACACACACACACACACACACACACACACACACACACACACACTCACTCACTCACTCACTCACTCACTCACTCACACACACACACACACACACTCTCTCTCTCTCTCTCTCTTTGTATGTCTGTCTGTCTGTCTGTCTGTCTCTCTCTCTCTCTCTCTCTCTCAAGATGGAGTACAAGTAGATAGACTGGAAGCAAGATGAAGAAGAATGCCCTCAAGTTTGCACATCACAAGAATGAACTTATCCATTCACTTTTTAGTTATTATACATGTGGTTTTGAGTTTGGTCCTTCACTAAAGTTGGGAACCTATCTCTTCTATTTGGCTCTTAGATATCCTTTCTTATTTTACGCATACATATTAGATTATACTCATTATCATGAAAGTGAACGAAAGCTAGTTCTCATGCCCTTACTGAGCTATGTATCTTTCTACCCCTGGCAGAAAACATTACAACTTGCATAAGTGTTGCACCTAGCTTTCAAAATAATAATACAATTAGTTGTACAGTTACAAACTTGTACAAAAATCTATATGCCTTGCACTCTTCGCTTGATTTGCACTTCTCTTTACATTTTCCACCTTTATGCGTCTTTGCCAATTTTCTCTTTGATCCTGCTATCTTTTCTCCTACCTTTAACATTAATCCCTTCTAGAAGAGTGTTGGTCCCATGGCACTCTTTATCAAAGGTAGCATGCTTTAGCTAATAAAGAGTGGTGGTTATTGCTAGATCTTGATTTAGATGTTGAAGTTGTTGGAAGGACTGACTTTGTTAAGTTATTGAGATCCATTGCTTAGGTTTGGTTGCTCCTCCTAACGTTGTATCATATAGATTCTCAGTTTGATTCATCTTACTTTGATGGTTGTTACTAGAGTAATTGTCTCTCTTTTTCCCGTATTGATTTTGATGTCCTTCATTGTTTCCTCATACCATTTCACATGTGCAATTATTGTGTTACTTGCTTGCCTGCTAGGTATAGTCAAAGTTTGCTTTCCCCTCTCATATTTCTTTTTGAGCTCTTGGTTAAGTGTGTTTTCCTACCAAATTAGCATTGTATACACTCCCTTTTCCAAGAATTTGAGATGAGTTTGTATGTAATTCTGTGTTCATGTTCTAACACCATATTAGGGAATATAGGAATTTTCCATGAGTTTGGGACACATGGTCAAATCTTTGGATTTGTCACTATAACTCCAAATTGAGCACTCTATAGCTCAATAGATTCCATTTTTCTAGAACTTTCCAATGATAGGTCACATCATATGGTTTTGAAAAACTTATAGGCATGTTATCAGGAATCCACCTTTTTAGTATTCAGAAAATGGGAATTGGGAGATTCCCAAACTCACTAATATTGTGTGACTAGACTATGTGTTCAGTTACAATTTGTATAATTCATGTGCTTCTTGTGCTCAATCAGGCTTTGGATTTTTCCATCATTAACATACTAATGTCATATGACTTTTCTTATGCTGGTGATGTTTAACCAAGTGGTCTACTTTCTAACTCCTCTGTGATCTTTTTCTCGGCTTGTTTTCTTTAATCACCCTTCTCACCCTTTGCTAATAATAATGTAGGTTCCCTTTTCCATTTAGTTTTGCCTCTCTACAAAAGCTATGCTAGAACAATTTGCCTAGGTAATTTCTATCCATGTTTGGGGTGGACATGTTTATGGTTTCTTCTTAGGAAAATGAGGTCATATAAGGGGATGGATACTCTTGATGAAGTCACCTTGTGTGTCTATGGTTTAACATAGTCAAAATGCTAGATCGGATTGCCCCTTGGTCTTCTTGATGTTTCTTAGCTTTGACAAAGTAACTGCCTTATGACTCACACAATGGCTAAAAGTTTGCTTCTTATTTGGCCTTTTTTTAATGCGCTTGATCTCTCTTTTGTCATGTTCCTTTTATGTCAAGCAGTCTTTCTTACTAATGCAACCACCAATGCCTAGTGCACAATCAAGTTTTTGACTTTTCTCATTGAGTGTGATATCATGCAATTTCTGTGTACATAGACAATCCCACTTTCAATTAAACATGTGGCAAATCATATCATAACAACTATACATAGGGGCCCCTTCCAAATAGTTTAGGCTTGTTGATTATCTTCTACTTGGCTTGGTGAGTAGCCTAAATAAGATTGACTTTAATTTTAGGGCAAGTCACTTGGATTAGGTGGGTGGCTTGTAGCATGTGTCAGGAACTGGAAAAGGTATTTGTGACTAGAAGGCATAGGCTCTACTAAGACAACTTGCCGCACAAGTGTCTTACCCTCAGTGGTGTACTTCTAAGAAATGGGGGTATTGGATAAAGCCTAAGTTTCATACACAACATCTTGATTCCCAATAAAAATTCAAATAAACTAGTTGAGTCTTACAAAGGATGGAAGGGCAGTCAACTCGTGTAGCCAATCAAGAAGGAGGATTCCATTGGGTTGAGAAATTGGGTGGGACTGTGTAGACTTGGATCAAGGATCGGGTAGTCAAAATCTGTCAAGCACTTAGAACATGTGTGGGATTGGATGGAAAACCTTCGAATTAAAAGCATGATGGAATTACTGGGGGTAAAATCAAATTTCTGTGGGACCTCACATTCTCTGTTGTTTTGGGAAGACCGTGTCTTTTTGAAGCACGAGCATAGATGAATTGGTTCAAACCCTAGGTAAAAGACCCAATAAAGTGGTGATGAAGTTGTATGGCTCGCAAAAAGGTAATGGATCCACTTCCATTGAAGTCTTAACAAAATCCTCCAATGAAGTAACAGATGGCATATCAAGAGATGAAGAGGCTGTCAAATAAATCTTTCCCAAGAAAACAAAGACACAGTCCCCGACAATGTGGGCACTATAAGCCAACTCTCGAAAGAAGCAAAGTCATTGTCAATGGGTGAATACCTTTTGTCTAAATTAGGAATGACGGCTAAAATCACCATTGACTGTGAGATAGAGGCATGTATGTATTGTTCTCCTTATTACATGACTATAGCAAAGTCAGATATAGAAGTAGAGCCAGAGACAAAGGCAGAGACAAAGACAGACACACAAAAGTAGAGCTAGACACAAAGATAGAAGTAGAGGATACAATAGAGAATTTATTCTTCTCTTACAGAGCCCCTACAATGGCAGAGATAGAGTTTGAAGAGGATGATGATGACAATGCAAAAGAAGATTATGAAAGTGAATTGGAAGAATCTATCCAGTGCCTACAGAGGATACAAATGAGGATGAAGTTTCAAAGGCTACAGAAGCTGAAGATCCCATATTGTTAGGTAGAATGCCTCTAGTACTCTTTAGGCTGGTTAATGAGTCACATCATATGCAAAATATCCATAAGAAATGGATTAATCAGTAGTGGCTCTTGTCACCCGAATCTACCCTTCTCAAGAGAGGATAATGATGATGCACCTTGCCAACAACCACCAATCCTACCGCCCAAATAGAACTCAGATGGTTCCTGTTGTGTGATGTTCTTGGAGGCATTCTCAGAACCTAATTCCTCAAGCCAAGAGGTAACTAATTCCCAAATCAAACTTGGAAAAGTCTTGACACCATTTTAGCATACCAAGAAGCAAGAAAAATTCTTGTGGAAAGAGGAAGTCGGTTCCAATGGAGCATCAAAAGAGAAGACCACTCCCCCCAAAAGCAGTCAATGAGACCTTCATTCGCAAACTGGAAGGTGAAAATCAACTAAATTTTGTGGATATTGATGGTGCTGAATGTCACTTGAAGGTGGGTATCAGTCTTCTAGAAGAGGAGAAGTCGATCATGCATGACCTTCTGAAGGAGAACTTGGATGTGTTTGCATGGTTGTGCAAAGATCTGAAGGGGACTAATCCCACACTATGCGAGCATCACATTGACCTATAGCTTGATGTCAAGCTAGTGAGGCAAAGACATAGGTGTATGAATCCAAATTACTCCACCCTAGTGAAAGGTGTATGAATCCAAATTACTCCACCCTAGTGAGAAAGGTGATTTGAATCCAAATTACTCCACCCTAGTGAAAGGTCATCACATCGACCTATAGCTTAATGCCAAGCTAGTGAGGCAAAGACATAGGTGTATGAATCCAAATTACTCCACCCTAGTGAAAGATGTATGAATCCAAATTACTCCACCCTAGTGAAAGGTGATTTGTTAAAGACATAGGTGTATGAATCCAAATTACTCCACCCTAGTGAAAAGTGATTTGTTAAAGCTACTTGAAGCTGAGTTTATTAATCCAATGGCTAATATTGAATGGGTTTTCCCATCATGGTAGTACCCAAGAAGAATGGAAAGCTACGAATACGTGTGGGCTTCTGAAAACTCAACTCCAAGACAAAGAAGGATCATTTTTCTATCTCTTTTATAGACCAACTGTAAGACACGATGGCTGGACATGAACTCTATTACCTCTTGGATGGATTAAACATATACAACCAAGTTCAGATTGCAGAAGAAGATAAATCCAAAATAACTTTCACCTTTGAATGGGAAACCTATGCTTACAGAGTGATGTCTTTTGGGCTCTATAATGCTTCTACTACCTTCAAACGACTGATGATGGCTCCATTTCAAAATCATTTGTATGATTTCATTGAGGTATACTTGGATGACTTTTGTATCTATAGCTTGATCCGAGAGCATTGGGGACACTTGGAACAGTGCTTTGAGAGTATGGGATCTCTCTCAACACTGACAAATGCATCTTGGAGTCTCTTCAGGAGTTATTTTGGGTCACATTACCTCTACACAAGGGACAAGACATCATCAACTAGATGAAGTTGATCTTCATCAACAATTCCTTGAGTGATGTGAGCTTTCATCCTTCATTGGATGGGGATGTGAGTATGGGTTGATCTCTATATTTATTAAACAAGTGTGAAATAGAGGATGGGGTGAGTGACCCAGTCTTTGCCCTTTAAATCCAAAAGAGAGGCAAGCTTTGTGAATGGAGTGTTGCACGCATGACCTAGGCCTATCAATGCACAATACATGATCTATTCATGTGCATGTCACTATAAGGCTCCCTAGCCTTCCTTCTTGCACCATATGTCGACACAAGGTGGGATGCACTATTGCACCATCAATTGTGTACAAGGCATACAAGTGGCAGCAAAGAATTACATCAATAGATGTGAGAAACTTGGTTGCCCTCCTGTATCAGCAGAGTCTCAGACAGAGAGGGGTCTGATTGTGATTGATTTCCCTTTCATCAACTGAGAGGTGATGATTGAGGGACGTTATGACACTTAGCATCAACAGGTACATTTTCATTTTTCTATGCACACACGGGACAGGCCTTCACCATCACTACACACACATCACTTTGTTTGTGGTGCACTGCACTATAAGGCTCCCTGACTCTCCTTCTTGCACCTATGCCAAATGGGTTGGGATGCACTGATGCACCATCAGCTGTGCATGCTGGCATACTCCTTCTAAACCATCTCTCTTGTTGATTTCTAAACTGAGTGTGATATATGGGTTCCAATCCTTCTCCTCGAGTGATGTGGGTTATGGGGTGAGCACATGATCTATCATCCTTCTATGAGCGACTACCAAGATTGAGTGTTGCATTCTTTGCCATCGACAAATTACCAGGTTTTCATCAAAAATGATATCTCCTTAGGTACTATTGCATGGTCCCTGCCATGCCAGAAGTATGCTGAGGCGAGCCATGGTAGCTCATGTGGATGATTTCGACTCCTAGTGCATGTCGACAACAATCTAAATTAACCATATGAATGTGCTAAGTGTCTCTAACCCTATCTTTTGTGTTCATTTATGTGTATGTCATGTCTTAAGTGTGGGGACATATAGGATTGGGTTATGGTCAATTGTAAGGCCCTTGTTGATTAGTCAAATCAAAATTTTCACGTCTTAAGTGTGGGGACACATCCCTATGCATCTCAAATATATATATTCATGAATACCCTATTAATTGATCCTTACATGATATCATATTTTTCTTATTCCTTATTGATATCCCTTTCTTCCCCCATGCCTATTTTACCTCCTTCCCGCAATCTTTTCTTGCCCTTCCGGTTGTTTCATCATTTGACAGATCCTCCATGTGAAAGTATCACATGTTTACAAAAATTATAATCTGCCCCACAACCATGTTAATCCCTTCAAATTGGTCACTTTCGCCTTTTACGGCCCTCGGTTTTGAGCAACAGTTCATGAGTTATTAATTTTTGAAAATTTTTACGTGAATCAAACGCGTTTCCATGCGAACATAACTTTTTTGTGCCAAAGCTGCAATTTGATATTATACCATGATCTTCCCCTTTTTCCAACCACTTTTTCTTTTTATAGCCCATCTTTTCAATGCATGGATTGGTCATTATTGATTTTATGTGTTTGCGGGTTTATTTTTACGCATTTTTTAAATTTTTTCCATGTGAACACACTCTTTTCTCATCAAACTTGCAGTTTGTTTAGATAGCCTCGAGCTATTACTTCCTCAAAACATTTTTCCATTTTTCTTCCCCTCATTCCAACCCCTCGGTTTTTTCTTATCAAATTTTACTTGTGTTTTTCTATGCGCTTTTGCCCCTTTTTTATTGTGAATTCATCTTTCATTTGCCGAAATCACATTCTGACTAGACAACCCTATCAACCTCTATTTTTTGGACATTTTTTCTTTTTGTTGCCCCTTATTTTGACTTAAAAATTGTATGGAATTAATTTTTGTTCAGATTTTTAGGTGTGTTTTTATCATTTTTTCCATACAAGCCACTCCATTTGCCATCAAAACCATGTTTCAACTGGATAACCCTATCCAACTTGTCACCCCAAACATTTTTTCTTCTTGCTAGATGCCATTTAGAATTTCCAATTTTTTGTTATTAATTTTAGATTACATTTTTAGGTTTTATTTTTCTGTTTTTTCCATGTGAACGATTTCTAATCTCATCATAATAGCATTTTGACATGAGAGCCTTGTCCAGCTTCTCATTACGCATATTTTTCTTCTTTTTGCATTTTGTTTCACCAAACGAATTTTGCGAAATTAGTTTTGGTGAACTTTGTATTGGTCGATTTTTCATCTTTTTCCATGTGAACCCCCTATTTGCTGTTGAATGCACTCGATGCATTATTTGTGTCATCCAATTGTCATGGATGGCCCTTAATCTCCACTATCAATGCCAAATTATTTCCAAGTCCTAGACTTGAATTCAATTTTTCCTTAGATGCATAGGCTTCTTGGAATCATGACTCTACCTCCTCTGCTAATGTAATAACAATATCAATGTCAGCAAGAGCAACACTACTCAACTGTACTTGGATATTAAAGTCCAACCCATTTAAAAAGTACTACAATTGAGCAGCATAGCTACAATTGGAATATAGGTTTGCGAAATACTTCTTTTAGTTTCTTGGCATACACTCAAATATTCTCATGAGGTTCGCGACATATTAGATTGAGAACACATAGCCAATAGTGACCACCTCTCTGAGGGGCAAAATTTCTTTGAAAGACTATGAAAAATAGATAAAATATAATTATGGTTTTGGCTTCTAGGCTATGATACCATATTGTATCTCTTCCTTTCAGAGTCATATTAAAGAACATCATTAGATGTCCCTCATCTTGAATTCAACAAAGTTGAAAATTACCTTTTGGAACTCACTAATGTGAAGCCCTGTACCTTCCTTCCTCTACTAACCCAAGGGAATCCTAAAGCTAGCATATCCGGTGTCCCTACAAGAATTGTAATTGCACCATGACGACAATCAAATTTGTTGCAAGAGTTTGTGACAAAGGGACTACAACTCTACTCAAAATGGGCTGACCTATTGGGAGAGGGGAAGTATTAGCACTTCCTGCTCATCTTGAAGAATTTCTTATAGCACTAGGGTGGCTAAGACCCCTCCCTTGTTGGGATATCAAGTTGGTCCATTGAAGGGAATACCTCCTAAGGATTTCCTCTTGTTGTCTAGCCCTTTCAGCTCTTTCTTGCTTTTGGATCTTGGCTTGATGGTGTCTATCAGGAAATAACGGATCTATTTCAATGTTCTTTGGCATACATTGAAAATTGGTCCCTACTAACCAAGATTAAAAAACTGCCACTTATTAGTGGTTCTTGGTAAACGCACCACTTATTGGGACTAAAAAATGGGTTTGACACTAGCTCTAAGGCTCTAGCCGGGCATTTGTGCTCAACCAAAACACCCAATGGCCTTGTGGCTACCAGGAGGGTTTGGAGGCTAACACATTGATCTAACTTAGACATGCATTTGTATTGTTCATAATCTAGTGAGTCCCATCCTGATTCCAAGCAATTGGAGTTTCCAAATAGATCAATGACTAGCACCTCGTATCACATGCATAGGGAACATCCCCCAGCTAATTGTTGTGGCCCCACTACTACGGCTCTTCTACATCCCACGGATTGGCCCCAAAATGCATCGTTTCAATATAAAGAACATGCAAATATAGTCCTCTTTTTAGCTTCAGGAGATCATTCAATCCTTACCAAATTAGGCCCCAAAGGGAACGAATGTATTATCCTACATCATAGGATTCCTTACATTCAATGTATGTCAATTGCTCAAAAATAAGTGCTATGCATCCAAGATTTGTTTTTATGATACCATATGTAAATGTAATGCCTTGAAGTGCATAAATATGTAAACTTATAAATCAAACAACATAGATTGTGCGCAAGCAATTCTTTTCATGATTTCACCCTAACACAATGTGTCGTTGCTAAGGTAGCACCGAAGTAATTCATGCTACTACCCTTCTTTAAAGAATTAAAATGAATGAATCCTATATGTCAAGATATGAAAAAATCAAATTGCAATGATTTCTCGACTCCCCACAACCCTTTCCTCCTATTGTTTATGATTTTGTATTTGTTGGTAGATGTAAAGAGTATTTTCATGTATTCTTCATATATAAAAAGTAGTAAATACACACTTTAACATAAATAATGGGGATAAAATGAGGCTAAACCTTATGCCCTAGCCCCATCATACTTACAAACACATTCATATTTTTTCGTAATTTTAGGTACATAAAATCTATTTTTCTCCATATAAATCCATTTTTATTTATTATATATATATCTTTTATATTTCTTAAATTTTTAATGTAAAATAATTAGGAATACTGAGATTTGTCACTATTTATCATTTCATGCCATACGAACATGATATGACACAACAAAATCCATAAAACTCATGATTTATCATACACTACATTTTGTGGAATTTGCATGTTTAGCATAATACTATTAAATAATTTATACTTGCTTGTTTTTTGATATTTCTAGATAGAAAAAATCATTTGCAAGTAATAGCAACCATTTTTAACCATATGGAACCAAAATGCATAATAAAACTATGAAAAATGCCACTTGTACATAAAATCGCATAAAAATCCATACATATCTCATGTTCTTGAAGCTGTTGATACTCATTCATGGCCATTGATGCCTCTTCGATCATCGATCTATGCTTCATAATGCTTCAACATCATCCCACATTAAAATTTTTTTATCTCATCCAACGTCTCTCTCATATGAGATCAACTAGGAAAACAAGCACTAAGAGAGAGAGAGAGAGAGAGAGAGAGAGAGAGAGAGAGAGAGAGAGAGAGAGAGGGAGAGAGAGAGAGAGAGATGTCACGAACCGCGTGGTGGGGGGACTTGCTCAAGATGCTGTGCCAAACACACACAGAATGCACAAGGAGAAGCTCACTTAAGAGACAAGCTGAAGAGAGATGGAGGCCAAAACGTTTTCTTGCTGGTTTCTTCTTATTCTTCCACACACTATAACTATGCCAGTTGTAAATAGGTGTAATAACTTGAATATAATAAGTAATGAGTCAATGGCCATGTGAGAGTCATAATGACCACCGATGTGCTAAGTGTAGATGTGTGGACCTATCTAACCAAGCGGTCCATCATTAATGTCCACATGTGTTGAGCTTGTCATCTCAACACTCCCCCTCAAGCTCAACTACATCTCTGCTAAGTAAGCTTCAAAAATTTTGAAGCTTCTCTGTACCCAATGCCTTAGTGAAGATGTCAGCTATCTGATCCTGTGTGTTGACATACAGCAAGTCAATCTCACCTGCTAGTACCTTCTCTCTCACAAAGTGATAGTGTACCTCAATATGTTTTGTCCTAGCATGGAACACAGGGTTCCTAGCCAACTGTATACTGTTCATGTTGTCACAATAAATGATAACTGGAACTTCCACCTGCACATCTAAATCTGCCAATAACTTTTGTAGCCATACTACCTCACATGCTGCAATAGCAGCACCTCTGTACTCAGCCTCTGTACTCGACAAAGCAACTGTAGATTGCTTTTTGCTGCTCCAAGTAACTACTGCACTACCAAGAGAGAACATGTATCCATTGGTAGATCTTCTATTAGACATACTACCAGCCAAATCTGCATGTGTATATCCAAACACCTGTACATCTGTACCTGCCTCATAGAAAAGTCCATAATGTAATGTGGACTTCACATATCTCAATATGCGTCTGACTGCATCCAAATGTGGCTTTCTAGGTACTTGCATAAACTGACTCACAAGACCAACAATGTAGCTCAAGTCTGGCCTTGTAATGGTCATGTAGATCAAACTCCCCACTATCCTCCTGAACATAGTAGGGTCTTCTATCTCATCCCCAACATCAGCACTCAACTTTACATTCTGCTCCAACGGGACTGAAAGTGGTTTGTATGCTGTCATAGCTGTCACGATTGTGGGAGAGAAGGAAGGAGTCTCACTTGTAGCTTTCTTGCTTGCACAATGGGGGAATACACACAAGGGTGGAGGCTGAAAACAGTTTTCCTCTTCTTAGTTGTAAAAGCCAAAAAGAACTCTTGTACAAAGAAATAGAAGAACCCTATATATGGGTCTCAAACCAAACTCAACTAACTAAGGTGGCATACTAACTGAGCCACGAACTAGAGTAGATAAGGATAGCTATCATGTAGCTATTATTCATGGGCGGTGTACCAACCGCATCTACAACTGACAAGTCGGTGACATAAATGCACAACGGTCACCCTGGCATATCACGAGTGGAGCTCGATATCTCAACACTCCCCCTCGAGCTCAATCCCAATTCCTGCAAACCAAGCAGGTCTCTGAACTTGCGCAGCTTCTCTGCGCCCAATGCCTTCGTAAATATGTCAGCTACCTGATCCTCTGTGCTGACATAAACTAGATCAATAAGACCTAGTAAAACCCTCTCCCGCACATAGTGATAATGCACCTCAATGTGCTTTGTTCTAGCATGATAGACTGGGTTATTTGCCAAGTGTATACTACTCATGTTGTCACAATAAATGACAACTGTCCCATCTGTAGACTGATGCATATCATAAAGTAGCTTATGCAACCAAGCTACCTCACATGCAACCATTGCTGCACCCTTGTACTCGGCCTTTGTGCTCGACAAGGCAACTGTAGGCTGTTTCTTGCTGCTCCAAGTGACTGCAGCACTCCCAAAAGAGAACACATATCCACTGGTAGATCGTCTATAAGAAATACTACCAGCCCAATCAGCATCAGTGTATCCATGTAGCTATATCTGAACCCCAGTCTCATAAAATAGTCCATACTGCAATGTGGACTTCACATACCTGAGTATGCGTCTAGCCGCATCCAAATGCGGTTTCCTTGGAGCCTATATAAACTGACTTACCAATTCAACAGCATAGTTCAAATCTGGCCTGGTAATAGTCATATAAATCAAACTTCCTACTATGCGTCTGTACATAGTAGGGTCTTCTAGAAGCTCACCTGCATCTGTGCTCAGCTTCACATTCTGCTCCAAAGGAACTGAAATAGGCTTACAGCCTGTCATCCCATATTTGGACAGCATGTCCAAACCATACTGCCTCTGCAAGAGCTGTATCCCACTTGGTGATCTAATCACCTCAATGCCCAAGAAATAACGCAGCTCTCCCAAATCCTTCATCTCAAACTTTTGCTTCAATAGTATTTTCACATGAAGGATATCTTCATCATTGTCACCTGTCATAATCAAATCATCAACATAAATGACAAGCAGCATAATACCTTTCTCTGTTTTTCTCACATAAAGTGAGAAATCTGCCTTGGAAATCTGAAAGCCAATAGTGACAAGATACTGTCCTATCTTGTCAGACCATGCTCTAGGTGCTTGCTTCAAGCCATACAAGGCTTTCTTCAACCTGCAAACAAACTCAGGATGAACAGCATGCACATAACCTGGTGGTTGCTCCATATAGACCTCTTCTTGCAAATCACCATGCAAGAAGGCATTCTTTACATCCATCTGATGTAAAGACCATCCCTTTGATGCAGCCATAGCAATGACTGCTCTTACGGTTGCCATCCTTGCAACCGGACTGAATATTTCTTCATAGTCAATGCCATATGTTTGTGCATATCCCTTGACTACTAATCTTGCCTTGTATCTGTTCACAGAACCATCTGCATTGTGCTTCACCTTATAAACCCACTTACAGCCAATTGCATTCTTACCTTTAGGCAAAGGTACCAATTCCCATGTAGCATTTGCTTCCAAGGCATCCATTTCTTCATCCATGGCTTTCTCCCATTTTTCTTTTCCCATGGCTTGCTCAAAAGAAGTGGGTTCTGGTTCCTGTATCACTTTGACCATATATGCATAGTGAATGGCTGTAAATCCATCATATTTCAGCCTATCCACAGGATACCTAGCTCTCGTAGACCTGCGTAAAGTAGGTTCACTCCCAGGTGCTCTCAAAACATCCCTCGTCTTCCTTACTCCAGGTGTAACAATAGAGGGAATACCCAACTCATCATCAATGCTCTGTTCTGAGCCACTGGATTCACCATCCACATAAGAGTGACCTGCATTCAAATCAAACATGGGCTGATCAACCTTCTCTTTTCCTTTTCGTGATACCTGCATACCAGTATCTGCATTGCTTTGAGAAGATTCTCCTGATCTCAATCTGCCTGTCCATGGCGAAGAATGTGAACCACTGCTAGAGGACGCTCCAGGTCCACTAATATTTTGTGACTGCTGCTGTGAATTCTGTGCAGCATTACCATTTTGTACATCTACATCATTAATCACATTTACTGGTTTATACCAGCTACTCATCTCATAAAAAACAACATCTCTGCTCACTGTAAACTTACGAGTAGAAGGGTTATAGCATCTATACCCTTTTTGCTGCAGAGAGTAACCAATAAAAATGCACTTCTCAGCTTTTGGATCCAACTTGGATCTCAACTCATCTGGCACATGTACATAGGCAATGCAGAGCAACTGCTTCAGCCCAATAAAAATCTGGCAGGTCTTTTTCATTAAGCATGGCACGAGATACCTCTCCAATATGCCTGTTTTTTCTTTCTGCAATTCCATTTTGCTGTGGGGTATGACTGCATGAATATTGCTGCTTTATGCCATGCTCCTGCAAGAACCTTGCAAACTCATTTGAGAGGTACTCTCCCCCTCCATCTAACCTTAGGCATTTTATTTGCAGGCCTGTTTCTTTTTCAACCATAGCTTTAAGAGTTTTGAAGTGCCCAAAAACTTCACTTTTCTTTTTCATAAAATACACCCAAACTTTTCTGCTATAGTCATCAATAAAAGTGACAAAATAATGACAGCCTCCAAGAGATGCAGCTTTAGTAGTCCACACATCAGAGTGGATTAATTCCAATGGCTTCTTACTCTCTTGAACATGTCTAGGAAATGGTTTCCTTGCCTGTTTTCCAAACTAACAGGCTTCACATACCTTATGCATTTCTGCAACCTTGAATTTAGGCAATCCTGCAACAATATTTTGGGCCTGCATTGATTTAAGTCAATGTACATTAACATGACCAATGCGTTTATGCCAGATATCAATATCTGCAACTACACCGGTCCCATGTGCAAACATTGCTGCACTCAATTCAGACATGTCTGCATCCAACGTAAACATTCTGCCCTTCTTCTTTCCTTTTGCTATCAATCGACTTTTATTTTTCATATCCTCAACAAAGCATCCATGAGGATTAAATCTGACCTGCAAGCCCTGTTCAACCATTTGACCAACAGAAACCAGATTCTTGGTGATATGCGGGACATGAAATACATCGGACAAGTATTTCTTTTTCCCATCTTGCATAGACAAAGGAATTTTTCCAATCTGCACAATAGGATGTGTAGTATCATCACCAGTCTCCACAAATCCTGGTTTTTCCATTTTCCTTGCATCCTCCATCCATTCTGCATGACATGTCATGTGGTTTGATGCACCTGAGTCAACATACCATACATTGTTGCTTTCTTCTACACTTGTCACAGGATTGTTCATGTGCTGCACCATGAACAAATGCTCATTTCTATCATCACTCTGTCTACTAGAAGATGCATAATTCCCTTGTTGCAGTTTTCCATTCATGATGTCATTCTGCTTTTTATAGCAATCTTTAGCCATATGACCCATTTTGCCACAGTAGTAGCATTCAACATTACTGTTTGCATTTTGGCCTCTTTGCCATCCACCACGACCTCTTTGGCTCCCCCTGCCTCTAGAGTTACCACGTCCTCCTCCATAGGACTGGTTTTCTTGAGTTTGCTGCATATTCTGATTTCTGCCACAGCCTCCAAATCGGCCTCCTCTACCTCTGTCTCTACCTCTTCCAGCATTTGAGTAGAAGACAGTTTCTTTTGAAGTTCCTCCTGAAGAAGATGCACCACCATTTCTCTGCTCCTCAGAAATTAGAAGAGCAAT
Organism: Lygodium microphyllum; assembly: GCF_053477565.2. NCBI lineage: Eukaryota > Viridiplantae > Streptophyta > Polypodiopsida > Schizaeales > Lygodiaceae > Lygodium > Lygodium microphyllum. Next base: position 112,293,036 of record NC_141164.1, read on the forward strand.
CAACTCCTCAAAATCAGGAAATCTTTCACGAACTGAAATGGATGTCCGAAACTGTGCATAATCCTTTCCTAGACCATTCAAGGTCACAGAAACTAAATCATCATCTTCCACTGGCGACCCAATGGAAGCAAGTGCATCTGCAATCTTCTTCACCTTCATGTGGTAGTCATTGATGCTCATATTTTCTCTTTCCACATTATGCAACTCTTGCTTGAGCTGCATTTTCATGGCTTGCGTATTTGTGCTATACATTTTTGATAAAGTATCCCATGCCTCCTTTGGCGTACTTGCATCCTGAATATGAACAATCATAGAGTCTAAAATACTGATAGACAGCCAGTACATAACTTTCCTAGCTCTCTCATGCCATGCTTTAAATGCCTGCATTTGCTGTTGATTGGGAACATCAGGAAGAACTGGTTCTTCTTCATTTCCTGCAACAAATTCCCAATATCCTTTTCCCATAAGGAAATTCGTCATTCTAAACTTCCATGCTTGGAAGTTGTTCTTGTCAAGCTTTTCAGTGACAATCTGTGAGAGAGAATCAGACGCCATTACAGAACACTGCAAAAAGTTCTGTCACTGCAAAGAACACAACTTCAGCCTCACAAGGGCTAATCTGACGAAAGTGGTATTTGACCACACAGTCACTCCCTAGTGACAATTTTGCATCAACAGGCAACAAGGATGATTCTGTAACTCCCAATGTCTCTGCACACAAGCATACGATGCAATTTCTACAGTAACTTTTCACCGACCTGTAGAATAGTGGTCGCACAGCATAAAACTGGGCCTTTTTCTGAGTGCGTGCAGAAAACTTCCGGCTCCAAAACAGGCCCCGAAATGGCCTCAAATCAAAAAAATAGGGTCGCCATGGGCTAAAGCCCTCTCCCGCAGCATATACTGCCCTCTTGCTTCACCGCGAAGGGCGTCTCAACTTGAGACAATGCACTCTTGCAATTTCCGGCTGTGCTACCTATAGAGATCTGCTCCCAAAACAGAAAATGAAAGCAACACTGCTCCTCTTACCAGAACACCGCGAGCTTGGCTTGCTTTCTTGAGCTCCTTACCACGAACAAGGCTCTGATACCATGTCACGATTGTGGAAGAGAAGGAAGGAGTCTCACTTGTAGCTTTCTTGCTTGCACAATGGGGGAATACACACAAGGGTGGAGGCTGAAAACAGTTTTCCTCTTCTTAGTTGTGAAAGACAAAAAGAACTCTTGTACAAAGAAATAGAAGAACCCTATATATGGGTCTCAAACCAAACTCAACTAACTAAGGTGGCATACTAACTGAGCCACGAACTAGAGTAGATAAGGATAGCTATCATGTAGCTATTATTCATGGGCGGTGTACCAACCGCGTCTACAACTGACAAGTCGGTGACATAAATGCACAACGGTCACCCTGGCATATCACGAGTGGAGCTCGATATCTCAACAATACCATACTTGGACAACATATCCAAGCCATGCTGTCTTTGGGACAGCCATATACCATCATCACATCTAATCACCTCAATGCCAAGGAAGTACCTTGCCTCACCTAAATCCTTCATCTCAAACTTCTTCTTCAAAAAATCCTTGACTTCAGCAATCCCACTATCACTATCACCTATAATAATCAAGTCATCCACATAGATGACTATGATGACCAAACCTGCATCTTCCTTTCTCACATAAAGTGAGTGATCAACATCAGAAACATAAAAGCCAATATTGACAAGATACTCTCTGATCTTGTCAGACCATGCTCTAGGTGCTTGCTTGAGCCCATAGAGCACTTTCTTCAACCTGCACACATATGTGGGATGCTCTAAATCTTCATAACCTGCTAGCTGACCAAGCTCATCATCCAAGGTCTCTGAGCCACTGGATTCTCCATCAAGAACTACATCAATGCCATCTGATACTTTATTCTTTCCTTTGTCTTTACCTGTAGTGCTACTAGATGCACCTGAAGATGTAGAGATACTCCTTAGTCTCCCAGACCAAGGACTGTGAGATGATGTCTCTGGTCCACTAAGAGTCCGTGATTCTTGCTTTTCAGCCTGCACATGAGTGTCATGATCATCATCATCATCCAATGCATCACCACTAGATGCATACCAACTGCTCATTTCATCAAAGATGACATCCCTACTCACTCTGAACTTACATGTGACAGGGTTATAACAATGATACCCTTTTTTCTCTAAAGAGTATCCAAGAAAGACACACTTTTCAGCCTTTGGATCCAGTTTCTTCTGCAACTCATCTGGCATATGAACATATGCAATACAACCAAACACTTTCAAGTTTGAGACATTAGGCTTCTTACCTGTAAAACATTCTTCGGGGGTTTTACCATGAACTGTAGTTGTGGGAGTTCTATTCATAATATAAATAGCAGTATGAACAGTCTCAGACAAAAAATACTTAGGCATATTCTTTTTAGCCATCAAGGCACATGCAACTTCTGCAATATGCTTATTTTTCCTTTCTGCAACCCCATTTTGCTGTGGGGTATACCTGTATGTGAACTATCTCTTTATCCCATGAGACCTTAGAAAATCACTAAACTCATTCGAGGGGTTTTCTTCCTAGTGCGCAGATCGGATGCTATATGCTCGCGTAGTGAACGTCGGAAGGTCCCCAAGAACAAAAGAACTCTACTTTTTGCACAAAACTCAAGGTAAAAAGCATGCACGACATGAACAAGAGACCAATTGGGTGCAATCTCCCCCCATGCCTTGTGTGAGCGCTCCACAAAGCATGTATTTTATGTATTAATCATCTTCAAGCTCAAATAATAGCCCAAATTACAAAATAGCACGCTTTTGGCTTTTGAGTTTGCTTTAGTAAGAAATAGAAATAAAGCTAATGGGCGGGCGCCCAAAGAGTTAGGCATACCCAATACAATGTCCAAATACAAATATCATAATCGTGCGCCCATGCGCATACAAAATAATAAATAAATATCCAACGCCTTAATAAATAGGCGCGACAAAATATAGGAACCATACCTATGGTATGCGCCCATCAAAATATAAGTGATAACTCGAATACACGCTATCCTCCAATGCTTTCCTCCGCCACTGCTGCTATCTCTACACATCAACTGAACCATTCACAATCATTAGTAAAATAATACAATTAAACCGACAAAAGTGAAAATGCCCCGCAGTCGAAGCACGACGAATATCATCATGGGGAACGCCCCTCTACAACAAACACTGCATGCCTCACCTCACCCCTCCTCCTCATATGTACTTGATGATCCACTGTTTAATACCTTTCATACAAATAATTCTAATTTGCCTCAAAGCCTAACCTTGGTTCACATTTTGCAGATTTCCTCACAGTAGCCACCATCATGGAGCACACAATGCAGCGGGCATGCAAGGAAGCTCTCCTCTGGAGTAGAAGGGAGCGTAAGGCACAAGCACCTCCACCAGAGTGATATGTGCCTATCCTTAAGAGGTACACACCAAAAAGAGGCCCTAAGTGACATCACCCCGGATGCAAGCCAAAAAATTCCCAAGCCAAGAAAACAAAGGCTCAAGGGAATGCACGGGGGTGGCAACCCTGGCCGTGTGTAGGCCCTCACTAGACGCTCGGGCACCAGGTGCTTGAAAGAGGAGAAGGCCATTAGAAACAAGAGGTAATTTGATGAATTATTCAAAAGCATTCTTGAAACAGATGCAGCCAGGGACTACACCATATGGGTCCTAGCTAATATCTTCCTTGCCCAATCTGATGGGAGTCCCGCACCAACACAACCCCAGTCACCCCTGACCACCCAAATTCACCCCCCTTGATACAAATAGAATAGGCCCTATGATATATAAACTACTTGCCAAATGCCATTTTGTCATAACTTTTTGTCCTTAAGTGGTTAAAGGGGCAGGCTCCCCAATTGTACAAACCTCCCTTACCTTCTACTAATACATGTCACGTCTTTAACAAGTGCTGATGATATGCATCGCAGTCAACACCATAGGATTTTGATAAAGTAATATCATTTTGTGTTGCACCTGTCATTATAATTGATGCATGTGACTTGCATATACTCTCACAAAGTGTCAAGTGGATGTAGGATGACATAGGTCTTTGTACGAAAGTGTTCAATGCTCAAGTCACCAAAGATCACCAACCTCACAAGGAGCCATGCCAAAACCTCACCGCCAAAAGCAAAAATCACCCTTACCGATCGCCTGCATTGCATGGCCCAAAGCATGATCTGTGGTGGCCACTCTCTCTTTCTGGGTCAAACTCTACACCTTGCACTCACAACAGTTGTTACCTCAATTGTACCAATATCGCATGTAACAAAGAGGTTTTGCAAAATCTCTAGTGTATTTCCCCATCTCAACAATTGTTCCTCTAGCAACAAGGTTAGGACACAATCATTGCTATAATATCCATTTTCACAGCCTTTGAATCTTGACATTTCCCAATCCAATTGAAAGGCTGATAGCCTCAATGTATTGCAATGGTTGTACTCATGTTATTCCTTTAAAAAAAGGGAGGGGGGAAAGAAAAAAAAAGAGAAAGAAAGAAAGAAAGAAGCAAAGAAAAAAAAAGCACTCACAATCACAGCACGACACCTAGGGGTCCTCAAATTAGGTACGCCCAGTGACCTTGGTCGGCTATCTTCGTCCCTAGTCCCCTAGCTCTCTACACATCCCCCACAATTGTTCACGGCACATCAAGGGTAGGACACACCTAGGGATCTTGTCTTGCCTACGGTTAGACCTATCACCCTGATCCATTCACACAATTCCTTTTTGCACTCCGCCTTAATACCATTGCAATTGATCGTGGTAAGCCCCGCACAAATGGCTATGAAAAGTACACCATACTAGTTGAGAAAGCCCAGCAATTACCAGCTCGACAGAAAGTTTTGTGTCAATGTGTTCAATTATGCTACATCGTGCTGTCATAACACAAAGGATGTCTCATACACCTTCATATGTACTTCTCCTCAACATGGATAACTTTTCTTCATCCACACATTGTTATGAGGAACCAAATCCACAGTCTTCTAACTACGTAATATCTAAGTATGCACGAGCACTCACATAATATCTCCACCAAAATATATACACAGTTTGGGTCCTCAAGTACCGGACACTTGCTTAGAGTTCGTCTTATATCCCAAACTAGTCAAACTATGTCTTATGCATGATAAGAAGACTAACACTACCCCCAGGAGAGACCACATATGAGAGGTTTTCAAGTGCAGGTATTGAAGACTCCAACAAAAGTATCATCCGACTTAACTCTGAATTCTTACCCTTTATCATCCTGCAAGCCCACCAAAGAATCTTCATGTGCAGAACCCCCAAAAACCAACACCTGTGCTAGCCATTAGTGCAATCCCCAACAAAGAACATCCCTACCACCAACTCCAACAACCCTACCACTAGCCACCTAGGCCAACAATGTGCCCCCAATGACCTTCCTCTCCACCACCACCAACACTCCTCCATGGCAACCACAAATGTTCCTTCCACCCACGTCTTCGATGCACGCCAAAGCCTGCTATCTACAACGGTGAGTTCCATGGGACTGGCACTCGTCTAGGAGGGGGTAATGTTAACCCTCAAACGAATAAGGTGGAAAAGTCAGAAAATCTAAAGCAGAAGACTAGGCCAAGGCAAAAGTGAAACAGAAGACAAAGGTGCGCAGAAGAATTTGGAAACACAAGAAGTGCAAAAAAGTCCTAAATTAAGGAAAAAGGCGTACGAGAAAAAGTACGAGTCTATACTTTTGTAAAAAAGTGCAAGGAGCACCATGATTTATTTTAAGAGTGCCAGGCTCTCACTCGTGCAATTTGTAAAAGGTAGATGGGTGGTAGGAAGGAAGTTAGGAAGATAGGAGAACAATGGGAAAAAGGGCCTAGGCCACGGCTGACCATGTAAAAAAGGGGATAAGGGGATGACTGCCCAAAAGAGATTTAGGGTTTTGTATATAAAGTTGAAAAGTAAATGAGAAGCTCATTCTTGTGTGGCCAAAAGTGACTCTCCTCCTCCTCCTCCTCCTCCTCTTCTTCTTCTTCTTCTTCTTCTTCTTCTTCTTCTTCTTCTTCTTCTTCTTCTTCTTCTTTTTCTTCTTCTTAATTGCTTGAGCTTGTGCTTGAGAGAGGGAGTGTGAGAGTGTGAGGGAGTGAGTGTGTGAGGGTAAGGGACCACGGAGGAGAAGCTCTCTATCTTCTCCTCTCTTCTTCTCTTCTCTTCTCTTCTCTTCTTTTCTTTTTTCTTCTCTTCTCTTGCTCGCGAAAATGGAGCTTGGAGCGGGGAGCTTGAGGACGGAGCTCGCTTGAAGCATGCACTTGGATCATGGAGCTACCGGAGTGCTCGAGAGAGGAGGCAACTCGATCGGGCATGGAGGTAAGCTCACTACACCCGTAGAGATGGATGGCTTATCGGCTATGTGAGAGGTGGCCATTAGTGCTTGGCTTGGAATGCTTGAAGCAATAAGCGGTCCGTGGGTCTTGACGGTTGAGCGAGAGCTCCTACAACTTCTTTTGTTGAGAAACACATGTCCTCAATGGTCTCACCATGAATAACTCCAACTCTACTTTAGTTGCATTAGTTGTCTCCTTCTCTCTAGTTTTACTTCAGTTGTATTGGTTGTCTCTCCTTCCCACTAGTTTTTAAGGTGCCATTCTTTTCGGTTACCTTCTTGACACAAAAATTTGCAATGATATGTCCTTTCTTCTTGCAGTAGAAATAATCTCCTTGAAACGTTTTCTTACTACGCTTCTTTTTTTTGTGAACATTGATAAAGAAACAACATTTTCCTTTGCATTGGTATAGAATATAGCATCTCCATTGCTCCACCTTCTCATACTTTAAGCTATAACTCCTCCTCCATTAATAATGCACAAAACTCCTTAAGTATCAAATATTTGGGCTTTACCTGAGTATTAAGGGTGCCGTCAAGCTTTGATGGAGTGTCATAACATTTCTTCTTTGATCCTTTAGAGCTTTTGGTGCATGTAGTGTCATACAATCCATCTATAATAATCCATGGCTAATGTTATGCCTTCTATTATTGCACCACTGCCATTATCATTGATGTTCTCTTATAGCTACCATTCTATGAGCTCTATTTTGGCTGCCAATTGGGCTATTGACAAATTTCAATCTAAAGATGAAGTATATATAGCTTGCGGTCTACATACTCTTGTAGAACTACGTAAAACTGACTCAATAGGAGCATATGGATATCCCACCTATCTATCTTGTAAGACATGAGATTGTCCACCATGTTGTGGCACTCCCACCTTAGCATTAATAGGCTATCCAAGCTTTGCATAATGTGGAACAAGTTGTACAATCTACTCATGTGATGGATATCCATTATCTTGAAATACCACTCTAGAAATTTGACTTTTTTTATGGACTACTTATGCATTGAATGGAGACTCAAGGAGGAAGTGACATGACTCATCCACCAGGTTTTAATCCCCCCCATTCTAAGAATAAATTTTGTAAGTTGAAGAAGGTATTGTATGGGCTAAAACAAGCCCGTAGAGCATGGTACTAGTGGATAGATAAATTTATTTTGGGCTTGAATGCTGAATTTCAAAATATGTGCCTTAGATATTAACTTGTATGGTCACACAGCGATGGTGAAAAGTTTGTAGTAATTGTCCAATATGTGGATGATCATCATATTATAGATGATTATGAAGATATGATCCATCAGACTCAAAAGGCTTTGAGCATTGAGTTTGAAATGATGGACTTGGGCTTGTTGCACTATCATTTGAGGATTGAAGTTTGGCAAAATTTTCATCTCTCAAAAGAAGTATACATGGGAGATCTTAAAAGTGTTTGGTATGACAGTGTGTAAGAAGATAGCTATATCTATGGAGGTCAATGTGAAGTTATCCATTGAGAATACGTCAGCACTAGCAGGCATTGGAAGGTACAGAAGGTTGGTTGACAACCTCATCTACTTGTGTAATACCAAGTCATATATCAATGTTGTTGTTGGAGTTTTGAGCAAGTTCTCAAATAAACCATAAGAAAGTGATTGGAAAGTTGGGATGTGGGTGCTTAGATAATTGAAGAGAACTCTTATTTATGGTATCACATATAATCTCAAAAGTGCTTTGATGAAAAGCTGTGACTCGAATTGGGCAAGTGATAGTGATTCCATGAAATCAATTTCTGGATATTGCTTCTCTTTAGGTTTAAGAATTTTCTCTTAGATAAAAAAAGAAGAAACCAACAATGGCATTTTCTTCTGCCAAAGTAGAGTACAAGGCAACTTGCTTTGCTACATGCAAAGTAGTATGGTTAAGAAGGATCCTATGGCATATGGGAGTACAAGATGAAGATCCAATCGTGCTAAGATGTGACAATCGGAGTTACATTACTATCACCAAAAATCTACTTTTTCATGCACACACTAAACACATTGAGATCTAGTACAACTATGTGCATAACTTGATTGATGATGGGATAGTAGAATTGGTCTACTATCCAATAGAGAAGAATTGAGTAGATATCTTCACCAAAGCTCTTACAAAGGATCTCCTTTGATGTCACCTTCAAAGACTCAACGTTGGGCTAAGGATGTAGTTTATTTACAACTGGATATTGAGGGGGGGGTATTAGATATACTTAATGTTCCATCCTTAGAAGGCGCCACCAATGATCAATGGTTCTCAAAGTGGTAAGGTCCTTATTATGAGGAGAAGCCACATGTGAGCATGGATATTGGTTAGGTCCTAACTTGTATGTCAAATGACATCTAAGTGATCGAATGGTAAAAATTAACCTTTGTGAATCTAACCTTTGGTTTAGATAGAGTAGTTATGTTGGTAGAAACTCCATGCATGATGCATCAAGTTGTCAGGTGTGGGGGTTATTAAGGACCCCTATTTTGGGGTCCAAGGACTATGAAGGAATCCCCACAGTAAAATGTATTTTCTAGAATATTCTATGATGACCAATTAGAGATTGTTCACAATATGGTCAGACAAGTCGACCATATTGCCTTTCCAAGCTAACCCCTGTAAAGCCATTTTCAATCTATCTTTCACCTAATCAGAGTTTTTCTAGCTATCCTTAAGCTCCTTACATATCATTTATCGCAATCACCTTCTAAGCTTCACAATGAAAGTGACGATTGGATAGAGCCATATTTATATCAGTTTGTTTGAAACTAAAGCAGCTTCTATTCTTCTCATATTTGATGCGTGTTCTTTACTCCTTGCTCTGATTCTGTCTACTATGCCATGTAATTTCTATACAACTAATACAAAGGTGGCTCTGTCTACTCGTGCACATCCATTATGAAGCTTAGATTATAATCTATAAAGATGATACGGAAAGAGCTTAAGGCTATTTGAAAGAGATCTAATCGGGTAAAAGATACATTCATTATGGATTTGAAGATGTCTTCCTTTTATGAGCTAGGAAGGATCCTCATCTTCATGATCTATCACTATGATGATAACAACCCTCCGGTTGGAGTTTACAACAAATGGATGTAAAGTGAATTGCAAGAAGAAGTGTATATGGAGTAGCTAGTAGATTATGAGTATTTAGAGCATCCCACATATGTGTGCAAGTTAAAGAATGCACTTTATGGACCAAAGAACCTAGAGCATGGTCTAACAAGATCAAAGAGTATCTTGTCAAAATTAACTTTTATGTTTCTAATGCTGATCACTCACTTTATGTGAGAAAGAGAGATGCATATTCGGTCATCATAGTCATCTATGTGGATGACTTGATTTTTATGGGTGACAGTGACATTAGGATTGCTAAATTCAAGGACATTTTGAAGAAGTTTGAGATGAAGGATTTGGGTGAGTTGAACTACTTTCTTGGTATTGAGATGATTAGATGTGATGATGGTATATGACTATCCCAAATGTAGTATGGCTTGGATATGTTGTCTAAGTATGGTATGACAGCATGCAAGCCTCTTTTAGTAATGTTGGAGTAAAATGTTATAGAACTTTTTATGAGGTAGGTGAGGATATATAGATGTTTGGATACACAAATGCACATTGGGCTAGTAGCATGCTTGAAAAAAGATCTACCAATGGATTCATGATTGTGAAGCAATTGCATGGAGCAACAAAAAGAAACAATTAGTTGCTTCATCAAGTACAAAGGATGAGTACAAAGATGCTACTATGGCAATATGTGAGGTAACATGGCTACATAAGTTATTGGGTGATTTGTATGTGTACATAGATGGTCCAATTGTTGTGATTTATTGTGACAACATGAGTGACACACAATTGGATTGGAAGCCTATATTCCATGCTAGGAAAAAACACATTGAAGTGCATTATCACTTTGTGAGAGAGAAGGTATTTCCATGTGAGATCAACTTAGTATATGCCAGTATAGTGGATTAGATAGATCACATCTTCATGAAGGCATTGGGTTTGCAAAGAACCTTCAAAAGTTTTAAAGCTTACTTGGAGTTATTGAGATACATTTGAGCTTGAGAAGGAGTATTAAGATGGCAAGATTAACACATGAGAATATTGATTATAGGCCGTTGTCACAACGCGTAGGGTTGAAGGTCATAACAAGGGTTTGGCAAGAGAAGAATGTATGGGGGTTCAAGAGCTTAGACTCTGGAGATGGTAGGGATAAGAGAAGGGTTGAAGGTTTCAAGCCAAGTTCTTGAAGATAAGAGACAGCAGGGTGAAGGTAGATTCAGGGAGAGGATTAGACGAAAGAGAAGGGGTTCGAAGAAATTGAAGATGTAGAAGAATACTCCAAAAAAGAAATAGAAAATGAAGAAGAATACTAACAAAGATGAAGCATGTCAGTTTCTTTTAGCATTATGAGAAGATATAACTCTAATAGACAAAAACATGTATAAAATAATACATTCCTCTATGCTACTCAGACCACAAATCTGATGCTTCTATTGGCTCCAAAAGGGGGGTAAAATACCAGCAGACCTAGCCAGAATTCTGCCAGATCACTCCTTCTTCATCTCCCCCTTCGGAGTGCTGCTCACTGCCTGAAAACAACGATCGCGCATTGCACGATTTTGTCAATCCCTCTTTTTACATAAATTCCTCTCAAATTGGCTGAAAGCTACATACTTTCTTTTACATATCATCCTAATCTAGAAGTTGTCTATAGTTTTATGGATTTTTACAAGATATAATATCTAGAATATAAAAAATTGGCTAAAAACTTGTCCAAAAAAATCTAATATTTTGAACCATGGACACTAACACTAATGCCTAAAGTGGCATTGGCTCTCTAAATCTAGAAGGAAGCCACACTCTAGATTTTTTTTACACGGTGTGCAACTAGCGGCATAACACCTCTTGGTTAGGTAGGTCCACATGTCTACACTTAGCATGCCAATACTCATTATGACTCTTACATGGCCATCGACTTATTATTTATTATATTTAGTTTATTATACCTATCTACAAAAACTAGCATAGTTATAGTACTGGTTGATTAGTGTAGTCCATTATGTACTATTTGACTTAGTAGGCCACTTTTCTTTATGTTGTATCTTATCTATACTTTGTGTACATTTTATTGTGTATAAAAGAAGAAGAGACCAACAAGAAAATTTTTTGGGCTCCATCTCTCTTCTTATGTTCTTGAGTGATCTTCCTCTTATGTGCATGGTGTGTGTTTTGGTGCAGTAGCTCAAGCAAGTCCCCCCACCACATGATTCATGATATATTCATGTTTAACTCAAAAATTACACTTCTAGGAGTTTAATGAGAGACCATACTATCTACATCATTCAAAGACAATGTGAAGTTTCTCTAAGTGCTCCTCCTAATTGGTGTCAACAAAGAGATTGTCTACAAACACTTCAAGCCATTGTCTTAGTATGTCCTTGAAAATTGTACACAAAGTATTGGAAGGTGGTAGGGGTATTTCTCAAGCCAAAGGGCATGACTATATTAGCAATCACTCCCCATTTAGTTGCAAATGCTATCTTGTGCCTATTGTTTAGATGAGCCTCCACTTGGTTATATCTTGAAAATTTGTCAAAGAAGCTATAAGCCTCCTTCCCTGCTACTATTTCAAGTGGGTAGTTGTCTCTTTTTGTAGCCATATCAACATTTTTATAATTTGTACACTCTAGTTCTCTCATTCTTCTTGAGTACTATGACTATCAAAGATACCCATCCCATGTGCTCAATCTCATAGATGAATCCTATGCTCAAGAGTTTTTCAATTTTCTCTTGAGACATAGATGAATCCTATGCTCAATAGTTTATCAAATTTATCTTGGTAGCATGATTATGGCTAGGATTCATGGCATATAGTCTTTGTTTTATTGGCATGGCATCTGGGACCATAGGGATGTTAATGTGATAGTGCTAGGATCTATTCCTTTTAATTCTTCCATTAACCAAGTTCACATATCAAAGAAATCCTTTAAGAGGCTAACAAGGTTAGTCTTCTCCTCGATAGTAAAGTTATCCAACTAAGTCAAGGATTCTCCTCTTCATTAGCCAAGTTGACTTCCTTAACTTTGATAGGTCCTTCAATGGATTCACTCATTTGTCATTGTCTTTTAGCACCTAGGAACACTATGATTTGGTCCTCTTTCTTGTACTTGGTGAGCTATTTGGGGGGATCTTGGGGTTTCCTTTAGCATTGTATCAATAGTGGATTGGGAGGTTCCCCTTGGTGCATCAAGTATTAGAAGGTCACAAATTTTAGAGTTGCTATCAAAGCTATTCTTGGACTCAAAGTTGAACTCACATCCTTTTCTAGACAAGGGCGTTACACTAGGTGGTCATAGATCAAATTCCACCCTTGCTTCATATAAGGTTTTAGAATCAATCAACTTGTCTCAATACTGCTTCCTCATAGTCCACAATCTCTAGATGCTCTAACCATGATTAGTCAAAATCTATTTGGATCACTTTTCTCTATAAGAAATGCATTAGCCCCTTATGGCTTTTAGTCCATGATTATTTTCTCAATCATACATCTATCTATATGACAATTGATGGTATCTACATCATTGGTAGATGTTCATTCCCACAATCACAATCCATGTATTCTTCACTTGAGACTTCTTAGTCAAAAGACCCATTGGCTATTCACTCATCATCTGGTCTCCTTGTCTCTTAGAAGGGCCCAATTTTATAGGAGGTTTAGATTGTGCACCTTGCTATACATCCATTTCAAAGATTCCATGAGATCTTTGAGATGCTTTGATGCGAAGGAGAGTATTTTGATAGTGTCAAATACTCTCTATATGTGATGTCGGGTCCATGCCCTTTTTTTATGTGCAAAGACCATATGCATTGAAATATGAGAATCAAATGTGGTGAAAGCAAGAAAGGAAGACAACGTAAGTGAATTATCAAAGATTAAACAAAATACACCACACTAGACTACTAGAATTATTGTGTCATTTATGTATTTGTTCTTTCTATGAAGAAATATTGTGCCTTGTGAAATGGAGAGGTAGTATGCTTCTTATTGTCCAATATTTACCACCATTGCCCTAGAATCTCATTGAGCTTGCTATCATTTTCTTTTTTCAAATACACAAGCATATTAAATAAATTTTATTATCATTTTATTTTCCCTTATCAATCAACTTTTCCTTTTGATCCTTTTTTGTATTTTTTCTTGAAGTCACCTCTTCAATGTGCACATCTCCCTTAAATGATGGATTCTCTAATCCTACTAGGAGAAATGTTCAATATGTCATAGGCCTTTCTATTAGCTAGGTGTATTGGAATTAGAAACTTATCAAACATGTACCTAATCAACTTGGTAGTGTACATAATCTTATCCATCATTATTATCAAATAGTCTTCTACAAATGCTTGAAGAGATGCCAAAGTAGAACTCTACCACCTAACTCATAGACCATAGCTATAAAAAATATCCTTGATGAGCTTGAGGAAAGTGACCTTGGAGATAAGTTTTTCAAATTGTTAGAATATCAAGCTCATTTATGTGTGTTGACCGACATGAGCTGGACACAGCTAGTTTAGCCATAGTAGTTAGGTACATTAAATAAGTCGGTGCCACTACTGGTGTGAATGGTCTTATGACCTTAGGTTGTACTTTCACTATACAGTGTTGAATGAATAATAAAGTGTGTGAGAGGAAGCATGGTGCTACACTTTGTCTGACATCTATCTACCTCTATGAATTTGAACATGGTATCAGAGCCATGAATTGGCAAAGACTGGGTGCCTAGGAGTGTGGCATTGGACTTGCAGGAGCTGAAGTCAGGTCATTCTTCTTCAAACAGGCTGAAGCCATTGAATAATGGAAGGTATGCAGTGTATGGTTGTATGCTCAATGATCAAAGGCATTATCAAAGGCTTGTTTATAGCCTTGAGAGGGATGTGTTGAGCACCTTAGAGTGCTTCATTGTCATGATTAACAATATCGTGAGCTATGCTACCCCCCTTGCCAGTCTGCGCTGTTGCGCTAGGTCCTCCAGCTTCAAAATGAGGCATTAAGCATCTTATACATGCTCTATAAAGTGTATGCTGACCCTGGGGTGTGACCTTGAAGGTCTGACATGTCAATGGAAGCTTGGGTGATGAGGCATGGACTATTATGCAGGTATACAGGTCTGAAACTGAATGTACACTACTGAATACAGTGATTTACATCACTGTTTTGATCCTGAAGAGTATTTGAAGCTCCCTAATATGCTGGGAAGATTGCATTGCAGACAACACAAGTCAAGAAGTCATATGTACTTGATGTGAAGTACTTGAGCTGAATTTTCTAACTATAATATTCAGATCTGAGAACTGTTTCACTGCTGAAAACTGTCATATACTGTCAATGACAAGCATTGGATACTACTGATGCAATATAGGTCATTTTTAGAGCTCTATCACCTATGAGAGCTGTCATATACATGCTGGATGTATGGAGGCTTGAAACATGCAATGAGCATCATTGAAAAATGAAGTCTGGAGCTGAAGTAAATGCAGACATATTGTCTTGGTCAAGTACAAATGGTTCATGAAGTTTTATGCTTTGGTCAGTGAAAACAGGTTGCCTATGTATACCCAGATGCTCATGTATTGACCTTGTCATTACGAAGTAAATGTATGACATGATTGGAAGACAGTTTGGGGCTGATTGGAACTTGATATGCTGAACTTTGGTTGACTGCAACCTGCAACTGAATTTGTTGACACTTGTATGTGTTGGTTATGCACTATTCTGTGACTCTATGCTCATGTCATGACTACCAAGTGTACTAGCAGCTATCTGGGAGGTTTTGGGACATGTGTGACATGATTACCACTCAGTTTTGGACTTGAAAGTGCTACTGATTATTTGCAGTTTATAGTTTTCAAACTGCACGTATTTACCCTAGCAGTGAGTTTACCAAAGCTCAAGCTGAAGCAAACACATAGCTTATGTATTGAGAGTGATATCTACAGTTGAGACCACTTGTTTGTGGGTTGTTTTGGGGTGCCAGTAGGCTGAAATACCTTGGTTTTTTTCTGCAATTTAGTGTAGAAAATTGTCATAAATAGTTCCGGTGGGCTGAAGTCAGACAGGTTGTCTTATTGGCTTGCAGATAGTCAGGTAGTGTCTATAAAACGGCGAATGCTGATAGAACGGACAACATAACCCAGATTGTGGGGGAGAAGCTTGATAGCAATAATTATGCCATCTGGAAGTTTCGAATGGAGAACTTCCTAATTGGGAAAGGATACTGGGACTTAGTGATAGGTGTTGAGGTTGAACCTGAACTTCCAGAAAGGAATCCTACAGCTGATCAAAGACTAGCGCATCGAGCTTGGACGGAAAGAGCTCGCAGAGTTTTACATTGGCTGTCAATATGTATCTCGGATGCTATGGTGATGCAGATCATGAACTTTAAGAGCCCAGCAGATGCATGGAACATATTGGTCAAATACTATGGCACAACCACAAGTGCTAGGAAGATATAGTTGAAGCAGAAATTCAACAACATGGACCGGAAGAGCAGACCCATACAGGATTATGTCACGGAGGTTAAGACCATAGCAGATCAGTTGGCATCTATTGGTTCACAGGTTGAAGATGAAGATATGGTTGTAGTGACCTTAAATGGATTGGGTCCTGAATACAAGTCTTTTGACACTTCAGTGTCTGTGCGGGCTGAAATGCCTGACTTTAATGAGCTGGTTGCATTATTGATTCATGAAGAAGTGAAGCTTGGCTTAGCTACAGGGTCAAGCGGTTCAAAGAATAAGAATGTAGTTTTTTACTCGAATCAACGTGGCCATGGGAGCCGTGGCAGGGGTTATGGATCTGGCAGAGGAGGCCAGCAGAATGCATCCTATGGCACTCAAAATCAGCAGTCATCAAATGCAAGAGGTCGTGGAAATTTTCGAGGCAGGGGGAGATCTAACTCCTGTGGTAGAGGCTCATGGCAGTAGCAGCATCAATCAGACAATCCAAACAAAGACAAGGATTGTCATTACTGTGGCAAGTATGGGCATATTGCAAAGGAGTGCTGGAAGAAGCAGGGGAATCAGAAGGGTAAACAGCATGGACACTATGCTACATCCAGTCAGGCGGATGACTCTGGTGATAGACTGTTTGCCATGCAATATGTCAAAGATAAGGCTACTGAAAAATCATCTGATGTTGCAGTGTGGTACATTGACTCAGGGGCATCGAATCACATGACCCCTCACGGTGATTGGTTCACTAATATGGTGACTGAAAAGCATGGCTATGTATGCACAGGTGATGACATGCAGCATAGCATTGAGCATAAAGGCAAAGTGCCTCTGGTGGTTCATGATGGCAGGAAGAAAAATCTGCATGATGTCTTGCATGTCCCTTCAATTACGAAGAACTTATTGTCTGTTGGTCAGATGACGGAGCAGAACTTGCAGGTTAGATTCAATAAGCATGGTTGCTTTATTGAAGAGTTTGGCAATGGCTGCAAGTTGATAGCTCATGGTCACAGGAACGACAGAATGTTTACTCTTGATGCTTCTTTGCCAGAGCTGAATTCAACTATGTTTGCTCATGGTTCTGGCACTGTTAGGGATTTGGAAATCTGGCACAAGAGAGTGGGGCATGTCAATTTGCAAAGGCTGCAAACTATGCAGAAGAAACAACTAGTTACAGGTTTACCCAAATTCCGATATTCACATATTGGTCATGTATGCGAGGCTTGCCAGTTTGGTAAGCAGTCTCGATTGCCGTTTGTCAGGCATGTAAGGTAGAGTACACGTCCTTTGTAGTTAGTGCACTCTGATGTTTGGGGGCCAACTCATAACGCCTCTATGGGAGGTTCTAGATATTATGTATCTTTCATTGACGACTACAGTCGCTATACCTGGCTTTCCATATTGAAAACAAAAGATGAGGTATTTGCTGTTTTTCAGCAGTTCAAAGCACAGGTTGAGAAGGAATTTGAATGCTACATCTCTTGCTTGAGATTCGACAGTGGTGGGGAGTATGTATCAAATGAATTTGTTGATTTCTTGGCTGAAAATGGCATTCGTAGGCAGCTAACCTGTAGCTATACTCCGCGGCAGAACGGAGTAGCTGAAAGAAAGAACAGGGTTCTGATGGAGGCTGCTAGGGCCATGATGAATGAAAAACATATGCCACTTTATTATTGGGCAGAGGCTGTTACGACAGCTGTATACATTCTGAACAGGACCCCCACTGCAGGTATTCATGATATGACGCCGTTTGAGAGGCTGTATGGCTACAAGCTTGATATAGGTCATATGAAAGTCTTTGGCTGTCTTGTTTATGTGCATATTCTAGATGAGAAAAGGAAAAAGCTGGATCCAAAAGCATATAAGTGTGTTTTTATTGGGTATTCGTAGGAGAAGAAGGAATATAAATGCTATGACCCCTCTACCAGGGAGACTTTGGTGAGCAGGGATGTCATCTTTGATGAGATGGGCTCTTGGTATGTCTCACCAGTTGTAGTGCCATCCAATATGCCTTCCACTCATGTCTCTACAGTTGATTTGCAGCAGAGCACTGCTATGACAGGACCTAGCAGTTAGACAGTATCCCCATGGACAGGGAGATTGAGGAGTTCACCATCCACTGACACCAGTATGTTAGTGAGGGGGAGACATGATATCTTGGACAACAAAGGAAAAGAAAAAGCTATTGAGGATGCATCTGGTATGATGACACTTGGCAGAATGACTTCTGGCTATGAGTCTGCTGATACTCTGGACAGTGAACTTGGTATTCCGACTGTCTATACACCTGGCACAAGGCAGAGTAGGTATATTCCGCCTCATGAAAGAGGGGAATCGAGTAGTGCACCACAGCTTAGACGATCACAGAGGGTCAGATACCCTGCTGACAGGTTGACATACAGTGGCTACTCTGCAAAGCATTATGCTTACATGACAAAAGTAATGGAGATTAAAGAACCAGGTACATATGGTGAAGCTGTGAAAGATGAGAACTGGTGTACAACCATGGATACAGAAATGCATGCTTTGGTTGAAAATAAGACATGGGATTTGGTACCTTTGCCTAAAGGGAAAAAGACCATTGGCTGTAAATGGATCTATAAGATCAAATGCAAATCTGATGGCAGTGTGGAAAGGTATAAGGCAAGGCTGGTCGCAAAGGGATATTCCCAACAGTATGGGCTTGACTATGATGAAACATTCAGCCCTGTTGCCAAGATGGCAACTATCCGTACTGTGATTGCTTTGGCTGCTGTTAAAGGCTGGAAATTGCAGCAGATGGATGTGAAAAATGCCTTCCTCAATGGTGACTTAGCAGAGGATGTTTACATGGATCAGTTGGAAGGGTATGTTCACCATGATTTTCAGCATTATGTGTGCAGGCTGAAAAAGGCACTGTATGGGCTGAAGCAGGCTCTGAGAGCCTGGCATGCTAGGATCAGCAGCTACTTGCAGAGTCTTGGTTTTGCTGTTGGCAGGGCTGATCACAGCCTCTTTACAAAGAAGACTAACAGTGGCTTGGTAGTGCTGGTCATATACGTTGATGACTTGATAATTACTGGAGATGATGACATGGGAATTCAGCATGCAATGAAGATGCTTAAATCTGAATTTGGCATGAAAGATCTAGGAGATCTGAGGTATTTCTTGGGTATTGAGGTTGTACCAGCTGAAAATGGTTTATGGCTAATGAAGAAGCACTAGGCCATGGAAATGCTTAAGAAGTATGGCATGGCTGAATGCAAACCATTGGATACACCTCTTGATCAGAATGTCAAGCTGGACATGAACACTGGGGCTGAAGTAGAGGATGTGACTATGTACAGGCAGTTGGTTGGCAGCTTGATTTACTTGACCATCACTAGGCCTGACTTGAGCTATGCTGTAGGGCTGATAAGCCAGTTTATGTAGAAGCCAAGGAAGCCGCACTTGGATGCAGTTAGACGCATCATGAGGTATGTTAAGTCCACTGTAGACTATGGGTTGTTCTATGTCAGAGATAAGCCCTTGACATTGATTGGATACACAGATACGGATTGGGCAGGTTGCTCATATGACCACAGATCTACAAGTGGATATGCATTTGGATTTGGTAGCGGCATGATTAGTTGGAGCAGCAAGAAGCAACCTACGGTTTCTTTATCGAGTGGTACTGAGGCAGAGTACAGGGGTGCTACATTGGCAGCATGCGAGATTTCATGGCTGCTCAAGCTTATGGCTGATTTGGACATACAGGTAGATGCTCCAGTGAAGCTACTATGTGATAATCTGAGTAGTGTACACCTGGCTATGAATCCAGTTTATCATGCCAGGACGAAACACATAGAGGTACACCACCATTTCATCAGAGAGATGGTTCTCGCAGGACGCGTTGATCTTATGCATGTAAAGATAGATGAACAGGCGGCGGATATCTTTACCAAGTCCTTGGGTAAAGATAAGTTCTGTGGTTTTAGACAGCTGCTTGGAGTTCAAATGCTGTCTTGAGCTTGAGGGGGAGTGTTAGAATATCAAGCTCATTTATGTGTGTTGACCGACATGAGCTGGACACAGCTAGTCTAGCCATAGTAGTTAGGTACATTAAATAAGTCGGTGCCACTACTGGTGTGAATGGTCTTATGACCTTAGGTTGTACTTTCACTATACAGTGTTGAATGAATAATAAAGTGTGTGAGAGGAAGCATGGTGCTACACTCTGTCTGACATCTATCTGCCTCTATGAATTTGAACACAAATGACTTTTTTTCATTTTTAATTTCTCTAAGTGCATTCATATGATGCTATCTCACCCTTCTTCTCATAGACTTCTCAACCTTCTCTTTCACACCACTTGCTAACACATGGGCAAATTCCCCTTTTTTTCCTTTTACAAAGTTGCAAACTCTTTGGGACTTGTCCTTTGAAGCCACTATGCTTGAGAGTGAACCCTCTATAAATGTCATGGTTCCCTTGGTATCTCAGGCACTTGGCTTTGATCTACTTCTTAAGGGTGTTGAGTGTCTCATGGTTCCTTTGGTGTTTCAAGCTCCTCGCCATCCTTGAGATTTTTCCTTTGGCTAGCCTCTTCTTGATTGATGGGTTCTCCATCTCCCATTTTATTATTAAGATTTTTACTTTTCCTCATATCAAGGTTTCCATAATTAGGAATAACTTTTGGCTCTCTTCTTGGTTTGCCCCTTCTCTTCTGTGCCCTCTACTCTTTTATTAACTTGCTCCTTAGAAACTTTCTTTATAGTACGTCTGATTCCTACCATTGACTCTATGCCTTGTCATTGCAGCTGTGCAATTTAGAAACTAAACATGTTAACTCTTGAAATCTTGCAAGATACTTGCACAATAGAACCCAGACCCTATAAGTAGGAGGGGTATTCAACAATGTGGGAATGTGTTCCTACTCACAATAGAGTCTAGATGAGTGGATGGAAAGCAATACTAAACATGAATAAATGCAAATACTAAAGACACCAATACAAGTAGAATATGTCATTAGGATGGTTATCCACCCACACATCATAGAAACTCCAATTACATAGCTAGATCTCAACTCCAAACTACAACTAACATAGGCTTTTGAAAAAGAAACCCACACTACAAACTTAGAATTTCTTGTTAAACATTAGAAAAACTAGGATGAATTGATGATCCTCTTGTTTAGAGATCTCCCAATGCTTTAGGAAACACAAAAAACCATGCTTTAGTGTGTTTCTCTTAGCACTTATTGTGTCTTCATATGAGAGATACACACACACGCACACGCACATGCACACACACACACACACAGTTGGGAGGCCTATCTAGGGGTATGTTGTGCCCATTTTAGACATAGGTTAAGCCATGAGAAACTCCTCTCCTAACTAGGAATTGAAAGAAAGATAGAGTTAGTGGCTTGATGTGTCATTAACTTTCCAACTAGGGGACACAAACTAGGAAGATTCTAAAGGAGGCAAGTGATGGCATGAAGGTGGGCTATTTTGACATTGTCTCACTCATCAAAAACTAAGAGTGGGCATAAAAGCATTCTTGCAATGGCAAAATGCAATGTAGTGCACCATAGAGTCAACTAGGATAAATTGAAATAGAAAGGGATGAATGTTACCTCTCTCAAATGCACAAAATCAACCTAAGGATGCATTGACTCTTGCCCCCAATGTTGTGCAACATAGCATGACACAAGTTGGAAAAATGTTGAAACAGAAATGTGAACCCAAAATTTGGGTTGCATAAATTTTATATGCTAATTCCACACATAGAGTCCACATCATGACCTCGGGGGGTCTCACTCTATATATATTCTCTATATAATGTGCGTTCATGGCCTATTTATAAATATCCTAATCTGTGATTTTTTTTTGAATAAAACACAACCCTTTTCTATTCAATTTGTAAGTAATCCCTTTATATGACACCCTTTTGTATGTAAATAATGTATAAAAATGGTGTTTTAAAAACCCCTTATTTTGAACTCACGTTATATATACATATATTCATGAGTGACCCCCTTGAGATCATGACAGTGCCACATGTCCTTGTATGTGGAAATGATCAAGAGCTATTTTCCACATTATTGTTTGATGTCCCTCCCCACATGTGTATGCAATTGGAATTCATGGAAAACTATTTGGCATATGCCAAGTGTTGAGATATTGGCAATCACACCCAGCTTAGCCTCTTTCTATGGAGCAGTGTGGGCTTAGGATGCAGAATCCCATATGCACAATGGTGGAAAGTGCAACCTAGTCTATTCCTATAAAGCATTATACTTTCTCTCTTTTTCAATGCAATATAATAGTACTTTTGTACTTCGAGCAAAGTGTCTATGTCATTTTCAATGCAAAGATTGTGTTTATGAGTCCAAGCTTCCATCTTGGAACCTAATTCACTTGTGGGACATTTGCTCTTGATGTTAATTACCTCATGAGCTCACTCTTCCTCTTTCAACCTTCATAGCCATGCTCTAGATCCGACATTCTTTACATGGTATTAGAGCCTAGTCGGGCATGGCCTAAGCTCAACTCAACTCCTCTCTTTACTCTCTCAATCTCTCTCAACTTTAGTTCAACTCAATGGTACCTCAAAACTTCATATTCAACTTCCACCTTGTGGCAACCATAGCTAGTGTGTACCTACCTTGCTAAGAGCTTTTATATCTCACTCTACAAGCCATATCTCACTAAGCTTCTTTTTGGAGAATTTTTCCTTTGCTTCCAAAGATTTTCTATGGCACTTCAGTGTTGCTGACATTGGTGGAGTATATGCCCATCATTACTGAAAAATGTGATTACTGTCCAAATTGCGCCCTTCCTATTTAGATTGGTGATTCCACCTTCCTATAGAGAAATATTGACGATTTTCATAGGGAAATGAAAGCCATCACCTAAGGCACCCCTATCTCAAATCTTGACTAAAATGGTTCATTGTGTGAGCCACACAGAGAGAAAAATCAATGCCATGTCCTGCAAACCATAAAACTCCATAGCCAACTTACTTGAAACTTCATCTTTCCTTCATTTTCTCTCTCGAGGCACTCAAAACCAAACCTCTGCCACTCTGATCCATTGAAAATTGATGTTTCCAGCAACCATTTCCCATCAAATCAGCAAGGAGGAGAGAAATCCAAGCATCAAAGCATCAAACTCAAGTGCTTGAAAGCATAGTATCTATTGATACCTTTCAAGTGTTATTTGACACTACATCCCTTGTGGCTCTTGACACAATTAGATCTTCTGCTGCTCAAATATGAGAGTTTTTGTGCTGATTTTTTGCTCTTACATGGGCAAAGACTCTCCAACTATTCGGTTCAAAGGGGTCCGGTTTCACACCTTGCGAATTTGCATCAAGATCATTTTGATGAAGAAGGGTCTTTGGGCCATTACCAATGGCAAAGAGAAGAAGCCTCGGGATGCAGACCTTGTAGCTACTTAGCAAAAGAATGATGAGACAAAGCACAAGCCATCATCAAGTTGGAATTGGATGACAGCTACATCCACCATGTGGATACCTATGAAACCTCTAATGATACATGGAAGAGATTAGATACTTTGTTTGGTGCACAATCAAAGTTATTTAAGTATGGATTATTGATTGAATTTTTTAGGCTAGATATGAAATCAAACACATCTCTTGTAACTCAACTACATGAAAAGTCTCTTAACTCAGCTTGTAGAAATTGATCTCAAGATGGATGAAGATATTTGTATTGATGTGTTGTTAAAAAGCCTACCTCTCTTGACTATAATAATGTGTCAACTACATTGATCAACATGCCTAGTCCTAAACTAGTTAACATTAAGGCCTCCCTGCTAAAAGAAGAAAAGAAGGTAAAATCCCAAGAAGAACCAAGCACCTCTAAAGATGAACAAATATTATATGTAGGTACTAGATACAAGGGCAAGAAAGATTAACTCGTATGTGACTTTTTCAAAAGGATCGGACACATGGAGAAATTTTGTCATGCTAGGAAGAGGTCCCAAAAGGCCTATCTAGTTGCTATTAAAGAAGAAGAAGACCATGGAGTAAAAGAAGAAGAAGAAAATCACCACGAGAAGGAAAAACCTCATCATTCCTTTTAATTTTGATAGATTTTTTTAGCCTTGTATTGCCTAGCCCAAATGCTTCTAACATAAGCTTGTAAACTCCTCATGTAACCTTATACTACAATCTCTGTATACTTTGTGAGGCCCCTGTTATAGCCTCTGGATGTCCAACATGTCTTTGGTACCCACACTTAGCCTTTTATGCGATAGCCTCTGGTGTTTAACATGTTAGTGGTGTGCCCACACTTTGTAGGTAATTGCTCACTAAAGCCTCTATACACTTTGTACTCCTTTGGTTGTGATTGAGGAGCGGTGTTGAGATATTAGCAATCACACCTAGCTTAGCCTCTTTGTATGGAGTAGTGTGGGCTCAGGATGCAGAATCCCATATGCATAGTGGTGGAAATTATAGCTAGGGTCTATTCCTATAAAGCATTGTACTTGATATCTTTTTTAATGCAATGTCATAGTACTTTTGTACTTCTAGCAAAGTATCTGTGTCATTGTCAATACACAAGATTGTGTTTATGAGTCGAAGCTTCAATCTTGGTATCTAATTCACTTGTGTGACATTTGGTCTTGATGTCTATTACCTCATGAGCTTACTCTTCCTCTTTCAACCTCCATAGCCATGCTCTAGATCCGACATTCTTTACACCAAGCATGATGTGTTTTTCAACCAATTACTTGACTCATGACATTGTGTTGATTTGAACATGCTATATATATGCATGTCTCCAATCAAATAAAAAGTACATCTTTAGAGTACAAATCGGGAGGTTGAACATGCTTAAGGGGTACCTCTCTGTTTTTCTTGTTCAATATATTTGTATTTTCTTTTGTCATGTCCTTCCTCAAGTCTTCACAACCATCCAAACTCTGTAATGTGCAAGAAGCCATTTTGGGAGTTTTTGAATGGCTCCTTGCGTGTTGTGGGGTCCACAGTAGAATCTCCATGTTATGTTTCTCTTATTAGCCAAGCTTATGTGCTTGGACTTAACAATTATGTTTGAAGCATGATGTTCTTTATTTTGTGTACTACATTGACATATCCAATTCACTTCTCACATTAATGAATATAATACCCTCCTAGTTTCTTCTATATGGATAAAATAACTATATGAGCATAGATTGAGGGAGTCCATTGTGCAAAGAATACTCTATATAAATCATTTCAAAATATTTGTCATCATGTTCATGCTTTGCATGTTTAGTGATTGTTGTAGTGGAAGAGACTATGTCTTGACTAAATTTTTCCCCATTAAAAACTAGTAAAAACTACAATGCTTGATGAATTCTAGATTTCCATGTAGCTAAAACTAAAAATGCACATGCTAATCAGCTCTAGTGTAGAGTCTATTTGAAGGAAAATTTCCACTTAGGAAGATTTATTTTCAAGGGAAAGGAATTTGCAAAGAAAATTGGGTCATGCTAAGATTTGGCCACAAGGATTGTATTTGATTTCACCTAGTCTTCATAGTGATTGCAAGAATTAAATTGAAATCATACATAAGAAATTTGTGGCCAAGGTGCACACCTCAATGAGTTCTCACTAGGTTATATGCTCCCACAATATACTTTCAAAAGATCACAATTCATGGTTTCATGGTTGAGAGAACTGGGTAGCTAGACATATACATGCCACATGAAGTGCAAGTTCCCATTCCATCAACTCAAGGTCTCCTCTTGCCAATAAGATATCAAGAAAAGATGAGTAGCTAGATGCCTAGAGCCAAGAGGACTCGTGTATTGATTCAAGAGGAGGTGAAAAGCAAGAAGTATTACATAGGATGGGCCTTCATCTTGCATGTGCTAAATTTTTTTCAAAATCTTTATCATTGTATTCATGCTTAACATATCCATTGCCGATTAGTGTAGTCCAAAAGACTAAGTCCTAATTGAGGCCCTATCAATCCCCATTAGTGGGGTCCTAGATCTTGAGCAACCTTTATCAAAAGATGAAAGCCATTGATAGCAAGGAGGGCATCTCGATCCTATGGCATGCAAAGGGGCATTTTGAGAGTGTCAGAATGGATCCCTAAGTATCATGGGATTCGGGTGAGTACTACCCATTAAACCATCATGATCTTGTTTTGTTCTTATTTCCTATTGAGATGGCAAGCTCAACACATGTGGAAATTGATGATAGACCGCCTGGCTAGATGAGTCCGCATGTCTACACTTAGCATATTGGTGGTCATTATGATACTCACATGGCCACTGACTTATCACTTATTATATTTAGTTTGTTAAACCTACCTACAGCTGGCAAAGATATAACACCAGTTGATTAGTGTAGTCGGTTATACATTGTTTAACTTAGAAGGTCATTTTTCTTTATGTTTTATCTTATCTATATTTTATGTACATTGTATAGAATGTGGAAGAAGAAGAAGAAACTAGAAAGAAAACGTTTTGGCCTCCATCTCTCTTCTTGTGTTCTTGAGTGAGCTTCCTCTTGTGTATACAATGTGTATTTGGCGCAGAAGCTCAAGCACATTTCTGAGACCGTTTTAGGTCCCGTTTTAGAGCCGCAAGGTTGCGGACAACAGTTTCATGGTACACTGTGATTTCGGATGTATTGACCGAAAGTAGATGCATAGGTTACAAATTGCGAATCTGTAATTTTTGAGGTGTTTGCAGGAAGGCTTATCTGCAAATAGCTTGCACATTATGTATACTATTGAGCAATCAGTGAAAAAGGTTTCTTGGTGTATTATTGTGCACGTGTTGTGAAAGATTGCAGAAGACTAGCTTGCTGTGTTGTATCCTTGTTTGTGATAATGGCAAAGAATAGTGGAAATCCCATTATTGAGAAGCTGAACAACTACCCTTCATGGAAGTTTCGTGTGACAAACTTCCTCATTAGAAAGGGCCTTTATGAGTTTGTTTCGGGTGAAGAAAAGGAGCTAGAGCTGGGTATCCCTCCAACTACAGATGAGTTAAAAGCATGGAAAGAGTGGAATGTGAAAGACAAAAAGGTGATGTATTGGCTATCTGGAGTCATTGATAATACTATGTTGGGACATATCAAGAATGCAGAAACTTCACATGCAACTTGGACAATTTTTGAGAGCATGTTTTCAGTAAATACAAAGGTACGAAGGATTCAACTCAAGCAAGAGTTCAATGCCTTGAAGAAAGGGAAAATGTCTGTCAATGAGTATGTGTTGAAGGTGAGGAGCATTGCAGATGCTTTAGCAACGATTGATGCAATGCCGGATGATGGTGATTTGGTTTCATCCACTCTGAGTGGCCTTAACAATGAGAAGGCATGGAAATCATTTGTTACTTCAGTATATGTACGGAAGACATTTCTAGATTTTGATGAACTGATCTCTCTCATGATTACTAAAGAGATCAATATGCAGGGTGATTCGTCTGAAAGAAATGGTGAACAGGTCCAAACATTTTACTCGAGTTCAGGAAGGGGACATGGTAGATCCTCTTCAAGAGGCCGTGGTATGGGACGTGCTGGCGATAGCCAGCAAAACAAGTTCAATCAAGAGTTTGGTGAAATGCAAGTTTCTGGAGGTAGAGAAAACTTTAGAGGCAGGGGGAGCTCTAGAGAAAGAGGTGGATGGCAGAATAGAGGTTCTAGAAATTTTTCTATTGTTTGCCATTATTGTGGCAAAATAGGTTATATTGCAGCCCATTGCTATGCAAAGAAGGATGATATTCACAGTGGTGAATTATAGTAAGGAAACTATGCATCGTCTTCACGACAGAATGAAGACAAAAATGAGCGTATGTTTGTTATGCAACATATGATGAATGCAATTACAGGAAAAGGGACACATGATGATGTATGGTATGTTGATTCAAGTGCATCAAATCATATGACCAGCCATGTTGAATGGTTTAGAGAGATGTAGGACTTACAAAACCCAGGTTATGTGCAGACGGGTGATGATTCATGCCACCCAATTTCACACATTGGAAAGGTTCCCTTGTCCTTGTATGATGGTCAAATAAAGAGTCTGACAGATGTATTACATGTGCCATCAATTACAAAGAATCTAGTGTCTGTTGGCCAAATGGTAGAGCAGGGGTTGCGGGTCCGATTCAATGCAAAAGGTTGTTTTATAGAAGACTTTAATGATAAGTGTAGGTTGGTCGCAAAAGGAAGTAGAGTTGGCCGAATGTTCACTTTAGATGATGGAATTCCTGCAATGGATGCTGCTATGTATGCTAAAGGAAAAGGAGTAGTTGTAGATATTGAAATATGACATAAAAGTATTGAACATGCAAATGTGCAAAGGTTGAAATTTATGTAGTCCAGAGGATTGGTTATAGGGTTGCCTTCTTTTAGAGTTGCATAATTGCATAAAGTCTGTGAAGCATGCCAATTTGGTAAGCATGCAAGACAACCCTTCTCGCATGATAGAGAAGTGAGCAGAAATATACTTGATGTAGTACATATAGATGTTTGGGGGCCTACACAGAATCTATCTCTTGGTGGCAGCAAATACTTTGTAATATTTATTGATGACTGTTCAAGGAAGCTATAGGTAAACTTCATGAAGGAAAAGACTGATGTGTTTGAGCACTTCAAATCTTTTAAGACAGCTATTGAAATAGAAACATACTTAAAAGTGAAGTGCTTGAGATTAGATGGAGGGGGAGAGTACCTCTATAATGAGTTCAGTGGCTTCTTGAGGACTCATGGGATAAAGAGGCAATTTACTTGCACGTATACCCCACAGCAAAATGGTGTTGCAGAAAGAAAAAATAGGCATATTGCAGAAGTTGCACGTGCATTAATGGCTGAAAAGAATATGCCCAAACATTTTTGGTCTGAGGCTATCCATACTACTATCTACATTATGAACAAAACTCCCACAGCTGCAGTTCATGGGATGACTCTTGAAGCGTGCTTTACTGGCAAGAAGCCCGATGTATCACACTTGAAGGTATCTGGATGTGTCACATATGTTCATGTGCCAGATGAGCTACAGAAGAAGCTTGATCAAAAGGCTGAAATTTTTATTTTTATTGGGTACTCTTTAGAGCAGAAAGGGTATCACTGTTATAACCCTGTCACAACAGGTGACTTCAGAGTGAACAGGGATGTTATCTTTGATGAGATGGGCAGTTCGTATGCACCTACTAGTGATGTATTAGATGATGATAATGATCAGGACAGCTATGTGCAAAAATAAAAACAAGAATCACAGAGTCTTAGTGGACCAAAAACATCATCTAGTACTATACCTACAGTGAGGCCTTGGCCTGGGAGACTAAGGAGTAGCCCCACATCTTCAGGTGGATCTATAAGTGTTGCAGGAAAGGACAAAGGAAATAATAAAGTGTTGGATGGTAATGATGCATCTACCAGTCATTTGGGATTTGACAGAGATTCCAGTGGTTTGAAGAGTTTGGATGATGAGCTTGGCATTCCTTCAGTCAAGACACCAGGTGTATAGAGAGCTCATAGTAATGTAAAGGCTCCATTGAGTGATCCAGTGGTACGCAGATCTAGCAGGGTCAAATACCCAATTAAAATATTTGGTTTTGAAGGTTATGCAGCTCACCATTATGCTTATATGGTGAAACTAGTTGAGGATATTGAGCCCACTTATTTTGAGGATGTTATTGGTCATGCTCATTGGGATGCAGCAATGGATGAGGAGATGGCTGCATTAGAAGCCAATAAGACTTGGGATTTGGTACCCTTACTTAAGGGTAAGAAAGCTATTGGATGTAAGTGAGTTTACAAAGTCAAGCATAATGCAGATGGTTTAGTTAGCATGTATAAAGCTAGGCTGGTCACAAAATGCTATGCTCAAACGTATGGCATAGATTATGAAGAGACATTCAATCTAGTTGCTAGGATGGCAATTGTTAGATGTGTGATTGCCTTGGCAGTAGCCAAAGGTTGGATTTTGTAGTAAATGGATGTTAAGAATGCCTTCTTGCATGGTGAATTGCAAGAAGAAATGTATATGGAGCAGCCAACATGTTATGAGGATTTAGAGCATCCCACATATGTGTGCATGTTAAAGAAGGCGCTCTATGGGCTGAAGCAAGTACCTAGAGCATGGTCTGACAAGATTGGAGAGTATCTTGTCAATATTGGACTTTTTATTTCTGATACTGATCACTCACTTTATGTGAGAAAGGGAGATGAAGGGTTGATCATCATAGTCATCTATGTGGATGACTTGATTATTACAGGTGATAGTGACAATGGGATTGCTGAAGTTAAGGACTTCTTGAAGAAGAAGCTTGAGATGAAAGATTTGGGTAAGTCGAGATCTTTCTTGGTATTGAGGTGATCAGATGTGATGATGGTATATGGCTATCCCAATGGTAGTATGGCTTGGATATGTTATCCAAGTATGGTATGACAGCATGTAAGCCTCTTTCAGTACCATTGGAGCAAAATATGAAGTTGAGTGCTGATGTTGGAGATGAGATAGAAGACCCTACTATGTTCAGGAGAATAGTAGGGATTTTGATTTACATGACTATCACAAGGCCAGACTTGAGCTATGTTGTTGGTCTTGTCAGTCAGTTTATGCATATGCCTAGAAAGCCTCATTTGGATGCAGTTAGATGTATATTGAGGTATGTGAAGTCCACTTTACATTATGGACTTTTTTATGAGGCAGGTAAGGACGTACCGGTCTTTGGATACACAGATGCAGATTGGGCTAGTAGCATGTCAGACAGAAGATCTACAAGTGGATTCATGTTTTCCCTTGGTAGTGTAGCAGTTACATGGAGCAGCAAAAAGAAACCTATAGTTTCTTTATCAAGTACAGAGGTACTGCTATGGCAACATGTGAGGTGGTATGGTTGCAAAAGTTATTAAGTGATTTGGATGTGCAAGGAGATGGTCCAGTTGTCATTTATTGTGACAACATGAGCAGTATACAGTTAGCTAGGAATCCAGTGTTCCATGCTAGGATAAAACACATTGAGGTGCACTACCACTTTGTGAGAGAGAAGGTATACTTGTAGGAGAGATTGACTTGGTATATGCCAACATATAGGATCAGATAGCTAACATTTTCACAAAGGCATTGGGTGCAGAGAAGCTTTAAAAATTTTCGAAGCTTACTTGGAGTTGCAGAGATAGAGTTGAGCTTGAGGGAGAGTGTTTGTTGGGGGTAAAGGCACCTCCGCCGTGACGCCCCGTGTATTACTACACTGACAGTACCCGCCACTGCACACTGCAGGTGGCGGGCGCCCGTCACGTCACTTTATTCTTTATTCTTTTAGTGACAGTTTGAATAAAGGAAGGCCCGGTCACACATTGTGACTGTTGGAGTTCCCATTTCTTGTCTCTCTCTTTCTTGCTCTTGCTCTCCCGCCATAGCTCGCGTGCAAGCTTTGATCCTTCTCACCTTTCAACTGGTATCAGAGCTTGGCATTCTCTTGCTCGAGCTCGACTCGGTGCTTCCCGACCTTCGCATCGACTCACTTCACGCATTGGGTCTCCATCCCGGCAGCCATAGCCAACCTCTTGAGCTCCCGACTCTCCCCGGCTTACGAGTGTATTCTCACTTTGAAATAGGGCAGGAACAAAGGGCAGCCACTCTTCTTGAGCTCCATAGCTCATATCTTCCCTCCCCTTTGCATTGGGCCTTCATGGCTTGGTATGTGCCTACCTTGGGACATCATTGAGTCCCCCCAAACTCAACATTCAGCCACGTGATTAAAGCAGCACTTCAGGCCTCAACACGCTGAATATGGCACCCATTTTCAGACTTTGACCTCCATGTTTTACAACTGAATGCTTTGTTGCTCATGGAGCACTCATCATTGGCCTATTTGGAGGGCATTTGAGCCATTTTTGGATGTCATTTTGATGCTTTGGCTTGACATTGAGGTTGGGAGCTGATCATTCTCAGTTTTGAAACTATCATTCACTGCATAACAGTGCTGGAAACAGGGCAGCACCCCTGACACAGACATTTGTTGCTTATGCCTCATTCCATTGGAGCTATTTGATGCCCGTATGCGGTCTACTTCCTACCCGGATGTATTGGGGATGTATGCATCTAGTTTGACCATGATTTTGGCTTGAATTCGGGGCTGAAATCTACTGTTTAGAACAGTAAATACATGCTGGAAAAACAGTGGGCTGAAGGTACTTTACATGCTTTGGCACTTACCTACCGATACCGGATGTATGCTTTGAGCTTTGGCATGATGTCTCTGACATTTGGGGACGACTTGGAGCAATTTTGGCTTGAATACGGGGCTGAAATCTACTGTTTAGAACAGTAAATACATGCTGGAATAACAGTGGGCTGAAGGTACTTTACATGCTTTGGCACTTACCTACCGATACCGGATGTATGCTTTGAGCTTTGGCATGATGTCTCTGACATTTGGGGACGACTTGGAGCATATGTATGAGATTATGGGATGCTTTTGAGCTTCACATTAGCTCCGTCTTCACTGGCATTTGGACAGACTTGGCATGCTCGTGGACCGCCTATGCCTCATGTCTCTGCTTGACAGTTAGGCTTTTGCATTACATGCTTTGGTTCGTGACATATGCTATTTGGTTCGTGTATGCCATACCGACATTTGGAGCTTGGATTTGGATGTATTTGAGCATTCCTGGCTTACTTGATCACTGATCTTGGTTGCTATTTGGATGTCATTGAGTTGACCGAGAGCTTATTTGGGCTTATGTATTGCTTCATGGTTAATACGACCGGTGCTTCATGTATGTCATGCTCTCTTGGATGCGCTTGATGCATTGACAGGGTCACTTATCACTGGTGCTTTCTCTTGGGTTGTTTGAGCTTCTGAGCTCGCTTTGTACGCCTTTTGTGCCAGTGGGAGCATTTTACATGCTTGCTTGACCTTTGACAGTTGCATACTATTGGAGCACTTACATGTATTTGGAGCAGTTTATGTCTTGAGCAGCTACATACGCATTGAGACTTTGGGATCATACTCTGATCTTTATGGATATGCATTGATGTACTCTTGGTTCACAGGATGGTTATGAGCCGAGTCTCATATTTGGATCTTTCCCTTTGAGCAGACACCTATTTGTGTCAGGTTTTGGCAATTACAGGAACACTTTGCCTAGAGTGTCTGGGGGTGTGCCTTTCACTGGCAGATGTTATTTTGACATGCTTCGGTGTTGAGCTCATGTTCTTTTCACTGTCATTGGCCTTGCTTATGTCCGTTTCATGCCGGCTTTGGACCTAGCATTGTTTGCTTGACATTGGATCCTATTTTGGGACAGTTTGCTCTCTAGACTGCATACCTGCAATTTATTACAGCAAGCAGTTATTGGTGAACTGAGATGTACTTTTCATGCTGAAATATCCTGATTTGGTGTACCGCACCTAGTACTAAGTGGGCAGCAACTTTTGGCACACTTTGCTCGCCCTTTGGACCCCGTTTTGGTCATTTTTAGGCAGTTTCTACAGTAAAACAGCAAGCAATTTTGGACTGTTTGGGCATTTCCAGCCTGCATAATGGCGTCATCTTCACATGATAGTGCCATCTTTAACATTACAAAGTTGGATGGTACCAACTACTCTTACTGGAAGAGTCAAATATGGCAGGTTTTGGTGCAGCAATCTCAGATTAAGCCACTTCGGTTGAGTGGGGAGCACCCTGAAACTATGGACAATGACGACTGGCTTGAACTTGATGAGCTATGCAAGTCCACGATTGTCTCTCACTGAACAGGTACATTATAATGTATTTGAGGAAGCACAGAGTGCATGGGATCTATGGAATAAGATCAAGAATCTTTATGATAAGAAAATTCCGGCGAGTCAGATGTACTGGTTGAAGCAGCTTATGGATCTGCGCATGAAGGATAATGCGACTATGTCTGCTCACTTGAGCCAGTTCCATGCTATACTGAAGAATCTGACTTCGCAGGATATCACCTTTGGAGAGGAAGTAACTCCTCTTTTCTTGCTTGGGACTCTGAATGAGTCATGGGATGTATTCCGCACTGCTCTTTGTGCCTCTAGTGCTACTCTAAAGTTGGCAGATGTTGAGAGTGCTCTTCTTCAGGAAGAGGTGAATCGCAAAAACTTGGATGCCTCTCGTGGTAGTCATGCTTTGACAATTAGAGGCAGGAATGACAGGTATGACCGTGGTAATGGCCGAGGCCGTGACTCGCAGAAGGGTCGATCTAAATCTCGTGGCAAGTCGCATAGTAAGTCGCGTGGGTGCAATGCAAATGTCACTTGTCATCATTGTGGGAAAAAGGGCCATATTAGACCACAGTGTCATGAGTTGCGCAATGAGAAGCGCAAGGATAAGGGGAAAGATAAAGTGCATGAGAAGTCCTCCAATCGCAGCATAGTACCTCTGAAGTCCAGCATCAAGATTGAGGAAATTAATGTCACGCAGACTGAGGAGTCCGATGGTGGTGATGAGTTTATACTTGCAGCTAGTTCTTCTGATGCTTCACACTTGACTGAGACATCTAGTATGTATGCATAGTGCTGGTTATTGGATTCAGGTGCGTCCTTCCATGTGACGCCTTACCGTAAGTGGTTTCACTCTTACCGTACTGTATCTGGATCAGTCAAACTTGGAGATGACAGGTCTCTTGATATTGTGGGCTGTGGAGATATTCAGTTGCAGTTTTCCACTGGCAGTTCCTTTTTGCTCAGGGATGTACGTCATGTACCTGCGCTTACGCGCAGTCTTATGTCTGCAGGACAGTTGGATGATGCAGGGTTTCATGTCTGTTTTGGGGATTCTGCTTGGAAAATTACCAAAGGCAGACTTGTGCTTGCTAGAGGCGCCAAGGCTGGCAGCCTCTATCCTCTTGTTGTATCTGGGTCTTCTGTAGACCATGTTTTGGCAGTAAGCTCTATCCCACATGTATCACTTTGGCATGCCCGTTTGGGGCATATGTCTTTGAAGGGAATGAAAATGTTATCTGGTTTGCAGTATCTTCCGCCTTTGGACTATGCACATTTTGACTCGTGTGATCATTGTCTTTATGGTAAGCAGAATAGGTCTACGCATAAGAAATCGGGTAGGCCACGCATGAGTGAGCCCTTGGCATTGGTGCATTCCGATGTTTGTGGGCCTATGCCTTGCATGTCTATGGGTGGCGCGAAGTACTTTGTTACCTTCATTGATGATTTTTCTAGGAAAGTGTGGACTTATCCCATAAAGCAAAAGTCCGATGTCTTGGCAGTCTTTCAGCGTTGGCTTGCTCTTGTTGAGAACCAGACTAGGTATAGGCTGAAATGCCTTAGGACTGACAATGGGGGAGAATATGTCTCACGTGCTTTTGAGCAGTTTTGTGATGATAGGGGTATTAAGCGTCAGTTGACCGCCCCTTACACCCCACCCCAGAATGGTTTGGCTGAGCACATGACCAGGACTATTCAAGAGCGTGTGCACTCTATGCTTAGCCATGCAGGCCTACCCCAGAGTTTTTGGGCAGAGGCAGTTAGTACGGCAGTGCATGTCATAAACCAATCGTCTTCCAGTGGATTGGATTTCGAGGTTGCAGAGGAAGTTTGGGCTGGTAAGCCACCCTCTTATGCGCATCTCTGTGTCTTTGGATGTGAGGCATTCTGCCATGTGCCCAAGGACAAGAGGAGTAAATTGGATCCAAAGAGCATTAAATGCATATTCCTTGGCTATGGTGAGTCAGGAGAGATGGGCTATTGCCTATGGGATCCGCAAGCACGGAAAATAGTACGCAGCCATGATGTCGTCTTCCATGAAGACAAGATACACAGGCAGCCTGAGAAGGTGGTTGAGATCCGCAGAGTGATCTTTCAGGAGGAGCCTAGAGCTCCAGCACAGCCAGTAGTACAGCTTGCAGCAGTTCCTCCACAGGGCCAGGGTGTTGGACAGGCAGTTAGACAGGCAGCAGAGCCTGCGGTGAGATGGTCTGCTAGAGACAGACGTCCACCTGATAGATTTCAACCCTCTATGCATTATGTTTTGGTTACAGATGTAGGAGATCCTTTCACTTATGATGAGGCTATGCGTAGGGGTGACAGTCACTCCTGGGAGAGGGCTATGCAGTCTGAGATAGACTCCCTGCATAAGAATGAGACTTGGGATTTGGTTGCCTTCCCTAAGGGCAAGAAGGCTTTGCCATGCAAGTGGGTGTACAAGATGAAAATTACCCCTGGGCACCCCAAGCCGGCATACAAGGCTAGATTGGTAGCAAAGGGTTTTAAGCAAGAACATGGTGTGGACTTTGGTGAGGTCTTCTCTCATGTGGTTAAGATGACCACCCTGCACTTAGCCTTGGCTTTGGTTGCATAGCTTGACTTAGATCTATATCAGATGGATGTCAAGACGGCTTTTCTACATGGGGACTTGCATGATGAGATCTATATGGATCAGCCTAAGGTCTTTGCAGAACCTGGCAAGGAGCATCTAGTGTGCAAGTTGAAGAAGAGCTTGTATGGCTTGAAGCAGGCACCTAGGGAATGGTATCATAAGTTTGATGCCTTTATGCAGTCACAGGGCTACAACAAGAGTGCTATGGATCCGTGTCTTTACACGAAGAAAGCCCGTGATGGCAATTTGCTTATCTTGGTACTCTATGTTGATGATATGCTGATAGCAGGGAAAGCTCATGATGAGCTAGATGCTCTTAAATATCAGCTGAAGTAGAGCTTTGAGATGAAGGATTTGGGACAGGCCTCACATATACTTGGGATGCGCATTAAGCGCGATAGGCATCAGGGGTTTTTATATCTCTCACAGCGGGAGTACATTCATAAAGTCCTTGAGCGCTTCTGCATGCAGGACGTAAAGCCTATTGGCTGTCCATTACCTTCTTATGTGAAGGTATCACTGTTGAGATATCGAACTCCACTCGTGATACGCCAGGGTGACCGTTGTGTATTTATGTCACCGACTTGTCAGTTGTAGATGCGGTTGGTACACCGCCCATGAATAATAGCTACATGATAGCTATCCTTATCTACTCTAGTTCGTGGCTCAGTTAGTATGCCACCTTAGTTAGTTGAGTTTGGTTTGAGATCCATATATAGGGTTCTTCTATTTCTTTGTATGAGAGTTCTTTTGGCTTACACAACTAAGAAGAGGAAAACTGTTTTCAGCCTCCACCCTTGTGTGTATTCCCCCATTGTGCAAGCAAGAAAGCTACAAGTGAGACTCCTTCCTTCTCTCCGACAATCTTGACATGGTATCAGAGCCTTGTTCGTGGTAAGGAGCTCAAGAAAGCAAGCCAAGCTCGCGGTGGTCTAGTTGAGACGCCCTTCGCGGTGAAGCAAGAGGGCAGTATATGCTGCGGGAGAGGGCTTTAGCCATTGGCGACCCTGTTTTTTTTATTTGAGGCCATTTCGGGGCCTGTTTTGGAGGCAGAAGTTTTCTGCACGCACTCAGGAAAAGGCCCAATTTTATGCTGTGTAGCCATTGTTCTACAGGTCCGTGAAAAGTTTCTGTAGAAATTGCATCGTATGCTTGTGCGCAGAGACATTGGGAGTTACAGAATCATCCCTGTTGCCTGTTGATGCAAAATCGTCACTAGGAAGTGACTGTGTGGTCAAATACCACTTTCGTCAGTTTTGTAGATTTTCCTTTGTGAGGCTGAAGCTGTGCTGTTTGTAGTGACAGAATTTTTTGCAGTGTTCTGTAATGGTGTCTGATTCTCTCTCACAGATTGTCACTGAAAAGCTTGACAAGAACAACGTCCAAGCATGGAAGTTTAGAATGACGAATTTCCTTATGGGAAAAGGATATTGGGAATTTGTTGCAGGAAATGAAGAAGAACCAGTTCTTCCTGATGTTCCCAATCAACAGCAAATGCAGGCATTTAAAGCATGGCATGAGAGAGCCAGGAAAGTTATGTACTGGCTGTCTATCAGCATTTCAGACTCTATGATTGTGCATATTCAGGATGCAAGTACGCCAAAGGAGGCATGGGATACTCTGTCAAAGATGTATAGCACAAATACACAAGCCAGGAAAATGCAACTCAAGCAAGAGTTGCACAATGTGTAAAGAGAAAATATGAGCATCAATGACTACCACATGAAGGTGAAGAAGATTGCAGATGCACTTGCTTCCATTGGGTCGCCAGTGGAAGATGATGATTTAGTTTATGTGACCTTGAATGGTCTAGGAAAGGATTATGCACAATTTCGGACATCCATTTCAGTTCGTGAAAGATTTCCTGATTTTGAGGAGTTGATTGCTCTTCTAATTTCTGAGGAGCAGAGAAATGGTGGTGCATCTTCTTCAGGAGGAACTTCAAAAGAAACTGTCTTCTACTCAAATGCTGGAAGAGGTAGAGGCAGAGGTAGAGGAGGCCGTGGTAGAAATTAGAATATGCAGCAAACTCAAGAAAACCAGTCCTATGGAGGAGGACATGGTAACTCTAGAGGCAGGGGGAGCCAAAGAGGTCGTGGTGGATGGCAAAGATGCCAAAATGCAAACAGTAATGTTGAATGCTACTATTGTGGTAAAATGGGTCATATGGCTAAAGACTGCTATAAAAAGCAGAATGACATCATGAATGGAAAGCTGCAACAAGGAAATTATGCATCTTCTAGTAGACAGGGTGATGACAGAAATGAGCATTTGTTCATGGTGCAGCACATGAACAATTCTGTGACAAGTGCAGAAGAAAGCAACGATGTGTGGTATGTTGACTCAGGTGCATCAAACCACATGACAGGTCATGCAGAATGGATGGAGGATGCAAGGAAAATAGAAAAACCAGGATTTGTGGAGATTGGTGATGATACTGCACATCCTATTGTGCAGATTGGAAAAATTCCTTTGTCTATGCAGGATGGGAAAAAGAAATACCTGTCCGATGTATTTCATGTCCCGAATATCACCAAGAATCTAGTTTCTGTTGGTCAAATGGTTGAACAGGGCTTGCAGGTCAGATTTAATCCTCATGGATGCTTTGTTGAGGATATGAAAAATAAAGGTCGCTTGATAGCAAAAGGAAAGAAGAAGGGCAGAATGTTTACGTTGGATGCAGACATGTCTGAATTGAGTGCAGCAATGTTTGCACATGGGACCGGTGTAGTTGCAGATATTGATATCTGGCATAAACGCATTGGTCATGTTAATGTACAGCGACTTAAATCAATGCAGGCCCAAAATATTGTTGCAGGATTGCCTAGATTCAAGGTTGTAGAAATGCATAAGGTATGTGAAGCCTGTCAGTTTGGAAAACAGGCAAGGAAACCATTTCCTAGACATGTTCAAGAGAGTAAGAAGCCATTGGAATTAATCCACTCTGATGTGTGGACTACTAAAGCTGCATCTCTTGGAGGCTGTCATTATTTTGATTACTTTTATTGATGACTATAGCAGAAAAGTTTGGGTGTATTTTATGAAAAAGAAAAGTGAAGTTTTTGGGCATTTCAAAACTCCTAAAGCTATGGTTGAAAAAGAAACAGGCCTGCAAATAAAATGCCTAAGGTTAGATGGAGGGGGAGAGTACCTCTCAAATGAGTTTGCAAGGTTCTTGCAGGAGCATGGCATAAAGCAGCAATATTCATGCAGTCATACCCCACAGCAAAATGGAATTGCAGAAAGAAAAAACAGACATATTGGAGAGGTGTCTCGTGCCATGCTCAATGAAAAAGACCTGCCAGATTTTTATTGGGCTGAAGCAGTTGGTACAGTAGTCTACATAATGAACAGGACTCCCACTGCAGCAATACATGAAAAGACTCCAGAGGAGAGGTATACTGATAGGAAACCAGATATTTCTCATTTGAAAATTTTTGGTTGCATTGCCTATGTACATGTGCCAGATGAGTTGAGATCCAAGTTGGATCCAAAAGCTGAGAAGTGCATCTTTATTGGTTACTCTCTACAGCAAAAAGGGTATAGATGCTATAACCCTTCTACTCGTAAGTTTACAGTGAGCAGAGATGTTGTTTTTGATGAGATGAGTAGCTGGTATAAACCAGTAAATGTGATTGATGATGTAGATGCACAAAATGGTAATGCTGCACAGAATTCACAGCAGCAATCACAAAATATTAGTGGACCTGGAGCGTCCTCTAGCAGTGGTTCACATTCTTCGCCATGGACAGGCAGATTGAGATCAGGAGAATCTTCTCAAAGTAATGCAGATAGTGGTATGCAGGTATCACGAAAAGGAAAAGAGAAGGTTGATCAGCCCATGTTTGATGTGAATGCAGGTCACTCTTATGTGGATGGTGAATCCAATGGCTCAGAACAGAGCATTGATGATGAGTTGGGTATTCCTTCTATTATTACACTTGGAGTAACGAAGACCAGGGATGTTTTGAGAGCACCTGGGAGTGAACCCACTTTGCGCAGGTCTACCAGAGTTAGGTATCCTGTGGATAGGCTGAAATATGATGGATTTACAGCCATTCACTATGCATATATGGTCAAGGTGATATAGGAACCAAAAGCCACTTCTTTTGAGCAAGCCATGGGAAAAGAAAAATGAGAGAAAGCCATGGATGAAGAAATGGATGTCTTGGAAGCAAATGCTACATGGGAATTGGTACCTTTGCCTAAAGGTAAGAAAGCAATTGGCTGTAAGTGGGTTTATAAGGTGAAGCACAATGCAGATGGTTCTGTGAACAGATACAAGGCAAGATTAGTAGTCAAGGGGTATGCACAAACATATGGCATTGATTATGAAGAAATATTCAGTCCGGTTGCAAGGATGGCAACCGTAAGAGCAGTCATTGCTATGGCTGCATCAAATGGATGGTCTTTACATCAAATGGATGTAAAGAAGGCCTTC
The DNA here is from genome assembly GCF_053477565.2 of Lygodium microphyllum. Classification (NCBI taxonomy): domain Eukaryota; kingdom Viridiplantae; phylum Streptophyta; class Polypodiopsida; order Schizaeales; family Lygodiaceae; genus Lygodium; species Lygodium microphyllum. The sequence continues at coordinate 112,333,680 of NC_141164.1, forward strand.
TTGCATGGTGATTTGCAAGAAGAGGTCTATATGGAGCAGCCACCAGGTTATGTGCATGTTGTTCATCCTGAGTTTGTTTGCAGGTTGAAGAAAGCTTTGTATGGCTTGAAGCAAGCACCTAGAGCATGGTCTGACAAGATAGGACAGTATCTTGTCACTATTGGCTTTCAGATTTCCAAGGCAGATTTCTCACTTTATGTGAGAAAAACAGAGAAACGTATTATGCTACTTGTCATTTATGTTGATGATTTGATTATGACAGGTGGCAGTGATGAAGATATCCTTCATGTGAAAATGCTATTGAAGTAGAAGTTTGAGATGAAGGATTTGGGAGAGCTGTGTTATTTCTTGGGCATTGAGGTGATTAGATCACCAAGTGGGATACAGCTCTTGCAGAGGCAGTATGGATTGGACATGCTGTCCAAATATGGGATGACAGGCTGTAAGCCTATTTCAGTTCCTTGGAGCAGAATGTGAAGCTGAGCGCAGATGCAGGTGAGCTTCTAGAAGACCCTACTATGTACAGACGCATAGTAGGAAGTTTGATTTATATGACTATTACCAGGCCAGATTTGAGCTACGCTGTTGGATTGGTAAGTCAGTTTATGCAGGCTCCAAAGAAATCGCATTTGGATGCGGCTAGACGCATACTCAGGTATGTGAAGTCCACATTGCAGTATGGACTATTTTATGAGACTGGGGTTCAGATACAGCTGCATGGATACACTGATGCTGATTGGGCTGGTAGTATTTCTGATAGACGATCTACCAGTGGATATGTGTTCTCTTTTGGGAGTGCTGCAGTCACTTGGAGCAGCAAGAAACAGCCTACAGTTGCCTTGTCGAGCACAGAGGCCGAGTACAGGGGTGCCACAGGCCGATTGTCCGCAGACAGATGAGCAGAGGGCTGAGATGGCCAAGATCCCTTATGCTTCAACCGTGGGCAGTTTGATGTATGCCATGATAGCCACTCGTCTAGATATTACGCATGCAATTGGTGTTGTGGCATGCTATATGGCTACACCTGGCAGCAGACATTGGGATGCCATGAAGGGTATCATGAGGTACCTGAAGGGCACAGCAGATATGTATATTTGCTATGGCAGCCAGGATACAGGGGTCGTGGGGTACACTGACTCCGATTATGCAGGACATGCAGATAGTAGGAAGTCCACTTCTGGCTATGTATTCACCTATGCTGGAGGGGCTGTCTCTTGGATGTCCAGGGTTCAGAAGTGTACGGCTTTGTCTACCACTGAGGCCGAGTATATTGCAGCCACTGAGGCTTGCAAGGAGGCCATATGGTTAGGCCGTCTAGTTTCTGACCTTGGGATTGATGCTACACCTACACTGCATTCGGATTCTATGAGTGCCATTCAGTTGGCTAAGAATCCGGTCTTCCATGCGAAGACGAAACACATTGAGGTGAGGTATCACTTCATACGTGGTGTCGTGGAGGACAGGTCTGTTGACCTTGTCAAGATCTCCACTGACGAGAATCCTGCAGATCTGCTCACGAAGAGCCTCACTACTGAGCGCTTTGCCTTCCTCAGGAGGTTGATGGGCGTTGGATGAGATGTCGCCTTTCCTCATCCCTTGTACCTATGTACATTTGTAATGTCTTTTCCTTTTCTTTTCTCTCTCACTAGGGCAAATTTGCCTTTAAGTGGGAGCTTGTTGGGGGTAAAGGTGCCTCCTCCGTGCCGCCCCGTGTATTACTACACTGACAGTACCCGCCACTGCACACTGCAGGTGGCGGGCGCCCGTCACGTCACTTTATTCTTTATTCTTTTAGTGACAGTTTGAATAAAGGAAGGCCCAGTCACATATTGTGACTGTTGGAGTTCCCATTTCTTGTCTCTCTCTTTCTTGCTCTTGCTCTCCTGCCATAGCTCGCGTGCAAGCTTCGATCCTTCTCACCTTTCAGTGTTGAGATGGCAAGCTCAACACGTGCGGACATTGATGATGGACCGCCTAGCTAGATGAGTCCGCACGTCTATACTTAGCACGTTGGTGGTCATTATGATACTCACATGGCCACTAACTTATTACTTATTATATTTAGTTTGTTACACCTACCTACAGCTGGCAAAGATATAACGCCAGTCGATTAGTGTAGTCGATTATACACTGTTTGACTTAGAAGGCCACTTTCCTTTATGTTTTATCTTATCTATACTTTGTGTACATTGTATAGTCTAAGGAAGAAGAAGAAGAAACTAGCAAGAAAACGTTTGGCCTCCATCTCTCTTCTTGTGTTCTTGAGTGAGCTTTCTCTTGTGTATACAGTGTGTGTTTGGCGCAGAAGCTCAAGCACATTCCCCCATCATGCAATTCTTGATATTTCCAATCTCTCAATGATATTGTGATCTCTCTTAGAACATTCTTCGAGCCCTCTTGTTGTGTAGGGGGAGCTCACGCTCAACCGCCAAGACCCACGTACCGCTTATTGTTTCAAGCATTTCAAATGAGCTCTCATGGCTATCTCTTACCTAGCCGATGGGCCTTCAATCCTCTCGGGGTGTAGTGAGCTTACCTTGAGGCCGAAATTAGTTTCCTTCTCTCTCCCACGTACTGGTAGCGCCATGATCCTAGATGCTAGCTCAAGCATCCTCAAGTCTCCTCCATCTCCAAGCTCCATCCACCATAGCCGCGCATGCAAGAAAAGAAAAGAGAAGAGAAGAGAAGAGAGAAGAAGAGAGAAGAGGAGATGGTGAAGAGCTTCACCCTCTTGATCCCTCACTTCCACACACTCACTCCCTCACACTCTCACACTCCCTCTCTCAAGAGCACACACACAAGCAAGGTGAAGAGAAGAAGAGAAGAAGAGAGGACTCTTGTTAGCCACACACCAAAGAATGAGCTTCCATTCACTTTTTGAACTTTATATACAAACTATAAAATCCCATGGGCATCCATCCCTTTTTACATGACCAACCATTGTGGCAAGGTCCCTTTTTCTAATTCCCTCTTATTGCTTCATGCCCTAAGCCTATATGCGTCTATTCTTTTACAAATGGCACAAAAGGGAGCCTGGTGCTCTTATAGAAGAGTTTCTAGAGTTTTTTGAGGTGCCTTTCATTTAAATTTACACTTTTTTCCTCGTCTTAACTTTAGGGACCGCCTCTAACCTTTGCTCTTTTTCCATCATATTTTTCACTTTTTCCTTCATTTTTTTGCCATCTCGAATTGAGGTTAGCATTATCCCCCTCTGAGACGAGTGCGAGTCCCATGGCACTTCTAGTTGTTTGTTGGGAAAGGGTAGGTGGTTGACAAGTTGTTGGTCAGGTGATGGTAGGGCCACATGTGGACTCACATGCTTTGGAAGCTTTGGAAATGATGGTTGATGGAGAAGCCAATCAGATATCAGGTGGATGATGGGGCCTCCGAAGTTGGTGATTTGCTGCATTTTGTAGTACCTAAAAGGAGAAGGTGCGGTGCTCTACCTAAGGGGAGTTCCTACCTTACTGTGTGGTGCATTGTGCTCATGTTGGTGGAATGAGGAGTTGGGTCTACACATGCCTCGGTGATGTCCCACACTTGAGGATCCCATTCATGCGGTAGGGAGGTGCGGTGTGTGTAGCGTAGGGTGACACTTCTAACCATAGGCGAGTGTTACCTCCCTAGGTATATCCTTCTCTTGATGTGCCCTAAGCATGAAGTGGGGAGTCAAAAAGGAGCTAGGGAGTTACGAGTGGAGCCGACCGACTGAAGCCACTGGATACCCTAACTTGAGGACCCCTAGGTGCAGTGATCGTGTTCTATGTGGTCCTGGTTGTGTCTTCATGTGAGTCTTTCTTTCCATGTCTTTTTCTTTTTGTGATGTGTTTTCTTGCCTTCCTTTCTTTCTTTTATTTTTCTTTTCTTTTATTTTTATTTTTCTCTCTCTTTTTTCAAATTTTTTAATTAAGCTAGGATGACAACCATTTTCTAACTTTCATCATCAAAGTGAGGTGGAATCTACCCATATCAATTTGGAGTTTAGCTTCATCCCTTTGTCAGTCCACTTGCTGTGGTTCCTCTTCAAAGCCTAGTGCATTGACCTCTTGGGGGGTTAAGGCTTGCCATCAATAAGTACTTTCATTGATCATCAAGGCTCAACCCCATGACATTGGGTTGGGGTGGCATGTGCAGTCCTACTTGCAGGGCCCTACGGGCCATGCTTAGTTTCTTCTTTGCCATCTCGAGGGACTCCCCTTCCTCTGAGTGGGTGGTATCCATTAGTGTGTTCAAGAAGGCTTTCTGTTGAGTGTGCTGAAGGCTACTTGGGCAACATCTGCTCTGCTCTTTGCAATGATTTTCTCTTTTTCCACTAGAGCCAGGCGATGTGCCAAGGTTTTCATCCTTCATTCATTTTGTCCCAACCCATTCTTTGGCTCTCTTTTTCATTTCCTTCATGCCTTCCCCTTTCCTTTGCACCAGAGCTATGAATCTTTGCTCTTGGTCTTTCAATTATTTTCTCATTCTCTCCTGCTCTTTTCTTTCTAAGTTCAGCTTATCAGTCATGGTCTCCATCTCCTTATGATGTTGTTCTTCCTCTTGGTTCCTCTCCTCTTCCTTGGGGTGGCGACAAACTCCTTCATGCCTCATTTGATCTGATCAATCTTTGTGGTTATCTCTTTATGTTGCATGATCAAGAGTTTATACTCCCTCTACATTTTTACCAACTCTTGATTCTCATCTTCCAACCGCTGCCTCCAGCTTTCCTCCCTAATGTCCTTAGCCTTGAGCTCCTGTTTGAGATCAAAGTTCTCCTTTAGTTGCATGGCTATCTGTCGGGTCTCCTCAAGCTAAAAAGCACCTATGGACTCTTTTTCTGTAGCTAACTCAGCCATAGCTATCTTCCTCTCCTCTTTAGCTTTCTCTAGCTGAGAGAGAAATTCAACAACATATTCATCGTAATTAGCTGGTGGCATCATCGTTGTGTGGATCAGAGTTGTTGAGGCCTCCACTTTTTTATGTTTTGGATCTTGTCTAGATTTGGCATTTGCGATTGGCCTCTTTTGCCCCATGGCCATGGTTTCCATGCTCTTCCCTTGGACTACTTCTTTTTTGATGAAATATTACATCCACGCCACCAAGTTTGAGACGTCGGTACTAGTGGGGATGCTTAGGGTGAAGGTGGTTGCTTTGGTGGTAGGCGCCAGGAGGGTCGGGATAGGATGGATGGGGGCTTTACCCTTGCCTTCATTGAAGGTTGGCGGTATGATCTCCGACACCTGAGTGCTTAAGCCTGGCCCCTCCTCCTTGGGTGGGCTCAGAGCTCCTAGGTCATTTGCCCTGCTTTGTTGCTCTATAGACTGACGTGTGGCTTCGGCCATGTCTTCCTCCTCCTTCCTTCTCAGCTCCTCCTCTTCCTCGACGGCCCTTCTCTCCCTCTCTTCTTCTGCTTTCCTAGATTCTTCCTTCAATTTATCTGCTTCTTCTTTTTCTTTCTTCTTCCTCTCTTCGGCCTCCTGTTTTGACACCTTCTTGGCTTTCTTGGCTTCTTTCTTCGACTTTTCTACTTCATTTTTCTTCTTCCTCTCCCTCTCTTCTGCCTCTTCTTTGAGGGATTCCCTTTTTTCTCTCTCTAAGTTCTCCTCCTCCTTTTTTCTGCCTTCGCCCTGCTTCTTCTTTTGTGTTGTCCTCTTCTTAGGTTTCTTTGCTTGATTTTTGCTTGACTATTCCTTTTGTTCTCCCCCTTCTTTGTCACTTTCAGTCCTCTCGCTAGACAGCTCTTGGTCCTGGTGAGGGGGCTATCTGTCGGGTGTTTCTCCTTCTCCTTCCTCTATATCATGTGCCTCTTTTACTGCCTCATGGATGAGGGCAATCAAAACACTTCTGTAGCCGATGAAAGAGGCTTTGGAAGAGGCTTTCTTCCTCTCAGTGCTTTTGGAGGTTGGGGACTCCCCGCTTGCTGACTTGCTCCCCAAGGCTAGTGCTTTTGTTGCATGGTCTATGGTCTTGCGCACATAGCCATTCCAGTCAACCTCATCCAGGCTGAGAACTGCCACGTTCTCTAGCACATGCACACTAATCCAATGCATGAGGGAATTGTAGTGCTGGCTAGAGAATAGTACGTATACAAGTTTTGCCTACATGCGGGCTTCAGCATCAGGGATATCCTAGATGCTAATGCCATCGTTGGCTAGCACCTCTTCCCTCTTCATCTTAAGCAAGGCATAGATGTCTCTTTTATGCTTCTTCTCCACCTTAGGCTCTAACCCCAATACCTTCTCCATCAAGGCTGGGTTCAAGGGTACCTATACCTATTTGGCCTTCTCTCCCCTTCCCACTGTTACGGTTCCACATTCTTGATCTGGGCTGTAAGTTCTGAGGAATTCCACACACTTTGTGTGGTCAGGCTCTTATACAAACTTCTCAAGGTAGTTAGCAAGGCTGCACTGCTCTACGACCCTCTTGGTTACTTCCCCCTTGGCCGTACTTTCTTGATGTTATGGATGGTTCAAAATTTTAGTTGGTTGTAGGCACGACTTTCCAAGGAGATGTCGTACTAGGTTCTCTCCTCTTCCGTGAAGGGGAGTTGGTGGGCACGGTCTTGTTGCGACATCTTTCATTCCTATCACGAACCATAATCCCCATTAGTGCTTTTAAAAATAATAATTTGCTGTAAAGAAAGACTTTATGTTTGTTGAATGATGTCATTAAGATCCAACATAGATTATTCCCTTCAGACTTTTGGCCTTTTATTTCAAATCTTTTGTGAAATTCCTCCTACATCACCAGTTTCTTATGCGTTTATGTGTTTTCCTTATCTTGATTGGTTTTAATTTGACTTACGCCCTCCCCTTCTAGATTGAGAAGAATCCTTTCTATGATTGAAGTTTAGGAGGTCGAGGGCATTTACCATTCAGATATAAGGGTTACTTGCGCATGAGCCAAGTATAGAATTCTGGGTTATACTCTAGTTGAGCTTCGCAATCCAGATCGAAGGGTCAGGTGCTTACGTGTGTGATGTAAGTGAGGATATTCGTTAGGAAATTGCCAAAGTTGACACGGCTAGTGATGTGGAGCTCTTCTTTAATCAGGAGACAATCAAGATATGGGTGTCCTCTGATGTGCTCTTCTATAGGTTGGCCACAAAGAGTGGTTAACACTCTATATGAGGTGGGTGCAACATAGGTTGGGTCATACTCCGATATCTTGATTGCACAGCGCTGCTCAGCGTTGGTCATGATTTGAAATCCTTCAAGTTCCCAATGCAATTGCAGAGTGTACTAGTTTCGTAAAAATGGAGAGTCGGTGCCAAATCTAACGCTTTCAACTCCTCAACTTCTTTGTTAGTGATGGAAGCAATCACGCACTTATGGTAGGATGTAATGAGGCACTGTTTGATGGCTTGTTCGCTTGATATCTTAGTGCATAGAAACTCGGTAGCTGAGTGGGGTGTTTTGAAAAATGCAAATTCGAATGTTTCCCAGGAACAAGGCATCGTGCAAAATTTGGTTGCTAAAGGCTCTTGCAACAGGCCTAAGTCCAAGCGATCATAACTTAGAGCCAACGACATGAACGTGTCACCTAAGCATCTAAGACAAGCAATAATGTCATCCCCTGTGTCTATATCTAGGTTTGCGAGGGCTAGAGTTAAGAATGATTTCCACTCTTAGGAGGTTTTAAGGCCTGCAGCAGGTGGCTAAGGTTTGATGGGGCTAGAAGGCTTGGTGGCGGATGATGGCAGTTGCCCATGAAGTGGTGGTTAAGCCTCGTGGATGAGCATCAGAGTAGTAGCTGTTACGGGTGGGCTGCTACACTCGGATTGGGTTTGGCAAGTCCTATTGGCACTAGAAAGAGTTGAAGTATGGAAAGGCATTTGTGGTTTGGGCTGATACGCTTGCTCAACCCTTCTGGGCTTATGCGTGGGTGAGCTTGTAGGAGGCCAGTCCTGGAAGCGCTATGGCTTCTGGTTGTGAGGTTCTATGGGGCTCGAGGTGATCAAGCTTGAGGACGGTGTGTGAGTAGTACCTTGGGCCATTCGGGTCTTAGGGATCCATATCTAGGCATTTTCCTCATAGTAGCCTTGCACGTGCAAAAGGGCTTTAGGAACCCATCTTGTCTTGATCATGCTTCCATTTTTGTAACTGTGTCTCGCACTCTTGGGTTTAGATTTTCTTGTTTTACGAGAATGTGAGTGTCCACTCCTAGGCGGTGATTGTGGTTGTTTAGGCCTCCATTGAAACTTACGATGTTAGGCCCTAGCTTTTTCTTCTATGAACCGTGGCTTGTGATATGCGGTGGATGGTGACCAAGCACTATCCCCCTCGGTAGACTTGGCTATGAATATTTCTATCGGTGGCCTTGCAAACTTTGATGAGGTTGCGCAGCCCTTGCTGAAAGCTATAACAATGCGGACCTTGCAAACTTTGATGAGGTTGTGTAGCCCTTGCTAAAAGCTGTAACAATGTGAATGTTGCCTATGGTGAGGTGGATGCACTGCCACTCATAATCAACATTGTAGTGAGTTTTCTTCTTGAAGGTTAGCCCTAGCAATGACTCCGTGCTTGCTTGCATCTTTAGTGTTTGGCAACATGTAAAAGATCATCGGTACAATCTTAGACTCGATAACAATAGCGGCCCTACACTTGCCGAGAAGTGCATATGAGTGGCCCCCATATGGGCTTAATTTGGCATTAGTGGGTTGTAGTGGTGGTTTACCAAGACATGCTTGTCAAACCAGCTCTTGCGTCATGCCTTCTCGCATATGAGTGCATGAGTGGCTAGAAGGCAAGTTTTCGAGAGGCGTTAAAGTTCAACTAGGCGTTGCATCCATGCCTCCTTCCCTTCCCATCATTCTTGAAGTGCTATTCTCAGGCTATGAACAAAGAACTCTATTGGTATTAGTGCTATTCTCAGGCTATGAACAAAGAACTCTATTGGTATTAGTCCCATAGGTCAACCTAAAGGGAGTTTAGACAACAACCATTTTATAAGCTGTACAGTAAGCCCACAAGGCTACCATCAGCTTGTTATCCTAGTCACTGCACGAAGCAAAGACTACTTTGGTTAGGACGTTCACAAGGATTTTATTTGTGGATTCTGCCTGACCATTTGCCTAAGGGTAGTATGGAGAGGATTTTAGATAGATAATTAGAAAGGTGGAAAGAAGATGCGCTATTACTTCATTAATGAAGTGTGTGTCCTGGTCACTGACTAGTTCGATGGGACAACCAAATCGTGAGATCACCTACTCCCATAAGAACTTGGCAGTCATTCTAGCGTCATTCTTTCGTGTTGCTCTCCCTTTTTCCCATTTTGTTAGGTACTCTGTGGCCACAATGATATATTTGGCCTGCAAATACTGTGCCGTAGGACTAATGGATCCTACGAAGTCGATCCCTCATTTTTCGAAGGGTTATCGTGCAATGATTGGGGTCAACTCCATTTGATCCTTGAGAATCGAGACCTTTGTCCGTTGAAACTCGTGACAATGCTTGACAAATTGTGCTGCCTCGCGAAAAAGCGTGGGCCACCACAGTTGAGACTTCAGCACCTTGCGCGCTGTCGTGTCTCCACTAAAGTGCCTTCCAACAATTCCGCTCTGCGCCTTTGCAAGCATATCATGCATCTCATGCTCGCATATGCATCTACACAACAATCCATCTTGCCCTAGCCTATATAGTTGGCCTATTATCAACTGATAGGGTTGGATTTTGAGGATAAGTCACCTAAGTCGGGCTTTTTCTATGGGTCACTTAGGTAGTCCGTGCTCCAACACTTGGATGATGTCATCTGCTCAATATGGCATTAGATTAGCCTTGAATAAATCTCTCTCACTGGAAAGGTAGAATATATGGGCGTCTGGCAATTCATCGGCAATTCCTTGTCCAACAGCCTCTCTTGTGGGGATGCATGGCATGTGGTCAGCCATGTAGTGTTGTTTTCCCTTCCGTACAACCACGGAAAAGTCAAATTCTAAAAGCAGGAGCCATCTGCATCCTATAGCATAGGGTTTGTTTACTAGATAGAGCAAGCCTTGATGGTCCACAAAGAAAGTAAAAGTCGTAGCCAACAGATAATGCCGAAACTTCTTTACCGCAAATACCATGGCTAAACCCTCTCTCTCAATCATCGAGCAATTCATTTCAATCTCAGTGAATTGTCTGCTAGCATGGTGGATGGTAAAGGTTGTGTTTGCCAGCTTGCCACAATAGTGCCCCCACAACGAATTTCGAGCATCAATATGCACGTGGAAGGTAATGGTCCAATCTGGGGCTCGTAGAATCGGTGCAGTAGTCACAGCCTTTTTCAACTTCTCATATGCTTGTTGGCATGCTTCAGTCCACTTGAAGATGATCAATAGTTTGTACAAAGGTCTAGCAATCAATGCATAGTTCAGCACAAACCATCGATAGTATTGTGTATGGTCTAAGAAGCATTGAACTCCATTATAGTTGATTGGGGGTAGAAGATCAACAATAACCCTGACTTTCAAGAAGTCAGTGGAAATGCCGTTCTTTGACACCACATGCCCTAGGATGCATCCATGTTTCACCCACCAGAACTGACATTTTAAGGGGTTCAGGGAGAGACGATATAAGCAACACCACTCAAAGATTACTCAGAGTTTGTCTAAGTGCTCTCTCCAGATCAAGTGAACACACAAGTCATCCACAAAGATCTCCAATTCCTTGCGAAGCATGTCTTTAAATATGGTGCACATGAGGCATTGAAAGGTGGCTAGGGCATTGGTCAACCCGAAGGGCATGACTATGTAAGCAAAGACGCCCCACTCAGTGGAAAAGGCAGTATTATGCCTATCAGGAGGATGCACTTCCACCTAATTGTATCCAAAGAAGCCGTCTAGAAATCTCTAGGCCTCTTTTCCCACCGCTCTTTCGAGCATGTGCTTGGTGTATGGCAATGGATAGTTGTCTCTCTTACTGGCAGCATTCACCTTCTTGTAATTGACGCACACTCTAATCTTTCTGTTTTTCTTCATCACTATGACTATGGGCAACACCCAGTCTGTGTTCTTAATTTCGTAAATGAATCCTTCTCTCATCAGCTTGTCAATCTCCTCTTTGACTACATGAGCATGTTTTGGATTCATCGGGTACAGTCGCTACTTGACCGACGTTGCGTCTGGCATCACGGGTATGTTATGAGTCACTACACTCAAATCTATCCCCTTAAGTTCTTCTAAGGACCAAGCGAACATGTCTATATACTCTTGCAAGAGAGCAACAATACTCGTCTCCTCTTCCTCAGACAAGTCATCGGCAATAAAGAACGGTCAGGGTGTCTCCTCGTCCTGTGCTAGGTTCACCTCCTTGACCTTGGCTGGTCCCTCGATGGGTTCACTCGTTTGCCCTTGGCATTTGGCACCCAACAGGATTACTACCCTGTCATCCTTTTTGAATTTCGTAAATCTCTTTGGGAGATCCTGCAGCTTTCTTTGCTCTTCTATTTGCATGTCTCTAGGCTGTTTTGCCCTTTCTTCCTTCAACCGTCTGCGCCTCAGGTAGATGGGTAGGTCCCCCTTGGTGCGTCTGGTCTTGGATAGGATCTAGGTATTTCAGGGTTGCTATCTAAGTTTATTTCCAACTCAGAATTGAACTCATCATTTTTGCTAGAAGAGGTGGTTTCTCCTGGCGGTCCAACTCAAAGGGTGACTCTATTTTAAGCACTGGTGTCATACCTGGTTGGGTAAGGCCTGCTTGTTCCAAATCTATGGCTCATGTGTGTTCCAACCAAACATGGTCACAATCCATGTGCATGACCCCTTGCTCTATCTTAAAGACACCCTTTTTCTGTGGCTTGGAGTCTACTCGTATCTATTGTATTTCTCGTCCCTTAGTGTCGTATTCCACAGTGTCTATCTCACCCTCACTTTCGTCAATTGAAAGGATGATAGTCTTTGTACTCATCATTGGAGTCATCTTTGTCCAACTGCTCATCATCGTCTCCTAGGTTTTGGTATATCTCTTGTCTCTGATTGGGGACTAGGGCCCAATTGTACATTAGGTTGAAGTCGGCACCTTAGTCCATTCCCACCTTGGTTCATCTAACAGATCTTGAAGTGGCTTGAAGTTTGCTGCTGGATTGCCAGCTAGCTTGTCGGTCAAGTACTCCAGAATCTCTTGGAGTTTTATCTTGTTATTTGGCACTTGAAATGTGACATGTTTAGGTCGCCCCCACGAAGGGTTTCTGCCATTATGCAGAGATTGGTAAGGAGGGTGTTTCTTTTAACTTGCCAATTGTCTTGATGGCTTGCTCGTATGCCTCATGATCTGAGAATGGCAAGTCAATCGTAGCAATGACATGCATCCAGTCTTGCTCATCCTCTAGGCATGGGATATACTTGGTCAAGGACCCATCAGACACCTTGACTCGAGCGTTACCTTTAAGCATAGCGGAGATGGCATCCAAGTCGAGTGATGAGGTCTTCCACATGTCCATCTCTACCCTCATAGCTTCGGTTCTATTGCCAAGGAAGATTAAGTTGTTACCCCAATCTTCGATGACTCTGGCATTGTGCATCCAGGATTGGCCTAATAGGATGTCGTAGTCCACTCCCTTCATGACTATAAAGTCAACTGAGAACTAGACGCCTACGATCTTCACTGACTAGTTTTTAAGTACCCCGAACGGTTTCACTCTCATACCGTTTGCTAGTATGACATTGAACCTAGCGGTCTTGACAGGTGGGTTTCCCCAAGTCTCAAGCACTGCATGGCTTAGGACACTAACCCCCACTCCTGTGTCTACAATCCCCTTTCTCGTTGTGTTGCCTAGGGCTAAGACAAGTAAGACTCCATGCATCTCGGTGCCTTCCTAGAAAGCATTGACATGCAAGGACTTAGGCACAGAGGACCTACAGCTTCAAGTCTTGCCACCAGGTGGGATGCTGCCTAAGCAGGTCTCCTAGGCTCAGTGTCACAGGGGTGGTCACTAGCGTGGTAAGGAGGTCATTGGCTGCTCTATTCCAGATTTTGTTGACAAATGGCCATGACTGATTTGCTGGCATGTAGCGTCAAGGCTTTGCCTAAGTAGTACCACTTGAGGTGCAGTCGCATCTATCAATTTTGGTCGAGGGGGTGGGACTTGCGTGCTTATGCTGGAGAGATCTTCGATCTCGTCCTCTAGGATGGGCTTAGTATCTTTTAGGTGTTCTTGGGCCTCTTTTATCCATTCCTTCACTTTCTCGATAGCCTCTAGTTGGCGCTTTGGATGCTGGTATTCCCCTACCTTAGCACTTTTCTTTTTGGTCATCTTAGGGGCTAAGGTTTTTGCCTCTACATCAGTGACCTTCTTTCCAGCAGGCAGAGTCATGGCACTCTCAGTTTCAGTGTGATTTTAGCTTTGGGTTTCTTCTTTCTCTGTCTATGGCTCTTCTTCTCGATCAAGGCTGCATCGAGGTTGCTAGGGCCTGGCAATAAGATGTCGGCCTGCTTTGTCTGTGCTCGGGTCATGACATGGAATGGGATAGGTGTGGCCTCCCCATCGAGGTTCTCAATGTCGAATATTCCCCTTGGGACAAATGGCATGTTGGCTGAGCTTGAGGATGGATTTCGCTTGGGATAGTCAATGAAGAGATGAGTGATTCCGCACTCAGGGAACCTTACGTTTGCCTTGTCTCTATTTGATTGCTCCCTTTCAGGACAACATGATGAGATGTGCCTTGGATGACCGCAAGTCCAACACATGATTGGTTCCTGTGTCAGCCCTCCTAGGCCTCTGCCTTGGCCTCTTCCTAACGCCATCACCAGTACTGGTCGATAGTCCATAAGGACTGTGTTGCCCTTGTCATCATGCAAGATGTATGGGTATACGTAAGTCTCTTCCTCATTTGGCTCCTCCACGTAGTGGACTAGAGCGTCACTCGGTGGATGGGTCATGTAGGGACCAGGAGGTCTAGGTATGCCTGTAGGGTTTATGTCCATTCTAGGAACACCCAGTTTAACATCGATAGGCGCAAGAAGGGAAAATGGGGCTCCCCTTCCAAATAATTGTTGGGGCCTGCTCGTTAGATATAATTGGCCGTATGATTGTGAGTACGGAAGTCTTCTTGGTAATTTGCAATGTGGGACATTGTAAGCAAATCTACTACAATTAGCGCAGGGTCATGACCTAGGGTCTTGACACTCGACTGGCAAGTGGTTTCCACCACAGTACACACAGGTGCATTGGTCGTCTCAACATATCCTACAGTTTGGCTATCTCCATTTTTACCTCAGTCAAGTCTTGGTTTGTCTCAGTGGCTTTCCCTTTGTCCTGGGCCATTGGACCTGATCGTTCATTAGGGGCTGATGCTCTCTCTAAACTCCACGAGTTGGTCTCTTCTGAATTTGAGCTTTTGAAGCTCCACTCTTTCACCTGGTCATCTACTCAAATGGCCTCTTCAAACACCCTAATTAGTGAGTCTTGTTGCAAGCTCGATTTGCCTACGAAGGCCTTATACAGCTCCTCACTCCGTATTCCACTGATATACGCGGTGGACACCGCTCTTTCGGTAGGTCGTTTGCCCATGGGGATTCTCTTGAAGAGGCACCTCACGTGGGTGATATAGTCGCAGATGTCCTCTTTCTCTTTCTGCTTGACATTCATCAGTCTTACTAGCAGATTGTCGGAGTATCCAGGCTCAGAGAATCTCTTCATGAAGAGTTTTTTGAGGCCGTTAAAGTCCACTCATTCTCCGGCATCTAGACTCGTGTACCGAGTCCTACCCTTATTGCCTAAGCAAAGCCCACATGCTTGAGAGCATTGAATCAAGTCGGTGAGGCGGTTGGCCTTGCAGACTTGCTCGAATTGCTCTACAAAGCTGTATGGATCGTCATGGGGTTGGTACTTATCAAGCTGCTTCACAACAATTCAGATTTTAGACAGGCCCTTAGAGTCTTGGTGTGCTCCTAATCCTGCTAGTAATGATGTTGCTAGTGCTGCAGCACTCTACTCCACTGCTGTGTTGTCGAGCAGTCACTTCATGAGAAGCTCACTGAATGTTAGGTCTCCTTCCAGGGCTCTCTCATGATCGGTCCAATTCCCACCTGCTAGGTTCAGCACCCATTGTACCTCATGCAATTCTGCTTCTTCCTTAAGCTCCTAGCATGCTGGTCTTGGTTGTATTTCACTATGCCTTGCAGTGCCTTGTGGGCTAGCTTCCGTTCCTTTTCCAAGTTTGTTATGATGGCTTATGCCGTTTTGCCAGGAGTGCTCATACCGAGCGTGCGCATCGTAGCTGCTCACTAGCTAATAATGAATTGCATCTGGAAAATTTCCCAATTCGAGTTCCTCATTTGACCTGTGATCTGAGCTTTCCTATGTCATCATCACGTTCTCATGCTCCACCAAGCTGTCAATCAGATTGAGAAAGTTGATCAGATCCACTTCTCTAGCATC
Source organism: Lygodium microphyllum (assembly GCF_053477565.2). Lineage (NCBI taxonomy): Eukaryota > Viridiplantae > Streptophyta > Polypodiopsida > Schizaeales > Lygodiaceae > Lygodium > Lygodium microphyllum. Next base: position 112,349,019 of record NC_141164.1, read on the forward strand.
GCTTGCTTGGTCCTACTCTGTGATTTGGACGTCGGTTTATGTCTTGGGATCCTCTCCTATTGGTGGGTTCCTTGAGGTGTTCATCTGAGTGAGTTCCTTGACTTATTGCATCCAATCCTTAATTTATCCTACTTAGTGTATGTGTGCTCTTTCCCATGCACTTGTGCTCAATCAGGCTTTCATCTCTATCACTAAGTGTACTTCAAGTGCGGAAATTCAAGGTGAATGTGGAAAACAAGAATCTAAGCGGCTTATACACTCTCACTTCGTTTTAGGCCTGATAGGCTTGTTGACCCACTTCTGGCCATCTTGTCAAATTTTAGGGTTTCTCACTGCGTTGTCTTACCCCTTTTAGGTTTGTTCAAGGTCTTTGGCTCACCTAGTTGTTGCTAGGACTTTGGGTCTCACAATAGCCTACTTGAGCTGCTAAGTTGATGCATCCTATGAATTTTCCTCTTCCCTACACCAGAATTGAGTTCTGTGTGTAGGGAGGACTCAAGAAGGTTTACGCGGCCGTACTCTAGCTTGATCTAGTCTAATTTCTTGAAATTTTGGAAAAATCCTAACTTGGCCCAACTCATCTAAATTGTAGGGACTGAGTGATGGATTCGGATGGGCTGAGGGTCGAATGGGAGTTGTGGACTGAGTTGTCATGACCGAGGGCCAAATGGGAAGCACGGGCAAGGTGACTCGGACGGGGTGATTCAGACAGGGTGACTCAGATGGGGTGATCTGGATGGGTCGAGAAGATTCGCTCAGATGGGACAAGGGGGTCTATTTGGACGGGACGAGGCACATGGATTGAGGGTCGAGTTTCGATATGGCCAAGTGAACTTTGGGCCAAGTAGGTTCCTTCGGACGGGGTGACTCAACTAGTGGGCTGAGTCGGCCGAGAGTAAGTGGGCCAAGGGCCAATTGTGGGACTTAGGCTAGGAACTAGTCACTCGAACGGGTTGAGTGACATGCGACGATGGCATTAAAGGCACTAATTTACTCGAATCTTGCGCCACATGCAATCACATCACACAAGAGCTTCCAAATCAATATACCAAGGCATAAGGGGAGGGCTTGATATACCTGGAATGCGCGGTAGGCTCCGTGGTGGCAAGATTGAATTGAATCTCCAAGAGCTCTCTCTCTCTCTCTCTCTCTCTCTCTCTCTCTCTCTCTCTCTCTCTCTCTCTCTCTCTCTCTCTCTCAATGTCAGGGTGTGAAATGAGCTCTTCCTTGACCTCTTGGCTCTTAAATCCCTTCCCAGGTAAGGTTTTGATGTCCCCAATCACTCATTTGCCAACATTAAACATCCCGAGCACTCTTTTTTCTTATTTTTGCATGATTTGTGCCCTGTTTTTTCCTGTTTTGCAATAGTAAAACCTACACTTTTCTGATCTGATTTCCTAATCCTAACCTACACTAAATGCAACAAAGATCGAAGGCAAAAAATTGAAATGATTTGTCCATCTTTTCCAATCATCAAACCAACAAAAAAACCCAAACTACTTACTTGTTTTGAAGATCAAAAACCCAAATTTCCTACCTATCTCAAGCTCCATTTCGGGGATGAATTCCTTACTTCAATGCTCGATATGAGGCGCGCAAGTACTCAAGCTTGAATCCATTGGTCCAGGCAATGGAACCGAAATGTGGGAGCCCTCGCTCAACTGCCAAGACCCATGGACCACTTATTGCATCAAGCGTTCCAAGCGAGCTCTTGTGGCTATCTCTCACCTAGTCGACGCGCCGTCGATACTCTTGTGGCATAGTGAGCTTACCTTGATGCCGAAATGAATTGCCTCCCCTCTTGCACATGCCAGTAGCTCCACGATCCTAGATGCTAGGTCAAGCATCCTCAAGCCTCCTCCATCTCCAAGCTTCATTCACCATAGCAGCAATGCGCATGAGAAAAGAGAAGGGAAGAGAAGAGAGAAGAAGAGAGAAGAGGGGATGGTGAAGAGCTTCACTCTCTTGATCCCTCACTCCCACACACTCACTCCCTCACACTCTCACACTCCCTCTCTCAAGAGCACACACACAATCAAGGAGAATAGAAGAGAGGAGAAGAGAGGAATCTTGTTAGCCACACACCAAAGAATGAGCTCTCATTTACTTTTTGAACTTTATATACAAAACCCTAAATTCCCATGGGCACCCATCCCTTTTTACATGACGGGCCATTGTGGCAAGGTATCTTTTTCTAATTCCCTCTTCTTGCTTCATGCCCTAAACCTATACCTGTCTATTCTTTTATAAATGGCACATGAGGGAGCCTGGCACTCTTTTACAAGAGTTTTTAGAGTTTGTTGAGGCACCTTTCATTTAAAATTGCACTTTTTGCCTCAGCTTAGCTTTAGGGGCCGCCTCTATGTCTTTGCTCTTTTTCCATCGTTTTTTTGCTTTTTTCTTCATTTTTTTCCCATCTCGAATTGGCAAATTGGGGTTAACACTTAGGCTGTTGGGCCTTAGCTTTTGTTGCTGCTTGTGAGATTCGGTGGATGATGGCCGAGTACTACCCCCTTCCATAGACTTGGCTGTGAGTATTTCTACCGGTGGCCTTGCAAACTTTGATGAGGTCACGCAGTCCTTGTTGAAGGCTGTAACAATGCGGATGTTGCCTATGGCACTGCAGCCTGATTCTTTAGTGTTTGGCAACACGTAAAAGATCATTAATACAACGTCAAACTCGATAGCAACAACGGCTTGCACTTGCCAAGAAGTGCATATGAGCAGCCCCCATATGGGCTTTATTTGGCATTAGTGGGCTGTAGTGGTGGTTTACCAAGTTGGGTCCAATGATCGTGAGTTAATGCATTGAAGTCTACTTCATCATCGATCAAGGCATTGAAAGCACATGTTTGCTTGGTAGTGACCATGATGTGGAGATATGCGGGTTCTACGGCTTACTTATCCTCATCATCAATTTCTGTGATTGTGGCAACTCGTACCTTGATAGGGGGTTCTAACATTGGTGCTTCATGCAATGGATGCGTGGGAGGGTAGTACTTCTTAATGCAACTGCCATTGAAGAAGCCTATGCCCTCCTTGTCTAGAGTCTCGAGCTCAATGTTGCCAGTTTGGCTAATTGCACGAACTTTGAAAGGCCCAAGACCTCTAAACTTCATTTTCTACTTGTGTCCTTTAACTGAGTAAAGGAGCACTAAGTTTCCTTATTCAATGTTGCGCTACTCGACATACTTGTCAAACCAACTCTTGCATTGTGCCTTCTCGCATATGAGCGTATGAGTGACTAGAAGGTGAGTTTCCGAGAGATGTTCAAGTTCAACCAGACATTGTGTCCATGCCTCTTTCCCTTCCCATCATTCTTAAAGTGCTATTCTTAGGCTAGGAATGAAGAACTCTACTGGTAGAATTGCTTCAATCCCATAGGTCAACCTAAAGGGGTTGGCCGACAGCCATTTTATAAGCTTATGGTAAGCCCACAAGGCTGCCATCAGCTTGTTATCCCAGTCGTTGCATGAAGCATAGACTAATTTGGTCAGGATGTTTACAAGGATCTTATTTATGGATTTTGCCTGCCCATTTTCCTGAGGATAGTATGGAGAGGATTTTCGATGGATAATTAGAAAGGTGGATAGAAGATGCCCTATCACTTCATTGATGAAGTGCATACCCTAATCACTGACTAGTTCAATGGGGCAGTTGAATCATGAGATCACTTGCTTCCATAAGAGCTTGGAAGTCGTTTCAGCATCATTCTTTCATGTCGCTCTCTCTTCTGCCCATTTCATTAGGTAGTCTGTGGCCATGATGATATATTTGGCCTGCGAATACTATGTCGTAGGACTAATGGGTCCTATGAAGTTGATCCCCCATTTCTCGAAGGGTTGTTGTGCAATGATTGGGATCAACTCCATTTGATCCTTTCGAATCAGGATCTTTGTCCGTTGACACTCTTCACAATGCTTGACGAATCTTGCTGCGTTGTGAAAAAGCGTGGGACACCACAGTTGAGATTGCAGCACCTTGCAAGCTGTCGTGTCTCCGCTAAAGTGGCCTCCAGAAATTCCGTTGTGCACCTCTACAAGCACATTGTGCATCTCATGCTTGAGAGCATATCTACACAACAATTCATCTTGCCCTAGCCTAAATAGTTTGCATGCTATCAACTGATAGGGTTGGATTTTGAGGATAAGTCACCTAAGTCGGGCTTTTTCTATCGATCACTTAGGCAATCCATACTTTAGCACTTGCACGATGTCATCTGCCAATATGGCGTTAGATCAGCCTTGAATAAATCTCTCTCATTGGAAAGTTAAAACAGATGGGCGTCTAGCAATTCATCGGCAATGCCTTGTCCAGTGGCCTCTCCTATGAGGATGTGTGACATGTGGTCAGCCATGTAGTCCTGTTTTCCCTTCCGTACAACTATGGAGAAGTCGAATTCTAAAAGAAGAAAGAGCCATCGAGCTATGCATCCTGTAGCGCAGGGTTTGTTTACTAGATATATCAAGGCTTGATGGTCCACAAAGAAAGCAAAAGGTGTAGCCAACAGATAATGCCAAAACTTCTTTACATAAAATATCATGGCTAAACCCTCTCTCTCAGTCTCCTCGAGTAATTTATCTCAGTCTCAATGAGTTGTCTGCTAGCAAAGCTCATTGGATAGTCAAGGTTGTGTTCGCCAAGTTGGCACAACACTGCGCCCACGGTGAATTTCAAAGCATCAATATGCAGGTGGAAGGTAATGGTATGTCAGAGAATGGCTGAGAACTAAGTGAGAAGTAAGCTCTCATACCTCGTGTAGATACCAAGGAAGACCGAGAAGTGCTCATGAAGGACTTGCTCTAATACCAGTTGAAAGATGAGAAGGATCAAAGCTTGCACACGAGAGCTATGGCGAGAGAGCAAGAGCAAGAAAGAGAGAGACAAGAAATGGGAACTCCAACAACCACAATGTGTGGCCGGGCCTTTATTCAAACTGTCACTAAAAGAATAAAGAATAAGTAGCTGTGACGGGCACCTGCCACCTGCAGTGTACAGTGGTGGGTACTGCCAGTTTAATAATACACGGGCAGTTAGGCGAAGGCACCTTTACCCCCAACAATAACCTTCTCATCCACCTACGTCTCCAAATCACCAAGTAGCTTGTGTAACCAAGCTACCTCACATGCTACAATTGCAGCACTTATGTACTCTCTATCTCTTTATAAGACAAGGAAACTTTTGGTTGTTTCTTGCTATCCCAAGTAACAACACCATTGTTAAGGAACATAAAACCACTCATAGATCTTCTATCTAAAATACTAGCAACCCAATCTGCATTTGTGTAACCATGTAACTCTAATTGTACACTTGCACCATAGAATAAGGCATAGTCTGATGTGGACTTGACATGATGGAATGTATGCCACACTACATCCAAATGTAGCTTCCATAGAAGTTGTACAAACTTACTCTCCAAACCAACTGTGTAGTTTAGGTCTAACCTAATGATCATCAAATAGATAAGGCTACCCACAATCTTTTGATACATAGTGACATCCTCAATCAAGTCATCCTCATGTCCACTAAACTTAGCATTAACATCAAAAGGTATAGGAATAGGCTTGCAATCAACCATACCATACTTTAACATATCTTATGTATACTATCTCTCTGATAACCATATACCCTTTGGAGTCCTAATTATCTCTATGCTGAGAAAATAGCACAGGTCTCCTAAATCCTTCATCTCAAATTCAGCCTTGAGAAGACCTTTCACAATGTCAATCTCTATCTCAATATCCCCCATGATGATCAAATCATCCATATATATAGTAATGATTACAATACTTGCATCACTCTCACATACATAGCGTGAGTAATCAATCTATGCTCTACAAAATCCAATGCTGATAAGGTATTCTACAATCATGTCATGCCATGCCTCAAGTGCTTGCTTCAACCCATACAAGCCCTTAGAAATCTTGCATACATAATCTGAATGATTCTCATTCACATAACCAGGTGGTTGCTCCACATAAACTTCCTCTTGCAAATTCCCCTACAAAAAGTCATTCTTAAACATGCATTTGATGCATGATCCAACCTTTTGACATAGCCACTGCTATGGTAGTTTATATTCGCCATTTTACCCACTAGAGCAAAGATGTCCTCATAATCAATACTAGAGTCTATGCATATCCTTTGGCAACTAGATGTGACTTATAATGCTCAATAGTTGCATCTAGGTTATGCTTAATCTTGTAAATCCATGTATAACCAACACATTTCTTGCCTTATAGCACTTAATAGATACATATATTGGTGCGCAGATCGGACGTTGTATGCTCGCGTAGTGAATGCCGGAAGGTCCCCAAGAACAATGAACTCTACTTTTTGCACAAGTTACAAGGTGAAAAGCATGAACGACAAGAGCAAGAGACCAATTGGGTGCAATCTCCCCCCATGCCTTGTGTGAGTGCTTCACAAAGCATGTATTTTATGTATATTTCCATCTTCATGCTCAATAATAGCCCAATTTACAAAAATATATCAAGATTTTAGCTTTTGAGTTTGCTTTTACAAAAATAGAAATAAAGCTAATGGACGGTGCCCATAGAGTCTGGCACTCCCAATACAATGTCCAAATAGAAATAACATAACCGTGCGCATGGGCGCATACAAAATAATAATAAATAATCGATGCCTCAATAGACATGACAAAATATAGGCGTGGCACCTATCAAAATATAATACATAGATCGAATACTCGCTATCCACCAATGCTTTCCTCTGCCACTGCTGCTATCTCTACACATCAACTGAAGCATTCACAATTGTTAGTAAAATAATACAATTAAACCGACAAAAGTGAATACCTAGCAGTCTTCAGCTACATAAATAAATCAACTAGTTAGAAATAAATCCTAACCTTAATTTATTACGAGTGCGCACTCAAAACTCATAAACGTTTATTAATTTAATATGCATTTTGCGGAATCACCCGCTATGGAATCACCCATGTACACACTAAATTAATGAAACGCCCGAAAAGGACAGGCGTCCCCATCAACTTTCGCACAAAGAATCCACTTTGTGTATGAGCCCCGGTCGTCAAAGTTTACGGAATCCACCGTAAAACCTCACGGAATCCACCGTGGAATATGCCTCCTGGCATCATACCCCCGGGGTGGGATAGCAATTGACCTCAATTGCTATTAGCTCAATGTGGAGCTAACAGAGTGGGGAAAGCATTTAAGTCTCTAGCGTGCATCCATTGTGCTTCCTCTATAGGATGGTTCTTAAATTTAACTAGATATCTAGAATACCTTCGGCCAGTTCTAGTGGTCATAAAGTCAGTGTCTATAATAGCTTCTGGTTCAAGTATTTCAGTCTCTTCCTCTAATAAAGGTGGGTTTTCATAAACAAGGTGTACAGGTAATTGGCCTCTAAATGATCTCAATAAACTAATGTGAAATGTATTGTGAATTTTCCAATGAGATGGTAATCTAACTTGAATGCATTGTCATTAATTTTATGAATGATCCTAAATGGTCCATAGTATCTAGGGGCTAATTTCACAACTCGATATCTATCTACACTTTGAAGTCTACGTTTTTCTATTCTCAGCCAAACATAATCATCAACTTTGAAATTCATTGCTTGTCTTTTCTTGTTGGCTTGTTTGGTATATGATTGGTGGGCTTTAGCAATCATATCTTTGACCTCATCAAAAATATTGTTATGCATACTAGCAATATCATCAGCACTCTGAATTCTATTAGACAAAGATACAACAGGTGTAGATAATCTATATCCATAAATGACTTCAAACGGTGCTTTCTTTGTAGATGTGTGTGGTGTATTGTTATATGCAAACTGTAATAAATGCAAATGTGTGTCCCATGTCTATGGTTTAGAGATAGTATATGCACGTAAAAGATCTAGAATTGTGCTGTTAGTTGCTTCTGTTTGTCCATTAGTTTCTGGATGAAATGCAGATGAGAAATCAATCTTTCTGCCTAGGTAAGCAAACAGAGTAATCCAAAAGTTGTTACAAAATCTAGAATCACGATCTGAAATAATAACTTTTGGCAATCCATGGTTAGTAAAAACAATTTTCAAAAATAATTGTGCTGCTTGTGATGCTGTTAAAGTTTTCTTACATGGAATGAAATATGCTTGTTTACTAAATCTATCTACAACTGTCCAAATCATATCATGGTTAGATTTAGTATTAGGTAAACCAATAATGAAATCCATAAAAATTTGTTCCCAAGGTTTAGATGGAATAGACAAAGGCATAAGTAATCCATACTGTTTACCATGATGTCTCTTAACTCTTTGACAAATCAAACATTCAGAAACAAAGTTAGACACATCAGCATCCATATGTGGCCAATAAAAATCTTCAATTAATGTACGTAAGGTAGATATGATACCTCTATGACCTTGATATGGGGGACAATGAATTTCATTCAAAACAAAAGATCGGAATGGAATTGTAACACACAATCTCTTTTCATAAAACATAAATCCATCATTATATGACAATGAATCAATAGGAATCAAATTATTTTAAACTAATTTATTCCAATCAGCATGAAAAGTAATATCCTGATGATATGTATCTTTCATAGCAATCAAAGAATCAAAAGATATGACAGAAATATTATGAATGGCAGGTCTTCTACTCAATGCATCAGCCACTACATTTTCTTTTCCGGGTTGGTATTGAATGATAGGATGAAAACTTTGAATAAAATAGGCCCATTTGATATGACGGTCAGAGATTTGGGGTTGGCTAAGTAAATGTCTAATACTTTTCTGATCGGACTTAATCATAAATTCTGAATCCATTAAGTAGTGTTTCCACTGTCTTAATGCTTGTACAACTGCTAATAGTTCTTTGTCATATGTGGAATATTTCAGCTCAGAGGGTTTCAGCTTAGAACTAGAATAGGCTATAGGATGATTGTCTTGCATAAGTACAGCTCCTATTCTTGATCCACTAGCATCGGTCACTACTAGAAAGAATGGTCTATTAAAATCAGGCAACTGTAGAACTAGGGCATGGGTTAATGCATGTTTCAGTAAGTCAAAAGATTTTTGTTGATTTTCGGTCCATTGATAGACAATACCTTTCTTCAGAAGTTTGGTTAATGGTAAAGCAAGTGATGAAAAATTACGTACAAACTTCCTATAGAAACTAGCAAGACCAAGGAATGAGCGTAACTCATGCACGTTTTTAGGGACATGCCAATTCAATATTACATCAATTTTCTTAGGATCAACTTTAATTCCATCAGATGATACAATATGACCTAAATACTCAATTTTTGTTTTAAAGAATTCACTCTTTTCAGGATTTGCATACAGTTGATTTTCTTTCAATAACTGAAAAACCAAAGACAAATGCTCATAATGTTCTTTCTCATTTTGACTAAACACCAAAAAATCATCAAAGAAGACAATTACACAATACTGATATTTCAAAAAGATACGGTTCATCATTCTACTAAAGGTAGCAGGTGCATTAGTCAATCCAAATGGCATGACTAAAAATTCGTAATGACCAAACTGTGTTCTAAATGCAGTCTTGAATATGTTAGACTTATCTAGTCTCACCTGATGATAACCAGACTTAAGGTCGATTTTACTAAATATAGCAGATCCTTGCAGTTTGTCCATAAGGTCATCAACTCTAGAAATAGGATACCTATTCTTTACAGTGATCTTATTTAAAGCTCGATAGTCAATGCACATACGATAGGTATTATTCTTTTTCTTGACTAACAGAACAGGTGCACCGAATGGAGAACTGCTAGGTCGAATCAATCCTCTATTTAGTAATTCTTCAACTTGACTCTGGATTTCTTTTTGCTCTATCTGGTTATGCCTATATGGTGCTTTGCAAAAGGTGGTTGTATGCCAGGGATCAAATCTATCTTATGGTCTTCTGGACGTGAAGGAGGTAAACCAGGTGGTAGGTCTTCTGCAAAACAGTCCTTAAAATATGCGAGAAATTCTTTATGCCTAGGATGCATATGATTTTCTTTTACTTGCAATTCATTCACCCAAATGAGATAGGATTTACTACTCTTGCGTAATGCACGTTTAGCTTGAGTATGCGAAAGTAGTGGAAAAACATTAGATGCATGCATACCATATAATGTAATAGATTTTCCTTGAAAATTAATATTCATTGTGTGTGTGGAATAATCTATATCTGGGTTATGCTGGTGATGCCAAGGCATACCTAAAATAATGTCACTCAACTGTAATGGAACAACTAAGAAATTTCTTCTTTCAGTGTATGAACCAATTTGAATCTCTAATTAGTCTTGCACTTCCTGTGTACCATTATACCTAGTGCCTAAGAATGCAGATTTTATGCGATAATGCGTAGGTACAGTCTGTAATTTCAATTCTTTTACCAATTTTGCTGAAATAAAATCATGAGTACTACAGTCATCATGCAAAATAGTCTTTTCCTTTCCATCCACCAAACATTTCATAGTCAATAATGAATGTGGAGTAGGCATACCTGGTAAAGTATCGGAAGTAGTAGTAGTGTCGTCCTCATCTTCAGTGAAGCTAGGCATATCTTCATGTTCGTCTTCGTCCATTGCTCCAAGGTAGTTGATATGACCTGGTGGCTTCTTTGAATGAAAATTTGCTACTAGATGTCCAGGCTGGTGGCATTTATAGCATACTATTGGCTTGGCTTTGGTTACATTGTTTGCAATGGCGGGAAGTCTAGGTACATTTGGATTTGGCTGTGGAATAGGCTTAGAATTTGGATTGACATTGGATGGTAATACAGGTGGTTTTGCCCAATTCTTGCAGAAAGATGATGAAGAGAAACGACCTGAATTAAATCTTCTAAAATTGGAATTGAATTGTTTAGATCCATAATTACCATTGGCTTGGAATTGCTGTGGACGTCTGTCTCTACCTCGTAGCTTATCTTCAGTGTCATGAGCTAATGAAATGGCGTCTTCAAGAGTAGCAGGCTTGAACATGTTAACTTCAGCGTAGTAATGTCCAAGAAGTCCAGACATATACTTGCGCTTATGTGTCGCCTTTGGTACGTCTTCAAGCATGCGTAGCTGGAGGAGTGCATTCCAAAAACGCTCTGTATACTGAGGTATAGGCTCAAAATCAGGTTAGCGGGATGAGCGTAGCTCAAGTGCAGGATTACAAGGCTTATGTGTTTTTGGGTATAGCTTTCTCAATCTTCAGAAAATCTGCGATTTATCCTTCTTCATATGCTAAAAATGCTTCAGCAAACCTGCGTATGGGTAGAGTATCTTCCAACGAACAACTTTGCAGTTCAGAGTTTCTGCGCATGAACAATCCTAGGAGTTTTGAGCACAAGTCAATTCTGACTCTAGTTGACTAGTCTGACTTGCAGAGTTGCAGACTTATGTGACTTGCAGAGTTGCAGACTTACAGAACTTATTCGACTTAAGGAACTTGCAGGACTTGATCAGAAATTACTTGCAGAACTTGACTCCTATGGTGTGTCCTGGAGTTTATGACTTGTAGAGGTGACTTGTCTTACTTGTCTTAGCTTGATTGATTAAGCTTAGAACTTAATCAATCAGAAACGGTGCAAAACGTTGGGGGGCCGTTTTTTCAGCCGTCGCGAAAAAAAGGGAGGTCTTCTGATACCTCGATGACGAATTTTGAAGCTATTAAGCTTCTTTAAAGCTTATAAGCTTTACTATTAAACTTTTGAAAAGATTGGATATCGAGTTTTCTCACTGTTTTCCCACGACTTGATGGAGGAGATGAAGGAGTGGTCCTCCGCATGTATAGCCCGGTCCTTCGCAATCCAATGACAAAAACAGGGGTTCTTGATCGCCAGAAGTCTGCTTGTATCGACGGTTTGCGACGAGATTGACCGTAGAGCCCGATCGTTCCAGGAGCTCCGCCTTCGCACGAGATGGATAGCGATTGGAAGCTCTTGATCTCAGCTCCGCTCTGATACCACTGGTGCGCAGATCGGACGCTATATGCTCGCATAGTGAATGCCGGAAGGTCCCCAATAACAATGAACTCTACTTTTTGCACAAGTTACAAGGTAAAAAGCATGAACGACAAGAGCAAGAGACCAATTGGGTGCAATCTCCCCCCATGCCTTGTGTAAGCGCTTCACAAAGCATGTATTTTATGTATATTTCCATCTTCATGCTCAATAATAGCCCAATTTACAAAAATATATCAAGCTTTTAGCTTTTGAGTTTGCTTTTACAAAAATAGAAATAAAGCTAATGGACGGTGCCCATAGAGTCTGGCACGCCCAATACAATGTCCAAATAGAAATAACATAACCGTGCGCATGGGCGCATACAAAATAATAATAAATAATCGATGCCTCAATAGACATGACAAAATATAAGCGTGGTGCCTATCAAAATATAATCCATAGATCGAATACTCGCTATCCACCAATACTTTCCTCCGCCACTGCTGTTATCTCTACACATCAACTGAAGCATTCACAATCGTTAGTAGAATAATACAATTAAACCGACAAAAGTGAATACCTAGCAGTCTTTAGCTAGATAAATAAATCAACTAGTTAGAAATAAATCCTAACCTTAATTTATTACGAGTGCACACTCAAAACTCATAAACGTTTATTAATTTAATATGCATTTTGCGGAATCACCCGCTATGGAATCACCCATGTACACACTAAATTAATGAAATGCCCGAAAAGGACAGGCATCCCCATCAACTTGTCGCACAAAGAATCCACTTTGTGTATGAGCCCCAGTCATCAAAGTTTACGGAATCCACCGTAAAACCTCACGGAATCCACCGTGGAATATGCCTCCTGGCATCATATATTGAATCTTGTAAATCCGTTTGCAGCTAATAGCTTTCTTGCCTTTAGGTAAGCACACTAACTCCTATGTAGCATTATCCATAAGTGTAGTCATTTCTTCATCCATAGCACAATTCCAATACTCATTTAATAAAAAATAATATCCCTACTAACTCTTAGCTCACGTAAAATAAGGTTAAAATATTTATATCCCTTCTACTTAAGAGAATATCAAACAAATACACATTCTGCTTTGGGATCTAATTTATTGCACAATCGTTAGGGATATGCACGTAAGCAATATATCCAAATACTTTCAAATGGGACAGATTTGGCTTTCTACCTATAAATTTCTCTTTAGGTGTCATATAATGTATAATAGTAGTGGGTGTTCTATTCATAATATATATCATAATAGAAACTACTTCAGCCCAAAAGTAATGAGGCAAGTTTCTTTCTAACATCAATACATAAGCCACCTCTACAATATGCTTGTTTTTTTGCTCAGAAATTTCATTTTGTTGAAAAGTATATCTACATGTATGTTACCTTTGTATGTCATTTTTCTATAAAATTTTAGAAAACTCATTGGAAATATCTTCTTTCCCTCCATGTGATCTTAGGAATTTAATATACAACCATATCTCTGTAAAATATTACACGGCGCAGCGAACAGAATCTGAGAAAGAGATAGAGAGTACACAACAGATAAGAGGAGAATCAATAAATTCTTTAACTCCAAACAACTGATACAAAGATGGCTCTGTCCACCCGTGTGCTTCCACTGTGTGAAGCTTAGATGGCGATCTAGACAGAAGATAGGTGAAGAGCTTAAGGCTAGCTGGAACAACAACTCTGACTGGGTGAAAGATGAGTGTTAGATGGCTGCGAAGGGGTTTAGCTTTTATAGCCCGCGAAGGTCGTTAGGTTGGCCTGCTGACCGACCTACCATATGAGCCTCCACTAGTCGGCCAGGGAATATTCCCTTTACCATCGGGCCAGGGGTGCTGCCCCCGGACCCCACAATAGGGGCCCCTTTTAACTCCCTTACCACGCAACTCAATGCAATGTGCCTCGAGTTGCTACCAGCTTAACCACTCCGTCTAACCCAAAGATTAGACCCACAACAGTCACCTTTTTGCCATCCGGTCATATAGACCTCATCTGATATACAAGTCAGGACTCAACCAATGTCCGGGCTCACATTTGGCTTCTCCTCATAATGGGGGCCTTACAACTTTGAGCACCATGGATCATTGGTAGCACCTAATGAGGGTGGGGCATTGATCATATCTAACACCCCCCCTCAATGTCCACCCATAGGTGAACTATCTCCTCGGCCCAATGCCGAGTCTCTGAAGATGAACTTGAAGCAGATCCTTCGTAAGTGCTTTGGTGAAGATATCTGCTCCATTCTCCTCTGTTGGACAGTAGACCAATTCCACTATCCCATCCTCCATCAAATCACGCACATAGTGATACTGGATCTCTATATGTTTGGTGCGTGCATGAAACACTGGATTTTTGGCAATGGCGATGCAACTCTGATTGTCACATCTCAGCACAGTTGGTTCTTCATCCTGCACTCCCATATGCCATAGAATCCTTCTCAACCATACGGCCTCACATGCAGCAAAACAAGCTGCCTTGTACTCTGCTTTGGTAGAAGACAATGCCACTGTTGGTTGCTTCTTACTAATCCAAGAGAAAATTCATGAACCCAAAGAGAAACAATAACCAGAAACTGACTTCCTGGAATCAATGTCTCCTGCCCAATCTGAGTCACAATTCCCCACAAGAGAAGTTCTGAAACTGTATATGATACCATAATCAAGAGTTTTCTTCAAGTATCTAAGCACCCGCATCCCAGCCTTCCAATGACTCTCATGAGGCTTGTTTGAGAACCTGCTCAAAACACCAACAGCAAAACTGATATCTGGTCTAGTGTTACACAAGTAGATCAGATTGCCGACCAACCTCCTATACCTCCCAATGTCTGCTAATGCTGATGTATCCTCGACGGATAACTTTGCATTCACCTCCATAGGTGTAGCTATCTCCTTGCACTCGGTCATGCCAAATGCCTTCAAGATCTCCCATGCATACTTCTTCTGAGAGATGAAGATCTTTCCTGGCTCTTGCCAGACTTCAATTCCCAAACAATAGTGCAGCAAGCCTAAGTCTGTCATTTCAAACTCAGAGCTCAAAGCCTTTCGAGTTTGGTTGATCATATCTTCATAGTCACCTGTAATAAGAAGGTCGTCCACATATAGGACAATCACTACAGACTTTTTACCATCCCTGTAAACATACAAGTTAGCATCTGAGGCACATCTTTTGAAGTTTAGGTTTAAAAAGAACCTATCTATCCACTGGTACCATGCTCTGGGGGCTTGCTTCAGCCCATACAATGCCTTCTTCAGTTTACACACTTTGTTCTCAGAATGGGGGGCCTCAAACCCTGGTGGCTGAGCCACGTACACCTCCTCCTTGAGGTCACCATTTAAGAACGCTGACTTAACATCCATTTGGTACACTGGCCACTTCTTATGGGCAGCCACTGCAAGTACCATGCGAATAGTGGTCATTCTGGCAGTTGGGGCAAATGACTCTTGAAAATCAAACCCTTCAACTTGTGAAAATCCTTGGGCAACCAGTCTAGCTTTGTACTTTTCTAAGGTACCATCAGCCTTGTACTTCACCTTCCAGATCCACTTGGTGCCAATAACCTTCCGCTTTGCTGGTCGATCCACTAGCTCCCAAGTGTCATTCTTCATTATGTTGTCATACTCCGCCTGCATAGCAGCCTTCCATGATGGATCTGCAAGTGCTTCTTCTAAGTCAGTTGGCTCCTTTACTTCTCTCATAATCTCAACCATTAAGGCCATATTGACTATGTGAGCAGAAGCCCTCCTTTGCTCCTCTATTCTCTGTGACCTCCTTGGTCCGTCTGCCTTCTCCTCAACAGATGCAGGCATAGGATTATTGTGGTCATAGAGCTGCTTCACCCAGCATGGCAATGGATTTTCCGGTGGGGTGATGTCAGGTTGGTGAACTTTTTCCTCATCATCTGAAGATGATGCTTCCTCCTCCTTAAGGATAGGGATAGCTCTCGGGACAGGTTCATAGTGGACTACTTCTTCGCTTGATGATAAAGTGGAAGAACTTGCCTTCTCCTCCTCCACTATATGCGGCTCCTCCTTGAACACCACATCACGGCTCGCGATGATCTTCTTTGCCTCTTGGTCATATAATTTGTAAGCCTTCTGCTCATCACTATAACCCAAGAAGATACATTTTCTGCTTTTTGGTTGTAACTTGTTTCTCTTCTCATCTGGAACATGTGCATAACATTCACATCCAAAAATTCTGAAATGTGAGACAGATGGTTTCTTACCAGTGTAAGCCTCATGAGGTGTTTTTCCCTTGAGAGCCTTTGTATAGCT
This sequence comes from Lygodium microphyllum, assembly GCF_053477565.2. Taxonomy (NCBI): domain Eukaryota; kingdom Viridiplantae; phylum Streptophyta; class Polypodiopsida; order Schizaeales; family Lygodiaceae; genus Lygodium; species Lygodium microphyllum. Next base: position 112,365,243 of record NC_141164.1, read on the forward strand.
CCGATTTAGAATGTAGACTGCAGTATTAACAGCTTCAGCCCAAAAATGGTTAGGCAATCCCTTGCCCTTTAGCATGCATCTTGCCATCTCCACAATGGTGCGATTCCTGCGTTCCACAACACCGTTCTGCTGAGGTGTGTGAGGCGTCGTCAATTGATGCTTGATCCCTTTGCTCTTGCAAAAGCCTTCAAACTCCTTTGAGTTGAACTCACCACCACCATCTGTTCTAAATTTCTTCACTTTTTTCCCTGTTTCATTCTCAACAAGTATTAGCCATTCTTTAAACTTACCAAAAGCTTGAGCCTTATCACGAAGGAAGTACACCCACATCTTCCTACTGTAGTCGTCGACAATCAACATAAAATAAGAAGATCCCCCCAAGGCCTGTGTAGGCATCTTACCACACAAGTCAGCATGCACCAACTCTAGAGGACCCTGTGCTCTATTCTTGCTTTCTTGTGGAAATGCCTTTCTCTGTTGCTTGCCCATCATACAAGCTTCACATGGTTCCTTCAATTCAGTTATTGTAGGTAGGTGAGCAACCATACCTTGCTTTTGCATCTCCTTCAATACTGCAAATCCGATGTGTCCAAACCTTTCATGCCAAAGCTTACTTGTGCCCACTCCAGCGGTGGCTGTAAGAGCACTTAGCTCATACAAGTTGTTCCTTCTTTCTCCTTTGCCAACAATTGTGCCAGCACTATCAATAATTTCTGCACCTGTCTTCTTGAACCTCACTTCATGACCAAGATTAGTTATGGCAGCAACTGATAAGAGATTTCTCCTGATTTTGGGAACATACAACACATTTGAAAGCTTTTTGACTTCACCATTTGCAGCAACAAAAGAAATAGTACCTGTGCCCGCAGCAGGGCATTTAGCATCATTTCCAACTGTCACAGTGATGGATTCTTGTAGAGGCTGCATATAACTGTATAGACCTTTCTTGTTGGTCATGTGATGGGAGGCCCCACTATCCAACACCCAAGAGTCAGTGGTAGATTCTTCTTGCGCCGAGGAGCATACTTCCTCAATGGTCGCCATGAATAATTCCAACTCTGCTTCAGCCGTATTGGCTGTCTCTTTCCCTTTACTTTTAAGGGTACCATTCTTTTCATCTGCCTTCTTGACACGACAATCTGCAATTGCATGTCCTTTCTTCTTACAGTAGAAGCACTCTCCTTGAAACTTCTTCTTGCCGCCCTTCTTCTTTTTGTCACCATCATTTTTGGTGGAGGAAACACCTTTGCCTTTTGCATTGGCAGAGAATGCAGCATCTCCATTGTTGCTTCCTTCTCGGGCTTTCAGCCTCAACTCCTCCTCCATTAATAATGCACAAAACTCCTCAAAAGTCAAAGCTTGAGGTCTCACCTGAGTATTAAGGGCAGTTACTAGTCCATCAAACTTTTGTGGACAAATCCGAAGACACCTCCGAGCTAGCTCTTCACTAGTCTTTTGTATCCCAGCGCCAGCCATCTGGTCGCGCAGATTCTTAATCCGAGTGATGAATGCTTCAACCGTCTCTCCTTCAGCAAACTTCTCCGCTGCTAGTTGATTCTCCAAGTTTTGAATCCTTGTTTGGTTTCGTGTTTCATATTGACTCCTTAGTACATTCCAAGCATCTGATGCTTTGGTTGTATGCTGAATCAGAGTCAAAACACTGTCAGAACAGTTTGTAACTAAGGCACACAATGCATCTGCATTCCTTCGTTTCCAAGCTCGTAGAAGATCTGCATTCGGAGGAATCATCACAGTAGGATTTGATGGGTCGGGGGTAGGCTATGGTTCTGCGTCAGTCCCCAGCACAGTCTCCAGAAGCTCATAAGAATCAAGGATAGTTGCAATTTTGAACTTCCACAAGGTGTAGTTTGTACCATCTAACTTGCCTTCGCTGAAGGTTGGTGGACGAATCCTCAGTGTTTGAATAGCCGGTACAGCAGCACCACCTCCTGCACCGCTTCCTGATGCGCCAGAACTGCTTCCCGGAGTCGACATCATTTCTCTTTGCTGTTGAAGCCTTTGCCTCTTGCACGCTCTCCGATCTCTAGAGCCCCCTGGGCTCTGATACCATGTAAAATATTACACGGCGTAGCGAACAGAATCTGAGAAAGAGATAGAGAGTACACAACAGATAAGAGGAGAATCAGTAAATTCTTTAACTCCAAACAACTGATACAAAGATGGCTCTGTCCACCCGTGCGCTTCCACTGTGTGAAGCTTAGATGGCGATCTAGACAGAAGATAGGTGAAGAGCTTAAGGCTAGCTGGAACAACAACTCTGACTGGGTGAAAGATGAGTGTTAGATGGCTGCGAAGGGGTTTAGCTTTTATAGCCCACGAAGGTCATTAGGTCGCGACCTACCATATCAGCCTCCACTAGTCGGCCAGGGAATATTCCAGGGAATATTCCCTTTACCATCGGGCCAGGGGCGCTGCCCCCGGACCCCCGCCAGGGGGGCCGCTGGCCCCCCTAAGACCCCCCAGCCAGGGGCCGCTCAATGCAATGTGCCTCGAATTGCTACCAGCTTAACCACTCCATCTAACCCAAAGATTAGACCCACAACAGTCACCTTTTTGCCATGCGGTCACATAGACCTCATCTGATATACAAGTCAGGACTCAACCAATGTCCGGGCTCACATTTGGCTTCTCCTCATAATGAGGGCCTTACAACTTTGAGCACCATGGATCATTGGTAGCACCTAATGAGGGTGGGGCATTGATCATATCTAACAATCTCCTTCTCATTCAAAGTTTTAAAGTTTTTAAGGTGAGTGAACACCTCAATTTAAGCCTCTTGCAACTATAATCTAAGGCAAATCAAGCATGGTAGAAGCACTTCTTACTTGTTTCTTGCTTGCTTTATTTTCTACTCCAACGCCTTCACCTCCACCTTCAATCGAGCTCTGTGCAACTATGGGGCAACTCAGATATTATGGAAACAAACAAGAGGAGAGAGATGAAGCACTCAAGAGTGCTCGCACATGCACACACACACACACACACACAAAATCGATCTCCTAAATACATTCTAGCATCGGATCCTGGACATCCTACTTTAGGCAGAGATACCCAAGCCAAAGAATATTCATGCCGTACTTGGTTCAAAGAGAATGGGAAACGAGAGGGATGCACCGCTCAACCTCTCTACCCATAGGGCATAATCCCATTGCGGTCTCCTAAAATGGCATAAATTGGGTTCTAACCTAATATTACCTAAAACTCAAACGACTGTAGAACTTTGTGTGAAGCCTCCCAATTCTCTGAGACCACCCTTCCATAGGACGGACCTGTCAGGGGTTCCACCCACTCGCTTCCCTCAATGGTCATTCTTTAGTTATCTAATTAGGCCCTATCTCATTTATGTGTGACTGGAGCCCCAAGAGGAACACCAAGGAAAAGGGGATTCTACTGCAAGAAAATGTATCTTGTAACATCAACAAGCTTTTATTTCATTCTTTTGATGACCAAAACAAAGAAAACAACAAATCTTCACCCAACATCATAGTAGATATCTCCCACGGATTTGATAGAATCAACCATAATCTTCAACATCTTCATAGAATACTTCAATAAAACAAATAATATAAAGGAATACACCATTTTTGAATGGAAATCAATCACATAGTATTCATCTTCAATGTCTTCATAGTTTTCTCTCTCAATCTCTCATATACAATTACATTGTTTTGATAGAATTGGCTATCTCTAACTCTCTCTCTCTCTCTCTCTCTCTCTCTCTCTATAGTACATCCTCTCCTCTCTACAATACTCTTTAAATAATGACTCTCAATAATCCTTCTTAGGTCATGGATGCACCTCCCAAGAGGTATGTCTAATGTGAAGAGACACCAAAGCCACTACAGTGTCTCTTCATTGGTCACTACTGTCATTGTCACTCCAATCTTCTCTTCATCTTCAGCAGCTGCTTCTTCCACTTGTTTTAGCTCTTTTGAACTTAGATTCATCCTTTTTAAAAGTTAGAAAACTTTTCCAAAGTCACACATGTTTTCTACAAAACACTTACAGAAGATCTACAAAACAGTATAGTACAGTACCAGAATAGATACAGAACAGTTACAGAGCAGAGACAGAGGCTCTACAAAAGGTCTACAGAGGGTTATAGAGGTCATTAGAACCTCATAGCTCATACTAAAACCATTCCAAACTATAAAAAACTATTCAATAAGCTTCCAAAATATTTTAATCTCCATCAATTATTAATCCATACTTCATACAGAAGAAGATCAGAACAAAACAGAAGCTATATAGAAGGTATACAGAACCAATCACAACCTCAACAGAACCTATTTGAACATCACAGAGCTTCATATTTCTACTAATAATTATCATGAGCTTCCAAAACATAATCAATATCATCCAAAACACTCTCAAACACTTTCTTTAACAACCATACATCACTCTAAATCCATCAAAAATCAATCATTCAGTCCTCAAAAACAACAAAAATCAGTCAAAATTTCAGTCTTTTTCCACTCTCAACATATCCCCACGCTTAGAAAGGAAGTGTCATCGCGACGTAAGGAAAAGAAGAATATAAGTTCATTAAATAGCTTAATTTTATCTTCCGTAGGATCTTCAAAAATCACTCCACCATAACCCCAACGTATCACCTGTATCTCTAGAAAAAACTACTAAAGGAAAACTTCGTTATTCATTAACACATCTGATAATCAATAAAAAATCATAACAAATTTGTAAAGGATATAAGAGCTTCGTCTTCAATGTTCCATCATAGGCTTTCCATCCACCATCAATAGTTGAAAAAAACTCTCGAAAAAATTATTCAACTAGCACAAACTCATCACATACAAATTATTACAACACACACACAAACACAACTATCTAAATGACACCTCCAAAAAGAGATATATATAATTAAGAATCATCCAAAATACATTGCAAAGGCATCAATGAAGGTGATCCCTTTTGAAGGCTTGGTGATTTCGAAAACGATCCATGGAGAAGGACTCATCCACAAATGTCTTTGGAGGATTTTGAAAGAACTGAAGGCAGCACATCCTTTCTAGCAAAACAAGGTATCTGCTAGGTAGACGTAGGGCATGAAAATATAGGACATCCAATTTTTTGGAATCAATGTTCACATTGACATTCATACAAAGCTTTGGAATGGCCTTTTGATTGTTATGGGAATGCCTATGCATATATGCTAGATACCAAGTAAAATGAGCTGTCAATGTCACTGAAGGATCTAGAGCTCTATCCTCTTCTTCTCGGAATCTACTGATCAAATCCTTCGTACTCACTAACCAATTGAGGGGGTTGAGAAATAGAAGTGGCAAGGAGATGGAAGTGGAATAAGTAAAAGAGGATGAAGAGATGGGTAGGCAAAATCATAAAAGGAGGAATAATCTAAAGAAGGAGTGGCTGAAAATTTAAGTGAATTAGTTATGAAATGTGTCAATTGATAAGTAGAAAAAGTAGAAGGTATATGGATAGATGGAGAAGGGCATGGCGGAGAAGGGGAAAAGACTCAATCTTCGATGAAAGAACAATAGGTAAATATAGGAATTTGAGGAAAACCCTGAGGTTGGAAAAGAAGAGGTAAGATAGCTGTTGAGTTGGGTTGATAAAGGGAAAGATAAGTATCATAGCAATGGGCTATTTTTTGATAGTATAATAGGCTAGGAGCAGAGGGACCTAAAACAGATCGTCTATGATCGGCATCAAAGAAGGATGAATCAAATGGACGGTTCTTGGAAAGATAAGCTAGGAGATCCACCCTCAATTAGTTAGTGCTCTACACATAAGTAGAAGCTGTATTCTGACGTTGATTAATGACCACAGAATCAATCATTGAATGCCGTGAAGTGTCAGGGCAAGTAGCCACCTTAGAAGAATAACACTGGAATATGTCATCTATCCTCAACTCCAAATAGTTGACATACAAAACAGCTTGTAAAACCACATCCCCCACATACCAAGCCAGATCTACATCATCTGAAATCAACAAATCACCTCGTAGATACATGTAAGACAACAACATGGTATCCGTCGTCATAGAATATTCAAAGACCATACGGACAACTTCTGTCAGCAAATCAGAAGACTAAGCCCCACTCCAACCATCCTCTGGAAGAGGGAGATCCATCATTGAAAGCTTCATATAGAAGGCCAACTTCTGCAAACAACTGATAGTGGACAAAGAAGGAATGGTCCGGAGGAACATACTCCTAAAAGTGCTCAAATGTAGACCATAACAAATCCATCATGGACTGCAATCTTTCCACTTTATCTTGAAATAATGAATATAATGTGGCATGTCTCTTGAGAACTGCCAAGTCTTGCTGAGATATAGAAGGAATCATACGGACATTGGGGCTTGGAGGAATGGACCGTGACTACGTTAGTTAGTCCTGCAACTGCTTAATCTGGAAAGCTTGTGATTCCACTGTATTATGAGCAGTCTGCAAAGCTGACAGTTTTGCATCTAAAAGAGTCTGAAACTCTTGAGCTTCTTTGGATATTCTCTCTTTCTCTTCTGAAACTCTAGTGACCTCTGATTGAGCTTCTACTAACTGAATCTTCAAAGAATATATTTCTTCTCTCTGGGTCTCAATCATTTGGGCCTGCTACTCCATCTGCTTAAATAGATCAGCAAGAGTGTCTTTAGTAGAGGCTAACTCTGTGGTTGCCTTATGCAACTGGTCTTTGGATTGCATCAAATCTTCATAGAAAGAAGCATATAATTGTTGAACACAAGCTGTCACTGAGATTTCAATAGAACTCTGGATGTCGTTACAAAGGAATGGAATAGCATCTCCTGACACTAAACTATTCAGTGAAGGGATTGATATTTCCAAAGAACCCTCTCTATGTGCCTTGAATAAATTCTTGCATGTAAGATAGGCAAGGAGATCATTGCCAAAAGTAGTAGGAACTGTACTGAAGGAATGACTGAGGGAGTTTTATCTGCCACATGCTTCAAGCGCTTCCGTTGAATGACCAACAGAGGAGGGGAATCAAGATCATCTATGTCAATAGGTTTTGACTACTCTTCTAAAGGTGGACGGGGAGGAACTAGATCAGATGGAGCAGGTGGTATCACACCCTTCTTAAGGCCTGAGTATGTCAAGAAAGCATATAAGTAGGAACCATAAGTGACATTAGTTACATTCCCTTTGGTCACTTTGACAAAATGTTGGTCCATCTTCGTAAGCAGGTAAGTACTCCAATCAATGGCAAGCCCTTTTAACACCATCTTGGAAGTTGTGAAGAGTTCCTTGGACAAATAATGAGATGTTGTTTTGGCAGGCATAAACCTATCTTGGAGAAATTGGCAGACTAACTTCCAAAGAGGATCAGTGATCATGGAGAAAGACACTCTTGAAGTGTTAATCACTTTCTTGACATCCAGAACCTTTTTGGTCTGCTTTTGTAACAGCTTGAGAATCTCATCATTGGAGAATAATTGTCTAGTTGTAACAAAGGGTTCTTCTTTGTAGGGAAGAGACAAAGCCTTCCGTAACCCTCTAGGTATCAATACCATGGAAGCATCACAAACCAGGCCCGATTTTTTACTGTATGATGCAAGAAACTCATCACACATAGATGGATCGTATGGAATCAGTGGGACTGAAGCAGCCACGAAAGTTGCAAGGCCTGCTTTCGCTATAGACTCAAAAGTCAGTAGGGAAGAATAATCCCTACTGATCAACGTGACATACTAGATAGGAGGAGGATCATGAGGTGCCATTCAGATGGAATACACATACCACAAACACATACAATCACAAAGAATGCCTGCAAAACAACCAAAATAGCTATAAAAAAGAAATCGATCAAAAGAAGTACACGCACAGACGTAACTAACCAATTGACCACCCCAAACAACCCATATCCTAGAAAAAATTCGGCATGACCTCTACACATATGTGATCGAAAACTTCATGCAATGCAAAAAATATGCACCCAAAACCCCATATCAGGCAAAAAAGAAAAAAAACTACAAATCGCACCTATAATCGTATCACACAAGCAAACCATTATACCTTAAAAACCTAAGCAGGACCTAGCCATAACTTTGACCAACAATTTCAGCTAAGAGGACTATACGTGCCCATCCCATGAAGCGTATTTATTAAAAAGGGAAAAAAAGTGCAGTGAGGGGAATGATTTTAATGAAGGGTTCATTTTAAGAGATTACTAACCATGGGTGAAATTTTATTAGGTTATAAACCTCAATAAGAAAACGGTGGTTCCTTCTTAAAATTTTAATTACAATTTATTAGGGTGAAGCGGTGCTTAAACGAAACCTGGATTGCGATACCCAGACTGGGGTCTCTAAATGAAAATTCATTAATTAAAAATTAATGGTAATGTGGAGCACTTTTTTGTCAGCGTGTGCTTTTTTGTGACAATTGATTCATTTTTATTTAAAAATTAAAGTGCCTCTGAAGCACACGTAGCGCGTGCAAAGTGAACGACGGGTTGATTTTAAATAATTAGAAAACTGTGTGTTTAGCGTTAGCGCGCGTGAAAAAGTGAGTGAAAAAAGTTTATTTTAACAATTAACCGTGGTTAAGGGATGATCAAAATGAATAAAGCTAAAAAAAAAAAACCCTGGTAGGGGTATATATGCAAGAGACTAAAGGCGCACTGAGTAGTCCCAAATGCAAGAAATCCTGTCAAAAAAGCAAAAACCACTAACTGGAAAAAGTAAAACACCTTAGTGTTTTAGTTTTAGTTTTAGTTTTTATTTTTTACTTTTTTTTGTTTTTTTTTAAATTGTATTTTAGGTGTGTTTGTATTTTGTATATTGTGTATTGTTTTCTTCTTATTGTTCTTTTTCTTCCTTGTTTTAATGATTAAAACGCGATATAGGACACATGAATATGTTGTGAAGTGTAATGGTGGAATTTCAGCAATCCAACAAGTGTCAATAATGTGTTGGAATTTATCCATGATTTTTGAGTTGATTTTTGGAATTTAAAATGAATTCTCATGAGGTGAAGTATGAAAAGTAGAAGTTTTTGCTTCAAATAATACTTTAGCCATTTATGAAAACATCTCTAATTGAGAAATTATTGGAAAAATGGGCAAGGGGGTTTGTGAAATTTTTTATAAAAAAATTGGAAATATTTTTGAATTTTTGTTAAATTTTAATGAATTTTGCTCATTTTACATGTATTTTTGGAAGAATTTTGAAGTTCTGAATTTTCAGGAATTTATTTTCTTAAAGTCCCACTTTAGAAAATAATGCAAATGATTTCAGCAATGTTGAAAATTTTTAGAAATTTTTTGCAATTTATTTGGATTTTAAATGAATTATAAGGAAAATTTGAAGTTTTTTGGTGTTTTATGTTTATTTTTGTGTTTTTAATGCGTTTTTCGGGGTTTGAAATTAAAAGTTGGTACCCGAGCCGCATGTGAATAGCTGAAAATGACTGCGTGTGAATGGCTAACTGCAACACACCACCAAGTCGGATGCGTGTCCTCGCATGTGAACGCCCGCTAGCCACACCCGTAGACATGCAAATCAAGAGCGGCCACATGGCATGGGAACAAGGGAGGGAGAGGGGAGGGGGCTGTGGGTGGAGAGGGGTGTGGGTGGGAAAAGGGGCTAGGAGGGGGAGAAGTGAGAAGGGGGGGGGGGGAAGGGGGGATGGGTAGGGGTAACTAGGGGTTAGTTAGGGTAACACTGGGTTAGTCAGGGGTGAGGGTAACCGGGGGTGGGTTAAGGGAACTAGGGGTGGGGTAGCCAAAGTTTGGGGGGGGGGGGGGGGGTGTGGTAATTTGGAAGGGGGCCCAAAAATGGACGTCCGAGTGGGCAACTAGGGGTTAGTTAGGGTAACACTGGGTTAGTCAGGGGTGAGGGTAACCGGGGGTGGGTTAAGGGAACTAGGGGTGGGGTAGCCAAAGTTTGGGGGGGGGGGGGGGGGGGGGGTGTGGTAATTTGGAAGGGGGCCCAAAAATGGACGTCCGAGTGGGCAGGTGGGGAGGAGGGGGGGAAGGAGGAGAGGAAGCGGCGGAAGGAGGGAGGATGGTGGAGAAGAGGGAAGCAGAGTGGTGGTGGAGGAGGGGCGAGAGAGAAGGCAGAAGGAGGAGCTAGCAGAGGAGAGGGAAGAAGGGCGGGCGACGCTGTGGCAGCTGGAGGCGGCAGAGCGAGAAGGTGGCGAAGGAGGGTGGAAGGCGGGGGAGCAAGCGGCGGAGGGCGGATGGGAGAGGCAAGGCGAGGAGGGTGGGGAAGAGGGCGGGTGGCGGCCATGGCGAGGAGGGCGGCTGAGGCAAGCGAGGAGGGTGGGGAGGAGGGCGACGAGGAGGGTGGGGGGGAATCGAAGGACACCGGGGGGGGACAGCTGCAGAGTGATCGGGTGCATGAGGAGAAGGTAAGACATTTCTTTTTCGTTAGGTTTTTTTTTTGTTAATTTTTTTAATAAATTTCATTTTTTTTCTCTTTCTTTGGGTTTTTTTTCGTTTTTTCTTTTTTTGTTTTTCTTTTTTTTAAGGGTTGTTTAATTATGTAGTATTATTGTTTTTTTGTTGTTTTTTTTTTTTCGTGGGTGGGGATTTATTTTATTTTTAAAAAAATTGATTGTTTTGGTTGTGTGGGTTGTGTTTTATTTGTGTTTTTTTTGTTTTGTTTTTAAAAAAATTGTGTTGGGAGTTTTTTTCGGTTTTTTTTTTAAATGTTGTGAGTTGTTATGAATTTTTTTGTTTATTATTATTTTGTTATTTTGTGTTTTTTTTTCTTTTGTTTTTGTTTTTGTGGGTATTTGTGGTTTTTTTTTTCTTGTAATGATGATTAGAAACAATGAGTGTACCGCCATCCCACCTACATGCGCGTGGCAGGAGTAAAAAAATTTGCAGCGGCAAGATCAGACGAGGTAGGGACGGCGACGCGCGAGGCACAAAGGCGATGGGGGCGTCCTAAGGTGCGCAAAATCAAAAATAGGCGTGTTCACGGGCGACACAAGAAATGTGGCCACACAACAAAAATAAAGAAATTTTATTAAAACCCAAACCGCACGTCGGATCAATAAACCATAAAAAAGAAAATGTGTCCGGAGACGAGGAGAAGATGATAGAAAAATGCGACACTAGTTCTGGGGCAAAATCAGAGTGTTCACATGAAAAAAAATGCAAAAAAATAAGCCCAAAAACACATACGTGTTTTAATATTGGAAAATCCGCTCGTCGGAACGAAGTGCAAAAAGAAGGAAAAATGTGCAAAACAATGTGTCCAACAACCTTATCATGGCAAAACACAGTTCCGATCAAGATAGGACGCGTTCACATGAAAAAAACCCCAAAAACAGACGTGAAAATGGACTCGAAAATTAATATGAGAAGAATTAATTGCCGGAACGAAGTGCGATAAATAAGAAAAATATCCATGAGAAATGGATGCACAGGACTGGCACATCAAAACTCAATTTGGGGGAATTAGGAGGGACTCATATGGGAAAAACACAAAAAACACACCCGAAAACACTCGAAAAAATTAATAACTAAAAATCCAGCAGTCGAAAGAGGGAGGAGGAAAAAGGAAAAAGTGGGAAAAAGGCTGGCAAGACACGATAGTCAAGTTAAACTGGAATTCCGGTGCAAATAGGGCATGTTCAAATGAAAAAATGTAGAAAATAAGTACAAAAGGACCTGAAAACCCGCAAAAATTAATAGCGGATGAACCGTGTATCAAAATGACACGGAGTAAAATGAAAAAAAGTCATGAGGAATGGGTAGGGTAGGGCTGGCACCTCAGATTAGTGCTTCAAAGCAATAAAGGCACATTCACATGGAAAACCGTCCAATTTACGGGAATTACTTCAAAAATTAATAACTTTAGAACCGTCTGTCGGAACATGGGTTGTTAAAAAGAAAAAATGGGCAATTCGAAGGGGCAAACACAGCTGTAAGGTTGGATGTAAGTCTCAGTGAACGTAGGGTGCATTCGCATGGAAAAATCACAAAACAAACGATAAGGGCAAACGGTCAAGGAACAGCTCCGAGGACACGGTGAAATAGAATAGAAGAGTGGGGAAGGGACCTCCTTAGGGAAAAATGAAGTCATGGCATAGATGCATGATCATAGCAAAGTATATGCATGGGGGTATGCAACATAGACGTGCAGGGACGTGTTCCCACACTTAAAACCTTAGTAGGAAGGGTAAACCGAACATCAAGGACCTAATACCACACATCATCCCAACCACAAGCGTCCCCACACTTAAAACATGACCGTCACTGAGAAACAAAAGGTGTAGGGTTAGAAAAACTTGGCCCATATTGCCGAGGAGTAATGTCAACTATCGAGGTTGCGTCTTGTATCGTTGTCAGCTAGGAGGTACCCAGGTGTCTTCACAACACATGTCCTTCATGGCAGGGACCACGCGGCAGCATCTAGGGAGGTAGCTGGTGGAAGGAATCACAAGAAATTCGTCGATGACGAGGGATATTGCACTCAACTCACGAGCACTCAACTGAAATCAAAGAGTAGTCACTCACCCCATTACTAACATCACTCGAGTGAATAATGATGAAAACCCAAATCTCACACCCCGTTTCCAAATCAACAAGGGGGTGGTGCAGAGGGAGTATGCCAGGTTGCAGAGTTGATGGTGCATTAGTGCGTCCAACCCGTATGGCATATGTGCAAGGAGGAAGGCCCGGGAGCCTTGCAGTGCAATGTACAAAACAGAGTGACGTGCCCTGTGCTGATGGTAGAGACCCATCCCATGGGTGCAAAGGGAAACGGTTATGTACCTGACTCCAATTTTCGTAACGTCCCTCGATCCTCACCTCTCGATAATTGATTAAAGAAACACCAGTCACACTCAGCCCACCCTCTGTCTCACTCTCTGTTGAAAGATACAGAGGGCAGCCCATTCTTGAAACCCATTGATGTAATCCTCACCGTCACTTGTGCAGAGGTTGTATGCCTTGTGCGCAATTGATGGTGCAACTATGCATCCCACCTTGTGCGGGCATACAATGCAAGAAGGGAGGAAAGGGAGCCTTATGGTGCAGTGAACAGGAACAAATCGTGCATTGTGCATTGAGAGGTTCATCCCGTGGGTGCAACACTCCGTTCACACATCTCTTCTCTCATTTGATTGGAAGGGAAAGACTGGTCACTCACCCCACCCTCTATCTCATGCTTTGATAGATACAGAGGGCAGCCCATACTCGCATCCCCATCCTATTAGGACGAAAGCTCACATCACTCAAGGGGTTGGTGATGAAGATAATGTCGGCCGTTGTTGTCAACAGGATCTTGAAGATGAGGCGTACCCAGGGAGGCAGCCTACAAATCTCATACTTTAATGATTTGTAAAAAGGGTTGTCTGTTAAGGACAGACGGACTGATATAGCAAAGATAGCACACCTAGGGAGGTGGCTTCGAATTACTTTTCTGAAAAGGTTCTGTTGATGAATCGGCTATCTTGAACTGCAGGGTGTTACCACCTTTTCCATAGTCAACTTCCCGCCGTGGGGTGTTTCCACCTTTTCTTGGAATGAGGCCTGTTATGACAGGGAATTTCTTCATTTTCTCCCACAACAGTTTTTTTCTTTTTTTATTTTCTATTATTTTCTCTTTTTATTAAGAAAGAGAATGGTAGAAATACCATGAGTTAGGACTAACCTCTCCACCGTTGTTGGATCCGACAAGAAGAGAACAAGGTCGGGTTGAGATGTATCTATGAGGGGTTAGTAGAACGAGACCGTCTCATGAGGAGAATCATAAGGGCTATTAGAAGCATGACGAGAAGGATAGTGCGATGCCCAAAAGGGGAAGGGTAGGTCGACTGTGATTGTCAAGATCCCCAAGGAGGGAAGTACTTCTTTAGACGATAACTATTGAACAGGAATGGATCATTAGAGGCATCAACGGTCTGCACCTGAACAGAGCCGTTAGGATTGACAGCAAGTACCTTGTACGGGCCCATCCATCTTGTTGAAGCTTGCCATGAAACTTGCCAAATCTCGAATCATAGGCTAGGACAAGATCACCTTCTTTGAATTCCTTGTGCTTGATGAAACTGTCATGATAGGCCTTGTGTCGCACTTGAGTGGTTTCCATGCACTGTAGGGCCATCCTCCGTATCTCATCCAAGCATTCCAAGTGCAAGAGGCAGCATTGCAGTGACTCATCATCTCCCAAGCATTCTTTAACTGCCACTTGCAAAGAGGGTAATTCAAGTTCGACAGTGAAGATGGCTTCTGTACCATACACTAGCTGGAAAGGGGTCTGCCTTGTAGCTTCCTTATGGGAGGTTCTATATGCCCAGAGGACCTTTGTAAGTCGATCTTCCCAGTCGCGACGATGTGCAGCAATCGTTCTTATCAGGATTGAGCAAAGGATGCGATTGGTGACTTCAACTTGACCATTGGCTCTGGGGTAATAGGGAGTGGACTTACGATGGTAGATCTTATAGAGCTCAGTCAGCTCTTCCATGATTTTGTTAAGGAAATGAGTACCTCTGAGGGGACTGCCAAAATGGGTGATAATATTCTCGTACATGAACAGGGCTATGCTGTTACCATCGTCCCACTTCAATGCTTTAGCTTCACACCACTTTGTGACATAATCCATACATAGTAAGATGTATCTGTTCTGCTTCCATCGGGTAGGGGGATCAATGGGATCCACAAAATCAATCCCCCACTTCTCAAATAGCTTTAGGGGAAGAATAGGTTGCAGTGGCATGGCACTTGTTTTGGTGGGTTTCCCCATTCGTTGACAAGCATCACATCTCTTGCAATAGTCATATACATCCTTCTGGAGGGTCGGCCACCAGTATCCTGCCAACAGAGCCTTCCTAGCTATCGCTTCTCCTGCGAAGTGTCCACCACATAGTTCATCATGGCATGTTTTCAATACTATACCGATTTCATCCCTTGCAACACATCTTCAAAATACTTCATCTTTGCCTCTCTTGTACAATGCACCACCTAGCAAAGTGTAGGGGGCTGATTCTAACAGAAGCTTCTTCTTATCATGGCTTGAGATGCCAAGAGGATACTGTTGAGTTGCCAAGAGGTTGGCTATGTCTGCATACCAGGGAGTAACTGTTTCAACTAGAAACAAGGAAGCATCAGGAAGGTCAGGATCATCATGTTCCTCTTCTTCTATTTGAGGGATCCGTAATAGATGATCGGTGAGGACATGGGAACGGCCAAGCTTAGTGACCACTTCAAAATCAAACTCCTAGAATAGGAGAAACCATCTCATCAGTCGTCCTTTAACATCTGCTTTGTTCATCGGGAAGGACAAGGCTTCATGATCCATGTAGAACTTGAAATGTATTCATAATAGATAGTGTCGAAACTTCTCCAGTGCAAAGACCATTGTCAAGCACTCAAGCTCTATCATTGTGTAGTTCCATTCCCTATCAATGAACTTTTGGCTTGCATAATATATTGGTTGATCTAATTTAGAGGGGCCCTTTTGACATAGGACATGAGAGCGGAATTTTGATGCCGAAAAGTGCTTAAAAATAGCTAAAAATTACGAATATCAAGGGAAAAATATTCAACGTCGAAGGTGGCGACTCGACCTAGGACAATTTTAAGCGTCAAAGTGCATTAAAGGCACTTGAGCGACACTTGTTCATTTTTGATAATTTTTCAGACTGACATGTAGGTTTTCAGGAGTTACCGGCCAATGCGGGATGTCAAGCCGGACGCCCAGGATTTTTCAAAGCTCGATTCGGAGTCCGGACGGGGAAATGGGTAAGGAAACTATCAAGATGTGAAGAGGTGGACAAAACTTTGGTCAAATGGGTAAGTGACCCTTGGGAGCCCAAAACTTAATGTAGCATGAAACTTTTGATGAAGAGGATGAAAAAAAACGTGGAGGATGGAGGCACCATCAGGCGGCCGAAAAATGCGCCCACATCTTGATGGATCAATCTTCAGCCTGCAAACACTCCCCCCCCAATGATCATGGGCATTCATTCCCCTCTGGATGCTGACTCTATCAAGTGCTTCACCCGTCAAATGGTGGCCTCAATGGAGATCTTTGATTTCATTCTTTCTCTCTCCTCCCTCTCTCTCCCTTAAGGGGTTGTTCTTGCGTGGAAGAAGACAATGAAGAATGATGGAGGAAAGCTTGTCCGGATGAGACCGGATTGCTTCCGGGTGGATGAAGACATGAAGAGTGCTGATTTTGAAGATGCTGGACATTGAATGAGGGTTGATACGTAGTCCCATAGCAAAACCGAGATCTCGAGACACAAAGCCTAAGTAGTAATTCAATTTTTATGAAGAAAAAATGAGTTTTTATGCTATTTGGGTGATGAACTATTGTTCCCATGGGCTGATTATGCATTAAGTTGTTGTTTGCTATGAGTTTAATCAGTTTATGCTCAGAAAATCAGAAAATCATAAGTGTTATGGCTGATATTAATGGTATAAAACCCGTAAAACATGCGTTTAAGAGGCAAAATGGGATTTTTTTGCAAAATAAAGGGGAAACATGAGATATAACATCAATAAAACCTGAAATTTTGCTGTCAAAGAATCTAAGGGGCCCAGCCCACAATCAATCTCAATTTCTAGTCTTTTTTTATTGAAGATAATAGATGAAAAATACCAAAAAATGTGAAAAATATGTTTTAAATGGGAGAAAATTAGGAAACGATAAAAGAAAAATTCCAAAAAATCACATAAGTGTTTGTGCAATGTATAATGAAGGTAGAGCACGAGGTTAGCCTCGGTTTACCCTTGTTTCTATGTTTTTGTCCGTATTTATTGCTTTCTCTACAAAGAAATGCACATAAAAACGACTCTTACACCTATCAACGATTGCAAAACATTAAACGGTAGGGTGAGAGGGGAGTTTGAGCATCACAGTACAATCTTAAATCTGATTTATGTGTTGCATCATGGCTATAGGATGTTATTTTAAAATAAAGGAAAATGCAGCATGAGCGTAAGGCTCGGTGTCTCTCCTCATTTCAATACATAAACGTTAGCATGGAAATCATGAAAAGATTGGTTTCGCACGATGCACAATGCTGATTTTCTATTGTTTGTGCACTAAACCATTCACGTTATGCACTATGCATGGTTCATGGTATCGAAGAAAAATCTCTTGGACTGCATAGGAATTGTTTTCTTAGGACTTTGACCCACGATTGAGAGTGTGAGGTTATCCCTTGCCGTAGGGTATAGGGTCGGTTTCCTAAGGGACTGTGAAGTGAGAAAGCATGGTATATCTCCTGGAAATACGAGAAATATAAAAGAGAGGAGTTTGTGCTTGGTTGTGTTATATGTTTAGCAGTGCATCAAAGAGCCAATCCCTGCGATGTAGGAGAGCTGTAGTGGGGCTCCGACTATTAGTCGGTGGAGTGCCTCCTATATGTGTGTGATGAGGCGTTATGCCTAAGTACTTTGGGATCTCCCTCTTAGGAGTTTTAGGGAAACGTTGGACTATAAACTATAAACGCAAGAATTAAACTTTAGGGCGGTTTGTCCTTTAGCATTAGATTGACGCTCTTGGTCTGCGAGGCTGTGAGGGTGTTTGTGTGTCATGAGCATGAGGTCCGGCTAGTGCTATAGCTAGTGCCGGCCCATTTCAGGTCCCATTAGTGGTGCGTCTGCCAGGAGCCGCTTCTAAGTGGTGGTTTTCGGATCTAGGGTTTTTAGGGGCCAAAAGGAAGTTGGTTTATATCCTCTGAAAAGGACCGTCAAGCTGAAATCCAAAAAGCAAAACGTGCTGAGAGGGCTAGATGGCGGTTAGAGATTGTAAGCCGTTATTCTCCTCAAAGGAGTAGCCCAGTATGTATACGAAGTAGTGGTCTTAGTCATTTAACTACTCCACCTATTCCATTAGGTACAGGAGGAAGTGTAAGATCTTCCTCTCCTCCACCAAGTCTACCCACTTCAAGTGGGGGGGTGAATTCACCCATTCAAGCTCCTATTGCTAATCCGATTGTCACCATGGCAGAGCCTATTGCGATTCCTGCAGGGACGCCGGATTTACCAGCCTTAGGAGTTCCCTTGCCCATTTTTAATGGGTTAGTGGAAGAGGATGCAAAATTTCACATTTGTGAATTTCAAAGATTGATGTTCAATTATCGCATCCAAGACGAGGGACATCTCATGATGTTCTTTAATAGACATTAAAAGGAAGGGCTGCGATATGGTATCACAATATAGAGTCTGGAACCATAACCACCATTGATCAATTCTATGCAGCTTTCCGAGCGGAATATGCCCCTGAAAGAGGTGGCCAATATTGGTTGCGGGTCTTGAATGTAACACGTCAAGATCCTCAAGAGAATGTGAAAGCTTAAAGAAGTATTTCGTAAGTTGCAAACTTACATTCCCATTCCGCCGGCTGCCCAATTGCAATACTTTTTGCATGGGTTGGATTTTAATATCCAAGTACAATTGAGCAATGTGGCCTTGGCAGACATAGATACCGTTATTATGCGGGCAGAGGGAGTAGAATCACAATTACAAATGGCCTACTCCTCTCGAATGAATGTTAATGGGGGTTTAGTACCTAGCGGCAATCCATCATTGATGAGTGGAAGTCAAGGGATGCCTATGACTAACCCTATTGGGAGAGGGAGTATGGTTTCGAATGTACCTTTACTACCGGCTCCTCCCAGTGTGACTATGCCTACGGCAAGTCAGTTGGCTCCACCAAATGTTGGAGGCCAAGTTTCGATTTCTAATGTTGTTCCGGTGGGTCAACAGCCAATGCCAAATTAGGTTGTTAGGCCAATGGAACGACGGGTCGATGATCGAGGCTACGAGTCGAGTGCATCTAATGTCCTTGGCGAAGTTAAGGACATGATGAAGCATTATACCGATATGATTTTCGAACAATATTGACAAATAGCTGTCGACGTTAATTTCTTGAAGAAGCAACAAAATTTGATAGAGAGTCGACGCCCTGAAGAGGGTGGACCCTCTAGATTCAGTTGTAAATGGTGTGGTGGACAGCACTTCCCCAGAAACTATCCAAATGTGAAATGTGGCATTTGTGGGAAGTCGGGCCATCTAGCTGCTACCTATTGGAGTAAGATTAGTTCTCTCCAACAAGGGAGTAAACAGCCGGGCCCAGTGAATCATAGAGCACAATGAAATGTCTTGCAAGCAGAATGATGCACCAAGGCAAATATTGCAGAGGGGAAAAACAAATATGGAAGAGTTGCCACAAGGCAACAAAGTCAGCCTTATTGAGGATGTACGAGTCCATGATGCTGAAACCTCTAAGTTAAGAGCCGTGACAAGAGGCCAAAAGGCTAAAGAGGTTGACAAAGATAAGGAAAAATCGGTTGAGACAAACCCTAAACAAGGGGATAAGGGGACGCAAGCCCTGAATCCTAGTATAAAAGCAGGACCGCTAAGGCCGGTTGACAAAAAAGGCGACCCTAAGAAGGATGAGTAAGTGCCCAAAAACAAGGCAAGAGCCAAGAAAGAAGCACCAAACCTGGTCCAAAGACCAAAAGAGAGGATGATTTGGCGAGAAAAGAGAGCTTTGGCTACTTATCATGACTTTGATTTAGCAAGTTCTCTTTGCAAAGTTAAACCAGACGTAAACCTTCTACAGTTGATCAAATTATCTCCAGGAGTACGCAAGGAATTTAAGAAGATCCTGCGTATTAGGTATATTGTAGAACCTCTGGGCATAGCACGAGTAGGGCAAGATTGGTTTGACCATGCTGAAAAGAACTGCCTTAGGGTTCCAGCTTATGTAGATGGAATATTAGTGGAACATGCCATTGTAGACACTGGATCCTCCGTCAATATCATGAGTTCAGAATTGATGGAGAGGTTGGGTCTAGGCATCTAGAAAGATAGCTCCACCCTTCTGAGAATGGCTGATGATAGTCTAAGACAACCAGAAGGTTGCGTTACTAAGGTCCATGTTACAATTGCGAGTGTAGAATGTTTCTTGGACTTTAGGGTGATAAGATTTGCACGACGTCCTAGCTATCGGGTTTTGCTAGCTAGGCCTTGGATCTTACAAACAGACTGTCAAGTAGATATACCCGCCAATCGAGTAGTTCTAGGTCAAGGTGCTAATCGAGTAATAGTCGATGCTTATCCTGAGTCTCCTCAAAGTGAGAGAGCTCCTTTATCTTCTACTGAATTAGAGACAGCAGATGATCCGTCTGGTAGTGAGACATCATCTAGCGATGAATCTAAAGAGGGGTCCACTACAGAGGATATCTATCAAATAACTTTAAATAAACCAATAGAGCCGCAAGATAGGATAAGAGATGCAGATGTGATTGAGTTGGACCTTGGCACACCAAACGATTCGCGGCCAATTAAATTAGGTTCCATGCTTAGTTCAGCAAAAAGGGAGGACTATGTGTCCTTGATTCAAGAATTCCGCGATATCTTTGCTTGGAGTTATGATGAGCTGAGAGGTATTCCTCCCAGCCTGGTTGTTCATACTATTCCTGTAAAAGAAGGCAGTCGTCTTGTGTGTCAGAAAGTAAGGCGTATGCCTTTTGAATTGAGGGACGGGCTGTTTGAGAAGTTACAGAAGTTAAGGAAAGTGGGTTTAATCTTCCCTGTTCAGCACACAAAATGGTGTTCACCAGTTGTTATCAGGAAGAAGAAAAATAACCAGATCCGATTATGTGTGGATTTTAGAGAGCTGAATAAGCAGACAGTTAAGGATTACTACCCATTGCCGTTTATTGACCAGATTTTGGATCAATTAGCGAGTAGGGAAATATATTCATTCATGGATTGCTTTGCGAGATATAACCAGATGGAAATTGCAAAAGAGGACAAGTTGAAAATGACTTTTATTACTGTCTTTGGTACTTTTGCGTACCATGTGATAGCCTTTGGTTTGTGCAATGCACCTGGATCGTGGCAACGAACAGCAGACAAGACCTTTGGTGACATCTCCCCAGATGAGTTGAAAGTATTTATTGATGACCTGGGGGCAACCACCGTAAGGGAAAGGATGTTGATTATTTTGAGAAAGTGCTTTGAGCACTGCAGACAATTTTGCATCGCTCTTAATCCATGGAAGTGTGTTTTTGGAGTGCCTTATGGGCTATTGCTAGGCCATGTGGTTAGTTCAGTAGGAATAGCAACTGACCCTGAAAAGACCAAGGTTATAGTTGCTATGAGTCCACCACGTACTCCGAAAGAGATTCAGAGTTTTCTGTCATCGATAGGGTACTATCGGAGGTTTATAAATGCCTTGGTAGAAAGAAAGTCGCCATTAACAAATTTATTATCCTTTAGCTGTTCATTTGAATGGAGCGACCCTTGTAAGGTAGCTTTTGAGGATGTGAAACAAGAACTAGTAAGAGCACCCGTTTTAAAAGCACCTAAAAGAGGCGAGGTGTTCTATATATTTTTAGTAGCCACCATGCATAATATCATCTGTTGTTTAGCCCAAATTTGGGAGGACAAGTGGTATCATTTGATAGCTTTTGCTAGACGAAAATTGGGCATTTCAAAGATCAATTATACCTACATGGAGAAGTTGTATCTTGCGATAGTGTTTGGGACTAAGAAATTCAGGCACTACATCCTCTATGAAAAGGTAGTGTTCTATACGAAGGCGGAAGGGCTTAGATTGCTTATGATCAAGCTGCAACCGCCTGATCGTTTGGCAAAGTGGTTAATGACTTGGCAAGAGTTCGATTATGAGATTAAGAGTAAGCCACCGAGACTTCAGGGTATTGTGGAATGCCTTGTGGATTTCGGGGAGCCGAAAGAGACTTTGGCTAAAGGAAGTGATATTGAGGAAATGTTTAAAATTGATACAGCTTCTATTCCATCTTGGTATGTTGCTATTATACACTATCTATCAACAGGAGAGACGGGAGCTGGTTTATCAAAGTTTGAAAAGAGAAAAATCAAACAACAGGCTTTGAAGTTTTCTTTGATCGCAGAGACGCTATATCGACAAGGCGTTGATGATATCTATCACCGATGTGTGATGCCTGATGAGGTTCCTTTCATCTTGGAGGAGTGTCATGACTCTGCATGTGGAGGGCACTTCGCGGGACGGTTGAGGGCGCAGAAAGCTTTACGAGCTGGATATTGGTGGCCGTCCATCTTCCAAGATTCCTTTGAGTATGTTAAGAGATGTGATACCTGTCAAAGACATGACAATAGAGAGAATAGAAAACGTCCACTTATGCCTATCATGGCTATCCTTCCATTTGAGAAGTGGGGCATTGATTTTGTGGGTCCTATCACCCTATCGTCTACTACCCAGAAGAGGTATATTATAGTAGCAACTGATTATTTTACAAAATGGTCAGAAGCACGGGCGACGAGGCAGGACAATGCAAAAGAGACTGCAAGTTTCCTTTTAGAGCAGATTATTTGCCATTTCGTTCCACTAAAAGAATTAGTGTCGGACCGTGAAACCCATTTTTTGAACAAAGTGATCAAAATCCTAACAGAAGCTTGGCAAATCAAGCATAATAAAATGACTCCTTATAATCCGCAAGCAAATGGGCAGGTGAAAAGTACTAATAAGCAGCTTGTGGGTATCTTGTCTAAGATAGTCTCTGAGAAGAAACGAGACTCGGACAGGAAGCTGTATGTGGCAGTATGGGCGTACAATACAACGTTCAAGCGAGCTACCAGCCATACTCCATTTAAATTGGTTTATGGGGAAGAGTGTGTGTTACCCCTTGAAATCGAATTGCCAACCATACGGTTTGCAATTAACCACTCCTTGGGAGATGAGGATTCCCTTTTTGAACGTTTCACGACCATAGCCCACCTGGATGAGCTGAAGTTGCAGAGCTTATTACACCAGGAGGTAGCTAAATGTCGGATGAAGCAGTTGCATGACCTTAAAGTGAAGAAATATACATTTTAAAAAGGTCAATTAGTCCTCTATTATGATGCCCATATGGAGTTGTTTCCAGGGAAGCTGGAACCTAAATGGGATGGCCCCTACAAGATTGTCAGGTTAGGGAAAAATAGGTCTATGGCTCTATTAGCTGATCTACAGGGAGTAGAGTTTAAAAATAAGGTTAATCTTAATAAGATTAAACCTTATTATTTCTAAGTATGCTAATATAGAGAAATGCATTGCAGGTCCATGCTGGGGATGATTTAAGACCTACAAAAGAGCTTAAAAGCTGGTTGATGGGGCGGTTAATCCCTTATTTGGAGCACCCATATCTAGAGAAGAGTTACCATCAGGGGAAACTTATCTGGTGGAGAAAAGGATACAAAGTGATTGAGCAAGAAGACAGAACCTTTGTGTGGAAGATTAAAGTCTTCTGCCATCACTGCTTACGACTGTTGACAAGTATCCCTGTTGAGTTCAATGAAGAAGGTGGGATGGAGCCGTTAGTTCATCCTCTCAACATGCTAAACTTTGATTACCATAATTACGAATAGAGGAGTTCCCAATGGCAGACTGTGTAAACCCATTATGGACGTATACATTATATTTTGACGGAGCGTCCAGGGCCCTAATAAAAAAGGGAGTGTTGGAGTAGTAATCCAAGATCCCCGACGAAGAGTTACGATGAAGTTAGCTGCTTATCTCGGGATAGGATTCACTAACAATATGGCAGAGTATAAAGCCTTGATTATAGGACTGCATATTGCCAAACAAGGTGGCATTCATCGGTTGTTAGTAAAAGGGGATTCCTAGTTGATCCTAAATTAGCTAGATGGGACATACACAGTGTGGAATCCCATTCTTTGTATGTATCATCGGACTACGATAACCCTACTTGAAGAGTTTGAGAGAGTGTCTTTTCAGCTGATTCCACATTACTGGAATCAGTTTGCGGATTCTTTGGCAAATCTTGCTTATGAGGAAGACCTCTTCTTTAATTGTGGCCCTAGTTTGGATATTGTTATCAATTATGAAACAGGACCCGGTCTCTTGTGGGGAATGTTATCAGAGCATGAGATATATGGTAGACGATGGTTGATATGGGTGATGCAAAGAGTAGCCGAGAACAATCTACCATTATTATCTTGGACCCATAGGTTAATTAGACAACATGTTATGCGTACGCCTCTTGCTATATATGCAGGAGGGATGGGTCATAACCTTATGCATTTAGTTTATGGCTACAAGCCCTGTGTTTTCCTCCTTGGGAAGGAGCCTATTATTGTATATCTGGATTCTTTCAGGGAAGGATGTGTAGGTGCTACTTTGTTTTATCTCAATAGGCCAAGAGGGCCCGTTTTGCGAGGTGTTATTGTTTTATTTCATTAGGCCAAGAGGGCCGATCAGTTTTTTGTAGTGAAGTGATTTATTTCATTAGGCCAAGAGGGCCAGTTGTCTGTTTAGTAGAGGTGCGGTTAATGGTTGCTTGTTTTAGTTTTGTGCTAGACAGGTTCAAAGAAGAGCTTGGAAGGAGCCTTTTGTTGCGCGGAAGCTTCTCCTGGCCCTATCCAGGTGATATCTTTCCTTTATGAGTACCGTGTTTTATGTTATATGTGTCTGTGTACTTGTTAAAGGGGTTTTTTCGTTTCTTCTTGGGGACTGGCGTCCAAGGCATGAAGTCCCGAGGTTTAGGTTAAGTATGTTTGAGGGAGGTCTGATTAGTCATTGCCTCCTGTAAAGACATTGTTAAGCATCAAAAGATCTGTTTTAGAAGGGAGTCCTAGTGACCCTGTTCTGCTAGCTTGCTAGGTAGCCATTCTAGGAGTTCTTGTTAGTTGTGAGGCAGTTAGAGAAGCCTGCCAGAAAAACATAATGATAAGGGAAGAGAAATCCTGAATAGCTTAAAGACAATAAATATATACAAAGGTGTGTAAAAAGGGGTTCTAACCCCCTATAAAAATAGAAAAAGAAATGAAATGAAAATTTATAAGTAGTTGTTCATCGCCTTGCGAAGGCCTGGTAGGTTCCTGGGGACGAGTCAGACCTGAGGCTAATGCCTTGTCTTCCTAGGGGTGGCTTCTTGCTAGAAAGGAAGAAATTAAGGAAGGTTGGAGCGAAAATAAAAGTGAGCGTCAAAAAATGATTAAGTGTCACCTTGCAAGGGCTTGGTAGGTTCTTGGGTACCGAGACAGGTCCTGAGGCTGATGCCTTGTTCTCCTTGGGTCACTACGCTCAGTTCTCTCCTTTTTACATGCCCGAGTATGGAAAATAAAAACCCTAAAAGAAGAAATGTGCTACAAGAAAATACTTCTTGATCAGGCTATAGGAGTCCTCGCCTAGTAGGAGCTCCTAGTTGTGTTGTCCTTAGTTAGGTAGGTAGTTCAAACCACCATTTAGGGCAACCTCCTTGATAGTTCTTTTTAGTTTGGCCGTGTTGGAGCAGTTGGTCAGTGACTAGCTTCGGACCTTCTATCAGATTATGCTAGGCCTACTCCTTGCGGATGTCATGCCTTGGTTTTGTCAGGGGGTAAGGTGAGCATTGTGCTGTGTTTAGTATGTATCTATTTTGTATCAACTTGATGCTTCCTTTGGTTGTTTTGTGCAGATCTGGTATGGGATTCGACAGGCTGAGATGCCCTACCCCGTGGTCGCCAATGAGAGCAAAATTTTGATGCCAAGAAGTGCTTAAAAATAGCTAAAAATTACGAATATCAAGGGAAAAATATTCAACGTCAAAGGCGGCAGCTCGACCTAGGACGATTTTAAGTGTCAAAGTGCTTTAAAGGTGCCCGAGCGACACTTGTTGATTTTTTATAATTTTTCAAACTGATGTGCGGGTTGTCAGGAGTTACTGGCCAATGTGAGATGTCAAGCCGGATGCCCAGGATTTTTCAGAGCTCGATTCGGAGTCCAGACGGGGAAATGGGCAAGGAAACGGTCAAGATGCGAAGAGGTGGACAAAACTTTGGTCGAATGGGTAAGTGACCCTTGGGAGCCCAAAACTTAATGTAGCATGAAACTTTTGATGAAGAGGATGAAAAAAAACGTGGAGGATGGAGGCGTCATCAGGCGGCCGAAAAATGCGCCCACATCTTGATGGATCAATCTTCAGCCTGCAAAACAACCCCCCCCAATGATCATGGGCATTCATTCCCCTCTGGATGCTGACTCTATCGCCGCGCTTTGCCCGTCAAATGGTGGCCTCAATGGAGATCTCTTATTTCAGTATTTCTCTCTCCTCCCTCTCTCTCCCTTAAGGGGTTGTTCTTGTGTGGAAGAAAACATTGAAGAATGATGGAGGAAAGTGTTAGAAGTCAAGCTTAGAAGTCAAGCTCCCCGTGTAGTGTGTGACTGTCTTTATGTACTACCGACATGACAGCTAGTGTACAGCTGTCTCCTGCATGTGACTACATTAAATAAGTCGGTTAGCTATTCGGTGACCTGACTATGGTTAGTCTGTCTAGTCAGCGTGTCACTTACTCTATGTTACTTTTGTATGTGTGTTTTACTCAATGATGAGATAATGAAAAGAAGATGATGGAACCTGAATGGTTCAGACATTTGTTTAACCCTGTCTCTCTCTCCTCTTCAAACATGGTATCAGAGCAGGACTTGGTGGATCTCTGAGAGCTGGAGAAAGTGAAGATCTACTTCACAGGAAGTGAAGACTCATTTTTCCTTTGTGCAGACAGGCTGCCATTGTGGACTGCATGTAGGTATTTGTTCATTACACACTCCAGGGTCAAGATCAGAGCTTGTGGCTTCTTGAGAGCCTTGAGGAGGCTGTTTAGAGTGCATTTGGGTGTGGCATCAACACCACCATCATCATCTTCATCAGAAGAACTGAAAACAGGGGTCTGCAACCAACGTGATTGCGCCTGTTTGGGCTGAAGGCCTGCACTATCTACTGCACTCAATGGTGACCATAAATGGGTCATGAGAAGCATGTATGCTTACTGAAAAAGGTCTTTGTGAAGTACATGGAGTAAGTACTTGTGGTTGAGCTCTGATATGAGCTGAAATAGAGTGGGAAGAACAGTGTAAATTGTCTGCACTGCTGTATACACAGCATTCATGGATTCTACAACACTTTGAAGAGCATTGGAAGCTCTTGAGTATGCCCAGAAGCACCTGTGAAGTATAGGTACATGTTGGAGGCTACATGTACTTGTCTTGATCAATTGCAAGCTGAGTTTGGTGGCTGAAATACACAGATCTGAAGCTTCTTTTTTGGCTGGAAACTGTCTTGGATTGTGGGCAGTAAGCATTTTGCTTTCTACTGAAGCACAGAGTGACAGATGCAGACATCTGAAAGACATATATGTTGTCATATGCATGTTAGAATTGTCTTGGGTTGAGAGGAGCATCAAATGCCACTGAATACTGGAAGTTTGCAGCTGAAATAAAAGAAATCTTGTCTTCTTGGGATGAATATAAATTGCACACATTTTGTTTGACTTGCTTGTCAGATGTAGACAGGGTATTGTCACTACATAGTCATGTACTGACGGTGACATACTGAAGCAAATGTATGGTCTGATTTAAGGACTTTTTTGACCTAGTTGAAGCGGGTTATGCTAGTTTATTGACTGCAATTTTTACATAAACTGTTGGCATTGGTACTTGTTAATAATACACTGGCTAATGTCTCTATGCTTATGTCTGAAGTGGCATATGTACCAGCAGTCAACTAAGCAGCTTTGGAACATGTATTACATGTATCCAGGTGGAGGTTGACTTTGGAAAGGCTACTATAATTGCAGTTTACAGGTTTGGACTGCATGCTTTTGGACCTTGGCAGTGGATCTGCAGGAGTTAAATCTGAACCGAACATCAGGCATATGTATTAGCAGTTGTCTTTATGAGTTGGATCAACCGATTTGACTTTGTTTGGGCTGATATTTGACTGAAATTTACTGTTTTTTTTCTGCAACTAATTGCAGAAAAACTTTCATAAAGTCTTACGGGCTGAAGGTAGTCAGGTTGTCATTGGCTTGCAGGTAGTCAGGCAGTGTCTACAACATGGAAAATGCAAATAGAACTGATAATATAACCCAGATTGTGGGGGAGAAGCTTGACAGCAATAATTATGCGATATGGAAGTTCCGCATGGAGAACTTTCTGATAGGCAAAGGGTACTGGGACCTAGTGACAGGTGTTGAAGCTGAAGCAGAGGTAGTAGACAGGAACCTCACAGCTGATCAAAGACGAGCGCATCGAGCTTGGACAGAAAGAGCTCGTAGAGTGCCACACTGTCTCTCATTATGTATCTCAGATGCTATGGTGATGCAGATTATGAACTGTAAGAGTCTGGCAAATGCATGGAACATATTGGTCAGATACTATGGCACAACTACGAGTGCCAGAAAGATACAACTGAAGCAAAAATTCAACATCATAGAGAGGAAGAACATATCCATACAGGACTATGTCACGGAGATTAAAACCTTAGCAGATCAGCTCGCATCTGTTGGTTCACAGGTTGAAGATGAAGATACGGTTGCAGTGACTTTGAATGGCTTGGGTCCAGAATACAAGTCATTTGACACATCCGTGTCTGTGAGGGCTGAAATGCCCGACTTTAACGAGCTGGTTGCATTGTTGATTCATGAAGAGGTGAAGCTTGGCTTGGCTACAGGGTCAAGCAGTTCCAAGAATAAGGATGCAGTTTTTTACTCGAACCAGCACGGTCGTGGCAGCCGTGGCAAGGGTTTTGGATCTGGTAGAGGAAGCCAGCAAAATGCCTCCTTTAACAATAGCAATCAGCAGTCGTCAAATGCCAGAGGTGGTGGAAAATTCAGAGGCAGGGGGAGATCTAAATCCCATGGTAGAGGCTCATGGCAGCAGCAGCGTCAGTCAGACAATCCGAATAATGACAAGGATTGTCATTACTGTGGGAAATATGGACATATTGCAAAAGACTGCTGGGAAAAGCAGGGGAATCAGAAGGGTAAGTAGCATGGACAATATGCCACGTCCAGTCAGGAAAATGACTCTGGTGACAGGCTGTTTGCCATGCAATATGTCAAGGATAAGGCTGCTGCAAAATCATCTGATGATGTAGTATGGTATATTGATTCAGGGGCATCAAACCATATGACCCCACATGGTGACTGGTTCACTGAGATGGTTGCAGATAAGCATGGCTATGTTTGCACAGGAGATGATACGCAGCATAGCATAGAGCACAAGGGGAAAGTGCCTCTGGTTGTACATGATGGCAGGAAGAAGAATCTTCATGATGTTTTGCATGTTCCTTCAATTACGAAGAACCTATTGTCTATGGGCCAGATGATAGAGCAGAACTTGCAGGTTCGCTTCAATAAGCATGGCTGCTTTATTGAAGAGTTTGGCAATGGATGCAAGTTGATCGCGAAAGGCCACAAAAATGGAAGAATGTTCACTCTTGATGCTACACTGCCAGAGCTGAACTCCGCCATGTTTGCCCAGGGTTTTGGCACTATCAAGGACTTAGAGATTTGGCATAAGAGAGTGGGGCATGTCAATTTGCAGAGGCGGTAGACCATGCAGAAGAAGCAGCTGGTAACAGGGTTACCTAGATTCCAATATTCAGATATTGCTCATGTATGTGAGGCTTGCCAGTTTGGTAAGCAGTCACGATTGTCGTTCGTCAGGCATGTAAGACAGAGTACACGACCACTACAGTTAGTGCACTCTGATGTTTGGGGACCAGCTCACAATGCCTCTATGGGGGGTTCCAGATACTATGTATCTTTCATTGATGACTACAGTCGATATACCTGGCTTTACATATTGAAAACAAAAGATGAGGTCTTTGCTGTTTTTCAAAAATTTAAAGCACAGGTTGAGAAGGAATTTGAATGTTACATCTCTTGCTTGAGATCTGATAGCAGTGGGGAGTATGTCTCCAATGAATTTGCTGATTTTTTGGCTGAAAATGGCATTCGTAGGCAGCTAACCTGCAGCTACACTTCGCAGCAAAACGGAGTAGCTGAAAGGAAGAACAGGGTTCTGATGGAAGCTGCTAGGGCCATGATGAATGAGAAGCATATGCCGCTTTACTATTGGGCACAGGCTGTTGTGACAGCCACATATATTCTGAACAGGACTCCCACTGCAGGCATTCATGACATGACACCGTTTGAGAGGCTCTATGGCTATAAGCCGGATGTAAGACACATGAAGGTCTTTGGCTGTCTTGCTTATGTGCATATTCCAGATGAGAAAAGGAAAAAGCTGGATCCCAAAGCGCATAAGAGTGTGTTCATTGGATACTCGCAGGAGAAGAAGGCATACAAATGTTATGATCCCTCTACCAGGGAGAGTTTGGTAAGCAGGGATGTCATCTTTGATGAGTTGGGCTCATGGTATGTATCACCAGTTGCAGTGCCATTGGATATGCCTTCCACTCATGTATCTACAGTTGAGTTGCAGCAGAACACTGATATGACAGGACCTAGCAGTCAGCAGACAGTATCCCCATGGACAGGGAGATTGCGACACTCATCGTCCACTAACACTGGTATGTCAGTGAGGGGGAGATATTATGATGTCTTGGACAGCAAAGGAAAAGAGAAAGCTACTGAGGATGGTATGACGCCACCTGGCAGAATATGTCTTGGACAGCAAAGGAAAAGAGAAAGCTACTGAGGATGGTATGATGCCACCTGGCAGAATGACTTCTGGATATGAGTCTGCTGATACATTAGACAGTGAACTTGGCATTCCGATTGTCTATACGCCTGGTACGAGGCAGAACAGGTATATTCCGCCTCATAAGAGAGGGGAATGGAGCAGTGCACCATAGCCTAGACGATCGCAGAGGGTCAGATACCCTGTTGACAGGTTGACGTACTCTCGTTATTCTGCAAAGCATTATGCCTACATGACAAAAGTGATGGAGATCAAAGAACCAGGTACTTATGCTGAAGCAGCAAAGGATGAAAATTGGTGCATGGCTATGGACGAAGAGATGAAAGCCCTGGCTGAAAATCAGACTTGGGATTTGGTACCACTGCCTGAAGGGAAAAAGCCTGTTGGCTGCAAATGGGTTTATAAAATCAGATATAAGTCTGATGGCAGTGTGGAAAGGTACAAAGCAAGGCTGGTCGCTAAAGGATATGCTCAGTAGTATGGCTTGGATTATGATGAAACATTCAGCCCGCTTGTAAAAATGGCAACCATACGAACTGTTATTGCCTTGGCTACTGCAAAAGGCTTGAAATTGCAGCAGATGGATGTTAAGAATGCATTCCTCAACAGTGATTTAGCAGAGGATGTATACATGGTTCAGCCGAAAGGGTATGAGCACCCTGATTTTCAGCATTATGTGTGCACGCTGAAAAAGGCACTGTATGGGCTGAAGCAGGCTCCGAGAGCCTGGCATGCTAGGATCAGCAGTTACTTGCAGAGTCTTGGATTTGTTGTTGGCAGGGCTGATCACAGCCTGTTTACAAAGAAGACTGACAGTGGCTTGGTAGTGCTGGTCATATATGTTGATGACCTGATAATCACTCGAGATGATGACATGGGAATCCAGCATGCTATGAAGATGCTGAAATCTAAATTTGACATGAAAGATCTGGGAGATCTGAAGTATTTCTTGGGTATTGAGGTTGTACCAGCTGAAAATGGCTTATGGCTGATGCAGAAGCACTATGCCATGGAAATGCTTAAGAAGTATGGCATGGCTGAATGCAAACCACTAGATACACCTTTGGACCAGAATGTAAAGCTAGACATGAACACTGGGGCTGAAGTAGAAGATGTGACTATGTACAGGCAGATGGTCGGCAGTCTAATTTACTTGACCATCACTAGGCCTGACTTGAGCTATGCAATAGGGCTGATAAGCCAGTTTATGCAGAAGCCGAGAAAGCTGCACTTGGATGCAGTTAGAGGCATCATGAGGTATGTTAAGTCCACTGTAGACTATGGACTGTTCTATGTTAGAGATAAGCCCTTGACACTGATTGGATACACAGATGCAGATTGGGCAGGATGCTCAACTGACAGACGATCTACGAGTGGCTATGCCTTTGGCTTTGGTAGCGGCATGATCAGTTGGAGCAGCAAGAAGCAGCCTACGGTTGCTTTATCTAGTACTGAGGCAGAGTACAGGGGGGTTGCATTGGCAGCATGTGAGATTGCTTGGCTGCTCAAGCTTATGGCTGACTTGGATATTCAGGTTGATGCTCCAGTGAAACTGTTATGTGATAATCTGAGTAGTGTACTCCTGGCCATGAATCCAGTTTACCATGCCAGGATAAAACACATAGAGGTACACTACCACTTTATTCGTGAGATGGTCCTTGCAGGAAAGGTTGATCTTATGCATGTGAGGACTGATGAGCAGGTAGCAGATATCTTTACCAAGTCTCTGGGTAAAGATAAGTTTTGTGGTTTTAGACAGCTACTTGGTGTGCAGATGCTATCTCGAGCTTGAGGGGGAGTGTTAGAAGTCAAGCTTAGAAGTCAAGCTCCCCATGTAGTGTGTGACTGTCTTTATGTACTACCGACATGACAGCTAGTGTACAACTGTCTCCTGCATGTGACTACATTAAATAAGTCGGTTAGCTAGTCGGTAGCCTGACTATGGTTAGTCTGTCTAGTCAGCGTGTCACTTACTCTATGTTACTTTTGTATGTGTGTTTTACTCAATGATGAGATAATGAGAAGAAGATGATGGAACCTGAATGGTTCAAACATTTGCTCAACCCTGTCTCTCTCTCCTCTTCAAACAGAAAGCTTGTCCGGATGAGACCGGATTGCTTCCGGGTGGATGAAGACATGAAGAGTGTTGATTTTGAAGATGTTGGACATTGAATGAGGACTGACACGCAATCCCATAGCAAAACCGAGATCCCGAGACACGAAGCCTAAGCGGTAATTCAATTTTTATGAAGAAAAAATGAGTTTTTATGCTATTTGGGCGATGAACTATTTTTCCCATGGGCTGATTATGCATTATGTTGTTGTTTGCTATGAGTTTGATCAGTTTATGCTTAGAAAATCAGAAAATCATAAGTGTTATGGATGGTTGACATTAATGGTATAAAACCCGTAAAACACGTGTTTAAGAGGCAAAATGGGATTTTTTTGCAAAATAAAGGGGAAACATGAGATATAACATCAATAAAACCTAAAATTTTGCTGTCAAAGAATCTAAGGGCCACAGCCCACAATCAATCTCAATTTCTAGTCTTTTTTTATTGAAGATAATAGAGGAAAAATACCAAAAATGGTGGAAAATGGATTTTAAATGGGAGAAAATTCGAAAACGATAAAAGGAAAATTTCAAAAAATCACATAAGTGTTTGTGCAATGTATAATGAAGGTAGAGCATGAGGTTAGCCTCAGTTTACCCTCGTTTCTATGTTTTTTTCCGTATTTATTGCTTTCTCTACAGAGAAATACACATAAAAACGACTCTTACACCTATCAACGATTGCAAAACATTAACCCGTAGGGTGAGAGGGCATCAAATTACAATCTTAAATCTGATTTATGTGTTGCATCATGGCTATAGGACGTTGTTTTAAAATAAAGGAAAAGATAGCATGAGTGTAAGGCTCAGTGTCTCTCCTCATTTCAATACATAAACGTTAGCATGGAAATCATAAAAAGATTGGTTTCGCATGATGCACAATGCTGATTTTCTATTGTTTGTGCACTAAACCATTCACATTATGCACTATGCATGGTTCATGGTATCGAAGGAAAATCTCTTGGACTGCATAGCAATTGTTTTCTTAGGACTTTGACCCAGATTGAGAGTGTGAGGTTATCCCTTGCCGTAGGGTAGAGGGTCGGTTTCCAAAGGGACTGTGAAGTGAGGAAGCATGGTATATCTCTTGGAAATATGAGAAATATAAAAGAGAGGAGTTTGTGCTTGGTTGTGTTATATGTTTAGTAGCACATCAAAGGGCCAATCCATTTCAGGTCCCATAAGGACAGCACCTAGTCCTTCAACTGATGCATTTGTGTGCACATGGAACTCCTTTGTCCAGTTAGGAGGTCGTAAGATAGGTGCTTGGATAAGGCACTGTTTTAGGGTATTAAAGGCTTCTTCATAGTCATCAGTCCTTCAAAGGAAATTCGCATATTTCCTTAGGAGCTTGTGCAGAGGGGCTGCCTTAGTTGCAAAATGTGCAATAAATCTTCTGTAGTAGCCCACATGGCCAAGAAATCCTCTCAATTGCTTGAGATTTGTTGGTGCTGTTAAGGTAGCAATCTTCTCAATCTTTACCAGGTGTGTTGCAATCCCTTGTGTAGAGACAATATGGCCCAAAAGAACTCCTGAGGAGATGCCAAAGACACATTTGTCAAGGTTGAGAGAAATCCCATACTCTCGGCATCTGTCAAAACATTGCTCTAGGTGTCCCCAGTGCTCATGAATTAAGCTATAGACACAAAAATCATCAAGATACACCTCAATGAAATCATGCAAATGATTCTGGAAGGTAGCCATCATTACTCATTGGAAAGTGGTAGGAGCATTACAGAGCCCAAATGGCATCACTCTATAAGCATAGGTCCCCCATCCTGTGGTGAAGGTTGTTTTGGATTGGTCCTCTTTTGCAATTTGGACTTGGTTATATCTGTTGAATCCATCCAAGAGGGAATGGAGCTCATGGCCTGCCACTGTGTCCAACAGTTGGTCTGTAAAAGGGATAGGGAAATGATCCTTCTTCGTCTTCGAATTGAGCTTTTGAAAGTCGACACATATTAAAAGTTTCCCATTCTTCTTGGGTACTACCACAATTTTGTGAAGTGGAAGGTGAAAGATAAGTAACGTTCTTGGATACTGACGGTACTAAACATCACCTAAAAGTGGGTTTCAATCTTCCAAAAGAAGAACTAGTGGTCCTGCAAGACTTATTAAAGGAGAACTTAGACATGTTTACTTGGTCATATAAAGATCTAAAGGGGATTGATCCCACAGTATGCCAACATCACATTGACCTAGAGCATGATGCCAAACCTGTAAGGCAAATACAAAGGCGTGTGAATCCTAATTACTCTGCTCTGGTGAAGGCCGAATTATTGAAACTTCTTGAAGCCGAGTTCATTTATCCTATGGCAAACAGTGAATGGGTTTTTCCCATTCTTCTTGGGTACTACCACAATGGGAAAAACCCATTCACTGTTTGCCATAGGATAAATGAACTCGGCTTCAAGAAGTTTCAATAATTTGGCCTTCAACAGAGCAGAGTAATTAGGATTCACACGCCTTTGTATTTGCCTTACAGGTTTGGCATCATGCTCTAGGTCAATGTGATGTTGGCATACTGTGGGATCAATCCCCTTTAGATCTTTATATGACCAAGCAAACATGTCTAAGTTCTCCTTTAATAAGTCTTGCAGGACCACTAGTTCTTCTTTTGGAAGATTGAAACCCACTTTTAGGTGATGTTTAGTACCGTCAGTATCCAAGAACGTTACTTATCTTTCACCTTCCACTTCACAAATAAACGTCCCACGGATTTCTTCCAGATAGAGGTTTGACTCTTTCAAAAGAATAGTGTCCTCGTCTGATGTTCCACTAAAACCTGTGTTCTCCTTCTGAAAAAATAACTCATTTGTCTGTTCAGGTTGTTGGAAGGGTATCAGAGCTTTGTTTGCTTCTGTGTGAGGGGTGATTTCTTCTGGACTTAGGGATTCATCTTCAGAGGATGCATCCAAGAATGTCACATAGCACGGACCTTCAAGAGGCCATGGCTCTGAGGGCTTTGACTTCTGTTGACAAGGGGCATCATCACCATCTTTTATTTGGACTGAACGGTCAGGGCGACAGGAGCCATTGGTGAACTTAATTCTTATGCCTTTAATCCATTTCTTATACAAATTCTGCATACTTTGTGGTCCATTGATCAACCCAAATGGAACCATGGTCATTCCATCCAGCACCTTGAGATCTTCGGCCTCTGAGGTCTCTGTAGGGACATCAACAAGATCATCCGCTATGAGAGGAAATTCTTCAACTGCACTTTCATAACTTGCTTCATTTTCTTCCTCATCATTTTCATTCTCTTCCTCTAGAGGCTCCGTCTCTGCTTCTGTAGAGACTATGTAGGAGAAGAATAGATCTTCTGCCTCTACATCTGCTTCTATTTTTGCTTCTGTCTCTGGTTCTGCTCTGTCTCTGTTCTGTATCTGCTCTGTTTCTGTGTCTGTTACTGCTCTGTATCTTTTTTGTCTCTACGAACTGTCATGTAACAGGGAGAACAATACATCCATGCTTCTATTTCACTGTCAGAGGTGATTTTAGAAGTCAATTCAAGTTGAGGTAGGAGGTATTCTCCCATGGATAAGGACTTTGCTTCCTTTGGTAGTTAGCTTATAATGCCCACTGTTAGGGACCGTGCTTCTATTTTCTTAGGAAAGATCTGCTTAACAGCCTCTTCATCTCTTGATGTATCATTTGTTACCTTGTTAGAGGAGTCAGTTATAACTTTGATGGATGTGGATCCATTGCCTTTTTGCAATCCATACAACTTTAACACCACTTTGTTGGGTCCTCTGCCTAGGGTTAGGGTTCCTTTGAACCAATCCATCCTGGCTCTTGCTTCAAAAAGCCAAGGTCTTCCCAACAGCAGAGGGTATGAAGCTCCATAAGAATTTGGTTTGACCATTAGATATGTTAGCCAATAATCTTTTCCTGCAAGGGTTGTTTTTACATATGGGAGGATGCCCAATGGTTTAATTTTGCTCTGATCTGTCAATCTGAAAAGCCATTGTGTAGGTTGAATTCCTTGCAACCCTAAGTCCTTCATTGTCACATCCATCATTATGTTTACTGATGAGCCTCCATCAATCAATGCATCTGAAATAAAACACCCTTCAATCCATACACTAATCTCTAGGGTTCCAGGATCTAGGAAGGCATTAGCCACATCTACTTCCTTTACATGCTCTGGGGCCTTATCGGTCTTGGTCGCTATTGAAGGAGTGATCCTTAGTCCATGTCTTCTTGTCAAGATGCTTTTTAATTTCTTTCAACAGCTGGGAGACAACATCAGCACTGTCGGAATGTTAGGTTTGGTTTAAAGATGTCTAGGTCTTTGACTAAGTCATAATCTTTGATAGGATCCACAGGCTTCTCCAGCCTGCTAGGAAATGGGGCTACACCCATTTTCATCTTTCATTTTTCTTCTAATAATTGCAGCATCAACACTTCCTTTGTTTCTAGAGGTGCTTCTGTATTGTCTATCTCCTGGACCTCTGGTCCTGTCTCTGGTACTGTCTTTGTGACGCTCTGTGGCACTACAATGCTCAGTACTGCACTATTCTGTTCTGTACTGCTATGTCCCTCTGTTGACAGATTGAAATTCACAGTCTTGGCAGGAGAGTTGTTCTCTTCTTGCACAACTAGTCCCTTCTTCTTAGTGCATGTGACAGCGGCAACTTCCAAATCTACCAAATTGGAGGTAGACTCCTGTATCTTCTATTGGCTATCAGTGCCATTGGCCTTTACAGGGGCTGGACTTGAACAGTCCTTTGCAATGTGGCCTTCACCTTTGCATCAGCTGTATAAGGGCTTGTAATCCATAGATCGTCTAGGGTTTGGACAATTTGGGGAGATATTACCCTTTTCTCCACACCTATAACATTCCACATCTGATCTCTGACCACCTCTAGACTATCGTCCTCTGTAACTTTAAAAGGGAAACCTCCTTGGACCAAAATTAGGACTCAATTCCCTAGGCTTTGGTCCAATATCTTGTGTTGTCATTTTGGATTCTAGCAAGCTGAATCTTGCATTTTCATCCTTCTGTCTTTGTTCATGCATCTCTTTCAGAGAGCAAATATCCTCTGTATGGTTCTTCCGCAAATAGTAGGAACAGAAGGCTCCAAAATGATTGGTTTTTGGGTACATTCAGTGGCTAAATGTCCCGCTTGATTACACTTTCCGCACCATGTATTAGAGCGCATCACATCTCTTCTAGCTCCCGTAGGGGTAGATATATTCACAGTATTCACCTTCAGCGTCTGTAGCTGCTTTGTAATCACATCCATAAGCTCTTTCTTGATACTTGCAACTAAGTTGGATAAGTAGTCCTTTAGATTTTCACCACTTGAAGTGCTTGTAGTAGGGTTTTGTGAAGCTTTTGTAATTATTGCATACACTGGTTGGGTTGATCCAAAAGGTCCTGTTAGAATATCAAGCTCATATTATTCTCTTGTTAGTATATATGACCTTGTCTAGTTGTATGTTAACCCCAACACGAAGAAAGCAGAAAGAAGTGGAAAAGACGCAGGGAAAAGGCGGAAAAAAGGTAGCCCGACTGAAGAAAGACAAGGAGAAAAGGCCAAAAGTGCAAGGGCAACCTTAAAAGTCCAAGGGCAACCAAAAGCCCGTACACGAATAGAGACAAACAGAGACCCTAGAACTTCAATGGGCCCATCTAGCCAACAAGGGCAAAAAGGCCACACCATGAGAACACAAAGACATTGTGTTCATGCCATGTCTAGTCAGAGCGAAGTGCAACATCAGCAAGCTACAAATGCCAAGATGACTAGACATGACACTCTTGACGAGAGATGTACCTTGAATAGCACTGCACAGACGATCCAAGACATTAGTGGGGAATCCACATCTGGTCGTGCAGTTGAGAACTCAAGGGCATCGGTCAGAAGGCTTAAATTTACAAGCCAAGACCCGGAAGATGAAGACATAGTACCACCTGCTTATCTTAGGGTCAAACTCACCGCGAAAAGAGAGCATACTATTGATGCTCTGATTCATGAAGGAGCAGATTTTAACATCTTGACCTATGAATCATGGACCCTACTAGGCCAACCAGAGCTCACACCGACTAGTGCAACTCTTAGCCCTTATGGGGGACACCCACAAGCACTCATAGGGAAGTGCAAAATCCTTGCGACAATTGAAACGGAAAGCGTGCCTATCCTATTTCATGTTCCTCCAAAAAGTGTTAGCTACAAGAAAGAAACCCTCCTAGGAAGACCCTTCAAAAGGGCGACCAAATGTGAGGCTGACTATATAGCACAGAGGATACACCTGACACTACCGGGTGTGAGGATAGTCATAACCTTTAGCAAAGGTGACCTCATTGAACTTCGAGTGAAAGGCAAGGAAGGTGCAGACGTAATAGTCAAGCCTTCTAACGAGAGCAAGGACTTGTTAGAAAAACTAATACAAGCACAGGTCGAACAACGAGAACCAGTGAGTGAGGCCAGGCCTGAAAAAAGAAGGTCAAGAGACAATGCTAAGGATGGGCTTTGGACTTACAAATATCGTAGAAGACCCCAAAAGAAGCCCAAGCCTTATAGATGCAGGCATCGATGGAGGGTCAACACAACGCCGCGATGGATATCCAAAGCGTTGCTACGGGCTCAAGGGTACTACACAGGTAACCAATGGATTTGGGTACCAAAATCCCCTGCTAAACCGCCTCCATCAGCTGAAGGCTAGAGTGCATCAAAAGCAGTGAAGCACAGGAGGAAATCTAAGAGAAACTCGAGGTCTCGAGGCAACAAACCGGACATTATTGTTCGAAAGAAAGAGCCTCAGCCTAGCATGCTAAATAGACAGACGTCATATGTAGCCATTGAGCATGCACAAAAATCATCAGTGCCCAAAAAGCCTTTGCTTTCCCAAAGGGAGAACAGGCATCATAGGCACAACATTGCTCAAGGCAAGGCTGATCACTCAACAAAGCAAATGGCACAATCATCTAATAGCCTCGAGCAAATCATTCATTCAGTGCCAAGTCCACCTAAAAGTGCTAGATCTCCTATGCCCTCTTCTCCCAAACAGACACACGAAGCACCACAGCAGTTGTCAAGGGCGACTGCTCAATTCCAATCTCTACCTCCATCAATGCTTCCGAATGCCCAAGAGGGGAGACATGACACTAGCCGTAGCTCTCTGCCCAAGGATATGCATGCGCAACCCAATGCGACTAGATCAGCTCATGTTCGATCTACACAAATGAGTGCTCAAAGGCCAACGAAAGACACAACCACTTCTGATGATCGCCCTAGGGACTTGACACCGCAATCCACCAAGGGTAGCCAGCCCACTGGACTAGTTGCTACTACTGCCAATCAGGGATCACAGCAGTCACAGCCCTGGGCCGTGACGATGCCCCTTGTGGAACGTGTCCTTAGTAGTTTACCTGTGGAGGAGGTGTCGCAACCAAATCCCTCGACAACTCCAGCACTTTCAAAGTGCCTAAAGCCTAGGACGGGAGAGTTAAACGCAGGGGAGTTGGTTGAAAAGCTAAACTCTCCGAAAAGAGCGGCAATTGTGCCCTCACAACCGGGCAAGGCTATTCAGCAAACCACGGCTATGCCCCATAAGGACACACTAGAGAAGGGAAGTGCTGAGGCCCGACCAAGCACATCAACGGTCAACCTAGCCCATGGTCCTGAGCCATTAGATGCACCTGCACTGACTAAGAAAAAGAGGAGAAAACAGCGAAAACAACAACAGTTGGAGGAGGTTGTGAACCCCAAGAACATTGAGACGAAGAGCGCCGAAGAGCCGATGAATAAAGCATCAAGCCCATCCACCAATGAACCCATTGATGCCTCTCCTAATAGCGGTGAACCTTCAAACACATCCGTATGCTCTGAAAAACCAAAGCAACTATTGCCATCAACAGTTGCTTGCAACACTCTATCCACTGACAATAGAACTCACATTGATCAAGCAAGAGTGGATACAACACTGTCACAACAGGGTGACAAATCTATACTAGTCACATCCGAGAAGAACCATGATGAAATAACAGCAAAACCTCAGGAGAAACGTGAGAATCCCAAAAGCATAAGAAATCCTAGCGTTGACCAATCTTGCTCATCTAGGCCTGAGCCCCCAGCCATGCTAAAGCCTAAGGAAACTCTTAGAACTTTGCATGAGATAGCAATCGAGCAAGCCCTCGTTGAACATAGAAGTGTCGCAGAATGCTTAACTGAGTTGGAGGCTAAGCTCAAAGTGGTCACGCGTATCTATGTCCTTGCGGACATGGGCACGATCCCCAAGGAGCAGCTTGGAGATTACTTGACCTTTCCTCTACCATGGAAAGAACAAGAGCATCTTAACACGCACTACGATAAGCTCCTACATGAATAGATGCGACTCGTCCCTGATGAGGAGGCTGAGGAACTACGCTTAACCGTCACATTCAATGAAGTGCTCTGCCAACCGAATCTCATTGACATAGAGCTACTAAAGCGACTGTCAGTAGGCCAGAGTCAATTTGAGCAGCGTTGGTGCGAAAGCCGCGTTGTAATGGCCGAACTAGGGGCTCAGATCATGACGGTCTCAGAAGAGCGATTGGCCAAATGGCGGTCTCAAAGAGACCCAACCTACGTGGCACCAACTTCCCTTCGAGTGCTCACTGACATTCGGGGTGCGGACTTGGCTGGGACTAGGCTACAGGGCCCTTTGATTGATAAGGTTCTCACCGAGGAGGAGTTACATATTGCCAGTAGACTCGGTCAAGGTTCCATGCTACTCGACGTGGCAAAATATCTATCAGTATTAAGCCAGCTGCCACGAATACTAGATGTGTGTGCCACGCTCCGGTACAACCCCGAGTTCTACACTTGGTTCTTATCCTCGTGATGTGACATGGATTCATAGAAATAAACACTGATTTGTGTGTCACCATGTATAAACAATGTCAACACACACAAGCAATGATAGTCAAGCGCAGGGAGAAGAGTCAGGTTTGATAGGCTAAGCTCCTCAGGTCCTCCTCACATCACACTTTTAAAAGACGGGTGACCAGCCCCACCTCCAAGTGAAGGGCATGCAACCCATATTGCCACCATAGGAGGCCTTGACCAACAACTCTGATGATGTAGACAGGGTGTAGTCCCTTCCTATACACCTTCTTCCCTTTTGGTCTATCCTCCCGAGATGTACCCTGTCCCACTCCACGACAACCAGTCCACGTGACTTAGCATAAACTAATATCTGCTAATGACTAGAGGCAATGCGAACATCAGCATGGGGACCATTCCCCTACAACAAACACCGCATGCCTCACCCCTCCCCTTCTTGTCATATGTGCTTCATAAACCACACTAAAATCCCTTTCATGCAAACATTTGTCTCCTGTATATCAAGGTCTAACCCTTGGTTTGCACCTTGCAGGTTTCCTTTTTTGACGGAACACATGGAGAATCATGGAGAGTTGGCTTGCAAAGACGCTCTTCGCAGAAGGCGGGAGCATGTGGCACACGCCCCTCCACCAGAGCGCTATGTGCCCACCATCAAGAGGTATGCCAAGAAGCAGGGCCCTAAGCGATATTTCCCAGGGCGAAGGCCGAAGAACCCTCGAGTCAAGAAAGTCGAGACTCGAAACCCGCAATAGGCCGCAGCACTAGTAGTACGCACTCCCAGCTCCTGCTCGGGTCCCAGACGCTCAAAGGCAGAAAGGGCAGCTCGGGAAAGAGAAGAATTTAATGAATTATTTAAAGAAATTCTGGAGACGGTAGAGAGTCGGGATTACACTATTCCTTTCCCGGCCAACATGTTCCCTGCTCACCCCCACGGGAGTCCCACACCAGTAGAGACCCAATCACCCGGCCACCCAGACTCGCCCCGCCTCATACAAATAGAGTAGCCCCATGTTGTATAAAGGGCTTATCAAATGCTACCAAGCCATGACTTTTTGTCTTTAAATGGTTAAGTGTTGACATGATCCCAAAGTGTATGAACTTTTCATATCTGCGTTTAATATATTTCACGTCTTTAGCAAAAGAAAAAGCTAATCAAGCGCAGGTGATAAATATCTAAGTCAACACCATAAAATTCAGATAAGTGATGTCTCCTTGCATTGCACTGGTTTATTATAGTTGCGGCGTATACCATGCATGTACTCTCATGAAGCGGCAAGTTGATGCAGAATGACAGAGGTCAATGTCTAGAACCGTTTCACATCCAAGTCACCACAAGACCACCAACCCCACAAAGAACCATTATGGAGGAAGTGACAGGAATACCAAGAAACAAAAGCCATGACGGAAACGCCACTAGATGAGAACCCAAGGACACGTCTGCAAAAGCACATATTGCGATTGAGCATGGCCAAAGCATAATCATCGATTACCTCCTCCTTCTGGGCTAAACTCTATGTTCGGCAGGAGCCACGCTTTCAACAAGGGTGAACATCTCTTCATCATCCCGGATTCAATTCGCAAGATGCTCTGCCCTTGTCCATGCACAGCTCACTCCAAGTGCTACCTCAATTGTTTGATGCCTCACATGTTACGAAGAGGTTTGCAAAATCTCAAGTGTATCTCTTCATCTCAACAACAGTTCCTCTAGCATCAAGGCTGGTGAAACAATCATCTCTGTAATATCAATTCTTCATAGCCTTTCAATCCCAACATTTCTCAATCCAAATGAAAGGCTAACAGCCTCAATGTATGGCATTGATTGTATTCATTTTTCCCACCCAAAAAAAAAAAAAAAAAAAAACCAGAAAGAATGAATGAATGAAAAAAAAAAAGAGAAAGAATGAATGAATGAAGGAAAAAAAAAAGCACACACAATCACAGCACCGCACCTAGGGGTCCTCAAAGTAGGTACGCCCAGTGACCTTGGTCGGCTGGCTCCGTCCCTAATCCCCTAGTCCTTTGTACATCCCCCACAATTGTTCAGGGCACATCAAGGGCAGGACATACCTCAGGAGCTCGCCTCGCCTATGGTTAGACTTGTCACCCTGAACCACTTGGA
This sequence comes from Lygodium microphyllum, assembly GCF_053477565.2. Taxonomy (NCBI): domain Eukaryota; kingdom Viridiplantae; phylum Streptophyta; class Polypodiopsida; order Schizaeales; family Lygodiaceae; genus Lygodium; species Lygodium microphyllum. Next base: position 112,408,736 of record NC_141164.1, read on the forward strand.
CAATTCTTTTGCACTCATCTCAATGCCATTACAATCCACATTGGTAAGCAAGGCATGAACGACAATGGAAAAGTACACCATACCTTTCAAGCACTATATGTAGTCAATAGCTACCAAGAGCTAAACATCAAGGAACTCAATTATGCTACATGGCCTTGATAAGACCATAATGATGTCTCAAGCAATCTTCAAGTGTACTTTTCCCGTCTTCATCGACAAATTTTTCCATCAACTTAGCCCCTTGCTACACTAACCCGTTGCTATACAAGGAACCAGGTCGACAGTCTTCTAACTATGTAATATCTAAGTATGCACGAGCACTCACATAATATTTGCACCAAAGTATATCCACAGTTTGGGTCCTCAAGTGCAGGACAATACTCTAGGCTTGCTTAGCGTTCGACCTGTCTCCCAAACTAATCAAAATATGTCTTGTGCACGATGAGAAGCCTAGCACTACCCCTTAAGAAGAGATCACAGGTGAGATTTTCCAATTGCATGTATAAGGTGTTGTTTGCTCTTCATCAACACTCAACTTTGATACTTGTCCCTTACCATCCAACAAGCCCGCAAAGAATCGTCATGTGCAGAATCCCCAACAAACCAACACTTGTGCTGGCCATCAATGCAATCCCCAACACAGCATAGCCCTACCACCAACTCCAACAACCTTCCACCAGCCACCTTGGCCACCAACAGGCCCCCAGGACCTTCTGCCACACCACCACTAACACTCCTCCACGGAAACCACAAGCGTCCTTGTCACCCACGTCTTCGGTGCATGCTACAGCCTGCTACCTACGACGGTGAGTGCCATGGGACTAGCACTCGTCTAAGAGGGGGGTAATGTTAACCCCAACACAAAGAAAGCAGAAAGAAGTGGAAAAGACGCAGGGCAAAGGCGGAAAAAAGGTAGCCCGACTGAAGAAAGAAAAGGAGAAAAGGCCAAAAGCGCAAGGGCAACCTTAAAAGTCCAAGGCAAAGGCAAAAGGGAAAAGGCGCATTTTAAAATAAAAAGGCGCACCCTGAAATCTTGTAAAAGAGCGCCGGGCTCTCACTCGTGCAATTTGTGAATGTAGACGGGTGGTGGAAAGGAAGCTAGGAAGATAGAAGGACAATGGGAAAAAGGGCCTAGGCTATGGCCGGCCATGTAAAAAGAGGAAAAGGGGATGACCGCCCAAAAGGGATTTAGGGTTTTGTATATAAAGTTGAAAAGTGAATGAGAAGCTCATCCTTATGTGTGGCCAAAAGTAGCTCTCCTCTTCTTCTTCTTCTTCTTCTTCTTCTTCTTCTTCTTGCTTGCTTGAGCTTGTGCTTGAGAGAGGGAGTGTGAGAGTGTGAGGGAGTGAGTGTGTGAGGGTGAGGGACCCAGGAGGAGAAGCTCTCCATCGTCTCCTCTTCTCTTCTCTTCTCTTCTCTTCTCTTGCTTGCGGCAATGGAGCTTGGAGCTTGGAGCTTGAGGATGGAGCTTGCTTGAAGCTTGCACTTGGATCGTGGAGCTATCGGAGTGCGCGGGAGAGGAGGTAACTCAAATGGCATCAAGGTAAGCTCACTACACCCGTAGATAGCGATGGCGCATCGGCTATGTGAGAGGTAGCCATTAGTGCTCGGCTTGGAACGCTTGAAACAATAAGCGGTCCGAGGGTCTTGGCGGTTGAGTGAAAGCTCCCACACTGTATCAGCAAGTGTGGGACATTAAATAAGTCAGTGGTCTTAGACCCAGTGTGAATGGTCCTATGGACCTTAGTACTATTGTATACACTTATGCTATGTGTGTGGTTATGAGATAATGAATGGAAGAAGAAGAGAGCATGCTTGCTCTTCACCCTGTCTTTGCCTCTCTCAATCTCTACATGGTATCAGAGCCATGCTAGGCGGGCTCTCTAGAGCAGGAGGAAGTCAAGAAGACTTGCAGGAGTTGAAGATCAGGGTTTCTCAAAGACCAAATAGGTTGCCATTATTCATTGGAAAGGTATGCATTGGTTCATTGTGGTTCCCATTGGTCAAGTGGTTGGTTATGGGTTGTCTAAAGCATTTGGAGGTCTGATTTGGGTGCAATAGAGTGCACATCAAGCATTAGAACAGCTAAGATCTACTACTGTTGTAGCAGCCCCTACCTGCATGTTTGTGCCTACTGTCAATGGAGGCTGTTGTGGCTGGACAGAACACAATAAAGGCCTATTGAAGCTCTCTAATGCTTGAAAAACCATCTTAGAAAGTCATTGATGGGATCTAGACACAAATGCTTGCCTATTGAGCTCTCCATTGAGCTGTAACAGTGAATTGCAGACCTGGAAACAGTCTTGAACTGATGTATACAGGGTATATATGGCATATGCTTTACATTGGAAAGGGTTTGGAGCTCTTGGACATGTGTGGAAGACTTCATTAGAGCATAGGTATGTTCAAGGAGACATGTACATTGGTTGTCATGCTTATGGGCTGAAGTTTCTTGACAAAAACACTCAAATTTGGAAGCATTTACTTGGTTGGAAAACTATCATGAATCTGTAGGTAGCAAGCATTGTTTATACTTGAAGCATTACATGACATTGCTTGGGTTAATGTCAAATGTATGACTTGGGATATGTCTACTGAATGTCTGGAGGACTAAGACAAACATTAAATACCACTGAAAACTGAAGTCTAGAGTTGGAAATTAATGTAGTTACATTGTCTTGGCTAGGTACAAACTGTAAATGCAATCTATGACTTGGATTTGTGAAGACAGGATGTCTATGGTTACCCGAATGCTCATGTATTGAACCTAACACCTCAAAGTGAATGTATGACATGATTTGAGGCTGTTTTGGAGCTAGATAGACTAGGTTTTACTGAACATTTGCTGACTGCAATCTATGAGCAAGAAGTTTGACACCTATACATGCTGTCTATGCACTGATTTGTGCCCGTATAGTTATGTTTGGACTCCGACATGTACTAGCAACTGTCTATGAAGGTTTGGGACATGTATGACATGTATATGACTCAGTTTTGGCTTTGAATAAGATGTTGGTCTCACTGACAGTTTACAGTTTTCAGATTGCATGTATGAACCATGGCAATAAGGCTGCATGTTATAGACTTGAAGCAACTACATAGTATATGTATTGACAAATGTATCTACAAGTGGGACCACATGTTTGTGGATGTTTTTGAGCAGTAAAAGGGCTGAAATACCCTAGTTTTGACAATAAATTTGTTGCATAAAACTGTCAAAAACAGTTAAGAATTGCAGTGAGTTAGGGACACTTATTGGCTTGCAGGTAGTCAGACAGAGCATACGATATGGTTAATGTAGAGAGGACTGACAACATAAACCAGATAGTGGGGGAAAAGCTTGATAGTAAAAATTATGCCATATGAAAGTTCCACATGGAGAACTTCTTAATAGGGAAAGGCTATTGGGATTTGGTGACTGGAGCAGAAGCTGAACCTGAGCTCCCAGATCGACCTACGGCTGATCAGAGCTCCCAGAGTCTTGCACTGGCTCTCTTTATGTATCTCAGATGCCATGGTAATGCAGATAATGAATTGCAGCTCTCCTAAGAATGCATGGGACATTATGGTACATGGAGAGGAAGAGCAGATCTATACAGGATTATGTCATGGAGGTTAAGACCATTGCGGATCAGTTGGCATCTGTTGGTCTGTTGGTTCACAAGTTGAAGATGAAGACATGGTTGCTGTGACTTTGAATGGCTTGGGGCCTGAGTATAACACTACAAGATATAGACCTTATAGCGACGTTTAAAGTGACGAAAATACAAACAACAAAATTTGCCCCCGTCGTCGCAAAAAGCGTCGTTATTGACGACGCCATAGAATCGTCGCTATATGCATTGCTATATGCGTCGCAAATGCGACGCATATAGCGACGGTTACAGAGAATTTGCGACGCTGATAGCGACGGCAATAGCAACACGTGCAGTAAATTTGCGACGCAAATAGCGACGGTAACAGAGAAAAAAAAAATTGTGGCAGGGCAGCAAGCTGCCCTACCACATATAGCACTGTGTGCTGTATGAGAGCCATACAAAATAGTTTCTGCACTGCTTCATACAAAGCGTTTGCAAACAAAAAGAATGTATACTGAAATCATAAAACTGATGGATGAAATAAATACATGATATCGCATAAAATGCGATTGGTACAATCATAAAACAATATCACTAATACATAGAAAATGTTTACATAGATCGGGCGACTAAAAACTAAAGGTATGTGAGCTCTAAGGATCCAAGGGCGAGCTACAAATCGTCGTCCCCCGAAAGCTCTTCCCGCTGTAAAGGAGCATCAAACGGATTCTGCAGAAAAAGAAACAACATATCAATCCACCATACAATAATGCATTCAAATATCTCATGGTAACTACGGACAAGAAAGATGAGTGACTTACTGGGCCGCCGCATCTATACAATCGGTCGATCAATGATCTGAGACCATGCCTCTCCGCATATCGAGTCTCAAGGCCTTGCGGATAGCGATTTGTAATGGAGTGCTGCAAAGAAAACAAAATGCTAACTGTTAGAAACATGATTGTCAGTACAAAGAATATCTCAAAAAAACAAATAGGCAAAACAAAAAAGAATCTTACAAAGTCCTCCAAATATGTCCTGTGGCCGCCACTCCCAAGATGATGTACCGATCCGGCCTCGATTCGTGCCCTCGCCGCCTCCCGCTGCTGACTCCAACGTCCTGGCGAATTTGTAGCCTCCTCCCTCAGTCGGTGCCAGTCATCTGCATCTAACCACTCGGGCTTTGGAGCCCCACTCTTGATTGCCTTGCGTGCGTCGGATCGTCTATGTGACATGTATGCACGCATGCAATCCATCATCCAGCCCGTAGAGAATCTATCCACTGCGGCTGGCACCGGGAACTCCTCGTGCAAGGATGCTACTATGTACTCCTTGCTCCCCTCCGGTATGTTCCTCCAATGATCCAGGACATTGTGCCGAAAAACTTGTTGGCACAACTCCCTCATGCGAGCCATCACCCTCCTCCCCTCATCATTCATGATGATGGCTCCTGACCTGCCATCCACTAGGTATCCATAATCCCTAGGAGTGTGCCGTATATGGGCCCTCTCCCATCTCCGTCCACGCTCCTGGGCATATCCAGGAGATCCCTGAACATCCGGTGTACCGACGGGGGTACCCTCTCCCGGAGTGCCACACAAAGGGGTGCCGCCAGAGGGTGTGCCACCAAAAGGAGTGCCACCAGAGGGGGTGCCACCAAAAGGAGTGCCACCAAAAGGCGTGACATCTGCCGACGGCTGCGCAAAAGCCAGAGTAACTGGAGTGGACGTCCCCACAGGTGTGACAAATCCTGGCGGTGACCGAGCTCCAGCTGAACGACGAGACGGAGACACCGCGTCCGTGTCTCCACAGCAGCACCCCCCTGATCCTCCTGCAGCCGCAGTCCCTCCCTCTGGCCCAAGTCGCGAGCGTCGAGATCCTCTACTCGAAGCTGAAGCATCTGATCGCGCCGAAGCTGATCTAGCAGAGCGTCCTGACAAAGAACGAGACAGCTCCTGATCTACTATCTCTCTGAATCTCGCGAGCTGATCTGGAGACATACGTGCCATCATCTCCTGAAACTCCTCATCGCTCATCCCTCGACTCATCCTGAAAATGTCGATACCTGCACAGATAAAAATAATGTTAGAATAATCAATTTAAACTATACAAAGCACATTAATAAAATCATTTTTGAAAAATCCCTCTTAAAATGCATATCTTATCTACCTTTATGGAAGATCTAAACAACGAATTGAGTAATACAATTCTCCAAGAATGAAGTATTCTATGGTCCCATGTTAATCTCCTGACACAACTCTGCATACACTGGAAGGTCGATAGACATGTCACCACAAAACAACGAGTCTGTCTCGTTCTCAAAAAATTCTACGACTTCTGTATTTCCATCATTGTTAGCCGATGCAGGCTCCAAGCTTGCGGTGGCCTCCACCCCTTGTAATTTCGATCCCTCTATTTGCATATTTTCTTCATCTATGCCTGGAACATCGCTTTGATCGTATACTCTCGCACCTCGAGGAGTTGAAGGTATAACATACCACCATCGAGGTTGTCGGGGATTTGGATAGAAGATTACCTGTTCACAAACACTTACAAACCGTCTTCAAACCATTGTGACATAAACCATGTCGTATTACAATTAGCAAGCAAATGCATAGTTGCACCTGTTCACAATGGGCCGGCAACACAAAGGTGTCGCGCAAATCCATCCATTTTTTTTCGGAATCTATTTCGAGAAATCCAGATGGACCTCGTCGAACTGTTGCGCCAGCTCCTCCAAGTACCACTTTGAACCACTGCACGTCGAATATTATCATGGAGAAGCTACGGTAATCCACCATAATAATACTTTGCAAATTCCCAAAATACTCCATCTCATCCACAACCGTGTTCGGATCCGTTGCTCGTCGCCGGCTCTCTTGCTCAAACCTTGCCATGACACCACAGTCCATTGTGGAGCGCATTTTGTCAATACGCTCCACCCAAAAATGCCGTCCGCGCGACCACGCTGCACTATATATTTTGTACTGCACATTGAAATACTCAAATTAGATGTAGCAAGCAAATTTAGATACGACACATTCTAAACCCCTCATTACCTTTGGACTACATCCCCTCGAGAACTCCCACTCCTCCATTGAGACCTCTGTCCCTTCGCTGGATGCTGCGATCAAGGCTCCATGCAACCATCGTGTTGACATAAACCGCGGCATCTCCTCCATGCCTTCGGGATATCGAATCGGTCGGTGACGCGTACTGCGTCAGAATTCGGCTCGTGCTTCCTCTCGATCTTGCCTTGCAATCTGGTACTTGGCGAGCCACGTCTCCATGGAGGCATGGTGCAACATACAAAAGCAATTCACCTTCTCTTCCATTGAGGCATCCATTCTTTTTTCTACCCCATTTCCAACCACCACATCTCCAGTCAGCCTGTCATCGTCCTTCAGCGTCCATAGCATTTCATTGTCTGGTTCCACCGTTGGTAGCCATTGTGAGATATGCACTAACGCCTCTGACACCAACCAACCTTCCGCCATGCTACCTTCTGGACGAGCTCGTTGTCGCACAAAGCCTTTCAGGGTTTTCATGAAGCGCTCCAGGAAGAACATCCATCGCGTATGGACAGGTCCAGCAATCTCCACTTCATCCACAAGATGCACAAGAAGGTGAACTTGTATCGTGAGCATGCTAGTGGGCAGGTATTTCTCAAAGAGACAGACCGTCTCAACTGCTCCCCGCCTTGCGGATTCAATAGAGGACGTCTTAATCTCTTTCTGTGAGATCCATTGCACCAAAGTCGACAGCTTGTAAATGGCCCCGCGAATTTCTGGAGTTTGGCATCCCGCGATCGCGATCGGTAGGACAAACTGCCAAAAATGAGAAAGCATTAAGAATAATGGTCACTTTTCAAATTTCAAAATGTCCACGCTAATTAAAATCCATTCTGTTCACAAACCTGACATATCTTATGCCAATCATGGGATTTTAGCCCAGAAATCTGGTCATCTTTAGAAAATGCGGACCTGAGAGAACGCATCATACCCGTCGAAGTGCGGATAGACTTGATTACTTGCTTCACAATGCGCTCTTCTTTGGTAGACAAAACCCAAGGAGCGCGAGGAAGCTGCACTCCCCCTTCAGCACTCGACTGCGGCCAAAGCGCCTCCATCTTACCTACCTCCTTTAAATCCATTCGTGCCCCTATAGTGTCTCTCTTTCCTGTGATGTGGTCCCATAGCAAGCTGCCCACATTTTTGAAAATATGCATGGGATCCAACAAGTGGTTGACCTGTAAGTGGGTCCAATATGGCAACTCGTAGAAAACTGAGAACCGCCGCATTCCATTTGGATGTGAATTTGGGTTTACCATTTTCAGCTCGTACCAGCTTGCAGCATTCATACGTGCTGGAGGTCATCCAAGAAAACCTTCCCTGAGTTCATGATCCTCCGGCAAGAAAGCGGCGTGTCCTTGGTATACCATCTTCTTCATGGTTCGTGACCCTCGGGAGTCTAACTGTGGCCCACACAATGGACATGCATGATAACCTGAGGTAACGAGACCTGCAAGGTGATCCACGACCTAGTGAATACTTGATTGAATGAAATAAAATATGGATATTACCGGCGAGAACAAAGGTCTGCTCACCTGAGCACTCTCCCAATCCCGGAAAGTCATGCATCGTCCACATGAGAATGGCTCGAATGTCGGCTGACCGCCGACCATCGCGCCTGCTCATATCTTGCACCGTGACCCCCTCCTCCCACAAAATCTTAAGCTCATCGACTAATGGACGAAGATATACATCCATATTTTTTACTTTGTAGCGGCCCGGGATGAGCAAGCTAAGGATGAGATGTCCTTTCTTCGTAGAAAGCCATGGAGGAATGTTGTAGTTGACAAGCACTATAGGCCACACACTATAAGAAGTCGAGCGCAGACCGAATGGGTTCACACCATCCATGGCGAGACCGAGCCGAAGATTCCTTGGCTCTCGCGCAAAGCCTGGGAAGGTAGAGTCAATGTGGCTCCATGCGCGCGAATCTGCTGATATTCGTTGAACTCCATCCGTGGACCTATTCTGCACATGCCACGTTGTCAAGCTTGCCATGGCAGACGTGCAAAACATGTGGTTTATGCGGGGGATGAGCGGAAAGTGTCTGAGGACTTTTTGAGGGATGGTTTGCCCTTGCAAGTCCTGTCGATACCTGTGAGCACCACACTTTGGGCATGTCTCCATACTCTCGTATTCATCTCGAAACAATATGCAGTCGTTGATACATGCATGGATGTTATTGTAGTCCATGCCAAGCTTCCGTAAAACATGTCGCGCATCATCACGAGACTCGGGCATGGTGTTTGCAGGTGGCAATATATGATATTTCAATAACCTGAAAAAATCATAAAACACCTTGAAAAATCTATCCATGTTTGCAATAATACTGTTTAAAAAAAAAAACAATGAAGTCTGTGTGCAAGGTACCTGAATAACTCAGTCACACTCGTATCGCTCCAACCGTATTTTGCTTGCACACTTAAGAGTGCAAGCAATGTCTTCAACCGAGATACTCGGCACCCATCATATAATGGTATGGATGCTTCCTCTCTGAGCGGGTCAGATGTCTCAACATCCATGGGAATCAATGCATCGATCATTGCCTCCATCTCAGGCTCCAAGATTGTAGGCAAGTCGGGAAGGTTGTATGTCTCCTCTGGCATTGACGGTATAGATGGGCCTTGCGAGTGGTCGATTGGCTCCTGCAATCCATCCATCGCACGTCCACGAACTCTTCTAATTGGCCGCAAAGGGTGCACTCCCCCTTGGGTCGAGACATCACCCCCCTGGATACAAAATTTACCAACAAGACCCAATCTTATTGTGTATGGTTTTCAATTAGCTTGAGAGTACAATGCATGAAAAATGCTAACTTCAAATTACCGTACTGTTTGCTGAAAGTCTGCAATCGCCTGATCAATGATCTCAGATTGAAACTCGCCAAATCGTCGTACGTGTTCTATAGACAATCGGCGTTTTCGTCTAATTGCCAACTTGCATTGAGAGCAAGGACATGTGACACGCTGATTAAGATACGACTCGCGGTCTTGAACAATAGGACCTTCTTCGTTTGCCATCTTATCTACATTACAGCAAACAAGGCTTAAATGGATAGCTTTATGGAGATGTACGTCAAGTTGCAAGTTGACCATAAACCTTGCATTGTATATAGTAGTCGAGAGATTTTCCGATGTTATATCTCGGCCTTGTATCATGCTCAACGATTTGTTTGTCCCGGTAGATAATTTTTTGTTATATCTCGGCTTTGAGTATAAGTAATCCATTTTAAAATTAATGCGCGCCATCTATAAAATTTTATAACTATAGTAATAAAATTTATTTCAATCAATTCTACTCATAGTCATAAGACCTGAGAGAAATTATCCTATACTCAATTTAAGGGTTTCTTTTTCTATAACAATAATTTTGGGTTCATTTTGATGAAGTACGTGGCCGTATGCAAAGCACATTGCATACCATTATCAATACGTATATTGTTAGAAATGCGGGATCTAGAGCATGACATAACCGGAAGCTATGGAGGATGGAAGGAGAAGTGTAGACTCATGATGGAATGGACACTGTTTGTTACACAAGTGAATTAGGTTCCAAGATTGAGACTTGGACTCATAAACACAATCTTGTGTATGTGGACAATGACATTGACACTCTACTGAAATGAAAAGAGTACTATCATTGCATTAAGAAAGGAAGCAAGTACAATGCTTTATAGGAAAGTAGGAAACTGCAGTAGGCACCATTGTGCATATGGGATAAGTTAGCCTGCATGTCCTTGACCCTGAGACTCCATACAAAGAGGCTGTTTGAGTGTGATTGCTGATTCTCAACACCCCTCCTCAATCACAACTAGGAAAGGCACAAAGTGTGTAGAGGCTGTAATGAGAACCACCTGCAAAGTGTGGGTATACCACAGACATGGCAAAACACCAGAGGCTGTCGCAGAAAAAGCTAAGTGTGGGTACCATAAACATGGTGGACATCCAGAGGCTGTAACAGGAGCCTCACAAAGTGTACAGGGACTGTAATGCCAAGTTACATAAGGAGTTTACATAGCTTATGGCAGGAAGCATTAGGGCAAGGAAAAATACAAGGCTATTAAAACAGTCTATCAGAATTATGAGAGTACAAGGACTGATGAGTCTTGTCCTTCCGATCCTGGTGATCTTCATCTTCTTCTTCCTTTGCTTCATTTTCTTCTTCTTCTTTGACTGCGACTAGATAGGCCTTTTGGGATCTCTTTCTTGCGTGGCAGAACTTCTCGGTGTGTCCGGTCCTTTTGCAGAAGTCACAAAAGAGCTTATCTTTCTTGCCTTTGTACCTGTTGCCAACATATAATGCATGCTCATCTCTAGAGGTACTTGGTTCTTCTTTAGTTTTTAGCTTCTTTTCTTCTTCTAACAGTGATGCCTGGATATCAACAAGTTCAGGATTTGGCATGTTGATTAAAGTTGTTGATACGTTATTATATTCAGGAGGCAAGCTCTTAAGTAGAACACCGATGCAAACATCTTCATCCATTTTAATGTTGATTCCTGCAAGTTGGGTTAGGAGTCCTTCCATGTAATTAAGATGTGTGGCAAGTGATGTGCTGGACTTCATTTCAAGCCTGAAGAATTCAATTAGGAGACCATACTTTGATGATTTAGATTGTGCACCGAACAGGGTGTCAAGTCTTTTCCATGTATCCTGTGAGGTCTCACAGTTATCCACGTGATGGATATAACAGTCATCTAGCTCCAATTTGATAATGGCCTGAGCTCTGTCATCATTCTTTTGCCAAGTAGTTGCAAGGTCCACGTCCCGCGGTTTCTTCTCTTTGCCATTTGTGATGGCCCAGAGACCCTTCTTCATCAGGATGAGCTTGATGCGGGTTTGCCAAGTGTGGAATCCGACTCCTTTGAATCGAGCATTTGGCGAGTCTTTGCCCATGTTAGATTTACGGGAATAGTAGCAAATCAACTTGAGACTTTATTAGATTTGAGCAACAGAAGAATTGATTGAGAGACACAAGTGCTAAAAAGCACTAACTGAGTGTCAATGAATACCAAATCTGCAAAAGTCTTTTTCTCCAAGTGATCTTCCCCTTCTTGATTTGATGCTGATGTCTTCAGATCTGAGTGACAGTACTTTAACGAACTTCAGAGAGTATTGCTCAGTGATTAAAATCACTGTTGATAACTTCAGTGAGAGAAACAGTGAAAAATGTCAAGATTTTGAAGCTTTTGGCTATGGTGGAATTAGGGTTTCTGAGACAGGGCCCTGGTTTTTTGCTTATTGCAGGAGCTACAGTGCATCATTTTCAAAACTTTTTACATATCTAGGAAGCTTATGTCATGGGCTACCAAAGCCCCATGGAGATTGTGCAGATCGTGGTCAGTATGAGGCGCGCAGGTGCCGCGAACAGATTCGGCACAGATCTGGACAGCGTGGTCAAATTTCTGCAATGCTGGAGCCAGGGAGCATCAATGTCATTGATTGTTGTGCCAAGATGAAACGCCTTGAGCAAAGGAACAACTCTCTAGAAGAAATCGTGGGCTGAAATGGCCTGGTTGAAGAGTTATGAAAGCTCCAAGCAAGGTAGGTCCTGTCTGGCTATGGCAGACACAGAACAGAGATTGGGGATTTTCACAATGCTGAGCTCCAGATGGTCCAATGTCCTGGATTGATGTGATACAGGGAAGCTTTATGAGTTGGGGAATACTTTTCCAGAAGGAAGCTCCAAGAGATTTGACCTGTGGAGTGAGATATAAGCAGTTCAATCTGACAAGGTGCTGCTCGCTATGGCTGCCATGGAAGCTTCAGTGAGAGTAGAGTTGAGAAAAGAAGTCATACACTGACACTGAGCTGGATGGAGGTTCGGAAGAATCAAGAGAGGCTAGACAAGCAATGCCATGCCCAACTGGGCTCTGATACCATGTTAGAAATGCGGGATCTAGAGCATGACATAACCAGAAGCTATGGAGGATGGAAGGAGAAGTGTAGACTCATGATGGAATGGACACTGTTTGTTACACAAGTGAATTAGGTTCCAAGATTGAGACTTGGACTCATAAACACAATCTTGTGTATGTGGACAATGACATTGACACTCTACTGAAATGAAAAGAGTACTATCATTGCATTAAGAAAGGAAGCAAGTACAATGCTTTATAGGAAAGTAGGAAACTGCAGTAGGCACCATTGTGCATATGGGATAAGTTAGCCTGCATGTCCTTGACCCTGAGACTCCATACAAAGAGGCTGTTTGAGTGTGATTGCTGATTCTCAACATATATTATCTTAAATTTTCTTCCCTTCCCTCTCCCTCTCTTTCTCTCCCTCTCCCTCTCTTTCTCTCCCTCTCCCTCTCTTCCTCTCTTTCTCTCACCCTCACCCTCTCCCTCTCCCTCTCGTTCTCTTTCTCTCCCTCTCTCATTTCCTCCCTCCCCCTCCCTCTCCCTCTCCCTCCCTCTTTCTCCCTCTCCCTCTCCCTCCCTCATTTCCTTCCCCTCCCCCTCCCTCTCCCTCTTCCTCTCCCTCTCCCTCTCTTTCTCTTTTTTTCCCTCTCCCTCTCTATCTCTCTTTCTCTCTCATTTCCTAAACAAGCAAAAAATCCCCTGATTTAAACATCCTCCAAGCAAAAGGGAGAGGGAGAGATACAATGCACTCTCCCTCTCTTTCTCTTTCTATCCCTCTCTCATTTCCTTTCCCTTCCTCTCCCTCTCACTCTCTTTCTCTCTCATTTCCTCTCCTAAACAAGTAAAAAATAAAGTGATTCAAACATTAAACAAGCAAAAGGGAGAGGGAGGGAGAGAGAGAATGCACTCTCCCTCCTTCTCCCTCTCTTTCTCTTTCTCTCCCTCTCATATTTCCTCCCCCTCCCTCTCCCTCTCCCTCTATTTCTCTTTCTCTTTCTTTCCCTCTCCCTCTCCCTCTCCCTCTCCCTCTCTCTTACTCTCTTGTTTCCTCTCCTAAACAAGCAAAGAAGAAAGTAATTTAAACATTAAACAAGCAAAAGGGAGAGAGAGAATGCACTCTCCCTCTCTTTCTCTCCCTCTCCCTCTCTTTCTCTCCCTCTCTCTCCCTCTCCCTCTCCTTCTCTTTCATTTCCTCTCCTAAACAAACAAAAGAGAACGATTTAAACCTTCAACAAGTAAAAGAAAGAGAGAGGGAGACTCACCAATGAGATATGGCGACCGTGGGCGGCTTCTCTTTGCAACGAGGGCTCCTCCTCTCCTTCACGAACAACGACGGTGGTGGTGGCGGCGGCGGCGGCGGCGGCAAGTCTCTTCCTCCTCTTCTCCCACAAAGCCTTGGCTCTCTCCCTCGCTCTCTCCCTCGCTCTCGCTCTCAAAAGGCGAAGAAAACAAAATGAAAACGGCGCTCTGGTTTCGGCCGCGCTTTTTTTCCCTGCGGCGTCGCAATTGGCGTCGCTATATGCGTCGCTATTTGCGTCGCAAATGCGACGCATATAGCGACGCCAATTGCGACGCATATAGCGACGCCTATAGCGACGCTGACATCCGCCGTCGCTAATCGGTGTCGCTATTGCCCCATTCCCTTGTAGTGTAAGTCTTTTGACACTTCTGTGTCTGTGCAGGTTGAAATGTCTGATTTCAATGAGCTGGTTGCATTGCTTATCTATGAAGAGGTTAAGCTTGTCTTGGCTATAGGATAGAATAGTTCTAAAAACAAGGATGCAGTTTTCTATTCCAATCAATGCGACCATGGAAACCATGGTAGAGGCTATGGATTTGGCATAGGAGGCCACCAAAATGCATCCTATGGCAATAATAACCAGCAGGTATCGAATGCAAGAGGTGGTGGAAACTTTAGAGGCAAGGGGAGATCTAGCCCTAGAGGTAGAGGCACCTGGCAGCAGCATCCATCTAACAATTCGAACAAGGATAAGGATTATCATTACTGCGGGAAGTATGGGCATATTGCCAAGGACTGCTGGAAGAAGTAGGGAAATCAGAAAGGCAAACAACATGGACATTTTGCTATGTCTAGTCAGGCAGATGATACTTCAAAATATAGATTCTTTGCCATGCAGTATGTAAAAGACAAAGTTGCTAAACAATGCACTGATGATGCAATTTGGTACATTGATTCAAGGGCATCGAACCACATGACTCCTCATGGTGATTGGTTCACTGATATGGTGGCTGAAAAACATGGCTATGTCTATACACGTGATGACATGCAGCATAGCATTGAGCATAAAGGCAAAGTGCCTCTTGTGGTTCATGATGGTAGAAAGAAAAATTTGCATGATGTATTGCATGTTCCTTCGATTACGAAGAACTTACTTTCTGTTGCGAAGCAGAACTTGCAGGTTAGATTCAACAAGCATGGTTGCTTTATTAAAGAGTTTGGCAATGGATGCAAATTGATAGCTCGTGGCCACAAGAATGGCAGAATGTTTACTCTGGATGCTACCTTGCCAGAGCTGAATTCAACTATGTTTGCCCATGGTACGGGCACTATCAGAGATTTGGAAATTCGGCACAAGAGAGTGGGGCATGTGAATTTGCAAAGGTTGCAAATTATGCAGAAAAAACAGCTTGTTACAAGTTTACCCAAGTTCCAATATTCAGATATTGGTCATGTATGCGATGCTTGCCAGTTTGGTAAGCAGTCAAGATTTCCAGGCAAAGTACACATCTATTGCAGTTAGTGCCCTCTGATGTTTGGGGGCCATCCCATAATGCATCCATGGGAGGCTCAAAGTATTATGTGACATTCATTGATGATTACAGTCACTATAGTTGGGTTTACATTCTAAAGACAAAGGATGAGGTGCTTACTGTTTTTCAGTAGTTTAAAAAGCAAGTTGAAAAGGAATTTGACTGCTATATCTCTTGCTTGAGATCAGATAGCGGTGGGGAGTATGTGTCAAATGAGTTTAACAACTTTTTGGCTGAAAATGGCATACGTAGGCAGCTTACCTGCAACTACACTCCTCGACAGAATGGGGTAGTTGAAAGAAAGAACAAGGTCTTGATGGAAGCTGCTCGTGCCATGATGAATGAGAAGAAGATTCCACTCTATTATTGGGCTGAGGCTATTATGATAGCCATGTATATCTTGAATCAGACTCCCACTGCATGTATTCATGAGATGACACCATTTAAGAAGCTGTATGGCTATAAGCCGGATGTAAGTCACATGAAAGTCTTTGGCTGTCTTGCTTATGTGCATATTCCAGATGAAAAAAGGAAGAAGTTGGATCCAAAAGCGCATAAGTGTGTTTTCATTGGATATTCGCAGGAGAAGAAGACATACAAATGCTATGATCCCTCTACCAGGGAGACCTTGGTGAGCAGGGATGTTATTTTTTATGAGATGGGTTCTTGATATGTATCACTAGCTACAGTGCCATCAGATATGCCTTCTACTCATGTATCTACAGTTGATATGCAGCAAAGCACTGCTATGATAGGACCTAGTAGTCAGACAGTATCCGCATGGACAAGGAGATTGAGGAGCTCACAGTCCACTAACACTAGTATGTCAGTGAGGGGGAGATATGATGTCGTGGACAGCAAAGAAAAAGAGAAAGTTACTGAGGACGTATTTGGGATGATGACACCTAGTAGAATGACTTCTGGATATGAGTCTGTTGATACTTTAGACAGTGAACTTGGTATTCTGACTGTCTATATGCCTGGCGCAAGGCAAAGCAGGCACATTCCGCCTCATGAGAGAGGGGAATCGAGCAGTGCACCATAGCCTAGATGCTCACAGAGGGTCAGATACCCTGTTGATAGGTTGACATATAGTGGCTACACTGCAAAGCATTATGCTTACATGACAAAAGTGATGGAGATCAAAGAACCAGGTACATATGCTGAAGTAGTGGAAGATAAGAACTGGCGTGTAGCCATGGATGAAGAAATGAATGCCTTGGCTGAAAATAAGACATGGGATCTTGTGCCATTGCCTGAAGGAAAAAAGACCATTGGCTGCAAATGGGTCTAAAAAATCAAATGCAAGTCGGATGGCAGTGTGGAAAGGTACAAATCCAGGCTGGTTGCTAAGGGATATGCCCAACAGTATGGACTTAATTATGAGGAAACATTCAGCCATGTTGCCAAGATGGCAACCATACACACTGTGATTGCTTTGGCTACTGCTAGAGGATGGAAATTACAGCAGAAGGATGTGAAGAATGCCTTTCTTAATGGTGACTTAGAAGAGGATGTCTATATGGTTCATCCAAAAGGGTATGTTCACCCTGATTTTCAGCATTATGTATGCAAGCTGAAAAATGCACTGTACAAGCTGAAGCAGGATCCGAGAGCTTGGCATGCTAGGATCAGTAACTACTTGCAGAGGTTGGGATTTACTATTGGTAGAGCTAATCACAGCCTATTTACAAAGAAGACTGACAATGGCTGGTAGTGCTGGTCATATATGTTGATGATTTGATAATCATTGGTAATGATGACTTGGACATACAACATGTAATGAAGATGCTGAAATCTAAATTTCACATGAAAGATCTAGGTAAATTGAAGTATTTTTTGGGTATTGAGGTAATTAAGGCTGAAAATGGTTTATGGCTAATGCAGAAACATTATGCCATGGAAATGCTGAAAAAGTATGGCATGCCTAAATGCAAACCATTGGATACACCCCTTGATCAGAATGTCAAGTTGGACATTAGCACTGGAGCTGAAATTCAGGATGTGACTATGTACAGGTAGATGGTTGGAAGTCTGATCTACTTGACCATCACTAGGCCACATTTGAGTTATGCAGTTGGGCTCATAAGTCAGTTTATGCAAAAGCCCAGGAAGCCACATTTGGATGCTGTTAGGTGGATTATGAGATATGTTAAGTCCACTGTAGATTATGGGTTGTTCTATATGAGAGATAAGCCCTTGAAACTGGTTGGATACATAGGATGCTCATATGATCGCAGATCTACGAGTGGTTATGCTTTTGGCTTTGGAAGTGGCATGATCAGCTGGAGCAGTAAGAAGCAACCAACAGTTGCATTGTCTAGTACTGAGGCAGAGTACAGGGGTGCTGCATTGGCAGCATGTGAGATTTCATGGCTACTCAAGCTTATGGCTGATTTGGATATTCAGGTGGATGCTCTAGTGATTTTATTATGTGACAATCTCAGAAGTGTACTCCTGGCAACGAATCCAGTATACCATGCCAAGACAAAACACATAGAGGTACACTACCATTTTATAAGAGAGATGATTCATATAGGGAGAGTAGATCTTATGCATGTGAAGACTGATGAACAGATTGCATATATATTTACCAAGTCTTTAGGTAAAGATAAGTTTAGTAGTTTTAGACAGCTACTTGGAATTCATCAGATGATTTGAGCTTGAGGGGGAGTGTTAGAATATCAAGCTCATATTATTCTCATGTTAGTATGTATGACCAACATTAGCCTTGTCCAGCTGTATCAATAAGTGTGGGATATTAAATAAGTCGGTGATCTTAGACCCAGTGTGAATGGTCCTACAGACCTTAGTACTATTGTATACACTTATGTTATGTGTGTGGTTGTGAGATAATGAATGGAAGAAGAAGAGAGCATGCTTGCTCTTCACCATGCCTCTGCCTCTCTCAATCTCTATAGGTCCTCTGTTTAGGCTCTGATTCAAAGCTCCTGCTGCTGAGACTTGGGGTTGTTGATTCCAGTTGGTAGGATTCCACTGTTGTTGAGTCACCATTGGAGGAATTTTTTGAGGCCACTTCTATTGTGGTTAGAGACCTATTCTCCACCACTATCAAATCTCAAGCATGAGATGTAGCAAGCCAATTCTTTCTCCACATGTCTCTTGAAGTCCTAAAAAGTATCCATGACATCACTCTTGTGCTTCATCACACATACAACCATGTGTATCTACTAAAGTCATCTATGAATGACACATAGTAACGTGATCCCCCAAGAGATGCATTCTGTAAGGGTCCCCATACATCAGAATGTACAAGCTATAATGGTCTAGTAGTAGTGCTTACATGCCTCATAAATGGAAGCCTTGATTTCTTCCCAAATTGACATGATTGACATACATGTCCCAATTCTGCATGCTTGAACTTAGGGAGTCCAAGTACAACTTGCTTATGTTGCATATTCTTGAACTTTTGAACATTTACATGACCAATCCTTTTATGCCATATCTCAATGTCCCTTATTGCAACATTGTCATGTGAATACATAGCAACATTCAATGCTAGAATTTTCATATCCAATGTAAATATCCTGCCATTTCTTTCTCCTTTAGCAATGAGTTTACATCCTTGACCATACTCTTCAATGTAGCATCCATCTCTATTGAATCTAACTTGTAGATTATGTTCAACCATTTGTCCCACAGAAAGTAAGTTTTTGGTTATGGAGGTACATATAACACATCATAGAGACTCTTTTTCCTATCACCATGCATCATCAAGGGAACAGTACATGTATGCATAATGTCATGATGCGTATCATCCCCTATGCAAACATATCCATGAGCACCTTCCACCAATGTGTCAAACCACTCTCCATGAGGAGTCATGTGGTTAGATGCCCCTGAGTCTATATACCATACACTATCTGCTTTTCCTTGTATATGCAACCTTTTCATCACATGTTGCATAGCAAACAACCTGTCATCCTCCTGTATACCACTAGAAGAAGCATAATTACCATGTTGCTTCCCTCTTGCTCTCTGATCATTCTTCTTCTTGTAGAAATCCTTAGCCACATGCCCGTATTTGTCACAATAATGTCAATTCTTATTTGCATTTGATTGTTGTCCATGACTCATTTGAGGTTGCTACCAAGTGCCTCTTCTTCTAGGTGAATAAACTCCTCTTCCACGAGCATTTGAGGCACCTCTATTTGCTTGAGACTACCTATTTTTCCATCCAGTAGCTTGTTGTCCACAGGCTGCATATGCATTTCTAGCACCTCTTCCTCTAAAATTTGATCTTCCTCTTCCACCTCTACCCCTTTGATTAGAGTAAAAGGCATTGTCTGTGTTGTTTTTAGACCCACTAGAACTTGTATTGAGTCCAAGTTTCACTTATTCATGCAACAGAAGTGCTAGAAGTTCATCAAAGTCAAGCTGCTCATGACGCACTGAAATGGAAGTATCAAACTACTTATACTCTTGTCCAAGTCCATGGAGAGTAGTAGCCACCAAAATATCATCGTCAACTTCAGCTCCAATTGAGCCTAGTTGTGTTGCAATGGATCTGATCTCACTGGCATAGTCTTCAATAGACTTTCCATTCCTAGATATGTGGTTGAATTTTTGCTTCAGTTGTGTCTTTATCAATGTTCTATGGATCATTAAAATTGGTCCTCTGTTATGGTCTTGTCTGATGAAGGCCCTCCACAGGATAGACCTCCAACACGGGATCAGTTAAAGGCACATGGGACTTGGTTGGAAAAATCCAGCAAGGTTTTGCATTGGCTGTCATTATGTGTGTCTGACACAAAGGCTATGCAATTTGCAAATTGTACTTCCCCAAAAGCTGCTTGGGACTTATTGATAAAGAATTATGGGCATGTCACTCATGCGATAAAGACACAACTGAAGCAAAAATTCAACCACATATCTAGGAATGGAAAGTCTATTGAAGACTATGTCAGTGAGATCAGATCCATTGCAACACAACTAGGCTCAATTGGAGCTGAAGTTGACGATGATGATTTGGTGGCTACTACTCTCCATGGACTTGGACAAGAGTATAAGTAGTTTGATACTTCCATTTCAGTGCGTCATGAGCAGCTTGACTTTGATGAACTTCTAGCACTTCTGTTGCATGAATAAGTGAAACTTGGACTCAATACAAGTTCTCTTTGTAGAAGAAGTCTAGGAAAGTATATCAATGTTATATGGATCATTAAAATTGGTCCTCTGTTATGGTCTTGTCTGATGAAGGCCCTCCACAGGATATTATAGATGATAGTGTCATGATCTTTTGTGTATGGCCTTGCAACTACCCCCTCAGCATCTACTATAATCAGTACATGAGCTAATGTACTCCCTTCATTGACCTTAGTAGTAGCTGGGCTCTCATCTACTCTGCACATCAATTTCTCAGTATTCAAGATTCTTCTTCCTCCTCTGATTGTCGAGAAGGAACCTTGTCTCAAAAGTTCAATTATGTTCCAATCCTTCTAACAGATATATACATTGACCCTTCTATAAAGCTAGCTGCTCGCCAAGAAGTTCTTCTCCCACTTTCAGCTTTCTAACATCTTTTCTTGAGCTGTTCCTTCTTTATCCTCTTTTGGCAATCAGCACTATGATTGTTGACTTTGTGATCCCAAAGAGACAGAAATGTTTGAAGAGGACATGAAACATAAGCCAATTGCTGACCGAAATATGGAAGTGAAAGGCATATGCCTGCTTTTAAAAAAACTCACGAAGCCATGGCACCACATTGAAGAGCCAACCTAGTATCTTCTGCTGTTAAGACACCCTTATGCTGTTAAGGCCTCCTTCACCAAAATAATTGACTTAATTACCGCAACAACTCGTAGATGCTGAATCTATTCACAACAACTCATGGTTATTTATCCCTTTTCAACTATATTTCAAAATATGCAAGTTACGCGATGCAGTCGATGGAGCCTTCGCCCAAGAAAGGAGTTTATTCTCGAGCCTCTTCTCTCTCTCTCTCTCCCTTTCTCTCTATGTTTCCCCTTCCCTCTCCCTCTCTCTCTCTCTCTCTCTCTCTCTCAAGTCTGGCAACAGGGGGAAAAAAAGAAAACAGCATGTGTATTCTTTTAGGGGGGGATTATATAGGGGGGAGAAGGGTATTATTGGGGAGAAGGCATCGTGGTAAGGAGGCCTTAGCTCCACTCTATGGCCTTAGTGCTAATTTCCATGCAACGTAACGAGAGGGTTAGTGGGGGTTTGTCTTCGTCTACTTGCCTTCTCTCAATGTTGACTTGGAGTTTCACTCCCAACACCATATTGGGGAATATGGGAATTTCCAATAAGTTTGGGACATGTGGTCAAATCTTTGGATTTGTCATAACTTGAATACTATAACTCCAAATCAAGCGCTCTATAGCTCAATAGATTCCATTTTTCAACCGCTTTCCAATGATAGGTCACATCGTATGGTTTTGAGAAACTTATGGGCATGTTATCTGGGTGCCACCTTTCTAGTATTCAAAAAATGGGAATTAGGAGATTCCCAAACTCACTAATATTGTGTTTCCCCATGTCATCGTCATCTCCACCTATGTCAACACTTAGTTTAATTCCCCCTCCTTCTCATAGTTCAACTCCCCCTCCCTCTGCCAACCGACGGTGTTGATAGGGGGAATGCAATAATAGCATTTCATTAACAAAATTTCATTTTTATTTCTTAAAAGAAAACGTGGAAATCTGACGGCGACGACGGCAGATTATTTTGATAAAAAAAGGGGGGGAAATCTATTGGCAACAGTGGATGATGTCGGAGTGTTACGTCCTTCCTCTCTTAAGGAATCAAGATGTCCTCATCGCGAAGGGAATTGGGGGTATTGTTGGTTGAGAGTACTCTCCTCAATCCATGTGGCATCTTCTTCTGGATAGTCCTTCCACTAGATGAGGTACTCTTTAAGGGTTCTACTCCTCAATCTCTTTTTTCGAATGTCTAGGATTCTATCTAGCTAGAGCTCAAGGACTCCTTGGCTTGGCATGAAAACTTGTTGCTAAAACTTGTTGATCATTGAGTACATGGGTAGGATTGGATACATATTTCTTTAGTAGGCTAACATGGAATACATTGTGCACCTTTATGTTCTCAGGGAGTTGGAGTTTGTAGGCATTGGGTTGTTAAAATATGCGGGATCTAGAGCATGGCAGATGTGGAAGCTATGGAGGTTGAAAGAGGAAAAAGAAACTCATGAAGAAATTGAACTTGACAAGGACAAATTGTTACACAAGTGAATTAGGTTCCAAGATTGAGACTTGGACTCATAAACAGAATCTTGTGTATTGATAGTGACATGACACTTTACTGGAAAGAAAAGAGTATTGTCATTGCATTAGAAAAAGAGTGCAAGTACAATGCTTTATAGGAATTGAGTGGTGGCACTTTCTCCTAATGTGCATATGGGATTCCGGTCCTAAGCCCTTACTACTTCTCACAAAGGGACTGAAGTAGGTGTGATTGCAAATATCTCAACACCCCTCCTCAATCACAACCAAAAGTACAAAGCATATAGAGGCTTTAGTGAAAGCAACACCTGCAAAGTATGGGCACACCATAAACATGGCAAAACACTAGAGGCTGTCGCAAAAAAGGCTAAGTGTGGGTACCAAAAACATGATGGATATCCAGAGGTTGTAGCAGGGGCCTCACAAAGTATACAGAGGCTGTAGTACAAGGTTAACTGAGGAGTCTACAAGTTTATGTTTGAGGCATTAGGGCTAGGAAATACAAAACTAAAAAAGTCTATCTGAATAGAAGGACTGATCAGGTTTGTCCTTCTAATGGTGGTCTTCTTCTTCTTCTTCTTCCTTCACTCTGTTTTCTTCTTCTTCTTTGACTGCAACTAGATAGGCCTTTTGGGACCTCTTTCTGGCATGGTAGAACTTCTCCGTGTGTCTGGTCCTTTGGCAGAAGTCACAGAAGAGCTGATCTTTCTTACCTTTGTACGTGTTGCCAACATATAATGCATGTTCATCTCTAGAGGTGCTTGGTTCTTCCTTAGTTTTTAGCTTATTTTTCTCCTCTAACAGTGATGCCTGGATATCAACAATGTCAGGGTTTGGCATATTAATTAGAGTTGTTGATACATTATTATATTTAGGAGGCAAACTCTTAAGTAGAACACCGATGCAAACATCTCCTTCCATTTTAATGTTGATTCCTACATGTTGGGTTAGAAGTCCTTCCATGTAATTTAGATGCGTGGAAAGTGATGTGTTGGACTTCATTTCAATTCTGAAAAACTCTATCAAGAGACCATACTTTGATGATTTAGACTGTGGATGGAACAAAGTGTCAAGTCTCTTCCATGTATCTTGTGAGGTCTCATAGTTATCCACACGGTGGATATAGCTATCGTCTAGCTTCAATTTGATAATGGCATGAGCCTTATCATCGTTCTTTTGCCAAGTGATAGCAAGATCCACATCATGAGGCTTCTTTTTCTTTTCCAGTGGTAATGGCCCAGAGGTCCTTCTTCATCAGGATGAGTTTGATGCAGGTCTGCCAGGTATGAAACTTGGCTCCTTTGAAACGGAGAGTTGCAAAATCTTTGCCCATGTTAAACTTATAGAAACAACAGAAAATCAACTTCAGAGTTATCAAATTTAAGCAGCAGAAGAGTTGGTTGGGATGTGTCAAAAAACACAAGTGCTTAGAGCACTAAAATGAGTGTCAATAGATATTATGTTTCTTCCTTAAATCTTCCAAATCTGCAAAATCCTTCAAGATATTTCAGATCCAAATCTTTCGCTTCTTGATTTGATGTTGGGACCTTCAAACCTGAGTGACAATGGGTTGTTCTAGGTGGCAGGAGAGAGAAAATGATGAGATTTTTGAGCTTGATGAAGTTTGGCTATGGCTTCCTGGATTAGGGTTTTGACCCAACCATGGTTTTTTCCTGATTGTGGGAGCTATACTTGATCATTTTTTAAAAAATTTATATGAGCATGAAGCTTACTTCAAGGGCTATCATTGCCCTATAATGGCAACTGACATCGTGCTGCGTAGAGATGGATTAGAGCCTTTAATCAGCACGGGCGCAAATTCTAACAATGTGACGAATCTTCAGCAATGTTGAAGCATAGATGGACCAATGTCATAGTGTGATGTGCCACAAAGGAGCATCTAACATTGAGGAAGATTTTTCTAGAAGAAGGTTCATGAAGATATACTCTATATTTAGAGATCCAGCTCCTCTAAGGTGGGTATGTCTTGCAGGCTACAGATTGAGGTTATGGCAGCAACTGACAGAAGTGACAATGTTGAGCTCCAAGTGGGGCAATCTCAGGATCTTATGCGATGCAGAGAACCATTAGTAGCGGGAGAACACTTCTCTAGATGGAAGCTTGGTAAGATTTGACCGGTAGAGGAAGTTATGAGAGCTTCAAGGAAGCAGGGTACTGCTGGCCCACAAGGTCAAGTGGAGAAGAAGGAGTGGGAGATGAGGTCTTGGACTTGTCCTAAGCTGAACTGAGCTCAAGTTGAGCTAGATGAGAGTAGAATGAAGGTGGAGCAACAGTGCCATGCCTGGCTGAGCTCTGATACCATGTTAAAATACGCAGGATCTAGAGCATGGCAGATGTAGAAGCTATGGAGGTTGAAAGAGGAAAAAGGAACTCATGAAGACATTGAACTTGACAAGGACAAATTGTTACACAAGTGAATTAGGTTCCAAGATTGAGACTTGGACTCATAAACACAATCTTGTGTATTGAGAGTGACATGACACTTTACTGGAAAGAAAATAGTTCTATCGTTGCATTAGAAAAAGAGTGCAAGTACAATGCTTTATAGGAATTGAGTGGTGGCACTTTCTCTTGTTGTGTATATGGGATTCTGGTTCTAAGCCCTTACTGCTTCTCACAAAGGGATTGAAGTAGGTGTGATTGCAAATATCTCAACATGGGTCTTAGGCACTTGAGGATCTTGTAGGGTCTGCAATACCTTGGAGTCAATTTCTTAAATTCTCCCAACAATAAGGAGCTCTTTTTGGGTCATACCCAAATAAAAACCATGTCCCCTTCTTTGAAGAGTCACTCTTATCTTTTTAGATCCGCATAGGCTTTCTGCCTATCCTTGGCAGGTCTAATGTCTTGTCTGATGGCCTTGACTTGCTCATCCATCTCCTCAAGCATTTTCTTATAAGCTTCTACCCTCAAGGTATGATCGGAAATGTTTAATAGAGTACGGAAATCATGCCCATATAATGCTTGAAAAGGTGTCATTTGAATGCTTTGTTGGTAGGAAGCATTATAGGCGAACTCTACCAATGGTAGATATTGGATCCATTTCCTAGGTTCGCGACAACAATATTCCCTAAGAATGTCTTCAATGACTTGGTTGACTCTCTCCGTTTGGCCATCAGTTTGAGGGTGATAGGATGTATTGAAATAGAGTTGAGTCCCAATGGCCTCAAATATCCCTTTCCATAAATGAGATGTGAAGAGGGAATCATAGTCACTAACGATCCTTCTAGGCAACCCATGGAGTCTAAATATCTCCTTGACAAATAGTCTCGCAATATTTGAAGCTTTATAGATTGTCTTAACTGGAATGAGGTGTGCAACCTTGGTGAGCATATCTACTATAACCATAATGGAATAGTACCCTCCTTGAATTGGTAACCCAACAACAAATTCCATGCTGATAAATTTTCACTTCCTTTGGGGAATGTCAAGAGGTTGCAACTTCACAGGCATCTTGACATGTTCTGCCTTAATGTGCTGGCAAGACAAACATTCCGTGACATATTTGAGCACGTCTCCTTTAAGCCTTTCCCAATGGTAACTTTTCCTGACCGTGTTGAGGGTCTTGACGTATCTGGGATGGCCTGAAAAGGGGAGTCATGTGCTTCCCAAAGTATTTTCTGTTTGAGTTTCTTGCTTGAGAGTATGCATAATCTTGTCTTGAAATAGGCCAATCCCTCATTGACTGAAAATTATTAGTACTTGACCTTAAGTTTAGGATCTTGGTTCTTTTTCAAAATCTCCTTCATCATCTTCAGATATTCTGGGTCATGGCTAGCTTCCTCCTTTGCTAATTCAAGGATAGGGTTGCTAGTCATTGACACCATGGTTGCCAATGATCTTGCTGTCAAGGGTTCCTCCATAATAAGAGAGTTGAGGAATGCTTTGTGACTTAAGGAATCGGTGACTACATTCTCTTTACCAGGATGATACTTGATCTCAAAGTCATATTCTTGTAGAACCTCAATCCAATGACATTGCCTCATATTGAGGTCAGTCTGGGTGAAGATCCATTTAAGGTTCTTATGGTTTGTGACCAAAGAGAACTTGTTACCAAGCAGATAGTGTCACCAAAGCTTGAGATCATGAATAATTGTTAGTAGATCCAAGTCATGGGTAGCATAATTTCTTTCATGGGTCTTTAGCTTCCTTGAAGAATACACTATAGGATGACCTTTTTGCATTAGTACAAAACCTAGTGAAAGTGAATTAGCATCCGTGACAACTTTAAATTCCTTGCTCAAGTCAGGGAGTTTCAGAATCAGTGTTGCCACTAAGCTATGCTTGAGTTGATCCAAACTTGATTGTTCAGTGGGAGTCCACACTATGGTAACCTGCGTTTTCAACAAATTTATGAGGGGTGCTGCGATTAAGGTGTAGTCCTTAATGAAGATCCTGTACCAACCTGTTAATCCAAGAAAGCTATGCACTTCTTTAATAATAGTTGGTGAAGTCCACTCTTGGACATCCTTGACTTTTGCAGGATCTACAGAGATTCCTTCATTTGACACAATAAATCCAATGTATCCAATCTGCCTCTTGAGGAAGGCACACTTTTTCTTCTTAGCATAGAGCTTATGAGTTCTCATGGTCTCAAGGATGATGCAAACTTGGGATTCATGATCCTCCTCTTCCTTGGAATAAACCAAGGTATCATCAAAGAAGACAAGTACAAAATCATCAAGATATGGTCTAAAAATGTCCTGCATTAGCATGTTAAAGGTGGCAGGGTGTTGATCAATCTAAAAGGCATTACTATGAATTCGAAATGACCATATCTTGTGTTGAATGCCGTCTTAGGAATATCCTCTTCTATGACGCAAGTCTAGTAGTATCCTGACCTTAAATCAATCTTGGAAAAGATTTTTGCTCGCTGCAATTGGTCAAGTTATTCATCTATCCTTGGGATAGGATATTTATTCTTAATGGTTACTTGGTTCAAGCCTCTATAATCAATGCAAAGGCGAAGTGTACCATCATTCTTCTTTTGGAACAAGACTGGAGCTCCCCGAGAAGAACTGTTGGGGCATATGTACCCTTGTTCCAATAGCTGTTTGAGTTGTTCCTTTAACTCAATAGCTTCAGGAATGGACATCTGGTAGGGACTTTTTGCGATTGGTGTAGCTCCTGGTGTTAGCTTAATTTCATGATCCACTTCCCTAGGTGGTGGTAATTTAGTCAACTCTTGTGGAAACACATCCTCATACTCTTTTAGCCAAGATGGTTCTTCATTGGTGTCCTCTATATGTTCCAGTTTGTTTAGCTTGATTAGGTAGATGAGTAATCCTTTCCTTATCCCTTGAACTATTCATGTTGCTTGTAATATCCCCCCCGTGCCCCTGTGCCTTTCCCCATGCAAACCCCCCCCTCTCTTAAGAAATTTTTTAAAAATTAATTCAATTTTTTTTACTCTCCCCCTATCGACTGCATGGTGGGGAGAGAGAGAGTGAGTGAGTGAGTGAGTGAGTGAGTGAGTGAGTGAGCAATGATTAGAGGGGGGACATGCAACCCCCCAGGTGGGAGGGGTGGCGGCCGTTAATAGCCATCTCCCCCCCCCCCCCCCCATACCTCCCTCCCTCCCCCATTATAAGGGGACAGTGCCTCCCCTCCGCGACAGCAAGCAGCGACTCCCCATCGTCACAGACGCAGCCCCCCTTCCTCGCCTTCAACAGCGCTCCCCCCCCCTCTGGCCGTGAAGGAGAAGAAGAAGAGGGAGAGAGAGGAGAAGAAGAAGAAGAAGAAGAAGAAGAAAAAAAAAGAAGAGGGAGAAGGAGAAGAAGAAGGAGAAGAAGAGAAGAAGAAGAAGAAGAAGAAGAGGGAGAAGGAGAAGGAGAAGAAGGAGGAGGAGAAGAAGGAGGAGAAGAAGGAGAAGAAGAAGGAGAAGAAAAGGGAAAGAAGAGAAGAAGAAGAAGAAAAAGAAGAGGGAGAAGGAGAAGAAGAGGGAGAGAGGAGAAAAAGAGAAGAAGAAGAAGAGGGACAGAGAGAGGAGAAGGAGAGAAGAGGAAGAAGAAGAGGGAGAGAAGAGAAGAAGAGGGAGAGAAGAGAAGGAGAGAAGAAGAAGAAGAGGGAGAGAGAGAAGGAGAAGAAGAGAAGAAGGAGAAGGAGAGAGAGGGAGAGGGAGAGGGAGAGTGGGAAGGTGGATGAGAGAGAGAGGAGGGATAATCATAAGGAGAAAGGTAGAGGGAGAGAGAGAGAGAGAGAGAAGGGAGAAGGAGGTTGAGAAAATTGGAACTGAAGAAGATCTTGGCACAGTTCTCCACAATGGCACCAAAGTCGAGTATTGCAACGAGTCTCGATCATAAGTGGAGCCAGAGACATGAGAGATGCAGACGGAGAGGCAAGCATCAACTATGCCCCTACTCCTGCGAATCAAGTCCAGGTTCCTCAAACTCTTGTTCTTTTTAGATGTTAATATCATCACACTTAGAATCTGTAGACTCATTAATGTTGCGCATAGCTTGCCATAGGAGTTGAAACAATAGGACAATGTTAGCCTTGATCAAATCAGGATCAAGGAGAAGACCACTTAGATCATTTAAAGGATCTAGAAGGTATTTGTTAAATTGATCTTGTGAAGCCCTAACCCAAGGGGGAGAGCGAACTTTATGGTAGTTGATTTATGCTAAGCATGTTGCTTGGAACTGTTGAAATGGTTTTAACGAAGGTTGATCTTGTTAAAGATGGAAAAAGTGATTGCTAGGTAGAGTGGTTACTTGCTAGATTAGGAAAGGATGATTTCCTAGTTAAAGGATGTTAGGCTGGTTGTTTCAGCTTGATTGTTTCCGAAATGATACTTAAGGATTGGTTGTGGTTTTGGATGAATATCCAAGTGATTATATTTTCATGGCAAGAACTGTAAGGATAAATTTCCATGGGAACAAAAGGGATGTTTTCCCTAGTAAATGTTGTTCCGCATCAGGTATGTTGATGGAACCCGCAGCGAGAGGTCTCTTCGTGGAAATTACTTGGCATAGGAGGACGCTTGGGTGCTGGGGGGGGCTTTGGCCATAAATCCCAATGCCTCCGAACCCTATACAAGTGTTCTACGTGACTCGAGATGGGATCTCAAGGCCTTGATACTAGTTACAAGGCAGAATCTTGGTAGGATAAACCTTCACGTTTTTATTTTCGGGATATGGAAGGATTATTTCTGCAAAGGTAGAAAGGGATGCTTAAGTCTCCTGTATGGGCGGGAGACAAACATTAATCTGAAGATAAGTTAAGGAAGTGTTTGATCTTGTTTATCCTATCTTCGTGTATGTGCCCTAAATTATGTAAAGGAACCTATGATTAATGGCTTAATTAAGGAAGCTCCTTCTATGTGTCAAACATAATGTGGTAGGTAATTAGATAACTAAAACAACCACCGAGGAAAGCGTGGTGGATGTGACCGTTGGGTCCATCCTACGGCAAGGTGGTCTCGGTTAGCCGAGAGCTTTCTTCAATGGAATTTATTTGACGCGAATGTTAGATAGACAAGGACCTTAGAACTTGTAAGTTAAAAACCTGATTCATGTTGTTTTAGGGGAGCGGAATGGGACTATGCCTTACGGGCAGAGAGGTTGAGCGATGCATCCCTCTCGTTTCCCAAAGAGAACCAAGTGCAGTATGAGTCTACTTTGGTCCAGTTGTATCTGCACAAAGTGGAGCGGTTGTTGCAGATAGACTCTAGAAGGCTGTTAGGAAGACCCGACTATAACGAACCTAGACTTCAGGTCGATCCTAGTGGGAACAGCCAGATAAGTTTCGTTGCGAGGTAGACTCGAGAGACCCTAGTTGGCAAACCTCGTGTCATTCCTTGGGAATGCCAGGTGGTGTCTTCTAGATATATCTCTCGATGGACTGCTAAGGCGTGTCCCGCAATTTGAGGAGCCGGCACGTTACAGTTGGTATCAGAGCAAAAACGTTAAAGGTTTGAGTGTTGCATGATTAAAATTGCGCAACAGATGCATGGTGGGTCTTAACCCACATGTCATAAGCCCCACTAGTGCTTGTCTTCCCTAGTTTCTTCTCAAGATGAGGACATCTCAATTCCTCTAAGGGGTAGAGGATGTAATATCCCCCCGTGCCCCCGTGCCTTTCCCCATGCGAACCCCTCTCCCTTAAGAATTTTTTTTTTAATTAATTCAATTTTTTTTACTCTCCCCCTACCAACTGCATGGCGGGGAGAGAGAGTGTGTGTGAGTAATGATTAGAGGGGGGCATGCAGTCCCCCAGGTGGGAGGGGTGGCAGCCGTTAATAGCTGTCTCCGCCCCCCATACCTCCCTCCCTCCCCCATTATAAGGGGACAATGCCCCCCCTCCGCGACAGCAGGCAGCAGCCCCCCATCATCACGGACGCAACCCCCCTTCCTCGCCTTTAGCAGCATTTTGCCCCTCCTCATGATTACAGCCCTCCACCCCCCCTTAGCTGTGAAGAAGAAGAAGAAGAAGAAGAAGAAGAAGAAGAAGAAGAAGAAGAAGAAGAAGAAGAAGAAGAAGAAGAGGGAGAAGGAGAAGAAGAAGGAGAAGGAGAAGGAGAAGAAGAGAAGAAGAAGAAGAAAAAGAAGAGGGAGAAGGAGAAGAAGGAGGAGGAGAAGAAGAGGGAGAGAAGAGAAGAAGAAGAAAAAAAAAGAAGAGGGAGAAGGAGAAGAAGGAGGAGGAGAAGAACGAGAAGAAGAGGGGGAGAGAGAGGAGAAGGAGAGAAGAGGAAGAAGAAGAGGAAGAGAAGAGAAGAAGAAGAAGAGGAAGAAGAGGGAGAGAGAGAAGGAGAAGAAGAGAAGAACAAGAAGGAGAGAGAGGGAGAGGGAGAGTGGGAAAGTGGATGAGAGAGAGAGGAGGGATAATCATAGGGAGAAAGGTAGAGGAAGAGAGAGAGAGAGAGAGAAGGGAGAAGGAGGTTGAGAAAAGTGGAGCTGAAGAAGAAGAAGTTCCTGGTAGAGTTCTCCACGATGGCACCAAAGCCAAGTATTGCTACGAGTTTCGATCATAAGTGGAGCCAGAGACACAAGAGATGCAAACGGAGAGGCAAGCATCAACTATGCCCCTACTCCTACGAATCAAGTCCAGGTTTCTCAAACTCTTGTTCTCGATCTCTAGATGTTTATATCATCACACTTAAAATCTGTAGACTCATTAATGTTGCTCATAGCTTGCCATAGGAGTTGAAACAATAGGACAATGTTAGCCTTGATCAAATCAGGATCAAGGGAAAGACCACTTAGATCATTTAAAGGATCTAGAAGGTATTTGTTAAATTGACCTTGCGAAGCCCTAACCCAAGGGGGAGAGCGAACTTTATGGTAGTTGATTTATGCTAAGCATGTTGCTTGGAACTGTTGAAATGGTTTTAACGAAGGTTGATCTTCTTAAAGATGGAAAAAGTGATTGCTAGGTAAAGTGGTTACTTGATGGATTAGGAAAGGATGATTTCCTAGTTAAAGGATGTTAGGCTGGTTGTTTTAGATTGATTGTTTCTGAAAGGATACTTAAGGATTTGTTGTGGTTTTGGATGAATATCCAAGTGATTATATTTTCATGGCGGGAACTGTAAGGATAAATTTCCATGGGAACAAAAGGGATGTTTTCCCTAGTAAATGTTATTAGGTTGGTTGCTTCAGCTATGGATGATTTCCTAAAGGGATAATTAAGGAAGGATAGCGCTAGCTACCCCCCGCAAACCGCCAAACCCTAACCAAGGGGGTTATGAATCCGCGTTGGGTATGTGGACCGAACCCGCCGCGAGAGGTCTCTCCATGGAAATTACTTGGCATAGGAGGACGCTTGGGTGCCAGGGGGGGCTCTATTCGTAAGTCCCAATGCCTCCGGACCCTACACAAGTGTTCTATATGACTCGAGATGGGATCTCGAGGGCTTGATACTAGTTACAAGGCAGAATCTTGGTAGGATAAACCTTCGGGTTTTTATTTCCGGGATACGGAAGGATTATTTCTGCGGAGGCAGAAAGGGACACTTAATTCTCTTATATGGGCGGGAGACAAACATTAATCTAAAGATAAGTTAAGGAAGTGTTTGATCTTGTTTATCTTGTCTTCGTGTCTCTGCCCTAAATTATGTAAAGGAACCTGTGATTAATGGGTTAATTAAGGAAGATGCTTTCATGTGTCAAACATAATGTGGTAGGTAATTAGATAACTAAAACAACCCCCAAGGGAAGCATGGTGGATGTGACCGTCGGGTCCATCCTACGGCAGGGTGGTCTCGGTTAGCCGAGATCTTTCCTCAATGGAATTTATTTGACGCAAATGTTAGATAGACAAGGACCTTAGAACTTGTAAGTTAAAAACCTGATTCATGCCGTTTTAGGGGACCGGAATGGGACTATGCCTTACGGGTAGAGAGGTTGAGCGATGCATCCCTCTCGTTTCCCATTCTCTTTAAACCAAATGCGGTATGAGTCCGCTTTGGTCCAGTTGTATCTACGCAAAGTGGAGCATTGCAGACCAACACTAGAAGGCTGTTAGGAAGACCCGACTATAAGGAACCCGAACTTCAGGTCGATCCTAGTGGGAATGGCTAGATAAGTTCTGTTGTAAGGTAGACTTGAGAGACCCTAGTTGGCAAACCCCGTGTCATTCCTTGGGAGTGCCGGGTGGCGTCTTATAAATGTATCTCTCGATGGACTACTAAGACCTGTCCCGCGATTTGAGGAGCGGGCACATTACATTGCCTTAGCTAACCAGATCTTTGGTTTACTTGCTTCTCCTTGTGTTGTAACTAGCTCACCCTTAGGATTCAGAAAGGAGACTTGTCCTTTCTCACAATGAATGTGAGCATCATTGGGGACTAGCCAATCCATCCTGAGTAGGCACTCATGGATTCCTAAATTCATTACCCTGAACTTAATAGATGTGGGCTCATTTCTGAGTAAGAATTCTACCTTAGCAATTTGTCTAGTGTAAGTGATTTCTTGTCCATTTGCTAGTTTGACAAGCAAACAGGGTGCAGCTACAGTGGCTATCCCTAACCTTCTCGCACAAGGCGGTGAAATGAAAGAATGAGCACTGCCACAATC
Source organism: Lygodium microphyllum (assembly GCF_053477565.2). Classification (NCBI taxonomy): domain Eukaryota; kingdom Viridiplantae; phylum Streptophyta; class Polypodiopsida; order Schizaeales; family Lygodiaceae; genus Lygodium; species Lygodium microphyllum. The sequence continues at coordinate 112,442,271 of NC_141164.1, forward strand.
AATTAGGGTTTTAAATTTCTTACCTTGGTAATCCGATGGTGTTTGGATAACCAAAAATTAGTGTCTTGGTCCCTTTTTATGGAGAGTGGCATGAATGGATGCCCTCTCAATCTTTGTTTCCATGGATGGGTCTTCTTCTTCCTTGATTCCCTTAGTGGAGATATTGGAAGTTTTTGCCCTTTCCATTACTACACGATCGTGGCCACCGACCGCGGCCACGGGTAGCTCTGGCATGGCCACTGAATGTTCCTTGGCGATGATTTCCGCCAAGTTTGGGACATTCCCTTTTGAAGTGTCCACGTTCATTATAGTGAAAACATCGCATGCTTTAATCACTTCTTTGGGTGGGGACAAAGTCACTGATCGCATTTTCCCTCGGCTTCTTAGTGTTCACTTCTCTCGCAAGTCAAGTGTAAACTAAGTCTATTTACCATTCTGAAATAGTTGTGAGCATCGGATGTAATGTGGCAAATAGTCGTTCTTCTTGTGGATATGACATTCGAGTTTTCTTGTGTTAGCTTCAAGATTTACCATATTTTGAAAATGATATTCCCAAGAGTATTTTGGACCCTTTGCAACTGGTTATTGGGATAGAGACTAAAAGAGTATGTTGACTCTAAGTCAAAATATGGTCGTAAAGAAAACTTGACCTATTTGTGACTAGAGTCCTAGTTGAGTCTAGCTAAATCTTGGCTTCACTTATCATGCAGGATTTCATTTTCCAAACCAGCCCTTGCAATTAAGCTTGACATTTCACATGCGAATCTTAAATCTACATTTTTATATGTATCCCTATTATGCGATGCAACTAAGGCTATTCATGATGCCATGCAAATCTAGATGCAAGTCTTTCGTGAGTTGACAATGCAAAGCAGGATTCCCAATCATGAAAATTCCTTCTAATGCATTCATGCAATTCATAAGGCGTGACCTAAATATTTAAATGTGAGTGTGCATGAGTTCATTGTAAATGCGAGTTAATTCACTACAATAGTCTACGGGATGCCATTGACCTATACTGAATATTTATGTACACCGGCAATCTATGATGCATTTGCGAAAGTTCAAACCTAATACTTGACTTAATTACAGCGACAACCCGTAGATGCTTAATCTATTCACGACAACTCATGGTTATTAAGTCTTTTTCAACTACCTTTCAAAATATGCAAGTTACTCGATGCAAGGTATGACTTCTACCTAATGATGTCCATGCTTAAATATTTTATTTCAATTACTAGACATAGTAGCGGTACCTGGTTTTGGAGTGTCGAGCTAGCATTCACGCTCGATAACCTGTTCGTGTTGATGGTGGCATCTTTACCTGATCCTTCTCCGGTAGTCGCGGCTTTTCCAGTTACTTGGGAGAGTTTATGCTTTGGGGCCATTTCGGAACTGGAATGCGACCTTCATTTCTCTTGAAGGACTCCTTGGTGCGGATTCCCTACGCCTTGTCTTGACTTTCACGTTCTCCTTGTTAATTAGAGGCAGTCAATGGAGAGGTTACGAGGATCGCAATGGGGAGAGGGGATACTCAAGCCTTCACCCAAGAAAGCAATTGGTTCTTAAGCCTCTCTCTCTCTCTCTCTCTCTCTCTCTCTCTCTCTCTCTCTCAAGTTTGGCAACAAGGAGGAAAAAAGAGAATAGCGTGTGTATTCTTTTAGGGGGGGATTATATAGGGGGGAGAAGGGTATTATTGGGGAGAAGCCATCATGGTAAGGAGGCCTTAGCTCCACTCTATGGCCTTACTGCTCGTCGCCATGCAACATAACGGGAGGGTTAGTGGGGGTTTGTTGTCGTCTACTTGCCTTATCTCAGTGTTGACTTGGAGTTCCACTTCCACTGTCGTCGTCATCTCCACCTATTTCAACACTTAGTTTAACTCCCCCTCCTGCTCATAGTTCGACTCCCCCTCCCTCCGCCAACCAATGGCGTTGAAATGCAATAATAGAGTTTCATTAACAAATTTTCATTTTTACTTCGTAAAAGAAAAGGTGGAAATCTGACGGTGACGATGACATATTATTTCGATTAAAAAAAAGGGGAAATATGTTGGCGACAGCGGACGACGTCGGAATGTTACAATAATTGAAGGTTGTGAGTGATGTGGTAAGATTATCAAGGCTAATGGCTCTCTCTTGAAGTCAATATAGTTCAATAACATAGCTTTTGACGGAAGTTTATTTCCAATAGCTACTTGGCCTAGAATTTCTAAAAGGATACACGATAAGGGAGTGTAGAGCTCATAGGACGTATGGGATATACATTCCTTTGAACTAGAATGATCTTGATTCTGTGTGGGTGTAAATCTCACTAGCAAGAAAATAATATAACAACCTATTGAGAATATCTAAAAGAATCAAAGAAGAGTGACCCATGCTATAAAGATTGATTTTTAATGGAGGTTTGAAGGAGATGAAAGTATAAATTAAGTTCTATAAAGCTAAAGCACGAGGTTTCACAGAGGAATGGTTGTTGGCTTAAGCAACTAGAGATATACAGAAGGTGACTAGTTGAATATCACCTCATCATTTGGGGTTTGGCATATAATCATACCCTATGCTCTAATCAACATATTGGGAGTGAATCGTCTATAAAGCTATGCGTCTAACTATACCCAAACAACCTAATCTCTTCACAAAAGCAATTGAGGTTATCATAAAGTGTGTAGGACCATTGAAAGATTGGAGACTAGTGTAATAGTTGTATCTAAGCTGAATCAAAAGTTTTTGAGAGCCTAATGGCCCTCTTTGAATGTTAATACTCGTTAATAGAAACATGACTCATAATTTTCTTGAGAACATATTCAAGGGTTTGGATCTAAGTTTTTTAATGCGAAGGCATTTTCAAGCTAGGACAAATTGTTTTTGCAAAAAGCTAGATTTGAATGCTCGTAAATATGAACTCAAAGTAGCCAAGCTAGGCTCCATACCCGTGTTCATAGTCATGAGCTAAGACTAGCGGAGCTAGCCTCTTGAACCTAAGTGTATTAATTATTAATTGTGTGTAATTATCTTCTTATGTTAAATTGGATCGAGTGGGGGGCTCCACATTGCACAATTCACATGTAGCAATGTTTGACGCGCATTAGTTTGCATAATCATGAGAAAAAACGTATGGTGGAGCTGGTGATACGAGGAGAACATGGTGGCCAGTGGCCAATCTTTTAAGCGTTAAACAAAGGTCAACGAGTGTTAAGAGGTGTTGTTGCCAGTTGGGGTGAAGGGTAATCCTCCGTATTATTGCGTGTTAGATTATGTCACGAGATAGAGTTCCAAAATCCCGCGTTTCTATCGACATCTCTGACGAGGGGCGCAAGGAGCGAGGGGGGCAAGGAACGCGCAGCTCAAGAGGCCACGCCACGGCTGCTTATTAGCTGCTACGAGCCACGTCGTGTGGATCAGAGAACAATCATGGCATGGCGATTGCTTGTCCACAGAGAGAGAGAGAGGGAGTGTGTGTGTGTTGTGTGTGTGTGTGTGTGTCAGTCAGTCAGTCGTGATTATTAATCTGTACTCATTATATTAGAGCTTATCTAAAAGCTTATCCGTCAACCCTTAGCTGAGGCCTTTCGTGATTGGCCAGCATCGATGTGGGAGACGCCAATTCGATCGATTCTTTTCTGGTTTAAAAATGACTGAATTTGTTGAATGTAAGCCGGTGTCTTCCTCATCGATTCTCGTGTTCACTACATGCAAGACCATCTCTCCGATCGAGGTCCTTCATGTCTGTTCAATCGACAGCATCCTCACTTGCCGGCACATGGGGCCTCCTCCCCCCCCCCCTTTGAATAATGCTTGATAATCATGGACTCCCCGTGTGTTAAATGTGAACCTTTTGATTCAAACCTAAAGGCTGCCTTCAAAGGCATCTCCTTTTTTGACCAGCCACCTAGCAAGAGAGAGCCGTTTTAGTAAGTTGCCCTTCCTCATGCATGGTTCCTAACATATGTCCTCTCATCATCCTGGTAGTAGTAGGGCATCTCCTTTTACCTTTTGAAGCTTACACAACGGACCCCATGTGAGATTTCAAGTGAGTGGCTAGGTAGTCTCAAGATCTCACTTTTAGGAACACATGGGCCTTAGGGTTATGCCCAACTCCTTGAATGACCATGATTCCATAGTTTCGAACCAACAACAATCAAAAAGCTTGGTCTACCTAGACTTTGATTAGAGGATCATGAGGGTAGGTTGGCACAAGCAAATGGTGAAAACAAATGAACCACTCGGACCCACTTGGACCGTAAGGAACAAGGCCTTTTAACTGTAATTTGAATTTTCAATCCAAACTAATGGTCAAGCTTTGAAATCGAGATGCCACGACAAGGAAGAAGACATACGACTTCAATAGGGCTCTTAAAGGAAGAAGGAATAGGACTTCAATAGGGTTCCTAAATGTGGTGAATAGTAAATTCCCACATAGTGAGGGTTTTTGTCAAGCCTTGTGGGGCACCAAAACAATTGACACTTTTTTGCACTTTACCTTTTCGAAAACCTAGAAAAATGGCAATTATTCTAAGTGAAACTTTTGTTCATACCTCTTGTCAGTTATGAGTAGATTTGATGCATTTGGTTGGTGAGGAAGACCCCACTCTAAAAGACAGCTAGAGTGGATTGATTGTTGGGAGAAATGAGATACTAGTGTCCTCTTGGGCCTAGGCACAACTAGTGATAGACAATGCACATGTGACATGGCATGGTCGTTCCTCTTGTGCTCAAATGGAGAGGCAAATGGTTGTTCCTCTTTTACTTGAGTAGATAGGCAAGTGAGGGTTTCTCTAGTTTGGAGACATCATACCTTGTTGGTGCTTTAGCAGGGAATTCAAAATGACAAAACATGACTTGTATACCTTTTTAGTAGTAGGCTTGGGTGTGTGGTTTCTAGTGGTTTACAAGTAGTACACTACATTGACCCTCTATAAAAAGGAGTATAATCCTCTATTTGGCTAAAACACGAAACAAATTGATATATACACGCGGCATCGATACTCATAAGGCTTGGCTTACTCTCAAACATTTCACAACCTCATGGGCATGGATTGGGGTAAAGGGGTGAGTTATGTCGTATGGCCTTCAATGGTGTGCCAATTTTTGAGCAATAGTAATACTTAGAACGACTCAACATGCTTAATAGCACAAGTTTATAATTGAGATGGTAAGCCAAACTTAGGGTTGAAACTTCTTATGAGCTTAGATGTTAGTTGAGACTAGTCCTTAATGTGTGTATTGAAGGGCAGTTGCATATTATTTGGTTAGTGGTCTATAATTTGATCATTGTGCCTTAGAGATGCCTCTCAATTTGTCTACAAAACAAGTTGATAATTACTTTACATGTGCCCCTTAAGACCTTGTATATATCCATAAAGGTAAGCTTGCATGTTTTGCGATGTCAAGCGGCCCAATTGTAATTTTACAAATGCTACAAAATTGGCCCCTTACGCATGTTTTTTTCCATGAAACTTTTCACTCAAAGAGTTGATAGGATGTTCAACAAGTCCTCATGTTTGGGAAGGGAACTTGACATATATCAAATTACATGTACTTTGAATATATCTTTCTTAGCCAAAAGGCTAATAAAAGCATCTTTGTGTATGTTTTTGGTACGAGCCCATACTTTTGAGAGTAGAAGGTGGTAATTCCTAGTGCTTAAAATCCGGTTTTTATGCCAAAAGTTTGTCTAGGGGGATGGATCACTATGGACATGGACACTAGGTTTAATGTTAAGAAGCTAGAATGTGCTTCTATGAAAGAACATTGCCTTGACCCTAACACATGGAGGGTAGGGGAACCCATAAGCTTGTTCTCGTCTTTGTTTTTTCTTTCATTTGGGTGGGGGGACTAAGGGAAAGCAATGTAAGTAGGGTAAGTGGTGGGCGCAATGGTCAGGGCTGTCGGGGAGGGAGGGAGAAAGGAGGCGTCAAACGCGGCAGCCTGACCCCCCTCCCGGGTATCGCTCCCCTCCTCCCCAATCACTGTTCCTGCCTGGGCTGTCTCCCTCCCCTCTCTCTACTTTTCCCCCATTATTGTTATCATTATTACTACGCCTTGAACATAATCTGTCTCACTAAGCTGCTCTAGCCTCTCAATGCCCGTCCCAAAACACACTCTCTCTCTACGTATAAATACGCAATAAATCCCTCGTCTTAGCAATCAGGCAATCACAAATTCATCATCACCTCTCTCTCTCTCTCTCTCTCTCTCTCTCTCTCTCTCTGTTTTTTTACATTCTACCATCGCCATGTTTACACGAAGAAACTGCAGGATTGCGCATGGGTCCCCGCAGCACACCACCAGCTTGCCCATTATATTGCCAAGCAGTCCCTCTCTGCTTGACACAAGCAAACCGCCTGCAGCTGTCATGGCCTCTCACATGCCAGCTACCTTCATCAAGGCCATAATTCCAGGAGCAGATAATCATCAGCATCACCAATATGGCACAAACAAAACCGGCTCATCATGCTTCCTAGCGCCTGCTGCTCGTGTTCGTCCCCCCTGCATTTGGTGGCTTCTCCGGAGACTTAAGAGGAAGTGCAGGGTAGCAATCCGAGCTTGCCACATTAGGTGTATCAAGATTAGAGGGGGGATCAGAGCAGCAGCTGGTCGAAGCAGTCGAATTATAAGATCAGTAAAATTAAGGAGGCAATCATCAGCCACTAGCTGCCAAGACCGGCGCACTACCGCCAGAGCGAGCTACGCTGCCCAATACTGCAGTGTTCGCAGCTCCTGCACAACCCCCGACGCCATAGCCGACTGCATTGAGTTCATAAAAAGATCTCAGTCCAGCTCTTAATTGATTTGCCACAGGCTTTCTTTCTTATAATATAGCCAGCGCCCGTGCAGCCAAGCCATTTTCTTCTACCCAATGTGGAGTCATAACTACACCCTAGGGGTGATCAATGATCATACCATCAATGAGCTTGGCCCCCATAAGTCGTCACATACACCGGAGGCCAAGAGGAACTTTTAGCCCCTTCATTTCATCATCATGAGAGGCAGCCACCCCCCAAAGGCCATTCCTGCTAAGGTAACCCATGCATGGCCCAAACCAACATTGTGGAAATGTGAAAGGGCCCAAACGCATACCAGGGTTGTCATTGGGCACTTCAAGATTGCTTAAGTTCATGCACATATCACTCAACCAAACGCCAGGCAGATAAAAGCAATGGCGCTTCTCGGGCTTTGAGGTGCATGACTCCCACCAAAGACGTATAAGGGTAGCTAAGAAAGAGGTTTAAGATTGATTATCTCTTTCTTAAGATCCATAAGGGTGCACAAAGCTTTCTCTAATCTTGACATACCCTCATTCAAGGGGCTATGGCTGCAAAACCCCTCCCCTCAAAAGGCTTCAACATATTTCAATAAAAAACCCACACAATATGGTCGATAGTCCCAATACTTCAAGAAGGACATATTTGAATGTAAACACTATTGATTTGCGATTCTACCTGAAACTCAACCCTTTTGCCTTTGTTAAATTTTCATATCAAGGAACTTCTCAAGAGTAATTTGCAATTTGACTATTACTATACATGTAGTATAGGTTGCTCTTATACTTCATTTTTGTTGTTAGTTAATAGTACACCCATGATGAGTCCAATCATTCAAGGAGTCAGAGTGTTGTTATTTGACTCTTTACCAACTAAAACTGCCTTTTGAAGTCTTTAGTTATAAAGTTTCTATAGTGAATTTCCTGATCCCTATTAAATTTTGCATGTGGGGAATGTGCCCATTTTCTTGCACATGCAAAGTGCTACCCTTAAGATAAATTGCAAAACTTTATGACCAACCTTTGCAGAAGCTTTTTTAATTCATAAACAAGTTATTCATCACATAAAAATGAGAAATCAAATGGAACCTATAGTACAAGCTCATACCTCCAAGCACTCCCCACAAAGTAATATAGACTTTTGTACTATGAAGACTTCAAAGTGGTTGTCGCAATAACTGTTTTAACAATACCTAAATAGTTATGGGAGTAAGTCACATAAAGTTGAGGCTTATGAAAACGTGAACTACTAATGTATGGAGCAACCTAACACGCCTAGAAAATTAAATACCAAGGTTAATTACTCAAGGACCAAGTATTGGCCAAACTTTTATTCTCAAAAAATAAAGGCGCGTAACTTCACTACTAACCTTCTCTCCCTTTTATGTGTACAAACAGACACACATGCATACACATAGACACATATGTGCATGTCCATTAAATTAGTTAGGGAGTCAAGCGTGGACCAACCATTTATATCTTAGAATTTAAGGCTCTAGACCTAGATATTTGACCTTTCTTGTCTTTGAATACACCCTTATATAATATTATTAGTGCATGGAGACGTGCTTGCGTGTGTGCGTGCGTGTCCTTGCTTATGGGTCTCTTCTCCTCAACTTTCAACTTCTCTAAGTTCCTCAAACTCTTCCTCCTCATTATTGTCTCATCTCTCCTCCCCAATCAACACTTTGATTTTGCAAAATTAAACTTCACAATATTCAAAAGTAGAATGTTAAACGAAAGTTACATTTGGCCACATGAAAATATTACCACCAATATAAATTGAATATTTTGGAAGGATTAGTTATTTTGGATTGCATGATATTTTTTAAACCACCATTATCCACAATATACAATTATTGCAATGGTATTACTAACTTCTAAGAGTTAGACTCTCTCCCATGCGAATTGGAAAAATCCTTAAAGTTAGTTAGGATGACCCACAACAAGTGAGGTTGTGGGTACTTAGCTTCTAAATTCACTTTAAGGCAAGTCAATTTGATTAAGTTAAGGTATGTGTAGGTATTAAAAGGGGTTAGTTAAGTGATCCAAAAGTGGAAAGGGTGCCCAAGTTATGGAGAGAAAACTTTGAATCCCAAATACCTTGAGAAGAGTGAGCGAGTGAATGAGGAACTTACACAAAGAGGCTTCTCTCTTGACTTGCGTTCTTCTCTTCTTGCCCTTCTTCTTCCATAGTTTGGAGGGAGAGAGATGGAGTTGAGGTGAGGTTGGGATAACTCTTTTTCTTCTCTACATTTCATATTTCTGTTGGAGTGCTTGAGGACTAGATTGGTTGGAATGGAGTGGAGGAGTAGATTGATAGCACCATAGTTGTATCATAATGTTCTTATCAAGCCTTCAAAAGCATTCACCTTTCTGACTTACTAGGGATGGTGAGGAGAGAGTAGATCGCTTTGAGAATGGAATATGAGTAGACTATGTCAAAAGCAATTGTGCCCAAGAGCATTGGAACTCCTGAAATAAATTTAGGGATTCCATTCAAGCACCACATATCATATGTGTAGCTCGATATTTTGGTTCTGCTGTTGGGATATGGACATAATTAATCGCTCTAAGGTGCTTGCATTTCCATTGTGCAATAGAGTGAGAGGAGAATGAGAGATGAAAAATTGATCACTCAATTTTGCATTGATCCTACCTAAGATTCACATGGATAGAATAGATCAAAGTAAGAGATTGGAATAGAAAGAATTAATTTAAGGTTATGATTTGATTGGTGGAATAGATTAGAGTAGATAAGAATCAATATCTCAAAAAAATCCTTCATAAACAAAAAACACTCTCTAATAACTAGTAGTAGATATGTGAATTGCTTTGATTGATGATTGCTAAATTGTCATGCCTTTTGGTTTGAAGAATGCATTGACCACCTTCTGGAGACTCATGTGTACTATTCTTAAACACATACTAAGATGTTAACTTGAAGTATATGTGGATAACCTCTCTGTCCACTTCATCTTGGAGAAACACCTTGAAGCTTCAATTAGTCTTTGAGTACCTATCTTGGAGTCCCTTCAAGTGTCAATTCTAGGTTAAACATGGCATCATTTTGGGCCATCTAGTATCTACAAATGACATTGGAATAGATACGACAAAGATCAAGGTAATAATGGGTCTTATACTACCCACAAACCATGAAGGCATCCAATTTTTCTTGGACATACTAACTATTATTGTTGCTTTGTGCTAAACTACGATTCCATAACATAGTCTCTATACAAATCGCCAATTGGATAGAGAAATGCTAGGCTTCATATGAGCTCTTGGATTGGACAATCACTTTCCACATACATATCAATGCATCCAAAATTCACAATTGGAGTTGTGTTGTTCTAACTACATGAGCATAATATGAATTTCCTAGTGAGCTTTGCTATACCATGTAGCTCATCAAAGTTGAACAAATTACTCTAAAATAGAATGGGTAAGATTAGCAACAGTGTACACTATCAAGAATTTTTTACACTATTTGTTTTTTGCTCCTTTCAATTTCTTTGTTAACCATCAAGAACTACTTAATCGGTAAACAGATCGTGCACCATAGGTTGTATTTCTAGATGGCTTCTACTTCTACTAGAATTTAATTTCTCTTTGGTCATAGCTACATTTTCTTGCTGACCACATGTCTCATATCACTAGTGGAGGAGCAGTTGGGGTTGATGATAATCTCCTCAATATCATTTATTTTGCATTCAACAAGAGGATCAACTCTTTAATATAGATCTTATACCCCATTGGGCAAAGGATATCATCCACATCCTAGAAAATGGCTTTCTGAAGGACTAATCCTTCCTAATGTTCTATCAATTTACTGAGACAACGTCATTTATGTTGGGAAAGTGATTTGAGAAAAAGTTTGGGCTTAGGACAACATATTGTATGCACATATAACTCACACATATGCAACTTCTACAAATGTAATGCACTCAAATGCTAGGAGCATTTGAATGGAAGAATAACCTTTTGGGTAAAAGTTGATAGGAGAGAGAGAGAGAGAGATTTTCCAAATAAAACACTTAAGGGACTAAATGCATATTGAGAGGGAAAGGAACATTGAAATGACTCATTTATGAGAGGATGTTAATGATTCCACTACCAAAATGTTGCTAGAAGGAATACTAGTGATGAGGACCAGTGCTCACATAAAATTGTCCTTTGATGTATTTTTTCCAAGTAAGATTCTCAAAAAACCAGTTGAAATTGAAGCTCATCTTGATGAAAACTTGCTACTTTTTTAGCATTTTTGTTTTAAAACCAACTATTTCCCTCCCAAAACCGGCTGAGAGCCTACTCCTTTTTTCATTTGGATGGGAAAAAAGTTTTTTGTGAACACTAATGAGGACCATTGAAGGTAGGGAGATAGAAATGACTTGACATCATTGAATGCATTTCCATCTTGGCCTTTGTGACAAAAGGATAGGCCCACTAGATTCAAGTGATTGGATACTAGCATGTGCACATTGTAGAAATTGGTCAATGTAGCTCATCTAGTAGTTTCAGAAAAAAAAAAGAGAAAACAACTCACTAAACAAATGTTGATTTCATTGGGGAACAAAATCCCCAACTCTTTCAGGGTATATTCATTTATTTCTTAGTGAAAAGTAAACTCCCATTAAATATATAGAGGATTCATTAGATTGAGTCATTTTATTGATCTCCATATAATTTAAACATTTAGATGATAGCATGTGGATGCATACTTGGATACTAACATTCGAAGTCACATTCGAAACTAGCATTCGAATGATGCAAGCACTTGAAAGGTAGGTCACATTTGAATTAAATTGAAAAGCAGAATAGAAAGGGGGGCTCTTTTTAACATTTGTAATTCTATTATTCAAAAGGAAGAAGGAAAGAGGTGGGTCTAGAGAGATATAATATGAGACGAGGTGGGAATAGGAAGTGGATACTAGAGCAACTAGGTTGAAGTAGAAAGAGAAAAGAACTAAGGGAGAGTCTAGCATGATTACAATAATAGATATGTACGTATGACACAAAGGATTGAGGGAGAGAGTGGTATGTTTATCATAATAAATCTATGCACATGTGATAGAGGAACCACCTTCAAAGAATGAGAAAAGTATAGAGAAGAAATTATGAGCACTCCACTAGCTTAGTAATCAAAATAATCCAATTTGAATGGATGCAATCATTTTCCAAATGGACTCAAATGGGAGCCATCATAACATGTTTCCCTCTTTAGCATCTGTATGTTCCTTGAGATGTTCCCATACGATACTACTTTATGCAACCCAAGAGCCCTATCAAATCCTTATAAGCATGTAGTGATCTATCTATATTACAAGCTTTCCTCTTCACCAAAAGTTGAAAGTGAGCTATTTTATTTTTTTTGAAGCCTTTTTTTGAAGCAAGGAAGTAACCTTACAAAAATTCTTTGTGAGCTTGCTATATCATCCCAATTACTTCCGACTATTGGCTCTCCTATATGAATAGATATAGAAGATCTCAATTAATAAGCAATAGGAGATCGGCAAGCAAATGCGCTTTTTCCAATGGGCATTCAAATGGTCTTTTGAATTAATCAAATGCTTGACTCAAGCGCCTTCCTCAAAAAAGTAAAGTGAGTGATTACTTATTTGAATTAAATAAATATTACCACAAGAGGTTCGAATGTGCTTTCAAATGTGTTGATGAAAGGGAACTTCAACATACAATCCCCATATAATGAGCACAATGCCTTTGAAAGGAAATATATATATCCTTGTTGATGCCTAATTGAACAAGTTATGGATCCTATTTTAGGTTGACACATTATCACTCCTATTTTTGCATGACACTCTTTAGAGATTTGAATTGACCCTCTTGGGATTAGTGCCAAGTGATTGAAATGCATTTTCTTTTGACTCAATCATTTGCATATCATGGCAAGCATATCATGAAAACAAATAACACTTTTTCTTCTTGAGTGATTCAATTCAAATGAAATCTCTTTTTTGCATTGCTAGAAGACACTTAGTGCCTATACATATCAAAAAACTATCTAAATAAGATTTTTGTAAATTGATGGATAATTACTCATTAGGGACAATTTTGAGGCCAAAGGACCTGTTGCAAAGAAGCGGAACACATGGCAAATCTAGCGAATCAAACATCTCAACTATTAAATACAAACAACATTATAATACATAAGAGGATTTGAATTACTCAATAGATTGAGAAAGATAAGAGAAAAACGCATGATTGGGCCCAACCTCCCCCATGGCAAAAGCCATGGTTTGCCAATTATATATTATAGTTTTACATGGATATTTGTATTCATATCTTACATATAATTACAAAGAAAGTACAAATCTCAATTGAAATACAGAGTTTTAAGAGTCAAGAGGTATCCTATAACATGCTGCAGTTGCTGCAGAAAATTCTATGCTCTGAATCTTGATGTTTTGACATCACCATCATGTCTAAAGCATGCCAAAACCCCCCAAAACAACTCTTGAAGCTTTGAATTCCGATTTCAGATGAGGGAGAAATGAAAAAACTCAATTTTCACCCTCTTCTCTTATTTTGTGCGTGATTCTTTTGTTGCTTTTATAAAGAAAGCTAGAAAAGCCTTCTAAACTTAACCACATTAAGAAAATAGCAAGGTATTCCATAAAGAAAGCTTATTTCAATAAAAACATATCTTAAATCTCATATTCTAAAATAGTCTAAATTAAAACAAATCAATTAGTAGTACTAAGGACAATGATCTAACTATTACTAAAGAAGTTTAAACTTAAAACTTACAAATAGAGTAATAATTTTAATAATACAATATCATATAAATACATAATATTATATATTATACTTAAGTTAACTAATCATAATTATGAAATTTATGCTTGGACTTACGCTAATGCCTAGTGCTACCCAAAGCCATCGCTACCTGCTCTATACATCAATTGAAGCATTCATAATTATTTATAACTAAAATAAACAAACAATAGTAAATATCTGGCAGTCTTCAGCTGCAAATCAACTTCTCGCGCAAGGAATCCACCTTATGTACGAGGCCCATCAAATAAATATAGTTTTACATAATCCATCGAAAAACCTCACGGAATCCAACGTGGTCTCACAGAATCCACCGTGTAATATGCCTCCTGGCATCAGGACCCTATGAGGATTGGATTAATTCCTCTTAATCGCATTCTAACTAGGTGAATGTACAAAAAGAAGGACACATTTTAGGGCCAAATTTTTTAGTTAGGACATTCAAAATGATGCCACATTTCTTGAGTAATTTGATTAGGGCCTTTGGATGCCCATTTTTCAAGTTCTAAATATGTTTTATTTTTTTACTAAAGATTTTTTAATTCCTTCACTTTTCTAGGCTTTATATATTCTTTATTTTTTTGGTTTATGTTTTTATGTTATTTTTTCTCTTTCTCCTCTCATCACCATTCTTTTTCTTTGTGTTTCTCCACACCATTGAAAGAAGCTTGAGATATCATTTCCATTTGCATCGTTACGGGTTTTAGAAGTCTTACACTTTTTGTGTATCTGGATGCCTTATTGGAAGAAGCAAGTTGTGTGAAGCTATTTGGAAGAATTAATGTGGGAGCTTTCACTCAACCGCCAAGACCCACGGACCGCCTATTGTTTCAAGTGTTCCAAGCCGAGCAGTAATGGCTACCTCTCACATAACAGACGCGCCATCCATATCTACGGGTGTAGTGAGCTTACCTCTATGTCGTTCGAGTTACCTCCTCTCCCGCGCACTCCGGTAGCTCCACGATCCAAGTGCAAGCTTCAAGCAAGCTCCATCCCCAAGCTCCATTGCCGCGAGCAAGACAAGAGAAGAGAAGAGAAGAGAAGAAGAGAGGAGAAGATGGAGAGCTTCTCCTCCTCGGTGCCTCACCCTCACACACTCACTCCCTCACACTCTCACACTCCCTCTCTCAAGCACAAGCTCAAGCAAGCAAGAAGAAGAAGAGGAGAGCTACTTTTGGCTACACACAAGAATGAGCTTCTCATTCACTTTTCAACTTTATATACAAAACCCTAAATCCATTTTGGGCAGTCATCCCCTTTTCCCCTTTTTTACATGGCTGGCCATAGCCTAGGCCCTTTTTCCCATTATCCTTCTCTCTCCCTAGCTTCCTTTCCACTGCCCGTCTACATTTACAAATTGCACGGGTGAGAGCCCGGCGCTCTTTTACAAGATTTCAGGGTGCGCCTTTTTATTTTAAAATGCACCTTTCCCCTTTTGCATTTGCCTTGGACTTTTAAGGTTGCCCTTGTGCTTTTGGCCTTTTCTCCTATTCTTTCTTTAATCGGGCTACCTTTTTTCCGCCTTTGCCCTGCGTCATTTTTATTTCCTTTTGCTTTGCTTTCTTCGTGTTGGGCTTAACATTACCCCCCTCCTAGACGAGTGCCAGTCCCATGGCACTCACCGTCGTAGGTAGCATGCGGAGCTTGCACCGAAGACGTGGGTGGAAGGGACTATTGTGGCTTGCCTTGGAGGAGTTCTGATGTTGGTGCAGATGAAGGTCGTTGGTGGCACTTTGCTGTTCTGATTGGCTGATGATATGATTGTTGTAGGTGGCTATAGGGCTACTCTTTGTTGGGAATGGTCACTCATAGCTGGCACAGGTGTTGTGTTCTTGGGATGCTCATGGTGGGTTCTGATCATGATGATTTTCTAGTGGTCTTGCATGATGAAGTAAAGGACAAGAGTTCAAAGTTGAGTGTTGATGTAGAGGTGACGGTGCGTTCGTTGGAGTCGTTAACACTTGCAATTGGAAAACCTCTCATGTGGTCTCTCCCTAAGGGGTAGTGCTAGTCTTCTTATCGTCCACAAGACATATTTTGATTAGTTTGGAAGGCAGGTCGAACTCTAAGCAAGCCTGGAGTATTGTCCTACACTTGAGGACCCAAACCCTGTATATACTTCGGTGTAGATATTATGTGAGTGCTCGTGCATATTTAGGTATTACTTAGTTAGAAGACTGTCCACCTGGTTCCTTGTATAGAAATGGGTTAGTGAAGCAAGGGGCTAAGTTGATGGAAAATTTTGTCAATGAAGACGGGGAGTACACTTGAAGCTGTTGGGAGCTAGTAGCTACTTGTAGTGCTTGGAACGTATGGTGTACTTTTCCATTGTCTTTCAAGCCTTGCTTACCACTGTTGATTGTAATGGCATTGAGATGGATTGTAAAAGAATTGTGCAAGTGGTTCAGGGTGACAGGTCTAACCATAGGTGAGGCGAGCTCCCTAGGTATGTCCTGCCCTTAATGCGCCCTGAAAAATTATGGGGGACATACAAAGGGCTAGGGGATTAGGGACGGAGCCAGCTGACCAAGGTCACTGGACGTACCTAATTTGAGGACCCCTAGGTGCGGTGATGTGATCGTGTGTGCTCTTTTTTTTTTCTTTTTCTTTCTTTCTTTCTTTCTTTCTTTTTCTCTTCTTTTCTTTTCTTTTCTTTTTTCCTCTTTTTTTTTTGTGGGAAAAGTGAATACAATCACTGCCATACATTGAGACTGTTAGCCTTTCATTTGGATTGAGAAATGTTGGGATTCAAAGGCTATGAAGAATTGATATTACAGAGATGATTGTGTCACCAGCGTTGATGCTAGAGGAACTATTGTTGAGATGAAGAGATACACTTGAGATTTTGCAAACCTCTTTGTAACATGTGAGACATCGAACAATTGAGGTAGCACTTGGAGTGAGCTGTGCATGGACAAGGGCAGAGCATTTTGCGAATTGAATGCTGGATGATGAAGAGATGTTCACCCTTGTTGAGAGCATGGCTCCTGCCCAAACATAGAGTTTGGCCAAGAAGGAGGAGGTAATCTTTGGCCATGCTCAGTTGCAATATGTGCTTTTTCTGCAGAGGTGTCCTTGGGTTCTCATCCAGTGGCGTTTCTGTCATGGCTTTTGTTTCTTGGTATTCCTGTCACTTCCTCCATAATGGTTCTTTGTGGGGTTGGTGGTCTTGTGGTGACTTGGATATTAAATGCTTCTAGACATTAACCTGTGTCATTCTGCATCAACTTGCCACTTCGTGAGAGTACATGCTCGCTTGTGTTACGTACATCGGACCAATGCAATCATGTTAAGACATAATTTTTCAGAATGCTATGATGTCTATTGGGATGCCTATTTCCTTACTTGTTAAGGTCGCATACAGTAATGAGAGGTAAGGGAATGTGTACAAATGGGGATCTTGCCCCTTTACTCATCAAAAACAAAAAGTTATGGCATGATGACTTGTAAAGCTACTTGTACATCATAGGGGCTTAGTTGATAGGTACTAGGCGGGGTGAGTCTGGTTGGCTAGGCGACTGAGGCTGTGCTGGTGAGGGGCTCGTGGGAGGCTGGGCAGGGAACATGTTGGCCGGGATATGAATGGTGTAGTCCCGGGCCGCTACCATTTCCAGAATGTCTTTACACAATTCATTAAATTCTTCCCTATCCCGGGCCGCCTTTTCTGCCCTTGAGCATCTGGTGCCCGAGTGCACGTTGGGGGTTTGTGCCACTAGCGTTGCCACATGCTGCGTGTTTCTTCGAGTCTTGACTTTCCTGGCTCAGGGGTTCTTCGGCCTTCGTCCGGGACGGTGTCGCTTAGGGCCTCGCTTCTTCGCATACCTCTTGAGGGTGGGCACGTAGCGCATCGGCGGAGGGGCGTGTGCTGCATGTTCCCATCGGCAACAACGGAGAGCGTCTTTGCAAGCCAGTTGCCCTAGGCTCTCCATGTTTTCCTTGTAGGGGGACCTGCAAGGTGCAAACCAAGGGTTAGACTTTGATATAGGATACAATTGTTCGCATGGAAGGGATTTTAGTGTGGCTTATCAAGCGCATATGACAAGAAGGGGAGGGGCGAGGCATGCAGTGTTTGTTGTAGAGGGACGGCCCCCATAATGATGTTCGTTTTGCTTCTAGCCATTAGCAGATATTGGCTTATTCTAAGTTGTGTGGACTGGTTGTCATGGAGTGGGATAGGGCACATCCTTGAAAGGATAGACCAAAAAAGGGAAGAAGGTGTATAGAAAGGGACTACACCCTGTCTACACCATCAGAGTTGTTGGTCAAGGCTTCCTATGGCGGTAATGTGGGTTGCATGCCCTTCACTTGGAGGTGGGGACACGGCTTTTAAATGCGTGATGAGAGGAGGACTTGAGAAGCTTAGCCTGTCAGACCCAACTCTTCTCCCTACACTTGACTATCATTGCTTGTGTGTGTTAATATTGTTTATACATGGTGACACACAATTCAGTGTTTATTTATATACATATTTATGAATCCATGTCACTTCACGAGGATAAGAACCAATTGTAGAACTCGAGGTTGTACTGGAGTGTGGCACACGCATCCAGTATTCGTGGCAACTTACTCAATACCGATAGATATTTTGCCACATCGAGTAGCATGGACCCTTATCCGAGTCTACTAGCAATGTGTAACTCCTCCTCAGTGAGAACCTTATCAATCAAAGGGCTCTCTAGGCTAGTTCCAACTAAGTCCGTACCCCGAATGCCAGTTAGCACTCGAAGGGAAGTTGGTGCCACATAGGTTGGGTCTCTTTGAGACCGCCATTTGGCCAATCGCTCCTCAGAGACTGTCATGATCTGAGCCCCTAGTTCGGCCATTGCAACGCGGTTCTCACACCAATGCTGTTCAAATTGACTTCGGCCCTTTGTTAGCCGCTTTAGTTGCTCTATGTCTACGAGATTCGGTAGGCAGAGCACTTCATTGAACGTGACAGTTAAGCGCAGTTCGTCGGCTTCCTCGTCAGAGATGAGTCGCATGCGTTCATGCAGGAGCCTGTCATAGTGCTCGTTAAGATGTTCTTGCTCTTCCCAAGATAAAGGGAAGGGCAAGTAATCTCCAAGCTGCTCCTTGGGGATTATGCCCATGTCCGCAAGGACTTAAACGCGTGCAACCACCTTGAGCTTAGCATCCAACTCAGTTAAGCATTCTGCGACACTTCTATGTTCAATGAGGGCTTGCTCGGTTGCTATATCATGCAA
Source organism: Lygodium microphyllum (assembly GCF_053477565.2). Classification (NCBI taxonomy): domain Eukaryota; kingdom Viridiplantae; phylum Streptophyta; class Polypodiopsida; order Schizaeales; family Lygodiaceae; genus Lygodium; species Lygodium microphyllum. The sequence continues at coordinate 112,461,035 of NC_141164.1, forward strand.
GGTTCTAGGAGTTTGCCTAGGCTTTAGCATAGTTGGGGGTTCAGGCCTGTATGAGCAAGATTGGTCAACGCTAGGATTGCTCATGCTCTTGGGGTTTCCTTTTTTCTCTTGAGGCTTCGTTATTGCATCATGGTTCTCCTCGGGCGTGACTGGTAGGACCTTGTCACCCTGTTGTGATAGTGTTGTATCCACTCTTGATTGATCAATGTGAGTTCTATTGTCAGTGGATAGAGTGTTGCAAGCAACTGTTGATGGCAACGATTGCTTTGGTTTTTCAGAGCACATGAATGTGTCAGAGGGTTCACCGCTATTAGGAGAGGCATTAATGGGTTCATTGGTGGATGGACTCGATGCTTTATTCATCGGCTCTCTGGCGCTCTTCGTCTCAATGTTCTTGGGGTCTACAACCACCTGCAATTGCTGTTGTTTTCGTTGTTTTCTCCTTTGTTTCCTGGTTCGTGAAGGTGCATCTCTCGTCTATTCAGGATTCTGGACTGGGCCAACCGGTGATGTGCTTGGTTGGGCCTCAGCATTTCCCTTCTCTAGTGTGTCCTCATGGGACACAGTCGTGGCCTGCTGAATAGCCTTACCAAGCTGTGAGGGCACAAGTGCCTCCCTTTTCGAGGAGTCCAGCTCTTCAGCCAACTCCCTTGTGTTTAACTCCTCCAACCTAGGCTTTAGGCACTTTGAAAGTGCTGGAGTTGTTGAGGGATTTGGTTGCGACACCTCCTCCACAGGTAAACTACTAAGGACACATTCCACAAGGGGCATTGTCACAACCAAGGGCTGTGACTGCTGTGATTCCTGATTGGAAGTAGTAGCAGCTAGTTTAGTGGACTGGCTACCATTGCTAGGCTGTGGTGTCAAGTCCTTAGGCAGATCAGAAGTGGTCATGACTTTTGTTGTGCTTTGCACATTCACTTGTGTAGGTTGAGCAGCGGCACGAGGCTGCTACTGCCGTGGTTCCCGTGTCCATTTAGGTGAAGAGGATGTAGGAGATTTGGGACTCCTATGTGGGCTTGGCACTGATTGGAGAATTTGCTCGAGGCTATTAGGCGATTGTGCCATTTGTTTTGTTGAGCAATTAGCCATCTCACAAGTAGCGTGGTGCCCCTGGTGCCCCTTATCCTCTTGGGGAATCAAAGGCTCTTTGGGCACTAATGGCTTTTGTGCATGCTCAATGGCTACATATGTCATTTGCTTATTAAGCATGCTAGGTTGAGGCTCTTTCTTTCGAACACTCATATTTGCTTTCTTGCCTCGAGACCTAGAGTTTCTCTTAGATTTCCTCTTGTGCTTCGTTGCTTTTGATGCACTCTGGCCTTCAGTTGATAGAGGTGGTGTAGCAGGGGATTTTAGTACCCAAATCCATCGGTTACCTGCGTAGTACCCTTGAGCACGTAGCAACACTTTGGATATCCATCGCGGCATTGTGCTGACCCTCCATCGATGCATGCGTCTATAAGGCTTGGGCTTCTTTTGGGGTCTTCTACAATATTTGTAAGTCCAAAGCCCGTCCTTGGTATTGTCTCTTGACCTTCTTTTTTCAGGCCTGGCCTCACTCACTGGTTCTCGTTGTTCGACCTGTGCTTGCATCAGTTTTTCTAACAAGTCCTTGCTCTCGTTAGTCGGCTTGACTATTACGTCAGCACCTTCCTTGCCTTTCCCTTGAGGTTTGATGAGGTCACCCTTGCTAAAGGTTGTGACTATCCTCACACCTGGTAGTGTCAGATGTATCCTCTGTGCTACATAGTCGACCTCACACTTGGTCGCCCTTTTGAAGGGTCTTCCTAGGAGGGTTTCTTTCCCGCAACTAGCACTTTTTGGAGAAACGTGAAATAGGATAGGCAAGCTTTCCGTTTCAATTGTCGCAAGGATTTTGCACTTCCCTATGAGTGCTTGTGGGTGTCCCCCATAAGGGATAAGAGTTGCACTAGTCGGTGTGAGCTCTGGTTGGCCTAGTAGAGTCCATGATTCATAGGTCAAGATATTAAAATCTGCTCCTTCATCAATCAGAGCATCGATAGTATGCTCTCTTTTCGCGGTGAGTTTGACCCTAAGATAAGTAGGTGGTACTATATCTTCATATTTCAAGTCTTGGCTTGTAAATTTAAGCCTTCTAACAAATGCCCTTGAGTCCCCACATGCATGACCAGACGTGGATTCTCCACCAATGTCTTGGGTTGTTTGTGCAGTGTTGCTCAAGGTACATCTCTCGTCAAGAGTGTCATGTCTAGTCATCTTGGCATTTGTAGCTTACTGATGTTGCATTTCGCTCTGACTAGACATGGTCTAAACACAATGACTTTGTGTTCTCGTGGTGTGGCCTTTTTGCCCTTGATGGCTAGATTGGCCCATCGATGTTCTAGGGTCTCTGCTTCTCTTTGTTCGGGTATGGGCTTTTGGTTGCTCTTTTGCATGTGAGAATCCATGCTCGTGTAGATCCATTACTACACTAGGGTCCAATTTGGAGGACCTATCACGGCTCATGTTTTCTCTCCAACCTACTCAGGGGAGGTGCGGAGAGGGCAGAGCCCCCTCTGCGGGGGTCTGGGGGGGGCAGTCCCCCCCTGGCCCGCAGTGCCGTTACGGTAAAAGCCATGCACAATTCGGAGGACCATTTATAGCCAAATTTTGAACTACGTGCTCTAAATTTTAGCCCAGTGATGGATCTATGATGTGCCTTTAGCTCTACATAGCCTTTCGGGTCAATCTCGGGGTTTAGATGTGTCAAAATTTGTGTTCTAGGTACCTGTCCGATTTTGACAATTTTCTGTCCGATTCTCAGATGCCCGATTTTCAGGAGTCCGAATATCAGAATCGGACGTCTGATTTTGGGTTGGTCCGATCGGCCTAGTGGTCCGATTTTGGTCACGTCCAATTCTAGCAGTCGGATCGAAAAAGTGATCTGATTTTCAAAGTGGTCCGATTCTGGGAGTCGGATCGGACAGGGTGGTCCGATTCTGGCTGGTCCGATTTCGGATTGGTCTGATTCTGGGTGATCCGATTCTGGACAGTTTGATTCTGGACGGTCCGATTTTGGGTGGTCCGAGTGTCCGAGTGTCCGAGTCGGACGGGGTTGGTCCGATTGGACGACAGTCCGAGTGTCCGAGTCTGAGCGTCTGAGTGGTCCGATTTCCAAAATCGGACAGGTTGGTCCAAGTGGTCCAATCGAACGAACGTCCGATTCTGGGTGGTCCGATTCTGGACTGGTCCGATTCTGGACTGGTCCGATTCTGGGACTCGGACGGCCTGGTCCGACTACGCGGTCAACGGCCCGCGAGTTGCACGCGATGCCTCTAGACTGACGTCTACTACACCGAATCATCCAACGCCTTCCAGATAGGTGCAAGACGCTACAAGGGAATGCCAGACATGCCTGGAACCACTGTGGTGCTCGAATCAAACGGCACTCCAAGGATCTGTGCCCCTATTTCCCTGTTTTAGCCTGTTATACAACAACAGAGAACCCTACTGTTTGTTTCTTTTTCTTTGTTTTTTCCTATCCTAAATGTATCCAAATCACAAAGTAAATACCTACACTACTCCATCTCATAACATAAATCTCAAACAATCAAAAAACCTACTTGCCAAGGAGATCGAATACCATCTTCAACCCCCTCCCTTCCTACCTATCTCAAGCACCAGTTCAGGGAAACCCTTACTTTGATGCTCGATTCCAAGCACGCAAGCGCTTGAGGCTTGAATCCGTAGGTCTTGGCAACGGAACCAAAATGTGGGAGCTTTCACTCAACCGCCAAGACCCATGGACCGCCTATTGTTTCTAGCGTTCCAAGCTGAGCACTAATGGCTACCTCTCACATAACCGACGCGCCATCTATATCTACGGGTGTAGTGAGCTTACCTCCATGCCGTTCGAGTTACCTCCTCTCCCGCGCACTCCGGTAGCTCCATGATCCAAGTGCAAGCTTCAAGCAAGCTCCATCCTCAAGCTCCATTGCCGCGAGCAAGACAAGAGAAGAGAAGAGAAGAGAAGAAGAGAGGAGAAGATGGAGAGCTTCTCCTCCTCGGTCCCTCACCCTCACACACTCACTCCCTCACACTCTCACACTCCCTCTCTCAAGCACAAGCTCAAGCAAGCAAGAAGAAGAAGAAGAAGAAGAAGAAGAGGAGAGCTACTTTTGGCCACACACAAGAATGAGCTTCTCATTCACTTTTCAACTTTATATACAAAACCCTAAATCCCTTTTGGGCGGTCATCCCCTGTTCCCCTTTTTTACATGGCCGGCCATAGCCTAGGCCCTTTTTTCCATTGTCCTTCTATCTCCCTAGCTTCCTTTCCACTGCCCGTCTACATTTACAAATTGCACGGGTGAGAGCCCAGCACTCTTTTACAAGATTTCAGGGTGCACCTTTTTATTTTAAAATGCACCTTTCCCCTTTTGCATTTGCCTTGGACTTTTAAGGTTGCCCTTGCGCTTTTGGCCTTTTCTCCTATTCTTTCTTTAATCGGGCTACCTTTTTTCTGCCTTTGCCCTGCGTCTTTTTTATTTCCTTTTGCTTTGCTTTCTTCGTGCTGGGGTTAACAATTAAGAAGGTTGACAAGGTAATTGGAATGTACAAATTTTTAGGGTTTTAGATGTCATTTTCATGGTGATTAGATTGAAAGAAGTAAGAAAATTGTCAAGGTAATTAGAATGTAAGGTAATTTCTATTTGTGTTTGCACTTGCATTAGTTTAAGCTTCACTCATAACCATACCTTTCAATGTTGTACGTCTTTCATTCTCTTTTGCTTTCAAGAAATATGGATGAATCTCCAATGAAAAAGAAGATTCATATACATATTAGTGTGGAAGAAGAACACTTCACATAGAGAGGAAAGAGTCATAAGAATCTTTTTAAAAGGTTGAAGCTTGAAGATTGATATATGAAGGCAAGAAGTGCATTGATCTATGGGTAAATGAATGATTATATCTAATAGATGCATTAACAAGTCAACCACTCAGATTTTGGATGCTTCATGACATAATTAGGTTTATTAGAGATAAAAAGGATGGTTGGTTGGGGTATTGTAATCTTTTTCAATCTCAATATATAAGCAAGGTTCACAATTTGAGGTAGTTACATTATCATAACTATTCACAAAGTATGTATAATAAGCAAATAGATTGGTTAGGTATTTAACAATCAAGGAGAAAATGGAGAAGCTCAAGGAGAAGAATAAAACACAAAAAAATCCAGTGGCTAAATTGAAAGTCTCATAGAATTCAATTGATTTCTATTGAAACGAATGTATTTTAAAAGCCTTGATAGTTTAGCACCAAAAGCTAGGGGCATTAAAGCAAAGAATAAGAAAGAATATAATAGATAGTGACTTCAAGAGTTTTTATTTTATGAGGCAAAGAGCAAACCAAAACAAACAAAATATGGTAAATTTGCTGTGGGATTTTGCTTCAATCTCTCTATGAAAGGATATGTGGAAGGAGCTAACCAAGGATTTTCAAAACATAGTTGAACCACGGGAAGTTTTAGAAGCATGCAACAATGCTTCAATAAGTAGGCATGGATATGGTGCAATTAACAAGATATAGTAAAGAATTTTAGTAAATATCATCAAAATGGTTTAGTTTTTCTTAGAATATACATGCTTGCAAAAGTGAATTAAAAGCAAAACTTGGCAATCATAAAGCTCACACATGACTACAAGCATGTTAAAGATTCAATGCATATTAAAAAGAGAATGAAAAAATATATGTTGGTTTTTTAGTATAATGAATTCAAAAATAGATGGGTGGATCTAAAGAGCATGCATGTTGCATTGGTATGTGCTTATACTATGACTCTAATGAATATAGAGAGGAGACTTGTATTTGTATTAAAACTAGGCAAGGCACAAATATTAAAACACTAAAATATAAAATGTAAAGTATTGCATACATGAACATGGCTATGCAATAAGCAAGAGATTTGTCATCACGGGCAAAGACTAAAAGTATTCAATCCGAGAATGATCTATAGCGGATAGGTGCATTTCAAGTGCCTAGTGAGAGCCATGAGACCCTCAAATGCCTTTTCAATCACACATGCATCCCAAGCATCATAAAATCACAAGACAAAGGAGACCTACTTGAGGCAATAGACGTTGGGTGATTTGAAGTAGAATGGAATTTCAATGTTGATGTGAAAACCCTAAAATGCATGTTTAGGATTTTTGGTGGAGCAACAATACCACACACATGCTTGAATTGTATGGATGGAATGACCTCCTCCAGTTGCTTTGACACAAGAAGCATAGGGATCGTCCCATCAAGGGACAAAACAAGTAGTCAAGCTAGGACTTTGAATAGTGAAGGAAGGCATTTACAAAATATTTCCCTTCAAGAATTGAAAGATACAAATTGGGAGGCCATCCTTGAAACACCATTGGAAAGAGTATGTAATGGTATATTATATGCAAAGATTTGTATTCTTGGTAAGCTTCTAAGTTTGCATTTAGATTATGTGTACTCTATCCAGCCTACATCACTTTTAGACACTTACATCAAGAAATGTGAAGAACTCCTTTCAATAATAGGCTTTCATAGTGAGCCACGCGCAACTTTAAAAGGATATACAACAATCAAGAAAATCAGATGATATATTAGTCCCTATATCAATGGAAGGGGAAAAGGCTATAAAATTTCTCTCCAACTTTGATAATATTAAAAAATTACAATATGGGAATATTGAAAAGAATTGTGTAAATGTACACCCAATGTGGCAAGTGACCCTTTATAGTAGCAAATGATCATATGAAGATTTGGATGAAGCTCAATAACTTAGTAGCAACTTTGTGGTAAAGCATAAATAGTGCAAGCTATTACTTAGACTTTAAGAAGGCTATAAAAAGTTTGATGAAAGCAATAGTTAATGCTTAGGCAAAGAAAGACAACACATTTTACTTGGTAAGTATACTCCTTGAGAACATTATTTCACAAGTTCAGTTTTTTGTGGACATGATGAGTTCCTCTTTTTGTGAACACATTTTGCTAAAGCATGGAATGCACTTTTTTGATAGCGATGGACCATTGTCCATATGGAATATAGAAGGCATGGAGAAGTCTCACTATCAAGAAAAACATTCTACTTCAGAACAACTGTAAGACATGGTGGTGGAATAAGAAAAAAAAATTTGTTATGTGAAAAAACAAGGTCCTCTACGAGCTGCTTAGTTGTACGCCCCCCCTCAAAGAGAAATCTACCAATTTCAAGGTGGTAACACTTAAAAGAACATATGAAACACTTGACATTTTGCCACTCACATCAATCCGAAGGATATACTTCTGTAAATACAAGACAAGTAGCTACATAGATATCATGAAATTTCTCATTCTCAATGAGTTGCAAATACTTACTGTTTGCAATGTTTCGTTGAAAGGGCACAGTGGGCGCAATATGTATTTGTTTTTGCATGAATACATGTTTTACAAACGCCTCTATTACAAGGTGAGAATCAACACTCTTTTGTCTAAGAGCTAAAATTTTACCCTTCCAGTGCTCTGATACATTTGCGATTGCAAATGCTTTCACCCTGAAAGCTCCCTTCATACTTGGACACATATGTACCCAAGACGAGCAATGATATGTATCAGTGATCCAATTCCCGTCTTCATCTTTTCTGTTACATACTTCTATCAAGATAATGCGTGTTCTTCTCTCAAGCATTATAACCTAGGCATTAGATGTAAAGAAGTATGTATTAAATCCTAAATAATAAGCATTTTAAGTCTGTCTAGTAATCACCAATATGCCATACAAATCAACATGGCATTAAGAGATGTTTACACTATTGTAAACAGACATAAACATCGATATCAAAATGCATGTGGATATATACATCGACACAAAGTATAGATTCAATTTCAAGGCATCACTTTAATCATTCCATTTACATGAAATATAATGAAAAGAATAGCACAAGAATACTCAGAGAATTTTACCAAAATAAATTTTATTATAATGAATAGGAGTCTTATTTGACTCAATACATTGTATGAAACATGGGTATTATAGAGTAGTTGTTACTACAAGGATAGCAGCCACATGGCATGCAAATCTTAATAGGCACATTGGATTGACACTTGAGATATTCTATGACTCAACACATTGTGCGTTATATGGATGATATGATACAAGAGTTTCATGGATCATTGCCAATTGGCATGGAGATCCGAATGGACACATAGTGGTACACAGATCGGTCACAGTATGCTCACGTAGTGAATCTCGGAAGGTCCCCAAGAACAATGAACTCTACCTTTTTGCACAAATTACAATGTAAAAAGCATGAACGACAAGAGCAAGAGACCAATTGGGTTCAATCTCCCCCCATGCCTTCTGTGAGCGCTTCACAAAGCATGTATTTTATGTATATTTCCATCTTCATGCTCAATAATAGCCCAATTTACAAAAATATGGCAAGCTTTTAGCTTTTCAGTTTGCTTTTACAAAAAATAGGAAATAAAGCTAATGGACGGTGCCCATAGAGTCTGGCACGCCCAACACAATGTCCCAAATAGAAATAACATATCCGTGCGCATAGGCGCATACAAAATAATAATCAATAATCGATGCCTCAATAGACATAACAAAATATAGGCGTGACGCCTATCAAAATATAATCCATAGGTCGAATACTCGCTAGACTCCAATGCTTTCCTCCGCCACTGCTGCTATCTCTACACATCAACTGAAGCATTCACAATCGTTAGTAAAATAATACAATTAAACTGACAAAAGTGAATACCTAGCAGTCTTCAGCTACATAAATAAATCAACTGGTTAGAAATAAATCCTAACCTTAATTTATTACGAGTGCGCACTCTAAACTCATAAACGTTTATTAATTTAATATGCATTTTACGGAATCACCCGCTATGGAATCACCCATGTACACACTAAATTAATGAAACGCCTGAAAAGGACAGGCGTCCCCATCAACTTCTCGCACAAAGAATCCACTTTGTGTATGAGCCCCGGTCATCAAAGTTTACGGAATCCACCGTAAAACCTTAGGGAATCCACCGTGGAATATGCCTCCTGGCATCATACCCCTGGGGTGGGAGGCATATTCCACGGTGGATTCCGTGAGGTTTTACAGTGGATTCCGTAAACTTTGATGGCCGGGGCTCATACACAAAGTGGATTCTTTGAATGACAATTTGCTGCGAGATGTCCAGGCTGGTGGCATTTATAGCATACTATTGGCTTGGCTTTGGTTACATTATTTGCAATGGCTGGAAGTCTAGGTACATTTGGATTTGCTTGTGGAATAGGCTTAGGATTTGGATTGACATTGGATGGTAATGCAGGTGGTTTAGCCCAATTCTTGCGGAAAGATGATGAAGAGAAACGACCTGGATTAAATCTTCAAAAATTGGAATTGAATTGTTTAGATCCATAATTACCATTGGCTTGGAATTGCTGTGGTCGTCTATCTCTACTGCGTAACTTATCTTCAGTGTCGTGAGCTAGTGAAATGGCGTCTTCAAGGGTAGCAGGCTTGAACATGTTCACTTCAGCGTAGTAATGTCCAAGAAGTCCAGACATATACTTCCGCTTATGTGTCGTCTCTGGTACGTCTTCAAGCATGTGTAGCTGTAAGAGTGCATTCCAAAAACGCTCTGTATATTGAGGTATAGGCTCACGATCCCGTTGTTGAAGTAGATCCCATTGCTTGATAGCCTTCTCATGAAATTGCGGTGGAAGGAAATTCTGCATGAACTTCTTCTTGAATTCTTCCCAAGTAGCAGGACATTCTATGCTCTTGCGTACTACAGTCCACCAAAGTGATGCTCTGTCTACCAAATGATTAGTAACACACTTGATTTTATCTTTTTCTGGATAGGTTTTCTCATGGAAATAGTCATCAAACTGACTAATGAATGATAAAACAGTCTTTCCTTCTCATATGCCATTGAAAGTGCGAAATTTGAAACTTCGTTTACTTATCTTTGATTCCTTGCGAATGGTTTGAGCTTCAAGAGTGGCGTCGATGGTACGTCAAATCAAATCTTCAGCTTGAGGTTCTTCTTTGTCAGTAGAGGCTCTTTGTAATTTTGTCAATTGTACTTGCAATGCTTGCCTAGCCCTTCGTTCTTCTTCCAATTGCATCATGATTAGGTCCAGCTTTTGCTCCATGGTAGGCTCAGGTAGGTCGTCTTCAGCCATAGGATCATCTATATGTGGTTCCGTCATCCTGTAAAACTCAAAAGACCTTTCTCACTCAAAATCAGGTTAGCGGGATGAGCGTAGCTCAAGTTCGGGGTTACAAGGCTATGTGTTTTTTTTTTTTGTATTTCTTTCTCAATCTTTAAAAAATCTGCGATATCTCCTTCTTCGTATGCTGAAAATACTTCAGCGAACCTGCGTATGGGTAGAATACCTTGCCACGAACTTTGCGGTTCGGAGTTTCTACGCAAGAACAGCCCTTCTAGGAGTTTTGAGCATAAGTCAGTTCTGACTCCAGTTTACTAGTCTGACTTGCAGAGTTGCAGACTTAGGTGACTTGCAAAGTTGCAGACTTAGCCGACTTAGTGAACTTGCAGGACTTGATCACGGTTGATTTACAGAACTTTATTTTTGGAGTGCAGGACCCAGAGTTTGTTGACTTGCTTGTCTTGTCTAACTTGATTAAGCTTAAGGAATTAAGCTTAATAGATTAAGCTTAATAAGGGAGGCTTAATGGAGCAGCAACGGCGCAAATCGTGGGGAGGGGGGCCGTTTTCTTAACGTCGTGAGATTTTCAGACCTCCTCTTACACCACGATGACGATTTTTGTGAAGCTTGTAAAGTTACTTAAGCTTTTAAGCTTTAATACTAAGCTTTTGAAGAAGTTAGATATGGAGGTTCTTACTGTATATCCACGACTTGTTTATGGAGATGAGAGAGTGGTCCTCTGCCTGTACAGCCTGGTCCTTCGCGATCTGATAGTAGAAACAGGGGTTCTTGATCGCCAGAAGTCTGCATGTATCAACGGTTCGCGACGAGATTGACCATAGAGCCCGATCGTTCCAGGAGCTCCGCCTTCGCACGAGATGGGTAGTGATTGGAAGCTCTTGATCTCAGCTCCGCTCTGATACCACTGGTGCGCAGATCGGTCACAGTATGCTCACCTAGTGAATCCCGGAATGTCCCCAAGAACAATGAACTCTACCTTTTTGCACAAATTACAATGTAAAAAGCATGAACGACAAGAGCAAGAGACCAATTGGGTTCAATCTCCCCCCATGCCTTCTGTGAGCGCTTCACAAAGCATGTATTTTATGTATATTTCCATCTTCATGCTCAATAATAGCCCAATTTACAAAAATATGGCAAGCTTTTAGCTTTTGAGCTTACTTTTACAAAAAATAGGAAATAAAGCTAATGGACGGTGCCCATAGAGTCTGGCACGCCCAACACAATGTCCCAAATAGAAATAACATATCCGTGCGCATAGGCGCATACAAAATAATAATCAATAATCGATGCCTCAATAGACATAACAAAATATAAGTGTGACGCCTATCAAAATATAATCCATAGGTCGAATACTCGCTAGACTCCAATGCTTTCCTTCGCCACTGCTGCTATCTCTACACATCAACTGAAGCATTCACAATCGTTAGTAAAATAATACAATTAAACCGACAAAAGTGAATACCTAGCAGTCTTAGCTACATAAACAAATCAACTGGTTAGAAATAAATCCTAACCTTAATTTATTACGAGTGCGCACTCTAAACTCATAAGCGTTTATTAATTTAATATGCATTTTGCGGAATCACCCACTATGGAATCACCCATGTACACACTAAATTAATGAAACGCCTGAAAAGGACAGGCGTCCCCATCAACTTCTCGCACAAAGAATCCACTTTGTGTATGAGCCCCGGTCATCAAAGTTTACTGAATCCACCGTAAAACCTCACGGAATCCACCGTGGAATATGTCTCCTGGCATCACATAGGACCAATAAAGTAGAGGATTTTTGAACCGTCGACCTCCAGCAAATCCATATCATCCAGCACAAAGGAATCACTTACCACATCAAAATAGTCAATCGAGAATTATGTCCTTCACCTAAACCTTGTACAATACCTCCATGTGCAAAACAATACATGCATGAATCCCTTTTAACAAAAAATATCCAAATGACTGCATGAATAGAAGCAACACAAAATAGGTCCAATTTACCAATAAGCTTATTTCCTGAAGATAAGATTGAATCGTTGCTGATCAAAACCCATTGCAAATGATGGAAAAAAGAAAACATCAATCCCATAAAACATAAAAGTCACTAGTTAAATGAATAAATTTTGGCACCACAAAATATATCACTTTTACCCCTAAATTGAGCTACAGAATCTCTACTCTACCTTGTGTTAAGTGCTGCAACAATAATTGATCCTTAAGTTAGAACTAGCATCAAACCCTATTGTAAAGATTCTAGAAAAGAGAAAATGCAGAGAGGAAGAAACAGAGAGTGTGTGAGTATGCGACAGAGAGAAAGAAATGAGCACCTATCCAATGTTGCCCAAATTGATCCCTACAAAAGACAATAGCAAGAGTTAGTATTTACATGAAGGTATACTGAAAAAATAATAAAAAAGAGGAAACATAGAGAGAGAAAGATAGATGAAGAGAGAGATAAGCACTTATGTAATGTCACCCAAAATTAGCTCTGCGATAAAACAACAACAAAAGCTAGAACTAACATCATGTTGTATTGAAAAGATAGCAATTAAAAAAAACACACAGAGAGAGAGAGAGAGAGAGATTAACACCTTTGTCTCTTGCTCCAAATAAACTCTACAAGAAAATAACAATTAGAACCAACATCAAATTCTATTGAAAACACAACATAAAAGAGAAACAACACATAGAGAGAGGGGGGAAGAAAGGAGAGAGAGAGAGACAGAGAGAGAGATGAGCACCTCTGTCTCCTGCCCAAAAGAACCTCTGCAATAAAACAACAATAATAGTAAGAAACGACATCAAACTCTATTGAAAAAATAGCAAACAAGAGAAAATGCAAAGAGAGATGGTCACCTATGTTTTTCCTAAAATCTGGAGCTGCATGGAGAAGAAAATACTGAGATAAGCAGAATGCTCAAAACCCTAATTACTCTCACTAGGGAACTTCAATGGAGACGAAAATTCACCAGTATAGAGAAGAGAGGGAAAGTGGTCTATTGCTCAACTTTTGGGTCAAACTGAATTCATAAGAGGGGAAAAAACCAAAATTTAAAAGTCACCAAAAAAAGGGGGAAAATACAAGGTTAGAGAAACTCAAATTTTGTGTACTATTCATTCTCCCTTTTTTTAAATCCCCCATTATCCATTTTTTTAATTTAAAAACCCAAGATTTGGAGAGAGAAGATTCACCCTCCATGGATGTAAACATCTAGCCTTCCTATTGGACAATCCAAAAGGCCCATATCTTAAACTATATTATTTTTAAGGGCCCATTTGTGAGTTTATTTTTTTCCTAATGATCCACTAACACGGATATGTCAGTGAGGGGGAGATTGGATAAAGGAAAAGAAAATATGTTTGATGATGTGATTGACCCACTTGCATCTAGATTTGAGTCACCTGGCAGTGACAGTCTTGACAGTGAATTGGGCATACCATCAGTTATGACACTTGGTGCGAGTCAATGTAGGTATGAGCCACCTCATGAGAGGCAAGCCCAGAGTGCACCACAGTTGAGGAGGTCTGAAAGGGTCAAAAAACCAGTTGGTAGGCTGACATATAGTGGGTATTCAGCCAGACATTATGCATATATGACTAAAGTGTCAGGCTACAGAGAACCTACAAAGTTCAATGAGGCAATTACATATGAGAATTGGTGTGCTGCCATGGATGAGGAATACTAGCATTGGTTGAAAATGAGACATGGGAATTGGTCCATTTTTCTAAAGGTAAAGTACCCATTGGCTACAAATGGATTTATAAAGTGAAATGCAAGTCAGAAAGGTTCATTGGAAATGTATAAAGCCCAAATGGTTACAAAGGGATATGCACAATGATACGGCCTAGATTATGAGGAGACTTTTAGCCTAGTTGCCAAGATGAAACAATGAGAACAATTATTGCATTAGTGGCTTCTAAGGACTAGAAATTATGGCAAATGGATTTCAAAAATGCATTCTTGAATAGTGACTTGCTTGAAGAGGTGTATATGGAGCAGCCTGAGGGTTATGTACACCCTGATTATCTCACATATGTGTGTAAGCTGAAAAAGGCCTTGTATGGGCCATGAAATAGGCACCAAGCATGGAATGCTCACATAAGCACTTATTTGCAACAGCTTGGTTTTCAAATAGGTTATGCAAATCACATCCTGTTTACAAAGAAGATAGAGCATCGTTATGTTTTTTTGGTGGTTTATGTCGATGATTTGATCATCACTGGAGATTATGATCATGGGATTGCTAAAATGAAAGTAATGTTACATGCTGAATTCAGCCAAGGATCTTGGTGAACTAAAGTACTTTCTTGGTATTGAGGTTGTGTCTACACCTCAAGGTATATGCCTATTACAAAAACAGTATGCTCATGATATGTTGCTGAAATATGGCATGATGGATTGTAAAGCCATGGAAACACCATTGGATTAGAATGTCAAACTTGTAGTTGTTGTTGGGACTGAGATCAAGAATGCCACTATGTATAGACAAATGGTGGATAGCTTGATTTACCTTACTATTACCCATCTTGACTTGAGTTATGCAATGGGGCTGATTAGCCAATTTATGCAAAAACCTTGTTGGCCACACTTAGATGTAGTCAAGAGGATTAAGCAGTATGTGAAGGGTACTGCTGATTATGGACTGTTTTATGAGCATGGGAAATCATTCAACTTGACAGGTTATACGGATGTTGATTGGGCTGGTTTTCTCTATGACAGGAGGTCAACTAGTGGTTATGCTTTCAGTTTGGGTAGCAGTGTGATCAATTGGAGTAGTAAGAAGCAGTCGATCGTTGCTTTATCTAGTACTACAAAGGCAGAATACAGGAGTGCAACCTTGATGGTATGCGAAGCAATTTGGCTTATGAAACTGCTACATGAATTGGGTATACAACTGGACAACAAAGTCACGTTACATTGTGACAATCTCAGTAGTGTGATGTTGGCTACCAACCCCATCTATCATGCTAGATCCAAACACATAGAAGTTCATTACCATTTTATCAGGGAGACGGTACTTGCTAGAAAGATTGATCTACTCCATGTGAAGACAAAAGACCAGTTAGCATATATCTTTACCAAATCACTTGGTAAATAGAAGTTTGTGCATTTTACGGAGCTACTTGGAGTACAACAATTAGCTTGACTTGGAGGGGGATTGTTGAGAATCAAGCTCGTATTAGTATCATCGGCATGACCGACGTTATTTAGATAGTTGTCGTCTTAGCTGTCACTCTACATGTGTGTTGTAATAACTAAGTCGGTCAGACTCAACTACAGTTAGTGGTATAGTCAGTTAGTGACCTAGTGTGTTTATCAGTTATGTGTGATTAGATTTTAGTGAGCATTATGAAAGAATGAGAAGAAGAGAACAATGAGAGTTCACTACTCTCTGTTACAGCTCCATGTCTTTGTCTCTCTCTCTCTCCCTTTGAATCTTGAACAAAACCTAAAAGTGAAAATAAGAGAAATTTGATTTTACACTTAAAAAATGAATAAGGAGGAAAGGTTTGCCTGGAATAAATGAATTCCTTGAAGTGAAAATTGTGTTGTAATCCCTTCATGTTCTTGTGGAGAAAACGATCTTGCAAATGAACTAATGGAAGCTTGTTGTGCTATGACAAGAGCTACAAATGGCAGGACAGCAAAACCACGCCGCCCATTGACTTCCATTCACAGAAGAAGAGAGAAGATGATATGGCATTGCCCCTCCAGAATCGGGCCTATAATTAACTAAAGTTCAAGACCATCCATAATATCAACAAGATGGTGGCCAAGGGGGAAGCAACCATAAGAATCATAGAATGGTGCAACCTAGCAAAGTACTATGAGAAATTTGGGCAGGATGCCTACAATCGGTGTGTAGAGTTCTTGAGAACCTATGACTCTGATAGAGCATGTGGCACCATGATTGTGGGATGAGGCAAAGAGGCCAAACAGGTGCAGGTAGAGTTGAGCAAGGCCTTGGAGGAGAAGGAACTGGGGTTAGCACACAAGGTGGACAGGAGACCAAAAAGAGATGTCTATGCCATGCTCAACATGAACAAGTACCAAGTCCTAAGCAAATGACGACATCAACATCCAAGATCTTGAAGTGAGACTCCAGGCCAAGGTCATCCACATGTTGTTTTCAAGCGAGAGGTGCAACTCGCTCATGCACAAGATTGGAGTGCCTGTATTGGAGAGCTTGGCAGCCCATTTGCTTGATGAGATTGACTAGAATGGCTATGTGCAGAAGATGATCAATAGATCTACCAAAGCACTAGCGTTAGGGATAGACAAATTGGCGGAGAGTCCCCAACATCAAAAGCTAGAACAAAAAGAAAGAAACTTGCTTCAAAATATTCATTCATAGGGTTTGGTGGAGTATTAATTGCCCTCATTCAGGAGGCAGTGGGAGAGGTGGTACATAAAGAGAAAGTAAGAGAGACACCTGAGAGGACACTATCTCATGAGCAGGAATAGTCTAGCAAGGGAGAAGAATAGGAGACACAATCTAGATGAGGAGGGATTAAAAAGCTAAAGAAGAAGACTCCCTAGAAGTAGCAACAACAAAAAGATGGGGAGAGAATGATGAAAAAAGAGAAGGTTGACTTGCAAAAGGTACAAAAAGAGTCAAAGAAGGCTGAAAAAGAGACGGAGGAAAGAAGAAACCGAATTGCAAAAGATACAAGAGGAGTCTAAGAGAGCCAAAGAGGAAAGAAAGAGGAGAGTAGAAGAAGAGGCAGAAGAGCTATGCAAAAGGGAAGATGAAGATATGGCTTAAGCATTATGCATGTTGGTATGGCAGCCCTCCAGGCATAGGAGGAGTTGGCTATGAGCCTGTGAGGAGAAGAAGCCCCAAGCACTAGTGCCCAAGTGTCAGAAACCATAGCACCACTAGTAACAGATGGCAAGTGCAAAAGCCCATTACACCCAATTCAATCTATTCTTGTGCCTACTACCCCAGCTACCACACCCACCCAAGGCACCTCAACCATGGTGGATGCAAGAAATCTCATGGCTTGGGTGCGATTTCTAATAAATAAAGCACAAGAGGTAGCTCCAGATTTAAGTGCCGGAGCCCCAGCAACTGGAACAAAAAGACTGACAGTAGCTATAGATGCAGAATCAAGACAAGACCCAAAGAAGCAAAAAATAGAGGCATACACAACATCCATCCCTACAACAGTACCGCCATCCATGGGCTATGATGAGTACATCAAAGAGCTCCTTTCATAGCTAGAGAGGGCTAAGGAAGAAAAGAAAATGGAAATGGCAAGTTGGAAGCTAAAAGAGAAACATTGGTAGCCTTTCAGCTAGAGAGGACTCTCGCCAAGTGGCTAGTTATCAAAAAGAGATAAGTGAGCTGAAGGCTCAAGTGCAATTTTCTATACTATGCTAACTAAGTACTACATCGAGACCATGATGTTTCTTTTGTTGACTGCCCCTTCTATAGTTCCTTGTGTTGGGGTGATTATTGGTGCGTCCATGACTGGTGGAATTGAGTATAGAGGGGCTTTACCCTTGCTTTTGTCAGTCTTGGTCCTACACCTTAGGCTGATGTGCTCATGCCTAGCACATCCTCCCGTGTTGGGCTCATCATTGTTACCAATTCCTAAGATTGGGAGGGCTGCTCCACGGATTTGTGAATGGCCAGGGCAATCTCCTCCTCCTCATGTTGCCTTAGTCATTCATCCTCCTCTTTGCACCTCTTCATGCACTCTTCTTCTAATCTCTTCGATCGAGTTCTTCCTATGGAGATTTTGAGGGTGGTCTTTTTCCTCCCCTTGGCTCGACAACTATGATCCTTGCTACTCATTAACTATCCTCTCACTCAAGGCTTCTTGTTGTTGAGAGGGTTGGTCATTATCCTTTTCATTAGCGACTCTCTTTGTGTTGTCTTGTTGTTCCTTGTGGACTTTGACTCTCTCCTATTCTCTTGCAAAAAGCAAGATGGTTGAATTAGTGATGGCTCTGAGGTCTCCTGTACTACTTCTCTTTCTACCCTCCCTAGAGCTTCCTCGATGATGGCCATTAATACTCCTCGAAAGCCTACAATTGAAGCATTGGAGGCACGTTTTTTCCTCTGAGACTCCATTGTGGTAGCCCGAGACTCCCCTCCTACCACCCTTTGTGTTGTGGCTAATACCTTTGTCGATGCCTATATTGTCTTCAAGACATAGGGGTTCCAATTTACCTCATCTTGGACATTGGCTACAAGGCTCTCTAGCAATGATACACCTATTCTATTCATAAGATCATTATATCTCTGGCTTGAGAAAAGGGTGTGGACTATTTTAGCTTGCAGTCAAATGGTGGGGTTTGGAATATCAGTGGAGCCCCAAGAGAGACACTAGGAAAACGGGGAATCTACTGTAAGAAAATCTATCTTGTATCATCAACAAGCATTCCTTTCATATTTTATGTGACTACAACAAGGAAAAAACACCAATCTTCTCATATCTTCACGTAACTTCATATAACAATTCTCCCATGGATTTATCACAACAAAACTTCAACATATTCTTTATATTCTTCATCAAAAGAATAAGAGAATACAAAGGAATGCTCCATTTTGAATGGAAATCATCACATAGTATTCATCTTCAACAATTTCATAATCTTCAAAGTCTCTCTCATTATCTCTCACTCATAGATACATTATTTTGCATAGATTTGGCTATCTCTCACTCTTTATCTCTCACACGCATATTCTCTCTCAACAACACATTGGAATAATCAAGAGTAATCATCCATAACCCCTCTTTGATCGTGGATACCTCTCCCAAGAGGTATGTCTACTATGAAATGTCACCATAGCCATTACAATGTCCTTTCGCAACTCGATAGTGTCACTTTCACTTAAGTCTTCACTTGAGTCTTTAGCAGCTACGTCTTCCACTTCTTTGAGCTAATTTGAACTTGTATTCATATCTTCCAAAGGTTATAAAAACTTTCCCAAGCTACACATTCATCCCATATAATACTTACAGAGGCATACAAAATAGAGACAGAGGCTCTATAGATGGTCAACAGAGGCTCTACAAAACCATATAGAAGGTCATCAAAAAACCTTTAGCTCAACTAAAACCATTCAAATCTATCAAGAATCATTCAATAAGCTTCAAAAAACTCTCAAAATTCATCAATCATTATTCCATCCCCTCATACAGAAAGATAATAGTGCAAAATAAAAGCTCAACAAAACCAATTCATACACTATTAGGACATCAAGCAGAACATGTCAGAACATCATATCTCCACTAAAAACCATCATGAGCTTCTCAAACTTAATCAACCTTATCCAAAATACTCTCAGACACTTCGAAATCAACTAATTATCATAGAAAATCAACCATTCAGTCCACAAAAACAATAAAAATCAGCCCAAAAAATCAAGTCATTTCAACCCTCAACAATCAGCTAGGTTAGTTCCATCATGTAACCCAGCCTACATGGATAAATATCAAGAATGATAAAGATATTTGTATTGGCGTGTTATTAAAAATCCTACCTCTTTACTATAACTACATTACTCAACATGCCTAGTCCTAAACTGGTGACATTAAGGCTCCCTGCTAGAAGAAGAAAAGAAGATAAAATCCAAAGAAGAACCAAGCACCTCTAAAGATGAACAAATGTTATATGTCGATAATAGGTACAAAGGCAAGAAAGATCACATATTGGTACGTGACTTCTGCAAAAGGATTCGGCACATGTAGAAATTATATCATGCCAGGAAGAGGTCTCAAAAGGCCTATCTAGCTGCTATTAAAGAAGAAGAAGACCATGGAGCAAATGAAGAAGACGAAGAAGAAGAAGAAGAAGATCACCAGGAGAAGCACAAGCCTCATCAGTCCTTCTACTCCTATTCTAATTGACTCTTTTAGCCTTGTATTGCCTAGCCCTAATGCTTCTGACATAAGCTTGTAAACTCGTCATATAACCTTGTATTACAGCCTATGTACACTTTGTGAGGCCCCTATTACAGCCTATGGATGTCCACCATGTCTTTGGTACCCACACTTAGCCTTTTCTGCGACAGCCTCTAGTGTTTACCATGTTTGTGGTGTGCCCACACTTTGCATGTGATTGCTCACTAAAGCCTCTATACACTTTGTACTTTTCTGGTTGTGATTGAGGAGGATGTTGACAACGCCTAGAAACAATGCCTACTATTGCAAAAATTTTAGCAAATTTGTACACAATTGGCACATTGTGACCAACTTTTTACATTAATTTAGTACAGATGCGGTGCTGGTTGTTGCTGTTTTTGGTGGCCGTGTCTCTGCAGCTTGCCAGGAAATGTCGTAACAAGGAAGTTCTTGTATGAGAGAAAGGTGGTGCTATAGATAAAATCTGATAGATTTCCCTAGTGAATCTCAATTATGACTATCTAAAATTTTCCCATAGGGAATTATTATCACCTAGAGAAGATAAGATCTTGTCTTCTCTCCCATAACTTCCCTCTTTCCAATGTCAAATTTAATTTTTTTTAGTGAAAAGAGGCAAGTCTAGGAGCTTTGTGGTGATTCGGCACATCACTTAAGTAACACTTGCATGCCCTTCGTAACCCGCAATGCAAAGCACAGTTCATTTGGGGAAAATTTCAATGTCAATAGATTGGTTGCAAGATATCAAGTAGATTGCAATGTTCTAGCAATCCTTCAAGCTCTCCAAAGAAGTATGGAGCCACTTGAAGATGTAATGCTACTTGCACTTGTTATGCTATTTCTCTATTCACTGATTGGACTTCAGTTCTTTGGGTCAAATCTTGAATATAGGTGTATAAGGCAGATAGATGGTCAAATTGTCCTACCACGTAATATATTGTTTACATTTCTTAGATAGAGGACTTAAACCACCCCATATAATCCCTAAGCAAATGGAAAAGTAGAGAGTACTAACAAATAGCTTGTGGGGATTTCATTCAAGACAATATCCAAGGGTAAGTGTGATTGGGATAATAAACTTCATGTGGCTATCTAGGCTTATAACATGACATTCAACATAGCAACATGCCACACCCCATTCAAGTTGGTATATGGGGAGGAGTGTGCCTTGCCCTTGGAAATTGAGCTACCCACTATGAGGTTTTCTCTAAATCATAATGATAGAAGCATTGCAAGAAAGGTTCACTTCCCTTGCACATCTTGATGAGATATGATTGCAGGCTCTATTACATCAAGAGGTAGAGAAGAAGAGGATGAAAGCACTCCATGAGCTTCGAGCTAAAAGATATAAATTCATGAAGGGTCGGTTGGGTGCTATATTATAATGCTCGTCATGAGTTATTCCCTGGCAAGCTAGAATCCAAATGGGATGATCCTTATAAGATCATTCATATAGAAAAGAATGGCTCTACAATCCTTTTAGTAGATTTGCAAGGGATAGAGTTTAAAAATAAAGTGAACTTTAATAAGTTGAATCCTTACTATGTGTATGGGCTGACATCGAACTTGGTGCTAGTACAGGTCCTTTAGGATCTAGCTTAAACATGTAGTGGGTATAAGGCATTCAGATGGGTAGAATCATTTTTTATCTTGAACACTTGTATTTACAACAATGTTACCACCAAGGTTGAGTGATCTGGTTGAGTAAAGGTTATCATATTACTGAGTGGCAAGATGGATCTTTTACTTGGGATATTAGGGTCTATTGCCACCATTATCACAAAGTCCTTGTTAGCATCCCTATTGAGTTTGGTGACGAAGGAGGGATTGTACCTATTATACATCCTCTCTCTTGGCTTGATTTTGATTATCATAAGTATGAGTAGGTTGATCAGTATGGCATGGCCTATCCATAAAGAATGGGTCTATACTTTGTATTTTGAGAGAGCTTCTCGAGGGTCCGCCATGCATGCAAGTGTCAGGGTGGTCATTAAAGATCCACGATGTAGAATTGTTATGAAAATGGGAGTATATTTAAGAAACTCTTTTACTAATAATATGGTGGAATATAAGGCCTTAATTATGGGAGTGAAAGTAGGTTGACTTGGTTATATCCATAGATTATTAGTGAAAGGTGACTCATAACTAGTGATCAACCAATTGAATGGGACCTATAGGGTGAGGGATCCCATTCTGTAGATATACCATCATGTAACCTTGCTTATGTTGCATATTTTTGAGATAGTGACTTACCAACTAATCTCGCAATAATGGAATCGCTTTGCATATTCCTTGGCCAATTATGCTTTTGTTGAATATGTTTTTTTCAACTCTGGTCGTGAGGGGCTCTTAAAATTGCCTTTAGATATTAGCCCAAGTCTACTATGGTGACTTCTTTGCTAACACGTCCTATTTTGGCCACCAGTGGTAGGATAGCTTGGGCTATAAGTTGGATATAAATTGATCACCTTCCTATTTTATCGTGGATGCATAGAATTATTCAACGTTATATTCGTCAAACACCCCTTTCCATTTATGCAGGGGGGTTGGCCAATAATTTGATGCACTTAGGGTAGGGCCTAAGTAGCCCATATCCTTGGTCTAGTTTTGTGCTTTAGTAGAGTTATGTGGGGACCAATGGTTATTTTTTAGTAGTAAGCTAATAAATGATGTGGTTTTTGGTTTATTTCATTAGGCCAAGTGGGCCATTATTATTGAATTTAATGATTGATTCTCATTAGGATAAGAGGGCCCTTTGTACTTATTGAGAAATGTTTTATCTCATTAGGCCAAGAGGGCTATTTGGTTGTATGGTGCGGGTGCAATTAATAGGTTTCGTTTTAATGTTGCACTAAATAGATTCGACGGAGCCTAGAGAGAACCTCTTGCTACACAAAAGCTTCTTGTGGCCAAGTCTAGGTGATATCCTTCCTTTATGAATTCTTTCAATTTATGCTGAATGGTTATGTTTATGTGGGGATTTTTATTTTGTTGGGTACTAGCATTCAAGGCATGAAGTCCTAGGGTTAGGTTAGGTGTGTTTGGGGAGGTCCAAACAGTTGTCTACCTCCTATAAAGACATTTTCGGGCACTCTAAGAATTGGTAGACCTAGTGACCTTGTTCTACTAGCCTCCTAGCCAGTTGTTTCTAGGAGTCCCTGTTAGT
This sequence comes from Lygodium microphyllum, assembly GCF_053477565.2. NCBI lineage: Eukaryota > Viridiplantae > Streptophyta > Polypodiopsida > Schizaeales > Lygodiaceae > Lygodium > Lygodium microphyllum. The sequence continues at coordinate 112,484,254 of NC_141164.1, forward strand.
ATGAGGTAGTTAGAGAAGCCTAGAGAGATAAAAATAAGAACAATCACGAGTATATCTAAAATATTAAAAAAAGGGATTAAAAAATATGTATAGAGGTGTGTAAAAAGGGGTTCTAACCCCTAAACTAGAAAAGTAAAAACATAAAAAAATCAAAGATGAGCTATTGCCTTGTCTTCTTGGAGGTGACATCTAGCTAGAAAAGAAATAAGGATGGAGAGAGTGAAAATAAAAGTGAGTAAAAGAAAAGGATTTAGTATCACCTCGTGAGGGCTTGATAAGTTCTTGGGTATCAAGACAAGACCTAAGGCCGATGCCCTATTCTCCTTGGGTCACTATGCTTAGCACCCTCCTTTTTATATGCTGGAGTATAAAACACTGAAGGAAAGTTATAATAAAATAAAAATATATGAAGTCCAGCCTGTAGGAGTCCTTGCCTAGTAGGAGTTCCTGATTGAATTGTCCTAGGGTAGGTAGGTAGGTAGTTCAAACCACCACTCAAGATAGCTTATTTGATAGTTCTTTTCCACTAGGCTGTGTTGGAGTAGTTGGTTAGTGACTAGCTCTGGATTTCTGTTAGATTATGCTGAGCCTATCCCTTGTGGGTTTCATGCCTTGATTTTGTCAGGGGGTGTCAAGAATCACGTGGTGGGGGGAGTTGCTCAAGATGATGCACCGAACACACACAAAATGCACAAGGAGAAGCTCACTCAAGAGACAAGAAGAGAGATGAATGCCAAAACGTTTTCTTGTTGGTTTCTTCTTCTTCTTCCACACACTTTACAATGTACACAAAGTATAGATAAGATACAACATAAAAGGAAAGTGGCCTACTAAGTCAAACAATGCATAACCGACTACACTAGTCGACTGGCGCTATAACTATGCCAGTTGTAAATAGGTGTAACAACCTGAATATAATAAGTAATGAGTCAGTGGCCATGTATGAGTCATAATGGCCACCGACGTGCTAAGTGCAGACGTGTGGACCCATCTAACCAGGCGGTCCATCATCAATGTCCGCATGTGTTGAGCTTGTCATCTCAACACTCCCCCTCAAGCTCAACTGCATCTCTGCAACTCCAAGTAAGCTTCGAAACTTTTGAAGCTTCTCTGTACCCAATGCCTTCGTGAACATGTCAGCTATCTGATCCTGTGTACTGACATACACCAAGTCAATCTCACCTGCTAGTACCTTCTCTCTCACAAAGTGGTAGTGTACCTCAATATGTTTTGTCCTGGCATAGAACATAGGGTGCCTAGCCAACTGTATACTGCTCATGTTGTCACAATAAATGACAACTGGACCTTCCACCTACACATCCAAATCAGCCATTAAGTTTTGTAGCCATACTACCTCACATGTTGCAACAGCATCACCTCTATACTCAGCCTCTATACTCGACAAAGCAACTGTAGATTGCTTTTTGCTACTCCAAGCAACTGCTGCACTACCAAGAGAGAATATGTATCCGCTAGTAGATCTTCTATCAGACATACTACCAGCCCAATCTGCATCTGTGTATCCAAACACCTGTACATCTATACCTGCCTCATAGAAAAGTCCATAATGTAATGTGGACTTCACATATCTCAATATGCGTCTGACTACATCCAAATGTGGCTTTCTAGGTACTTGCATAAACTAACTCACAAGACCAATAGCGTAGCTCAAGTTTGGCCTTGTAATGGTCATGTAGATCAAACTCCCCACTATCCTCCTGAACATAGTAGGGTCTTTTATCTCATCCCCAACATCAGCACTCAACTTTACATTCTGCTCCAACGGGACTAAAAGTGGTTTGCATGCTGTCCTACCATACTTGGACAACATATCCAAGCCATACTGTCTTTGGGACAACCATATACCATCATCACATCTGATCACCTCAATGCCAAGGAAGTACCTTAGCTCACCTAAATGCTTCATCTCAAACTTCTTCTTCAAAAAATCCTTGACTTCAGCAATCCCACTATCACTATCACCTGTAATAATCAAGTCATCCACATAGATAACTATGATGACCAAACCTGCATCTCCCTTTCTCACATAAAGTGAGTGATCAGCATCAGAAACATAAAAGCCAATATTGACAAGATACTCTCTGATCTTGTCAGACCATGCTCTAGGTGCTTGCTTGAGCCCATAGAGTGCCTTCTTCAACCTGCACACATACGTGGGATGCTTTAAATCCTCATAACCTGTTGGCTGATCCATATACACTTCTTCCTGCAAATCACCATGCAAGAAGGCATTCTTCACATCCATTTGTTACTGCAATATCCAACCTTTGGCTGCTGCCAAAGCAATCACACATCTGACAGTTGCCATCCTAGCAACTAGACTGAAGGTTTCATCATAATCTATGCCATATGTCTGGGCATAGCCTTTTGCAACCAGCCTAGCTTTGTACCTGCTAATAGAACCATCTACATTGTGCTTAATCTTATAAACCCACTTACATCCAATAGCTTTCTTTCCTTTCGGAAATGATACTAGATCCCAAGACTTATTGGCCTCTAATGCAGCCATCTCCTCATCCATTGCTGCATCCCAATGAGCATGACCAACAGCCTCCTCAAAACATGTGGGCTCAACATCCTCAACTAGTTTCCCCATATAAGCATAATGATGACCTGCATAACCTTCAAAACCAAATCTTTTAATAGGGTATCTCACCCTGCTAGACCTGCGTACCACTGGATCACTCAATGGAGTCTTTGCATTGATGCGTGCTCTCTACACACCTGGAGTCCTCATTGAAGGAATGCCAAGCTCATCATCCAGGCTCTCTGAGCCACTGGAGTCTCCATCAAGAACTGCATCAATGTCTTCTGACACTTTATTCTTTCCTTTATCTTTACCTGTATTGCTACTAGATGCACCTAAAGATGTAGAGGTGCTCCTTAGTCTCCCAGACCAAGGACTACCAGATGATGTCTCTGGTCAGTCCGTGATTCTTGCTTTTCAGCCTGCACATGAGTGTCATGATCATCATCATCATCATCCAATGCATCACCACTAGATACATACCAACTGCTCATTTTATCAAAGATGACATCTCTGCTCACTCTGAACTTACATGTGACAGGGTTATAACAGCGATACCCTTTCTGCTCTAAAGAGTATCCAATAAACACACACTTTTCAGCCTTTGGATTCAATTTCTTCCACAACTCATCTGGCACATGAACATATGCAATGCACCAAACACTTTCAAGTGTGAAACATCAGGCTTCTTACCTATAAAACATTCTTCGAGGGTCATACCATGAACTGCAGATGTGAGAGTTCTGTTCATAATATAAATAGCAGTATGAACAGCCTCAGACCAAAAATGCTTAGGCATATTCTTTTCAGCCATCAAGGCGCGTGCAACTTCTGCAATATGCCTGTTTTTCCTTTCTGCAACCCCATTTTGCTGTGGGGTATACCTGCATGTGAATTGTCTCTTTATCCCATGAGACCTTAGAAAATCACTGAACTCATTCGAGAGGTACTCTCCCCCTCCATCTGACCTCAAGCACTTTACTTTCAAGCCTGTTTCTCTTTCAACTGTAGCCTTGAAGGTTCTAAAGTGCTCAAATGCTTCACTCTTTTCCTTCATAAAATATACCCACAGCTTTCTAGAACAATCATCAATGAATGTGACAAAGTATGAACTGCCTCCAAGAGATACATTTTGTGCAGGCCCCCAAATGTCTGTATGCACAACATCAAGGATATTTCTGCTTACATCTCTGTCATGTGAAAAGGGTTGTCTTTCCTGCTTACCAAACTGACATGCTTTGCATACATTATGAAATTCTGCAACTCTAAATGTAGACAAACCTGTAACCAACCCTTTGGACTGCATTAATTTCAGCCTTTGTACATTTGCATGTCCAATGCGTTTGTGTCAAATTTCAATGTCTGCAACAACACCTTTTCCTTTAGCATACATTGCAGCATTCATAGTAGGAATTCCAACATCCAGAGTAAACATACGTCCAACTCTACTTCCCTTTGCAACTAACCTGCACTTGTCATTGAAGTCTTCTACAAAGCAGCCCTTTGCATTAAATCTGACTTGCAGCCCTTGCTCTACCATTTGACCGACTGACACCAAGTTCTTTGTAATAGATAGCACATGTAATACATCTGAAAGACTCTTTGTCTTACCATCATGCAAGGACAAGGGAACTTTTCCAATGTGTGAAATTGGGTGGCATGAATCATCACCCGTCTGCACATAACCTGCATTTTGCAAATCCTGCATCTCTCCAAACCATTCTCCATGGCTGGTCATATGATTGGATGCACCTGAATCAACATACCAAACATCTTCATGCGTTCCCTTTCCTGTAATAGCATTCAGCATATGCTGCATAACGAACAAACGTTCATTTTTGTCTTCATTCTGTCGTGAAGACGATGCGTAGTTTCCTTGCTGCAACTTACCACTGCGGATATCGTCTTTTTTAGCATAACATTGGGCTGCAATATGACCTATTTTGCCATAGTAGTGGCACACAATATCAGAGTTGTTAGAACCTCTGTTCTGCCATCCACCTCTTCCTCTAAAGCTCCCCCTGCCTCTAAAGTTACCACGACCTCCTGAAACATGCATATCGCCAAATTGCTGATTCAATCTGTTTTGCTGATTGTCACTACCACGTCCTATACCACGACCTCTTGAAGAGAACCTACCACGTCCCCTTCCTGAACTAGAGTAGAAAGCTTGGACATGTTCACCACTTCTTTCAGATGTCTCACTCTGCATGTTGATCTCTTCAGTGATCATAAGGGAGACCAACTCATCGAAATCTAGAAATGGCTTTCTAACATATATGGAAGTTACAAAAGACTTCCAAGCCTTTTCATTGTTAAGTCCACCCAAGGTAGACAACACAAAATCATCATCATCGGGCATTGCATCAATCGCTGCCAATGCATCTGCAATGCTTCTTACCTTTAGTGCATACTCATTGATAAACATCTTCCCTTTCTTTAATGTATTCAACTCTTCCTTGAGTTGAATCTTTCGTGTCTTTGTATTTACAGAAAACATACTTTTAAGTATGGTCCAAGCTGCATATGAATTCTCTGCATTTCTAATGTGTCCCAGCATATTATTGTCAATTACTGCAGACAACCAATACATTACCTTTTTATATTTTTCATTCCATTCCTTCCATGCCTTTGTCTCTTCTGCCGTTGGAGGATCACTCACCTCCGGCTCCTTTTCTTCACCTGAAACAAACTCGTAGAGGCCTTTTTGAGAGCAGAATTTAGGTGACGGGAAGTGCTTAAAAATAGCTAAAAATTATGAATATCAAGGGAAAAATATTCACCGTCAAAGGCGGCGGCTCGATCTAGGACGATTTTAAGCGCCAAAGTGCTTTAAAGACGCCCGAGCGACACTTGGTGATTTTTCATAATTTTTCAGACAGTCATGCGGGTTGACACAAGCTACTAGCCAATGCGGGATTCTAAGCCAGACGCCCAGGATTTTTCAGAGCTCGATTCCGAGTCCGGACGGGGAAATGGCCAAGAAACCGGTCAAGATACGAAGGGGTGGACAAAATTTGGCCAAAATGGGCAAGTGACCTTTGGGGCCCAAAATTTAATGTCACATGAAACTTTGGAGTTGAGAGATGCATGAAATCGTGGAAGAAAACGTGAGCAGACTACGCCCGAAATTCACGCCATGATGTTAATCATGCCTCTCCCAGCCTGCAAACAACCCCCCCCAATCATCATTGCCCTTCATTCCCCTCTGTATCCTGACTCTATCGCCGCCCTTCGCTCGCGCAATGGTGGCCTGGTTTGAAATTTCTGATTCTAGTCTTTCTCTCTCCTCCCTCTCTCTCTTCTAAGAGGCAGTTCATGTGTGGGAAGGAGCAATGAAGAAAGAATGATGGAGACTTGTCCGGCATGGACCGGATTGCTACACGGGCTGAGAATGGTGATTTGTGATGTTGCTGGACATGAAGTGTTGCTGTTTTCCAAATCTACAGCCATGGAAAAGAAACCCGAAACACGCGTTTAAGCGGTAAACTAAAAAAATTAGAAAGGAAATTTAGTGTTTTATGCTTTTGATTGATGGAATGCCGTTCATATGGACTAAGATTTGATTATGCTGCTGATTCTTCTGAGTTCTTACTGTTTATAACCAGAAATTATGAAAAACATGCATTTCATGGCTCGAAATAATGTCAAGAAACCCGAAAACGTATGAAAAATGGGAAAAAACAAGGGTTTTGGGCATATAAATGGGGAAAACCGTCGATACACATCAACTAATCTTTCAATTTTGTTGCAAATGAACTAAGGGCCACAGCCCACAAACTGGTTTTCATTTTCAGCAATTTAAAAAATACAAGAAAATGAAGAAAATGGGGGAAAATGATAAAAAAACCATGAAAAATAGGGGAAAAATACATTTGGGGCTACGAAAAATATAGAAAAATAGGATTTATGTTTGTTGATGTGTAGCAAGGCTAGGGCATGAAGTTATGCTTCAGTTCAGCCTTGTTTATATGTTTTAGTGCGTGTTTCCTTCCTTTCTCCACATAAAATGACAAGGAAACCCTGAAAGAAATGAATGCAATGATGCCCTATCAACGGGGAAGGGTAGAGTTGTGGGAAAAATGGTTAAATGCCGCTGAGCATGAGGAATAATTTGCTGATTTTATATGCATCGCATCTAGGACGGAATAATAATGATAAAAATTAAAACCTAGTAGCACGAAGATCACTTCGGTGCTAGGTGTTGCAACGAAGCACAAAGCGGTTAGAAAGAAAAGCATGAAAGAGATGATTTGCACTTGCACGCTGCTGGTTTTTAAAATGTTTGAGCACTAGGCATCCACCTCTTTGCATGATCATTTAGAGGAAATTAAAAGTATCAGAGTTAGCTCCTGGACATGCATAGCAATTGTTTTCAGTAGGCCTGTGACCCACCGTTGAGAGTGTGAGGTTCCTATGCTATAGGCTAGTCGTGGGATCCTAAAGGGGAAATTAAGTAAGGACAATGGTACATTCCTGGATACGCTTATTGGGTACCTTGAGCGACGTTTGTGTGAAATGTCTAAATGTTGAGCGGCGCATCGAGGGGCCAATCCCCAAGGTGTAGGAGAGTCGCAGAGGGTTGACGGCATTCAGCCGTAGGAGGAACCCCATGTGTATGTGATTCGAGCCTTTTGGCTATGTGAAAGGGACTCCCTCTGGGGAGCAATATTGGGTTAGGATCAGTTGGACTACAACGTATTACAAACGCAATGTTTAGGAAGGCAGAGATTTTGATAGACGCTCCTGGCCGCGAGGCCGAGGGGTTGTCTTGTGCATAGTGACGAGGTCCGGCTAGTGCATGAGCCAGTGCCGGCCCGATTTTAGGTCCATCACTTTTCCAATAAGGAAGTTTGTGACATGAAACTTCCATGAAGGGTAGTTGTTCTTGTTGAGCTTCTCAATGATGGGGCTTCCACTGCTCTCTACCATTATCACAAAATTAATACTAACAGCAAGCAAATCTTCTGCAACCCTCGACCTGTAGTGCATAACAATACACCAGACAGCCTTTTTCACTATCTACTCAACAATACATGCAATCTGCAACCTGTTTGCAGATAAACCTTGTGTTTACTCAATGGTAAACACCTTTGAACTTACAGATCTAAAATCTATAACTTGTGCACCCACTTTCGGTCAATATAGTCGAAGTCACAGTCTACCCTGAAACTGTTGTCTGCAACCTTGCGGCTCTAAAACGGGCCCTGAAACCTCACTGCAATCTGAGATTTTTGCTCTGCCCTGCTTCCGGTGCCTCCACAGGCACTATCCAAGAGAAAGAGTGGAAGGATGGGAGAGCTTCTTACCCGTGGCTTGCTTGCTCGAACCTTGCTTCTTCTCCTTCGCTTCAGCCTTCGAAATCGGCCTCTCTCAGTGGTGCGGCTCTGATACCATGTCAAGAATCGCGTGGTGGGGGGAGTTGCCCAAGATGATGCGCCGAACACACACAAAATGCACAAGGAGAAGCTCACTCAAGAGACAAGAAGAGAGATGGAGGCCAAAACGTTTTCTTGCTGGTTTCTTCTTCTTCTTCCACACACTTTACAATGTACACAAAGTACAGATAAGATACAACATAAAAGGAAAGTGGCCTACTAAGTCAAACAATGCATAACCGACTACACTAGTCGACTGGCACTATAACTATGCCAGCTGTAAATAGGTGTAACAACCTGAATATAATAAGTAATGAGTCAATGGCCATGTGTGAGTCATAATGACCACCGACGTGCTAAGTGTAGACGTGTGGACCCATCTAACCAGGCGGTCCATCATCAATGTTCGCATGTGTTGAGCTTGTCATCTCAACAGGGGGTAGTGTGAGAGTTGTTCTTATGCTTTGTTAAGTATTTTGTTTTGTGGCAACTTGATGCTTTTTATGGTTATTGTTTGTGCATATCAATTTGTGGATTCAATAGGTTGAGTCACCCTATCCCATGGTCACCAATGAGAGTCAGATTTTGAGGCCCATTTTTTTAGCACAAAGTGGCATGAGAGGCATAAAAGAGTAATTTTTCATGGAAAGTGACTCGAGTGTAGATCGATGAGCTGGAGTTTTCCTAGATGGATTTCGATGCAAGGAATCTAAAGCAACTGTTCATTCATTGATTGGAGTTTGTTTGATCCCCTACTTAATCCTCACAAAGTTTCATGTTATGAAGTAGCTATCAAATCTGGGGGCTGGAAATAGTGTGATGCAGGCCAAGTTGATAGATTTCGATGCCATGAAGCTAGTTGTCCAGTCAAATTCCAATTCCGAGGTCGATTGCACCCTCAGGAAGCCGAAACCACTTGCATCCAAGTGTGAACACATGGAATCTAAACTAGATAATTAGTAACAAATTTTTTAAGCTTAAAAAGAAAAAATTCTCATTATTTGGAGGGGAGTGCAATTTTTTTTGCGTCCCCTCAAATCATTGATTCTTGGGATCTGCAACAACTGTTGGAAAGGAGGGGAGGCATCACATGCATGAGATCCACAATTTCCATGCTTCCTATTGCTTGAACTCTCGAGGAAAATGGTGCAATGAATAGAAAATTATGAGTTTATTCTCTCTCTCTCTCTCTCTCTCTCTCTCTCTCTCTCTCTCTCTCTCTCTCTCTCTCTCTCTCTCTCTCTCTCTCTCTCTCTCTCTCTCTCTCTCTCTCTCTCTCTCTCTCTCTCTCTCTCTCTCTCTCTCTCTCTCTCTCTCTCTCTTGTGCTTGTTTCCATGGCTACTCCTATGTGAGAGAGAGGTGGACTAAGATGAAAGATTTTGATTGTGGGATGATGTTGAAGCATTATATCATCAAGGAAACTGAGTTTTATATGGAAAAAATAGATATTATGCACCAAAAAACTACAAAAATTTATGAATGTGTTCGTGAATGTATGGTGGGGCTGAGGCATGAGGTTTAGCCTCAATTTATCCCCCATATATTTATGTTAATGTATTTAGTACTTTTTATTAACAATGTACACATGAAAAATACTCTTTAACCTACCAACGAATGCAAACCATAAATGGTAGGGCGACAGGGGTGTGGGGAGTTAAGAATCCATTGAAATTAGATTTTTGCATAAATTGACATATAGGATTCATTCATTTTAAGTCTTTAAAGAAGGGAAATAGCACGAATTACTTTAGTGTTGCCTTAGCAATGACGCATTGCATTAGGATGAAATCATAAAAAGTATTGCTTGTGCCACAAAATTCACATTGTTTGATTTATAAGTTTACATGTTTGTGCACTTAAAGGCATTCATCTTTGCATTGCATTACATGTACATATGGTATCAAAAAAACAAATCGTGGATGCATAGCACTTGTTTTTGAGTGATTGACCTATGTTGAGTGTAAGGAGTTCTATGCTGTAGGATAATATGTTCATTCCCTTTGGGGCCTAATTTGCTAAGGATTGATTGATCTCTTGGAATGAATATAAAGAGATAACTATGTTTTGATGTGATAGGAGGTGCTAGTCCACTAATCTATTTGGGAACTCCAATTTCTTAGAGTAGGGAAGGGATTCGTTAGACTATAAACAATACAAACACATGTCTAAGTTAGATCAGTGTGTTTAGCCTCCAAACCCTCTTGGCGAGATGAGGCCGTGGGTGTTTTTCCTAAGCATAGAGGCCTGCTGGCTAGAGCCTTTGAGCCACTATTGGGCCCATTTTTTTATCCCAATAATAATTAAGGTATGGTTGCTCACTTGCTACCTGTAATAACTGAAATGAAGGAACCATGTGAAGCTTATATAATGGGCAAGAAACAGAGAAATGTATTTTCACAAGAAATCAAGAATACAACAAATAATCCTCTAGAGTTGGTGCAACATGACTTGTGTGGTAAAATTATTACACAAGCATTGGGAGAATCTTCTTATTTTATATTGGTTATTGATCATCGATGATTTTAGTAGAAAGATGTGGGTGTATTTTTTTTATGTGCTAAGACTAAAGCTTTTGGTAAGCTTAAAAAATGGATAAAACTTGTTGAGAAGAAATAGAAAAAGTGTAAAGAAGTTTAGAACAAATGGTGGTGGTGAGTTCAACTTAGAGAACATTGAAGACTTTTATAAGAGCAAAAGTATTAAGCATCAATTGACAGTAAATGAGAAAAACAAGGATTCTCCTCACATAGATAATATGGCCTTGCAACAAAGAGGATAAGAGAAGTAAAGGATCCAATAGAATTGGAAGAAGTACTTATCAATTTAGTATGGAGATGAACTATGCAAGCTAAATTTGACAAAATGAAGGATGATTGAAAGCTAGTAGATGAGTAAAAAAGAGGAAGACTATTGGTACAAAGTGGGTGTAGAAGGTAAAGTATAAGGCTAATAATAACTTAGAAAAGTACAAATCTAGATTAGTTACACATGGACTAATTATACATGCATTAGGGCCAAAAACATTTCAAAATGGCACTTGTAAGAAAATGATTTACTAATTAGTTGAGGTTTTAAAATAATGAACCCTCCAAATTTGGCCATTCAGATGTGATTAATGAGAGAATTTATTATTCATTTAAGAGGTTAGCCATTAAATACCTAAGGACGTTAACTCATATCAGAGGTCACTTTTTGGCCATTATTCTTTCTTTTTGAATATTCTACTATCACGTTTCCCACCAAAATCACGCTTCTTTTTTCGTCTGCATTCATTTGAATCATCGTTCTCTCCTCTTCACTTTGTTTCTTAGTTCTTAAAGCAAATTTTACTATGTCATAAAATTTCTCACCAAAATCACGTCCAGTTCTTACCAACAGCATGCATTGGTCTCCCTTCGTCTCCTTTCACAAAATCTTGAGAAGGTGATCAACAATCAAAAGAGTCTCTACACAGAGGATCAATACCACTTACTTGCCGATTGAGCTATAGAGATATGGTCCTCCATGGACCTGAGATAAGATCATCTCGTTAGTTTTTAGCAAACCCAACTAGGTTGGGACATCCAAGCCGCATCTTTACTTCGACCCCTAAGACATCCATTCTGTAAGATTTTGTTTCAACTAAATCCAAGCTTTTTCTTCAATCTCTTCAATTTGATTCATAAGAAAATGGGTAAAAGAGTCCCATGGTGTTGATACAAATTGGCAGGGATAGATATACTAAGGATAATACTTAAGCTAATAGAATAGAAAGTGAAAATTTTTGCCTTGATCTTGGCACTTGAAAATAGAATATCTTCATTATACAGTGTTGTAATATCAACTTTTTAGCAAGCACTAATGGATAAGACAAGGATAATATATTATAATTAGAAGAAAGGAAGTACTTTGATTTCTGGGAGATAAAAATATTTACCTAGTAATAGATTAAAAATGTTTATTATTCAATTTTTTCTCTTAAAATATAAAAAATATTAAACAATAATAGATAGAAGTATTAGTGACATTGTGTATCATATCAACTTTAGGACTAATACGATTTTATGTGTGCAGGATGCTTCGAAGAATATGAAGGATACAACTTCTTACTTGATATTAGCTCTTGGGAGTCTTTTTCTTATCATACCCTCAACTATGATAAGCACTATGGGGTTTCAAGTTTCAATATCCTCAATTGTGATTCTTATTAGCACTATCAGATTTCAATACCTAAATGGTGGCTTGATGTCATGGGATGATACCACTCATGCTATCATATCCTAGCAAATCTCTTAAGATCTCTTCCCTTGATTTGTAAGAAGAAATAGAATGGACCTGACTCTATTTCTTTCTCTCAGAACTCTAATTCTAATGCAGACTTATTTTATAATTGAAAGCATCAGTACATTATTGATGCTTTATCCTTGTATATCTTTTTTCAAATGTAATATATCTCAATTTCACAAAAAAAATGACCATCAAAATAATCTTTGTGATTATAGATCTCCTTTACTCTATAGCATTCATGATCTTATTTATTTTTTAAAAATAGTTTAAAGAGTATTATATGATGTTATACAAAGTTCTCTATATGAAATAACATGAACTTTTGACAAGTCAATGAAGTTAGATAAATAAATAACATGAACTTCCTTGAGCAGAAGAGGATCTAGATTGATTTGTTGGTTGATCAAGTACTCTAGGGGAGATTGGAACCTTGACAATTGTCTGCTTTGTCCTTGTCATCATTGTTGCGCCTGAGAATATGACACGAAGAGTTAAAAAAAAAATATTCGTTGGTATGGTCGATACGACATGGAGAGGATAAGTTGATATGACGCGAGAGCAGCAAAGCCAAATTTTCGCAAGGTCATATTCGCGCTGTATCGTGGAGCAGCTCATACGGCGCATGCGTGGCAAAGCATAATGTTTGGTACCAAACTTCTTGCTCCGTATCGTGGATGATTTGATATGGTGCGAGAGTGGTACAACAAAATCTCCGTAGGGGTCCTCCTCACTCCGTATGGTGAAGGAGTAAACATGCGCGTACAAAGTACATCCCCTTGTAATGACTTATTTTTTGTGAGACCTTAAACCCATCAAAAAATTTCCCAAAAAAATCCATAAGGCTATAAGGCTCTGAAAAAAATTTAGAAATTTTTTAATATTTTTTTGAGCTCCTTTGCTATTTTAAAATTATTTTTTAGCAAAAAATGACCTAAAATGACCAAAAAATCATCCAAAAATAGCATATCGATACGGTACAAAAATGAGGCGTTCAAGGCATATCTGATATGGTGCAAAAATGGGGTGTTCGAGGTCCTCAAACACCCCATTTTCGTGCCATATTAGATATGCTATTTTTGGGTGATTTTTTTGTCATTTTTAAGCCCTTTTTTGCTTTAAAAATAGGTTTAAAATAGCAAACAAGCTGAAAAAAATCTTTAAAATTTTCCAAAAAATTTTTAGAGCCTTATAAACTTATGGAAATTTTTTGGAATTTTTTTGATAAATTTAAGGTCTCACAAAAAATAAGTCATTATAGGGGGATTGTACTTTGCACGCGCATGTTTACTCCTCCACGATATGGAGCAAAGACTCCTCCTACAGAGATTTCGTTGTGCCACTCTCACACCATATCAGGTCATCCACGATATGGAGCGAGAATTATAGTACCAAACATTATGCTTTGCCACGCTCGCGCCGTATGAGTTACTCCACGATACAGCGCGAATAGGACCCTGTGAAAATTTGGCTTTGCTGCTCTCGCGTCATATCAACTTATCCTCTCCATGTCGTATCGACCATATCAGCGAATAGTTTTTTTTTACTCTTCCTTTCATATTCTCAGATGCAACAATGATTATAAGGACAAAGCAGACAATTGTCAAGGTTCTAATCTCCCCTAGAGTGCTTGATCAACTAACAAATCAATCTAGATCCTCTTCTGCTCAAGGAAGTTCATGTTCTTTATTACTCTTCCTATCATTTTCTCAGGTAGTAGTAATAACAAGGACAAAGCAAACAAGTGCCGAGGTTCCAATCTCCCCTAGAGTACTTGATTAGCCAACAAATCAAGGATATTTTTGATAGATTTTCAAGAATGTTGACTAAAACTGGCTTGCAAAAGAAATGGTAGCTTGCCTGCAAAAGAAATGGTAGCTTGTAGCGATTCTTTCTCTTTAGGATGCAGTTGAATACTTTGTTATTGACTTTATGAATTATCCTTACATTGTTGCTGCTCATGCTCATAAGATCACCCTAATGAACAAATATTTTAATATGATTATCAGAATAAGGTACCGAGGATGATGTTTGCAAGAGAAAAATCGATGTACTTGGACATGTTGATTATAAGAGAATGGGTGAGGTGTATGGGCAAATGGTTATCAATGTTTCTTGCACTTCTGAGGAAGAGGACTATCTTAGCATATCTCATGAGGACAAGTCCATGCTAGTTGTAAAAAGGATATTTAATTGTTAGATTCTGTAGTTTATTATTGCATAAGGTAAAACATTTTGACTCTAAAAAATTTTAGTATATAGAATAATTGTGCTATTGATTGCAAATAACACGCCTTTATTTTTGCTATTAGCTAGATCCTCTTCTGCTCAAGGAAGTTCATGTTCTTTATTACTCTTCCTATCATTTTCTCAGGCAGTAGTAATAACAAGGACAAAGCAGACGGCTGCCAAGGTTCCAATCTCCCCTAGAGTACTTGATTAGCCAACAAATCAAGGATATTTAATGCCAGATTTCACGAAAGACGATGACGATAACGGCACTACTTCAGATACTTTACCAGGTATACCAAATCCCCATTCTTTATTAACGATAAAATGTCTTAGGCATGGTAAATAAAATACTATTTTACATGATAATGGGAGTACACACAATTTTATTTTTGCAAAATTGGTCAAAGAATTGAATTTACATACTATTTCTACTCATTATCACATCAAGGTCACATTCTTAGGCACTAGATACAATGGAACACAAGAAGTACATGACTTAGAAATTAAAATTGGTGATTATGTTGAACGTAGAAATTTCTTAGTTATGTCTCTGCAATCTAGTGGCATTATTTTAGGAATGCCTTGGTGTCATCAATATAATCCCCATATAGATTATTCCACGCATTCAATGAAGATTCATTCTCATGGGAAACAAATCACATTGCATGGTATGCACACTTTTGATAATTTTCCATTGCTTAGTCATACACAGGCTAAACGTGCATTAAGAAAAGGTAGCAAATCCTATTTAATCTCGGTGAATGAAATTGAAGTTAAGGAAAATAATATGCATCCTAGGCACGCACAATTTCTTTCACAATTTAAAGACTGTTTTGATGTTGACTTACCACCTGGTTTACCACCCACACGTCCTGAAGGTCATAAAATAGACTTAATTCCAGGTTCTCAACCACCATGTAAAGCATCTTATCGACATAATCAAATTGAATAGAAAGAAATTCAAACTCAAGTTGAAGAATTGTTAACCCGAGAACTTATTAGGCCCAGTAGTTCTCCATTTGGTGCACCTGTCCTATTAGTTAAAAAGAAAAACAACACTTATAGGATGTACATTGATTATCGTGCCCTAAATAAAATCATTGTCAAAAATAGATATACGATCCCTAGGGTAGACGATCTTATGGACAAACTACAAGGGGCTGCAATATTTAGCAAAATAGATCTTAAATCTGGATACCATCAAGTACAACTGGACACATCTGACATTTTCAAAACTGCATTTAGAACTCAATTTGGACATTATGAATTCCTTGTTATACCTTTTGGTTTAACTAATGCACCAATCACATTCAATCATATGATGAATTGCATATTTTTGAAGCATCAGCATTGTGTCATTGTTTTCTTTGATGACATATTGGTTTTCAATAAGAATGAGAGCGAGCATTATGAACATTTATATTTGGTTTTCAAATTACTAAAAGAGAATCAATTATATGCTAATCTTGAAAAGAGTGAATTTTTTCAAACACAAATTGAATACTTAGGACATATTGTTTCATCTAAAGGTATTAAAGTTGATCCTAAAAAGATAGAAGCAATTTTGAATTGGTTGATACCTAAAAATGCGCATGAATTACGTTCTTTCTTAGATCTTGCTAGCTTTTACAAAAAAATTGTGAGGAATTTTTCATTGCTTGCATTACCTTTGACAAAATTATTAAAGAAATGTATTGTGTATCATTGTTTTGAAAATCAGCAAAAGTCTTGTGATTTACTGAAACATGCTTTAACTCATGCTCTTGTATTGCAACTCCCTGACTTTATTAGACCATCTTTCTTAGTAGTCATTGACGCTAGTGGATCTGGAATAGAAGTTGTCCTTATGCAAGATTCGCATCCCATAGCCTACTCTAGCTACAAGCTTAAACCCTCTGAACTCAAGTATTCTACCTACAATAAAGAATTGCTAGCTGTAGTACAAGCTTTAGGTCAATGAAAACACTATTTAATGGGATCTGAATTCATGATTAAAACTGACCAACAAAGTATTAAACATCTCCTTAGTCAACCACACAAATATCTGACTGACACATTAAATGGGCTGCTTTTATTCAAAGTTTTCATCCACTTATCCAATATCAACCCGGAAAAGAAAATGTTGTTGCTGGTGCCTTGAGTAGAAGACCAACTATTCATAATATCTCTGTGATATCTTTTGAATCTCTTATCCCTATGAAAGGTACCTATGATCAAGACCCCAGTTTTCAAGCTGATTGGAATGAATTAATTAACAATAACTGGATTCCAATTGATTCATTGTCTTATGCTGATGGATTTATGTTTTATGAGGAAAGGTTATGTGTAACTGTTCCCTTTAGATCATTTGTGTTGCACGAAATTCATTGTCCCCCATATGAAGGCCATAGAGGTATTATTTCCACTTTACGTACTTTGATTGAAGATTTTTATTGGCCACAGATGGAATCTGATGTTTCTAACTTTGTATCTAAGTGTTTAATTTATCAAAGAGTTAAGCGACACCATGGTAAGCAGTATGCTTTGTCAATGCCTTTACTAATCCCTGAAAGACCATGGGAGCATATTTCAATGGATTTTATTACTGGTTTGCCTAACACTCAAGCTAATCACGATATGATTTGGACTATACTAGACCGGTTTAGCAAACATGCATATTTCATTCCATGCAAGAAAACATTAACTGCATCTCAAGCTACTCAATTGTTTCTGAAAATTGTTTTCACTAGGAACAAAGATTGATTTTTCATCTGCATTTCATCCTGAAACAAATGGACAAACAGAAGCTACAAACAGCCCAATCTTGGATCTTTTACGTACATGCACAATTTCAAAATCATAAACCTGGGATACACACTTGCATTTACTTCAGTTTGCATACAATAACACTCCACATATAGCTACACAAAAAGCACCTTTTGAAATCATTTATGGATATAGATTGCCTACACCTCTTACTTCATTATCAAACAAAGTTAAAACTGTTGATGATATTGCCAACATGCATGCTACTATTTTTTATAAGGTTAAAGATATGATTTCAAAAGCCTAGCAATCATATACTAAACAAGCAAACAAGAAAAGAAAAGCTATGAATTTTACAATTGATGATTATGTTTGGTTACGAATTGAAAAGCAAAGTCTACAAAGTGTTGAGAAACACCCTGTTGTAAAGTTAGCTCCTAGATTTTATGGACCTTTCAAAATCATTCACAAAATCAATGATAATGCCTTTAAATTAGAACTACCCCAACATTGGAAAATCCACAATACTTTTCATATCAGTTTGTTACGACCTTTCAACGACCAATTACATGTTCACTCTATTTCTGAAAATCCTTCTTTGTTAGAAGAAGAAGCTAAAATCCTCGAACGTGAGACTATTTTAGATACCGATTTTATGACCACTAGAACTGGTCGTAGATATTCTAGATATTTGGTGAAATTTAAAAATCATCCTGTTGAAGAGACCCAATGGATGCACGATCGTGACCTAAGTGCTTACCCTTCACTGCTCGCTCCACATTGAGCTAATAGCAATTGAGGATGATTACTATCCCACCCCGAGGGTATGATGCCAGGAGGCATATTCCACAGTGGATTCCATGAGGTTTTGCGATGGATTCCGTAAAATTATATTTATTTGCCGGGGCTTGTACACAAGGTGAATTCCTTATGCGAAAAGTCGATGGGGACGCCTGTCCTTTTCGGGCATCCCATTAATTTAATATGCAAGTGGGTGATTCTATAGCGGGTGATTCTGCAAAATACGTATTTAAATTAATAGACGTTTATGAGTTTAGACTGCGCACTCGTATCAAATTAAGGTTATGATAGAGTTCCAACCTATTTATTTATTTTGTAGCTGAAGACTGCTAGGTATTCACTTTTATTTCTAAGAATTGTGAATGCTTCAGTTAATGTGTAGAGTAGGCGGTGGTGGCGCTGTCGAAGGGTTTATGAAAGCAGAGTCGTGTCTACAGAAGACCTTGATAAATATCAAGATGGAAGATCAAACAAGTGACTGAGAAAAATGATATCAAATAGTATTTATATTTCTGCCTTGAAGTTTGCAAAATACAAGATGACTTCAAATCTGTTCAGTTCACTGATTTTAGGCTTTGAGATCCTTGACCTCAAGTCTTATATGCAGAAATTCAGATTTCAATATACAACATTATTGCGAACTTCTTGGATTCTGATATTAATAATGTGCAGGAAACTGCCATCAGTGAGTTTACAAACAAGAGGCATGAACTGTAATAGAATCTTTACTATCCACCAAGATTATCAATATCTTCTGAATTCGTAATCATTATTCATATTTGGAGCCATGGAAGATAAAGATGTGTCATGAAAAACTTCAATCAGAGATGGAGAAACGAATTCATCGTGCTGCAACCACCTTACACGTACATAAAAAGCTACTCTCCTCATGTGATCAACTACAGTCCTTGTCAAACAAACATTTTGCCAGCCGCTTAAGTCGTTGCTTTCTTCCTCACGTATAGAAGCATCCGGACATATATGAAGTAGAACAGGAGAGATATGAGGAGAAGTGACCGAAACTGAGATTTGCAATGTTACTGGCTTACAGTCATGGTAGAGCTTTGATTCCATGTGCAAACCATCCTAAGATACTTTGACCACTCTGGGTATATGAAGCCGTCGCCTCGGAGATCCAGCCTCATCGACACGATTCGTCCTGCGTATGCTCTCGTCCGAGGAGAAAATTGCCGTTTCATCACACCACCTATTCTTCACACATTATAACGCGGCCTTATAATGCTCTGATCACCTTGCATTAAACACGTAAACCTGCGTAACCAGATCGAACTCCTGGGTCATCAGCTCTGGCCAACAATACGTCTCTTTCTCTCTCTGTCATGATTATGATTGAGCGGAATGCCATAGAGTTTCTACTGGATAAAGGAATGGTGAAGCGCCTTCTGGACGAAGCGATAGGAAGGAGGCCTCCGACAGGGCCTTCTCTCACTTTGGCTTGCCGTCGTCTTCTGCATAGCTCCTTTATCATTGGAGTGGTCTCTAATTCGACTACAGGATGACCCCTTCAGCACGTTCCTCGATGCTTCAGTCTTCGCCTTCGGCTTTGTCGTCATCATTGTTGCTACCTTTTGCTATGTCTTCCTTCGTACTACAGTAGCTTCATCGTTGGCTTTCGGCATCACCATCCTTCTCTTCTGCTGCGTTCTTCCATTCGACATCACAGCAACATCCGCCCTGATTCATCTTCCCAGGTGCAGAGTCCCCTTCAGTCTGGACTACTTCTTTCCCTCCCCTCTCGTCACCTTCGGCTTCACCTCCTTCACAGCAACGTCTTCGTCTTCCAAACAGAGTTGGCCTCCAGTCTTTTGCATCTCCTTCCGCTACAGCATCCTTCATTCCCCTTCTTCCACTGCCTCCTCATGCCCTCGTTTTCCGCCAGGCCTCACTCCCTTCTCTCTTCGTTGCTGATCATCATCCAGAGAACTTCCCTTTTTTCCGATCCCCAAAAGCAACCTTTTCTCCCCCTATCGTCCGCTTTCTCCCCTCCAAATTAGGCTCTTTTTCCTCCTAAAGCACGGCTTCTCCTCAGCTTTTCTCCATCCTCTGCTTCCCAATTCGTCCCTTCGTCATCGTAATCCATCTCCGTTGCTTTTTCCCTTTTCTTTTTATCTTCCTCCTTTTCTTGGCTTAATGCCCCTTTGATTAGCTTTCTCATCTTCGTTTTTGAAGCTTGCCTCCCTTTTCGGATTTCCCTCCTTTTTATTTAACCGGTAGCATTTATTATTTTATGTACATCATGGTAATGAGCTACCACAGAACGAAGCACTTCTTTAGAATAGTTGCCAAATTGAAATTCACCCTCACTTTCTCCGTTGCCTGAGAAGTCGAATCATGCTACCACTATGCGTATCCATCTTGGTGAAATGGGCAAAACAAACACCAACAACAACAATGTGCACCAAAAAGAACCCACCTCACACACACATTCTCACCAATTGTATGTACTGATGATGCCTTCCATTTGATTTCAATGACAAATACTCCAAAAAGGAGCACCTGAATTGTCGTCTCACTCGCATACCACAAAGGCCATTGACACCATACTCCCATGTAACATTAGAGCTTTGTAAAATAGTAGCTGCCCAAGTCCACTGTGATACAATGACACTCACAATCAAGCCTGTCTTGATGCTCCTACTAGTTATATTGCACCATTCTGAGGTGTGCTAAACATCAAGCAAGCTCTCACATTTGGCAAACATATCCACCAATGTACTTCGACTTGCATCTCTTGGAATTAGTTTAGTACTTCCTCACAAAGTCCATATTCGGCATACTTATTCTTCTCCATCTTCGGCATAGAATGAAAGAGCAAACATAACAACTAAGTATGTACAAAGTAACAATCTCATGCACAACTTTTGGGTGGTTTACATACCTCGAATGCGCAGCAATACGACATCCACCCCCTCTAATCCTACGCATCCTCCGGATGGGCCAACTACCCATGATCATTATTATTAAGATCCACAAACATATCAATCTCTTCATTATGCATTTCCGGTAGATCAACAAGATATCCAGCCATATCATCTGTCCCTTCCAATTCTGTCAGCTCATATGTTGCATTATCAAAGACATGTCTGACTATGTACGGCCCAAACCATCTTTTCATCATCTTCCAAAAAATCTGCAATAACTTCCTCATTTTCCACATGGTTCTAGTGTGGCTCTCATCCCAAAATAGTTTCTGTCCCTTTCGAAACAGCTGATAAAAACAATTTGCTATGTGTGCAAAATGGGGTGTCCAAGTCATGTAAAACACACAAGCTCCAATGAATCTCTGTATCTCTGAAGTGGTAGAACAATACTCCATAATCTTGCCTATAAAATCCACATTCTTATCCACAGTCTTGTATTTCGTGTCAACCCTGGCTTCATTATGCTCTTCTGCATTACATAAACCTTGCTGTAAATCAGCAATTCTGCACTCCAATGGCTGAATATTCTCAGCCCTCTGCTCTATGGACTGCATAGAAACAGCCCCAAACTCTGAATGCTGAAATATTTCAGCAGTAAACTCTGTTGGCTGAAATTTTTCAGCCCTCTGTCTCTCTGAAAGCTGATCATAACCAGCTGGAAACTCTGTTTGCTGAATTTCTTCAACACTCAACACTCTTTGCTGAGTTTCCTCAGCCTCTGACTCAATCTGTGACACAAAATCTGCAATTTCATGAAACATGTCCAGGGACTGCACTAATACATTACCATGACAATTCAGCATATCAGTTTTTAGCATATCTCCCATCTCTGTCATTGTATCTGTACAAATCACACTGTCATACATACCATCTATGTGCTCATCATCCTCCAAAATTCCTGCATTTTTCAAATTTTTCTCCTTCCTGCATATATACTGCCTGGCAGCTCTAGGCAACCTAGAAGTCTTCTGATAACTCATTGAACTGTTTGCTGAAATCCCAACATAACCGGAGGAGAAAACACCGCTGCCAGGAGGCGAGAACTCCAATCTCCTCTCCTCTGTACCACCGTCGTCTCGCGAAACGGCGGTACCTAATGAAAACCCGAATCCCTCACAGTGGGTAAGGGTGCATCTCTGAGAGTATCCCTGTTTCTAACATGGTTCACACATACAGTCATAAACTGAACTGCTTTCATACCATCTTTACTGCGAATCCGTGCATAAGCAGATCCATCATCCATGACCTTTGTCTCCATGCGCATCTCTGTAATGAATGGCTGACCAAGAATTATGGGATAAGAGCATGAATCCTGCACAAAGAAATGAAAATCCTCCTCTACATCACCAATAGAAACCCTGACACTAGGGCAAGCAGCATATAAATCACCTGCAGTGTTATTGGCGGCTCTCATACGCCACCCATGCTCTACATCCATAGGCCATCTGTTACTCTCATAAACTCCACGAACAATGAGATTAATCTCTGAACCATGATCAACCAATGCAACATAAGGCACCTGTTTTTCTCCAACCTTTACCATCGTCTCTGTAGTTGCCCTAGCCCAATGGCTCCGCGAAAAGTGACTACGCGGTATCAAAACAGGCTCATCAATTTCAGCATAATGCATAGGCTGAACCCTCTTCTCTACCTGCGGCAAAATAGAAGCATTATCAACCATAACCTCATCATCATCCTCATCCAACTCTCCAATCAAAACTCCCTGTGTATCAGTGGTAGACAATGCATGTCTTTTCCTCTTCAGGACCTCCTGAAACTCTCTTTTTGAGATGCCCAAAATCTCAGAAATAGTGAAAGTCACCTCACTGCCAAGTATCTTATCATTAAAGATTTTCTTCATATCTGTAGATGTCTCAATGTCGGACATCAATCTGAATCCTGGCTGCTTTCTCTCTCTAGGCTCTTGCCTCTTTTCCCTCTTTTGAGCATCCTCCATCTGTCGATCTGGCCCTGATCGTGAAGACGGTCCTGCAGTAGGTGGAGTAACAAACTCACCCCCTTTAGTCTTCTTAGCTGCACTTGGATTTTCTTCATCCCTCTTACGCTTCTCCTCAACAAATACATCTGCACCATGAGATTTAGCCAAATAAGCATAAATAGAATACCTGTCAACAGGCGAGTCCCATCCTGTCTCTACTCTGATGCTAGAGCTTGCGCTAGTCAAAACAGTTTGCTGAATTTTCCCCTTGTTTGCAGTCTCCAAAGCATAAGTCCATAGTGCGGACTGAGTCTCCGATCCTTTCTCAATCTGTACTCCATATGCAGGAGCATCACCTCTAGCCGTCACATAAGAAGTACGCGCAGCCATGTCCTCCACTAACTTCTTCATTCCACCTTTACCAAAGTTGGTAGCAAGTGGAGCTCCTGTCTCAGTCAACCAAATCTTACCATCTTGCCCCCAATATACCAAATTCTGCCTCCTTGCATCCTGGAAAGAGTCACAATCCCTGCAATGCTGATGCTCCGTACTATCACACCAAATACATCTCCAATCTCTCCTAGGAGCACTAGGAGCACTCCTAGGTGCAATAGGAGCACTAGAAGAAGTAGCAGGCGCAGTTGAAGCAAACTGCTCCTTCAACTTACCCACCAACTCCGCTTTGACTGACTCAAGTGTCAAATCTGTGATTCCTTTGATTATGTCATCAAGAGAAGTAGGCACCGATGGAGCGGATGGTTTTGGAGCAGAAGGTGTAGGCATCGGTCGTGGAACAGGAGGAATAGGTGGAGTAGAAACAGAAGGCACTGGCATAGGCCAAGAAACTGGCTGAGGAGGAGAAGAAATAACAGGGATAGAAGTAGGCATAGGAGCAGATGATGGTGTAGGTGTCATGGAACCATTCTGTAGACGAGTCTTCCATATCCTCCTCTTGGTCAATGTCGAGACTGCATCCTGAGCATCCTGCCAATCAGTTTTAAGACCCATAGGCTTCGTGCGATCTTCAAGAAGCTCACCCAATTCTTCTTGAAGAGCAGGATCTGCAGCTTGCAAGAAAAGCTCAACTTTTTCAACATCCAATGCTCTTTGTTCAATAGCATCAAGCTGACTATACCTTTCCTCAAATTCTCGAATCAACTCCGAAGCAGCAAGACCTTTGTTTGGCATGTAAACCCACTCTCGGAATGACCGCCGAGTAGCCATACCAAAGTCCTCAAGGAAGTATTCTTCTTTTAGTGCCTTCTTAAAATCTTGCCAATGTGTATTTTGAATAAATAAATCAGTCACCTTTGTCCTCAAAGCAGGTGTGACAAGTCAAAGGAAGTACTTACTCATAAGTCCAGCAGGAACTCCAAAGAACCCCATCTTGATCTCATATGTCTTCAAATATGCTGAAACATTACGCCCATCAAATAGCTTCTTCTCACTCTCAACTGCTTCAATAGCCTTAGTTGCACTGTTTGCATTCTCCTGCTCCGAATAGAGTTGCCTTTGCTGAGACAACTGTTGTTGATGCAATTGTTGTTGCTGCTGCATATACATTTGTGTTTGCTGATTTTGGAGCTGCATATACATGGACATATTCTGCAAAATCTGTTTTAGATCCTCCGTTGAAGTACTTGACGCAGCAGTCATAGATGGAGCTGAAGTAGACGCAGCTGGAGTTGAAGAAGAGGCTGAAATAGAGGCTGAAGAATCTCCCATCCTGAAATTTCTGCGACGCTTTCACGTCGGGTTCACCAAAGATGTCGAAGGGTTTATGAAAGCAGAGTCGTGTCTACAGAAGACCTTGATAAATATCAAGATGGAAGATCAAACAAGTGACTGAGAAAAATGATATCAAATAGTATTTATATTTCTGCCTTGAAGTTTGCAAAATACAAGATGACTTCAAATCTGTTCAGTTCACTGATTTTAGGCTTTGAGATCCTTGACCTCAAGTCTTATATGCAGAAATTCAGATTTCAATATACAACATTATTGTGAACTTCTTGGATTCTGATATTAATAATGTGCAGGAAACTGCCATCAGTGAGTTTACAAACAAGAGGCATGAACTGTAATAGAATCTTTACTATCCACCAAGATTATCAATATCTTCTGAATTCGTAATCATTATTCATATTTGGAGCC
Organism: Lygodium microphyllum; assembly: GCF_053477565.2. Classification (NCBI taxonomy): domain Eukaryota; kingdom Viridiplantae; phylum Streptophyta; class Polypodiopsida; order Schizaeales; family Lygodiaceae; genus Lygodium; species Lygodium microphyllum. The sequence goes on from NC_141164.1 coordinate 112,509,257, forward strand.
ATGGAAGATAAAGATGTGTCATGAAAAACTTCAATCAGAGATGGAGAAACGAATTCATCGTGCTGCAACCACCTTACACGTACATAAAAAGCTACTCTCCTCATGTGATCAACTACAGTCCTTGTCAAACAAACATTTTGCCAGCCGCTTAAGTCGTTGCTTTCTTCCTCACGTATAGAAGCATCCGGACATATATGAAGTAGAACAGGAGAGATATGAGGAGAAGTGACCGAAACTGAGATTTGCAATGTTACTGGCTTACAGTCATGGTAGAGCTTTGATTCCATGTGCAAACCATCCTAAGATACTTTGACCACTCTGGGTATATGAAGCCGTCGCCTCGGAGATCCAGCCTCATCGACACGATTCGTCCTGCGTATGCTCTCGTCCGAGGAGAAAATTGCCGTTTCATCACACCACCTATTCTTCACACATTATAACGCGGCCTTATAATGCTCTGATCACCTTGCATTAAACACGTAAACCTGCGTAACCAGATCGAACTCCTGGGTCATCAGCTCTGGCCAACAATACGTCTCTTTCTCTCTCTGTCATGATTATGATTGAGCGGAATGCCATAGAGTTTCTACTGGATAAAGGAATGGTGAAGCGCCTTCTGGACGAAGCGATAGGAAGGAGGCCTCCGACAGGGCCTTCTCTCACTTTGGCTTGCCGTCGTCTTCTGCATAGCTCCTTTATCATTGGAGTGGTCTCTAATTCGACTACAGGATGACCCCTTCAGCACGTTCCTCGATGCTTCAGTCTTCGCCTTCGGCTTTGTCGTCATCATTATTGCTACCTTTTGCTATGTCTTCCTTCGTACTACAGCAGCTTCATCGTTGGCTTTCGGCATCACCATCCTTCTCTTCTGCTGCGTTCTTCCATTCGACATCACAGCAACATCCGCCCTGATTCATCTTCCCAGGTGCAGAGTCCCCTTCAGTCTGGACTACTTCTTTCCCTCCCCTCTCGTCACCTTCGGCTTCACCTCCTTCACAGCAACGTCTTCGTCTTCCAAACAGAGTTGGCCTCCAGTCTTTTGCATCTCCTTCCGCTACAGCATCCTTCATTCCCCTTCTTCCACTGCCTCCTCATGCCCTCGTTTTCCACCAGGCCTCACTCCCTTCTCTCTTCGTTGCTGATCATCATCCAGAGAACTTCCCTTTTTTCCGATCCCCAAAAGCAACCTTTTCTCCCCCTATCGTCCGCTTTCTCCCCTCCAAATTAGGCTCTTTTTCCTCCTAAAGCACGGCTTCTCCTCAGCTTTTCTCCATCCTCCTCTTCCCAATTCGTCCCTTCGTCATCGTAATCCATCTCCGTTGCTTTTTCCCTTTTCTTTTTATCTTCCTCCTTTTCTTGGCTTAATGCCCCTTTGATTAGCTTTCTCATCTTAGTTTTTGAAGCTTGCCTCCCTTTTCGGATTTCCCTCCTTTTTATTTAACCGGTAGCATTTATTATTTTATGTACATCATGGTAATGAGCTACCACAGAACGAAGCACTTCTTTAGAATAGTTGCCAAATTGAAATTCACCCTCACTTTCTCCGTTGCCTGAGAAGTCGAATCATGCTACCACTATGCGTATCCATCTTGGTGAAATGGGCAAAACAAACACCAACAACAACAATGTGCACCAAAAAGAACCCACCTCACACACACATTCTCACCAATTGTATGTACTGATGATGCCTTCCATTTGATTTCAATGACAAATACTCCAAAAAGGAGCACCTGAATTGTCGTCTCACTCGCATACCACAAAGGCCATTGACACCATACTCCCATGTAACATTAGAGCTTTGTAAAATAGTAGCTGCCCAAGTCCACTGTGATACAATGACACTCACAATCAAGCCTGTCTTGATGCTCCTACTAGTTATATTGCACCATTCTGAGGTGTGCTAAACATCAAGCAAGCTCTCACATTTGGCAAACATATCCACCAATGTACTTCGACTTGCATCTCTTGGAATTAGTTTAGTACTTCCTCACAAAGTCCATATTCGGCATACTTATTCTTCTCCATCTTCGGCATAGAATGAAAGAGCAAACATAACAACTAAGTATGTACAAAGTAACAATCTCATGCACAACTTTTGGGTGGTTTACATACCTCGAATGCGCAGCAATACGACAGCGCTGGGAAGCACTGGGCGATAGCGTGTATTCAAGTTATTTAGAAGAAATTATCGTTTTTGATGGACGCACGTCTTAGACGTGGCACCAATATTTATTTTGACACGCTTATTTATTAAAGCGCTTGACATATATTTATTATTTTGTATGCACATGGATACACGATTTAAATATTGATTATTAGTCATTGTATTTGGGCATAGCCCAACTCTTAGAGTGCCCAACTGCTTTATTCTTTATTTGGACGAAAGCAAACACAAAAGCTAAAGCGTGCTAATTGTAAATTTGGGCTATTTTTTAGCTTGGAGATGAATAATATCTCAAATACATGCTTTGTGGAGTGCTCACACAAGGCATGGGGGGTGATTGTACCCAATTGGTCTTCTTGCTTCATGTCGTGCAAGTCTTCTCTCTTGAAATTTGAGCAAAAATTAGAGTTCTTTGTTCTTGGGGACCTTTTGGTGCTCGCTACATATGCATACACACATACAGCATCCGATCTACGTTCTATTTCGCCTCTGTACTAGATAAAGCAACCGTTGGCTTCTTTTTACTACTCCAATTGATCATATTGCTACCCAAACTGAAAGCATAACCACTAGTTGACCTACTGTCATAGACACAACCAACCCAATCAGCATCCGTATAACATGTCAAGTCGAATTATTTTTCCCATGCTCATAAAATAGCCCATAATCAACAGTACCCTTTATGTATCGCATAATCCTCCTAGACTGCATCTAAGTGTGGCTTACGAGGTTTCTACATAAATCGGCTAATTAGCCCCACTGCATAACTTGAGTTAGGACAGGTAATAGTAAGGTAAATTAGATTGCACACCATTTGTCTATACATAGTGACATTCTCTATCTCAGTCCCAACATCAACTGCAAGTTTGACATTCTGATCCAACAGTGTTTCCATGGCTTTATACTCCATCATGCCATATTTCACCAACATATCATGAGCATACTATTTTTGTAGCAGTCATATACCTTGAGGTATAGGCACAACCTCAATCTCGAGAAAGTACTTCAACTCACCAAGATCCCTGACTTTGAATTCAACCTTGTAACATTGCTTTAATTTTAGCAATCCCATGATCATCATCTCTAGTGATGATCAAATCATCGACGTAAACCACCAGAAAAACATAACCATGTTGTGTCTTCTTTGTAAATAGGCTATGATCTGTATGACCTATCTAAAAACCAAGCTACTACAAATAAGTGCTTATGCAAGCATTCCATGCTCTCGTTGCCTATTTCAGCCCATACAAGGCCTTTTTCAGCTTACACACATATGTCGGATAGTCAAGATGTACATAACCCTCAAGCTGCTCCATATACACCTCTTCAAGAAAGTCACCATTCAAGAATGCATTTTTGACATCCCTCTGCCATAATTTCCAGCCCTTAGAAGCTGCTAATGCAATGATTGTTCGCACCATTGCCATCTTCGCAACCAAGTGAAAGTCTCCTCGTAATCTAGGTCATACTATTGTGCATATCCCTTTGCAACTAGCCAAGCTTTATACCTTTCCAATGAACCATTTAACTTGTATTTCACTTTATAAACCCATTTGCAGTTAATGGGTACTTTTCCTTCATGTAAATGGACCAATTCTCAATGTCTCGTTTTCAGCTAATGTTGTGTATTCCTCATCCATGGTAGCACACCAATTCTCATCTATAACTGCCTCACTAAACTTCGTAGGCTCTCTATAGCCTGACACTTTAGTCATATATGCATAATGGTTGAATACCTAGTGTATGTTAGCCTATCAATTGGTTTTCTGACCCTTTCAAACCTCCTCAATTGTAGTGCACTCTAGGCTTGCCTCTCATGAGGTGGCACATACCTGCTTCGCCTTACACCAGGTGTCATAACTGATGGTATGCCCAATTCACTATCAAGATTGTCACTGCCAAGTGACTCATATCTAGTTGTAAGCAGGCCAGTCACATCATCAAATTTCTTTTCTTTGCCTTTATCCAATCTCCCCCTCACTGACATATCTGTGTCAGTGGTGGATGCAATAGAACATGCAAAGTCATCCTATCCTAGGACTAACATTTTCAACATAAGTAGGGTTGGCTGGTCCATCATAGACCATTGCATTCGGACTAGCATAGCATGAGGCCACCTCATCAAAAACTACATCCCTACTCATCAGGGTTTCCCAAGTGGATGAATCATAGAACTTATGAGCCTTTCTCTCATGTGCATAGCCAAGAAAAACACTTTTGATAGCTTTAACGTCTAACTTTTTCCTCTTTTCATGAGGCACATGTACGTAGGCAATGCAATCAAATACTTTTAGGTGACTAATGTTGGGCTTGTGCCCATATAGTTTCTCATACGGGTCAAATCATGAACCCCAGCTATAGGTATTTGGTTTAGTACATAAACTATAGTAACCACTGCTTCAACCCAATAAGCATTTGGAAAATTCTTTTCATTAAGCGTTTCCCTCGTAGCTTCCATAAGCACCCGGTTTTTTCTCTCTGGAATACCATTTTGCTAAGGTGTGTAACTACATGTGAGCTGCCTTTTTATGCCATATTTAGTAAGGTACCTATCAAACACTTTGGATACATATTCTCTGCCTCCATCAAATCTCAGACACGAGATTTAATAGCCAAGTTCATTTTTACCATTCTTCTTAAAGTCTTTAAATACATCGAGCATCTCATCCTTATGCTTTAGAATGTACAGCCATGTGTATCTATTAAAATCATCGGTGAAGGATACATAATACCTAGTACCACCAAAAGACACATTATGGGCAGGACCCCATACACCCAAATGTATCACTTGCAAAGGCCGAGAACTGTTTCTAACATGTCTCATGAACGGGAATCTTGCTTGTTTCCCAAACTGACAAGCAAAAAATACATGTCCAAGATCAGTGTACTTGAACTTTGGCAAGCCAAGTACAACCTCTTTCTGCTGCATATTTTTTAGCTTCTATACATTAACATGACCGATGCATTTTTTCCAAATTTCTATATCCCAAACTGCTCCATTATCATGGGTAAATATGATTGCCTTCAATTCCGGGATAGATAAATCCAAGGTAAACATTCTACCATCTCTCTTGCCTTTGGAAATCAATTTACAACCATTGCCATATTCTTGAATAAAATAACCATCCCTATTAAATCTGACTTGCAGATTCTATTCTGCCATCTATCCAATCCATAGTAAATTCTTGGTAATAGAAGGTACATGTAGTACATCATGTAGGCTCTTCCTTTTGCCATCAGGCACATGACCAATGGAACCACACCTGTATGTTGAATATCATGATGTGTATCATCACCAATACATAGAAATCCATGAGACCCTGCTACTAACTCATCAAACCATTTGCCATGAGGAGTCATGTGATTGGATGCTCCTGATTCTATGTACTATTTCTCATCTTTGCCTTGCTTAGGCATATTCTTTGATACATGCTGCATAGCAAATATTCTATCTCCATGGTCATCCTGAGTACCATTGGAAGATGCATAATGTCCATGTTGCCTACCTTTTGCCTTCATATCAGCTTGTTTTTTATGGCAATCCTTCGTGATATGCCCATATCTTCTGCAATAATGACAGTCTTTATCCCTACTAGATTTCTCATGCGACTGCCAGGAGCCACCTCTGCCTCTAGGTGATCTCCTCCTGCCTCTAAAGGCTCCAGATCCTTGTTGTCCTTGATTATTCTAGTTGTGCCAAGCAATTTGCTGCTGTTGTCCATGTGTGTTTTGAGTGTCTCCTTGACCCTAAAAAGCTCCATGAGCTCTACCACCTCTAGCTCGTTGACTAGAGTAATAGACAGTGTCTCTACCCTAAGATGTGCTTGAACCTATATTCAAGCCAAGATTTACCTCTTCATGTAGCAATAGTGCAAGTAACTCATCCCAATTAGAAGGTTCTTCTCTCATAGAAATGGACATATCAAATGCCTTATACTCCTTGCCTAACCCATTCAATGTCATTGCAAGCATATCATCCTTTGACGAGATGCAATAGTAGCCACGTGGTCACCTATGGTCTTTATTTTCATCGTGTATGCTTGAATGCTCCTGCCATTCCTAGACATGTTGCTGAACTGCTACTTCAAATGTATCTTCCTTGCATGCATGACATTACCATAATTATTCGTGAGTGCATCCTAAGCATCCTTCCGGGAATGGCAATTGGTAATTTGCATAGTCATCGTATCAGAAATGCACAAAGAAAACCAATGAAATACTTTACTAGCTCTTTCTGACCACTATTGGTGAGCTCTTTGATGTTCCTGTGTCAGATTCCATTCATGCAATTTGGGTTCAGCTTCAACCCCTATACACAAATGCCAATAGCCTCTGCCAATCAAGAAATTTTACGTCCTAAACTTCCATAGAGCAAAGTTTTTGTTATAAAGCTTCTCTCCCACAATTTGAGTGATATTGTCAGTGCCTTGAGAATTTGCCATATTTGCAACTAAGGTATTCAATGCTATATGTAATCTATAAGCGAAAAAGGCTTTCCACAAGCATATTCCTAAGCATTGGCACTCTCCTTCCTCTTCTGGAAGCATGTATTTTCCCATGATGTATTTTTGTGATCGATACTACAGTAGCTTTTTGGCTGCTTGACTCCCTATAGTTAAGGAATAGACTTTCTACACTTCGAGAACAATCTTCCTGCAGTTCAGGAACAGTTTCTTGTAGTTTAGGATCAGTTTCCTACAATTCTTCAGATACAGTTTCCTAACAATCTGCTTGCTGTAAACTGTATTTTGGCAATGAAAAAAACACGGTCAATTGAGCATAGACCAAGCTCAAATGAATTCAAAACATTCTATGGTAGTGGCAAAACATCTCAGCAATAAATTATGTCCATACAAGCATCAATAGATGCATCGAGTTGATGCTGACATTCACTAGACTTTCCCACAATTTATGACAAGCAAGCAACCTATTATGACTAGCACCATAAACTCTACAATAATTAGGGTATTCTCAGCTCAAAAATATCCTTAAACCACCATAGGCATGTCCCAATACATTGGGGATTCAACATGTGACCAAACAAGCATTAATGTTTGTATTGTATGCAAGTAGCAGTGCCAAATACTCTTCCCATAGGTTGTTTACAACTAGTCCAGTGTTATAACCAGTAGTATTTTAGCCCAAATTTGAGCATTTAATTCTCATTTACATCCACAAAAAATTTTATATTCATGGACCAACATGCAAGCATTTGTCAGTAGCAAATAAGCGTCATAGATACTTCAACCCTGTAGGTATACTGTTTCCAAATTCAGGACAACAACTAGTTCACTATTTGTAGCCTGCAAATAAGCTCCAAAATTGAGCATTTAGCACTCCAATATCATCCCCATGTATACATAGATGTTGCTATAACACTTGCCAAGCATCTAGGATGATTGTCTGCATCATTCTCAAGCCTTTCTTGATCAAACAATGCCCTGTTGTAGTGCTGGAAATTCCAGGACAAATTTCAACCTACATTTTGGATAGATTTCAGCATGCTATTACCATTTAAATCTAAGTGTTGAACTCTTCAAATCCATGCCAAAATGCATGAGAGAAAGGCATATACATTTCCAAGCATCATTAGACATCAGTAGAGGTTAATATAGCTCCCAATGACCTATAACCAAGTAGATGTATGTTGTCCCTGTATAATTAATAGTAAACCTGCTCTATTTTCCAACCAATGTTTGATTCAAACATCCCACAAACAAGCTGAGAACCAAGACACCAATGCCATGAAGCTTTCTTCAATCCCTAACAAGTTGTTTATCAATAGTAGAGTGTGTTTACGACTGTCGATGTCTGAGTTGGAGCAGGAGAAGATGACCAGCAAACTGGTGCAATATGTGCAGGTCACATTTTTCACCTTGCTGCTATTTTTTCCCTCAATGTTCATGCAACAGAGCTCATTCAAGCGGCAAGAGAACCCTCTAGGAATCCGCAATAGGTTGTGAACTGATAAACCACAAGAAACATACCTTTCAACTGATCCAATGGCTGCCAACACATGAACTTTTGTAGGTCACAGTGGAGCTCCTGACTTTGGGCTCTAGCTCTTGCAATGCCGATGCCAATGCCACTGCCAAACCTTCAAGCTTCAAGCTCTGATGCTATGTTCAAGATTCAAAGGGTGAGAGAGACAAAGACATGGAGTTGTAATAGAGAGTAGTGAACTCTCATTGTTCTCTACTTCTCATTATTCCATGATTCTTACTAAAGTCTAATTAAACATAACTGAAAACACACTAGGTCACTAATTGACCATACCACACTAACCATGGTTGAGTCTAACCAACTCAGTTATTGCAACACACATGGAGAGTGATAGCTAAGATGATATCTGTCTAGATAAGGTTGATCATGTTGTTGATACTGATCTCAAGCTTGATTCTCAACAAATGCAAGTCACTCTAAGAAAATTATCAATTTCTTCATTTACTTACTTTCCATAGTTAAGATTCATATAGTACCTCTTATGCATTACTGGCTTGGCATCCACCTTCAGATTGATTTTGTGCTGACATACTTGAGGATCAAGGCCTTTATATATTCCCATGTAAATATATCTTGAGACTCCTTATAGAATTGTACTTACTATTGTTTATAGTCCTCTACAAAAATACTCATTTGATTGGCTTAAGACTTGTTTCAATAATCCAAATTAATCTCTTGTACATCATCTTCCAACATCCTTACTGATTTTCTCATGGTATGTTAAAATTTTAGTTTCAGATCAATCATTGCTTATTAATTGGATTTCTCTACAGCCTCTTTAATTTTTGCTTGGTGCTTAGACTACACTTTCTAGTCAATATCTTGACTTTCTTGCATGGAATTGTTGGTTATTTACTTAAAATTATCATTTTTCTTTACCACTTTCCTACAGCAAAGTTGTAGTTTCATGTAGCAGAGTTGTGGTTTCTTGTAGTATAATTGTGATTTCCTATAGTGAAATTGTAGATACTACATTGTAACCTTCATTTGGGTAGGTATCACTACTTGACATTCTATTGTATCCATTGCAATGTTGACTTTCTTGCATGGAATTGCTAGTTATTTTCTCCAACTGTTGTTTTTCTACATCAAATTATCACTTTCCTAAAAGTGGAGTTAAAGTTTCTAGTAGTAAAATTGTGCTTTTTTGTAGTGGAATTGTGATAGTACAATGAAAATGCAGCTACTACATTTTAATCTCGGTTTGGGTAGGTATCACTATTTTACATTATATTGTATCATTTGCATTGTTCACATACTACATCCACACTTGAGAGGGGATTTTACAACCCCACAAGAGCCAAAAATGTACCAAATTTTGTTAATTTGAGGTGAAAATCGAAGATTTTGGAAGCAGTGGATGCAAATTTGATGATTTTAAGAGACCTAGGCAAAAGGGGGTCCAAAAGCAATGTGAAAAGGACTAAATGGGGAAGGGGTGTGACCCTTAGGGCCCTCCAACCCGCAAAAAATGACACGACTTGGGCGGGGGGAAGGGGGGATTTTTTTTTAATTAAAAAAAGAAGAGGGCACTTATAGACGATGACATGATTTGAGGGGCAAGGGGGTTATGGAGCTAAAGAAGAAGCACAGCAACCAATTGCTCCAGCCTCGTGCTCAAATTTTTTGCTCTATATCACCAATCTCAGCTCTGTGATTGATGGCCTAAATAGAAACATGGAAAATCACACACTCTCTCTCCTCTCTCTCTCCTCCAATGGGCTGTTCATGCAGGAGTTATTTGGAGAAGACTAGGATGGAGATCAATTGTCTGGTGGCTTGAATCAGATTGATGTGGGATCATGCCATCATCACTAACTGAGTGATGACTAGATCCATTTGCAAACCAATGGCGAGTTTGGTCACTATCCATAAAATCAATTCTTGAGACCCAAATCCCAAAAAAATGATAGTAAGCCTCTTATTTAATGGAAATTTAGATTCTTTTTTATATTTCTTGGTGTAAATCTTGTTCATATGAGATGAAATTTTTTTGAAGCTTGGTTGTAATGTTTTTGAAGGGGTATGAATCATAAAATAATTGAACATGTGTCTGTGCATGTGAGTTATTAATTTTTAGAAACCCAAAATGCTTATTTTAAGTGAAAAAATGGTGTTTTTCAACCAACCAAAGCATGTTCATATGGGATGATATTAAATGTGAAGATGCACTAGAGAGTGAATAAATTTCTTATATCAAAAAAATTGGAAAATACATCATTTTATATACAAAAAATAAGAAAAATATCAAAATTATGATTTTTAGACAAGAAAAATAGAGAAAAAAATAGTTTTGCATCTAATAAATTATAGAAAAGTAGAATTATGTTTGTGTAAGTATAACTGAGGTAAAACATGAGGGTTTTTCTCGGTTTACTCCCATTTGTAGTTTTTAGTGCATGTTTATTGCTTTTGTTATACAAAAACATACATGGAAACACCTCTTAACCTACCCATGGCAAGCAAAATCCTAAACGGTAGGGAGAGAGGGGATTTTATGTGATAAATATTATGCACTTTTCATATATGGTTCGCTCTTAAGGTACAATAGCACATAGTAGTTCGTTATCATCGCAACAACATCATTAGCGAAATAAAATCTTGAAAAGAATATTTGAGAACATGCATCATGTTGATTTTGTTTAAGTAAAATGGTTGTGCACTCAAAGTCATTTACTTTTCATTGCATTGCATTGGCATGGTAAAGAGAATTATCTCATGGATGCATAGCACTTGATTTCAAATTATTGACCCACGATGAGTGTGAGGCTCCCTATGCTGTATGTTTAGTATTATCGTTTCTTTTGGGAAGTGATGTGGTAAGGGTTATATTATTTACTAGAATGTTTTATCAAAAGAGTGGACTTTGTGTGCATGTGTTATATGTTGAGAGGGTGCATCTGGGGGCTAATCCATGTGGGGTGTAGAAGAGTTGTACTGAAAGGTAAGAATGATAGAAGCTTGCTTGGAAAAGCTATGGCAAGAGAGCAAGAGCAAGAAAGAGAGAGAGAGACCAAATGGGAACTCCAACAGTCACAATGTGTGACCGGGCCTTTCTTTATTCAAATTGTCGCTAAAAGAATAAATAATAAAGAATAAAGTGACGATGATGGGCCCCCGCCACTTGTAGTGTACAACGGCGGGTACTATCAGTGTAGTAATACATGGGCAGCTAGGCAGAGGCGCCTTTACCCCCAACAACCTCCCACTTAAAGATGAATCTGCCCCACTGAGGAGTGAAAAAGAAAAATAAAAGATAGTACAATGTACACATGTACGATAGGATAAGGAAAAACGCCATCTCATCCAACGCCCATCAATCTCCTGAGGAAGGCAAAGCGCTCAATTGTGAGGCTTTCCATGAGCACATTGGTAGGATTTTCATTAGTGGAGATCTTAACAAGGTCAATAGACTTGTCCTCCATGACCCCACGTATGAAGTGATACCTCACCTCAATGTGTTTTGTCTTTGCATGGAAGATCGGATTCTTGGCTAGCTAAATAGCACTCATAGAATTCGAATGCAGCCTAGGTATAGAATCAATCCCAAGGTCATGAACCAAACAACCCAACCATATGGCCTCCTTGCAAGCCTCAGTGGTTGCAACATACTCAGCCTCAGTGGTAGAGAGAGTCATACACTTTTGAACCCTCAACATCCAAGAGACAACACCTCCAGCATAGATGATGAATACATAGCCAGAAGTGGACTTCCTACTATTTACATGTCCTACATAATCGGAGTCTGTGTACCCCACAACTCCTATATCTTGTCTGCCATAGCAAATACACATATCTATTGTGCCTTTCAAATATCTTATGATACCCTTCGTGGCATCCCAATGTTTTTTGCCAGGTGTAGCCATATAGCGTGCCACAACACCAACTACAAAGGCAATATCTAGTCGAGTGGCTATCATGGCATACATCAAACTACCCATAGCTGATGCATAGGGGATCTTGGCCACCTTGGCCCTCTACTCATCTGTCTATGGACAATTGGCCTATGAAACCTTCACATAAGAAGGTAATGGACAGCCAATAGGCATCACGTCCTGCATGCAGAAACGCTCAAGGACTTTATGAATGTACTCCCTCTGTGAGAGGTAGAGTAGTCCCTGATGCCTATCACACTTAATGCGCATACCAAGAATGTGAGAGGCATGTCCCAAATCCTTCATCTCAAAGCTCTTCTTCAGTTGAGATTTAAGAGCATCCAGCTCATTATGAGCTTTCCCTGCTATCAACATATCATCCACATAAAGTACCAAAATAAGCAATGAGTCATCATGGGTTGTCTTAGTGTAAAGACACAGATCCATAGCGCTCCTACTGTAGCCCTATGTTTGCATAAAGGCATCAAACTTATGATACCACTCCCTAGGTGCTTGCTTTAAGCCATAAAGACTTTTCTTCAACTTACACACTAGGTGCTCCCTGTCAGGTTCTTCAAAGCCCTTAGGCTGCTCCATGTAAATTTCATCATGCAAATCTCCATACAAGCACACAGTCTTGACATCCATCTGATACATGTCCAAGTCAAGTTGTGCAATTGAGGCCAAAACCAAGCGTAGAGTGGTCATCTTGGCCACGGGAGAAAATACTTCATCAAAGTTAACTCCATGCTCTTGTTTAAAATCCTTAGCAATAAGTCTTGCCTTATAAGCCGGCTTGGGGTGCCCAAGGGTACTTTTCAGCTTTTACACCCATTTGCATGGCAAAGCCTTCTTGTCGTTAGGCAATGCAACCAAATCCCAAGTCATATTCTTATGCAGGGAGTCCATCTCAGATTGCATAGCCCTCTCCCAGGAGTGACTGTCACCCCTACACATAGCCTCATCAAAGGTGAGAGGCTCTCTTACATCTGTAACCAAGACATAATGCATCGAGGGCTCAAATTGATCAAGTGGACGTCTAGCTCTAGTAGACCGTCTCACTATAGGCTTTGTTCCAAGTCTAGCATCTTGTCCAACACCCTGGCCATGTGTACCAACTGCTACTACAGACTGTCCAACCAGCTGTGCAGGAGCACGTGACTCCTCCTGGAATATAACCCTGCGTATCTCTACCACCTTCTCAGGTTGCCTATGCATCTTGTCTTCATGGAAGACTATATCATGACTGCAGATGACTTTCTGTGCCTACAGATCCCAAAGGTGATAACCCATCTTGACCACATCTCCATAGCCAAGGAAAATGCATTTGATGTCAAGATTGTGGGAGAGAAGGAAGGAGTCTCACTTGTAGCTTTCTTGCTTGCACAATGGGGGAATACACACAAGGGTGGAGGCTGAAAACAGTTTTCCTCTTCTTAGTTGTGTAAGCCAAAAAAGAACTCTAATACAAAGAAATAGAAGAACCCTATATATGGGTCTCAAACCAAACTCAACTAACTAAGGTGGCATACTAACTGAGCCACGAACTAGAGTAGATAAGGATAGCTGTCATGTAGCTATTATTCATGGGCGGTGTACCAACCGCATCTGCAACAACTGACACGTCAGTGACATAAATGCACAACGGTCACCCTGGCATATCACGACTGGAGCTCAATATCTCAACACTCCCCCTCGAGCTCAATCCCAATTCCTGCACACCAAGCAGGTCTCTGAACTTGCGCAGCTTCTCTGCGCCCAATGCCTTCGTAAATATGTCAGCTACCTGATCCTCTGTGCTGACATAAACTAGATCAATAAGACCTAGTAAAACCCTCTCCCGCACATAGTGATAATGCACCTCAATGTGCTTTGTTCTAGCATGATAGACTGGGTTATTTGCCAAGTGTATACTACTCATGTTGTCACAATAAATGACAACTGGCCCATCTATAAGCTAATGCATATCATAAAGTAGCTTATGCAACCAAGCTACCTCACATGCAGCCATTGCTGCACCCCTGTACTCAGCCTCTGTGCTGGACAAGGCAATTGTAGGCTGTTTCTTGCTGCTCCAAGTGACTGCAGCACTCCCAAAAGAGAACACATATCCACTGGTAGATCGTCTATCAGAAATGCTACTAGCCCAATCAACATCAGTGTATCCATGCAACTGTATTTGAACCCCAGTCTCATAAAATAGTCCATACTGCAATGTGGACTTCACATACCTGAGTATGCGTCTAGCCGCATCCAAATGCGGTTTCCTTGGAGCCTGCATAAATTGACTTACCAATCCAACAGCATAGCTCAAATCTGGCCTGGTAATAGTCATATAAATCAAGCTTCCTACTATGCATCTGTACATAGTAGGGTCTTCCAGAAGCTCACCTGCATCCGTGCTCAGCTTCACATTCTGCTCCAAAGGAACTGAAATAGGCTTATAGCCTGTCATCCCATATTTGGACAGCATGTCCAATCCATATTGCCTCTGCAAGAGCTATATCCCACTTGGTGATCTAATCACCTCAATGCCCAAGAAATAACGTAGCTCTCCCAAATCCTTCATCTCAAACTTCTGCTTCAATAGCATTTTCACATGAAGGATATCTTCATCACTGTCACCTGTCATAATCAAATCATCAACATAAATGACAAGTAGCATAATACCTTTCTCTATTTTTCTTACATAAAGTGAGAAATCTGCCTTGGAAATCTGAAAGCCAATAGTGACAAGATACTGTCCTATCTTGTCAGACCATGCTCTAGGTGCTTGCTTCAAGCCATACAAGGCTTTCTTCAACCTGCAAACAAACTCAGGATGAACAGCATGCACATAACCTGGTGGCTGCTCCATATAGACCTCTTCTTGCAAATCACCATGCAAGAAGGCATTCTTTACATCCATCTGATGTAAAGACCATCCCTTTGATGCAGCCATAGCAATGACTACTCTTACGGTTGCCATCCTTGCAACCGGACTGAATGTTTCTTCAGAGTCAATGCCATATGTTTGTGCATACCCCTTGACTACTAATCTTTCCTTGTATCTGTTCACAGAACCATCTGCATTGCGCTTCACCTTATAAACCCACTTACAGCCAATTGCATTCTTACCTTTAGGCAAAGGTACCAATTCCCATATAGCCTTTGCTTCCAAGGCATCCATTTCTTCATCCATGGCTTTCTCCCATTTTTCTTTTCCCATGGCTTGCTCAAAAGAAGTGGGTTCTGGTTCCTGTATTACTTTGATCATATATGCATAGTGAATGGCTATAAATCCATCATATTTTAGCATATCCACAGGATACCTAGCTCTCCTAGACCTGCGCAAAGTAGGTTCACTCCCAGGTGCTCTCAAAACATCCCTGGTCTTCCTTACTCTAGGTGTAACAATAGAAGGAATACCCAACTCATCATCAATGCTCTGTTCTGAGCCACTGGATTCACCATCCACATAAGGGTGACCTGCATTCACATCAAACATGGGCTGATCAACCTTCTCTTTTCCTTTTCGTGATACATGCATACCACTATCTGCATTGCTTTGAGAAGATGCTCCTGATCTCAATCTGCCTGTCCATGGCGAAGAATGTGAACCACTACTAGAGGAAGCTCCAGGTCCACTAATATTTTGTGACTGCTGCTGTGAATTCTGTGTAGCATTACCATTTTGTGCATCTACATCATCAATCACATTTACTGGTTTATACCAGCTACTCATCTCATCAAAAACAACATCTCTGCTCACTGTAAACTTACGAGTAGAAGGGTTATAGCATCTATACCCTTTTTGCTCCAAAGAGTAACCAATAAAGATGCACTTCTCAGCTTTTGGATCCAACTTGGATCTCAACTCATCTGGCACATGTACATAGGCAATGCAACCAAAAAATTTCAAATGAGAAATATCTAGTTTCCTACCAGTATACCTCTCCTTTGGAGTCATCCCATGTATTGCTGCAGTGGGAGTCCTGTTCATTATATAGACTGATGTAGCAACTGCTTCAGCCCAGTAAAAATCTGGCAAGTCTTTTTCGTTGAGCATGGCACGAGATACCTCTCCAATATGCCTGTTTTTCCTTTCTGCAATTCCATTTTGTTGTGGGGTATGACTGCATGAATATTGCTGCTTTATGCCATGCTCCTGCAGGAACCTTGCAAACTCATTTGAGAGGTACTCTCCCCCTCCATCTGACCTTAGGCATTTTATTTGCAGGCCTGTTTTTTTTTCAACCATAGCTTTAAGAGTTTTGAAATGCCCAAAAACTTTACTTTTCTTTTTCATAAAATACACCCAAACTTTTCTGCTATAGTCATCAATAAAAGTGACAAAATAATGACAGCCTCCAAGAGATGCAGCTTTAGTAGTCCACACATCAGAGTGGATTAATTTCAATGGCTTCTTACTTTCTTGAACATGTCTAGGAAATGGTTTCCTTGCCTGTTTTCCAAATTGACAAGCTTCATATACCTTATGCATTTCTGCAACCTTGAATTTAGGCAATCCTGCAACAATGTTTTGGGCCTGCATTGATTTAAGTCGCTGTACATTAACATGACCAATGCATTTATGCCAGATATCAATGTCTGCAACTACACCGGTCCCATGTGCAAACATTGTTGCACTCAATTCAGGCATGTCTGCATCCAATGTAAACATTTTGCCCTTCTTCTTTCCTTTTGCTATCAAGCGACCTTTATTTTTCATATCCTCAACAAAGCATCCATGAGGATTAAATCTGACCTGCAAGCCCTGCTCAACCATTTAACCAACAGAAACCAGATTCTTGGTGATATTCGAGACATGAAATACATCGGACAGGTATTTCTTTTTCCCATCCTGCATAGACAAAGAAATTTTTCCAATCTGCACAATAGGATGTGCAGTATCATCACCAGTCTCCACAAATCCTGGTTTTTCCATTTTCCTTGCATCCTCCATCCATTCTGCATGACCTGTCATGTGGTTTGATGCACCTGAGTCAACATACCACACTTTGTTACTTTCTTCTGCACTTGTCATAGAATTGTTCATGTGTTACACCATAAACAAATGTTCATTTCTGTCATGACCCTGTCTACTAGAAGATGCATAATTTCCTTGTTGCAGTTTTCCATTCATGATGTCATTCTGCTTTTTATAGCAGTCTTTAGCCATCTGACCCATTTTACCACAGTAGTAGCATTCAACATTACTGTTTGCATTTTGGCCTCTTTGCCATCCACCAGGACCTCTTTGGCTCCCCCTGCCTCTAGAGTTACCATGTCCTCCTCCATAGGACTGGTTTTCTTGAGTTTGCTGCATATTCTGATTTCTACCACGGCCTCCAAATCGGCCTCCTCTACCTCTGCCTCTACCTCTTCCAGCATTTGAGTAGAAGACAGCTTCATTTGAAGTTCCTCCTGAAGAAGATGCACCACCATTTCTCTGCTCCTCAGAAATTAGAAGAGCAATCAACTCCTCAAAATCAGGAAATCTTTCACGAACTGAAATGGATGTCCGAAACTGTGCATAATCCTTTCCTAGACCATTCAAGGTCACAGAAACTAAATCATCATCTTCCACCAGCGACCCAATGGAAGCAAGTGCATCTGCGATCTTATTCACCTTCATGTGGTAGTCATTGATGCTCATATTTTCTCTTTGCACATTGTGCAACTCTTGCTTGAGCTGCATTTTCCTCGCTTGCGTATTTGTGCTATACATTTTTTATAGAATATCCCATGCCTC
Organism: Lygodium microphyllum; assembly: GCF_053477565.2. Classification (NCBI taxonomy): domain Eukaryota; kingdom Viridiplantae; phylum Streptophyta; class Polypodiopsida; order Schizaeales; family Lygodiaceae; genus Lygodium; species Lygodium microphyllum. Next base: position 112,527,033 of record NC_141164.1, read on the forward strand.
CTTTGGCGTACTTGCATCCTGAATATGCACAATCATAGAGTCTGAAATGCTGATAGACAGCCAGTACATAACTTTCCTGGCTCTCTCATGCCATGCTTTAAATGCCTGCATTTGCTGTTGATTGGGAACATCAGGAAGAACTGGTTCTTCTTCATTTCTTGCAACAAATTCCCAATATCCTTTTCCCATAAGGAAATTCGTCATTCTAAACTTCCATGCTTGGAAGTTGTTCTTGTCAAGCTTTTCAGTGACAATCTGTGAAAGAGAATCAGATGCCATTACAGAATACTGCAAAAAATTCTTTCACTGCAGAGAACACAGCTTCAGCCTCACAAGGGCAAATCTGCAAAACTGACGAAAGTGGTATTTAACCACACAGTAACTTCCTAGTGACGATTTTGTATCAACAGGCAACAAGGATGATTCTGTAACTCCCAATGTCTCTGCGCACAGGCATACGATGCAATTTCTACAGTAACTTTTCCCTGACCTGTAGAACAGTGGTCGCACAGCATAAAACTGGGCCTTTTCCTGAGTACGTGCAGAAAACTTCCGCCTCCAAAACAGGCCCCGAAATGGCCTCAAATCAAAAAAACAGGGTCTTGCTTCACCGCAAAGGGCGTCTCAACCTGAGACAATGCACTCTTGCAATTTTCGGCTGTGCTACCTAGCAGAGATCTGCTCCCAAAACAAAAAATGAAAGCAACACTGCTCCTCTTACCAGAACACCGCGAGCTTGGCTTGCTTTCTTGAGCTCCTTACCACGAACAAGGCTCTGATACCATGTCAAGATTGTGGGAGAGAAGGAAGGAGTCTCACTTGTAGCTTTCTTGCTTGCACAATGGGGGAATACACACAAGGGTGGAGGCTGAAAACAGTTTTTCTCTTCTTAGTTGTGTAAGCCAAAAAAGAACTCTAATACAAAGAAATTGAAGAACCCTATATATGGGTCTCAAACCAAACTCAACTAACTAAGGTGGCATACTAACTGAGCCACGAACTAGAGTAGATAAGGATAGCTGTCATGTAGCTATTATTCATGGGCGGTGTACCAACCGCATTTGCAACAACTGACACGTCAGTGACATAAATGCACAACGGTCACCCTGGCATATCACGAGTGCAGCTCGATATCTCAACATTTGACACTCTTAGGATCCAACTTACTACGCTTGTCCTTGGGCACATGGCAAAATGCCTCACATCCAAAGACACATATATGCGCATAAGACGGAGGTTTCCCTGTCCATACCTCCTCTGTGACGTGGAAATCCAAACCACTAGAAGGTGATCTAATTATGACATGCATAGATCTACTGACTGCCTCAACCCAAAAGCTTTGTGGTAGGCCTGCATGGCTAAGCACACTGCGTACACACTCCTAGATTATTCTATTCATCCACTCACCCAAAACCATTTTGGGATGGGGTATAGAGGGTGATCAACTGATGCTTAATACCCCTCTCATCACATAACTGCTCAAAGGCACACGACACATATTCTCTCCCATTATCAGTCCTAAGCCATTTCAGTCTATGCCCAGTCTGGTTCTCAACTAATGCGAGCCATCTCGGAAACACGGCCAAGATATCTAACTTAAGCTTAATGGGGTAAGCCCAGACTTTATGCAAAAAATCATTAATGAATGTCACAAAATACTTTGCACCACCCATAGGCTGACAAGGCATAGGCCCACGACACCTAAATGTACCAATGCCAGGGGCTCATTCATGCATATCCTACAAGACTTCTTATGCATATTCCTAGTCTATCTGCCATAAAGACAATGCTCACATGAATCAAAACATACATAGTCAAGGGGCGGTAAGTACTACAAACCAAAAAGTATTTTCATTCCCTTCAAGGACATATGGCCCAAACGGGCATGCCAAAGAGATACATGTGGGATGGAACTGACTTACAAAACATGATCAACAGAGGACCCATCAACTACAAGAGAATAGAGACTGCCTGCCTTGGCACCTCTAGCAAGCACAAGTCTGCCACACGGGTGATCTTCTAGGCAAAATCCCCAAATAAAACATGAAATCTAGCATCATCAAGCTTCCCTATAGATATAAGACTGCGTGTAAGTGCAGGTACATTACGTACATCTTGTACAGAAAAGTACGACCAGTAGAGAACTGCAGCCGTACATCCCCAATGCCAACAATAGCAAGTGACCTATCATCACCCAAGCAAACTGAACCAGAGACAGTGTGGTAGGGATGGAACCACTCATGGCATGGTGTAACATGAAATGAAGCACTAGAATCCAAAATCCAGCACTGCGCATACATAGAGTGGACCTCAGTCAATAGCGTAGCATCACAAGAACTAGGTGCAAGTATGTACTCCCCATTAGAGTTATCAGTCTGCATGACATGTATCTCCTCGATTTTCACACTAGATTTCGCAGGCATAATGCTACAATCAGAGGACTTTTCATGTACTTTGTCTTTCCCCTTCTAATCTTTGCGCTTCTCATTGTGCAACTCATGACACTCTAGGCGTATATGACCCTTCTTGCTACAATGATGACATGTCACATTAGCATTTCTCCCTCGAGACTTGCTGCGTGACTTACCACGTGACTTAGACCTAGATTTCTGCAAGTCTCTGCCACGTCCATACCCACACTCATAATTTGTACCATACCCATGTGATTTAGACCTAGATTTCTGCGAGTCTCTGCCACGTCCATACCCACACTCATTAATGCCTTTATCTGCAATTTCTACACCAATACCTACCAAACTTGGCTCTTCAAGTAGACATAATTTGTACCATCAAGCTTAGTGATGTTGAAGATAGCACTATCAATAGAAGAAGATACCATACTACAATCCAAAACGGTGTAGACAATTCAAAATTACTTGCTATTTTCTATTGTAAACTGCCAAAATACCACCAAAACCAAGGCAAAATGACCATGAATTGATAGTTAATGATGCTGGCCACCAAGTACCATCAAAAGTACATAAAATCAAGATGATTCGGCATGAAAATTCTACGTCAGTCCATGCATAACGGCTTGTTGTAATAAATTACAGCCGTGTACAATGAGAACAAACTGTAGACAACATGAATGCACCAAGTCAACCACTGACTATCAAAGCATAACCAGCATCAAGTGGGCATAAATCAGCATGTGACAGTCATACGGACATCAAGAAAACACCTAAGCATGTCAAAAGAATATGTTAGTAAGCCGACACACCCCTTGTGTAATAGGGCAAAGTGTACGCAATGCTAGCAAGACCTAACACAAAGAGTTTTATACTCAGGGAGTGCAAAGCACAAATCAGCCCAAGTACATCTATGAGGACCACGGCATATCAACCATGCAACATCCAAGTGAAGATCCCACTCTCAAGTATCCAAATGCTCAAGTAGCATAAACCACCTGCTCAATGTCTATCAAGCATATCAAGATGCTCCCACTGGCACAAAATCTGCAAATATCAAGCAAAGAAGCTCAACAAGGGCATATGATATCACTATTTCCAAAAGATCCAAGATCAAGCATCAATGAGACCTCATGAGCATATAGGCCATGTAGCATCCATACATAGCATCCATAGACATCAAGTACATCCAAACTATAACTCTGGCAAGCCAAGAAATAGCCAAAGCAAGCTTCGGGCAATCAAATGTCAAGCCAAAGCAAGGCTCAGTAGCATCCAACTCCAAACAATGTAACGTGCATGTAGTAGTGGCATAGGCCAAGCATGTCAAGACCGGTCAGACATAAGCAATGTACATGCCATAAGTACACCAGAGATGAAGATCCAAATTCTATGCAAAGAAATCTCAAGCTCAACCAATGATTCAAGAGAAAATCCAAGCTCTATGTCGATCCCCGAGAGTCGCTACATCAATGTATACATCCAAGACATAGCCCAAATGCAATAGGCATATCCAAACATAAGCAAAAGAGTTGCAGCCCTGAATATTCCATTAGCAAATAAATGTCCAAGACTGAGAAAATAGTGGCTCAGTCCAAGCTCAAAACTATAGACAAACCATAGGCATACTTTCCCATATGTATAGGCACCAACTGACGGGCATAATTAGACATCAAATGACTATGTAGTATGAGCATAAAGCTGCCATATTTTGGGCTGCCTATGGACTATGTAAAACAGTCAATGGTTGATTAAATTCAGCCCCAAAAGCATCTCACATCATAGATATACATTCCCCTAGCATTCGAGGCACATTCGAGACTATCCGAGCAACCAGTGTCAATGCCAACCAAGCATAAACATAAAGTGTTGATGTAACATTGTTTGTGCCTGCCTATGGACTATGGAAAATAGTCCTGGACTGAGGTAAATCAGTCCACAAATCAATGCCAATGATAACTACTAATGTCGACCATTAAGGGGGTGTCCCCAAGTGCCAAATGAAGTGTTTTCAAGCTGCCAATGAGTGCCAAGGGAGGGTTGAAGTAAATAACAATTTTATTTTATTTTCAGGTCTTCAAGCTGGCCCAAACTAATCTAGGGCCTGTGGAAGGGCTGGGCAAGGTCAAGACAAGGTTGGGGGAGTAGTCAAGGACCCCCGTGGAGCTCCCTCTTGAAGGGCAAAGTCACTCATAGAGATTAGGCATCACAAGAAGCAAGAGAACATGGCTACCCTGCTTCACAAAACCTATGGACTAAAATAAAATAACAAAAGAGAGCTCCAATACCTCTAAAGAAATGCCATGAGGGTGCCCAAATGGGCCACGGGTAGGTTCTCGGGAAGTCGAGGAGTAGCAGGAGCTCCAGAGAGTCGGCTATGGCTGCCCGAAAGGAGACCCAATGAGTGTAGGTAATCAATAGGAAGCTGAAGGAGTCACGAACCAAGTTGAAATGCTCAAGCAACCATGCTCTAATACCAGTTGAAAGGTGAGAAGGATCGAAGCTTGCTTGGAAGAGCTATGGTGGGAGAGCAAGAGCAAGAAAGAGAGAGAGACTAAATGGGAACTCCAACAATCACAATGTATGACTGGGCCTTCCTTTATTCAAACTGTCACTAAAAGAATAAAGAATAAAATGACGATGGCGAGTGCATGCCACTTGTAGTGTGTAGTGGTAGGTACTATCAATGAAGTAATACACGGGTGACTAGGCAGAGGTGCCTTTACCCCCAACATTTACTAGGGCCATAGCAATGAGTTGCGGGGTGCTCCTTTCATTTGTGTTACAAGGTACTACCACTCACCAATATGTTTTGCTTGGACTTGGGAGGGGCATCACATCTACAATCTAGTGATTGTGTCTACAAACGCATTCTTTCAGTAAATCAGTTTATAGTGTCTATATGCTCCTAGCTGCCAGACCGTGGGATTGTTTAGGTGAGTTTAGGAGGCTTGTTTATAGCCCTCGAGCTAGTGTCGGACCCATTTTTGTTCTCGACAAGTGGTATGTTAATTGGGAGCCGCTAATAAGTGGCAGGACTAGTCATTTAGTTTATGCCAAAGAGCATCGAGATAGACCCCTTATTTCCCAATAAACATTGTCAATCCAAGATTTAAAAACAAGAAAGAGTCGAAAGGACTAGACGGTGAACTGAAATCCTTAGGAGGTATTCCCCTCAATGTAGTAGCCCGATACCCCTATGAGGGAGAGGTCTTAATGACCCTAGAGCCATATCGAGCCCTTTTTGGTCCTGACAATGGTTGTCATTGATTGGTCATAATCCTTAATGTCAACTTCTCTTTGAAGCCATGAATAAGATCAAGGATTTGTTTTAAGGTTAGTTTTAAAGAAGACTTAGCTAATGCATTAACAACTCATGAGAGTCTTCTTATTACTTATGAAGACTTAAGTTTTCATCATGATAATTTTGCAGTTACAAAACCTCTTGCAATCCTTGTTGTTCTTGGTTAAATTCTTGACTTTCTCACATTTCCTACAATGGATCTACAAGGCTAAATTGGTTTATGTATCTCTTTCTTTATTGTCTTTGCACCTCTTTTGTAGCCGATTCTCTAGCTTTCTCCTCATGTCCTAGTCTATCAGTTTCTTTGCTTTGCCCTTGTAATAGCGAGGACTTTAGTGTCCTTTGGTCAATCCTCTACTATGATGCAATCACACCCCGCATGCTGATCCAACTTTTTCTTTGTGGACTTCTCCTCTTCACATGGCACCTCTATTATCATAATTTTTCCATTTCTTTGCTTTAGCCTATTGGTCTATGGACTACTCCTGTGTAATCTCCATAGGGATTTCTACTAAGATCATTGTTATGGGTGCCAATGGTTGTTAACCTTAGAGTGATTCTTCTACTCACATTTCTTACTAATTCTTGGTTTACATCCTTCTCTTAGCCCTATGTCATACCCATAGCTCACTATTTGGTCATCACATGTATCCCTACCTTTTGTAGTTGTAACAAGGTCCTCTTGGCCTTTGTTAAATATTGCTCCATGGTCCTGGTTGGTCATGGTCCCACTATTTTGGTGGCTAATCCTTTGTTCCAAAACTTATGAATCCTCTTTGTGCTATCATTTTGGGTACAATTTGATTAACATGGTATTGTTAGGGTGCTCGCTTCAATAATCTATTATCAAATTGATTACAATGGCATATACAATGCAATAATCTAGGGTATGTACATGTTAATTAATGATGAGACACTTGAAAAAAATTTCTATGGTGTACACAATGTAATAATCTAGGCCATGTACAAGCTAAATGTGGCATGAATGAGCAATGGTGTAGCATTTGTAATATGGCCACTCACAATATAGCATACTATTTCTAGTACAGTGGCAGATATCAAATGGCCCACCTTGGAGGATGGCAAGGTCCTAAAGCATCCTAGTCTAGTCTCAATGGAATACATTCTAGCCAATCAAGCTGAGACATCCATAATAGCTTACACTAATCATGAGTATCAACATTAGCCGAGTAATGGTCATGGCATACATGGTAGAGAAGGAAGAAGCGGAGGAATTTTCTAGCCATTTTCTAAATGGTGTTTCTTCTATATGTCAAAAGGGCATTAGAGATTGGAGTGTCATGAAGCCTAGGCAAACAATGACCAAAAAAGGCAAGGGTAAGATCTGGCATCCATGCTCAGAGTCAACACAATGGAAATCAAGGAGCTAATGGAGTCAGATGTCAATGTGGTAACCCAATTTGAAAAAACTTACAAGAAAGAAGCATTTAAACCTATAAGCCCTTCGTAGTTAGAGTAAGAGAGATTCTACCATTAAGTGACCAGATGGATAGCAAATGAAGTGACCATGATGAAATATATGTTGTCAAGTTCTGATCTAGACGTTCAACTTGAAATATGGCCTAAAATTTCATGGGTGACAAGTAAATTTTCACCAAAAAATGATGGTTGCAATGGTACAACCTTGAGTGGGGTGAATGGTAGTCACACTACTGCAATGAACTATATGTAGTATAGCTAGCAACAAGATGCACAAACACCGCTAGTTCAAGGACCAAAACTAGGTGTGAAGATAAATCTATACCCAAGTTCAGGATGGAATCAACAAACCTAGAGAATGGCCATGGCCAGGGCCCTGGCCATGGCCTTGCAGACTACAAAGTTTAAGCCACAAAAGGGGATGTCTAGCAAATACCAACCCCAAAGCAATATAAAGGCAAGCAAGTTGTGAAGGAGGATCTACAACCCAATGTTTTCACCGAAGTTCTATCCCCAAAGGCAAGAACCCCACATACTATAAGGACTAATCACAATTTAAAAATCCAAAAGTCTATCCCAAAATATCACTAAACAAGCATCTAGATGTTTATCCTAAAATTGAGAAATGTAAGCATCCACAAGTTTAGCTTGGTAAGCCAATGAGTAATATATTGGAAGTTCATCCCGATAAGGAGTAGAAAAAGAATCCAAATGATCATCCTGGATAGAAGTATAATAAGATGCTGGAAGCTAATCCAAGAGGCATAAGCACCAAAAGTCCAATTCTAATCTTCCCAATTAATATCACTATTTCATTTGAAGATATTTTGAATCTTATACTAGATTTGAAGTACCATCTACTAAAGCCTATCTAGCTAGATCGGCTAGTGTTACTAGAGCCCCAAGTATTTGCTATGATTGCAACCGCTTTGAAGGAGATAACCTAGAGGGTCTATCAAGAACTAGTACCACTAGGCCCATTGTCTAATCTAACAATTTTGATACTCCATGTTTGGTGCAAGGATAGAATCATCCAAAGCATCCTCCTCAACAATGGATCCAGTGTCAATATCATCACCTTGGCAACCTGTTAGGAATTTGGCTTAATGGATTGGAAACCATCCCTATTTCTAGTAAGAATGGTAAATTAGCAAAGGGTGAGACCACTTGGCATTATTTGCTTTGGCCTTTTAGAAATTTGAAGAGCACCCTGTCACAGCACAAGGCAAACACAAACCGACTATGGGAAGAGGCTGCAAGTGCACTTGCTAGCCACAAAAACCTACAATAAATTCTCTTCCTCGCCAAGAAACCATGCCCTCAAGACATATAAGAGAGAAAAAGTCACACAAATAATTTGTCATTATCACCATCCCCACTCTCTTCTTCTTTCTCACTCTCCATAAGGTTTTGCAAAGAAGCACAAGAGAGAAGGAAATAAGAATAAGAAATGAGAGTTATGCCAAAGTGAGAGAGGGAGAAATGAAGCGTGAAAGAGGAAGATAAAGGGGAAAGGGGGTTGCAACCACCCACCTCCTCAAATCATCTAATATACCTCCTTCCCTTTCTTTCTTAAATTATGAAATTCAAATTTGAATGCATGAACTAAGGTCTTAAAGACCCTTCATTTTTGGAATGGGACGAAAGGTATTGACCCTCATTTTTCCTCTCAACATTTTTAAATGTGAGACTTTGGACTATACACATTTTGCATTGCTTCATATATGGCTTTTTGGCACAAAAGTTACAAGTATAGAGTTGCCACTTTACAAGAGATATTTCCATGACGATCACATTTTTGTGCCTTTATTTGCATAAGTTTTTGGGCTATCAAAATTATTACCATTCCCTTCCTGGTTTCTTTAGCTCTTTTGAATATGGAGCATGCATGCATGAATTACTACCTCTTATTAGGGAGCCCTAGCTTTGCCAAACATGAATAAGTCACAACTCGAATCAAGATAAACTCACTATTCATCAGAATCAACATAAAGTTACTATTTTCTTGCAAAAAACTTTCCCTCCATCACTATCATGTAGACTGATTGTGGCAAAAACAATCAATATGGTGTAAAGATTGAGTGATGATGAGAAAGATGAGTTTCTAAAGGCCAATGTAAATTTATGTCCATGATACCTAGTTGATATTTTGCAGATTAGTGAACAATATGTGCAATCACAGTCTACTAGATATACCCCTAAAGGAGGAGGGCTATACTTTGAAGATTTTTGGAATCCAAAACCCGGAATTTGAAGATGAAAACATAATGCATAGATACTAGATGAATTTGTACATAGCCAAACAAGTCAAAGAAGAATTGGACTATTATGAGTTGGCTTCATAGCCCTAGTAGGTCAAGCTGACTTGATCTCACCAATCATCATTGTCCCTAAGAAGAACAAGAAGTTGAGGATTTGTGTTGACTCTAGAAATCTTAATGATGCTGCCATCATTTTGAATCCATTCCCTATTCATTGCCTAAATAATATTCTAGCTGAAGGGGCTAGCCATGAGATGTATTCTTCTCTAGATGAATTCTATGGTTATAACCAAGTTGAACTTTCTTTGGAGAATCAATCCAAAATAACTTTCATTACAGTATGGGGTATCTTTGTGTGTAGAGTGATATAGTTTGGTCTAAAGAATGCTGTGGCTTCTTTTTAAAGGGACACGTAGGAGATATTTGGCCCCTATCTAACTGATGTTTTAAGAGTTTTCTTAGATGACTTTACTTTGTTTGGGAAAGTATTACTCCACTTGAGGCATCTCTAGCTATGTCTGACGAGATGCTACAAGGTAAGTTTGATTTTGAATCCTTTAAAGTGTGCATTTGTTGTTTGAGGAGGTGCTTTGCCTGGCCATATTATTTCCAAAGATGGCATTGATGTCGACCCCGCAAAGATTGCATCCATCATGCAAGCCACAATTCCAAATTCATTGTCGACATTTATCTAAACCGCCTTGGGATAAATCTGGTATCATGGGCATCACCTACAACTCTTGGCGCATTTAGTTGTTCTTTCCCTTGAATCAGTTGTGGCACATGTGGCAAAATCTATTTTTAAATGGAATGAGGAGGTAGACCTAGCATTCGCGTACCTTAGGTTATTGTCATCCCAAGCTCCAATCTTGATCCCACTAGATTGGGAGAAATTGTTTCATGTCTTTGTTGATGCATTTGACATGGCTATTGGCATTGTTCTCATGCAAGAGAATTCCAATGGGTGGTTCCAACCAGACTTTTATGCAAGTTGGAGATTATCCAATATGGAAGAAATACTCTATCACTAAAAGGGAGTGCCTTAGCATGATTTATTTTATAAAGAAATTTTGGTATTATTTGTTAGGACATGCTTTTATTTTCCATGTAGATCACTCAGCCTTAGTTTACATGGTTAAGAAATAGAATGCATCTCGAAGATTAGCAAGAAGGATTCTATTGTTGCTACAAGAATTTGAGTACAAAGTGATACATCGACTCTACGAGCTCAACATGTGATTGCTAAATTTGTTTCCCAACTAGATTCTAGAGAAGCACCAATAAGTGTTAATGATGATTTCTCATATGCTCCACTTATTTATAGCAAAAGTGGATGAACTAGAGCTTGAACCACCTAATCCACCATGGACCTCGTATGGGGAACTACTGACCTTCATGGAGACCAAAGTGCCTCCAACCCATCTCCAGAAGGATCAATGAAAATGATTGGGTATTCGAAGCCAACATTTTGAGGCCATCATGGGCCAATTATATCAATGCACCCTATCCAGAGTGCTACAGAGAGTGGTTTTATCAATGGAGTAATTTGCAATTCTATAGGAAGCTCATTAGGCAAATTTCCACTGCCATTTTGATGTTGATGTGACCATCAAAAATTTTGAGTAGCTCGGATTGTGGTGGCCAATCATGCATGGTGATGTATGTAAATGGGTCCAGCAATGTGATTCCTACTACCAAAGGTTGGGTCAACCTAGTACCAGAGACAATCTCACCCTTGGAGCCCTTTCAAAAATGGTGTCTATGTCCAATCTCACCGACTAGAACATACACCAAAAATATGTACATCTTGATAGTAACTCACTACTGTATGAAATGGATGGAAGCATCAGCTCTCCTAGAAAATACTACAAAATATGTTGACAAATGCTTATTTAAAGATATCTTCACGTGGTATGGTACCCCCATAAAAATGATGAGTGATTGAGGTATGCATGTTATTAATAAGGTCATCAATGAACTTCATTTTTTCTCATTGTTCACAAGAAGTCATCACCATATTATTCATAGGCCAATGGCTTAGTATAGAATCCACCAACAAAGTGCTTTGTAAAATTTTAACCAAATTCGTAGATCAAAACAAAAAAGTTTTCGATACCAAACTTCCAGAAGCATGATGGACCTACCATGCTTCCTTGAAGGCAGATACAAAATAACATCTTATGAATTGGCATTCAACTTAGAAGCTATCACACCTCTGAAGTATATAGTTGTCACCAATCTATGAATCTTGATACAAGGTCAGCTCATCTTGAAGGAATCTCTTCCCTTCTGGATGGAAGCCTTAGCAAAATTAGAAGAAGATTGGATCTCGAGTGCTTGCATCTTACCTAAAAGTCCAAGCCTGGCAAAAGTATCAAGTCAACCAAATTTTCATGAAGCAAGTCTTCTAGAAGGGTGAACTTGTCCTAGTCTTCTAGCTCCAAGCAAGTTGAAATTCTAATGGAGCAATCCCTTTGGGTGTTCCATGATTCTAGTACTAACTCTTTCTACTTGATTGAATTACAAAGAAATCTATTACCAAAGTTTGTCAATGGGTTTTGGCTATGCCATTATCATGCCAATGGCTTCTAGTGTCCATTCCCCATCAAGTCGTATTCCCCTACTATCTTCACCACTCCTCCCCTATCAGATTCTACTATTTCACTCCAATGGTTGTTCACCTTTAGATTGAGTTGTATCTAGTAGTCGCAAGTCAAAGTGATGTGGCATTCATTCATAAAACTCAATCATGTGATGAAACCCCATCCCTCAACAACAACATGTTATCTTAGAAAGCCCATCTTCATTATGTGTTCTTATGGCCTCTTTTGCTAATGTGATGAACATACATTGGCCACAATACATTGGCATTAACTAAATGGACTCTTAAGGAAGTTTCTTTCTCTCATAGCCCTTATTTGTCATCTTACACTTGTATTCCTTGATTTTCTTTATTGATTATATTTAATCTCTTCTTCTCGGTACCATGGATACATTTCAACTTACAATTGAAGAAATCTTCTCTCCCAATTGAGAGTATATCATTATATATAGCCCTAGATAGACTCCCTAGAGCTCAACTGCTTCATCAACCTTCCCTAGGATAACACCCCTTTCATCCAAAAACATAGTCTATTTTGGAGCATCTTTCCTTAGGCTCCAACATCTACATCCAAGGCCACAAGTACACCTTGTCCACCAAGCCACTCAAGGAAAAGTTGTGCCTCCCTAATAATGGCAACTCCAACCCTCCTCTATTTTCCACTTCAAACATGGAAGATTTATTTGGTCCAACTATTCACAAAAAATATTTCCCAACAAGTCTACTTGACTCCCACAAGCCCAAGCATGATACCTTGAGGTTCTTTGTGGAAGAATATCTACAAGCCAATGTATTTAGCATATCTAAAAATATAGCTTCTCTCTTCTCTCTCCTTATGTTCTTATTATTGCTTGGGCCCATGTGTTTTGTGACTACCTCTTTGTGGAGGCAAAATGCTTGGTACACTAGCTAGCCAACACCAAATTAATGAAAGTAATGTGCAGCCAACATTTTTCTTTGCTCATTTCTCCATCTTCTCTCATTGACCTAGCTCGACAACTTCCACTACCTCTCTTGTAAACTTTGCCTGATTCAGGAGGCTAGTGCGTCCTAAAAGTCCCCCTAGCCCTCCCCAAGACTAGGTAGTGAAGAGTTGAGAAGACTAAGTCCTCAAAAAAGAGGATCATACAGATTAAGACAAGAAGACACCAAAGTCGACCCACTAGCCCCCCACCCCCAAATTTCCCAAGAAGACCACTTCCACTAGTAGCCTCTCCACCAAACGCACCCTCCTCAAATCTAAAGGAGAATAGCTCTAGTAACTTAGGAGGAAGAACCCTCCCAAGTTAACAAGTACACTGCACTTGCTCCGCCCCACACTCATCAATTTGGATGGCACCTCCATTGTTGTTGGCACCCAATCTTCTCCTCCTCCCTCTCAACAACTTGTTCTCATTCCTTTGGAGTTCATCTCAAAAATGGAACATTTTTTCATGAAGTTTGTTAATGGGTTCTTGACCCAACATTACCAGTATGAAGAGCTCATTGTCTAAGTGGCCCACCTCAAGTAGGCCAACACAGCCCTTGTTAAATATCTCTAACAGAAGGATGTTGCTATCCACAAAAATCGACAAAGTCTAGAGGCATGCCAACAAGTGCATCTAGCCTTTGCATATGACATCCATACCAAAGCACAATAGGCAAAGAAGAAAAATGTTTTCCTTTACACACATGTAACTGGTATGGAGCAACCAGATGGCACAATCCTGCTCAATTTGGAGACCATTGAGAAACTCTAGCGAGATTATGAGGAGTGACTTGACCATTGGGAAAAGCTAAAGCGTGAACTCTAGGCCACCATTGCAAACCCCTACTCCAAGCTCTCATTGTTAATCCTCAAACAAACAAGGTGGAAAATCGGGAAAATCTAAAGCAAAAGACAGAGCCAAGGCAAAAGTGAAATGGAGAACAAAGGCACACCAAGAAAAATCAAGAAACACAAGAAGTGTGAAAAAGTCCTAAATCAAGGAGAGACGCTCAAGAAAAAGCACAATTCAATACTTTTGTAAAAGAGCGCGTGATTTATTTTAAGAGCAACGGGCTCTAACCCGTGAAAATTGTAAATATAGATGGACAGTAGGAAGGAAGCTAGGAAGATAGGAGAACAATGGAAAAAAGGGCCTAGGCTATGGCCGGCCATGTAAAAGGGGATGACCGCCCAAATGGGATTTAGAGCTTTGTATATAAAGTTCAAAAGAGGAAGGAGAGCTCATTCTTTGGTGTGTGGCAAAGTGGACTCTTCTTCTTCTCTCCTTCTCTTCTCTTTGCTTACTTCTATGTGCTTGAGGGAGGGAGTGTGAGAGTGTGAGGAAGTGAGTGTGTGAGGGTGAGGGATTAAGGAGGTGAAGCTCTCCACCATCCTCTCTCTTCTCTTCTCTTGTTTCGCACATGGCTATGGAGGATGGAGCTTGGAGGTGGAGGCTTGAGGATGCTTGAACTTGCATCAAGAATCGTGGAGCTATCGGAGTGCTTGAGAGAGGAAGCAACTCAATCGGGCATCAAGGTAAGCTCACTACACTCATAGAGAGGGATAGTGCATCAGCTATGTGAGAGGTAGTCATTAGTGCTCACTTGGAACACTTGAACAATAAGTGGTCCGCGGGTCTTGGCGATTGAGCTTGTGCTCACCTCTACACTCATCCTGCCTGACAAACCCGATGAGCTAGAGATAGATGCCCAATCTACTCCTTTTGCCCACCACCACTCTGTACATCCACCAATAGTAAGGCAAAAGTGTCCCTCCTAGTTGCACCACATCTCTCTCCCACTCTGGTTCAAGCTCAATTGCCATGTTCAAACTTGTGGCCTTGCTCCCCACTAGATTACACACTCTCCAAATCCTTTTCGATCAACCACCCCACAAATAAAGGGTCAATAACAAAGCCTCTCATGTCCCTACATTGAGAAAAAGAGAAGCAAATTTTCTAGGAAGAGCCTATAAGTGATGAGAATGTGTCACTTGAGGAGGCTCTGGCTATGGACAACTTCAACTTCTCTCCAAGCATTAGCTCCATAGATCCAAAGTGGCAAATGTTGGTGGAGAACTATAAACTGCTAGAGCTGTAAAATGACAAGACAAAGGAGTAGATTAAAGTCTTGTAAGAGGTAGTGTTGGATCCAAATTGGGATTGGAAGGTAGAATCTGACCTTCTCTGGCAATATATTCTAGATAAAAAGTGGGCCCATGTGGCCCAAAAAATGGAGGAGGCTAGCATTCCCCATCTTGATCAAGATTTGGCTTACCTAGATCCCATTTTCCCTCCACCGAAATGCTACCATAGTGCTTGCCTCACATAAAGAGACAAATCTAAGAAAGAATTGCATATGGATTAGGGAGAAGAATCCCCAAATCCTAATGATCCATGCAAGGATTAGGAAGGCAAAGATCATAACCTGATGCTGAAGACCCCTCCACTCCCAATCAGGATATCATGAAGCTAACAAATATTGCCCAGTTTCGACCCCACCTTACCAAGTCTAAGTCTTGTCACTCAAATGGATGCACCACATCCATGCACTTCTGAGCATTGAATCCCTGCATAAATAAGAAACAAATGGCATATAGACCCACCTCACCTACATCGCCTTTGAGCATAATCAACTCTAGTAACTAATCTAGATTGGGGAACTTTACTTGGAAAATCTTATAGTCAAGCTAATCTTCCATAATGTGTTGCAACCTCCGCTCTAGGCCCACGTCAATTTTTGGCTACAATAGCACTATGTGTAGTACATTCCACTCCCTTCACTTTATGACCCCAACTTGTGGCTGCGCCCTACCTCTGGCCTCCACCAAACCCCACCCTTGCCCTTACATTCCCCCATCTCTCCTTTGGGTTTGGCTCTCATTTTCCCACACCAACACCAGGTCCAAATCCAGCAAGATGGCGCACCTACCACCTAAGGATAAAGGTGACATCATTGAATAATTATTTGGATTGGAGTCCATAGTGCATGCAAGTCTTAAGGGCAGAAGCAAGTAGCAACATCAAATGCAAGTCTACGAGCAACACATTGATGATTAAATGGCTATAGTGGTAGTTATGACCATTGGAATGGCATGTGGACAGAGAGAATATTGCAAATCATAGCAAGCTATAAAGACAAGAGGCTTGCCTAACAAAAGGGTTGAGTTGATTTGTTTCCTGGTTCATTTGAGTACCTTGAGTAGTTTGGCAATTGTTTGTCACATGGTTCAATAGTTCACAATTGACATGTTCTTTGACTGGTATTTTGGGTGCTAAGAAAACTCGTAGAGTTTTCCTTGGTGTATGTCTTGAGTCATGATCATTGGTAGTAGTATTGTCCCCCCTTTGTATTTTTGTTTGTCCTTCCCAAGTCTATGAAGTTATGCTACTTCTCCAATGTTAGCCTCTATGTATTGGAATACTATTATTTCTATCTTTGATAAGACTATTGTAATGGATACTGATATCAATACACTTGAAAATTTTGTCTGAGCATGTATCTTTGTCTCTATTATTTTGTTTGTTTATGTCTTGTTACCTCAAACATCGACTGTATGTTAGGATGTCGGTGTCCACCTATGTCAATTTTGAGTATGACTGCACTCTACACTATGGTAGTGATGCTCAAATTAGATCACAATAATCTACATCATCACTAGTATCATTTGTATAAGAATCATTAGATTTAAAGTTAAAGGACTCCTTTGTTGGCCTTCTTTTTGGACTTGGTCCTTCCAATCCCTCTGAGCAGCATAAACTAGAACATCTATCTTACTAGCCTTATTGTTAACCATAGAACAGAAGGCAATATGACAACAAAGCAAATTTGCAAAGATGTGCAAAGGCAAAAAAAGTAAAGAGAAGTGTAAATCAAACAAAGGACACAAGTCATATGATTTTTTGTCAAATTTTGTAATCATACAATTAGTTGTAATGTTATTTTGAAAGTCAGATGTAACACCCATGCAAGTTATAATATTTTTCGCTGGGTAGAAAGACCTGTAGCTCAACAAGGGCATGAACACTAGCTTTCATTCACTTTCATACTTCTAGTATAATCTAATATATATGCATAAACTATGAAAGGCTTACCATGAGCCGAATGGAAGAGACGAGTATTCAACTTAAGTGGAAGCCCAAACTCAAAACTCCATGTATAAAACTTGAAAAGTGAAAGAATAAGCTCATTCTTGTGGTGTGCAAACTTGAGACATCCTTCTTCTTCTTGCTTCTAGTCTATGTACTTATGCTCCATCTTGAGAGTGACGGGGAGTGAGAGTAAGAGTGTGAGAGTGAGGGACCTAAGAGGTGAAGCTCCTTCCTTGTGTGCATTCTTCTCTTCTTCCCCTTCTTGGGTGAGAAGTAGATTGGAGAAGGGATCAGGTGGTCTTTCTTCTTCTTCACATTTCCTCTCATAAATTGGGTGCTTACATATTAGATCATGAGCTATGGAGTAGAGGTTGTAGATTGATGTAATATCACACGAATGGTGGAGCTACCATTGAGCCTTCCCTTTGTGGCATTGAGGAGAAGCTAAGGTGGTGAGTTCACTACACCCTTCTTGATTTTTTTTGTTCTTACTTTCACATGGTTTTGGAGAAGAATGGATAGAGTGATGAGTTTGGAGTATGTGTAGGCTATGTGGGAGAAAGTAATCTGAGCATGAAGATGAATCACTCGAGTTATTTGAGCAATAATGAAAAGTCCACTCTAGTGATCTGAGTGTGAGCAGGCAATCCAAGTAGAAGGGAAGAGTACACCCAAGTCATCTGAGTGTGAGAGAAAATAAAGAGAAAGCAATCCAATTGTAAAGAGGAACCATTCTCAAGTCGTCTGAGTGAGAAAGAAAGGAGTCTAAGGCAACACACCTGATCCCTACACATCCAAGTCCAAGTGGAAGTGTCATCTCCATTCAAGTGTTGAAACACCATTGGTTGTTTGAGTCTATTTCCATTACCATGATTTTTTTCTTTTTATATTTTTATAGTTGCATATACGGCCCACAAATTCGTCCAAATTGAGGCTCTAGTTAGTGTTGGTCATTGCATCTCAGTATCAACATTATCTCATCTTCATTCGATTCAAACCAGACATCCATATCTCGTCTCGACTTTCTCTTGATCATTCCTATAAGAATAACCCACAAGAGGAGAGAGAGAGAGAGAAGAGAGAGAGAAAATAGAAATGTAGATTTTTGCTCAAGCCACCATTTGAAAAGCTGGAGGTGCAATATGAAGCAAAAAATCAGAAGAATTGTGTTGTCGTCAGGTAGCATGGGTATATTGAAGCTCTCCTTGCCATCTCTCCCTTCTTCTTCCCGATCTTGGCATATGACACCTCCTCCATCTTTTTCTTTTTCCCATTAAAAAGTTTCCCCACCCCTTCATGTGAAAAATTGGGGAGGGGAGTCACATCCCTTCCTCACTTGCCCAAAACCTTTTTATATTTGGCCTTCTTCTCGACCTCCTGCTCGGGTACCCCCAACTTCTTTGTCTAGCCTTTGAATTGAGTTTTGAAATTTTATACCCGGCCATCTGAAACTCCACTCAGTCTAGCACTTATGTCTATCAAACTTGCCATTCAAAAAATGCACTTTTAAAACCCATCTTTCACGACCACTTAAAATGGTCGGATCTACATTTGTTGCTTCTAATGGGTTCACATTTCTGCTTCAAAATAATAAAATTTGGCACACTTTTAGTCTTTTCTCTAGCTTAAAATCCCACTCTCAAAGGCCTTACAAAGCCTATATACATAATTTGGATGATTCTCATTCACATAACCAGGTGGTAGCTCCACATAAACTTTCTCTTGCAACCTCCCCTACAAGAAGGCATTCTTAATATCCATTTGATGCATGATCCAACCTTTTGATGTAGCCACTGCTATGAGATCCCTTATAGTGGTCATTTTAGCCAATGGAGTAAAAGTCTCCTCATAATCAATACCATGAGTTTGTACATACCCTTTGGCAACCAATCATGCCTTATGGTGTTCAAAAGGCCCTTTTGACTTATGCTTAACCTTGTAAACCCATTTGTAGCCAATAGCTTTCCCAATACTCATTATCCACTACATCCTCAAAATAAGTAGGTTTCATATATTGCACAACATTAGCCATGTATGCATAATGATGAGCTACATAGCTATCATATGTTAATCATTATGTTGAATCTCTCACTTACTTGACTTGCATGGACCTGGATCACTACCAGGTGCTTTAGCATCTGCTTATGCCTCCGCACACTAGGTGTTCTAATAGATGAAGTCCCAAACTCCTCATCCAAGCTCCTTGCTCAGAGCCATTTGAATTAACATTAATATGAGAGAAATGTGATAATACATCTGTCACAATAGATGAGTCCTTAACTTCTCTTTACCTTTTCTTGACATTTGTTATGTACTTGGTAGAGTAACCTATGACCTCAATCTACCACTCCAAGGTTTATTAATAGAACCATGACTAGGAGACTCTTATGGTCTACTCAATATTTGTGACTCATAACGTGTTTTCTACATAGTCACGCCCTCATGCTCATCAAACCCAATTGTATTCTGCACATTACTAAACCAACTACTCATTTCATAAAAACGACATCCCTACTAACTATTAGGTCACACTGTTAGATAGTTTTACAATAACTTGATCTATCTCATATAAGTTGGAAACTATATCTAGGTGAAGTGGAGCAAGCACAAACTAGCATGCAGGTTGGTGGACACAAGGAATCCATTATTCTATATTGTCATGTATAAGTAGGTTGTGGATGTTAACTATTTGCATTGACAAGGCATAGTTTTGCCATTATGGGATTCATTCCATAGTATGGTAGACATAACATAGAAAGCACAAAAGATGTGAGGGCTCTCATGATTCATTATGATAGGCATTGGCAACTTGGCTCTACATTTATTCAAGACTTTGTGGTTTTTGAACTTGTTCCAAAGTGCATTGATTGAAGTCTAGAATACATGAGAAGGGGTTCTACAATAAAATCCTAAAGGGAAGGTCATAGAAAGAGTATGTTTTGGTATTATGAGAATTAGTGGGCATGAGAATGTACTCAAGGTTTTATCGCTCTCAAAACATTGAAAAACCCATGTTGAATAGTATGAAGAAAAAGCTATTGGTCTAGTCAAAAATAAAAAGCTTTAGAAAAAGACTTACAAAGCGTAGGCTGCATTCTATTGGAGAGTGATATGATAGCATGAAGGTGGCCATCATGGTAGAAGGGGGGAGGGGGGGGGGGGGGGGGGGTGGTGGTGATGATTGACCGCTGTTGACAATTCTTTGGAGAAGGCATGCCGTCACTCTCGTTGGCATACCACCAAGACACCCACGAACTACTTATTGCTTCAAGAGTTTCAAGCCAAGAGTTATGGCTACCTCTCACATAGCCGTGAGCACTCTCCCACATATAAATATAGTGAGCTTACCTTTGAATACGATCAAGTTGCTTTCAAGAAAGCTCCATCTTTAAGCTCCAAGCTTCAAGCTCCATAGCCACATATGCAAGAAAAGAGAAGAAGAAGAAGAAAAAGAAGAAGAAGAAGAAAAGCTTCTCCACAGTCCCTCGCTCTCTCACACACATGCTCTCCCTCTCTCGTACACAAGAATGAAGCAAGAGCAAGAAGCAAGAAGAGAGCAAGTTTGGCCACACACCAAGAATGAGCTTCTTCATTCACTTTTTGACTTTTATACATGCCCTATCTCCTCCTTGTGTGGCCATCCTCCTTTTTGGTCCAACCTTTGTACTCCATTCCTCCACTCTTTTTCCTCCTTTCCTATTAGCATGGACTTAACCCGTGCCTCTCATTCTTTACACCTTGCACAGGAGAGAGCCCATGCTCTTTTACAAAATAATTTACAATGAGCACTTGGCAACTTCCTTGGCTTTCAACTCTTGTGATTGGACAATACTTTGAGGCATCAACTCTCAATTATTGGCTATAATATATAGCATGCCTACTATATATAGATTTGGGACAGCCAGTCCTTCATTGTTTGAGCCTCATTGATGCTCATATACTCATGCCCCACTCATGTATTGATGCAAGATCATTTTTGGATATATGGAAGGTGATTTGGGGACACATTTGAGCTTGCATTAGCTCAATTTTGGTAGACTTTTTATTGCTATAATAGTGTGGACAACAAGCTTTTCCCCTGAGAAGGTTTATGCCTATTATGTCTACATGGCATTTTGGGTATGATACATTGTCTATGATGATGTCTAGCATTAATGTACACACCTATATAGTAATATTAAGTAATGAATATTGGCTAATTATCTCTCCACTCATCCACCAACCCACCAATTTAACTAACTTATTTGCCTCTAACTCCTCACGTCTTCTTCTTCTTCTCTCACTTCTTCCTCCTTCACCTCTTATTCATCACCATCTTCTTTCTCAACTTTCATAAGGCATTTATTATGCCTAACTACCTAAGATCATGCATGTTGATCACACATTTTGTTGCCTCTAGTGCATGAGGATTGGTGTCACTTGTGATATTACTAGTTCTTCTTCTTCTTTGGCTTTTTTATCCTCCTCCTCTTTATCATCATCTATGTCAACAGTGTCACAATTGGCAATGACACTAGCTCATCATCTAACTAATTAGTTATATAAGATGTGCCACATGAATACTTATAGTCTATTTAAAGTATATGCAGACAATGCCACACTTATAGTTTGTGTGGGACAATGTAGCATTTGCATTGTGAAATCTAAAAGCATAATATTATTATAGTACTTTTTGTAATATCTATTGCACAATCCCATAATATAAGTTGACCCCTATCACATTCTTAGCCTTATAACCTACAAAAAAAAACCTCACAAAATGACAAATATAGTCTATTTTCCATAATATTTGTTTAAAAAAGTTTTAATTGTAAATATGGTTATTACACACTCATCTTATGAGGACTTTTTGTTCAACTTTTTTGAATTTTTTTGAATTACACTCAATTTTCTCCATTTTGCTTTTACTCATTTTACTCTTACTCAAAGAAAAACCATTGCTTTTGGCATCGAGTAAAGAAAACAAGTTGTTTTTGCTTTGTAGATTTGCATATATTAAGGTCTAAAGTCTTATTTTTGCTCAGCACAATGAATCAGGCAAGATTTGTTGTTTATCGTAATCTAATAATAACTACATATGTGGTGATGTGTTTATTACTTTGTATTCTTATCGGATAATCATCTTTTCATCCAACCTGAATGAGTGAATTAGTCACCCATGAGAGAAGAGAGAGATTTGGATCTGGTGTGATCACGGGCCTTCTTCTTCAAACGTGGTTATCGAGAAGAAAAAGCAAATCTCCAAGGGGAAGAAAAGGAGGCAAAAAGAAAGTTGTGGATCCTTTCTTGAAGGAAAACTTGTATGACATTAAGGCTCCTCAAACTTTTACATAGCACTCGATTAGTAAAACCTTGGTGACCAAAACTCAAGGAACCAATATTGCTACTGATGGATTAAAAGGTAGAGTCTTTAAATGTTCACTTGTTGATCTATAGCAAGATGAAGATTAGTCATCATGTAAAATTAAACTTTGTACAAAGAATGTAGAACCAATCAAGTCAAATTTGCTTGATCTAGAAAAAAACAAGGGATGTTATGATTCATGAAGCTCATTCTTGTGACTTGAAAGAATTGGTAGCAAAATTTATCCTAAAGTCAATTGGTAAAGAAATTGAGAAGGCAAAAATTGGAGTTTTCCCATTGCAAAATGCATGCATCAAGAAGGTGAATATCTTGAAGGCACCTAAGTTTGACCTAGGGAAGCTTATGCAGATGCATGGAGATTACAATGAAGACACTAGAATGAAGATAGAAAGGCTTGTAAGATGATATTGAGCCAGAGGCTACAAAGATTGAAGTTGTTGGATCTTAGAGTGATAGGTTTGTGCTATGTGTTGGTCATAAAGCAATTTCACTCATTTGCCTACATTTTCTTGGTACATACTTAATTGAGGATGGTTTTGACCTATTTTATTCATGCATTGGTTGAAGAATGGCCATATGATTGGTCAAAAGTGGCCCCATTTCTCGCAATGAAGTTTCAAGGCAAGACTTTAGGTTCTTGTGACTTGCAACTTTCTCCAATGCTAGTGGATATATGAATTACACACACAACTATCTTGATAGTGGCATTGAAATCTACACACCCTTGTACATGCCACTTATCTACATGTTCGGAGCCTCACCATGATGAATGGTGTGGGTTGTTATTGAAAAGCACCTCCCCTCTTCATTATCTCTTGCCAAGTCAATATGAGATTGTTCAATATAGCTTGGTTGTAGCAACTCAAAATGCTAACAATAAGTGACCCCTTGCTTACACAAAGCCTAGAATATAACCTTTTTTACCACTTGCTTCAAGAATATAGCCTTCCATGGTGATGTAAAGGTGGTAGAGGGGTTGGACAACACAAAGGGGAAGCAAAGAGACATCAAGAAGAGAGAAAAAGACACTTGGAAGTAGTACGAGGTTGCATAAGCGTCCACGATTCTCTGCAAAGTAGTAGGCGAGCAAGGAAGCATGGAGGCAAAGAGCACATAAACACATTAACAAATAAGGGGAAATGAGGAGAAAGGAGGAAGGAAATAATTAGAGGGAGAAGAGACGAGAGGATTAAATAAGCTAGAAACAAAGAGTGATGGGGGAGACGGACAAATAGAGGGCCTAGAGAGAGAGGGGGAGAGAGAGAGAGAGAGAGAGAGAGAGAGAGAGAGAGAGAGAGAGATTGCTTTTTCTTTTTACATGTGTTACTATTAGTTAAATATATTGACTAGCAACTTAACTATAATAGTTTAATAATAGTTTAATAGTATTATAGATGGATAACAATGGACAATAGTTATATTATTGATAACATATATCAATAATTTATTAATAATGCTCAGTTAATTCCTAGTCATTTATGATTACTTAATTAAATTGGTAAAAAGTTAACTCTTTTATATGTACATAATTAAATAATCATATGTGTATACATGAATAGAGTTAGTAAGTTAAGAATAATCAATTATGTAATCAGTTATATGTTTTTAATTATAATACCTACATATAATAGTTTATATGCTACTAAATCTAATTTTCTATATACATATTCATGAGCTCAATAGTTGTTATGTATTGGATTGAGATCTACTAGATTTGGGCACAACAATCATGTAGCTCTTTTGCTAGATAATTTGATGTTAATATATATTGTTGCCACACACACACACACACACACACACACACACACACACTCTCTCTCTCTCTCTCTCTCTCTCTCTCTCTCTCTCTCTCTCTCTCTCTCTCTCTCTCTCTCTCTCTCTCTCTCTCTCTCTCTCTCTCTCTCTCTCTCTCTCTCTCTCTCTCTCTCTCTCTCTCTCTCTCTCTCTCTCTCTCTCTCTCACATGCACATGCACACGCATAGAGAGAGAGAGAGAGAGTGTGTGTGTGTGTGTGTGTGTGTAAATATATTTAATTACTTATTTATTTATTATTAAATGATTTATCATTTTTTATTATTTTTTAGTAAAACTCATTCCTTTACTTAGAAGTAATGCATTTTGCTCATTTGGTTCTATCCCATTATTACAAGCTTCACTTCATAAAGGTAGCTGGAATCTTTATATGTACAATCTTTCACAAGGTTAAAATCTATAGTTTTTTAAATTTTAAAATAATTAACATTAAATGAAAGTAAAGAAAAGGAAAGAAAAATGCATATCTTCTTAAAAGATGGGAAAATAGTATCTTCTCCCATAATCATAAAACATTGAAGAGACTTGTATTGGCACTTCAACATGCTACTTGTATAGCATATTTATGTGTTATTGCTATGTTTTTATGAAGTTTTAATTTTAGTCTTAAAAAAACAAGTTAGTGAAATATGAAAGTCACCACATCTCAAAATTTAACCAAGCAACTTTTTGGTTTTTGGTTTTATGCCTGCAAGGCACTTTTAATCAACACAATGTCTCAGTTTGTACAATAAGTTTCTAGCTAAATCTAATTAACTTCAATAAAAACTTGCATGTGTTTTTCATTTGATGTATAGTTTAAAATAGAGATTTCATTTTGCTTAGATACGATTAAAGACACATTCGTTTCAAGAGGATTAATATCATACACAAAAAGACACACATTCAATTCTCCCATACATAGTTCAAAACACACACATTCATTTTACCTACATGTCATTGAAAGCAACTTTAATTCATTAAGATTAATATGATTCATAATGTAAATAGTTAAAGTTTCTAGAATAAGTTACTCTATGAACTAGTATTGTAGTCAAAGGATGTAGTACTTATTTTTCAATGCAAAAACATCAACTAAACTAGATCAAAATGTTCTTAAAAATTATATGTTTTTTAAAACGTACAATGTTGTTTCTATTCAACTTTGATTTTCAAGCAACAGCAAGTAAACCACACTCTTCCACACTATCTAGAAACAAGCACTTTGACAAAGATAAAATAAGAACTTCATATTGCCTATCTAACCTTTTGGAAAGAATAGGAATTTATCATTTCCACTACTTCTTTGAAGTATTCAAGAACCAAAACTTGCTATGGCAAAAACGGATTATTATCCATCTATTTGTGTAAAACAATCGAGTCTAAACCTGGCTCTACGTCTCAAACTAGTTACAAGTGCAGCTATGTGATGTTTTGTAATTATCTTTTTTGTTTTTTTTTTGGGTTAAAGATGGAAAAAATAAGCGTACATCCAAAGTTGAAGAAAAGCTTAAAAAGTGGAGCAATAGTAGAGCAAGAGGCCACTCTTTGTCTTCTTTGTCATCTTGGGGCTAGGCAGTACTGAAGCTTCTCTCTGTGGCAGCCCTCTCTCTTGTATGTGCTCTTGGCGGGGCTCTTGGTTGCCTACTCTCTGTTGTCTTTGAGGCTCGTATACACGGAGCTCCTCTCGCGCCTCCAATAGCAAGTCCTCACTCCGTGCAACCTCTTCCTTCTCCTCAACCTCCTCATTTTCTCCATCATGGGCTTGGCCCATCTCCATCGCCACCAGTAGTAAGTAGCAGCTCTGAGACCATTAGACATAGTCCATCACCATGGCCATCATCAGCATTAGTCATCAACATCAGTATCAATATCCTCATCATCATGAACATCCCCTTCAGTAGCTCCCTTTCTCTTTCTCCCTAACTCATAGGATGGAAGAAGCCATGGAAGTAGGTCATCAACATGCATAGTCATCCACCACTACTCATCACTTCCGAGAGGATGGTCATGATGATAGTGGTGGAGATAGTGATGATAGTGGTGGTGGTGGTAGTGTTGATGGATCTCATGATGATGTAGATGGTGACCATCATGATGATAATGTTGGTGGTCATGAGAGAGGCCTGAAGAACTAGAGGGAGGAGAAGGAGGAAGCCTTCCTTGATGCCCCTTTTTATGAGAACCCTCCCACCCCCCATCATCAAAAATAGACAGCCCATCACCCCATCACCTTTCCCAATTCGTACTCCCCAGCCCCCTTTCCTTGGTAGCACCCAAGGCCCCTTCACACCCATGCATGACCGACCCCTCCCCTCAGCTCATTTCACACACAACAAACAGCTCTCTCAAGCCTCTCCAAGTGACAGTTCCTATAGCCCTTTGCGTATCTCCCACACCTCAACCCATTCTCATAGCCCCTTGCACATCTCCTGCAGCCCTGCCAAGTGTGCCTCCACCCCTGGTGACACCTTAGATGCTACATGGAGAGCTATATGTGAGAAGAAGCATGGTCTTGCACCCCATCACTATAGACATCATGCACAAATATCATCAAGATCATCATCTATTGGAAACCTACAAGACACTTCCAATGTCAACTCACCTTCCTCCTTGGTGGAGACCAAGCCCCATGCCCATTCACAATTGTGTCGTCGTGAGCCTTCCATCAATCAGAGGAGCTCAACAAGAAGGTGGAGTCCATCTCTAGATTCAACCAATAAATTCACCTTCAAAGACAAGAATCACTACTGCATTATTAAAAATTAATGGGTTTCCACACTCCTCAGGTATAAGGAAATGGCTAATAAAGGCCCTTTGAATAAAAGTTGAGCTTCAAGTAATAAGTCCTCCTTTATGGTCTCCAACCAAAGTTTGAGCATTTGGCAACAACATAGCCCTCCATTCTCTTTGTAACCCACATCTACACAATTCTTTTGGTTCAATCACACAAGAATTAGCTTATAGAGCTAAAATGCACAAGAACAACCCTAGTGCCAAGTTTCAGAATTGATTAATTGATAATAAGGAATCACGATTTGTCATTGCAAATGGTAAATGAAATGACCATTCTGAGTCCTAGCAAAGCAAACTCTTGGCACTATCGTTAATAGCTAGCATGTCATGATAGACTCACCATAGCTACAACTTATTATCACTACATCAAAGCCATCAATAGGTTCAGCACCATTGCCAGGCGGAGTTGGACGGATTCAATACTTGCACATGCAAAGTCAGAGCAATGGGTTGATGACTTGGGCAAGCTAAGGTGCAATGTAGAGCTTGCAAAATATGAGTTGACGCAAGCAAGGCGAAGCTAGCAAATCACTTGGGTGCTAGTGAGGTGTTTGTGACGGACTGCTAGTTCGACTTATGTAGCATTAGTAGTATTTGTACTAGTTAATAGTTAATTAGTAGTTGTAGTATGTTCGACTTATCTAGTATTAGTAATAGATAATTAGATAGACTTATGTAGTATTTGTACTAGTTAATAGTTAATTAATAGTTGTAGTATAATTAGTTAATTAGTACACTTTTATAGTATCAGTAGTATTTGCAAGGTGAAGCTAGTGAATCACTTGGATGCTAGTGAGGTACTGAGGGACTACTAGTTCTCAACTTATGTAATATTAGTAATAGTTAATTAGATAGACTTATGTAGTATTAGTAGTATTTGTACTAGTTAATAGTTAGTTAGTAGTTCCAGTATTAGTATTTAAACTTATTAGTAATATTAGTAGTGCTTAATTAGTTAGACTTATTAGTAACTTTAATAGTTCTATTGTAATTAGTAAACTAGATATACTTATGTAATATTAATAGTATTTGTAAATATAGTTAGTATGCAATTAATAGTTGCAATATTAGTAGATAGACTTATGTTAGTTAATAGTTAAATAGTAGTGAAATGAAAATGAAAGAAAATGATCTTTTGAACGTATGGTGAAAACGAAAGTGTAACGAACTTTCGAACATATTCAAATAAACGAAAACGTAAAACTTCAACAAACTAGATATTTTAAATGGCTGGAGGAATGGCATCTTCTTCCATAATTATTTAATTACGAACAGATTTGTGCCAACTCTTTGACATGCTATATAGCTTGTTTTCTCATTTCATTTTTTTAATAAAATTTTTTGAAGTACTATTATTGTTAACGATCTTTTGAATGTATAGCGAAAATGAAAGCGTAACGAACTTTCAAACGTACTGAAAAAAACAAAAACGTTAAACTTCAACAAATTGAATATTCTGAATGGATGGGAGAATGGCACCTTCTCCCATAATTATTTAATTATGAAGAGATTTGTGCCAACTCTTTGGCGGTATGCTATATAGCATGTTTTCTCTCTTTTTTTTTTGAAGTATTGTTATTGTTAACAATTTTTTGAACGTATGGTGAAAACGAAAGTGTAACAAACTTTCGAACACATACTGGAAAAAAAAAACAACAAAAACGTAAAACTTTAATAAATTTAATATTTTTAATAGACGGGGGAATGGCACATTCTCCCATAATTATTTAATTACGAAGAGATTTGTGATAACTCTTCGGCATGCTATATAGCATGTTTTCTCATTTCATTTAGTTTGTTTTAAGTTTTTGAAGTACTGTTGTCATTTGTTGATTTCATTCATTTATTTTATTATAATGACTATTAAGAAGAAAAAAAACATTATCCTTGCATGCGAAAAAATAAACTATCTTTTAAAAAATGAAATTACAAAGTATAGCATGTTTTTTTGTGAACAAGTGTATTGCAGTTTTATGATAAAAACATATTGTTCTCATCAACATCAATGGGGACGCTATGAAGAAACAAAGTCACAAGGCCTCCTTCAGGACTTCTAGAAAAAGGAAAACTATGACTTCTAGAAAAATATCACTAAAACCATTTGTTGCAACTTGGTACGACATAAAAAAATTCGAATCATCTTGGGCAACAGAATGTGAAAGCATCATTGAAAGACTAACAATGTGTTCATCTTGTGGTATAGTCACAATGCAACATCATGTTGTCAACTCGCAAAAGAATGATCCATCTACAAAAGAAATACAAGTTACAATGGCTTTGTCAAGCACTATTCCCATCTTTGCATGCCAACAACACGGAATCAACATGATGATAACTAAATGTCGACCATGTCTTGCAAAGAAAGAGAGAAAAAAATACGTGATTTCACTCTTACCAAACTACACAAAACGAATTCTCAATGCAAAACTATTATAGCTTCATCTATTGAGCATCATTGATATATCCATCTCAGCTTGCAAAATGACAAGAGTGATTCCGAATGGAACCTTGGACCATTGATCTATTCTCAATAACCCTCTAGTCTCTTGGAATGATTGATCACTTTCATAACCATCTACTAGAATTGACTTGACTATATCCAATATTGCATATGTGTTTACTTTCAACATGCTACATAATTCACAGATCTAGAAATATGTGGCTATAGCCGAATATCCACATCCAAGGACAAGGCTTTGCATCCTCAACAAGCAATCCATCGAAAGGATTATAGAGCTCCATTATGAAAGCTCTCCATTTGACCCAATGCTTCAAGTAGATCATGAGAATGAAAGATGCTACAGTTTACTCGAAAGTGTAGTCGAGCCAAGCCGACGATAGGCATTCCAAAGAGCCGATCAACATGAGTTCACATGCATCATATTATGGAATAATAACTGTCTCGTTGAAAGAACAACGATGTTCAAGATAGACGACTTGCATGCAAGAACCTCACCCTACCTAGATATCACCTTGGAAAATGCAATGTCTTCATTCTTATTCCCACTTGGCCATGGCACCTATGATGGCAACATCTACCTTACCGAATACATCAAGATGCGGGCTTCAACCCTGTTCTCTGTGTACACCTTACATAAGCCTTACATTATGATTCTATACCACCTAAAACAAGGTGTCTTGATCATGAACAACACAAGCACGACTTGCCTACAAAGGGACATCAACAACTACAAGTGTGCAAACAAGCACAATTCCAATGAAGAGGTCATCAAGCACATCCTCCAATACAATGTTCCCACCTCAATACCAAGATCCCCATCTTGGCACCGATGTAACTTGAAAGACCTAATCACAATGGTCGATGCATGGGGAATGCCTCATTTCTTCCTCATATTCACTACAGATGAGGTCGCCAGTACAAGGTGGACCAAGATCAACAAGTTGGAATGCATCGCAAAGGAGTTCAATCCTGAATTCTCATGGAAAGACTGTCCCGTCGAGTGCGTTATCCTCTTCCACACTAGGTTCCATCTTTTCTTCAACTAATACATCCTTAGCAAACCTGCCTACATAGGGCATGTCTAGCACCATGTCATTAGGTATGAGATCCAACATAGGGGCTCCTTACATGCAAACGTAATCCTATGGTTACATGAGGCAGGCGTCGGAAATACGACTAACAAGATATGCATGTACACTCCATCCAATGATGATCAGTGCAACTTGACAGGAAAACTAAGAGCCTCATCATGGCAAAGCAAATTCATAGGTGCCATCGTGCCTGCTATATAAGTAAAAGTAATGACCATGATAAATATAAGTATGAATTTTTGTATGCCTCACACGATGATTGTGAACCAACAATAGACCCTGAAACTCAAAGATACATCTACTATTGTCCTGGAGATAAGCACCAAAAAATGTTGTGCCTTATCACCCAATGTTACTACTCCTATGGGGAGCGCACATGAATATTCAACGAGTAATGTGAGAGCTTTCGCTCAACCGCCAAGACTCATGGACCACTTATTGTTTCAAGTGTTCCAAGCCGAGCACTAATGGCTACCTCTCACATAGCTGACGCACCATCCATATCTACAAGTGTAGTGAGCTTACCTTCATGCCTATCGAGTTACCTCCTCTCCCGCGCAGTCCGGTAGCTCCACGATCCAAGTGCAAGCTTCAAGCAAGCTCCATCCTCAAGCTCCATGCTCCAAGCTCCATAGCCGCGAGCGAGACAAGAGAAGAGAAGAAAAGAGAAGAAGAGAGGGGAAGATGGAGAGCTTCTCCTCCCCAGTCCCTCACCCTCACACACTCACTTCCTCACACTCTCACACTCCCTCTCTCCAACACAAGCTCAAGCAAGCAAGAAGAAGAAGAAGAAGAGTAGGAGACCCACTTTTGGCCACACACAAGAATGAGCTTCTCATTCACTTTTCAACTTTATATACAAAACCCTAAATCCCTTTCATCCCCTTATCCCCTTTTTTACATGGCTGGCCGTGGCCTAGGGCCCTTTTTCCCATTGTCCTTGTATCTTCCTAGCTTCCTTTCCACCGCCCATCTACATTTACAAATTGCACGGGTGAGAGCCCGGCGCTCCTTAAATTAAATCATGATGCGCTTGTGCTCTTTTACAAAAGTATTGACTTGCACTTTTCCTTGTGTGCATTTTTCCCTTATTTAGGACTTTTCTGTGCTTCTTGTGTTTCTAGATTTTTCTTGGCGCGCCTTCGTCTTCTGTTTCACTTTGCCTTGGCCTTTGTCTTCTGCTTTAGCTTTTCCAGACTTTCCACCTTGTTCCTCTGACGGTTAACAGTAACCCCCTCCTAGACAAGTGCCAGTCCCATGGCACTCACCGTCGTAGGTAGTAGGCTTTGACCTGCACTAAAGACGTGGGTGGAAGGGACATCTATGGTTGCCGTGGAGGAGTGTTGGTAGTAGTGTGGAGGAAGGTCATTGGGGGCGAGTTGGTGGCCTAGGTGGCTAGTGGTAGGGTTGTTCTTTGTTGGGGATTGCACTGATAGCCAACATAAGTTTTGGTTTGTTGGGGATTCTACACATGACGATTCTTGGCGGGCTTACAGGATGATAAAGGATAAGAATTCAGAGTTGAGTGTCGATGAAGAGCGAATGACACTTTCGTTGGAGTCTTCAATACCTACAATTGAAAACCTCTCATAGGTGGTCTCTCCCTAGGGGTAGTGCTAGTCTTCTCTATCGTGTACAAGATATAATTCAATTAGTTTGGGAGATAGGTCGAACTCTAAGCAAGCTAAGAGTATTGTCCTGGACTTGAGGACCCAAACTGTGTATATATTTCGGTGCAGATATTATGTGAGTGCTCTTGCATACTTAGATATTACATAGTTAGAAGACCGCGGACTGGTTTCTTGTAACAATGTGTGGATGAAGTAAAGTTGTCCATGTTGAGAAGAAGTACACGTGAAGGTGTATGAGACATCCTTTGCGTTGTGACTACACGACGTAGCATAATTGAACACAGGGACACCGCACTTTTGGTAGTTGGAAGCTATTGGACTTACTTGATGAGGACGGTGTACTTTTCATGGCCATTCGTGCGGTGCTTACCATGATTGATTGCAATGGTATTAAGGCAGAGTGCAAGAGGGAATCGTGTGAATGGGTCAGGGTGACAGGTCTAACCATAGGAGAGACAAGCTCCCAGGGTATGTCCTACCCTTGATGTGCCCTGAACAATTGTGGGTGATGCGAAAGGGCGAGGGGACTAGGGACGGAGCCAACCGACCAAGGTCACTTGATGTACCTAATTTGAGGACCCCTAGGTGTTGTGCTGTGATCATGGGTGCTTCTTATCTTTTCGTCTCTTTTCTCTTCTTTTCTTTTCTCTTTTTTTTTTCTTTGTCCGTTTTTTTTTGGGACTTGCCTAGGTACAACCATTGCAATATGTTGAGACTGTCAGCCTTTCCATGGGTTGGAAAATGTCGAGCTTCGAAGGCTCACGAAATGGATATTACAACGATGATTGTGCCCTAGCCTCGTTGTTAGAGAAACTGTTGTTGAGATGGGGAGATACACTTGAGATTTTGCAAACCTCTTTGCGACACACGATGTCGGTACAATTGAGGTAACAACTGTCGTGAGCCAAATGTAGAGCTTGACCTAGAAAGAGAGTGTAGCCCATGACTATGGTTTGGGCCATGCGATGTGGGCAGTCGGCAAGGGTGATTTTCGCTTTTGGCAGCGTGGATTTGTCGCGGCTCTTTGTGGGATCGGTGGTCTTGTGGTGACTTGGGCATTGAACACTTTCACACAAAGACATGCGTCATCCTGCATCCACTTGTCCCTTCATGAGAGTACATGCACGTCATATGCTGTAACTATAATAAACCAGTGCAACTCAAGGAGATATCACTTATCTGAATTCCATGGTGTTGACTTAGATACTTATCACCCGTGCTTGATTAGCTTTTTCTTTTGCTAAAGATGTGAAATATATTAAACGCAGATATGAAAAGTTTGTACAATTGGGGAACATGTCAACACTTAACCATTTAAAGACAAAAAGTCATGGCCAGGTAGCATTTGAT
This sequence comes from Lygodium microphyllum, assembly GCF_053477565.2. Lineage (NCBI taxonomy): Eukaryota > Viridiplantae > Streptophyta > Polypodiopsida > Schizaeales > Lygodiaceae > Lygodium > Lygodium microphyllum. The sequence continues at coordinate 112,560,590 of NC_141164.1, forward strand.
TAGCCTTTTATACAACATGGGGCTACTCTATTTGCACGAGGCGGGGCGAGTCTGGGTGGTCGGGCGACTAAGGCTGTGCTGGTGAGAAGCTCTTGTGAGGCTGGGCAGGGAAAATGTCGGCCGGGACCTGAATGGTATAGTCCCTAGCCGCAACTATTTCCAGAATGCTTTTGAACAATGCATCAAATTCTTGCTTGTCTCGAGCTGCCCTCTCCTCTTTCAAGCACCTGGTGCCCGAGTGTCTGGTGGGGGCCCGCACAATCGGTGTTGCCATGCCCCGTGTGCTCCCTTGAGCTTCTATTCCCCTGGCCTGGGGATTTTTTGGCCTACGTCCGAGGTGGTGTCGCTTGGGGCCTCGTTTCTTTGCATACCTTTTAAGGGTAGGTACGTAGCATTCCGGCGGAGGAGCTTGTGATGTATGCTCCCTTTGACGGCGGATAGCATCCTTACAAGCCAACTGTACTGGGTGCTCCATGTCGGCTACCGTGGAGGGACCTGCAAAATGCGAACCAAGGATTAGGCCTTGAGGCAGGATAAAACTATTCGCATGGAAGGGATTATACAGTGGGTTATCAAGCGTATATGATGAGGAGGGGTGAGGTGAGGCATGCAATGTTTGTTATTGAGGGACAGCCCCCTATTGGTGTTCGTGTTGCCTCCAACCATTAACAAATCTTGGCTTATGCCAAGTTGCACAGAGTGGTTGTCATGGAGTGGAGCAGGGCTCATCCCTAGAAGGATAGACCGAAAAAGGGGAAAGGTGTATAGAAAGGGATGATGCCCCATCTACACCATCAAAGATGTTGGCCAAGGCTTCCTATGGCGATAATGAGGGTTGCATGCCCTCCAATTAGAGGCGGGAATGGTCACACGACTTCTAAATGTGTGGTGAGAGGAGGACCTGAGGAGCTTAGTCTGTCAAACCCAACTCTTCTCCCTGCGCTTGACTATCATTGCTTGTGTGTGTTGATATTATCTATACAAGGTCACAAAATTCATTGTTTATTTATGTACATGTTTACGAATCCATGTCACTTCACAAGGATAAAAACCAATTGTAGAACTCAGGATTGTACTAGAGTGTGGCACACATCCAGTACTCGTGGCAGCCTTCTTAATAACATCAGGTATTTTGCAATGTCAAGTATCATGGTACCTTGTTCAAGTCTACTTGCAACATGTAGCTCCTCCTCAGTGAGAACCTTATCAGCCAAAGAGTTCTCTTGACTAGTTCCAGCTAAGTCCGTACCCCGAATGGCAGTTAGCACTCAAAAGGAAGTTGGTGACACATAGGTTGGGTCTCTTTGAGACCGCCATTTGGCCAATCTCTCTTCTGAGACTGTCAAGATTTGGGCTCCTAGTTCAGCCATTACAACACGATTTTCAAACCAACGTTTCTCAAATTGACTTTGACCTTCCGAGTATCGCTTTAGTTGCTCTATCCCTAAGAGATTTGGTTGGCAGAGGACATCATTGAATGTTACAGTTAAGCATAGTTCGTCGGTTTCCTCGTCAGAGGTGAGTCGCATGCGTTCATGTAGGAGCTTGTCATAGTGCTCGTCAAGATGTTCTTGCTCTTCCTAGGATAGGAAAAATGGCAAGTATTCTTCAAGCTACTCCTTAGGGAATGCACCCATGTCTGCCAGAACATAGACACATGTGAATACTTTGAGCTTAGCATCCAACTCAGTTAATCTACGACACTTCTATGTTCAATGAGGGCTTGCTTGATTGCTATCTCATGCAAGGTTCTAGGAGTTTCCCTAGGCTTTAGCATAGTTGGGGACTCAGGCCTAGATGAGCAAGATTGGTCAACGCTAGGGTTGCTTATGCTCTTGAGGTTTCCATGTTTCCCTTGAGGCTTTGTTATTGCATCATGGTTCTCCTTAGATGTGACTGGTATAAATTTGTCACCCTGTTGTGACAATGTTGTATCCACTCTTGATTAGTCAATGCGAGTTCTGTTGTCGGTGGATTGAGTGTTGCAAGAAACCGTTGATGGTAACGGCTGCTTTGATTTTTCAGAACACACGGATGTGTCTGAGGTTTCACCGCTATTAGAAGAGACATCAATGGGTTCGTTGGTGGATGGTCTCGATGCTTTATTCCTCAGCTCTTCGGCACTCTTGGCTTCAATCTTCTTGGGGTCTATAGCCACTTGCAACCACCATTGTTGTTTTCTTTCTTTTCTCTTCTTTTTCTTAGGCAATCGAGGTGTATCCCTTAAAGACTCGGGACCTTGAACTAGGTCAGTCGATTATGTGCTTGGCTGGGCCTCAGCATTCTCTTTCTCTAGTGTGTCCTCATGGGGCATAACCGTAGCTTGCTGAATAGCCTCGCTAGGTTGTGAGGGTACAACTGCCTCTCTTTTTGGAGAATCTAGCTCTTCAGCCAATTCCCTTCTATTTAACTCCTCCAGCCTAGGCTTTAAGCATGTTGGAAGTGCTGGAGTTGTCAAGCATGCTGGTTGAGGCACCTCCTCCACAGGTGAACTGCTAAGGACATGTTCCGCAAGGAGCATTGTCACGGCCAAGGGTTGTGACTGTTGTGATCCCTAATTGGAAGTAGTAGCAACTATTTCAGTGGATTGGCTACTGTTAGTAGATTTCAGTGTCAAGTCCCTAGGGCAATCGGAAGTGGTCATATCTTTTGTTGCCCTTTGAGCATTCACTTGTGTAGATCGAGCATGATTTGATCTAGTCACATTAGGTTGCACAGGCATATCCTTGGGCCGAGAGCTACGGATGGTGTCATGTCCCACTTCTTGGACATTTGGAAGCTTAGATGGAGATACAGATTGGGATTGAGCAGCTACACTTGATGATTGTTGTTGTGCTTCTTGTGTCCATTTAGAGAAAGAGGGTGTAGGGGACTTGGGACTCCTAAGTGGCTCCGACATTGGCTGGAAGATTTGCTCGTGGCTGTTAGATGATTTTACCATTAGCTTTGTTGAGCATTTAACCTTGCCATAAGCAATGTTGTGCCTATGATGCATGTTATCCTCTTGAGGAATTAAAGGCTCCTTGGGCACTAGTGGCTTTTGTGTATCTTCAACGATTACATATAATATTTGCTTGTCAAGCATGCTAGGCTGAGGATCTACCCTCCGATTGGTCCTGTTTGGTTTCTTGATTTCGACCATGAGGGGCTCGGTCACTCCAATGTTTTTGACTCAAGACTTGGTATTTCATTTAGATCTCCTCCTACGCTTCTTTTCTCTTGATACGATCTGGCCTTCAGTCGACAGAGGAGGTTTAGCAGGGGGTTTTGGCACCCAAATCCATCAGTTACCTATGTAATACCCTTGAGCATGTAGCAATGCTTTGGATATCCATCGCAGTGTTGCGCTGACCCTCCATCGATGCCTTCATCTATAAGGCTTGGGCTTCTTTTAGGGTCTTCTACAATATTTGTAAGTTCAAAAGCCGTCCTTGGCATTGTCTCCTGACCTTCTTATTTTAGGTATGGCCTCACTCACTGGTTCTCGTGTTCGACCTGTGCTTGTATCAAATCTTCCAACAAGTCCTTGCTCTCGTTAGCAGGCTTGACTGTTATGTCAGCACCTTCCTTGCCTTTCCCTCGAGGTTCGATGAGGTCACCCTTGCTAAAGGTTGCGACTATCCTCACACCCGGTAGTGTCAGGTGTATCCTCTGTGCTACATAGTCAGCCTCACACTTGGTCGCCCTTTTGAAGGGTCTTCCTAGGAGGGTTTCCTTCCTGCAATTAGCACTATTTGGAGGAACATGAAATAGGATAGGAAAGCTTTCAGTTTCAATTGTCGTAAGGATTTTGCACTTCCCTATGAGTGCTTGTGGGTGTCCCCCGTAAGGACTAAGAGTTGCATTAGTCGGTGTGAGCTCTGGTTAGCCTAGTAGGGTCCATGCTTCATAGGTCAAGATATTAAAATCTGCTCTTTCATTAATTAGAGCATTGATAGTGTGCTCTCTTTTCGCGGTGAGTTTGACCCTAAGATAAGTAGGTGATACTATGTCTTCATCTTCTGGGTCTTGGCTTATAAATTTAAGCCTTCTACCAAACGCCCTTGGGTCCCCAACTGCACGACTAGATGTGGATTCTCCACTAATGTCTTGGATCATTTGTGCAGTGCTATTCAAGGTGCATATATCGTTAGGACTGTTATATCTAGTTATCCTCGCTGTTGTAGCTTGATGTTGTTACTTTTCGCTTTGACCAGATGCAATCCGAATGCAACACGTACATGTTTTTGTAGTGTGGCCTTTTTGCCCTTGTTGGGCTAGATTGGCCCATTGAGGTTTTAGGGTCGTTGTTTGTCCATGTTCGGGTATGGGCTTTTGGTTGCTCTTTTGCAAGTGAGAATCCATGCTCATGTAGAGCCATTACTACACTAGGGTCCAATTTGGAGGACCTGTCACGGCGCGCGTTTTCTCTCCAACCTACTTGGGGAAGGTGTAGAGGGGGCAGAGCCCCCTCTGCAAGGGTCCTGGGGGACAGACCCCCCCGGCCCACAGGGCCATCACGGTAACCACCATGCACGATTTGGAGGACCGTTTATAGCCAAATTTTGAACTACTTGCTCTAAGTTTTAGCCCAGTGATCAAACTATGATATGGTTTCGGCTCTATATGGTCTCTCGGTTAGTTTCAGGATCTACAGGTTAAAATCTGGACAAATCCAAATTTGATCACAAGTTTGAATTGCAGGGACCGAATGCCCGATTTGGCCCATTCGAGGGTCGAAGGGCCGAATGAGGAAGGGTCGAATGTAACTGGTTCGAATGTCAAATTCGGCCAGTCCGAGTGTGGTTGTCTGAGTGGGCCGAGGGCCGAGTCAGGTGGGCCGAGGGTTGAATGGTGAATTCGGCCGAGCCGAATGTCAACTTGTCCGAGTGGGGTTGGGCCGAGTCAAGTGGACTGAGGGTCGAATGGTGAATTCGGTTAGGCCGAATGTCAACTTGTCTGAGTGGGGTTGGGCCGAGTCCGCAGGGCTAAGGGCCGAGGGCGGAATTTCAAAGTTGGTCCGAATGATCGATTCGGACGGGCCGAGTGGTGAGGGTCCGAGTTGAGTGGGCCGAGGGCCGAATTTTGAGACGTCCGAGCGAGTGGTCCGAGTCAGGTGGTCCGAGCGATAGTGGACCGAGGGCCGATTCTGGGACTCAGTCCAGAATCGTCGTCGCTTGGATTGGCCGAACGCAGCGTGACTTTGGCCGGCGCAACGATAAATCGCTAGAATCACAAGATTCAAGTTACGATCTATCACACACACCTCCAGATCAAAGTTATGGATGGTGGGGAAGAGTTGTATACACCTGGAATAGCCAATAAACTCCAAAATGCAAATCGGCAACCGAATCAAACTCTCATGCCCTGTTATGACAGCAAAAACCCTGATGCTTATTTTTCTTCTCTTTCTTTTTTTTCCCCTACCTTAATGCATCCAAATCACAAAGAAAATACCTACACTACTCCAATATGCTTTTCCAAATCCAAAAAACCAAAAACCTACTTGCTAAGGAGATCGAATACCTCTTCAAACTCCCTTGCTTTCTACCTATCTATCTCAAGCACTGGTTCAAAGAAAACCCTACTTCTATGCTTGATTCGATCGCCAAGACCCACGGACCGCTTATTGTTTCAAGCGTTCCAAGTCGAGCACTAATGGCTACCTCTCACATAGCCGACACACCATCCATATCTACGAGTGTAGTGAGCTTACCTTCATGCCGATCGAGTTACCTCCTCTCCCATGCACTCGGTAGCTCCACGATCCAAAGTGCAAGCTTCAAGCAAGCTCCACACTCCAAGCTCCATAACCACGAGCAAGACAAGAGAAGAGAAGAGAAGAGAAGAAGAGAGAGGAAGATGGAGAGCTTCTCCTTCCCGGTCCCTCACCCTCACACACTCACTCCCTCACACTCTCACACTCCCTCTCTCTAGCACAAGCTCAAGCAAGCAAGAAGAAGAAGAAGAAGAAGAAGAAGAGGAGGAGGAGACCCACTTTTGGCCACGCACAAGAATGAGCTTCTCATTCACTTTTCAATTAGGAGGAGACTCACTTTTGGCCACACACAAGAATGAGCTTCTCATTCACTTTTCAACTTTATATACAAAACCCTAAATCCCTTTTGGGCGGTCATCCCCTTATCCCCTTTTTTACATGGCCGGTTGTGGCCTAGGCCCTTTTTCCCATTGTCCTTCTATCTTCCTAGCTTCCTTTCCACCGCCCGTCTACATTTACAAATTGCACGAGTGAGAGCCCAGCACTCCTTGAATTAAATCATGATGTGCTTGCGCTCTTTTACAAAAGTATTGACTTGCACTTTTCCTTGTGTGCATTTTTCCCTTATTTAGAACTTTTTTGCACTTCTTGTGTTTCTAGATTTTTTTTGGCGCGCCTTCATCTTCCGTTTCACTTTGCCTTGGCCTTTGTCTTCTGCTTTAGCTTTTCCAGATTTTCCACTTTGTTCATCTGACGGTTAACAAGTAACAAACTCTTCCATCTCTTACTACTTGCTCAAGTACGGAATGAAGGCAGAGCCAATCGGGAAGATAAACATCCAAATAGAAGATGCCACAAACTTGGATTGTAGGAATTGGACTCCAACAAGCAGAAATTAACTTTTGCCGCAATATTGTGCAAGCCAGTGTCACCCACATCGAAGTGGCGTTGAATTGCTAGTAGATCTTGATAATCACAAGAAGCAAGTCCATTGAGTACATTGATAGCTTCCTTGCACAAATACAACAGCAGAAGCTCATAAGGACATGGAATATTATCATGCACCTTGTAGCCCTTTACCATACTTGACCATCGAGCTTAGAGCATTTAACATTGTACCACTACCACAAAAACTATAGCGTCACAAAAGCCACCACTATATCTGATCATGAACCCACTCTCCACAACACTTATGGCAATACAGTGCAAGAGCATACGAGATTTGTGCGTTTCACTGATTTTCACCCACGCCACCAAACTAAAGGTTTCTTCTTCAACACATTACTATAGCGAAAAACCTTCAAATCAAAGATCGAACTAATAAGTGCCGAGAACATGACACAATCATACTAGATCAAGTGCCAACTCTGTGGTCTCATGTCCAATGAGGAAGACCTTGAAATGTTCATGAAAAGAATTTTGCTCGCCTTAGATCGAATCCACTAACTAATGAACATGATCATTCAAAAGATCCCTTTCATCAAAGATAACCCAACAACATTCATAGTACCTCCAATAACTTTTGACTGTGAAAGTGCCGTTGCATCAATACAGATACATATGTTATAGCTCATGAAAGAGTTCCAAACAATTCTTGAAAGTACTCTAACAACAGAACAACAAGCTATCTACAACCACCCCTTCGATGAGACATATGGCCTACACATTATCAGTGGCACACCAGGTAGTGGAAAAAGCTTCCTCATATGTTACTATAGTTACAACCTCATTGCCATGAATAAGAGCGTATTGTTGATAGCAAGCATAGGAGCAACTACAACTAGACTTTGCACCCTATCCACCAAGTCCACTATACCAGTTCAAGATACCAGTATGTGCACAACAATATCCATTACAATTGCAAGAGATGGACGAATGCTACATTGCAATAAGAGAACGTGATGCAATCATCATCGATGAGATGTCCATGTTAACAAGGACAACACTCGATATAATAGTGTGTCATTCAGTGAGTGTTTGCCAAGGATCGCTACTCAATCCATTCAGCAAGAAGCTCTTGATACTATTTGGTGATCTTGCACAGTTACCACCTATTTGCAACCATCAAATCGAGTTCTTGAACAATGTCACATCATGTCCTCCTCATACTCGACACATGGAAAGCAACACACTCTCCATCAGCACACACGTGACTTGTCGTTCCTACAGTTCCTACAAGTGATTAGGCATCATTGTCCAACAAAGCAAGAGATACATGAATGCTTATGTTAGTGCATGATTGACAAGAAGGACATCCTATATTTCGTCGACCAAAAAACAACAATCATATGCACACACAAGGAAGATGTTCACAAGTACAACAAGTGGATTCTACACAAATACTACACGACTGAACAAATCCAAACCATCAATGTTCAAACGAATGAAAATGACGAGCTAGCACTGCTGACCTTGCTACATGACAAGAACTTCCACAAGATAGACGAGATAACATTTGGGGTGATTACAATGATAACTCAGAACATTGACCTCACCATAGGTGCAACAAATGGTGCAATATGTAAGATCAACCGTATCGACACAACAAATGAAAAAAATGATATAAGGAATCTAGGTCACAATCCTTTCAATGAATCAGCAACTCACCTTGCGATGTAGTAAGCACCAACGCAAGGCACTAAATAGCAAGTGGTACCATAAATCCACATTCTCTTTGACCCTTGCATACATGATCACTGATCACAAATCGCAAGGAGCCACTGTGAACCAAAAGGCACTTCTACACATTAGAAGCATTCACGCACCAAGGCTAGTGTACGTAATGCTCTCCTACGTAATTGAAAGAAGAAATTTGCATATCCTCAGTCTTCTAGATTTATTTGTCTTTGCTTCGATACCTTCTCTGATACCATGACTCAAGTGAAGAAACAACACAACCCAACAAAAAAGAAAAATTAAACACAACACATTCTATCACACAATAATCTCATACACTTCTTGTAGCAAGTAATAAATCAAACTTCTATAACTTCTTTCAAATGTTTTTTGTTAATAGACCAATGTGTTCTCCAAATTCTCATCTCCAACAAATATATTTATTAACAAACAAATGTGCTTTCCTCATTTTCTCCTTTACAGATATACAACACCCTTCAAGGCAAAGATGACTTCGGATGAGGTACATACAAACCAAATGATACTTACTATGTATTTAAAATCTAATAGATTAATTTACCTAACCACATTCATCTATGCATGAAGATATTCTAGCTATACATTCAAAACCATAGGAACACCCATCACCCTATCAACAACCATCCTGCATATATACAGAATCGCAAATATGTAACGACAAATGAGATGAGAATGGCAAACGCCATTGGGCAAAAGCCATCAACATACACCAACGGCTTCACAACCTACAATGACCTCCAAAAATTGATGGCCACATGTTCTCAAATTCTCAACAATGAAAGGTGTCTTGCATCAGATGACAAGCTCGCAACTAGTACACAACCTCCTAAAACTTCGCAACCTTAATTTTTACTACAAATAACAATGCTAACTCACATGCACTTAACATGCCGGATTTCTCAAATACATACTTGACTGACTCGAACTTGAGTATAAAGACACGGTTGACAATCCACTATGAACAAGCATGGCCCAAGCGCTACTAGACACAATAATAAACAGGATCAAAACATATCCAATTGAGCTGCTGCATTATAGATTTAACATCTCGCTCAACTAGTTGGCAAAAGTCACGAAAAAAGAAGGCAATGACACACTAGAAGATTACATGAAAAATAACCATTACAATCATGGTTGTGACAATCTTGCAATAACGATCGAGAAGGTCATATACCTATTGAGCAAAGAGGTCTACACCCAGAAAAATGGTTCCAACTCCAATCCAATCAATGACATAACCTACATAACAGGTAAGTTCTCAAACATGACTTCTTCTCAAACTTAAAAAAAAAACTAACGATATTAACTTCTCTCGCAAAAATGCAGACAGAAGCAAACCAAGAGCAAACAAAACTTCTACCACTAGCACCAAACTTCTAGCCTCAATCACTGCAAGTCTTGCCATTAGCTCAAGTACTTCCATATCATTCGGCATCGCCCGCAACTTAGACCCACGAGTCAGTCTAGAAGTAGCAACGTAGAGATATAAAAGCAAGGACTTCATCTACAGCATAAGATGTAAGAAAAATGGAAAGGAGTGCATAGGATAGATGACGAACATCGAGAAAAGAATCCAACAGTACTGAAGAAATCCCGTCAAGAAAATGAAGAAAGACATAGAAATATTCTAGCCGTTTGAGAATAACTTCGAGGTTAATATAGAAGCAATATTTGTTAGCATAAACAAAGTTAGGAATTTTGAGCAGGCCACCATTTGTAAGAAAAATGTAACTGTGAGATAGGGTACGACAACCTATACGGACACCCAACAAGATGTAAAAAATATTATTTTTTGAAGAGAAGAAATCTCATTTAACATACCAAAAGAAATGTGAATGTTCAAAATCACGATCGGTGACTCGAACTCCATATGCATACATATTCTCCTTTCGACATCCTCCATGTATTTAAGCAATGCAAAAACTTATCTACAATCGTTCTATGCTTTGAAACACGATGCATGTCTAAACACTATCAATAAAATTATTACATAACAAACATGCAAGAATTGCATATAGAATTTCATACTCCTTTATTGAGCTATACTTGTCAACCTAGTTTATTGCATGTGTAAAAGCTTCCTTAGAGAAAACTCTCAAACTCCACGAACAAAGAAATAGAATTGTCCCTTTTTTTTGGTTTGGTGTGTGTGTGTTGGGGGGGGGGGCGGGGGGAAGGGGGCATGGGGGTGTGTGTGTACGGGGAGAGGATGGTTTTTGTGTGTGTGTGTGTGTGTACAAGATGTTTAAGTTAAAAAAACAAAAAAGACGAAGGAAATGTAAAACCCTGAATCAAAAGACCTGTAAAACCCTGAACCTCCTTCTGTTTTTCCTTCCCGCATAGCGAGCACCGATTTGCCCTGCTTTTCCTGTGAGCGCTCTCTCTGAGGCGCAATGAACTTCCGCAACCCTAAGATTCCTAACGCAGGGCCTCTTTCCGCGATACTCAAAGTCGCGGTGGTAGGTGGCGTGGGCCTGTATGCTGCTGCCAACAGCCTTTACAATGTCGAGGGAGGACATCGCGCCATCGTCTTCAACCGCATCGTGGGGATCAAAGAGAAGGTTCGATACAGACCATTCCAATACATTGTGCGGATACCTTTCAATAAAGTCGGATTGATAGTCATGAATACGTTCTCTTTGTCACTTTGGCTGCCGTTCGCCTCAAGTTTCATCTGTTTCTCATGCTTTCGTCATGGTCTTCCCTTATATTGGTCCTCTGCATTTCGAGAAGGTTAATATGCATGCTGCCTGTTATACAATGTGAAAGCGCTGTGGCATAGTGAACAACTGTATGTCATCACACAATATTCTGGAAGTGGCAGGGTTAGGTTTCTGTGCAACGTTAACTATAAAAAGCGTTTGGTTTCTTTTGCAGTGTCCAGCTGGTTTTCTTTTGCAGCTTCATGCATATAGATGTGAGGGGTAACAGTTCTGGTTAAACAGTTTCTATTTGAGTGTTGATTTCGGGTTGAAGGGTTGTGTTCTTGCCTTGAGTAGCTTTACATGGGAAGACTAAAAACACTTAATACTGTTTCTTACTTAAACATGGCAGGTGATTGCATGGCATTCTTTTTAGCTCTCCTAATTGATTGAACCTTAGAATGGACCTACACCCCTGACAAGAGCTTTCATATTCCTAAGGTGTCCTAGTATAAGATCCCTTGCATATGTTTCAGTGCTAAACACAGCTGGATTGCAGCTAGCAGGGGAGAAAAACTGTTATGCACTGAATAACTATGAAACACAGTATTGCATGGACAAATGTCTTGCTTTGGGCAGAATTGATGACAACATATGATATGCAGCAGTCAAATGAAAATCAGCTATGCAATTATGCAAACACTCTTATGTTACAATTATTGCTGCCTTATTTGTAGGCCATCTCATGGGCTTCACTTTGATGCCCTTTGATCCATGTTTTGGGCTTCCTAGGTTTTTAAAATGTTATTAAAATAGTTGCTACCCTTGGTGCCCTAGGACCCTAGTGATTCAAGGGTTAGGGTTTCTTATGATGGTTAAGCCATATAGGGTTAGGTTTGTCTACAAACACAATTTTTTTGCAACCCTAGATGTGAAATGTGGCATTATTCACAATGGTCTTTTGAGCATTGTACTTTCATTCAATCATAGTACATTTGTGGTTGAGTATCATTGTGCATTGATTAATTCTCTCATTATCTTTCATTCTCTATCAATTAATTAGGTAATTTCTCCACACTTGGGTTAATAGTGGTATCAGCGCCATTGCGTGTGATAATCCTCATGGTAGCCATTGATTGATTCTCTTATTATCTTTCATTCTCTATCAATTAATCAAGTAATTCCTCCACACTTGGGTTAATAGTGGTATCATCGCCATTGCGTGTGACAATCCTCCATTTAGCCATTGCCATTGGAGGCCGCACCTTGGCCAGTTGCCACATTGTGCCATTGCCTTCGAGCCAACTCTCTCACCTCCTCTCAATGGCCATATGTCATTGTGTTGCCATTGTTGTTGCCCTTGTGTCCAAGCTGCTTGCATTGCCTAGCAATAGCTTGCATCTCTACATGCTATTGTTTCACAGATTGTTTAGCACTATGCAATAGCAATGTCTTTGTTGCCCCATAGCTAGTATGTGTGCCACTTAGAACACGCCCTTTTTGTTGTATCAACAATACACATTGCCTCTTGGCCCACCTATTGGCAGCCTTGTCTTTGGCAATTTGTCCATTGCCTTACGTTCGATGTTGCCAATGACTAATAGAGTTATGTTGCCCCCCAATCCACCTGACACCCTTTGTACTAGCTGTCCTTGCTTTGAGCTATCGTTGCCCTACCTAAAAGGCACTACTCTTGCCTTGCTGTGGCTTGCGATATTTGATCTCTACCATGTAGCCTTTCCCATCGGTAGGTTGCTCTTCCATTGCCTTCTTGCTCGCAATCACTTGACGAGTTAGTCAACATGATCTCGATCAATTGACACAATTACCAACTTGTCACATTTATAGTCGATATACTTTGTTCGTCCTTGTTGCCACATCAATAGCTCATACACACTACCCTTTCCAAGCACACTTTGGGTAAATTTTGGAGATTTTCATTAAAACCCTCTAATTAAACCCCAATTTGCATTAAATATTTGGTTCTTCTCATTATTTCTCAGGAATTTTTAATCTAATAGTAGGAATTTATCATTATGTCATCAATTTCTCTCGAAGTTTTTCCAATATTTTGGTGCTTGTGAGAATTTTGATTGAATTCATTCAAAATAAGGCTCAATTTGGCAGTTGGCATGACATGAGTATCATTTGGATAAAAGTTTCATACAAATTCTATAAAATTCTCTTCAATTTCTTGATAAAATGTGGACTTTTCATTGTTTGGGTTCAATTTCATTGAATTCCATTGGCAAATTAAGGATTTTTATGAAATGCCACAAATTTCATCTTAATTAGCTCGCTCAATTCAGCTAAAATTGTGACGACTGGCATTAATTCGGTAAAAATATCATCAAATTTTAGTATAACATGGCCTATTAATGAAGATTGGGTCTATACTTTGTATTTTGACGGAGCTTCTAAAGGGCCCACTAAACATGCAAGCATTGGTGTGGTCATTAAAGATCCTTGATGTAGGGTTGTTATGAAGATGGGAGTATATTTAGGACACTCTTTTACTAATAATATGGTAGAATACAAGGCCTTGATCCATGAAAAATTTGGGATTTTGCCCAATTTCATCTTTGAGGAAGCAAAATTGTACCTTTTAGGCCCATTTATGGGCAAACATTCTCTAAATCTATTGTTGTTCACATTTTTAGATCATCAATAGCCATTAATCATCGATTTCAGTAGATTGCTTGTTGTTGTCTTAAGCATCCATGAAAGGAGGGCATCATTCCTTATGTTTGATCATGCAAGTCAACCAAGGATGCATGGGGACAACTTACATTGTTGTATCAAGTGGGCAATGAAGCACATGTTGCTTACTTGCGTAAGCAACTAGAAGATATTTGCATGAGCAAAGGAGGTATAACATGGAAGCTTATCTCATTGGTATCAAAGATCTTTGAGAGTAGATATTGAATATTGATGAAGTACTTGGAGGTAATCAGCTTGTTTCTATTACTGTTAATGGTCTCCTTGAATCTCATCAAGGCTTTGCAAATACTTTGCAATTGGTAACTATGGGAAGCTAAGTTACCTATACTTTCAACTAGCTTGTGTCTCTTTTGTTATAGGAAGAATAAAGTTCTCAATTGCAAGGCTACTGTGGTGATGGAGTAGACCTTTTCTACTTGCCATCATGGAAAGGGCAAGCATCAAGCCAGAAACAAGCATGTTAGTCAAAAACCAGCAAACCCTCATACTAGTCATACTTTTACTCCTACACATTCTACATTGAAGGTCGCATGCTGGTCCATCTGCTACAACCCTTCAAAAGAAACTATGTGGATGGGGTGTTAGAGCTTCTTGGAGGGAGTCTTTTAGGCTGTGCAAGGGATGATCTCCAACCAACTGCCATGCCAAAGAAGACACCTCAAGGCCTTCACTCTATTCATATGTCATGGAGCAAAGTGGATATGTAGGAAAAGATTGTCCAAGGGTGCATGTTGGGCTGCATTGGAGTTCCTTGTTGATGCTGGAGCACCAGCCACTATCTCATGAGTCTCACTCACTCTTTCAGTTTGGTTTGCTGAATTGTCTTGGATTGCTTGTGCTTCAGGGGCTAGCTGGGCAAAATTGGGCGCTTGTGGGAAAGTGAAGATGGAAGAGGTGGAAAATGAAGAAGCTTGGGCAAAGAAGTGAAGAAAGGCAGCCACCATGGAAGAGGAAGATGAGGATGTTGCCATTGGACAGAAGGGAGCTGCTGCCAATTATTGTTGTTGGCTGACCAGGATGATGGCAGGTGGCAGGCTGCCCAGAAAGCTGGGCAGCAGTGAGAACAGCAGGGCTAAGGTCGCAGTTGGTGGCAGAGGGTGGTGGCAATGGCAATAGGAGAGCTGGGTGGCTGCACTCTTCTAGAACTGGCAGCAGAAAGCAGTGGTGGGAGAAGACAGGCAGCGTGGAGGGGCTGCTGGAGAAAGAAGCAGGGTTGCAAAGGCAGGAAGCAAGGAGCAGGAGTAGAGAAGCAATTGCAACAGTGCTGCCTGGGCAAGGAGTGAGGGACAGGCTTGTTGGTGAATTTCAGCCAGGTGGTGGCGGGTACAGGCAGTTTTGTCCGACCATCCAGCATATGTACACATATCAATCTTGAAATCAACTCAAGTTTTGATCCTGTTTATGTCCCTAGACCCACAGTTTTGCACCCACAAGTTTACATAGTTTGTTGAACGATGAATAAAATGTCCTTAACAAAAGAGGTTCATCTCTCTCCTGCTAGAGAGCTCTTTCCAAGGGTGGTCCTCCAATCTATGCAAAGTCATCTGCACCACAGGCTTTTGTGGACAAACCTTTAAAATATAAATGCTTAATGTGATTAGTTTAGTTATGTGGAATCAAAAGTCAATATTTTATTAGAAGGTTTATTTCTTTTCCTTTTCATATTATTAGGACAGTGTTTGAGAGTATTTTCTAGACTGTTTCTTCTATGACATACAATCTTTAATATTTATATGCAGGTTTATCCCGAAGGAACCCATTTGATGATTCCTTGGTTTGACAGACCGATTATCTTTGATGTCAGAGCAAGGCCTCATGTTGTTGAGAGTACTTCTGGAAGTAAAGATCTGCAAATGGTATGCTATCCTTCTGTATAGCAACTGTCTATGTCTGCAAGGTTTTAAGCCTTTAACAGTGTTTAGAATCAAAAGTTTTGACATCTCAAAGGCTCTGTACTTATGTGTTGAAACTTTAGAGGTTCACTTCCGGCTTTTTGATGAGACAAGAAAGAATGTTTGATGGACAAAATCACACGCTGTTTAGCGTAGCTATGAATGGAACTTGTTCGAATGCTTGAATGCTGTTGGAACTTGTTCTAATGGAATTTGTTGTAGCAATGAATAGGACTTGTCTAATACTTGGTCGCCAAGGGAACTGGGAACTCTCAGAGATGTCAGATAGAAGGCAGTTTAGGGCCTTTTTCTTGCTATTGCAGTTTCAGTAGACAGACTAGCTTGAACATCCTAATTCTGTCAACAAGTGATGCTATGAAATACTGGTTGTCCTCTTTCATTCTCAAGATGTGCAGTTAGGAGATCTGCTCCTGATACATGTCTGTGTCCATGTTCTAAATTGCATGCTGAAGATGTGCTTATGTTGGAAACAGCCAATTACTTGACTTCGAAATTCGAGGTTGTTTGCAAGTCAACTTTTTGCGTGGGAGCAAAGCCAAAAAAAGAGCAGGGTAAAAATTAAGGCTGAATTGTATGATAAGAGCGTAAAGGTGGTGTATTTAGAGACAGTAATTTGGAAAAATGGGCAAAATTTTCAAAATCTTCATATGTTATGGAAACTATGTTTTCTTTCCAAAGCGGTTCAAGGAAAACTGCCCAGAGCTTGCCATAATCCCCTCTAAAATAGCCATTGAGTTATGAGTAGCACCTGATTGTTTCCTTGACTTAGAAAACTGAAGTAGTAGTTGGTCTTCTAAGTGAGGAGTATATTTTCTCAAGTTCCTCTTTGGATGGTATTGCAGGTTAAAATAGGACTTCGTGTCTTGACAAGACCTGTAGCTGATACATTGCCAACAATCTACAGGACCTTGGGTACTAATTACAATGAAAGAGTTTTACCGTCCATAATTCATGAGACCTTGAAGGCAGTTGTAGCACAGTATAATGCAAGCCAGCTCATAACACAGCGTGAGGTACGAAAATAAGAGCGCTAATATTACCATATTCAGAATCACCTTGCCACGTGATTATGCGAGGGAGGAAGTTCATCAGTAAGGAGATTTAGAGCAGGTCAATCTACTCTTTGGGCTATTAATGCTGATAGTAATCTTTTTGCAGGCTGTTAGCAGAGAGATAAGAAAAATTCTCACCCAGCGGGCTGCAAATTTCAATATTGCACTTGATGATGTTTCAATCATTAACCTTACTTTTGGTAAAGAGTTTACAGCTGCTATTGAAGCAAAACAGGTGGCTGCTCAGGAAGCTGAGAGAGCTAAGTTCATAGTTGAGAAAGCTGAACAAGATAAAAGAAGTGCCATTGTTCGAGCACAAGTAAGTTGTCATGCTGCTACTACCTACAGTAGACTTGGTGGCTTGGTTTTTGTTCAAAAACTAACACATGGTAATGAACACAGGGAGAGGCGAAAAGTGCTCAACTTATCGGAGAAGCTATATCCAACAATCCTGCTTTCATTACACTCAGAAAGATTGAGGCTAGCAGAGAAATCGCTGGCACTATATCCAATTCAGCAAACAGAGTCTTGCTAAGTTCTGATGGTTTGATGCTGAACCTGCAAGATATGCAGATTGATGATTTGGGCCCTAAAGCTCTCGTGAAAAAGTGACTCCAGAATCTTGTTTCTGAAGGGGAATCTCCCACTGATCTTGAAGGTTGGGTAGCCTTATCTGGCTCGGTTAGTTTTGGGTAACATTTGATCTATAGATTATAGGCAATCACATCATTTCTCTTCCTTCATTAAATTGTTCCATAACTTGAGGCTGCAGCTATTTTGGTGTCATGCTGCAAGGCTTTGATTTATGTTTATGCTAGCACAGGATTTGACTTGGTGTATGTCCAAGTGAAGGCTTCTTAAAACAGAAATTAAAAGAAAAAAAGAAAAAAGGAGGAACCAATTCTCATGCAGGAAGCAGGACCTTGCTTTCAATAATCTGTAGGCATATTTTGTCTGTAGCTCAGTATTTGTATCTCTGCTGTTTTCACTGCAGTGTGCTTTCTGAGATTCATGAATTTGTAGCTCATTACACAGGAATGGACTGAGACAGTAGTCCTTTTGGGAGTTACAGGCACAGACACCTGAATACCACACATCTCAGTCTGATAGTAATGGCAGAGTAATGGGCTATGACTATAGTCCTTTTAGGAATTATAGCCACTGGCACTTGGCTACTACATATCAAACTCTTCTTGTTTGATGTTTTTAGCATATGCAGGCAGGGAATATCACTTAGTAACGAAGTGAAAAAGTACATGTTCTAAAGGTATTCAACATTTTTCTGCAGCCATTTGCCAAGCTTGTCCCATGCTATGTTACCCTTGTGTAGTCCTTGTGGATTTCTATGAATTTTCTTTGTAAAATCCAGAAAATCTCAGATTCTAATCGTGTTTTGTTGTTTTTAGGATTGTGGTTTTTTGGCGGTTGAGCAGGAGAAAAGTCGATGTATGGTCTAGGTGTGCAATAAATAGAAAATCTGTAGTATGTACTGTTTTTGAGTGTAGGCTTGACTAAATGAGCCCTGTACAGTTTTTTCTTTTTGATAGCAAATAGAGATGTGGGATGAGTCTAAAGGAAACAGCCTGGTTTTAAACTGAAGTTGGCAGTGCTCTAAAGTTGGTAACTGGGCCTAATTGGAAAGTGGGAACCTCAATGTGGTGAGGAGAGGAGAGGTTTGAGAAGTGAATTTCAAAATATTTTAGAACTGATCACCTTTGATGAACACGTGCATAATTGTGGTGGTACTGAAAACTGTCACTCTGGTTTGATGAGTGGAATGCTTAGCGTGATGAATGCATAGACATCATACTGTCCCTTTGTACCAAGAAACTTCATTGGTTAGAAGCAAACTTTGATCAAGTCAGTATGATTTGGTGTAAAAACGGCATAGAGCATGATGAATGTTAGACCCTATTTAACTTTAACTGAACCATTGATTAAAATCACAATGTTATGCTGTTGTTTTGTGCCAATAAATTTGATTGGTTGGAAGAAAAAAAAGAACCCGTCTTCCAGAAATGAAATTATAGGCTTATGGGGTAACAATTTCCTTTGGAAATTCATAATGGGCAGGCCATTTTCTTGTTGTCGAGGCATTTCAAGCATCTTGACAAGGGCTTGCTTGTCCACTAATCACGGTAAAGTTTTGGAGGGCTTTTATCTATCTTATCACGAGTTGCTATTGTATGCTCGTAAGCCAAAGCTGATAATGACAATAAGCGGACAAGTTTGCTAGAATTATTGTCATTTTCTTTTTTCTTGTGCTTGAAAGTGATTTTAGAGTAAGATGGTTTTGGTTGCATGCGAGCTTGATTTTGCTTGTTTCTAGATGCTTGCCTTTGATTATAGGTATGGTGATGGGATTTGACCAATATATCGATATGCTTATTTTTGCACTAGCAAACTCTTTATGTGTATTGAGTCGTAGAGTCGCATTGTTTTGTGGGGTTTTGGTGGTGGTGCTTTGAATATTGATTGTTGCAGTCGATGCTATGCAATTCTTTGGAGTTTGTTGTTCATTTTTAGCATGGGTTATGAGATGCAACCTCATCATAAAAAATACTATCCCCATTGATAAGCAAAAACATTATAATCAAGGGGTGGGGACATTTGAAGGACCTAGCAAGTAAATAGAGTATTCAATTGCATGGTGAGGATCAACATCTACATTTCAAGATGACTCGTATTCAATTGTCTCTAGAAGTGTTGCTTGGCTTGTGTGAGGGCATGCAAGATGGTTGATAAGCCAATGTAGAAGTTGCAATGTTTTCTTTGCTTATTTAACTTGTGTGAAACTCTAATGCCATTGGTTGCCATGCATTAGTAGAAGTTGCTAATTTTTTGATGCTAAGAGTGAAAGTGAATGGAGGAGGAGGAAGAACACATGGGAAAGGGTGGGAAGATATATTAGGGGAGATGAGGTAGCTTGTGTTGAGGAGCAATGTCATGCATTGCCCAAAGGAGGGAGTTGTATGGATAAGGGAGCTTGTTTGAGTGCATTATATTCCATCTATGCACCCTTTGACACGCTTCGCTAGTGGAAGAAGATATTGTACTTGAGCTTGACAAATTCTCTTTTTTTTCCTACTCCACTTGGAGTTTAACCAACATTGCATCAACCCACAACTAGCATTATGAAAAGTGAGGTATTGAGTTGCTCCTCTAATGGTCATGTTCTTAATGGATTAGAAAATGTTAAAGCAAACTTTTAATGTAGCACTATTTGTTATGTTTTGGCTCCCCAATCACTTTATCCACAACATGATTTTTCTTGAGACATTACTGCTTATAAGTGTGGGCTTATAGATATCGTGTGTATTGTAGAGAGAATCAATGTTGTTGAGTTGAGCATTGGTGACTATATAAATAATTCTTGAAATGGTTGTTGCAAAGGTTCATGATACATTAACGAAGGGAGTTAACATAAGGGATGGATGGAAGCCTAGATGTGTAGATTGATTAGGAACAAAGGAGCTAGAGATCTTTATCTTTGAGTGGCATCGAGGGTCTTTCTCACACATATACCTTGTTTCCTTTTTAGAATCTTATCAATCTATTCTTGCATGCATTGGCGAGTAATACTACAATCTTGTAGTAGGATGATAGGCAATGCTTAATCCTTGATTGTGGAGAAGTTACAATTTCAATAGGCTACTTGAAGATGGGTAAGGAGGGGAGAGGTGGTGTGTTTGGAGGGTCCATATGGTGTGGGGAGCTAAGAGGAAAAGCAAGGGAAAGAGGACAGTGCCAGTGCCCATATAGTCAGTGACTCACTATTGTACGCGTCATTCTTGTGTTTGGTATATGGATTCCATTTCTAGAGCATATCTTTGAGTTCTCTTCTTTTCTAGTGTTCTTTTATTTTCTTTCTCTTTTGTCTTGTGTTCAATAGTTTGTTTCGGCACTTGTCTATGCTTTCATTATTGCATCACTTTTGACATGGTATCAAATTCTAGGATCTAGATTTGTGATGTGATTTTTTTGTCGGTTACATATCTTTCTTCCACCTATTAATCAGTCATGTGTTTTTTAAACCAACAACTTGAGTTTTTAGTTTGTGTCTAGATTCCAGCTTGCAATAATCAGTTTGTTGCATTAAATGCTTCACTAACTTGTATTTTTTTAAATTTTTTGTCCCTAATCATGGTTGGGCAATTGTTTGTATAGGTCATTTTTTCTATTTTTGGCGATGCTTGATTGGGGTTTTTTCATTTTGTAACAATCAACCTTTGTTTTTGATTAAATTTTTGATTACGTTACATGTTAGCTTTCATTTTGTGAAGTCTTTGCTATTGGTTTGGTTGTATTTTCTCTCATACCTTATATTCTCTATCTTCTCTTCTTATTCTCTCCTAATGGCTCCTCCGTGCATTTCTACAGATGATAAGTTACATGACCTTGGCAATCTTACATGGAGTGCTGTGATGAAAGCTTAGTTTGTGCAGAAGCGGATTTGCTACATTGTATATGGAGCTATTCCTCGGACTCAATGCCCTTTTTCTCTTATCAAAGATTTTGATGAGGACAACCATGAGGAAGTTGTGCTTAGATGGAATTCCAACAATGCATGTGCATATTTGGTATTGCGTGGGTGTATTTCTAAAATTCTCTTGATGGTTATCTCTTGCAGGATCTCACCAGAAATATGGTTTAAGCTTTAGTTACATGAGACACCTTTTCCCATGTGTGTGTGACCCTTCATGGACAGCTTCAGCAGATGAAGTTTTGAGTTAAAGGACACTATTCCGTCATTTATACTTCCGTGTTACATAAGTACATGACTAGCTTCAACACATGTAGTTTGCCCTTCCAAAGGCAAATCTAGTGGGAACAGTACTCTACAAGCTCCGCTTGGAGTTTGATGGAGTGGCCAATGCTTTGAGGTAGACATCCTTTACTTTGTGCTTTAGTATGGTTTATATGGGGATCAAGGATTTGTTTTCAGTAGTAGGTTGCTGAATGGTGTGCTTTAGAGTTATATTTTGTTAGGCAAAGAGGGCCATTTGTTTGTTTGGTGTGGGTGTAGTTAATAGTTTCTTGTTTTCCTGCTGCACTAAAGAGATTTGACGGAGCACCTAGAGAGAGCCTCTTGCTACGGAGAAGCTTCTTCAGCCAAGTCGAGGTGATATTCTTCCCTTATGAGGTCTTTCCCTTTGTGTTTTATGTGTATATGTATGTGGGGTATTTTTATTTTGTTGGGGACTGACATTCAAGGCATGAAGACCTAGGGTTTGGTTAGGTGTGTTTGGGGTGTTTGACCTCCTGTAAAGACATTGTCGGACACTCTAAGAGATACTTTTGAGAGTAGCCCTAGTGACCTTGTTTTGCTGGCCTATTAGGTAACTGTTTTTAGAAATCCTTGTTAGTTGTGAGATAGTTAGAGAAGCTTGCCAAATCAAAGAGGAAAAATAATGTATATATTTAAAATATATAAAATACAAAGGTGTGTAAAAAGGGGGTTTTAATTCCTAAAATAAGAAAGTAAAGAAATGAAAAAATTCCAAGAGCTGATAATCATTGCCTTGCAGAGGCCTGGTAGGTTCATTGGGATGAGTGTAATCCCAGCTGATGCCTTGTCTTCCTAGGGGTGGCTTTTAGCCAAAAAAGTAAATAAGGATGGTTGGAGTGAAAACAAAAGTGAGTGAGAAGAAAAAAAGGATTTAGTGTCGCCTTGCGAGAGCTTGGTAGATTCTTGGATATTGAGATAGGACCTGAGGTCGAGGACCTGAGATCGATGCCCTATTCTTCTTGGGTCACAATACGCTTAGCTCCCTCCTTTTAACACACTCGAGTATAAAGTATTTAAGAAAAAAAGAATGTGGTCAAATGAAAAAATGTGACTTTTTATAGACTAGGCTATAGGAGTCCTCATCTAATAGGAGTTCTTGGTTCAATTGTCCTAGGTCAGGTAGGCGGGTTGGACCACCACTGACTTCTTTGACCGCCACTTAGGTCAAGTAGGCGGGTTAGACCACCACTTAGACTGACTTCTTTGATAGTTATTTTTAGCCGGCCTATGTTGGAGTAGTTTGTTAGTGACTAGCTCCGGGATCTTTGTCAGACTCTACTGGGCTGATTCCTCGTGAACTTCATGCCTTGATTTTGTCAAAGGAGTAGGGTGAGAGATGTGTTTGTGCTTTGTCATGTATTTTTATTTATAGAAACTTGATGCTCTTTATGATTTTTGTTTCTGTAGATCAATTTATGGGTTTGACAGACTGAGTTGCCCTATCTTGTGGTCGCTAATGAGAGCGGATTTTAAAGGCAAAATTCAAGTACAAAGGTTGCCAATGAAACGATAACGGATCAAGGATTTCGATTTTTTCTTGATGAATTTTGATGCCACCAATCCAATGTAAGTATTCGTTTGTTGATCGGAGTCCATTATCCCCCCCATTTAATGGCCACAAGGTTTGGCATTATGAAGCAACTACTAGATCCGAAAGTGAGAAAGCATGTGATGGAGGCCATGGTGATAGATTTTGATACCAGAAAGCCCCTTGTCTGGTTAGATCACGATTCCGAGGCTGTTGGGATGGATTGAGGGGCAAACAGCCTCGGAATTATGGATCCCAAAATCACTTGCAAGCAAGTGTAAACATTGAAATTTGAGCTGGTTTTTTGTGGTTAGTGTTTAAACCATGCTTAAGAGAGATAAGCTCTCAAAAATCACAAGAGAGGAGGGGAGGTACATATTTTTTGGCGCCTCTTTCTCATTAAAAAATAATATTTGTACCTACTGCAATTCTGTCCCATCTTCGGGCCATGAGATATGGATTTTCTTTGCTCTTCGATGCTTCAAACTGCACCAGAAATGTAGTAAATAAAAAGATCCAAATTTAATATTTCTATAGGAGCTCTTGCTCAACCACCAAGACCCACGGATCGCTTATTGTTCAAGTGTTCGAAGCGAGCTCTAATGGCTACCTCTCACATAGCTGACACGCCTTTGAACCTACGAATATAATGAGCTTACCTTGATGCCAAAATGAGTTGCCTCCTTCTTCGCACACACCGGTAGCTCCACGATCCTAGATGCTAGCTCAAGCATCCTCAAGCCTCCTCCATCAAGCTCCATCCACCATAGTCATATTGTGAGAGTGCGCTGCAGAAGAGGGAATACGAACACGGAGGGAGGGAGAGAGAGAAAGCAGAAAATAAGGAAGAGAAATCTGCACTGACTGAAATGAATGCTGAATACAAACGGGAAGGCAAAAGGAGACTTATCAGTCCCTACACGCAGCCCACAGCGTTAGTGAGGGCACCAGATCAGGCTGATGATGCAGTACCACCACGGGGGAGGAGTGTCGGAATCTGCAAGAAGACAAAGTGATAAAGTGGGGAGGGAGGCTGCCTATAAATAGGCAAAAGGAAAAACCCTAACCCTAACCCTAAAATGGGTGCAAACCCTAAAAATGCCCTAAAATGGGCGCCCCATAACAGTGACCAAAAAGTGGCTAGACAGCCAGTGGCTGCCCACTAAAAGAGGTCAAAAAGAAATACACATCCTAAGACAGCTAGTCGAGAGTGACTAGCCTCCCCCATCATAACACATGACAGACATGTCAGAGCTCCTAATGTCATCATCTGACTCAGACTGAGGCTCACAAGTAGGAGATGATAAGGCATGACAAACATGACTGCTAACACCCCCTCTCAGATCCTGGATGTGACTGAAGGCCGAAGAGGAAATAGATCCTGGGGTGGCAAGAGGAGTGCCAATGTTGATGAAGTCCGTCGATGTAGACTGTCGCTGAAGGAGCTTCTCACGATCTTGGGAATCCCCCTCTAAAACACTAGGGGCCAGGGAATCCATAGTCACATCACCGAGATCGTCCCCCTCTGAAAGGGATGGGGGGTACGAGGGAACCACCGGAGGAGAACGTGGGGGATGGGAAGGAACCTGTGGAATAGAAGGTGCACAAGCAGGAATGGGTGTAGCAATAGACTGCCTCGGAGGACCCTGCATCAAAGAAGGGGAATGGAGCCTGTAAAGCCCGCTCTCCTGCCAACCTGTAGATAAGATAGCTCCTGTAAGAGAATCCTCAATAACAACGGCATGCTTGGTGAAGATCACTCATGTGCCAAGCCTCGTAAGGCCATAAACTGAGAGGAGGGGAAGGCCCAAATCTGGAACATGTAGGGCATGTGAAAAGGAGCTCGAAGGTCGGTCAGTAAACAAAGGCAATGTGCCAACACCACTAATAGGCACCGATAAAATGTCACCAACAGTTGACTGAACCCTCTGATGGATGGAGATCCTGTAACAAATCACCTCGGGGAGTCATATGACTCGAAGCACCACTTGTTGAGATATCGAGCTCCACTCGTGATATGCCAGGGTGACCGTTGTGCATTTATGTCACCGACGTGTCAGTTACAGATGCGGTTGGTACACCGCCCATGAATAATAGCTACATGATAGCTATCCTTATCTACTCTAGTTCGTGGCTCAGTTAGTATGCTACCTTAGTTAGTTGAGTTTGGTTTGAGACCCATATATAGGGTTCTTCTATTTCTTTGTACTTGAGTTCTTTTTGGCTTACACAACTAAGAAGAGGAAAACTGTTTTCAGCCTCCATCTCTGTGTGTATTCCCCCATTGTGCAAGCAAGAAAGCTTCAAGTGAGACTCCTTCCTTCTCTCCCACAATCTTGACATGGTATCAGAGCCTTGTTCGTGGTAAGGAGCTCAAGAAAGCAAGCCAAGCTCGCGGTGTTCTGGTAAGAGGAGCAGTGTTGCTTTCATTTTCTGTTTTGGGAGCAGATCTCTGCAGGCAGCACAATCGAAAATTGCAAGGGTGCATTGTCTCAGGTTGAGACGCCCTTCGCGGTGAAGCAAGAGGGCAGTATATGCTGCGGGAGAAGGCTTTAGCCCTCGACGACCCTGTTTTTTTGATTTGAGGCCATTTCGGGGCCTGTTTTGGAGGCGGAATTTTTCTGCACGCACTCAGGAAAAGGCCGAGTTTTATGCTGTGCGACCACTGTTCTACAGGACGGTCAAAAGTTACTGTAGAAATTGCATCGTATGCTTGTGTGCAGAGACATTGGGAGTTACAGAATCATCCTTGTTGCCTGTTGATGCAAAATCGTCACTAGGAAGTGACTGTGTGGTCAAATACCACTTTCGTCAATTTTGCAGATTAGCCCTTGTGAGGCTGAAGCTGTGTTCTTTGCAGTGACAGAACTTTTTGCAGTGTTCTGTAATGGCGTCTGATTCTCTCTCACAGATTGTCACTGAAATGCTTGACAAGAACAACTTCCAAGCATGGAAGTTTAGAATGACGAATTTCCTTATGGGAAAAAGATATTGGGAATTTGTTGCAGGAAATGAAGAATAACCAGTTCTTCCTGATGTTCCCAATCAACAGCAAATGCAGGCATTCAAAGCATGGCATGAGAGAGCCAGGAAAGTTATGTACTGGCTGTCTATCAGCATTTCAGACTCTATGATTGTGCATATTCAAGATGCAAGTACGCCAAAGGAGGCATGGGATACTTTGTCAAAAATATATAGCACAAATACGCAAGCCAGGAAAATGCAGCTCAAGCAAGAGTTGCACAATGTGCAAAGAGAAAGTATGAGCATCAATGACTACCACATGAAGGTGAAGAAGATTGCAGATGCACTTGCTTCCATCGGGTCGCCAGTGGAAGATGATGATTTAGTCTCAGTGACCTTGAATGGTCTAGGAAAGGATTATGCACAGTTCCGAACATCCATTTCCGTCCGTGAAAGATTTCTTGATTTTGAGAAGTTGATTGCTCTTCTAATTTCTGAGGAGCAGAGAAATGGTGGTGCATCTTCTTCAGGAGGAACTTCAAAAGAAGCTATCTTCTACTCAAATGCTGGAAGAGGTAGAGGTAGAGGTAGAGGAGGCCGTGGTAGAAATCAGAATATGCAGCAAACTCAAGAAAACCAGTCCTATGGAGGAGGACGTGGTAACTCTAGAGGCAGGGGGAGCCAAAGAGGTCGTGGTGGATGGCAAAGAGGCCAAAATGCAAACAGTAATATTGAATGCTACTACTGTGGTAAAATGGGTCATATGGCTAAGGACTGCTATAAAAAGCAAAATGACATCATGAATGGAAAACTGCAACAAGGAAATTATGCATCTTCTAGTAGACAGGGTGATGACAGAAATGAGCATTTGTTTATGGTGCAGCACATGAACAATTCTGTGACAAGTGCAGAAGAAAGCAATGATGTATGGTATGTTGACTCAGGTGCATCAAACCAATGACAGGTCATGCAGAATGGATGGAGGATGCAAGGAAAATGGAAAAACCAGGATTTGTGGAGACTGGTGATGATACTGCACATCCTATTGTGCAGATTGGAAAATTTCCTTTGTCTATGCAGGATGGGAAAAAGAAATACCTGTTCGATGTATTTCATGTCCCGAATATCACCAAGAATCTGGTTTCTGTTGGTCAAATGGTTGAGCAGGGCTTGCAGGTCAGATTTAATTCTCATGGATGCTTTGTTGAGGATATGAAAAATAAAGGTCGCTTGATAGCAAAAGGAAAGAATAAGGGTAGAATGTTTATGTTGGATGCAGACATGTCTCAATTGAGTGCAGCAATGTTTGCACATGGGATATGTGTAGTTGCAGATATTGATATCTGGCATAAACGCATTGGTCATGTTAATGTACAACGACTTAAATGAATGCAGGCCCAAAATATTGTTGCAAGATTACCCAAATTCAAGGTTTTAGAAATGCATAAGGTATGTGAAGCCTGTCAGTTTGGAAAACAGGCAAGGAAACCATTTCCTAGACATGTTTAAGAGAGTGAGAAGCCATTGGAATTAATCCACTCTGATGTGTGGACTACTAAAGCTGCATCTCTTGGAGGTTGTCATTATTTTGTCACTTTTATTGATGACTATAGCAGAAAAGTTTGGGTGTATTTTATGAAAAAGAAAAGTGAAGTTTTTGGGCATTTTAAAACTCTTAAAGCTATGGTTGAAAAAGAAACATGCCTGCAGATAAAATGCCTAAGGTCAGATGGAGGGGGAGAGTACCTCTCAAATGAGTTTGCAAGGTTCCTGCAGGAGCATGGCATAAAGCAGCAATATTCATGCAGTCACACCCCACAACAAAATGGAATTGCAGAAAGGAAAAACAGGCATATTGGAGAGGTATCTCGTGCCATGCTCAATGAAAAAGACTTGCCAGATTTTTATTGGGCTGAAGCAGTTGCTACAGCAGTCTACATAATGAACAGGACTCCCACTGCAGCAATACATGGAATGACTCCAGAGGAGAGGTATACTGGTAGGAAACCAGATATTTCTCATTTGAAAATTTTTGGTTGCATTGCCTATGTACATGTGCCAGATGAGTTGAGATCCAAGTTAGATCCAAAAGCTGAGAAGTGCATCTTTATTGGTTACTCTCTGCAGCAAAAAGGGTATAGATGCTATAACCCTTCTACTCGTAAGTTTGCAGTGAGCAGGGATGTTGTTTTTTATGAGATGAGTAGCTGGTATAAACCAGTAAATGTGATTGATGATGTAGATGCACAAAATGGTAATGCTGCACAGAATTCACAGCAGTAGTCACAAAATATTAGTGGACCTGGAGCGTCCTCTAGCAGTGGTTCACATTCTTCGCCATGGACAGACAGATTGAGATCAGGAGAATCTTCTCAAAGCAATGCAGATAGTGGTATGCAGGTATCACGAAAAGGAAAAGAGAAGGTTGATCAGCCCATGTTTGATGTGAATGCAGGTCACTCTTATGTGGATGGTGAATCCAGTGGCTCAGAACAGAGCATTGATGATGAGTTGGGTATTCCTTCTATTGTTACACCTGGAGTAAGGAAGACCAGGGATGTTTTGAGAGCACCTGGGAGTGAACCTACTTTGCGCAGGTCTACGAGAGCTAGGTATCCTGTGGATAGGCTGAAATATGATGGATTTACAGCCATTCACTATGCATATATGGTTAAAGTGATACAGGAACCAGAACCCACTTCTTTTGAGAAAGCCATGGAAAAAGAAAAATGGGAGAAAGCCATGGATGAAGAAATGGAGGCCTTGGAAGCAAATGCTACATGGGAATTGGTATCTTTGCCTAAAGGTAAAAATACAATTGGCTGTAAGTGGGTTTATAAGGTGAAGCACAATGCAGATGGTTCTATGAACAGATACAAGGTAAGATTAGTAGTCAAGGGGTATGCACAAACATATGGCATTGACTATGAAGAAACATTCAGTCCGATTGCAAGGATGGCAACCGTAAGAGCAGTCATTGCTATGGCTGCATCAAAGGGATGGTCTTTACATCAGATGGATGTAAAGAATGCCTTCTTGCATGGTGATTTGCAAGAAGAGGTCTATATGGAGCAGCCACCAGGTTATGTGCATGATGTTCATCTTGAGTTTGTTTGCAGGTTGAAGAAAGCCTTGTATGGCTTGAAGCAAGCACCTAGAGCATGGTCTGACAAGATAGGACAGTATCTTGTCACTATTGGCTTTCAGATTTCCAAGGCAGATTTGTCACTTTATGTGAGAAAAACAGAGAAATATATTATGCTACTTGTCATTTATGTTGATGATTTGATTATGACAGGTGACAGTGATGAAGATATCCTTCATGTGAAAATGCTATTGAAGCAGAAGTTTGAGATGAAGGATTTGGGAGAGCTGCGTTATTTCTTGGGCATTGAGGTGATTAGATCACCAAGTGGGATACAGCTCTTGCAGAGGCAGTATGGATTAGACATGCTGTCCAAATATGGGATGACAAGCTGTAAGCCTATTTCAGTTCCTTTGGAGTAGAATGTGAAGCTAAGCACAGATGCAGGTGAGCTTCTAGAAGACCTT
Organism: Lygodium microphyllum; assembly: GCF_053477565.2. Taxonomy (NCBI): domain Eukaryota; kingdom Viridiplantae; phylum Streptophyta; class Polypodiopsida; order Schizaeales; family Lygodiaceae; genus Lygodium; species Lygodium microphyllum. The sequence goes on from NC_141164.1 coordinate 112,590,104, forward strand.
ACTATGTACAGACGCGTAGTAGGAAGTTTGATTTATATGACTATTACTAGGCCATATTTGAGCTATGCTGTTGGATTGGTAAGTCAGTTTATGCAGGCTCCAAGGAAACCACATTTGGATGCGGCTAGACGCATACTCAGGTATGTGAAGTCCACATTGCAGTATGGACTATTTTATGAGACTGGGGTTCAGATACAGTTGCATGGATACACTGATGCTGATTGGGCTGGTAGTATTTCTGATAGACGATCTACGAGTAGATATGTGTTCTCTTTTGGGAGTGCTGCAGTCACTTGGAGCAGCAAGAAACAGCCTACAGTTGCCTTGTCGAGCACAGAGGCTGAGTACAGGGGTGCAGCAATGGCTGCATGTGAGGTAGCTTGGTTGCATAAGCTACTTTATGATATGCATCAGCCTACAGATGGGCCAGTTGTCATTTATTGTGACAACATGAGTAGTATACACTTGGCAAATAACACAGTCTATCATGCTAGAACAAAGCACATTGAGGTGCATTATCACTATGTGCGGGAGAGGGTTTTACTAGGTCTTATTGATCTAGTTTATGTCAGCATAGAGGATCAGGTAGCTGACATATTTACGAAGGCATTGGGCGCAGAGAAGCTGCGCAAGTTCAGAGACCTGCTTGGTGTGCAGGAATTGGGATTGAGCTCGAGGGGGAGTGTTGAGATATCGAGCTCCACTCGTGATATGCCAGGGTGACCGTTGTGGATTTATGTCACCGACGTGTCAGTTACAGATGCGGTTGGTACACTGCCCATGAATAACAGCTACATGATAGCTATCCTTATCTACTCTAGTTCGTGGCTCAGTTAGTATGCCACCTTAGTTAGTTGAGTTTGGTTTGAGACCCATATATAGGGTTCTTCTATTTCTTTGTACTTGAGTTCTTTTTGGCTTACACAACTAAGAAGAGGAAAACTGTTTTCAGCCTCCACCTCTGTGTGTATTCCCCCATTGTGCAAGCAAGAAAGCTTCAAGTGAGACTCCTTCCTTCTCTCCCACAATCTTGACACCACTGTCCACTAACCAAGGCTGCGCAGAAGACACTGCAGCCACGGAAGAAGGATCCTCCTCCAAAGTATGGATATGAAGGAACACTGACTCATGGGTAACAGCTGGTGTAGAGGTAGAAGAAGGCTCCGATGTAGATCCACCCTTCGCTCCCGGATGAAGGTGAGGGTACTTCTTCCAGCATTTCTCCTCGGGATGTGTCCCTTTCCCATAGTGTGGGCACTTCGGTCTCTCTGAATCTGTGTCAGAGCCTGAAGAACTGTCCTTCTTTGTAGCCTTTGACTTCTTCTTCTTCTTCTGTCCTCCCGAACCTGCAACAAAGGCTCTAGTGGAGTCAGATCCACTAGCACTAACCTCTCTGAGTCACTCGTCATGCTCCAAGACAAGCGGGGATAGCTCCTCCCATAGAAGCTGCTCACGGGTCCTCGATGTAAGAAGGCTGGTGTAGCGAGGCGATGGAGCTGAGTCAAAAGAATCATAGCCATGTCTTCAGAAGATATCGTCCGACCGAGCGATGCAAGCTCATCCCTCATATCCTATAATTTGTTGATGTGGTCCTTCATGGAAGGACTATCATCAATAGCGAGCATCCACAACTTCTTTTTGAGAGATATTCAGTGGGCAAATGTCTTCTGTTGATAGAGAGCCGCGGGCTTTCTCCACACATCTGCTGCAGTCTTCAACCTGTGAACATGAACAAGGACAGAATCCTGCAAACTCAGAAAGAGGAAAAAACTCTAGAATTGAGCCGATCCCATAAGGCTGCACGATCCATAGATGTCCCATCTGCGGGATCCACCTGAGGCCGAGGAATAGGAATAGAAACAAGCTTCTAAAGATCGAAGGAGTCCAAGATACACTCCACCTTGCAGGACCACAGAGAAAAGTTGGAGCCATCCAATCGGTCCTCTTTGGGTAGTTGAGGAAGTAGGGGTACCTGTAGAGGGGGTACCAAAGGGTGCATCTTCGGCCCACTGGAAGGGGCTCGCCGAGATACATGAATAGAAGGGGGACGGGAAAGAGGAATAGACTCCGGATGATGGTCCTCGTGATAGAAAGCACACCTCCGTTCAGATGAGTGTCGAGACAAAAGCTCGTCATCTGAGTCATCAAAGCCCGTAAACTGATGAGAAGACATCTTCCAATGTGCAAAACACCAAAACACAACAAGGTAAGGTTGCCGGTGTTGAAACACAAACACCAGAAGCTCCTGAATTGATCGCCTTCCACAGAATGCAAGGATGATGTCAAACGCAAGTGCTAATGATGCAATCACCATAGAAAAACAGCCTCTAGCCTCAAAATGCCAGTAAGGAAGATGTCGCCCAGCTGTTGGGGAGGCCGCCTGGCTGAAAACGCAAGCAGGAAGAGGTTGTTGATGATGTGGCAGCCACTGGAGAAGGCGCCAGTAGCAAACGCAAATATTTGGGATCTTTTGGAAGGGCCGCCTTGGCTGTTGGGGATGATGCGAGTAGCAAACACAAAGATGTGACACCAAAATAGGCCGCCTTGATCAAGAAGATGGTGCAGAAGGTGACGTCTCAGCTGTTGGAGATGTCTTGACCAGCAAATGCAAAGTTGTGGGTGTTCTCCCGCATAAATCTCAGCTTTGTGTACTCTCCTTTGGCTCTGATACCATATGAGAGTGTGCTGCGGAAGAGGGAATACGAACATGGAGGGAGAGAGAGAGAGAAAGCAGAAAATAAGGAAGAGAAATCTACACTGACTGAAATGAATACTGAATACAAAAGGGAAGGCGGAAGGAGACTGATCAGTCCCTGCATGCAGCCCACAGCGTCAGTGAGGGCACTAGATCAGGCTGATGATGATGGCAGCCACCATGAGGGAGAAGGAGTGTCAGAATCTGCAAAGAAGACAAAGTGATAAAGTGGGGAGAGGGGCTGTCTATAAATAGGCAAAAGGAAAAACCCTAACCCTAATCCTAAAATGGGCGCAAACCCTAAAAATGCCCTAAAATGGGCGTCCCACAACAGTGACCAAAAAGTGGCCGGACAGCTAGTGGCTGCCCACTAAAAGAGGCCAAAAAGAAATACACATCCTAAGACAGCCAGTCGAGAGTGACTAGCCTCCCCCATCATAACACATGACAGACATATCAGAGCTCCTAATGTCCTCGTGTGACTCAGACTGAGGCTCACAAGCAGGAGATGACAAGGCATGACAAACATGACTGCTAACACATATGCGCGCGAGAAAAGGGAAGAGAAGAGAAGAAGAGAAGAGGAGATGGTGAAGGGCTTCACCCTCTTGATTCCTCACTCCCACACACTCACTCCCTCACACTCTCACACTCCCTCTCTCAAGAGCACACACACACAAGCAAAGAGAAGAGGAGAAGAGAAGAAGAGAGGTCTTTTGTTAGCCACACACGAAAGAATGAGCTTCCATTCACTTTTTGAACTTTATATACAAGCCCTAAAATTCCATGGGCGCCCATCCCTTTTTACATGACCAGCCTTTATGGCAAAGTCCTTTTTCCTAATTCCCTTTTCTTGCCTCATGCCTTAAGCCTACACCCATCTAGCCTGGCACTCTTTTACAAGGGGTTTTAGAGTTTTTTAAGGCTCCTTCTATTTAAAATTGCGCTTTTGCCTCAGCTTAGGTTTTAGGGGTCGCCTTTGTACCTTTGCTATTTTTCTATTATTTTTTCGCTTTTTGCTTCATTTTTCTGCCATCTTGAACTGAGGTTAACATTACCCCCTCCGAGACAGGTGCCAATCCCATGACACTTTGAGGTCTTTGTTGTGGAAGAGCAGATTCAGGGCCAGGGCTGGGGGACTCGTTTGGTTGGGAAGCTTCAATAATGATTTGGATGGACAATTAAAGGTGTGTTGAGTGGATGATGGGGGCCTTCGAAGTTGGTGGTTTGTAGCATCTTGTTGTACCTGAAAAGAGAAAGTGCTCGACCTAAGGGGAGTGTCTACCTCGTCGTGCGGTGCTTGGTGCTCATGCTGGTGGAACAAGGAGTTGGGTCTAACTCTAGGTAAGCTTCGTCCTCAGAAGGTGGTCATGACGGGGATTTAATGGAGTGACTCAAAAATTGCCAGCTTTACATGAAATTCTTAAGGTTCATTCGGACCTAGAGAGAGGTGGTGGAGAGGATGGATGGGTATAGCTGGTGAACTGGTTGTCACTCATATCTTCAACGACAAGGAGGCAGAAGGAAGGCATGAAGTTGGCTCGCATCATCAGGCAGGTCATCGCGTAGCTATCAATGGCATTAGGGGTCAAAAAAGAGTGGGGGAGGCAACATTCAGCCGGGGTGGGATCCTGCCTAAGTAGGATTTTTAATAGCCTATGATAGTAGAAAGTGGTAATGAAAGCAAGATCTGGACAGGAGGAGAAATCGGCAATAAAATGGGTCATGGTGTCATCTAGGCTGTCGGAGGTGGAGGTGAGGGCTTGGGCTAAGGTGCTAGTACTGGGGTTATATATGATGGGGAAGTCGTAACAGCCATGGATGTTTGCATCAAAGTCTACTCCTAGTCTACGAGGGTACGCCATGTAGGTGGGGTTGTTTCTCTCATAAAGGAGGGTATTACAAAAAGCCATCCATGCGAACATGTTGTCGTCGTAGATGCATCTTCGCCACAATGGCTGTCACTCGTATCCTGGCATGGACCGAGGCACTTCAAAAACTTTATTTTGCCAGTATTTCGCATCCTTGGTGCCCCAAAGTGTGGAATTCTTCTCTCTTTCTTCCAACCACTGTTGGCCTAGGCGGCTTCTGACTTTGATCACCTCGTCCACTATTTTGGGGGGAAGGACTATGCGCAGGGCATTGGGGATGAGGAAGCTGAAGTTGAAGGGCTGCTTCTCTTTTTCTTGTCTCTCCTAGATTATGAGCTCCACATGGAAACTGGCCGGTAGGTCATTTGGGCATGGTGGGAGGGGTACAGACTATGCCATAGGGTTAGCCCTCAATCTTTGCCTAGCTTCTTCCATCATTTTCCTTCTCTTCTCCCTCAGAGTGGTTTTTCTTTCCGTGGGTGTGTCTGCTACTGCCCCTGCCCTTCAAAATGGGGTGAAGGGGGTTGTGGGATCACTTCTTCTTCAAATTCGCCTAGGTCGAATTACAGTTCAGCTTTACTTCCCGGGCACTCTTGCTGTTGTACCTCCTTTGTGAACCCCAGAGCATCAATCTCCTGGGGGGTTAGGCTGGCTGATAACATGTACCTATGTTGTTCATCAAGGCTCAACCCAACTGCAACGGATTGGGGGGGCATGTGTAGCCTTGCTCGCGGAGCTCTACGTGCTATGCTCAACTTCTTCTTTACCACCTCCAAGGACTCCCCTTCCTTTGCGTGAGTGGCATCCATCAGGGTATTCAGGAAGATTCGTTGTTGAGTATTGAAAGCCACTTGGGTTGCTCGTGCTATGCCTTCTGGTAGGACTTCTCTCTTTTTCCATGAGAGCCAGGCGACATGCCCAGGTCCTCCATACCCTCTCCTTGTCTTTGCACCAGGGCCATGAGCCTCTGCTCCTGGTCTTCCAATTCCTTGCTCATTCTCTCATACTTCTCTCTTTCAAGGCTAAGCCTTTCGGTCATGGTTTCCATTTCTCTGTGGTGTTGTTTCTCTTCTCGCTTCCTTCCTTCTTTCCATGTGGCAAACTCTTTCATGCCCTGTTTGATCCAATCTATTTTGCTACCAGATTCTCATGTTGCATGATTAGAAGCTTATACTCTCTCCGCATTTTCTCCAGCTCTTGATTTTCATCTACGTGCTGTTGCCGCCATCTTTGCTCATTTTCTTCTTTGGCTTTTAGTTCCCGTTTTAGGTGAAGGATTTCCTTTTGTTGCATAGCCATTTGCCTCATCTTTTCGAGTTAGAAGGTTGCTACCGCCTCCTTTTCCACTTCCAACTCAGCCACCGCTACCTTTCTTTCCTCCCTTGCCTTCTCTAACTGAGAGAGAAATTCATTAACATATTCGTCATGGTTTACTGGTGGCGTCGTAGTAGTAGGGATTGGCGTGGTCAAAGCTTCCATCTTTTGACATTTAGGATCTTGCCTAGACTCAGCATCTGTGGTTGGTCTTTTCTGCCCGGTGGCCATAGTCTCCCCGCTCATTCTTTGTGCTAGTTCTTTATTGATAAAATATTGCATCCAGGCCACAAAACTGTTCACATCGGTGCTGACCGGGATGCTTGGGGTGATAGTGGTTGCTTCGCTAGCAGGCACCAAGAGGGACGGGACGGGATGGATGGGAGCCTTACCCTTGCCTTCGATGACCATGGGTAGCATGACTTCGGGTACGTGGGCGCTTGAGCTAGGTCTGTCCTCCCTAGGTGGACTTAAAGCCCCTAGGCCATCGAGTTGGCTTTGCTGTTCTAAGGACCGACGAGTTGCTTCGGCCATGTCTTCCTCCTCCTTTCTCCTCAATTCCCCCTCCTTTTCCACAACTCTTCTTTCTCTCTCTTCTTCTGTTTTCCTTGATTCTTTTGCCAGTTTTTTAGCTTCTTCCTTCTTCTTCTTTTTCCTCTCCACCGCCTCTCTCCCTTTTGGCTCTCTCTAGATCTTCTTTCTTTTTTTCTACCCCCATTCCGTTTCTTCTTCTGAGTTGTCTTTCCAGTGGGATTCTTTGTTTTTTTTCTTCCGGATTGAGCCTCTTGCTCCTTCTTCTCTGTCTCAATTTCTGTTCATTCGCTCGATGGCTCTTTCCCTTGGTGGGTCAGTAACCTATCTAGGGTCTCATTTGCTCCTTTATTTCCTTGTTGGGCTTCTTTTACAACTGCCTAGATGATGGCCGTCATCACACTTCCATACCCGATGAAGTAGGCTTTCGAGGAAGGTTTCTTCCTTTCTGTATTTTTAGAGGTTGGAGATTCTCTGCCTGCTTGTTTGCTGCCTAGGGCTAGTGCTTTGGTTGCTTGGTCTATCGTCTTGCACACGTAGCCATTCTAGTCCACCTCATCCAGGGTGTGGGTTGCCACATTCTCCAGCACAGGCACACTGATCCGGTTCATGAGGGAGTTATAGCGTTGGTTGGACAAAAGTGAGTGCACCAACTTTGCCTGCATATGGATCTTAGCATTGGGGATATCTTGTATGCTGATGCCGTCGTTTGTCAAAACATCTTCCCTCTTCATCTTCAGCATAGCATACACATCTCTCTTACGTTTTTTCTCCACCTTAGATTCTAACCCTAGTGCCTTCTCCACCAAGGCTTGGTTTAATGGCACCTGCACCTGTCGAGCATTGTCCCCTCTTCCCACACTCACCGTTCTGCATTCTTGGTCGAGGTTGTATGTTCTCAAAAATTCCACACACTTCGTGTAGTAAGGTTCCTGCGCAAACTTCTCTAGGTACTTGGAGAGGTTACATTGTTCCACTACTCTCCTTGCGGCCTGCTCCTTGGCTACCACCTTCTCAAGGTTGTGAATGCTGTAGAATTTTAGCTGACTCTAAGCATGGATTTCTAAGCTGATGCCGTACTGCATTCTCTCCTCCTCTGTTGGTCTTTTCCTCCCCCACCCACCACCTATTCTGCATGACTGTGGGGGCTCCTTGGCCCTCCAGGTGACTGTGGAGAGAAGGTGGAGTGATGGCGGAGCCTCCACCTCTCATCTATCTTGCATGGCAGAGTTGCACTTGATGTCATTATTGATGGCTTCCTCCCTCCCTTGTTAACTCCACCCTTCTCCTTCCACGTCGTTTGTGGCATCATGGTCGTCCCCTTTTCCTTCCCCCCCTCACCACCTCTATCGTGGGCGGCGACAGGGGGGATTTTTTTGGTTTGTCTTTAGGGGGGGTTATTACAAAATTGATACCGAATTGATATCTTAGTCGACATTGAGGAGGAGAGGAGGCTAGAACAGATTGCATTGCAGTGCATAGCGAGCTATAGCCGAGAGCAAAGGGCTCAAAGGTTATGCCATGAGAGAGAGCTCAATGAGATTCATAGGATCCTACCCATCTCACATAGAAGTAGAATGGGAGGCAATGCCGATAGGGAGAGAGCCTTAGAAGCTGACCTTATAGTGAGTGAGCTACTCACAAAATGATTGCTAGTCAATACCAGCATCGAGCAAAGTGGGGTAGTCTTGGTAGCATCATTGCTATAGCTGGGCTGGGAGTCACCCCAAATACCAAGAGCCAAATGAAGATACTCATAGTTGCAAAGCAACTTGATAAATATCAAGCAAGCAATGACCACTACGACTTTGTTGAGTAATTTGAGGAGGTGTGCGAGGCTAACAACCTCATGGACCCTACTCAACGAGCACAAGCATTTGGTCTTTTCTTGGGAGGTAAGGGATGGACTTGGTTTATTAGTCTCAATAATTCTGAGTACAATAGCTTCACCCATCTAAAGAATATCTTCATCAAGATATTCTTAGAGGTAGAATACTCTAATAACCTCATTGTTAAGCTGATGAATGTCATCCAAAAAGACAAAGAGGACATGTGAGGCTACATTACGCATGTGAGGAGTCTCTGCAAGAGGATATCTATAGCTAAATGACCCAATGAGCTCTACCGCATTCATTAATGGGATCCGCAAAACAACAAATAACTCTATAATGCCCTAGCAAGCAACTCAAAACTGCAAAGGGATGTCCTTGGAAGAGTCTTTGAGGAGGCCATACGGGTGGATGACTTGCTTAGAGAGAGAAGCTCTAGGGGTATGCAACAAGGGAACAACATGTTTAGAAATGCCAAGAGAACTACGGTACTTAGCAAATAAATAGTCTCCAACAAGCAATATAAAGGAAAGAGTGTTGATCATGCCTAAGTGATAGCTAATTTAAAGTTAGACCTGACTAGGCTACAAGAGTCAATATGAAGACCAGTATGACCTCACGTGCAATGTATGCAGTATAGAGGGAACCACCTACCATTTGAATGTCCCAATCCTAGATCTTGGCCTTGTGCCAACTGCAAAAGATTTGGGCATGATGCTATTCATTTTCGGTTTCCAAGATGGTTTCCATACAGTAACCTTACACTCAGCCATATTATCCAAGAGTGGTTAGGTAGCCTTAATTTAGAAGTAGAGTCCTTTAGCTCTATCCACACCTAATGATTCAAAGCTATCCAATCCAAAGATCGACATCAACCCAACAAGAATCCCTAGACCACCAGGACCTATAGTGACCCATCCACCAAGCAATGCTCTAGTGCACTTCATTGAGGAACCACTAGAGGAAGACTCCTATGTGAACCCTTATGTCTCTTATGACCAAGAGGGTAATCCCATTTTGATGAATTTTAGGCCTATGCTGGTCATGGCTTTAAGCAAAGGAAGAGGTAGAGGCCTAAGAGGAAGATAGAACCATGAGCCCGTAGCATGTTGGAAGTGTGGCCATCTAGGGCATATCTTATTTTTCACAGCCTAGAAAAAGAGCAAGAAAATAGAGAGAAGGCTGACTTGAGGTGCCCTGAATGTGGAGTTACACACATTTTCACAGATTACCCTAGATAGAAACCTTTCATTAGTTTGGCAATCATGCCATATGTGCTATTCAGATTCTTTTGTGTCAAATTACCTAACAATGATGCCATACACATCCCCATAAATGTGATGACATAAGCCCAAAGAAAGCATGCTAGTACCTCTTTACCTAGACCTAGCAACCTGGAAGAAGCCTCTATAGGAAAGAAGAGCTGGTATAAGAAGAAAGGGGACTAAGGCAAAAGTAACACTCAAAAAAAGAATGTGACCACCTTAACAAAGGAAAATTAGGTTACGAATGTAGAAGTAGAAACTTCTACTCCTAAGATGAGCGAGAAGGTAAGTGCTAAGGTTGGAGAGTATCCCAACCCCAACCAACTAAAGGCTATGGATAAGGTCAAGGAATGGATAAAGGAAGCACAAGCTCACTTGTGAGATGTTGGACCCATCATTGAGGAATAGTGAACTCTCAACCATGAGTCTACCAGTCTCTCCCATGTACTTGAGAGTAGGAGAGGCAATATCACCACATGCACAGTGAGTGCACAGCCACATAGGTAGATCATGGATGCCATGAATAGACGGGCTGCTCAAGAGTATTGGGAGGAAGCCCATGAAGTAGAGGAGGGAAAGATGGTTGGAAATTTTCCAACCACACTAATATCAAATCCTGTGACATTGTCACTAGGACAATTGCTTAGGCAAAACTTTGCACTATGGCAAGGATTGAAGCGATGGGTGAACAAATTGATAAACATGAACTACACAACTTGCTTGATCATGATGTTGTGACATACATACCAAGACTAAAATTGAATCCAATATCTAAGTCCCCACAATTAAATTCCTTTTGAAAAGGCATTGAGATGCATGTAGTCTTACTTGTCATTGCCCTAGGAGATACTTTGTGGAAGGGAATAGTAGACACAGGAGCAAGAGTTAGTGTACTTAGCCATGCAGCCCTACAAGCTTGGGAAAACCCATCCGTAGAAACTCTACTGAAAAAAATGAAGGTTAGATCTTTTGGAGTCCTAAAGGATTGGCCTTTACATGAAATTCATGGTCATGAAGGGAGTGGATTATGATATTTTGCTAGGCAGACCTTAGATGAGGAATATTTTGGTGATAAACGATCGGGGTAATGGCATGATATTCTTAGACAATAGATCAGAAGCAGTATGACTAGAGATGGACACTTGGAAAAAACCTCAATAGTGAGCCTAAATGCCATCTCTACCATGCTCAAGAGTGGCCCAAAGATTAGAAGTGAGTATGGACCTATAACAAAGAACATTCCCTGTCTAGAGGATGAGGAGACTAGATGCATGTGTTGGCAACCATTGATCTCCCATTTTTCGAGGGTGAGGATGAAAGTGGGCAAGTTGTAGCTTTACTTAGTAAGCCCAACAACATCAAAACTTCAAACCTACCCACCACAGTATCCCTATGCATGATGGCCAAGAGTTCCATTAGTTGATCAATACCAATCACCTATTAGGTCTCAACTAACAAATGGGAACTCCATATGATCTTTGAATATGTGTCTAATGAGCTAGCTAGTAACCCAGATGCAAACCTAAAGCCTCTCAAGGATCTCATGGAAAGCAAGGAGTGGCGATGGACTAAGGTGCACAACTTAAACATGTCATACAACTAGACTCTCATGACTAGTGAGAAAAATCTTGAGAACAAGAACCCTAAAAATGACACACAGTCTAAGTATGAGGATTTCAATTATGAGTATGAGGATTGTTGTTCCATTAGTGAGGGAAACAAAGAGGAAGTAGAGACCATAGAGTATGATATGGATGGAAAAGTGATTGAGAAAATTAGAGTAGATATTAAACCCCAAGAGATCAACACATTTAGAGTAAACAAAGGAGTTGCCAAGGTAGATTGCCATCAAGTTTGGCTAGAATGCCTTGAGGTAGTAGATTATGAGTGAGTGGGATTAATTCAGCCTTGTATCACCTCATTATGACCCATTTTCAAGCCTTGATCTAACTAAGGAGTCACATAAATCTCTTAAGGAAATTCTCCCACATGTTTGCATGGTCCTTAGATAAGCTGAAAGGAAAAGATTTGACTATCGTGACTTATAACATTCCTATGATCCCTAATGTAGTACCAATAAAGCAATGACTATACACAATGAATCCCAAGCATGCACATGTAGTAAAAGAAGAGATTGATAAGCCACTAATGAAGGCATGATTCAACTACAAAATAGAGCACACGGACTAGGTATTACCCATAGTAATAGTCATGAAAAAGAATGGAAAGATTCGATTGTGTGTGGACTATAAGAAGGTCAATGTAGCTACAAAGAGAGACAACTGTCCCCTACCATACACTAAGCACATGCTAGAGAGAGTGGCAAGAAAGGAAGCCTACAATAATCTAGATGGCTTCTCTAGCTATAACCAAGTGCAAGTCTATCTAGATGATAGACACAGGATGGCATTTGCTATTGAATGGGGGCCATTTACCTACATAGTCATGCCATTTGGACTAACTAACACCCTTGCTACTTTCCAGCATCTCATGTATGCCATCTTCAAGGACATGCTCAGAAAATGGTTAAAAGTATTCATCGATGACTTGTGTGTCCACACCAATTGGGAAGAACACTTAGGAAAGTTGCAAGTAGTCTTTGAGCGATAACGACAATACTATCTCTCACTGAACCCCTTAAAGTGTCAATTTTGGGTGAAGTAATGTATTTTAGGGAAATTTGTGTCAAGGAATAGGATAGCCATAGATTCCTCAAAAGCTAGGGTAATTGTAGACATTCCATGTTTGATCAACTTCAAGGGAGTTCAATGCTTCTTAGGCCACATAGGCTACTATCGGCGACAGTTTGTGTTTAAATATATTCATTGATTGCTAAACCTTTTTACAAGCTATTGATAGTATTCGAGTGAACCAAAGAATATTAGTAAGCTTGTGAAAAGCTTAAACAAGATCTAACTTTAGCCCCTATCTTAAGAGCTCTAGATTGGTCCATTACCTTCCATGTGCACATTTATGCATCAAAGTTTGTCATAGAGGTAGTGTTGTGCCAACAACCTGGTGAGCATAATCTTGATAATCCAATGAGCTTTGCTAGTAAATAACTCACTAATATGGAAATAAAGTATTTTACAACAAAGAGAAAATGGTTAGTTATGGTGTTTGCTATAAAGACGTTTAGGCATTATCTTCTTGTGAAACCCTTTACCTTCTTTGTGGATCATCAAGCATTGCTTTATCTTGTGAACAAACCATATGCAACATGATGCATTGCTTGATGGTTACTTTTTCTTTTAGGATTTGACTTCTTTTTGGTAGTATACAAAGGTAAACAACACTATATAGAAGATCACATATCTCGCATACATATAGGTGAAGTGGATGGATAGGGCATCATTGATGACCTACTGTCAAGATTGTGGGAGAGAAGGAAGGAGTCTCGCTTGGAGCTTTCTTGCTTGCACAATGGGGGAAGACACACAAGGGTGGAGGCTGAAAACAGTTTTCCTCTTCTTAGTTGTGTAAGCCAAAAGAACTCTAGTACAAAGAAATAGAAGAACCCTCTATATGGGTCTCAAACCAAACTCAACTAACTAAGGTGGCATACTAACTGAGCCACGAACTAGAGTAGATAAGGATAGCTATCATGTGGCTATTATTCATGGGCGGTGTACCAACCGCATCTGCAACTGACAAGTCGGTGACATAAATACACAATGGTCACCCTGGCGTATCACGAGTGGAGCTCGATATCTCAACACTCCCCCTCGAGCTCAATCCCAATTCCTGCACACCAAGCAGGTCTCTGAACTTGCGCAGCTTCTCTGCGCCCAATGCCTTCGTGAATATGTCAGCTACCTGATCCTCTGTGCTGACATAAACTAGATCAATAAGACCTAGTAAAACCCTCTCTCGCACATAGTGATAATGCACCTCAATGTGCTTTGTTCTAGCATGATAGACTGGGTTATTTGCCAAGTGTATACTACTCATGTTGTCACAATAAATGACAACTGGCCCATCTGTAGACTGATGCATATCATAAAGTAGCTTATGCAACCAAGCTACCTCACATGCAGCCATTGCTGCACCCCTGTACTCAGCCTCTGTGCTCGACAAGGCAACTGTAGGCTGTTTCTTGCTGCTCCAAGTGACTGCAGCACTCCCAAAAGAGAATACATATCCACTGGTAGATCGTCTATCAGAAATACTACCAGCCCAATCAGCATCAGTGTATCCATGCAACTGTATCTGAACCCCAGTCTCATAAAATAGTCCATACTGCAATGTGGACTTCACATACCTAAGTATGCGTCTAGCCGCATCCAAATGTGGTTTCCTTGGAGCCTGCATAAACTGACTTACCAATCCAACAGCATAGCTCAAATCTGGCCTGGTAATAGTCATATAAATCAAACTTCCTACTATGCGTCTGTACATAGTAGGGTCTTCTAGAAGCTCACCTGCATCTGTGCTCAGCTTCACATTTTGCTCCAAAGGAACTGAAATAGGCTTACAGCCTGTCATCCCATATTTGGACAGCATGTCCAATCCATACTGCCTCTGCAAGAGCTGTATCCCACTTGGTGATCTAATCACCTCAATGCCCAAGAAATAACGCAGCTCTCCCAAATCCTTCATCTCAAACTTCTGCTTCAATAGCATTTTCACATGAAGGATATCTTCATCACTGTCACCTGTCATAATCAAATCATCAACATAAATGACAAGTAGCATAATACCTTTCTCTGTTTTTTTCACATAAAGTGAGAAATCTGCCTTGGAAATCTGAAAGCCAATAGTGACAAGATACTGTCCTATCTTGTCAGACCATGCTCTAGGTGCTTGCTTCAAGCCATACAAGGCTTTCTTCAACCTGCAAACAAACTCAGGATGAACAGCATGCACATAACCTGGTGGCTGCTCCATATAGACCTCTTCTTGCAAATCACCATGCAAGAAGGCATTCTTTACATCCATCTGATGTAAAGACCATCCCTTTGATGCAGCCATAGCAATGACTGCTCTTACGGTTGCCATCCTTGCAACCGGACTAAATGTTTCTTCATAGTCAATGCCATATGTTTGTGCATACCCCTTGACTACTAATCTTGCCTTGTATCTGTTCACAGAACCATCTGCATTGTGCTTCACCTTATAAACCCACTTACAGCCAATTGCATTCTTACCTTTAGGCAAAGGTACTAACTCCCATGTAGCATTTGCTTCCAAGGCATCCATTTCTTCATCCATGGCTTTCTCCCATTTTTCTTTTCCCATGGCTTGCTCAAAAGAAGTGGGTTTTGGTTCCTGTATCACCTTCACCATATATGCATAGTGAGTGGCTGTAAATCCATCATATTTCAGCCTATCCACAGGATACCTAGTTCTCGTAGACCTGCGCAAAGTAGGTTCACTCCCAGGTGCTCTCAAAACATCCCTAGTCTTCCTTACTCCAGGTGTAACAATAGAAGGAATACCCAACTCATCATCAATGCTATGTTCTGAGCCACTGGATTCACCATCCACATAAGAGTGACCTGCATTCACATCAAACATGGGCTGATCAACCTTCTCTTTTCCTTTTCGTGATACCTGCATACCACTATCTGCATTACTTTGAGAAGATTCTCTTGATCTCAATCTGCCTGTCCATGGCGAAGAATGTGAACCAATACTAGAGGACGCTCCAGGTCCACTAATATTTTGTGACTGCTGCTGTGAATTTTGTGCAGCATTACCATTTTGTGCATCTACATCATCAATCACATTTACTGGTTTATACCAGCTACTCATCTCATCAAAAACAACATCTCTGCTCACTGTAAACTTACGAGTAGAAGGGTTATAGCATCTATACCCTTTTTTCTGCAGAGAGTAACCAATAAAGATGCACTTCTCAGCTTTTGGATCCAACTTGGATCTCAACTCATCTGGCACATGTACATAGGCAATGCAACAAAAAATTTTCAAATGAGAAATATCTGGTTTCCTACCAGTATACCTCTCCTCTGGAGTCATCCCATGTATTGCTGCAGTGGGAGTCCTGTTCATTATATAGACTGCTGTAGCAACTGCTTCAGCCCAATAAAAATCTGGCAAGTCTTTTTCATTGAGCATGGCACGAGATACCTCTCCAATATGCCTGTTTTTCCTTTATGCAATTCCATTTTGTTGTGGGGTATAACTGCATGAATATTGCTGCTTTATGCCATGCTCCTGCAAGAACTTTGCAAACTCATTTGAGAGGTACTCTCCCCCTCCATCTGACCTTAGGCATTTTATTTGCAGACCTGTTTCTTTTTCAGCCATAGCTTTAAGGGTTTTGAAATGCCCAAACACTTCACTTTTCTTTTTCATAAAATACACCCAAACTTTTCTGCTATAGTCATCAATAAACGTGACAAAATAATGACAGCCTCCAAGAGATGCAGCTTTCGTAGTCCACACATCAGAGTGGATTAATTCCAATGGCTTCTTACTCTCTTGAACATGTCTAGGAAATGGTTTCCTTGCCTGTTTTCCAAACTGACAGGCTTCACATACCTTATGCATTTCTGCAACCTTGAATTTTGGCAAACCTGCAACAATATTTTGGGCCTGCATTGATTTAAGTCGCTGTACATTAACATGACCAATGCGTTTATGCCAGATATCAATATCTGCAACTACACCGGTCCCATGTGCAAACATTGCTGCACTCAATTCAGACATGTCTGCATCCAGTGTAAACATTCTGCCCTTCTTCTTTCCTTTTGCTATCAAGCGACCTTTATTTTTCATATCCTCAACAAAGCATCCATGAGGATTAAATCTGACCTGCAAGCCCTGCTCAACCATTTGACCGACAGAAACCAGATTCTTGGTGATATTCGGGACATGAAATACATCGGACAAGTATTTCTTTTTTCCATCCTGCATAGACAATGGAATTTTTCCAATCTGCACAATAGGATGTGCAGTATCATCACCAGTCTCCACAAATCCTGGTTTTTCCATTTCCCTTGCATCCTCCATCCATTCTGCATGACCTGTCATGTGGTTTGATGCACCTGAGTCAACATACCATACATCATTTCTTTCTTTTGCACTTGTCACAGAATTGTTCATGTGCTGCACCATGAACAAATGCTCATTTCTGTCATCACCCTGTCTGCTAGAAGATGCATAATTCCCTTGTTGCAGTTTTCCATTCATGATGTCATTCTGCTTTTTATAGCAGTCTTTAGCCATATGACCCATTTTACCACAATAGTAGCATTCAACATTATTGTTTGCATTTTGGCCTCTTTGCCATCCACCACGACCTCTTTGGCTCCCCCTGCCTCTAGAGTTACCACGTCCTCCTCCATAGGACTGGTTTTCTTGAGTTTGCTGCATACTCTGATTTCTACAACGGCCTCCAAATCGGCCTCCTCTACCTCTGCCTCTACCTCTTCCAGCATTTGAGTAGAAGACAGCTTCTTTTGAAGTTCCTCCTGAAGAAGATGCACCACCATTTCTCTGCTCCTCAGAAATTAGAAGAGCAATCAACTCCTCAAAATCAGGAAATCTTTCACGAACTGAAATGGATGTCCGAAACCGTGCATAATCCTTTCCTAGACCATTCAAGGTCACGGAAACTAAATCATCATCTTCCACTGGCGACCCAATGGAAGCAAGTGCATCTGCAATCTTCTTCACCTTCATGTGGTAGTCGTTGATGCTCATACTTTCTCTCTGCACATTATGCAACTCTTGCTTGAGCTGCATTTTCCTGGCTTGCGTATTTGTGCTATACATTTTTGACAAAGTATCCCATGCCTCCTTTGGCGTACTTGCATCCTGAATATGCACAATCATAGAGTCCGAAATACTGATAGACAGCCAGTACATAACTTTCCTGGCTCTCTCATGCCATGCTTTGAATGCCTGCATTTGCTGTTGATTGGGAACATCAGGAAGAATTGGTTCTTCTTCATTTCCTGCAACAAATTCCCAATATCCTTTTCCCATAAGGAAATTCGTCATTCTAAACTTCCATGCTTGGAAGTTGTTCTTGTCAAGTTTTTCAGTGACAATCTGGGAAAGAGAATCAGATGCCATTACAGAAGACTGCAAAAAATTCTGTCACTGCAAAAACCACAGCTTCACCCTCACAAAGGAAAAACTGTAAAACTGGCGAAAGTGGTATTTGACCACACAGTCACTTCCTAGTGACGATTTTGCATAAACAGGAACCAAGGATGATTCTGTAACCCAATGTCTTTGCACACAAGCATACGATGCAATTTCTGTGGTAACTTTTCACCAACCTGTAGAGCAGTGGTTGCAAAGCATAAAACAGGGCTTTCTTCTGAGTGCGTGCAGAAAACTTCCGCCTCCAAAACAGGCCCCGAAATGGCCTCAAATCAAAAAAACGGGGTCGCCAAGGGGTAAAGCCCTTTCCCGCAGTATATACTACCCTCTTGCTTCACCGCGAAGGGTGTCTCAACCTGAGACAATGCACTCCTGCAATTTCCGGTTGTGCTGCCTGCACAGATCTGCTCCCAAAACAGAAAATGAAAGCAACACTGCTCCTCTTACCAGAACACCGCGAGCTTGGCTTGCTTTCTTGAGCTCCTTACCACGAACAAGGCTCTGATACCATGTCAAGATTGTGGGAGAGAAGGAAGGAGTCTCGCTTGGAGCTTTCTTGCTTGCACAATGGGGGAAGACACACAAGGGTGGAGGCTGAAAACAGTTTTCCTCTTCTTAGTTGTGTAAGCCAAAAGAACTCTAGTACAAAGAAATAGAAGAACCCTCTATATGGGTCTCAAACCAAACTCAACTAACTAAGGTGGCATACTAACTGAGCCACGAACTAGAGTAGATAAGGATAGCTATCATGTGGCTATTATTCATGGGCGGTGTACCAACCGCATCTGCAACTGACAAGTCGGTGACATAAATACACAATGGTCACCCTGGCGTATCACGAGTGGAGCTCGATATCTCAACACCTACCAGATGCACATATTTTTAGAATGTCCAATGAATGAGATCTGTTTAGAGAAAAGAGGATGACATAGTCCACATCCTAGAGAATGGATTGCATGAATGATCCATACAAAAAGCTAGGCTTAGGAAACTGGTCTTGAAGATCAAACCCTATCAGTTGATCGTTGGTCAATTGGATCAGTTAGGATAGGATGGACTCTTAAGGAGATGTGTCTGCGAACATGAAATACACGATGTGCTCATGGAAGCACATGGCAAGATTGCTAGAGGATATTTTAGTGAAGACACCACAATACACAAGATGGTCCAGTCTCAATTGTGGTCACCAATGCTATTCCGGATGCAGCTAAGTTTTTGAAGCATTGTAATGAGTGCCAATAGACCAAATTCCCTATTGTAAAAGGAAAAAATGGAGTTGACCCCAATGATTGTGCACCAACCATTTGAGAAATGGGAAATTGACTTCATTAGTCCAATTATCACCCTATGGCACAATACTCATCACAAGCCAAGTACATCATTGTTGCCACACAGACTATCTTACCAAGTGGGCAAAATCTACCAGCTTAAGGAAAAACTCAAAAAGTTGATGACACCACCTAGAATGGCCACAAGAAGCTCCTGCATAGCAAAGGCTCCCTCCAGGTACACTTCGTCAA
The DNA here is from genome assembly GCF_053477565.2 of Lygodium microphyllum. Lineage (NCBI taxonomy): Eukaryota > Viridiplantae > Streptophyta > Polypodiopsida > Schizaeales > Lygodiaceae > Lygodium > Lygodium microphyllum. Next base: position 112,609,205 of record NC_141164.1, read on the forward strand.
TCCTGTCTAATGCAATCACTAAAATAGAAAACCATTAAACATACTTACATCAAATATACACATGGTCCTCTTAGCCTAAAGGAATATAACAATTCATAACCAAAATAAACTAGCCCTCTTGGCCTTAAGAGATAAAACACTAGAATTAAACAAAGATGGCCCTCTTGGCCTAACAAAATAATATACTTCACTACCATTCAACAATGTATTGCTAAAACAAACCCCTTGGTCTTCACGTAACTCTACTAAAGCACAAAATCCACCAAGGATAAGGGCTCCTCACACCCTACACTAAGTGCCTTAGGTTATTAGCTAATCCCCCAGCATAAATAGCAAGGGGTGTCCAATGAATATGACGATTCACAATCCTATATGTCCACCATGACAACACAGTAGGAAGGCGCTCACTCGCTAACTAACTCATGATCCAAACTAACCATCGGCCGCCAAAATATGACGTGTCAGCAAGAAGACCCCAAAGTAGTCCAGGGCTAATGTTAGAAGGTAATTGTAAGAGCTCCCCTAGACCACAATTGAAAAAGACATCTTCAACAAAAGTATAGTTGGCCAAGGAATCCACAAAGCAATTCCACTATCAAGAAACTTACTGACAAGTCACTTTCTCAAAGATATGCAACATATCCAAGGCTGCACGATGGTATAGAATGGGATCTTGCATGCTCTAGGTCCTAGCTATAGGTCCCATTCATTTGATTGATTACTAACTGCAAGTCACCTTTAACCAATAATCAACGGATACCACCACATCGGGGTACATTTAACCCCATGATCAAGGCCTTGTATTATGCCATATTATTAGTAAAAGAAATTCCTAAATAGACTCCCATCTTCATAAAAATAACCCGAAGTCGGGGATCTTTAATGACCACACCAACACTCATATGTTTAGTGGTCCCTCTAGAAGCGCCACGTCAAATTACAAAGTATAGACCCAGTCTTTAGTGATAGGCCACCAGATATATAATAGGGACAATACCTCCTTCCTTGCTAAACTCAATAAGAACGCTAGTCCAAATTTGTTGACAATGGTGATAGTAGACCTTAATTTCCCACATAAAAGATATATCTTGCCACTTAATAACCTAATAGTCCTTACTCCACTAGATCACTCAACCTTGGTGGTAATTTTGCTCTAGATATGGATGCTCCAGATATGGAATGATTCATCCCATCTGCTCTTCATCTTGGTGCCTATTGCAAAGTAAAGTTGAATCTTGAAGAACCTACACAGGCACCATGCCCAATGTCAACCCTTACACATAGTAAGGCTTCAACTTATTAAAATTAACTTTATTATTAAACTCTACTCCCCTTGAAAATCTGCTAAAAGGGCCAAAAAGCCATTCTTTTCTAAACGTACAATCTTGTATAGTCCATCCCACTTGAGTTCCAATTTCACTTGGGAATAGCTCACGACAAGCATCATAATACAACACCAAACTAACCTTTTGCAAATTTGTACTTCTAAGCCCAAAGGACATGAAGGGCTTTCATTCTTTGCTTCCCTACTTCTTGATGTAGTAAAGCTTAGAACCGAATCTTATCAAGATGTGCAAGAGAAGTATATCTTTCCTCTAATGCTTATGCCTCTCCCAAACAAATGATTGAGAGAAAAACACACAGTGGGCAACTTTATTTCCAATGGCAAAATGCACTATTCCCCATATACTAGCTTGAACAGGGTGTGGCCTATGGCTCTCTTAAATGTCATGTTGTAAGCCCATACTGCCACATATAATTTCTTATCCCAATCATGCTTGCTTTCCAATATACTATCTTGGATAAGATTCGCACCAACTGCTTATTTGTGCTCTCAACCTGACCATTTTCTTGAGAATTATACAAGGTAGTCTTGTTGTGCTTAATCTTCAAAGTTTCATTCAAAGCTACCATAACTTTATTCAAGAAGTGTGTCCCTCGATCAGACACAATCTCCTTGGGTAGACCAAAACGACAGACAATTTGCTCCATAATGAAAGTAGTTGTTTCCTTAGCATTATCCTTCATTGTTGCTTGAGCTTTAGACCACTTTGTAAAGTAGTCTATTGCTACAATAATATACCGCTTTTGCGTGGTTGATGAAGGGTATATTTATCGCACAAAATCAATACCCCATTTTTCAAAGGATAACGTAACCAAAATAGGGTTTAGAGGCTGCTTACGATTCTCCCTCACATCATGTCTTTGATGGACACCATAGTGCTCAACATAACTGAAAGCATCTTGGAAAATTGATGGCCACCAATGGCCAGCATGGAGAGATTTTTGGACAGTAAGCCGTCTAGCAAAACATCCCCCACATGCTAAATCATGGCACTCCTCTAGAATGAATGGTACCTCATCAGGTACTACACAATGGTACAAATGTCATCTACTCCTCTCTGATACAAAACATCTGCTATAATTGAAAAGTGTAATGCTTATTTCTTGATCATCCTCTTTTTCGACTTTGATAAAGTAGTCCCAAATCCTCCCATAGATAAATAATGCATTGTAGCTGCATTCCAAGAAGGGATGGAAGCTGTATCAAACTTGAATAAGCCTTTGATGTCACGTCCTTTAGCTAGAATTTTTTTGGCTCCCTGAAATCCAAAAAACATTCCACAACACCCTTCAACTTTGATGGCTTACTCCTAATCTCATAATCAAATGCCTATAAAGTGATTAACCACTTTGCTAAATGGTCAAGCGGCTGCAACTTGTTCAGCAACAATCTAAGATGTTCAACCTTTGTGAAGAATACTAACTTCTCATAGAGAATATAATTCCTAAATTTTTCGTCTTGCAAAGACCATTTCAAGGCACAATTTCTCCATGTAAGTATAATTGACTTTAGATTTCCTGCTACTAGCAAGGGCAATTGGATGATACCATTTCTTCTCCCAAATTTAAGCTTTAAAAAAAGCTAATATTATGCATTGTGGCTGTTGAAAATAAATAGAAAAATTCATCACTTCTGAGTGCTTTTAGGATGGATACTTTTGCTAGTTTCTACTTCACATCCTCAAAGGATACTTGACATGTTTCATTTCACTCAAATAGATACTTAAAAGATACGAGGTTCATCAGTGGCAATGCTCTTTTAGCCAGTGCATTGATAAATCTTCCATAATATCCCATTGATGACAAAAATCTATTTACCTATTTTTGGAGTACATGGTGGGCTCGTAACTAACCTTTATATTTTCAGGGTTAGTTGCAATACCACAACCGAACTAACCACATGGCCAAGTAACAACCCATAGGGCACCCCAAGGACACACTTTCGTGAGTTAAGAGGAGCGATGCAGAACCATCTACAACACTCAAAATATTTCCTTAGAATAATCGATTGCATTTCCCCTATGGTGGTGGCTGCCCCCAGATCATTAATGAAGACTTTTAAATCCTCTAGGGAGATGTCATCAAAAGTCTTATCACTTGTTTATTACCAAGAACCAAGTGCATTGCATAGTCCAAAGGCCATCACATGATACGAAAAAGTACCGAAGATAGTGATAAATCTTGTTTTCAGCTCGTCTTTGAAAGCAACCCTTCCACAAATAGAAAAAACCACAAAACAAAGGGAAAAGCACACAAAATCTATGTGTATGACTTTGCCATTAATCTCAAAACTAAAAAGAAACCATAAATCTCTCTTAATAATGAACATAATCTTCATCCTCCATAGCTTCAATTGTACAAGAGGAAAGGGAAAAGAGGAATTTATGAACAAAAGAGAGAGGAGAGAGGAGAGAGAAATATTGGCACCATCCAAAAGGAGAATGTATGAGTTTTGAAAGAAAGGAGAGAAAGAGGCACATAACCAACCGTGCACTCCACCCCACCTTTTCCCCAAAAGACACACCACCCTTCATATTTTTTTTATTTCTTTGATTTTTTTGATACATTTTTATTCATAAGGCTTTAGCCTTCACATTTCAATTCTTTCTTACCTTTTGCAAATGCATGCATGTACACTTTTTTGTACACTATTTATAATGATGGATGTGAATGTGGTCCCCCCCCCCCCCCATGTGTAAGGGTGTATTTTAGTGCTTTTGAAACAATGTAAATGTTATCTCCTTTACAAAAGATGAAATTGTGATATATGCATGGACATTCTTGTGCCTTATTTTTATGCTTCTTTTGGTGTCATCATTTTCTCCCACACTGAAACATGAAGTGTCCTTGCAAACCTTGTCAAAGAAGAACCACTGTCTACCACAAAACATTTTCAAAATTGTTAGTAAAACAACTTCAATCACAAGGCCTAGCCATGGTAGGGTATAGGGACTCCAAAGCCATGACCACCAGAGTAAGGGAACTTGTGCCTCCATCACACTCCCACACTAAAAAAATTGTGTACTTGTTCAAGGATAGGGTTCAGTCTTCAATAAGGGATCATGAGCCCAACTCCTCCATCCCAATAGGGGAAATAAGGATGACTCCTTATTTATGTAGCTCAAAGGGTGAGGGAAGGAAGAGACTATTGTTGATAAATGAGTCTTCTTAGGTCCTCTCAAATTAGACTTTTGTCTCATCTTTTGAAGGCTAAGGGAAGCCATCAATGCCATGGAGCTCTTGATAAATTGTGTAAGGTGAAAAACAAAAGCAAGAGAGCATGACCTTGTGAAAAGGGCTTTTTCAATACAAATAAGGTTTAAATGTTATATTTATGCCTTTTTCAAGGTCTTATCTATCTTAGGATTGTGCTATGGGAACAAGGCTTTAACTTTAAAGGATCACAATTTTTTTTGGACTAGTTATTGTTAGATAAAATTATGTTTATTACATTATGAGATCTTAAAGGATATGATTGTAGGGTTGAAATGGGTATCAAAAGGAAAGGGAAGATGACATGTGGCTTTTGGAAGATAGAAATGTAAAAAATCTAGTAAGGCACATGCTATGAGACAAAGTGGTTATTGAGGAGATATGAGAAATCTAGCTTTTGTGAAGGATTGAAAGGGGCTTGAGTGGTGGAGAAAATGATGTGAGAGAAATTCATTAGGGAGACAAAGAAAGGAGGGGAATAAGAATAAGCTCAAATGGATGGTTGGTGAATTAACTTGAATGTTAAAATTAATGTCTTCATTGTTTTCTTAAGTTAAGGTTTTGGGCATAAGGAAATAAAAGAAAAAAAAACTGATATCACTTTATAGATATGGAGATCTCGTGAACATGCTACGATAGGGTGGGAGAAAGGAGTTGTCATTGAGGGTAGGGGGTTTTCATCATGTCCCGGGTGATAAGCACAAGGTCAAGAACTATAGAAATACCATCTCTCGAAAATGAGGCCTCCCTTTCTATCTTTCTCTGTCTATGTGTCCATCTGATCCAAGGCAACGCAGCACACAAGGCCCAGAAGTGCAAACAGGCAGGGTTGCCATCTTTGAGACCTATGTCAAGCTCTGCATTGCTTCTCAAATCCTTTGCCATCTATCCCTCTATCTCTCTCAACATCTCTCATCCTGGTTTTTCCTGCTACTAACGATGGAAAGATATGTCACAGTAACCTGGAGGCCTCGACTCAAATCTGGATAATCCGGCATGGAAGGCTAAGCCAAGATGATGGTCTTTTGTCCATTCTACAAATTTTAGGTGCATGTAGCCCATTGACATGCTCCTTGTGCTCTGTAGCAAAGCCACTTGAGATGGAAAAATTATGTTGCAATAAGGTGAATTGCTTTGCCTATTGCGTGATTTTTGTCATGCCGGGTGCCTGTCAAGCATGTCTTCTGACTCTCTCTCTCTCTCTCTCCCTCTCTCTCTCTCTCTCTCTCTCTCTCTCTCTCTCTCTCTCGCTTCCATCTTCTTCATGTTCATATGCCACTTCCTTCCATGGTCACTGGCTTGTTCCAGGATGTAGGACTACTCAATTTGTAACAAGTAGGGGCAAGAGTTTCATCATCGTCTTCTTTTCTTCCTCATCTTCTTTTCTCATCATTTTCTTTTTTATGTGAAGGTCGAGAGGAATCCATGGCAGGTGCACTCACCCTCTTTCTCCTCAAAGGTGCGATGTGGGATGGTGTGCCCCTTCTTTTCAATTTAGGTTGCTTTGTCTTATTCTTCTCTTCAACTAATGCGTTTCCATCGGCATCTTCTACCTCATTTGAGATAACAATTTAGGATGTTCTCTCTTCTTCTTCTTCTTCTTCTTCTTTTTCTACTTTTGATGGGATGAGACTCGTCTACTGTGTCTAACACAGACACCTCCTCTCTCTCTCTCTCGCATGCCGATAATCAACCTCTCTCTCTGCCTCTACAAGTAATTGTGAGGGTGTGCCTCCCCCTTCGCTTTGTTGCTCATCAATGATGGGACCTTGTACTTCCCGCTACTCGAGGACATTCTTTATCTCTCCATCACTATCTAATTTAGTGTTGATCGCTGGGTTTTGTGGGATGATAAGGCATAACAATAACAGAGTAGAGAGAGCTTTCTCATGGCGTCTACATACGCAGTTGCAAAGTTAGGGTTTTCTATATGGATCGGTGTAGTCAAGGGGGAGGACTGTGAAATCTCGTGCTTGTTGCCTTCTCAATTATGCATTTCACCATCGTCAACCTCCTACATCCTCTCTCTATGTATCTCTGTATATGTGTGGTGCTTCATCTTCTTGTGAAAGGCTAGGAGATGCAAAATTTTGCCATTCCCCCATTGTGAAGTAGGTAATTCATTTCTAAATACGTTGCTATTGCCTTGCTTGAAAGGGAGGCATAGATGTAGGGTGTCAACGGAGGGGAAAGGCGACACCATGGACCAAGAGAGGAGTAGCCGTTGAAGGATTGTGCTATCTATTCTTCAACATATCTTCTTTTTCAGAAAAAATGTGCCTCCTCTTGCTCCAAAAGCCCGAATTGTTTTCTTCTTCTTCTTCTTCCTACTGGTTGTCTATATATAGAGGAAGAAACTTCAGAGCAAGAGAAATACCAAGCAACACAATTCCAATTTGCAATCCCCCAGACAAGAAGGCCATCCTTTTTCTTATCTCAGGAATACCTTTGATCGCCCTACTTTGAAACCCCTTGCCTGATCTTCATTACAAGGGACCATGAAAGGCAAATCATGTTCTCAGAGACGGAGTGAATTTTTGTGGACAAGTTCACATTAGAAGATAACTATTCAATTGTGGCTATGGAAAGAGAAACATTGCATTCTTGCAGATTGCATCACCATCTTCTTCTTTGTGCTACTATCCTTTGTTGAGGGACATGCAAATAGGGGATGTGAAAGGGACTCCATTATTGATGGAGGCAAGATTCTGAAGGGTGTCTTCTTTGAGTGTTCATAGCATAGAATATCTATTATGCCCTAATTGTCTGGTCAAAACATTGCTTTGGCTTCTTCTTCTTCTCTAAACCATAGCTTTCCATAGTTTTATCAATTCTTTGAATAACCCATCCCTCAATTCGAAAGGTATGCGCTTTACTTTTTGTTGCACAAGGAGGCTACCCTCCTTTAAGTGAATCTTATGAATAGCCAAGCTGGGAGGAATTCCTCTCAACTCAACATAACTCTAAGCAAAGATGTCGCGGAATTCCTATATCAAGGGAACATAGTCCTTCCTGTCTTCCAAATTGAGCATGGACCCTAATTTGATTGGCCACCATGAATCATTTAGCATATCAAGGTCTAACTCAATTACATCCGCATCTCTAATCCCCTCCTAAGCTTCCGTTGGCTCATTCAAAGTTACTTGGTATAATCCTTTGTAGTGGACCCCTCTCATTGGACTCATCACTTGATGATGACTCACTAGCATATGGAACATCTAGTGTATCAAACTTTGATGAGGATAAATGAACTCTCTTACTTTGAGGAGATTCAAGATAGGCATCTACCACCACATGTCTAGCACCTCTACCAATGATCAACTGACCAGTGGTATATCAAGCTGACAGTCTACTTGTAAAATCCATGGCCTGCCTAGCAATACTTGATAGCTAGGTTTCCTTGCAAACCTAAATACCCTAAATTCTAGAATGCATTGCACATTGGCAATGATAAAATGGACTTTAGTAATGCAACCTTCAAGTTGTCTTAAACTGTCATCAGCCATTTGAAGAATCGTGGAGGTATCCTTTTTTGTATCTAATCCCAACCTCTTCATCAAATTTGAACTCATAATATTGACAAAGGATCCTTTGTCCCCAATAGTATGGTCCACTAATATTCCATCAACATATGCTACTAGCCTTGGACAATGCTTTTCAGCATGTGTAAACCAATTGTCTCCTACTTGTGCTATTCCCAAGGGCTCAATGATATACCCAATGCAAAGAATCTTCTTCAATTTTTAATGCACTCTGGAAGACAACTTAATCAATTGTAGGAGTTTTACATTCGGCTTAAATTTGCAAAGAAAATTTACTAAATCAAATTCATGATAGCTAGCAAGAGCTCACTTTTCTTGCCAAACCATTCTCTTCTTTGGTCTTAACCAGCTTTGGTGCCTCTTTCCTCCCTTTTGCCTTCTTCTTCAACCACTCCTTATCCTTATTTAGGGTTGACTTTACCATCTATAGCTTTGAGAGGTCCACCTTCTATATTGGGATTAAGGACTTGCGTCCCCTTACCATCTTGCATAGGGTCTCCCTCGATAGGTTTTATCTTGTCTTTGTCAACTTCTGTAATATCTCCGCACAATAAAAGTTAGTTGGTTAGTTTGAAAGTTAGTTAGTCAATTAATAAGTTAGTAAGGTTACTAACTAAAGACTAATTAAGGTTAAAAATAATTAACATTAATAATTAAGGACTTTTATTTAATTAAAAATGTTTTATTTAGAAAAATTAAGAGTCATAAATCTGATATTTTTCTCAGATTGACAAGGACCGTGCCACCCTTCACGTAAGTTACAACGTGAACGAGACTTATGAGCTATATTAATCACTAGTATTAATGTGTATAGTTTGGATGGTCCAAAAATATTAGATTTTGGGCAAAACTAGTATATTTTAGATACTTTAGATATTATCCTTAAAAAAAGATATGGAGATTTTTAGAATTGGATGTCATTTAAAAGAAAAAACAAGTGATGTTTTAGTTAGTTTTAGAGAATTTGTAAAAAGAAAAATAAAGAAAAATGATTTGAGAAATCGTGCGCCACGGTCGCAGTCTACAGGTAGTAGACAACACTTCGAACTGAGAAAAGAAGGAGTGAACTAAGAGCTTTCTAATCAAGTACCTTGGGCTTTTACCCCCCTTTTGGAGCCAATGCAACCGTCAGATTTATGATCTGAGCATTAGATCACTCAGTCTTCTAAGAGCCCCTCCACTCTTGTTCTCAGACTTATCCCCTCCTCTCTAATTCATTATAAATAGGAGGCATGGGAGAGGCAAGAGGAGGCATAAGGAGACCCCGAAAGGCTGCAATAGAGAGGGAGAGAGAGAGTATACCCTTCCAAGAGATTGTGAGAGAGAGCTTGAGAGAGAGAGAGAGAGAGAGAGGAGTTACCCCGAGAGGTTGCACAATTTCCCTCTATCTCGATCCTCGATTTAACCATCTTCTCTTTCGCTCTCCCATCTCAAATCTATTCCAGCTTTTTAATCTATTGAGTCTACTTGCAGATGATGGCCTCCAAGCGAGGAATGTTGCATGCAGATGACAATTCTACAACCAACAACAAAGCTTTGAGCGAAGGCATCACCGTCAATCCAATTGTGGTACCAGTCGTAAGTAATGTATTTCTAATTTGATAGATGCTTGTTTTGATTCTCGTATGAGATATGTTAGGCCCATACTATGATGCACTAGTATAGATCATTTCATCTCACATATTTGTAAGATGGAGCTTGCAAAGTGCATATATTAAGGAAAGTTAATTGCACCTAGTTGCATGTGGCTTATTCATTGATAGAGCAACTACAAGGAAGAATTGGGCAAGGGTTATGAATGGCATAATCATGACATTAAAAATTGTGCATAAAAGTGTTAAGTAAATTTTATATAGAATCGCTTGTTGATCCCAAGGGGGAGAGCAAATATACAATGGAAATGTTATATCGTCTAGTCTTGTATTGGTTGGAAAGAATGCAATTTGTTTTGTTTGTAACATTTCCCTCCCGTGACCCCCCCCATAGGAACTCTTCCCCCCTTTTAAATTTTTTCTATTTTTTTAATGATCTCTCCCACTCTCTCCCTTGCCGTGTGCATGGGAGGGGGAGAGAGAGAGAGAGAGAGAGTAGATGTGTGGAATATAAGGGGCATGCAGCCCCCCAGGTGGTGGGAGGACATCGCCTCCCCCCCATACCACCTCCTTTATAAAGCCCCCCCCTAGGAGCTTGTGGAGAAGGGGGAGAAGCTCCCCCCCTGCGGACTGGCAGAGAACCCCCCTCGTCAGAGACAGGTGCCCCCCATGCTGGCCATAAATACTAGCCGTGAGCAACAACCGCCCCCTCCCTCCAGTTCTGCAGCACACACCCCCCTGGCGTCCGATCGGTAGCCCACCCCACCTGTGATCGTTGTGAGAGAGAGAAGGGGTAAGAAGAGAGAGAAGAGGGAAGAGAGAGGAGAGAGGAGAGAAGAAGAAAGAGAAAGAGAAGGAGAGAAGGGAAGAAGAGGGAGAGAAGAGAGAAGAGGGAGGAGAGAGACTAGGGAGAGAAGAGAGAAGGAGAAGAAGAAGAAGGGGAAGAAGAGGGAAGAGAGAGAAGAGGGAGAGAAGAAGAGAAGGAGAAGAAAAGAAGGAGAAGAGAAGAAGGAAGAGGAGAGGGAGAGAGAAGAGAAGTGAAGATGAAGGGGTAAGGAGAGAGAGAAGAGAGAAGGAGAAGAAGAGGGAAGAGAGAGAGGAGCGAGAAAACAAGAGAAGGAGAAGAAGAAGGGGCAAGGAGAGAGAGAGGAGAGAAGGAAAAGAAGGAGAAGTGGAGGGAAGAGAGAGAAGAGGGAGAGGAGAGAGAGAAGGGAGAAGAAGAAGAAGAAGAGGAGAAGAGGTAGTAAGAGGAGGAGAAGGAGAGGGATAAGTAGAAGAGGAAGAAGAAAGGGTGGAAGGAGAGAGAAGAGAAGTAGTGGAAGAAGATGATGATGATGAGATAGGAGAGAAGAGAGAAGAGGGGAGAGAGGTAGAGGAGAAGGAGATAAGAAGTAGAAGAAGGAAAGGATAAGAAGAAGAAGGAGGAGAGGATATGAAGTAGAAGGAGGGAAGAGAAAGAAGGAGGGAGAGAAGAGGAAAGAAGAAGTGGGTAGAGAAGAAGGAGGTAGAAGAGCAAGCAGGAGGGAGAAAAAGAAGAGAAGGAGAAGGAGTGAAGGAGAAGGAGGGAGGAAAAGAAGGTAGAGGAAGAGGGAAGTAGAGGGAGAGTAGTAGAAGAAGAGAAGAAGTAGGAGAGAGGTAGAGGAAGAGAAAGAAGAGGGAGAGAAGGAGGAGAGGAGAAGAAGAAGGGAAAGGAGAGAGGTAGAGGAGGAAGAAGAAGAGGTAGAGAAAGAGAGGTGAGAAGTGGTAGAGGAAGGAAAAAAGAAAGGAGCAGAAGGAGAAAGAAGTGGGAGAAGGACAAGAAGAGAGGTAGAGGAAGAAGAGAGAGAAAGGGAGTAACTGCTATGAGTCACCCAAACCACTCTCCTGGCAACGAACCACATCCGGTGGTCTTCCCAACCGATCATGTCTAACCGAAACTGTTAAGGTCCGGACTGCCCAATCTCCGCGAGGCGAATGGCTCCCAAGAAGAAAGTCGCGGGAAGCGTAGTCACCCAAGCCACTGTTAATGCTGGAGGGGTGAGTGGAACGACCAATGCAGCACACACGAATCAAGCCCAGGTTCTAGGCATTAAAAAAATTAATTTAGGAGTTATTTCTCGTGCAAGGGAGGAAAGGATTGATGTCGTGCATAGGGTTTTCTTTACTCTAAGAGCTAAGTTGCATGTGCAAAATGGTAGAGTTTGGAATTCGCACAAGATTGTAGGCACGAAATGATAGCTTTTACACACATAAAATGATAAGGTTATTGCCTTAATTCACATAAAATGATAGCTTTTAACCAAATCAGTGCATGAATAGTCATTTAGAATTCACATTTCACAATCATGGTTAAAAGAAACACATGAAATGTTAATTTCTGTTCATGAGATACACTTGCATCGTTAGACAAAACCCTAGACTTTCATAGACGCAAGTCACATGTGATCTAGGCATTAAGAATAAGTATAATTGCCTGCGAATTGTTTTATCGATATTGATGTGGACTATTACAAATGGATACGCTCCTAGCTTAGTTGAAGCTGGTGACCTAACCCTAAATGGATTGTTGACCCAAGTTATGCTTGGCGGTTTGAAAAGGTTGTAAATCCCTTATGCAAGTGTTTTGATACATCCAGTTAAAATTCTGATTGTGCATGCAATAGGATTGCGATGCCTTGAAGCAAGAGGTTGTGCATTCAACTATTTTTTAATGTGGTTTTGGATGTTAACCCAAGTGGGAAGTGTTTGATGATTTCATGGGCGGGTCTGAGATGACCGATTTCCATGGAAACAAAAGGGATGTTTTCGCTAGCAATTGTTACTATGCTGGTTGCTTCAGTTATGGTTGATTTCCTAAAAGAATAATTAAGGAAGGATGGCGCTAGGAAGGGGGTTATGCATCCGCACTAGGAATGTGGACCGAACCCGTTGCGAGAGATCTCTCCGTGGAAATCACTTGGTGTAGGAGGACGCTTGGGTGCCACTGGGGGCTTTGGCCATAAATCCCAATGCCTCCGGGCCTCACACAAGTGTTCTACGTGACTCGAGATGGGATCTCGAGGTCTTGATACTAGTTATAAGGCGGAATCTTGGAAGGATAAACCTTCGGGTTTTATTGCCAGAAGATGGAAGGATTTTTCTGCGGAGGTAGAAAGGAGCACTTAATCCTCTTGTATGGGCAGGAGACACACATTAATCTGAAGATAAGTTAAGGAAGTGTTTGATCTTGTTTGATCTTGTCTTTGTGTCTGTGGCCTAAATTACGTAAAGGAACCTGTGACTAATGGGTTAATTAAGGAGGTTGCTTTTATGTGTCAAGCATAAGGTGGTAGGTAATTAGATAACTAAAACAACCCTCGAGGGAAGCATGGTGGATGTGTCCAATGGGTCTATCCTACAGAAGGGTGGTCTCGGTTAGTGAGAGCTTTCCTCAAAGGAAAGGTTAACAAGAAATGTTAGGAAAAAGTCAGTCTATGACCTTAGACAATGTTGACTAGGAACTCGGACTTCAGGTCGATCCTAGCGGGAACGGCCTGATAAGTTCCGTTGCGGGGCAGACTCGAGAGACCCTAGTTGGCAAACCCCCGATCATTTCCTTGGGAGTGCCGGGCGGCGTCTTCTAAGTATATCTCTCGATGGACTGCTAAGATGTGTCCCGCGATTCGAGGATCGGGCACGTTACAGTTGGTATCAGAGCAGAACTTCTTAATGATGCATGATTGATTAATGTTTGGATCATAGACATAACCTAAATAACCTAAGTGGTATGGCTTGATTGTCAGGCACCTTCTGCACTACGAGTGCTAACATGCAAGAGAAGAAGTTCCTTCTCAAGCAAATTAAGCCACTCGAGTTTGATGGCAAGGGAAGGACTGTTCAAGCTAACATCGAGATCTGGATTGAGTCCATGGAGGACTATTTTGAGGCAGCAGGAACTGCACCTGCTAACCAAGCCATGCTCACCAAACTTAAGCTTACAGGCAAAGTGAGACTTTGGTGGAAACAGTGGTGCAGAGACCAAGCAATCTTGGAGGGGACCATCACCTGGAATAAGCTTAAGAAATCTGTGCGAGGGAGGTATCTGCCACCTGCCTACCACACACAAAAGATGAAAGAATTCTACGACTTGAAACAGCTAGGATTATCCCTTGAAGCATACTATTCAACTCCTAAAGTACGCGCCCCCAATGGATATGACACAACAGGTGTCAAAGTTCTGTGCTGGGTTGAATCCACCCATAAACACTCGATTGGAATCAATGTGCCCAACGGACTTGCAAGATGCATTACTCCGAGAGAATCCAATTGTCCAAGAACTTAAATCAGACAACTATGATGAAGATGACTCACCGGATCAAGACAAGAGGTGCCACAAGTGCAAAGAGATAGGACACATCCGTAAGAGATGCCCCAACCGCCGACGTTTCCATTGCAATAAACTAGGACACATCCAAACAGATTGTCTTGAGTTGGACCCTAAGAATCAGGAACGTGTGATCAAACAAAGCCACTAAACTCCACTTTTGGCTCATATTATGAATCATGAGAGCGGATTTTTGAGCCTTGGATGTGCCTAAAATTTGCCAAAAAATCTAGAATTTAGGGGAAAAATATTTAACATCGAAGGCAATGGCTGCAACTAGGACGATTTTAAGCACCAAGTGAAAGATGTCTTTTAAAAGGCGCCTGAGCGACACTTGTGGATTTTTGATAATTTTTTTGACTGCTGTGCGGGATGCCAGGAGTTGCCAGTTAGTGCGGGATGTCAAGCCGGACGTCCATGATTTTTCAGAGCTTGATCGGAGTCTGGACGGAGAAGTGGCCACAAAATGGGCAAGATACGAAAAGGTGGACTAAACCTTGGACAAGGGGGGGGGGGGGGGGGGGGGGGGGCCTTTGGAGATTTTAACCCCCCCTAAAATTTTCATGCAAAAAAAATCATGAAGAATGGCATGAGATATGGCGGTAGGATGTGCCAAAATTTGCGCTCCTTCTCCCATGATGATGATTTGCAGGCTGTGAGTACCCCATGGAACAGACATTGGGACTGAACTTCTCTCTCTTTGCTGATCTTATCACTGCCCTTCACGCGAGCAATGGCTGTGTGGATGAAGAGAACAGATTCTAGTATTTCTCTCTCCTCCCTCTCTGTCTTCTCTATGGGTTGTTCATGTGTACCATCTTGATGGAGGAATTGAGGAAGGAGAATGAAGGAAACGGTAATGAAGATTGATGGAGATGCTGAAGATTGAAGTACAGCATTGGATTGAGAGCAATGGAGGCTCCTTCTACTGATTATGCATTCATTCAAGGCGTCTCGGGTTACGTAAAACATGGTATGGCCATTTTTATGAAGAAAATGAAGGATTTTTGATAGTTTATGATGATAATTATGTTCTTATTGGATGAAAATTTGTTTGTGGGATGTTTCCATTATGAGTAATTGATCTTTATCAGAAAATCTTGGTTTTGCAATTATTTACATGGTTTATTTAATTCACATAAACCCGAAATGCGGTTTTTAAGTGGAAAAATGATAGTTTTTCCGTTTCGGGTGGGTAAAAGGTGTTCCCATGGGGGGAATATGGAAGATAAATTAAATGTTAGTATGCTGAAGTGATTGGAACAAGAAAAATCAGAAAATAGTATATTTTATTACCAAATAAATCAAAAAAATGGGAAAAATAAGGAAAAAAATAGAAATACGTCTTGGAAAAATATAATAATTGTTTGTGGATGTGTGGTAGTGGTAAAGCATGAGGTTTAGCCTTAGTTTTCCCTATCTCTTTGTCAAAGTTTGTGATTTATTGCTTTTTCTACATCAAAACATGACAAAATGAACCTCTACACCTATGCAATGAAAGTAATACCTAAACGTAGGGGGTTGGGATGTTTGAATGGTGTGATTTGTGTGCTGATTGTTGCTAATTTTCTGATTGCATACCATGACATAGAGTCCGTGTTATTTTTGATTAAGAGGGTAGTAGCACGAGTGTTATTTCAGTGCTATCCTTTCATCGTTGCAACGAGTTAGTGAATAAGCATGGAAAGCCTGGTTGTGCATAAGCACGTTGCTGATTTTGAAAATGATGTTTGAGCACTTCAGAACCATTCACATTTGCATGTGCATGAAACCATGGTATCGGAATGAAAAACCTGGATGCGTAGCACCTATTTTCGATAACGATGACCTACGGTTGAGTGTGAAAAGGCATCTTAAGCTGTAGGATAGACGTTCAGTTCTTGGGGGATTATTTGGTGAGGAAACATGGTATATCTCTTGGAGATGTTTGAAAATGAAAAGTGGAGTTTGTTCGTTTGTTTTATATGTTGAGCAGCGCATTAAGGGGCCAATCCCTGCGATGCAGGAGAGCTGCAGTGGGGGAGTGGTATTTCCACCGAGAGGTTGCCTCCCATGTATGTGATTATCGTGGTATTTATGGCCAATCTGTATGGGTTCTCCCTCTGTGGAGTTTATAGAAAGGGAACGCTGGACTACAAAACTATAAAACTATAAACGCATAGATTAGGCTTTAGGACAGTTTGTCCTTTAGCAGTAGATAGACGCTCCTGGTCTGCGAGGCCGTGAGGTGTGTTTGTCTATTATGAGCATGAGGTCCAGCTAGTGCCATAGCCAGTGCTGGCCCATTTTAGGTCCCATCAAATCACATGATGATGAAGGCCTGGAGCTTGTTGTAACCTTTGAGGATGACTAGATATCCTAGGAAGATATTCTTGAGGTAATAATTCTTGTACTTGGAATGAAACCTATTGAATCCCATGAGTTGTGACAAGTTGTTATTTTAAGTTAAGAACTTGAGTAATCAAAGTAGTGCAATGAAAGCGTGATGGGCCCTAACCCACAGGCTCTAAGGCCCAGTAGTGCTTGTCTCACCGAGGTCTTTTTGAGAGGAGGACATCTTGATTCCTCTAAGGAGGAGAGGATGTAACATTTTTCCCCTGTGACCCCCCCGTGACCCCCCTCCCCCCCCCCTCCCGTGGGGCCTCGTGGAGAAGAGGGGAGAAGCTCCCCCCTGCAGACTGTCAGAGACCCCCCCTTGTCAGAGACAGGCACCCCCTGCTAGTTGTAAGCACTGGCCGTGAGCAATAGCGGCCCCCTCCCTCCAGTTCAGCGCACACCCCTTGGCGTCCGATCAGTAGCCCACCCGACCTGTGATCGTTGTGAGAGAGAGAAGGGGTAAGAAGAGAGAGAAGAGAGAAGAGGGAAGATAGAGGAGAGAGGAGAGTAGAGAGAGGAGAGAAGAAGAAAGAGAAGGAGAAGAAGAGAAGAGAAGAAGAGGGTGAGAAGAGAGAAGAGGGAGGAGAGAGAAGAGAGAAGAAAGAAGAAGAAGAAGGGGAAGAAGACGGAAGAGAGAGAAGAGGGAGAGAAGAAGAGAAGGAGAAGATAAGAAGGAAGAGGACAGGGAGAGAGAAGAGAAGAAGTGAAGATGAAGGGGTAAGGAGAGAGAGAAGAGAAAAGGAGAAGAAGAAGGAGAAGTGGAGGGAAGAGAGAGAAGTGGGAGAGAAGGAGGGAGAGGAGAGAGAGAAGGGAGAAGAAGAAGAAGAAGAGGAGAAGAGGTAGTAAGAGGAGGAGAAGGAGAGAGATAAGTAGAAGAGGAAGAAGAAAGGGTGGAAGGAGAGAGAAGAGAAGTAGTGGAAGAAGAAGAAGAGGATGAGGTAGGAGAGAAGAGAGAAGAGGGGAGAGAGGTAGAGGAGAAGGAGATAAGAAGTAGAAGAAGGAAAGGATAAGAAGAAGAAGGAGGAGAGGATAAGAAGTAGAAGGAGGGAAGGGAAAGAATGAGGGAGAGAAGAGGAAAGAAGAAGTGGGTAGAGAAGAAGAAGGAGGTAGAAGAGCAAGAAGGAGGGAGAAAAAGAAGAGAAGGAGAAGAAGTGAAGGAGAAGGAGGGAGGAAAAGAAGGTAGAGGAAGAGGGAAGTAGAGGGAGAGTAGTAGAAGAAGAGAAGGAGTAGGAGAGAGGTAGAGGAAGAGAAAGAAGAGGGAGAGAAGGAGGAGAGGAGAAGAAGAAGGGAAAGGAGAGAGGTAGAGGAAGAAGAAGAAGAGGTAGAGGAAGAGAGGTGAGAAGTGGTAGAGGAAGGAAAAGAGGAAGGAGCAGAAGGAGAAAAAAGTGGGAGAAGGACAAGAAGAGAGGTAGAGGAAGAAGAGAGAGAAAGGGGATAACCGCTACTAGTCACCCAAACCACTCTCTTGGCAACGAACCACATTCGGTGGTCCTCCCAACCGATTGTGTCTAACCAAAACCATCAAGGTCTAGACTGCCCAATCTCCGTGAGGCGAATGGCTCCCAAGAAGAAAGTCGTGGGAAGCATAGGTGCCCAAGCCACCGTTAATGCTGGAGGGGTGAGCAGAACGACCAACGCAACACACACGAATCAAGCCCAGGTTCTAGGCGTTAAAAAAATTAATTTGGGAGTTATTTCTCGTGGAAGGGAGGAAAGGATTGATGTCATGCATAGGGTTTTCTTTACTCTAAGAGCTAAGTTGCATGTACGAAATGGTAGAGTTTGGAATTCGCACAAGATTTTAGGCACAAAATGATAGCTTTTACACACATAAAATGATAAGGTTATCGCCTTACTTCACATAAAATGATAGCTTTTAACCAAATCAATTCCATTTTACGGTAGGGGAGAGAAGAGAGAAGAGGGGAGGGAAGTAGTTTGGAGAGAAGAGGGGAGAGAGGTCGCCTTATCTCCCAATTCCCATTTTTGGAATGCTAAAAAGGTGGCACTTGGATAACATGCCCATAAGTTTCTCAATTCTATAAGTTGTGACCTATCATTCGAAAGTGCTTGAAAGATGGAATCTATTGAGCTATAGAATGTTCGATTTGGATTTATAGTGTTTAAGTTATGACAAATCCAAAGATTTGACCACGTGTCCCAAACTTATGGGAAATTCCCATATTCTCCAATATGGTGTTTTTTAACCAAATCAGTGCATGAATAGTCATTTAGAATTCACATTTCGCAATCATGGTTAAAAGAAACACATGAAATGTTAATTTCTGTTCATGAGATACACTTGCATCGTTAGACAAAACCCTAGACTTTCATGGGTGCAAGTCACATGTGATCCGGGCATTAGGAATAAGTATAATTGCCTGCAAATTGTTTTATCAATATTGCTGTGGACTATCGCAAATGGATACGCTCCTATCTTAGTTGAAGCTGGTGACCTAACCCTAAATGGATTGTTGACCCAAGTTATGCTTGGCACTTTGAAAAGGTTGTAAATCCCTTATGCAAGTGTTTTGATACATCCAGTTAAAACTCTGATTGTGAATGCAATGGGATTGCGATGCCTTGAAGCAAGAGGTTGTGTATTCAACTGTTTGTTAATGTGGTTTTGGATGTTAATCCAAGTGGGAAGTGTTTGATGATTTCATGGCCAGGTTTGAGATGATTGATTACCATGGAAATGAAAGGGATGTTTTTTTTCCCTAGCAATTGTTACTATACTGGTTGCTTCATCTATGGTTGATTTTCTAAAAGTATAATTAAGGAAGGATGGTGCTAGCTACCCCCCGCAAGCCGCCAAACCCTAACCAAGGGGGCTATGCATCCGCGACGGGAATGTGGACCGAACCCGCCGCGAGAGGTCTCTCCGTGGAAATCACTTGGCGTAGGAGGATGCTTGGGTGCGAGTGGGGGCTTTGGCCGTAAATCCCAATGCCTCCGGGCCCTACACAAGTGTTCTACGTGACTCGAGATGGGATCTCGAGGTCTTGATACTAGTTACAAGGTGGAATCTTGGAAGGATAAACCTTCGGGTTTTATTGTCGAAAGACAGAAGGATTTTTCTGCGGAGGCAGAAAGAAGCACTTAATTCTCCTGTATGGGAAGGAGACACACATTAATTTGGTCCATTCGAATTTATGAAGCTTATGTCTTCTTATTTTGGACAGCCTTCGCTATTGGCCGAAGGCTGGCCCAGAGAGTCAAAAAGAGAGAGACCGAGGGATCGTGGCGGATTGCTGCTTTATGACACTTGCTAGACTCTCTGCGAAATCGCACACTTACAAAACAAACAAAAGATAAGTTAAGGAAGTGTTTGATCTTATTTTATCTTGTCTTTGTGTCTGTGGCCTAAATTACGTAAAGGAACCTGTGACTAATGGGTTAATTAAGGAGGCTACTTTTATGTGTCAAGCATAACGTGGTAGGTAATTAGATAACTAAAACAACCCTCGAGGGAAGCGTGGTGGATGTGATCAATGGGTCTATCCTATGGAAGGGTGTTCTCGGTTAGCCAAGAGCTTTCCTCAAGGGAAAGGTTAACAAGAATTGTTAGGAAAAAGTCAGTCTATGACCTTAGGCAATGTTGACTAAGAACTCAGACTTCAGGTGGATCCTAGCGAGATTGGCCCGATAAGTTCCGTTGTGCAGGGTAGACTCAAGAGATCCTAGTTGGCAAACCCTAGGTCATTTCCTTGGGAGTGCCGGGCAGCGTATTCTAGATATATCTCTCGATGGACTGCTAAGATGTGTCCCACGATTCGAGGATCGAGCACGTTACAGTTTTGTTGGTTGATCAAACAACATCCTAAATGCTTTTACATTCAACTGGTTGTTAATTGTTGTTTGGATGATTACTCCAAGTACTTTTGATTTATGGTAAATGCATGGCAAGGGTCTGTGATGACAAGTCGCCATGGGAATAAAGGAATGTTTTCTTGGAAAATGATATTAGGTTTGAATGCCTTGTTTGTGCTTGATTCTTAAAGGATTTAATTAAGGAAGGATATATTGCACAGGTGGATCACCTCCATGATCGCATCGTGGATTAACCCGAGAGGGCACTGCTCAATTCATGGGCCGAAGGTCGAGTGGTGAAAATGCCAACCATGGGAATGATGTTTCACTCCTAGACAGCTTGCAGATTTGTGAGAAATGCGGGATCTAGAGCATGGCAAAGATGGAAGCTATGGAGGATGGAAGGAGAAGTGTAGACTCATAATGGAAAAGACACTGTTTGTTACACAAGTGAATTAGGTTCCGAGATTGAGACTTTGACTCATAAACACAATCTTGTGTATGTGGACAATGACACTGACACTTTACTGAAAAAAAAAGAGTACTATCATTGCATTAAGAAAAGGAAGCAAGTACAATGCTTTATAAGAAAGTAGGAAACTGCAGTAGGCACCATTGTGCATATGGGATAGGTAAACCTGCATGTCCTTGGCCCTCAAGCTCCATACAAAGAGGCTGTTTAGTGAGTATGATTGCTGAATCTCAACACCCCTCCTCAATCACAACTAGAAAGGCACAAAGTGTGTAGAGGTTGTAATGAGAACCACCTGCAAAGTGTGGGCACACCACAAACATGGTAGACACCAGAGGCTGTTGTAGAAAGGGCTAAGTGTGGGTACCAAAATATGATGGACATCCAGAGGCTGTAACAGGGGCCTCACAAAGTGTACAGGGACTGTAATGCCAAGTTACATGAGGAGTTTACAAAGCTTATGGCAAGAAGCATTAGGGCAAGGAAGTACAAGGCTTTTAAAACAGTTTATCAGAGTTATGAGAGTAGAAGGACTGATGAATCTTGTCCTTCCGATCTTGGTGGTCTTCATCTTCATCTTCTTCTTCATCTTTTGGTCCATGGTCTTCTTCTTCTTTCACAGCTGTAAGATAGGCCTTTTGGGACCTCTTCCTAGCATAACAGTACTTTTCAGTATGTCTGGTCCTTTTGCAGAAGTCACAGAAGAGTGGTTCCTTTTTACCTTTGTACCTGTTGTTTACATATAACATTTGTTCATCCTTTGAGGTGCTGGGCTCTTCTTTGCTTTTAAGTTTCTTTTCTTCTTCTAACAGAGAGGCTTTAATATCAACAAGTTGAGGATCAGGCATATTGGTTAGAGTGGTTGATACATTATCATAGGCAGGAGGCAAACTTTTTAACAAAACACCAATACAAACATTTTCATCCATTTTTAGCTTTATTCCTGCAAGTTGAGTAAGCAGGCTTTCCATGTAGTTCAGATGGGATGCCAGGGATGTATGAGGCTTCATATCAAGTTGGAAAAATTCAATTAATAGACCATATTTAGACGACTTTGACTGTGCACCAAATAGGGTATCCAATTTATCCCAAGTGTCATGGGACGTGTCACAGGCATCCACATGATGGATGTAGCTGTCATCCAATTCCAGTTTGATGATGGCTTGTGCCTTGTCATCATTCTTCTGCCAAGTAACTGCAAGGTCTGCATCTCGAGGTTTCTTCTCTTTGCCATTTGTGATGGCCCAAAGACCCTTCTTCATCAGGATGAGCTTGATGCGGGTTTGCCAAGTGTGGAACCCGACTCCTTTGAATCGAGCATTTGGAGAGTCTTTTCCCATGTTGAGGTTGCAAGATTAGCAGCAAATCAACACCAGAATTCTGAGATTTTATCAGTAGAAGAGCAGACTGCAGTGTGTCAAGAGACACAGTTAGTGACAGTGTGAAAACACACTATGTCAGTGTTGATGTTGAGCTTGATTCTTGATTCTTCTTGTTCGGGATCGTTTGGTCATTCTTCAATCTTCTCAGGTCCTTCCCCTCCTTGATTTGATGCTGGGTCAATGAATTAGAGTGACAGAGACTTGGGCTAAGTGTTAGGAGAAAGAAAAAACAGAGAAAAAAAGCTTGAGAAATTTTGGCTATGGTGGAATTAGGGTTTCTAAGACAGGGGCCTGGTTTTTTCAACATTGCAGGAGCTATACTTGATTATTTTCAAAAATTTTTACATGCCTAGGAAGCTGAATTCATGGGCTATCAAAGCCCTATCATAATCGTCAAGATTGTGGCCTGTATGAAGCACGCAGACACCTCGAACAGATTCGGCACAGTTCAGGACATGTTTGCGCGATTTCCGCAATGCTGGGGTTAGGGCACAGTAATGTCGTCGATTCTCGTGCCAGGATGAAGAGTCTTGAGTAGAAGAACAACTCCCTAGAAGAAATCAAGAGCTGAAATGGCCTGGTTGAGGAGTTATTGAAGCTCCAAGTAAGGTAGGTCCTGTCTGGCTATGGCAGACACAGAGCAGAGATTGAGAATTTTCACAATGCTGAGCTCCAGATGGTCAAAAGTCCTGGATTGATGTAGGGAAGATTTGTGAGTTGGGGAATACTTTTCCAGAAGGAAGCTCCAAGAGATTTGATTTGTGGAGTGAGATATAAGCAGCTCAATTTGACAGGGTGCTGCTGGCTATGGCTGCCATGGAAGCTTCAGTGAGAGTAGAGTTGGGAGATGAAGTCATGAGCTGACATTGAGCTAGATTGAGGTTGAGAGGAATCAAGAGGGGCTGGAGAAGCAATGCCATGCCCAGCTGGGCTCTGATACCATGTGAGAAATGCGGGATCTAGAGCATGGCAAAGACGGAAGCTATGGAGGATGGAAGGAGAAGTGTAGACTCATAATGGAAAAGACACTGTTTGTTACACAAGTGAATTAGGTTCCAAGATTGAGACTTGGACTCATAAACACAATCTTGTGTATGTGGACAATGACACTGACACTTTACTGAAAAAAAAAGAGTACTATCATTGCATTAAGAAAAGGAAGCAAGTACAATGCTTTATAGGAAAGTAGGAAACTGCAGTAGGCACCATTGTGCATATGGCATAGGTAAACCTGCATGTCCTTGGCCCTCAAGCTCCATACAAAGAGGCTGTTTAGTGAGTATGATTGCTGAATCTCAACAAGTTGGAGCTCTGGACACCCCTTGCTAGGTCTAGAATGGAGTTGAAGACCTCCGTGAGCCAAACATTTGGGACATTGGAAGATCCTATTCTAGATAAAGGATGGAAATTTCGGTGCCATGAGATTTGGACTGGGTACTTTTGTTGGAAAAAAGGGATACATAATTCTCCTGTATGGGCAGGAGACAAAGATTAACTTAAAGATAAGTTAAGGAACTTGTTTGATAAAAAGACTGCTTGTTTTGTTTTTGTGTATCTGTTGTAAATTACGTGAACGAACTCTATGCCCTAAAAGGCTTAATTAATGAAGCTGATTTTAAATGTTGCACATAAATGTGGTAGGACCTAATTAGACAACTAAAGCTATCAAGGGAAGTGGGTGGACGAAATCCCCCGACAGGTCCATCCTACGGTTGGGTGGTCCTAGAGAACTGGGAGGCTTCTCACAAGGATTTACCATTGAATGACTTTAGGTATTGTTAAGTTAGAACCCGATTCATGCCGTTTTAGGGGACTGGAATGGGACTATGCCCTACTTACGGGCAGAGAGGTTGAGCGATGCATCCCTCTCATTTCCCATTCTCTATGAACCAAGTGCAGCATAAATCTACTTCGACTCTATTGTTCATACTCAAAGTGGGTCATCTGGAGCTCGACGCTAGCTACTTCCTAGAGACTTGGCTGATAGGAAAGACACCCTGACTTCAGGTCTAAGTTGGAACGGCCGGATACTTCCGCTTCGGGGTAAACTCGGGAAGACCTAGAGCACAAACCCTATGACATTCCTTGCGAGTGCCAAGTGGCGCTTTCTAGACTCCCCTCTTGATGGGCTGCTAAGACGTATCCCACAAGCGGACAAGCGGACACGTTACAACTTCTTTACCTTTTTTCCCTCTCATAATGACCCCTAGGTTAAAAGCTTCACTGCAATTGACACAAATAGCTTCTATAAGGCTAACTCCACTGCCAGTAGGTAGCTCCTCTACCATAGCGTTCCCTCTTTGTAGTATTTATTTCGGTCCTTCATCTTGCTGAAGATTGTTTCCTTGAGCTCAATGATTAACCAGACCTGGCTGTTTACTTCCTTGTTGGAGAGAGCTAATATTGCTCCAAAAAGTACTAGCTAAATGGATAGACTTTCCACATATGTCGCATTTAACATTTGGACAATTCCTAGGGAGATGTTGGTCAACACACCACATATAGTTGAATCTAGAGGGGGAACCCTCTTCAGGCATCAACTCCCTACCAAATTCTAATGCTTCTTAAGGAAATTAACATCAACAACTATTTACAACTATTTTTCTATATTGCTCGATGATCATGTCAATATAGTGCTTCATCACATCCTAAACTTTTCCGAGGACAATCAAGGCACTTGAGTCATAGCCGTGATTGTCTACCTGTCGTTCCACTAGCCTAACCATTTGATTAGGAATTAATTGTTGAATTCTTGGAACAATGGTAGGATTTATTATTTCACTTCCAACATTCCATGGAGTCATCTAACTAGCCATAGGCATGGTCACATTGGGAGGAGCTATCAATATAGGCACATTTTGAATCATGCATGCACATTTTGAACCATGCTTCCTCTCCCATTAGGAGTATTCATGGGTATCCCTTAACTGTCATTCGTCAATGCTAAAGTATTTCCAACACTAAACTTGGATTTCAGTTTTCCCTAGAAGTATAAGCCACTTGCAATTGTGATTCTACCTCCTCTGCTCTTGTAATAGCCGTGTCACTATTAGCAAGAGCAACATTACTCAACTACACTTGAATATTAAAGTCTAACCCATTCAAAAAGTATTGCAATTGAGCAACAGCTAGAATAGGGATATATGTTTGCAACTTACAAAATACTTCATTTAGTTTCTTGGCATACCCATGAACATCTCGTGAGGTTCTTGATATGCTACATTGAGGACACGTAGCCAATGCTAACCTCTCCTTTTAGGGGCAAACTCTCTTCGAAAGGTTGCAAAGAAAAAGTCAATCATAGTTATGGCTTCAAATTCTAGGCTGTGATACCACTTAATTTTTAAACAACCATGAACTCTATATGATATGCATCATGAAACATCATCATTTAACGTACTTTAACCACTTAACCACCCCCTACTCCCTACCATTTAAAATTTTTCTTGCATTGGCAGGTGTAAGGGGCATGGTTTTTTATGTATTTTTCTTTATTTAAAGCCAAAAAACTCACTCTAATAAAAAAAAAGGACTGAAATGAGGCTAAACCCCATGCTTCAGCTCCATCATACATCCACACACATTAATCTTATTTTTTCTTACTTTTATGATGTGAAAAACCTAATTTATCCTATTTTTCTTTTTGTTTTCCTATTTATTTATATAAATTTACAAATAATTATCGAGTTTCTTAAAACATGGAACTGCATATTTTTCCTTAAACCGTCTAGTCTCGGGTTTTCCATGTTTTACCTACAATTATTATACGACTAAATTTTTATGATTCTTTCAACATGACTGATCAAACAAATAATTGGCAATCAAATCCAAGCATTACTAACCATTTCAAATAAGAATTCATTATAAAATGGTAAAATCTACATTTTTCTCATAAAACTGCTCATTATGACACACATGGTTTGATGTTGAAGGCCTGCTGACACTCTTTCATGACGTTAACGATCCGTCCAACTCTGATTCACATCCCTTTCCACTCCCACATCATCATTTGACCAAAAATTTCCATCTCAGCTCATCCCCATCTCTTTTATATTGATCCATAAGAACAGTCCACAAGAGGAGAGAGGAGAGACAAAGACTAAAATCAAATCTTGCTGTATAGTGCATCAAATTTGGTCATTTCTGAAGGGATGGGAAGTGATAAATTGGTGGATATTACAGCCATGATGATTTCTCTTATGATTGCTTGATCAAAAATGACATTTTTAAATGATTTAGGAGACACCATAAAAAATGCCCCCCCTCTCCCACATGTTTCATGAAATTATGCCTTTTGGCATCTAAAGCTTAACTAAGCTTTAAACTTTATTTGACAAAAAAACTTGTTCAATTTTTTGCTTTCACACTTTCTCCCAAGTGGTTTTTTCAATTTCAAAGGGGCAAACAAGCTCGGATTCAAGATCTGTCTAAACAATTGGATTCGTGACGTGGAAATCTATAAACTTGGCCATCGTGATGCACTTTTTGGCTTTCGGATCATATAATTGCTTAATAATGAGATACCTTGCGGGGATTAAATGGGGGGTCAAACAAACTCGACGAATCGCTGCCTTGGGTTCCTTGCATCGAACTCCATCTAGAAAAATTCTAGCTAAAAAGAAAAAAACTAGGTTTCAAGGCATCAATTGTAGGGTTTGGAGGGATCCTAATGGTTATAATCGAGGAAGACTGGGGAGGTGGAAAGAGAAGAAGTAGTGGAAGAAACCCTAGAGCCATCACCAATCCAAGAGGAGCATGACTCCCCTACCCTAGTGAGCCCTCCTGTCTCATTTTCAACTGAAGAGCAGGGGGAGGAAGAATTCAACATGGATTAACATGACAATACAAAACAAGATGCTGATGAGAAAGATGTTGACTGACCCATTCAACAGTAAGGAATCTCATGTGAAAGGATAGTTAGCAATAGCAAGGATCAAAGTTGTCAAGCTAAGGAGAAAGACAAAAGATCACACTGAAAATCCCCATCAAGAGGACCCCATCCACCATAGAGGAAAATAGAGAACTACATGGTATGGAAAATGAATCTAGGAGGTTGAAGAGAGGAGTGTAAGAAGAAACAAGAGAAAGTGGAAAAAATACTGAGATAAGAAGAGGAGGAGAAGATAGCCTTGGCCATTAGAAGATTAGTATAGCAACCCTCCCGATCTTAGGAGTTGGCTGTGATGAGCCTCATACATGATGACATGCCAAGCACAAGTGCAATGGCAAAAGAGGTAGGACAAAGGCCAGTGGCAAAAGGCAAGGATAAGGCCCCTCTATATGCAATTCTACAAGTCATAGTCACTTAGACAATCACCTTGACACAAGAAACCACCAAAGGGGCAGTCAATGAAAGCGATGCCATGGCTTGGGTGCAATACCTAATGAGAAAAGTACAAGAACTTGTGCCTACACCAAGTGAAGGACCCCCCTTGTAGGAACTAAAAGGCCAAGTAGTAGTCTCTAGATAATGTTGAATCGCACCAACGGGGCTGAAGGTACCCTACTTGGAAGTGTCAAACACTTTGGTGCCCTCATCCTTGTGCGACACAAAATAATACAATGAGTTGGTAAAAGAACTTCAGAGCCAACTTGACAAGCTGACTGAAGAGAAAAAGGTCGTACTTTGCACATTGGGAAGAAGAAAAGAATGCCTTTACATCCTACAAGATAGAAAAAATGAGGATAATGACCATTGTAAATAGGGAGATGATTGCATTAAAAGATGCCTTAAAGGAAAGGCAAGGAGAAGAAAGCTTAAAAGATATGTACAAGAAGAAAGAGAAAACCATATAGCTCTAGAAGAAATGTGTGCCTATAACTCTAGGTAAAATAGACATTTAGAGTTGGAAAATGAGGAGTTGAAGAGGCAAAGAGAGGAGGCAAGAAAAGATTTGCACATGGCAAGAACACAAAAAGATGAAGAGGCTGGGAACAAGTCGATAGACCTGTATAACGAAATTCAAGCAGCTCTCCAACATGAACAAGCAATCCTAAAGGAGCAAGTAGAGCACCGAAACAAAAAAAAAAAAGACTAAATACATATATTATGGTGAGGGAAAGAGCAATTAATTGCCACTCTATCCCAATACCAAAATCAAGGGTCAGAGCAGATGAAATAGAAAGTAGAAGAATGGGTAGCCAAGAATGAGGAAAAAATCAAAGACTTAGCTTACTGACTAGCCCATTCAGAGAGTGAATGTCTCATGTGGTAGATGTTGAGATATCGAGCTCCACTCGTGATATGCCAGGGTGACTGTTGTGCATTTATGTCACCGATGTGTCAGTTGCAGATGCGGTTGGTACACCGCCCATGAATAATAGCTAGATGACAGCTATCCTTATCTACTCTAGTTCATGGCTCAGTTAGTATGCCACCTTAGTTAGTTGAGTTTGGTTTGAGACCCATATATAGGGTTCTTCTATTTCTTTGTATGAGAGTTCTTTTGGCTTACACAACTAAGAAGAGGAAAACCGTTTTCAGCCTCCACCCTTGTGTGTATTCCCCCATTGTGCAAGCAAGAAAGCTACAAGTGAGACTCCTTCCTTCTCTCCCACAATCTTGACACGGTATCAGAGCCTTGTTCGTGGTAAGGAGCTCAAGAAAGCAAGCCAAGCTCGTAGTGTTCTGGTAAGAGGAGCAGTGTTGCTTTCATTTGTTCTGTTTTGGGA
This sequence comes from Lygodium microphyllum, assembly GCF_053477565.2. NCBI lineage: Eukaryota > Viridiplantae > Streptophyta > Polypodiopsida > Schizaeales > Lygodiaceae > Lygodium > Lygodium microphyllum. The sequence continues at coordinate 112,637,953 of NC_141164.1, forward strand.
GCAGATCTCTGCAGGTAGCACAGCTGGAAATTGCAAGAGTGCATTGTCTCAGGTTGAGACGCCCTTTGCGGTGAAGCAAGAGGGCAGTATATGCTGCAGGAGAAGGCCTTTAGCCCTCGGTGACCCTGTTTTTTTAATTTGAGGCCATTTTGGGGCCTGTTTTGGAGGCGGAAGTTTTCTGCACACACTCAGGAAAAGGACCATTTTTATGCTGTGCAACCACTATTCTACAGGTCGGTGAAAAGTTACTGTAGAAATTGCATCGTATGTCTGTGCGCAGAGACATTGGGAGTTACAGAATCATCCTTGGTTCCTATTTATGCAAAATCGTCACTAGGAAGTGACTGTGTGGTCAAATACCACTTTCGCAAGTTTTGCAGATTTGCCCTTGTGAGGGTAAAGTTGTGTTTTTTGCAATGACAGAATTTTTTGCAGTGTTCTATAATGGCGTCTAATTCTCTTTCACAGATTGTCACTGAAAAGCTTGACAAGAACAACTTCCAGGCATGGAAGTTTAGAATGATGAATTTCCTTATGGGAAAATGATATTGAGAATTTGTTGCAGGAAATGAAGAAGAACCAGTTCTTCCTGATGTTCCCAATCAACAGCAAATGCAGGCATTTAAAGCATGGCATGAGAGAGCCATGAAAGTTATGTACTAGCTGTCTATTAGTATTTCAGACTCTATGATTCTGCATATTCAGGATGCAAGTACGCCAAAGGAGGCATGGGATACTTTGTCAAAAATGTATAGCACAAATACGCAAGCCAGGAAAATGCAGCTCAAGCAAGAGTTGCATAATGTGCAAAGAGAAAGTATGAGCATCAATGACTACCACATGAAGGTGAAGAAGATTGCAGATGCACTTGCTTCCATTGGGTCGCCAGTGGAAGATGATGATTTAATTTCTGTGACCTTGAATGGTCTAGGAAAGGATTATGCACAGTTCCGAACATCCATTTCCGTCCGTGAAAGATTTTCTGATTTTGAGGAGTTGATTGCTCTTCTAATTTCTGAGGAGCAGAGAAATGGTGGTGCATCTTCTTTGGGAGGAACTTCAAAAGAAGCTGTCTTCTACTCAAATGCTGGAAGAGGTAGAGGCAGAGGTAGAGGAGGCCGATCTGGAGGCCATGGTAGAAATCAAAATATGCAACAAACTCAAGAAAACCAGTCCTATGGAGGAGGATGTGGTAACTCTAGAGGCAGGGGGAGCCAAAGAGGTCAAAATGCAAACATCAATGTTGAATGCTACTACTGTGGTAAAATGGGTCATATGGCTCAAGACTGCTATAAAAAGCAGAATGACATCATGAATGGAAAATTGCAACAAGGGAATTATGCATCTTCTAATAGATAGGGTGATGACAGAAATGAGCATTTGTTTATGGTGCAGCACATGAACAATTCTGTGACAAGTGCAGAAGAAAGCAACGATGTGTGGTATGTTGACTCAGGTGCATCAAACCACATGACAGGTCATGCAGAATGGATGGAGGATGCAAGGAAAATGGAAAAACTAGGATTTGTGGAGATTGGTGATGATACTGCACATCCTATTGTGCAGATTGGAAAAATTCATTTGTCTATGTAGGATGGGAAAAAGAAATACCTGTCGGATGTATTTCATGTCCCGAATATCACCAAGAATCTGGTTTCTGTTGGTCAAATGGTTGAGCAAGGCTTGCAGGTCAGATTTAATCCTCATGGATGCTTTGTTGAGGATATGAAAAATAAAGGTCGCTTGATAGCAGAAGGAAAGAAGAAGGGCAGAATGTTTACGTTGGATGCAGACATGTCTGAATTGAGTGCAGCAATGTTTGCACATGGGACCGGTGTAGTTGCAGATATTGATATCTGGCATAAACGCATTGGTCATGTTAATGTACAGCGACTTAAATCAATGCAGGCCCAAAATATTGTTGCAGGATTGCCTAAATTCAAGGTTGTAGAAATGCATAAGGTATGTGAACCCTGTCAGTTTGGAAAACAGGCAAGGAAACCATTTCCTAGACATGTTCAAGAGAGTAAGAAGCCATTGGAATTAATCCACTCTGATGTGTGGACTACTAAAGCTGCATCTCTTGGAGGTTGTCATTATTTTGTCACTTTTATTGATGACTATAGCAGAAAAGTTTGGGTGTATTTTATGAAAAAGAAAAGTGAAGTGTTCGGGCATTTCAAAACTCTTAAAGCTATGGTTGAAAAAGAAACAGGCCTGCAAATAAAATGCCTAAGGTCAGATGGAGGGGGAGAGTACCTCTCAAATGAGTTTGCAAGGTTCCTGCAGGAGCATGGCATAAAGCAGCAATATTCATGCTGTCATACCCCACAACAAAATGGAATTGCAGAAATGAAAAATAAGCATATTGGAGAGGTATGTCGTGCCATGCTCAACGAAAAAGACTTGCCAGATATTTACTGGGCTGAAGCAGTTGCTATAGCAGTCTACATAATGAACAGGACTCCCACTGCAGCAATACATGGGATGACTCCAGAGGAGAGGTATACTGGTAGGAAACCAGATATTTCTCATTTGAAAATTTTTGGTTGCATCGCCTATGTACATGTGCCAGATGAGTTGAGATCCAAGTTGCATCCAAAAACTAAGAAGTGCATCTTTATTGGTTATTCTCTGCAGCAAAAAGGGTATAGATGCTATATCCCTTCTACTCATAAGTTTACAGTGAGGAGAGATGTTGTTTTTGATGAGATGAGCAACTGGTATAAACCAGTAAATGTGATTGATAATGTAGATGCACAAAATGGTAATGCTGCACAGAACTCAAAGCAGCAGTCACAAGATATTAGTGGACCTGGAGCGTCCTCTAGCAGTGGTTCACATTCTTTGCCATGGACAGGCAGATTGAGATCATGAGAATCTTCTCAAAGCAATGCAGATAGTGGTATGCAGGTATCACAAAAAGAAAAAGAGAAGGTAGATCAGCCCATGTTTGATGTGAATGCAGGTCACTCTTATGTGGATGGTGAATCCAGTGGCTTAGAACAGAGCATTGATGATGAGTTGGGTATTCCTTCTATTGTTACACATGGAGTAAGGAAGACCAGGGATGTTTTGAGAGCACCTGGGAGTGAACCTACTTTGCGCAGGTCTACCAAAGCTAGGTATCCTGTGGATAGGCTGAAATATGATGCATTTACAGCCATTCACTATGCCTATATGGTCAAAGTGATACAGGAACCAGAACCCACTTCTTTTGAGCAAGCCATGGGAAAAGAAAAATGGGAAAAATCCATGGATGCCTTGGAAGAAAATGCTACATGGGAATTGGTACCTTTGCCTAAAGGTAAGAATGCAATTGGCTGTAAGTGGGTTTATAAGGTGAAGCACAATGTAGATGCTTCTGTGAACAGATACAAGGAAAGATTAGTAGTCAAGGGGTATGCACAAACATATGGCATTGACTATGAAGAAACATTCAGTCTGGTTGCAAGGATGGAAACCGTAAGAGCAGTCATTGCTATGGTTGCATCAAAGGGATGTTCTCTACATCAGATGGATGTAAAGAATGCCTTCTTGCATGGTGATTTACAAGAAGAGGTCTATATGGAGCAGCTACCAGGTTATGTGCATGCTGTTCATCGTGAGTTTGTTTACAGGTTGAAGAAAGCCTTGTATGGCTTGAAGCAAGCATCTAGAGCATGGTCTGACAAGATAGGATAGTCTCTTGTCACTATTGGCTTTCAGATTTCCAAGGTAGATTTCTCACTTTATGTGAGAAAAACAGAGAAATGTATTATGCTACTTGTCATTTATGTTGATGATTTGATGATGACAGGTGACAGTGATGAAGATATCCTTCATGTAAAAATGCTATTGAAGTAGAAGTTTGAGATGAAGGATTTGGGAGAGCTGTGTTATTTCTTGGGCATTGAGGTAATTAGATCACCAAGTGGGATACAGCTCTTGCAAAGGAAGTATGGATTGGACATGCTGTCCAAATATGGAATGACAGGCTGTAAGCCTATTTCAGTTTCTATGGAGCAGAATGTGAAGCTGAGCACAGACGCAGGTGAGCTTCTAGAAGACCCTACTATGTACAGACGCATAGTAGGAAGCTTGATTTATATGACTATTACCAGGCTAGATTTGAGCTATGCTGTTGGACTGGTAAGTCAGTTTTTGCAGACTCCAAAGAAACCGCATTTGGATGCGGCTAGATACATACTCAGGTATGTGAAGTCCACATTGCAGTATGGACTACTTTATGAGACTGGGGTTCAGATATAGTTACATGGATACACTGATGCTGATTGGGCTGGTAGTATTTTTGATAGACGATCTACCAGTGGATATGTGTTCTCTTTTGGGAGTGCTGCAGTCACTTGGAGCAGCAAGAAACAGCCTATAGTTGCCTTGTCGAGCACAGAGGCTGAGTACAGGGGCGCATCAATGGCTGCATGTGAGGTAGCTTGGTTGCATAAGCTACTTTATGATATGCATCATCCTACAGATGGGCCAGTTGTCATTTATTGTGACAACATGAGTAGTATACACTCGGCAAATAACCCAGTCTATCATGCTAGAACAAAGCACATTGAGGTGCATTATCACTATGTGCGGGAGAGGGTTTTACTAGGTCTTATTGATCTAGTTTATGTCAGCACAGAGGATCAGGTAGTTGACATATTCACGAAGGCATTGGGCGCAGAGAAGCTGCGCAAGTTCAGAGACCTGCTTGGTGTGCAGGAATTGGGATTGAGCTCGAGGGGGAGTGTTGAGATATCGAGCTCCACTCGTGATATGCCAGGGTGACCATTGTGCATTTATGTCACCGACGTGTTGCAGATGCAGTTGGTACATCGCCCATGAATAATAGCTAGATGACAGCTATCCTTATCTACTCTAGTTCGTCGCTCAGTTACTATGCCTCCTTAGTTAGTTGAGTTTGGTTTGAGAGCCATATATAGGGTTCTTCTATTTCTTTGTATGAGAGTTCTTTTGGCTTACACAACTAAGAAGAGGAAAACTGTTTTCAGCCTCCACCCTTGTGTATATTCCCCCATTGTGCAAGCAAGAAAGCTACAAGTGAGACTCCTTCCTTCTCTCCCACAATCTTGACAGTAGAGAGCAAAGTTGTAGCTATAGAGATGAGGATGTTAGAGCAACAAAGAGCCTTTCTAAATATAGTGCTAAATGTAACATAGACAAGAGAACAAGAGGCTCTTGAGGAAGTCAAAAGAAAGAGTTGGCAAGGAGAGCACTTCAACATGGCCTCCATGCTAAGGCACCTAGACCTAGCACGGGTTTAGGAATGGATAAGCAAAGAATCCATTTGATCTCAGTCGGCTTAACCATAGAAGAACGTGAATTGCTAGGGTTTGGGGAGTTGGAGCAATAAGCACGGTATTTTCCACAAGAGCCAAGATAGCCAAACCATGAAGAAGAGCCTGATTTTGAGCAAGACCAGGTGGATGAAGAAGAATTGCATGAACCGAACCCCCCTTTGCAGCCACAAGCACAACTAGAAGAGTAAGGTAAGGAAGCCATACCCCCCGAAAGAATAATGGAGATGAGATACAAGCAGAGAGAGCATATACGAATAGCATGCAAAAAATTATAAGCCAAGTTGCTACTATAAGTTCCACATGCCCCAATGTCAAGACCTAAAACGGCCTAACACTGGCTCTAAGGCTCTAGCCACGGGCCTTTATGCTCAACCAAATCACCCCACCGCCTCTCGGCCAGGAGCATCTGGAGGCTGCATAGTGATCTAACCAAATAAGCATTTGTATGGCTTGTAGCCTAATTGATAACCCTTCCCAAACTCCTCACATGGAGTCCCTACACATACTAGTGTTATATAGCATGTAAAACAAATATAGGGAGAAACCCTTGGCTAACTACCCCCACGACCCCTCTATGGCTCTCCCCTATACCTTGAGGATTAGCCGTGAGATGGCCGTGATCACATAAAGCATGTCTAATACACAGTTCTCTCTTTTAATCAATCGTTCTAGGAGATAGAATATGGTCCTCACTGCACACTCCCTAAAGAAACCGATCACTAGCCCTACAGCTTGGGATACCTCACCCTCAATGTGGATTAATGTTTATGAAAACAATTGCCATGCATCCAAGATGATACCATGCATTGAATACAATGCATTTGTGAATGATTCACAGTGATCTAGCATTTTAATTAATTTAGAATAACATTGTGACAATGCAAAACCATTTCTTTTCATGCGTTCATTCCAAACGTAATTGCTGCATTGCATAGGGTCAGCACCACCAAGCATGCTCGTACTATTGAATCCTTCAATTCTCAAAGCACATGTATTCTATATACAAAGTGCACAAAAAAAAATCACAGTCAACGTGTAATTAGCACTTATTATCCCCTCCTCTCCCTACCATTTAGAGTTGTGCATTTGGTGGTAGATTTAGAGAGCATTTTGATGTATTTCTTCTTCATACAAAGTGATAAATACTCACTTTAACATAAAAATAGGGCTAAACTAAGGATAAACATTATGCTTCAGCCCTACCATACATCTCGAATACATATATTATTTTTTTATATTTTTAAGCATAAAAAAACCTATTTGTTTTCATTTTTTCTATTTATTTATCAATAAATATTGATATTTTCTGATTTTTTAATGTGACTTGATTAAAATTTTGGTAATTATTTTCATCCCATTAGAACATCATTGACACATCAAAATCTCCAAAATCCATGATTTTCCCTAAAACTGTAATTTTATGGATTTTGCGTGTTTATGGAAAAATCAATAGATAACTGATCCTTGCTAATTTTCTTAAATTTTCTCATTAACAGATCATTGACAATCAAGAGCAATCATTTTCAACGATTTGCAAATAAAGATCTATCATAAAGTGATAAAATTTAACACGTGCTCATAAAACTGTGGTTTATCTCACACGTATCTCGTATTTGGAAGACCACTAATGTTCACTAACAACTATTAATGCTTCTTCAAACATCAATCTATGCTCCATCATGTCTCAATATCATCTTCCAATCAAAATCTCTCAAATCAGCCCACCTCCTTCTCTCATAGATTGAACCATAGAAACATACATAAAGAGAAGAGAGGAGAGAGGAGAGAGAAAGACTCAATTTTGAAGTTTTCATTTATTGCATCATTTCTTGACCAAATTGGGGCATTCTGAAGTGTGGAATAGAGAGATCTCAACCCCCAAGTGTTGCCCTCTGATTTCGTCGGTCATGGCAATCAAATTTTAATGCAAAAATTGCATATGCCAAAAAATTGTGCTCCCCCTCCCAATGTTGTTTCAAATTTGGACTTAAAGCCCTCTCTTAACCAAGCTTTACACATAACTTTCAAAATATCTTGTTCATGGCTAAGTGTTCACACTACTTAATGAGTGGTTTTATCTCCATTGAGGGTGCAAATGGCCTCGAAATTGCAATCTGATTGGATAGCTGGCTTCATAGCATCAAAATCTATCATTCTAGCCTTTGTCATGCTTTTTCTCGTAAAGATTTAATGGGCGATCAAACTGACTTGGATCAACCAATAAAGACTTATGTTGGGTTCCTACCGTTAAAATCTATCTAGGAAAACTCCAACTCATCGATCCATAATGGTTTCATTTTCCACGAAAAATTGCTCTTTTATGCCTCCTAGGGTCTTTTTGCTCATTTGATCAGGCTCCAAGAATTTGCTCTCATTGGAGATCACAGGATAGGGCGACTCAGTCTGTCAAATCCATGAATTGATTTGCACAAAACAACAACCATAAAATGCATCAAGATGTCATAAAATTGTTGAGATATCGAGCTCCACTTGTGATATGCCAGGGTGACCGTTGTGCATTTATGTCATCGACTTGTTAGCTGCAGATGCGGTTGGTACACCGCCCATGAATAATAGCTAGATGACATCTATCCTTATCTACTCTAGTTCGTGGCTCAGTTAGTATGCCACCTTAGTTAGTTGAGTTTGGTTTGAGACCCATATATAGGGTTCTTCTATTTCCTTGTACTAGAGTTCTTTTGGCTTACACAACTAAGAAGAGGAAAACTGTTTTCAGCCTCCACCTTTGTGTTTATTCCCCCATTGTGTAAGTGAGAAAGCTACAAGTGAGATTCCTTCCTTCTCTCCCACAATCTTGACATGGTATCAGAGCGTGGTTCGTGGTAGGGAGCTCAAGAAAGCAAACCAAGTTCGTGGCGTTTTGGTAAGAGGACCAGTGTTGCTTTCATTTTTCGAGTTTGGAAGCAAGTCTCTGCAGCAGGTAGCACAGCCGGAAAGTGCAAGAGTGCATTGTCTCAAATTGAGATGCCCTTCGCGGTGTAGCAAGAGGGCAGTATATGCTATGGGCAAGGGCTTTAGCCCTTGGTTGCCGTGTTTTTTTGATTCGAGGCCATTTCGGGGCCTGTTTTGGAGGTGGAAGTTTTCCGCATGCACTCAGGAAAAGGCCCTGTTTTTTGCTGTGCGACCACTATTCTACAGGTCAGTGAAAAGTTACCATAGAAATTGCATCGTATGCTAGTGCATAGAGACATTGGGAGTTACAGAATCATCCTTGTTGCTTGTTGATGCAAAATCATCACTAGCAAGTGACTGTGTGGTCAAATACCACTTTTGTCAATTTTGCAGATTTGCCCTTGTGAGGCTGAAGCTGTGATTTTTGCAGTGACAGAAATTTTTGCAGTGTTCTATAATAGCGTCTGATTCTCTTTCACAGATTGTCACTGAAAAGCTTGACAAGAACAACTTTCAAGCATGGAAGTTTAGAATGACGAATTTCCTTATGGGAAAAGGATATTGGGAATTTGTTGCACGAAACGAAGAAGAACTAGTTCTTCCTAATGTTCCCAATCAACAACAAATGCATGCATTTAAAGGATGGCATGAGAGAGCCAGAAAAGTTATGTACTGGTTGTCTATCCGTATTTCAGACTCTATGATTGTGGATATTCAGGATGCAAGTATGCCAAAGGAGGTATGGGATACTTTGTCAAAAATGTATAGCACAAATACGCAAGCCAGGAAAATGCAGCTCAAGCAAGAGTTGCACAATGTGCAAAGAGAAAGTATGAGCATCAATGACTACCACATGAAGGTGAAGAAGATTGCAGATGCACTTGCTTCCATTAGGTTGCCAGTGGAAGATGATGATTTAGTTTCTGTGACCTTGAATGGTCTAGGAAAGGATTATGCACAGTTCCGAACATCGATTTCCGTCCGTAAAAGATTTCCTGATTTTGAGGAGTTGATTACTCTTCTAATTTCTAAGGAGCAGAGAAATGGTGGTGCATCTTCTTTAGGAGGAACTTCAAAAGAAGCTATCTTCTACTCAAATGCTGAAAGAGGTAAAGGCAAAGGTAGAGGAGGCCGATCTGGAGGCCGTGGTAGAAATCAGAATATGCATCAAACTCAAGAAAACCAGTCCTATGGAGGAGGATGTGGTAACTCTAGAGGCAGGGGGAGCCAAAGAGGTCGTGGTGGATGGCAAAGAGGCCAAAATGCAAACATCAATGTTGAATGCTACTACTATGGTAAAATGGGTCATATGGCTAAAGAATGCTATAAAAAGCAGAATGACATCATGAATGGAAAATTGCAACAAGGGAATTATGCATCTTCTAGTAGACAGGGTGATGACAGAAATGAGCATTTGTTTATGGTGCAGCACATGACCAATTCTGTGACAAGTGCATAAGAGAGCAACGATGTGTGGTATGTTGACTCAGGTGTATCAAACCACATGACAGGCAATGCAGAATGGATGGAGGATGCAAGGAAAATGGAAAAACCAGGATTTGTGGAGACTGGTGATGATACTGCTCATCCTATTGTGCAGATTGGAAAAATTCCTTTGTCTATGTAGGATGGGAAAAAGAAATACCTGTTGGATGTATTTCATGTCCCGAATATCACCAAGAACCTGGTTTTTGTTGGTCAAATGGTTGAGCAGGGCTTGCAGGTCAGATTTAATTCTCATGGATGCTTTGTTGAGGATATGAAAAATAAAGGTCGCTTGATAGCAAAAGGAAAGAAGAAGGACAAAATGTTTACGTTGGATGCAGACATGCCTGAATTGAGTGCAGCAATGTTTGCACATGGGACCGGTGTAGTTGTAGATATTGATATTTGGCATATACTCATTGGTCACGTTAATGCACAATGACTTAAATTAATGCAAGCCCGAAATATTGTTGCAGGATTGCCTAAATTCAAGGTTGCAGAAATGCATAAGGTATGTGAAGCCTGTCAATTTGGAAAACAGGCAAGGAGACCATTTCCTAGACATAATCAAGAGAGTAAGAAGCCATTGGAATTAATCCACTCTGATGTGTGGACTACTAAAGCTGCATCTATTGGAGGCTGTCATTATTTTGTCACTTTTATTGATGACTATAGCAGAAAAGTTTGGGTGTATTTTATGAAAAAGAAAAGTGAAGTGTTTGGTCATTTCAAAACTCTTAAAGCTATGGTTGAAAAAGAAACAGGCCTGCAAATAAAATGCCTAAGGTCAGATGGAGGGGGAGAGTACCTTTCAAATGAGTTTGCAAGGTTCCTGCAGGAGCATGGCATAAAGCAGCAATATTCATGCTGTCATACCCCACAACAAAATGGAATTGCAGAAAGGATTATACCAGTTACTCTTTGCATAACAGAAAGGGTATAGATGCTATAACCCTTCTACTCGTAAGTTTATAGTGAGCAGAGATGTTGTTTTTGATGAGATGAGTAGCTGGTATAAACCAGTAAATGTGATTGATGATGTAGATTCACAAAATGGTAATGCTGCACAGAATTCACAGCAGCAGTCACAAAATATTAGTGGACCTAGAGTGTCCTCTAGAGTGGTTCACATTCTTCAATATGGACAGACAGATTGAGATAATGAGAATCTCCTCAAAAAAATGCAGATAGTGGTATGCAGGTTTCATGAAAAGGAAAAGAGAAGGTAGATCAGCCCATGTTTGATGTGAATGCAGGTCACTCTTATGTGGATGGTGAATCCAGTGGCTCAGAACAGAGCATTGATGATGAGTTGGGTATTCCTTCTATTGTTACACCTGGAGTAAGGAAGATCAGGGATGTTTTGAGAGCACCTGGGAGTGAACTACTTTGCACAGGTCTACCAGAGCTAGGTATCCTGTGGATAGGCTAAAATATGATGGATTTACAACCATTCACTATGCCTATATAGTCAAAGTTATAGAGGAACCAGAACCCACTACTTTTGAGCAAGCCATGGGAAAGGAAAAATGGGAGAAAGCATTGATAATGAAGAAAACATTCAGTCTTGTTGCAAGGATGGCAACCGTAAGAGCAGTCATTGCTATGGCTGCATCAAAGGGATGGTCTTTACATCAGATGGATGTAAAGAATGCCTTCTTGCATGGTGATTTGCAAGAAGAGGTCTATATGGAGCAGCCACCACGTTATGTGCATGTTGTTCATCCTGATTTTGTTTACAAGTTGAAGAAAGCCTTGTATGGCTTGAAGCAAGCACCTAGAGCATGGTCTGACAAGATAGGACAGTATCTTGTCACTATTGGCTTTCAGATTTCCAAGGTAGATTTCTCACTTTATGTGAGAAAAATAGAGAAAGGTATTATGCTACTTGTCATTTATGTTGATGATTTGATGATGACATGTGATAGTGATGAAGATATCCTTCATGTGAAAATGCTATTGAAGCAGAAGCTTGAGTTGAAGGATTTGGGAGACCTGCGTTATTTCTTGGGCATTGAGGTGATTAGATCACCAAGTGGGATACATCTCTTGCAGAGGAAGTATGGATTGGACATGTTGTCCAAATATGGGATGACAGGCTGTAAGCCTATTTCAGTTCCTTTGGAGTAGAATGTGAAGCTGAGGCGCAGATGTAGGTGAGCTTCTGGATGACCCTACTATGTATAGACGCACAGTAGGAAGTTTGATTTATATGACTATTACCAAGCCAGATTTGAGCTATGCTGTTGAATTGATAAGTTAGTTTATGCAGGCTCCAAGGAAACCGCATTTGGATGTGGCTAGACGCATACTTAGGTATGTGAAGTCCACATTGCAGTATGGACTATTTTATGAGACTGGGGTTCAGATACAGTTGCATGGATACACTGATGTTGATTGGGCTAGTAGTATTTCTGATAAACGATCTACCAGTGGATATGTGTTCTCTTTTGGGAGTGTTGCAGTCACTTGGAGTAGTAAGAAACAGCCTACAGTTGCCTCGTCGAGCACATAGGCTGAGTACAGGGGTGCAACAATGGCTGCATGTGAGGTAGCTTGGTTGTATAAGCTACTTTATGATATACATTAGCCTACAGATGGGCCAGTTGTCATTTATTGCGACAACATGAGTAGTATACACTTGGCAAATAACCCAGTGTATCATGCTAGAACAAAGCACATTGAGGTGCATTATCACTATGTGTGGGAGAGGGTTTTACTAGGTCTTATTGATCTAGTTTATGTCAGCACATAGGATCAGGTAGCTGACATATTCACGAAGGCATTGGGCACAGAGAAGCCACGCAAGTTCAGAGACCTGCTTGGTGTGCAGGAATTGGGATTGAACTCGAGGGGGAGTGTTGAGATATCGAGCTCCACTCGTGATATGCCAGGGTGACCGTTGTGCATTTACGTCACCGACGTGTCAGTTGCAAATGCGGTTGGTACACCGCCCATGAATAATAGCTACATGACAGCTATCCTTATCTACTCTAGTTCGTGGCTCAGTTAGTATGCCACCTTAGTTAGTTGAGTTTGGTTTGAGACCCATATATAGGGTTCTTCTATTTCTTTGTATGTGAGTTTTTTCGGCTTACACAACTAAGAAGAGGAAAACTGTTTTCAGCCTCCACCCTTGTGTGTATTCCCCCATTGTGCAAGCAAGAAAGCTACAAGTGAGACTCCTTCCTTCTCTCCCACAATCTTGACAAAAATAGAATACACAACAAAGCACACAAAATAGTTCTCACCCTACTCTGTGATAAGATCAAGGCATGAAACCCATGACGGAGAGGTCTAGTATAATCTGACAGAAATTGAGAGTGAGTCACTAATCAATTACTCCAACACAAACTGGAAGAAAAGAACCATCACAGAAGTTATCTTAAGTGGTGGCATGAACTACCTACTCGACTTACGACAACTGGACGAGGAACTCCTACTAGGCGAGGACTCCTATAGTCTGGTAGCATATATTTCCATTTTATGATATTTTTCTATCTAGTTTCCATACTCAGACATGTAAAAAGGAGGGAGCTAAGTGTAGTATCCCAAGGAGAATAGGTCATCAATCTCAAGTCTTGACTCAGTACCCAAGAGCCTACCAAGCCCTCGCCAGGCGGCACTTAAATATTTATTGCTCAGTTTTATTTTTATTCCAACCTTCCTTAGTATTTTTTCCAACTAGATGCCATCCCTAGGAAGACAAGGCATCGACCCCATGTCATTTGACTCATCCCCAGGAACCTACTAGGCCCTCGCAAGGCAATGATCAACTGCTCTTAATATTTTTCTTCTTTTCCTTTTCTATTTGAGGGATTAGAACCCCTTTTGACACACCTTTGTATTTTTATATTTCAAGTATATTCAAAATTTTCTATTCTTTTGATTTTGGTAGGCTTCTCTAACTGCCTCACTATTAATAAAAGCTCCTAGAAACAACTCTTTAGTAGGCTAGCAGAATATGCTCACTAAGACTACCTTTGAAAACCATTCTTAGAATGCTTGACAAGTGTAAAGAAGCTAATTCCCACAGGAAACCATTAAACTGAAGATATAAAGAAATAGACTAAAATGCCAAGAAACCATAGCCAAGGTGGCTAGGCATGAGATGATATTACCATTGATGGCTGAGAATCAAATGATGAGAGGTTGCATCATGGTAGCACCCAAACTATGGTGGCCAAAAGTATACACCCTCAAGCATTTAGCTTTAAAATAAATTGTTATTATAGCAAGGTGATTATTGTCTAGTGAATGAACTATCCTCTTGAAGAAGCTATGGAAATTATTCCAAATATGAAGCATGCTGCCAAGAAGATTCTTCCATAGGCAAACCCTTCCACTTTATAAGATACTCCATAAGAACTCGGTTCCTTAGAACTTTCTCCCACTTACCAAAAATCTTTTCAGGTTTATAAATGATCAAACCATCTTCATTAAGGGGAGGAAGTTCTTCAAGAACTTGGATTTTAGAGCCAACATACTTCTTGAGGTGAGATACATGAAAGACATTATGGATGCGTGTAGTTGAAGGCAAATCAAGTTTATAGGCAAGATCCCTAACTTTCTTAATTATTTGGTATGGACCATAATATCTATGAGCAATTTTATTATGTCCTCCTTTAAGAGAAGCATAATGGGATTTTGAAACCTTCAAGAAACCCATTTACCTTTATCAAACTCCACATGTCTTCTTTTCTCATTTGGATAGGCCTTCATTGTCTCTTGAGCTTTTCTAATGTTATCCTTGCATTGCTTCATAAGAGCCTCTATCTTCTCTAACTCTTTATGAGCATTAGGATTCATATAATCATGAAACAATGCGGAAGGAACTTGAACCTTGTAGCCATATAATGCTTCAAAAGGAGACATTCCAATACTCATGTGATGAGTATTATTATAACAAAATTCTGCAAGATGAAGCCAACGGTCCCATGCATTTTGTGTATCATGGAAAAAATGACGCAAATAAACTTCGAGCCATTTGTTGACCCTTTCAGTTTTCTCATCTGTTTGTGGATGATAAGCCATACTAGGAGTCAAAATAGTCCCCATAGAAGAGAACTTAAATCCTCCAAAAGTTGCCCATAAACTTTGTGTCATGATTGACACAATCTTCATTGGCATTCCATGAAGCTTAAAGACACATTCCATAAACTGATCAACCACTTGCTTTGCTATAAATTGAGCCTTTGTTGGAATGAAATGGGATGATTTAGTCAACTCGTCTACCACAACATAAATGCTATTCCACCCATGTTTTATTGTGGGTAATCCCATTACAAAATCCATGCTAATATCAGGCCACTTCCCATGAGGAATAGGTAGTGATTGAAGCAAACCACCGACAAATAGAAGTGTGGAATCCTTATTTTGTTGACACGGAAGACAACTCATGACATAGTCTTTAACATATCTCCAAATCCCTTTCTAATAAAATCTCTTATGGATATTATCAAATGTTTTGAACAAACCACGATGTCCTGCTAAAGGTGAAGAGTGCATTTCTTGCAAAATGCAAGATGATTGAGGAGCCAAGAAAACATGTCCTTGATGCCATAAGGGACCATGATTCCATTTATAATTTGGATACTCTTCTCCTTTGCCTTGCTGAAATTCCTTCATCATTTTGGATGCTTTCTTATCAATCAAATTGAATGTCATGGATCCAATCCTTATGCACGGTTGAAATGGTAAAGATAGAACATGCCCACATTCTTGATAAGGCATCCACCACCACATTAAGATCCGCAAAATAGATCTTGGCTTCTTCACTTCTAGGATAAAGGGTGAAGTATAATTCAAGCTTATTAATCTATTCCTCCCACTCCAAAGGTGAAGCATTATCCCTTTTGAAACGAGTGATATTGATCTTTTCCTTATACTCATTTTATTGTAAGATGGCTGCCTATAAGAATGTTGCTTCCATAAATCTTTGTTCCATGAGTTTTTCCTAAAAGTAGGTGGCCCAAAACCATGAGATGAGGGTTGACCATTTGAAATATGGTCTTTGTTTGGGATATCATGGGCTGATCTTCTCTCATCATACCTTCCACCTTCATGAACTTGATGGTTGATTGCATTTCCTTTTTGTACATTTGAGGGCTGATGGTAAAAAGACTTGTAGAAGGGGTTGCATCCATGATAGTCATCGTCCCATTGATTGTAATCTTGTCCCCCTTCATGTCCATGACTATCTTTTGGGCTACTAAATTGAGGCCTTGTGGTATGAATGCCATGGGTTTGTGAAGGGTGATGGTTACCCCTCACTCTAGATGGTTCTCCCCTTTCAAAAGCATGCATAACTGGTTGAGAACTTTCTTTGTTTGGATGGGAAGGATTACCTCAAAAGGGGTTGCATGTGGATCGTTAATAGTTTGAGATTCCTGTTGAGATATCGAGCTCCACTCATGATACGCCAGGGTGACCGTTGTGTATTTATGTCACCGACTTGTCAGTTGCAGACGCGGTTGGTACACCGCCTATGAATAATAGCTACATGATAGCTATCCTTATCTATTCTAGTTCGTTGCTCAGTTAGTATGCCACCTTAGTTAGTTGAGTTTGGTTTGAGACCCACATATAGGGTTCTTCTATTTCTTTGTACTAGAGTTCTTTTGGCTTACGCAACTAAGAAGAGGAAAACTGTTTTCAGCCTCCACCCTTGTGTGTCTTCCCCCATTGTGCAAGCAAGAAAGCTTCAAGCGAGACTCCTTCCTTCTCTCCCACAATCTTGACATGGTATCAAAGCCTTGTTCGTGGTAAGGAGCTCAAGAAAGCAAGCCAAGCTCGCGGTGTTCTGGTAAGAGGAGCAGTGTTGCTTTCATTTCTGTTTTGGGAGCAGATCTCTGCAGGTAGCACAGTCGGAAAGTGCAGGAGTGCATTGTCTCAGGTTGAGACGCCCTTCGCGGTAAAGCAAGAGGGCAGTATATGCTGCGGGTGAGGGATTTAGCCCTCGGCGACCTTGTTTTTTTTGATTTGAGGCCATTTCGGGGCCTGTTTTGGAGGAGGAAGTTTTCTGCACGCACTCAGAAAAAGGCCCAGTTTTATGCTGTGCAGCCACTGTTCTACAGGTCGGTGAAAAGTTAATGTAGAAATTGCATCATATGCTTGTGCACAGAGACATTGGGAGTTACAGAATCATCCCTGTTACCTGTTGATGCAAAATCGTCACTAGGAAGTGACTGTGTGGTCAAATACCACTTTCGCCAGTTTTGCAGATTAGCCCTTGTGAGGCTGAAGCTGTGTTCTTTGAAGTGACAGAATTTTTTGCAGTATTCTGTAATGGCGTCTGATTCTCTTTCACAGATTGTAACTGAAAAGCTTGACAAGAACAACTTCCAAGCATGGAAGTTTAGAATGACGAATTTCCTTATGGGAAAAGGATATTTGAAATTTGTTGCAGGAAATGAAGAAGAACCACTTCTTCCTGATGTTCCCAATCAACAACAAATGCAGGCATTCAAAACATGGCATGAGAGAGCCAGGAAAGTTATGTACTGGCTGTCTATCACCATTTCAGACTCTATGATTGTGCATATTCAGGAAAAAGAAATACCTGTCCGATGTATTGCATGGGAAAAAGAAATACCTGTCCGATGTATTTCATGTCCCAAATATCACCAAGAATCTGGTTTCTATTGGTCAAATGGTTGAGCAGGGCTTGCAGGTCAAATTTAATCCTCATGGATGCTTTGTTGAGGATATGAAAAATAAAGGTCGCCTGATAGCAAAAGGAAAGAAGAAGGACAGAATGTTTACGTTGGATGCAGACATGTCTGAATTGAGTGCAGCAATGTTTGCACATGGGACCGGTGTAGTTGCAGATATTGATATCTGGCATAAACACATTGGTCATGTTAATGTACAATGACTTAAATCAATGCAGGCCCAAAATATTGTTGCAGGATTGCCAAAATTCAAGGTTGCAGAAATGCATAAGGTATGTGAAGCCTGTCAGTTTGGAAAACAGGCAAGGAAACCATTTCCTAGACATGTTCAAGAGAGTGAGAAGCCATTGGAATTAATCCACTCTGATGTGTGGACTACTAAAGCTGCATCTCTTGGAGGCTGTCATTATTTTGTCACTTTTATTGATGACTATAGCAGAAAAGTTTGGGTGTATTTTATGAAAAAGAAAAGTGAAGTTTTTGGGCATTTCAAAACCCTTAAAGCTATGGCTGAAAAAGAAACAGGTCTGCAAATAAAATGCCTAAGGTCAGATGGAGGGGGAGAGTACCTCTCAAATGAGTTTGCAAAGTTCTTGCAGGAGCATGGCATAAAGCAGCAATATTCATGCAGTTATACCCCACAACAAAATGGAATTGCAGAAAGGAAAAACAGGCATATTGGAGAGGTATCTCGTGCCATGCTCAATGAAAAAGACTTGCCAGATTTTTATTGGGCTGAAGCAGTTGCTACAACAGTCTATATAATGAACAGGACTCCCACTGCAGCAATACATGGGATGACTCCAGAGGAGAGGTATACTGGTAGGAAACCAGATATTTCTCATTTGAAAATTTTTGGTTGCATTGCCTATGTACATGTGCCAGATGAGTTGAGATCCAAGTTGGATCCAAAAGCTGAGAAGTGCATCTTTATTGGTTACTCTCTGCACCAAAAAGGGTATAGATGCTATAACCCTTCTACTCGTAAGTTTACAGTGAGCAGAGATGTTGTTTTTGATGAGATGAGTAGCTGGTATAAATCAGTAAATGTGATTGATGATGTAGATGCACAAAATGGTAATGCTGCACAGAATTCACAGCAGCAGTCACAAAATATTAGTGGACCTGGAGCGTCCTCTAGCAGTGGTTCACATTCTTCGCCGTGGACAGGCAGATTGAGATCAGGAGAATCTTCTCAAAGTAATGCAGATAGTGGTATGCAGGTATCACGAAAAGGAAAAGAGAAGGTTGATCAGCCCATGTTTGATGTGAATGCAGGTCACTTATATGTGGATGGTGAATCCAGTGGCTCAGAACAGAGCATTGATGATGAGTTGGGTATTCCTTCTATTGTTACACCTGGAGTAAGGAAGACCAGGGATGTTTTGAGAGCACCTGGGAGTGAACCTACTTTGCGCAGGTCTACGAGAGCTAGGTATCCTGTGGATAGGCTGAAATATGATGGATTTACAGCCATTCACTATGCATATATGGTTAAAATGATACAGGAACCAGAACCCACTTCTTTTGAGGAAGCCATGGGAAAAGAAAAATGGGAGAAAGCCATGGATGAAGAAATGGATGCCTTGGAAGCAAATGCTACATGGGAATTGGTACCTTTGCCTAAAGGTAAAAATGCAATTGGCTGTAAGTGGGTTTATAAGGTGAAGCACAATGCAGATGGTTCTGTGAATAGATACAAGGCAAGATTAGTAGTCAAGGGGTACGCACAAACATATGGCATTGACTATGAAGAAACATTGAGTCCGGTTGCAAGGATGGCAACCGTAAGAGCAGTCATTGCTATGGCTGCATCAAAGGGATAGTCTTTACATCAAATGGATGTATAGAATGCCTTCTTGCATGGTGATTTGCAAGAAGAGGTCTATATGGAGCAGCCACCAGGTTATGTGCATGCTGTTCATCCTGAGTTTGTTTGCAGGTTGAAGAAAGCCTTGTATGGCTTGAAGCAAGCACCTAGAGCATGGTCTGACAAGATAGGACAGTATCTTGTCACTATTGGCCTTTAGATTTCCAAGGCAGATTTCTCACTTTATGTGAGAAAAACAGAGAAAGGTATTATGTTACTTGTCATTTATGTTGATGATTTGATTATGACAGGTGACAGTGATGAAGATATCCTTCATGTGAAAATGCTATTGAAGCAGAAGTTTGAGATGAAGGATTTGGGAGAGCTGCGTTATTTCTTGGGCATTGAGGTGATTAGATCACCAAGTGGGATACAGCTCTTGCAGAGGCAGTATGGATTGGACATGCTGTCCAAATATGGGATGACAGGCTGTAAGCCTATTTCAGTTCCTTTGGAGCAAAATGTGAAGCTGAGCACAGATGCAGGTGAGCTTCTAGAAGACCCTACTATGTACAGACGCATAGTAGGAAGTTTGATTTATATGACTATTACCAGGCCAGATTTGAGCTATGCTGTTGGATTGGTAAGTTAGTTTATGCAGGCTCCAAGGAAACCACATTTGGATGTGGCTAGACGCATACTCAGGTATGTGAAGTCCACATTGCAGTATGGACTATTTTATGAGACTGGGGTTTAGATACAGTTGCATGGATACACTGATGCTGATTGGGCTGGTAGTATTTCTGATAGACGATCTACCAGTGGATATGTGTTCTCTTTTGGGAGTGCTGCAGTCACTTGGAGCAGCAAGAAACAGCCTACAGTTGCCTTGTCAAGCACAGAGGCTGAGTGCAGGGGTGCAGCAATGGCTGCATGTGAGGTAGCTTGGTTGCATAAGCTACTTTATGATATGCATCAGTCTACAGATAGACCAGTTGTCATTTATTGTGACAACATGAGTAGTATACACTTGGCAAATAACCCAGTCTATCATGCTAGAACAAAGCACATTGAGGTGCATTATCACTATGTGCGAGAGAGGGTTTTATTAGGTCTTATTGATCTAGTTTATGTCAGCACAGAGGATCAGGTAGCTGACATATTCACGAAGGCATTGGGCGCAGAGAAGCTGCGCAAGTTCAGAGACCTGCTTGGTGTGTAGGAATTGGGATTGAGCTCGAGGGGGAGTGTTGAGATATCGAGCTCCACTCGTGATACGCCAGGGTGACCGTTGTGTATTTATGTCACCGACTTGTCAGTTGCAGACGCGGTTGGTACACCGCCTATGAATAATAGCTACATGATAGCTATCCTTATCTATTCTAGTTCGTGGCTCAGTTAGTATGCCACCTTAGTTAGTTGAGTTTGGTTTGAGATCCACATATAGGGTTCTTCTATTTCTTTGTACTAGAGTTCTTTTGGCTTACACAACTAAGAAGAGGAAAACTGTTTTCAGCCTCCACCCTTGTGTGTCTTCCCCCATTGTGCAAGCAAGAAAGCTTCAAGCGAGACTCCTTCCTTCTCTCCCATAATCTTGACAATTCCCCGTATGGCTTGCTCCCAATTTCCTTTATGGCTTAGATGAGTTCTTGGAATCAAGATTTGTTGCTTTGCTGCAGTTCAGAGATACCCTTGTTTGCTTATGCCATCCCTTGCGACAAACCTTGATTCATATTATTAAGCCTTCATTCAAAGTCTTCAAATCCTTAAAAAGGCCTTCATTCACATGTCCCAACTCTTTTGATATTAATAGGCAATCATTCACTGCATGCATTTCATGTGTGTCATCCCTTTTTTGGTGTGTGCTGTAAGCAATCCCAATGCTTGAATATTCATCTATTTGTTCAACATTATGGGCTTCATTTGTGTAATTTTGATCCTCTTGAAAGTTCCTCACACCATCATTGTCAAGAATTGCGTGATGGGGGAATGTGCTTGAGCTGATGTGCCAAACATACACTGTATACACAAGAGGAAGCTCACTTAGGAACACAAGAAGAGAGATGGAGGCCAAAACGTCTTCTTGCTTATTTCTTCTTCTTCTCTCACACACTATACAATGTACACAAAGTATAGATAAGATACAACATACAGGAAAGTGGCCTTCTAAGTCAAACAGTGCATAATCGACTACACTAATCAATTGGCGCTATGTCTTTGCCAGCTGTAGGTAGGTGTAACAAACTAAATATAATAAGTGATAAGTCAGTGGCCATGTGAGTATCATAATGACCACCAACTTTCTAAGTGTAGATGTGCAAACTCATCTGGCCATGCAGTCCATCATCAATGTCTGCACGTGTTGAGCTTGCCATCTCAACAATCATTTAATGCTTCAATAATGGGATCTTTCTTCTCATTCCTAGCCATTAGGAGATAGTGCTGTAATAATAGACAGTTTGTCAATAAATCCCCTATTTCTCTTGAAATATAGCACCAATTCTAATTCTTAATAGCTCTATATGAATCTTATTATATGGGGATATACTAGATTTCAAAAGATATGAACTTGGGTTAGACATTTTAGGTGGAACAATGACAAATAGTGTTCCCCTATATGTTGTATGGGTGATGTCTCACTTTACCTACTATTAGTAAATCAACAATAACTTGAGCTCCCAATATTGGATCAATAAAGTTTTTGTTTCAAATATTATATTAGGATCCCCTCTTTGAATGGAGCTATCAAGTTCTTAATTTGGATAGGGACAGAATTTTATGGAATTGAATCTTTAGTTCTAAATAGAAGTTTTATGTACCCTATCCACCACCTATAAGTATCCTATTTGACTCTGCGGGAGTATCTTGGGAGGAAGAAACCCTGGAAAACCTTTGTAGTAACCTAAAGAGGGTTATGGGACACTTGTAGGGCTCAAGGATAACCTGTAGATTGGTAGGTATCTACTATATGTAAAACTGTGACCACCACCTATAGGTATCCTGAAAATAGGACATGCCCTACACTTCTTTCAATCTTATTCCAATGGAACCTTCAACCACCTATGGTACCCTAAATAGAAATTATAATTGCTATAATACTGCCAAAATCTAACAATGGAAAATGTATCTACATCAAAATTTGAAAATTGCATGGGCTCTGAGATTTGAGGGGTGTGCAAAGTTCCTCTTCAAGCTGGGTTGTGCACCCCTTCAGGGTCATAATAAGGAAGGGAGGTTCACCTCTCTTTTGTCTTCCCAACTTGCATGGCCTCCACTTTTCCTTGCAGGAATCAACATGGAAAGTACATTCTAATGGCTACTCAAATAAGGATGCTATGCATTGATGACTCGAAAAGCCTTTAAATTCTTCAATAAAATTCATTGATGATTGGAAAAGCCTTTAAATTCTTCAATAAAATGCAAGTGGGTATTGGAAAATGATTGAATTGAAAAGGCTATGGATAGGGCATTACCTTTTGTAGTGACCCACTTCTTTTACAATATTCCCACTTACCATTTTTATCATCATTTCAATCCTATAGCATCAATGTTCAATCATCCAACAAAAATCCAAGCTAAGTAGGCATTGAGTAACATTTATGCAATCAATTTAGTATCAACATTTGAATGGACAAGAAAGAAAATTCATAAAGCAATCATAATCATTACTAGGTTGAATTCTACATACCCTTCAATGGGGAATTAAGATGATCTATTACACTCAATCTCTCTTTATCAATAATAGGACCGGTTCAACAATTGGATGAAAAGAGAGATTTAGCGGAAAGAAATAGAATTACCTTTTTAATGTTGATAAAGAGTAGTAGATGAATCCAACCAATCAATATTCAGCATAAACCACCATCCATGGATCAAGATTGAAGATTATAAGGCCAGCTTCAAGAAAGATTTATCCAATGTGATTGCTTCATTGAAATTTTCAGCTCTCCCAATCAATAAGATGGCTCCAATGCATCAAGAGAATCTAATGATTTAACAAAAGTCTAAAATGGTTTGTTGGAGAAGATTATTTGAGCTTTGAAGAGTGTAAATTCTTAATAAAATCAAGGATTCCAAGAATTTTCAGACATCGCCATGTTCAAGAGGCTGAAAATGCCTTCAATCTTAAAGAAATGCTTCAATGTAAGCCTTATCTTGATGAAATGCCTTCAATTAAACCTTCTAGGAGTTGTAGACAACAAAAGCCCCATGATTTGAAGCCTCAAGGAAGAAAAATTTGATGAAGATTGATGGCTACCCTGTTTAGCCCCTATCTGAGATGAGGAAAATGCTTCAATCTTTCCTAGAAGCTCCAATGTTTGCCCAAAGTCGGTTGTAGATACTTGCTTTTCACTTTTTGAAGCTAAAAGGCACCAAGATTGACTCAAAACTTCAAGAAATTGTTGAAATATTCATGTTTTCCATTTTCAGCCATAGCTAGGGTTGTGAAGGAAGCTTCAGGGGGCTTAAGGAGAGTGAAACATCAAGCATTAGAGGGTAAGTACTTCATGGTAGGGCTGTCATTGATCAACCAAGTGAGATAGAAGCTTCAATGGTGGAGAAGATTGCTAACTATTCATTAGGAGGAGATGAGCATGAAAAAAATGATGCAAATTGTCCCAGGCCTCACGTGGTCAATACTTTGGTGATGTTTGAGCAAATAGGTAGTCCATAGGTTGCTTGAGACATCAAGGATCATTCTCTGAAAGTTTTACGAAGAGATATGGCCATGGCAAGGAGATATGAGGAGAGATCTCCATGGAAGTTTTCAACAAGAAGCTTGGAAAGAGGAAAGAGAAGCCTGCTCCAAAAAGTGACCATGGTTTAACCCTTCTAAACCCTGTTTAGGCTTCAACTAAGTCCATGATCCTTCAAAATAGCCCCAAATTGACCACGAACCACCAAAATGATCATGAATTTGCCATTATTTCTTTAGACATTCTTTAAGACCATCAAATTTAATCACAACTTACTGCAAAGATCTTAACTAGTCACAATTTTAACTATGTCAAATCTTATGACTATTTCTTGTCCTCTAGTTACACTATGCCTAATCTTCTAACCGGATTCACAATGAAAACGACCTTTCCATTGGATTAAACATGTGCTCTGATATCAATGTAAAGAAGTTGATTCCTATAGAAAACCATTAAACTAAAAATACAAAGCAATAGACTAAAATGCCAAGAAACCATAGCCAAGGTGGCTAGGCATGAAATGATATTACCATTGATGGCTGAGAATCAAATGATGAGAGGTTGCAACATGGTATGCACCCTAAGCTATGGTGGCCATGAGTATGCACCCTCTTAGATGGTGGGCGGTTGAGACCTCAAGTATAAAATATTGTAAAATAGAAAAAAGGTCCTTGGCTAGTTATAAGATATCCTTTTATATTAACCCTAATAGGCTAAATATTGGCTAATGTATGAAGGCATTTTTACTCTATTACAACACAAGGTGGAAAACTACTCAAACTTCCCTCAAACATGCCTAACCTAACCCTGGGACTTATGACTTGAGTACCAATTACCAACAAAGGAAAAATCCCCCACAATTACATAAATATTGAGATACTAGCAATCACACCTAGCTTAGCCTTTTTGTATGGAGTAGTCTGGGCTCAGGGTTCTCAATCCCATAAGCACAATGGTGCAGAATGCCACCTATGGAGATTCTATAAAGCATTGTACTTGACTATCACTTTCATATGAGTAATGCAATATCATGATGCTTTCCTCTTTTAGTTAGTGTCATTTTCATTGTCAATACATTACACAAGATTGTGCTTATGAGTCCAAGCTTCCATCTTAGAACCTAATTCACTTGTGTAATAGTTGTCTACTCATTGTCTATGTCAACATGAATCTAGCCTTCATCTTCCATCCACCACAACTCCTCCCATGCTCTAGATTTAACATTTTAACATGGTATGAGAGCTCAGTTAAGCATGGCATAACTCCCTTCTCTGCTCTCTCAGTCCCTCAGATCAGCTCAAATCTAGCTCATAACTCCATTGTTAACCTCACCTTCATCTTGAACTTCATGTCTATCATAGCCAAAACAGCACTTACATGACTTTGAGCTTCTAGATCTCTCAAAGTAGAGCATATCTCAACTTGTTTCCTTCTAGGGATTTGTTCCCTGACTCAGGGCGCTACTCTATATCACATAAGAGCTTGACATTGGCCACTCCAAAGCTCAACATTTTCAAAATTCATTGTCGTTGTTCAGAACTGCACCTGTTGCTATTCATACAGCATGCTCTCTCTACATGTAGGACAATACTCGCCATTGTCATCATAGGGCAACTAAGGCTCTACCTCTAAGCTTTCTCCCACTCAAAGGGTTCCCTAAATGATCTCTTGTATGAGCTAAAATTTGAGAAAAAAAAGTTGGGTATAGAAACCCTTACGTGGGCAGCCATAGCCAACTCACTTGAAGCTTCATCTTTTCTTCATTTTCTCTCTCCTGACACTCAAATCAAATCTCTATCGCTCAGATCTAAAGGTCTTAGCATCAAATCAATGGGAAGACTTCAATTTGGAAGAACTTGAAGGATTTTTCATATTTTGAATACTCAAAGAAGAAACATAGTGTCCATATATACTCATCTAGTGCTCTTAGCACTTGTGTCTTTTAACACATCTCAATCGCTGATAACTTTTTAGTTGATTTGTTGTTGTCTCTACCACTCCAACATGGGAAAATGATCTTCAACTATTCAATTCAATGGAATTGGGTTTCACAACTAGAAAACCCACATCAAACTCATCCTGATGAAGAAGGGCCTATGGGCCATTACCAATGGACAAGAAAAGAAGCCCCGGGATGCAACTCTTGCAACTACTTGCCAGAAGAATGATGACAAAGCACTGGCCATAATTAGATTGGATTTGGATGATAGCTACATCCATCATGTGGATGCTTGTGACATGTCCCATGACACTTGGGATAGATTAGATACCTTGGTTGGTGCACAATCTAAATCCTCAAAGTATAGTTTACTGATTCAATTCTTTCGACTTGATACGAAACCTAATACATCCCTGGCATCTCATCTGAACTACATAAAAAGTCTTCTAACCCAGCTTGTACGGATAAATCTCAAGATGGATGAAGATATTTTTATTGGTTTGTTGTTAAAAAGCATGCCTCCTAGCTTTAATAATGTGTGAACTACATTAATCAACATGCCTAGTCTTAAATTGGTTGACACTTGGGATAGATTAGATATCTTGTTTGGTGTGCAATCTAAATCCTCAAAGTATAGTTTACTGATTCAATTCTTTCGGCTTGATATGAAACCTAATGCATCCATGGCATCTCATCTTAACTACATGGAAAGTCTCCTAACCCAGCTTACACAGATAAATCTCAAGATGGATGAAGATATTTGTATTGATGTGTTGTTAAAAAGCCAACCTCCTAACTATAATAATGTATCAACTACATTAATCAACATTACTAGTCCTAAACTGATTGACATTAAGGCCTCCTTTGCTAGAAGAAGAAAAGAAGATAAAATCCAAACAAAGAAGAACCAAGCATATCTAAAGATGAACAAATGTTATATATTGGTATAACAGGTACAAGGGCAAGAAAGATTAGCTAGTATGTGACTTCTGCAAAAGGATTAGGCACATGGAGAAATTTTGACATGCTAGAAAGAGGTCGCAAAAGGCCTATCTAGCTACTGTTAAAGAAAAAGAAGACCATGGAACAAAAGAAGAAGAAGAAGACCACCAAGAGAAGGACAAGCCTCATCAGCCCTTCTACTCCTATTCTGATAGACTTTTTTAGCCTTGTATTGCCTAGCCCTAATGCTTCTGACATAAGCTTGTAAACTCCTCATGTAACCTTGTACTACAGCCTTTGTACAATTTGTGAGTCCCTTGTTACATCCTTTGGATGTCCACCATGTCTTTGGTACCCACACTTAGCCTTTTCTAAGATAGCCTCTAGTGTTTACCATGTTTGTGATGTGCCCACACTTTGTAGGTGGTTGCTCACTAAAGCCTCTACACACTTTATACTTTTCTGGTTGTGATTGAGGAGGGGTGTTGACAAATTGGCAATCACACCTAATAGCTTAGCCTCTTTGGTATGACTAGCTTTGAGTTGTAGCCAACTCACCTAACTTACCTTTTGAAGGCTCGAAGATGGTTCCATGTCCATGATCAACATGATCCAATGCCGTCATCACTCCTTTGCATCCACCACCTAGTATATCAATGAGTCAAAGAGCCAATAGAGAGAAGATGGGAAAAGCAAGAGGATGGCAAAGAGCTTCACCTTCCCTCAGTCCCTTGCTCAACACACCTCTCACTCTCTCCCTCTCAGTCACTCTCAACATAATGGAAACAAGATGATAGAATGGAAAGATAGAATAGAAAGCTTGAATAATCACACTGATAGAGCTTCTGCAACATGGATATGCCAAAAGGGTGAATAAAATTGAGACCTTTCACCCTTATATAGACCAAAAATTAGGGTTAGGGTTGGGGTTTGTGTTTTTTGTTTAGGGTTTTGTGCCCCTTGTGCATTTTTTGTTTAGGATTTTCACAACTGCGAATTAGGGTTTGCACCCTCTCTTGGGCATTATACCCACTTAGTAGGCTCTAGGCCAAGAAACATGCTTCAAATTTAACCTAAATAGACTAGGCCTATGCTAATCTAATCACAAATCCATGTGCGCAAAACCCACGCGACACTTGTGGGTGCGACAAATACAACTATGGGAGATAAATACAATGTGTATGGGATTGAGCCACTCTGTTCTCACAAAGTAATACATCCATGATAATATGATGATGTCCATAATCCAAAATAGTAGCTAACACGTGCTTTTGCTATCATCTCAAAATACTATTAACCTCTTCTTTAGAAAATTAACATCTACGACTATTTATCAATAATGCTTCATTATCATATCGGTATAAGGCTTCATCGTTGTCATGCTGCTACAGGCACATTGTGTAGAAAAACTCTAAAGTATGGCTTTGAGTATGTAGCTGCTAATACTGCAAGTACAAGTATTTTAACATGAATTTTAGCAGTAAGAAAAGAGCTTACAGCCATGGAGAAGAGATGGGCAGTAGAGAGAAAGCATCATCAGTGTTATGCTTCAATGAGATCACAATTTTTGGAAGAGTTGTATAAGGATGATTGGCTGAAAATAGGCCAATATCTCTGCCTCATTACAAAGAAGGCCAAGTGGTCTGAAGCTAAATTCAAAAGAATTAAAAGAAAATCTTATGGGTTTTTCGTGAAACATGGATATTTGTGGAAGCATGCAAAGAAAAAAAGATAAAGCTCCAATATGTGTATTGGGAGATACGGCTTCTCAACAATAGGTGATGCAGGAGTTTCATGAAAGCTTATGGGCTAGACATTGAGGAGTTTGGGGCACATTTGCCAAGATCAAAGAGAAGTATAGGTGGAAAAACATGTATAAAGATGTGAAGCATTATGTGGAATCATGTAGTGTCTGTCATATGAATTCCATGGTAAAGCATAGAGATGGGTTGCAACCGACCTATCCATTATCTATGCTTTACAAATGGGTAGTTGATCTGGTTACCATGTTTACAAGTTTATGGAATATGAGATATCTTGTGCTTGCATGAGAAAACTTGAAAAATAAACTCGAAGGACGAGCTCTTAGTACAAAGACTACTCAAGTAGTTTGCATGTTCTTACTGGAAGAAGTCTTTTGCAGGTATTGTTGTGTTGGTAAAGTGGTTGTAAATAGAGGAGAATTGGATGTGGATGAGGCTCATGACTTCTTTTCACGATTGGGTATCAAGCTAGCTTTAACTTCAACCTACAATCCTGAAGCAAATGGAAAAAGTGAAAGAGGTCATCAGCCTATCATTAAGGCATTAGCAAAGTCATGCAAGGGCAAGATGAAAGAGTGGCCAATAATGATACCCATTGCTTTATGGGCTGATAGGGCCACTCATAGTGTAGTTACAAGGTATATGCCTATTGAATTAATATATGAACAATAGCCAATAATGCCTATTGAGGAGACTATTGCTATTTGGAGTGTTCTACCATGGGAAGAGGGTTTGAATAGAGAAGAGTTGCTAGTCCTATGCATTAGACAGTTAGAAAGAAGGCCTGAAGTCATTGAGATAGCCATGAAAAAGCTGAAGATTACAAGGATCATAAACAAGAAGAGACTTGAAAAGTGACATAGACTTTGACCATGAGCTATGCAAGAAGGGGACTGGGTGCTGGTTTATGACAATAGCTTGGAAAATCAGCATAATGCTAGTTTCGAAAGATGGCAAAGCGGTGGTTTGGTCCATACATGGCAAGGTTTGTTTTTGATAATGCTACCTATGCATTAAATGAGATGGATGGGACATCTCTAAGGATTCCAGTGGTTGGAAAATATATCAAGCTCTTTAAACGTAAGGAGTCTTTAGCATTTGAGTTGAAGGATTTGGATACTAAGTATGAACATGAGAATATGGAAGAAAAAGAGGTGGAAGATGAAGACATTGACATGGTAGAAGATACTTCTTTTGACACTATAGATCCATAAGACTTTGGCACATGCCAGAGGATGTGCAGGTTAGGAGGGGTGGATGTTGTGCCGCTACATGCATACTATGAAAAACTCTAAAGTGTGACTTTCTTATTGATCTAGAGAGCCAATAGACATTAGTGTTAGTGCCCATGGTTTAAAAATATTAGATTTTTGGACAAGTTTAGCCAATTTTTGATATTTTAGATATTCTCTTTTATAAAAATCCATAAAACTATAGATAACTTTTAGATTGGGATGAGATCTAAAAGAAAGTAGATAGCTTTCAGTCATTTTGAGAAGATTTTATGGAAAAAGATGGATTGGCGAAATCACACGACGCGTGATCGCTGTTTTCAGACAGTGAACAACACTCTGAAGTGGGAGATGGAGTGATCTGGCAAAATTATGGCCAAGTGTGCTGGTATTTTATTCCCCTTTTGGAGCCAATGGAGGCATCAGATTGGAGATCTAAGCTCTAACAAGCGGGATATACACCAACTAGGATTTAGACACCCCGTCACACTGACCGGGATACTTAATGTGTAAGAGCCCTAGATTAGGGCAACCAGTTATTATCAAGATCACACTCTTCACCTTCATCTCCATCTTCTATGGCTTCCTTCTCCTTTCTCTCCTCTTTCCTCTCTTTCTCTCTCCTCTTCTAGTCTTCTTCCTTCTTCTTCTTGTTCTCTTTCTCTCTCCTCAGCTCTCTTTCTCTCTCCCCTAAGCTTCTTTCATTATAAGTGGTATCAGAGCTTCAGGATTTGGTCATTTTCCTCTTTCCCCTTTCTCCCTTTTCAAATCCCAAAAACCCTAGTTACTCAACTTACAGGTACATGTACAGCAAGAAGGACTGCAGTTAACTTCAGCTTTTTGGAGCAAGCAGAAGCTATAGCTAGAGACTCAGACATATCTAGAGGTAAAACGATTAAAATAGCAGGTCGTCACTTCTTTTCATGTAAATTTTAAGGGTTCCAAGCCAAGTTTAGAGTCCCAGGAGTTGGAAGAGGGTAAAACCTTAGTTATTTTTTGCCTTAGCCCTCTTTCTCTCTCTTCTCTTGCAAGCTACCATGGCTGCCAGCCCAAAGAAATCCCAATAAACCTAATCTAAAGTGCTCCCTAACATCAACCAGCCTCGGGACCTCATCCCTGACCTCCCGAGCTCTAGATCAAGAGGTGGACTAGGGGGATTTGCTGTCCAAGAGGAATACAAGACAACCCTGCAATTTGCGGTGCATTTTGAGCTAGCTGTCCTGCTCCCCCCCAGCCCTCCTGCCACTTTCCCCCTTGCTGCCCTCCCCTCCTTGCCACTTCAGGGCACTGCTCTAGCTCCTTGGTCTTCCCCCTTTGGCATCCTTGCTTCCGAGGATTAACTCCCATGGTGGATAACAACTGGGGCTGTTTGAAATAGTTTGGGGCAGCCATGGATTCTCCTAACTGAAGCTTCCTCTGACCTGGAGAGCTCAACCCCACAAACCCTTTAGGTTGTGAAGGATTCCTCTTGCCCGAATGAAGCCATTGAGCTCAGCATGCATGGGAGCTTTGCGGGCAGCCATGAAAGCTTCACTTGAAGCTTCCCGTCCTTGAAGCTCAAGCTCGGGGATAAGCTTGGGAACCTTCTTCATTAGCAAGAGCACTCGAAGGCTGAAGCACTCTTCCATGGATGTCCAACAAACAACTAGACTTTATCAATGGAGCAAGCGGCATCATGACGATTCAGGCTTCAACGGTCATCATAAGCATTAAAGAGGTATTCCACTATGATCTTAATCTCTCAATTTAGCCACTTGCTGATCTTAATCCATTGTTGGAGAGATTCAAGATTGCATACAAGCATCATACCTCTTCCCGGGATTTCATTGTAATGGCTGACATTAACCCCTACTTTGTCTTATGATCTTGGAAGAATATTAGCCATTGTAAAGTGGGTAAGTAGCAGCCAATTGTCAAGATTGTGGGAGAGAAGGAAGGAGTCTCACTTGAAGCTTTCTTGCTTGCACAATGGGGGAAGACACACAAGGGTGGAGGCTGAAAACAATTTTCCTCTTCTTAGTTGTGTAAGCCAAAAGAACTCAAGTACAAAGAAATAGAAGAACCCTATATATGGGTCTCAAACCAAACTCAACTAACTAAGGTGGCATACTAACTGAGCCACGAACTAGAGTAGATAAGGATAGCTATCATGTAGCTATTATTCATGGGCGGTGTACCAACCGCGTTTGCAACTGACAAGTCGGTGACATAAATACACAACGGTCACCCTGGCGTATCACGAGTGGAGCTCGATATCTCAACACTCCCCCTCGAGCTCAATCCCAATTCCTGCACACCAAGCAGGTCTCTGAACTTGCGCAGATTCTCTGCGCCCAATGCCTTCGTGAATATGTCAGCTACCTGATCCTCTGTGCTGACATAAACTAGATCAATAAGACCTAATAAAACCTTCTCTCGCACATAGTGATAATGCACCTCAATGTGCTTTGTTCTAGCATGATAGACTGGGTTATTTGCCAAGTGTATACTACTCATGTTGTCACAATAAATGACAACTGGTCCATCTGTAGACTGATGCATATCATAAAGTAGCTTATGCAACCAAGCTACCTCACATGCAGCCATTGTTGGACCCCTGTACTCAGCCTCTGTGCTCGACAAGGCAACTGTAGGCTGTTTCTTGCTGCTCCAAGTGACTGCAGCACTCCCAAAAGAGAACACATATCCACTGGTAGATCGTCTATCAGAAATACTACCAGCCCAATCAGCATCAGTGTATCCATGCAACTGTATCTGAACCCCAGTCTCATAAAATAGTCCATACTGCAATGTGGACTTCACATACTTGAGTATGCGTCTAGCCGCATCCAAATGTGGTTTCCTTGGAGCCTGCATAAACTGACTTACCAATCCAACAACATAGCTCAAATCTGGCCTGGTAATAGTCATATAAATCAAACTTCCTACTATGCGTGTGTACATAGTAAGGTCTTCTAGAAGCTCACCTGCATTTGTGCTCAGCTTCACATTCTGCTCCAAAGGAACTGAAATAGGCTTATAGCCTGTCATCCCATATTTGGACAGCATGTCCAATCCATACTGCCTCTGCAAGAGCTGAATCCCACTTGGTGATCTAATCACCTCAATGCCCAAGAAATAACGCAGGTCTCCCAAATCCTTCATCTCAAACTTCTGCTTCAATAGCATTTTCACATGAAGAATATCTTCATCACTGTCACCTGTCATAATCAAATCATCAACATAAATGACAAGTAGCATAATACCTTTCTCTGTTTTTCTCACATAAAGTGAGAAATCTGCCTTGAAAATCTGAAAGCCAATAGTGACAAGATACTATCCTATCTTGTCAGACCATGCTCTAGGTGCTTGCTTCAAGCCATACAAGGCTTTCTTCAACCTGCAAACAAACTTAGGATGAACAGCATGCACATAACCTGGTGACTGCTCCATATAGACCTCTTCTTGCAAATCACCATGCAAGAAGGCATTCTTTACATCCATCTGATGTAAAGACCATCCCTTTGATGTAGCCATAGCAATGACTGCTCTTACGGTTGCCATCCTTGCAACCGGACTGAATGTTTCTTCATAGTCAATGCCATATGTTTGTGCATACCCCTTGACTACTAATCTTGCCTTGTATTTGTTCACAGAACCATCTGCATTGTGCTTCACCTTATAAACCCACTTACAGCCAATTGCATTCTTACCTTTAGGCAAAGGTACTAACTCCCATGTAGCATTTGCTTCCAAGGCATCCATTTCTTCATCCATGGCTTTCTCCCATTTTTCTTTTCCCATGGCTTGCTCAAAAGATGTGGGTTCTGGTTCCTGTATCACTTTGACCATATATGCATAGTGAATGGCTGTAAATCCATCATATTTTAGCCTATCCATAGGATACCTAGCTCTCGTAGACCTGCGCAAAGTAGGTTCACTCCCAGGTGCTCTCAAAACATCCATGGTCTTCCTTACTCCAGGTGTAACAATAGAAGGAATACCCAACTCATCATCAATGCTCTGTTTTGAGCCACTGGATTCACCATCCACATAAGAGTGACCTGCATTCACATCAAACATGGGCTGATCAACCTTCTCTTTTCCTTTTCGTGATACCTGCATACCACTATCTGCATTGCTTTGAGAAGATTCTCCTGATCTCAATCTGCCTGTCCATGGTGAAGAATGTGAACCACTGCTAGAGGATGCTCCAGGTCCACTAATATTTTGTGACTGCTGTTGTGAATTCTGTGCAGCATTACCATTTTGTGCATCTACATCATCAATCACATTTACTGGTTTATACCAGCTACTCATCTCATCAAAAACAACATCTCTGCTCACTGTAAACTTATGAGTAGAAGGGTTATAGCATCTATACCCTTTTTGCTGCAGAGAGTAACCAATAAAGATGCACTTCTCAGCTTTTGGATCCAACTTGGATCTCAATTCATCTGGCACATGTACATAGGCAATGCAACAAAAAATTTTCAAATGAGAAATATT
Source organism: Lygodium microphyllum (assembly GCF_053477565.2). Classification (NCBI taxonomy): domain Eukaryota; kingdom Viridiplantae; phylum Streptophyta; class Polypodiopsida; order Schizaeales; family Lygodiaceae; genus Lygodium; species Lygodium microphyllum. The sequence goes on from NC_141164.1 coordinate 112,672,204, forward strand.
TGGTTTCCTACCAGTATACCTCTCCTCTGGAGTCATTCCATGTATTGTTGTAGTGGGAGTCTTGTTCATTATGTAGACTACTGTAGCAACTGCTTCAGCCCAATAAAAATCTGGCAAGTGTTTTTCATTGAGCATGGCACGAGATACCTCTCCAATATGCATGTTTTTCCTTTCTGCAATTCCATTTTGTTGTGGGGTATAACTGCATGAATATTGCTGCTTTATGCCATGCTCCTGCAAGAACTTTGCAAACTCATTTGAGAGGTACTCTCCCCCTCCATCTGACCTTAGGCATTTTATTTGCAGACCTGTTTCTTTTTCAGCCATAGCTTTAAGGGTTTTGAAATGCCCAAAAACTTCACTTTTCTTTTTCATAAAATACACCCAAACTTTTCTGCTATAGTCATCAATAAAAGTGACAAAATAATGACAGCCTCCAAGAGATGCAGCTTTAGTAATCCAGACATCAGAGTGGATTAATTCCAATGGCTTCTCACTCTCTTGAACATGTCTAGGAAATGGTTTCCTTGCCTGTTTTCCAAACTGACAGGCTTCACATACCTTATGCATTTCTACAACCTTGAATTTTGGCAATCCTGCAACAATATTTTGGGCTTGCATTGATTTAAGTTGCTGTACATTAACATGACCAATGCGTTTATGCCATATATCAATATCTGCAACTACACCGGTCCCATGTGCAAACATTGCTGCACTCAATTCAGACATGTCTGCATCCAACGTAAACATTCTGCCCTTCTTCTTTCCTTTTGCTATCAAGCGACCTTTATTTTTCATATCCTCAACAAAGTATCCATGAGGATTAAATCTGACCTGCAAGCCCTGCTCAACCATTTGACCGACAGAAACCAGATTCTTGGTGATATTCGGGACATGAAATACATCGGACATGTATTTCTTTTTCCCATCTTGCATAGACAAGGGAATTTTTCCAATCTGCACAATAGGATATGCAGTATCATCACCAGTCTCCACAAATCCTGGTTTTTTCATTTTCCTTGCATCCTCTATCCATTCTGCATGACCTGTCATGTGGTTTGATGCACCTGAGTCAACATACCATACATCATTGCTTTCTTCTGCACTTGTCACAGAATTGTTCATGTGCTGCACCATGAACAAATGCTCATTTCTGTCATCACCTTGTCTGCTAGAAGATGCATAATTCCCTTGTTGTAGTTTTCCATTCATGATGTCATTCTGTTTTTTATAGCAGTCTTTAGCCATATGACCCATTTTACCACAGTAGTAGCATTCAACATTACTGTTTGCATTTTGATCTCTTTGCCATCCACCACGACCTCTTTGGCTCCCCCTGCCTCTAGAGTTACCATGTCCTCCTCCATAGGACTGGTTTTCTTGAGTTTGCTGCATATTCTGATTTCTACCACGGCCTCCAAATCGGCCTCCTCTACCTCTGCCTCTACCTCTTCCAGCATTTGAGTAGAAGACAGCTTCTTTTGAAGTTCCTCCTAAAGAAGATGCACCACCATTTCTTTGCTCCTCAAAAATTAGAAGAGCAATCAGCTCCTCAAAATCAAGAAATCTTTCACGAACTGAAATGGATGTCCAAAACTGTGCATAATCCTTTCCTAGACCATTCAAGGTCACAGAAACTAAATCATCATCTTCCACTGGCGATCCGATGGAAGCAAGTGCATCTGCAATCTTCTTCACTTTCATGTGGTAGTCATTGATGCTCATATTTTCTCTTTGCACATTATGCAACTCTTGCTTGAGCTGCATTTTCCTGGCTTGCGTATTTGTGCTATACATTTTTGAAAGTATCCCATGCCTCCTTTGGCGTACTTGCATCCTGAATATGCACAATCATAGAGTCTGAAATGCTGATAGACAGCCAGTACATAACTTTCCTGGCTCTCTCATGCCATGCTTTGAATGCCTGCATTTGCTGTTGATTGGGAACATCAGGAAGAAGTGGTTCTTCTTCATTTCCTGCAACAAATTCCCAATATCCTTTTCCCATAAGGAAATTCGTCATTCTAAACTTCCATGCTTGAAAGTTGTTCTTGTCAAGCTTTTCAGTGACAATCTGTGAAAGAGAATCAGATGCCATTACAGAACACTGCAAAAAATTCTGTCACTGCAATAAACACAGCTTCACCCTCACAAGGGAAAATCTGCAAAACTGGCGAAAGTGGTATTTGACCACACAGTCACTTCCTAGTGACGATTTTGCATCAACAGGCAACAGGGATGATTCTGTAACTCCCAATGTCTCTGCGCACAAGCATACGATGCAATTTCTACAGTAACTTTTCACCGACCTGTAGAACAATGGCTGCACAGCATAAAACTGGGCCTTTTTCTGAGTGCGTGCAGAGAACTTCCGTCTCCAAAACAGGCCCCGAAATGGCCTCAAATAAAAAAAACAAGGTCGCCTAGGGCTAAAGCCCTTACCCGAAGCATATACTGCCCTCTTGCTTCACCGCGAAGGGCGTCTCAACCTGAGACAATACACTCCTGCACTTTCCGGCTGTGCTACCTGTAGAGATCTGCTCCCAAAACAGAAAATGAAAGCAACACTGCTCCTGTTACCAAAACACCGCGAGCTTGGCTTGCTTTCTTGAGCTCCTTACCACGAACAAGGCTCTGATACCATGTCAAGATTGTGGGAGAGAAGGAAGGAGTCTCGCTTGAAGCTTTCTTGCTTGCACAATGGGGGAAGACACACAAGGGTGGAGGCTGAAAACAGTTTTCCTCTTCTTAGTTGTGTAAGCCAAAAGAACTCAAGTACAAAGAAATAGAAGAACCCTATATATGGGTCTCAAACCAAACTCAACTAACTAAGGTGGCATACTAATTGAGCCACGAACTAGAGTAGATAAGGATAGCTATCATGTAGCTATTATTCATGGGCGGTGTACCAACCGCGTCTACAACTGACAAGTCGGTGACATAAATACACAACGGTCACCCTTGCGTATCACGAGTGGAGCTCGATATCTCAACACCAATGAGTCACTGGACTGCCAAGGTAACCCCTACCCCAACCCTCATCATTCCTTGCATCCCATGAAAAGGCCCAATGTCTCCTTTCCAATGCATCTCATGCTGATTGCTAATTAAAAATGTCTGCCATGTATACTTAGACTGAGGAAAAAGGCCGATGCCAGGCGAGGTGGTAAGACAAAAGAGAGGTGACCTTCCCTTACCACTTAAGACCCTGAAGGGGTGCACAACCCGGCCCGGGGGGAACTTTGCCCACCTCGCGATGATCCAGAGCCCAATACTTATTTTCAGGTGTAGGTACTTCCATAAGACACACTTCCCTACCCCAATGATCCCTCGTGAATACCCCGCAATGATAATGGCACCCATGTATGCCACTTGAGGTACATGCAGTCTATGGAGATATATGGCAGTGAATGTACTTATGCATGAATGGAAAAGTTGATGGGTATGCAATGATGCTCGAGATTATGCTCAATATGCTCAAGATGCTATTGAGGTGTCAAAACAGGCCCCTTGATCTATTCTCTATCCATGTCAGACATTGGCACTAAGAGATAGACAGTGTTTTGGTAATGGTCCGGCAGGACTATCACAAAGATCCAATTGAAAAAAAATTTGTCATGAATCTAGTGGTAAAGCCTATAGCTCATCTTGAAGAGGGCTTTGTCCTCTTTGGTTTGAATCAAAAATCCCCCCAATCGGAGTTACGGTGTGAAAGTTATGCTCATTTTTGCGCACTAGGGTCACTGTGGACAGGTTGCAGACAGCCACTGTAAAACCCCTACAAAAAATTCTGATCATTTTTTGTCATAAAGTTTAATAGATCATATCAAAGAGGCCGTTGTCCACTCCAACTTGAGCCCAAAACCTCAGCAATTGGAGTTTGCTACTAAGAGTTACACCCTTTTTACTGACAACAGGTCTTGTGGACTGCATCCAGATGGCTGGCCAAAAAGGCAAAAGCAAGGCCCAAGAGGAACTCCTGAGGGAGATTAGAGACTCCCAAACCTCCATGAATGAGGAACCAATCTCAGTGCAAGATTACCATGGTGATACACAAGACGAAATGCTTGAAACGGACCCGTATACCCTTCTTAATCACACCCTCTGTCAACATGAGCTCCGTCATATGGAACGCCACAACGATATGGTCACCAACCACTGCCAGATGATGTCTAAGTTTGATGAGGAGATTGAGCACATGGCCATCTCAAAATCAAAGACCCAACAGACCTTGGAATAGCTCACTGCTCTTGTTGCTCAGTTAGTGACCGCTTCATCCCAAGAGAAGACCAATGACTCTAGATATGAGTACAGACACCCTCCAAATCAGGAACCATCACATGGACCACAGGGTATACTTGGTGCTAAGGGAATTTCCCCTTCTACCTATGAGATCGGGGAGCCCTCTCACATGCATGATGAGCCCTTATTGAATTCCCCTGTACACCATGCCGACAACATTCACTTGAGGCCTTCCCCTACCTTGGGCCAAAATTCACCCGCTCTACCTAGGAGCCCCCATGCACCACATATGAATCAGCCCCATCAAAGAAAATATGGTACAAATGGCTAGCTTGGCAATCATGGACAGAATGGCTATAATGGACAACATGGGCTAAATGCACCACAAGGGATGTATGGACACCAGGGCATGTATGACCACCACGGGATGCATGGACAACAAGGATTTCATGGGTAGCATGGCCCCTATGATTTGCGTGACAAGGTCATTCTCACAAAGTATAATGGGAAATCTCCCTCACCATTTGACCTAGAAGAATGGACGTCCAAGTTGGAGTCCTACTTCAACATCTACCCCTGCACTGATGAGCAAAAAATACTTTTTGCTTCTCTCCACTTGGAAGGTCTGGCCCACACTTGGTGGCGCTATATCAATCAGGAGAATCAATAGCTCATTGATTGGGAAGATTTCAAAATGCATATGGTCCAAGTTTTTGTGTCCCCTGTGGAAAAAGAACACTTGGAAAGAAGATGGTACACTCTTGACCAACGTAACCTCACTATACGTGACTACACCAATCAATTCATGAACTTGACCATGTATGTGGAAAGCATTAGTGACAATGCTAAATTGCACAAGTATATCTATGGGTTGGAATTGAGTCTATCAGCTGATGTCATGGCCCAAAAACCCACTACACTGTTTGATGCAATCGAACTGGTTGAGAGATATGCAAGAAAGTACCGTAAGAATGAGCATTTTCAGCAAGGTCTTGGACCTCCCCGCATCCCTGTGAAAGATACAGGATCTAGGACATGGCAGTGAGTTATGGTGGATGGAAGGAGAAGTGTGGACTCATGATGGAGAAGACAAAGACACTGTTTGTTACACAAGTGAACTAGGTTCCAAGATTGAGACTTGGACTCATAAACACAATCTTGTGTATGTGGACAATGACATTGACACTTCACTGAAAAGAAAAGAGTACTATCATTGCATTAAGAAAAGGAAGCAAGTACAATGCTTTATAAGAAAGTAGGAAACTGTAGTAGGCACCACTGTGCATATGGGATAGGTAAGCCTGCATGTCCTTGGCCCTGAAGCTCCATACAAAGAGGCTGTCAATGAGTGTGATTGCTGAATCTCAACACCCCTCCTCAATCACAACTAGAAAGGCACAAAGTGTGTAGAGGCTGTAATGAGAACCACCTGCAAAGTGTGGGCACACCACAAACATGGTAGACACCAGAGGTTGTCACAGAAAAGGCTAAGTGTGGGCACCAAAACATGATGGACATCTAGAGGCTGTAACAGGGGCCTCACAAAGTGTACAGGGACTGTAATGCCAAGTTACATAAGGAGTTTACAAAGCTTATGGCAGGAAGCATTAGGGCAAGGAAATACAAGGCTTTTAAAATAGTCTATCAGAGTAATGAGAGTAGAAGGACTGATGAGACTTGTCCTTCCGATCCTGGTGATCTTCATCTTCATCTTTTGGTCCATGGTCTTCTTCTTCTTTCACAGCTGCAAGATAGGCCTTTTGGGACCTCTTTCTAGCATGATAGAACTTCTCAGTGTGTCCGGTCCTTTTGCAGAAGTCACAAAAGAGCAGTTCCTTTTTGCCTTTGTATCTGTTGTTTACATATAACATTTGTTCATCTTTTGAAGTGCTAGGCTGTTCTTTGCTTTTAAGTTTCTTTTCTTCCTCTAACAAAGAGGCTTTAATATCAACAAGTTGAGGATCAGGCATGTTGGTTAGAGTGGTTGATACATTATCATAAGCAGGAGGCAAACTTTTTAACAAGACACCAATACAAACATCTTCATCCATTTTTAGCTTTATTCCTGCAAGTTGAGTAAGCAGGCTTTCCATGTAGTTCAGATGGGATGCCAGGGATGTATGAGGCTTCATATCAAGTCGGAAAAATTCAATTAATAGACCATACTTAGACGACTTTGATTGTGCACCAAATAAGGTATCCAATTTATCCTAAGTGTCATGGGACGTGTCATAGGCATCCACATGATGGATGTAGCTGTCGTCCAATTCCAGTTTGATGATGGCTTATGCCTTGTCATCATTCTTCTGCCAAGTAACTGTAAGGTCTGCATCTCGAGGTTTCTTCTCTTTGCCATTTGTGATGGCCCAAAGACCCTTCTTCATCAGAATGAGCTTGATGTGGGTTTGCCAAGTGTGAAACCCGACTCCTTTGAATTGAGCATTTGGAGAGTTTTTTCCCATGTTGAGGTTGCAAGATCAGCAAATAAACTCCAGAATTCTAAGATTTTATCAGTAGAAGAGTAGATTACAATGTGTCAAGAGACACAGGTAATGATAGTGTGAAAACACACTATGTCTGTGTTGATGTTGAGCTTGATTCTTCTTTTTCGGGATCGTTTGGTCGTTCTTCAATATTCTCAGGTCCTTCCCCTCCTTGATTTGATGCTGGGACAATGGATTAGAGTGGGATTTAGCTTGTTTTAGCGTCATGAATGAGAAAATGAGGAAAAAAGAAGCTTGAGAGATTTTGGCTATGGTGGAATTAGGGTTTTTGAGACAGGGGCCTGGTTTTTTTCAGATTGCAGGACTTGTAGTTGATCATTTTCAAAAATTTTTACATGTCTAGGAAGCTTATGTCAAGGGCTATCAAAGCCCCATGGAAATCATCCAGATCACGGACCGGATGGCCATGCAGAGGGCTCGAATAGACATGGCACAGATCTGGGCAGCGACGTCGAATTTCTGCAATGCCAGGGCTGTCAGTTGCCAATGTGCCTCTGTGATGTGCTAGGGAGAAGTGCATGGACTAGGAGAACAATCCCCTAGAAGGAATCAGGAGCTAAAGTTGCCTGATTGTGGAGTTATGGAAGCTCCAAGTGAGGTAGGTCCTGTCTGGCTATGGCAGACACAGGGCATAGATTGAGAATTTTCACAATCCTGGAGCTATGCTTGCCCAAAGTCAGTGATTGATGTGTCAAGAAGAAGCTCTAGAAGTAGGAGAACACTTTCCCAGAAGGAAGCTCCAGGAGGTTTGACCTGTGGAGTGAGATATAAGAGCTTGAAGCACGTTTGGCTATGGCTGCCAAACAGGGCAAGTGGAGATAGAGTTCAGAAATGAGCTCATTAGTTGGGACTGAGCTGTGGACTTGAGCTGACTTAAGTGAAGAGGAGCTGAGAGAGGAGTGAAATGAGATAGGCCATGCCCGACTGAGCTCTGATACCATGTGAAAGATACGGGATCTAGGACATGGCAATGAGTTATGGTGGATGGAAGGAGAAGTGTGGACTCATGATGGAGAAGACAAAGACACTGTTTGTTACACAAGTGAATTAGGTTCCAAGATTGAGACTTGGACTCATAAACACAATCTTGTGTATGTGGACAATGACATTGACACTTCACTGAAAAGAAAAGAGTACTATCATTGCATTAAGAAAAGGAAGCAAGTACAATGCTTTATAGGAAAGTAGGAAACTGCAGTACGCACCACTATGCATATGGGATAGGTAAGCCTACATGTCCTTGGCCCTGAAGCTCCATACAAAGAGGTTGTCAATGAGTGTGATTGCTGAATCTCAACAATCCCTTCATGATCAGCCCCATATGGAGGTGATTTCCGAGGCTTTTCTATACCTAATAACAGTCCCAAAGTACCCACTTACCCCACCTTCCATGCTGAAAGAAAAACGGGCACTTTTGGGGCAGCATCAAGCTCTATGGATGAAAATTGGTTTGCTGAAAATAAACAATCCACTGCATCACCTTCCCATGGATCCAATAGTCAACGGTTCATCTCCCCAGATGTTGTCAAAGAATGGAATAAAAAGGGCCTATGCTTTAAATGTGGAGATAAGTACACTACTGATCATGCATCCAAATGCCCCTACAAGTCAGCTAAGGTCAAAGTTCATAGCATGTATGTCATGGAAGATTGGCACAATGAGGAGGATGACTTGGCCATTGACCAAATTGAGCCCACAAAGGATGTTGATCATGAGCAGTTCTATCACCTGGAGGATGGGTTTCCCTTTGACCCGAGCGGTACGCCCTCACAAATACTTGATTTAACATCCCACCCACCTCCCACTTCCCTTTGCTCGATCTCCTTGGATGTTTGGATAGATTCGTGTAGCCCCAATACCCTTCGCATTCAAGGCAATATCAATGGGAAGCATGTTTTTATCCTTGTGGATAGCGGAAGCACGCACAGTTTTGTCAATAAATCAGCCCCATTGATCGGTTGAAATGTATTCCTATGGCATTACATCACCCCTTGAAGGTCCAAGTAGCAAATGGAGAAGAAGAAATCAGCACACATGTATGTCCCGTAGTTCCCTTATGCTTGGCTGAAAATTATGTGGCACTGGTTGATCTAATTTCCCTAGATATGAGCCCCATTGATGTTGTCTTGGGCTATGATTGGCTAAAACAATTGGGGAAAATTGCTATGGACTTCTCTCAGCTTTACATGGAGTTTATGATGCATGGATAGCCTATCCACCTAGAGGGGGTTCGAGACCATGCTGATTTTCAGCTCATTACAATAGAGCAACTCAGACGGGAGTTTAAGAAATGCTCACAGATCTTTGTTTTGCAATTAAATAAGGACAATTTTGATAAACCCTCCACAATATCATATGACTCTGCCTTGTAGGCCTTAGTTAAGGAATACAATGACTTATTTCAGATGCCTACATCCTTCCCTCCCAAAAGACAACTTGACCACCCCCTTGGCCTAGAGCCCCATTCCAAGCCAGTGAACAAACCCCCCTATAGACTCTCCAAGTGTGAGTGTGAAGAGGTTGCAAAGCAAATCAAGGAGTTGCTAGAGATGGGTTTCATCGAACCGAGTTCTTCCCCCTATGCATCCCCTGTTCTCTTAGTCAAAAAGAAAGATGGCTCCTTCCGCATGTGTATTGACTATAGAGATGTGACAAGATTACAATGAAGAACCGCTACCCCATCCCACGGATTGATGATTTGATGGATGATTTAAAAGGGGCATGCTTTTTCACTAAGATTGACTTGCGCTCTGGCTACCATCAGATTCGTATGTGAACAGGAGATGAGGTCAAAATAGCCTTTTGGACTGATTGTGGACTTTACCATTTCCTTGTGATGCCTTTTGGATTGACTAACGCCCCTGCCACCTTTAAAAGCCTCATGAACAAAATCCTACAGCCCTTTTTGTTCAAGTTCGTGCTTCTTTTCTTTGATGACATCCTCATTTACAGCAAGTCATCTATGGAGCACTTGACACACGTTCGGAGGGTGTTTGACATATTGAGAGAGCATCGACTCTTTGCTAAGGAGAGCAAATGTATATTCATACTGACATCTGCGGAGTACTTGGGACACATTGTAAGCAAAAAAAGGTATACAGGTTGACCCCAAAAAGGTGCAATGTGTTAAGGATTGGCCCACTCCTTCCACACCACCTCCTTGCATGGCTTCCTTGATCTCTCCTCATTCTATAGATGCTTCATTAAGTACTATGCCACCATTGCAGCACCTTTAACTGATCGCTTGAAAAAAGAGTCATTCTTTTGGGATGCCATGGCAGATCATAGCTTCAAACAGTTAAAGGACACGCTTACTTCAGCCCCCATCCTTGTTTGCCATGACTTCTCTAAGCTCTTTACCATTCATTGTGATACCAGTGGCCGGGGTATTGGTGCAATATTATTGCAAGAGCATGGTGTGATTGCATTTGAAAGATGCAAGCTTGATAAGAAGGAGATGCAAATGAATGTATACGACCAAGAGATGTTGGCCATCCTCCATGCCATCAAGAAATGGCACCACTATTTGTATGACAGTTGCTTCCAAGTGAAAAGTGATCATCGAGTCCTCCAATACTTCTTGACTCAGTCTACTTTGACTCCTAAGCAAAGGCAATGGGTGGCAACCTTCCAGAACTATGACTTTGACATTTCACACACGCGGGGCAAGGATAATATTGTGGTTAATTCTCTCTCCTGAATGTGGGCATGCAGAGTGTCATCTATCTCAGAATTGCACAGTGATTGGGTTGAAGAGCTCCAAGAGGCTTACTTGTTAGATGACCATTTCAGCCACATATTTCAGAAATTGCAGCATGGGGTTATGGCTGAAAACTCCCAATATCAGCTCAAGCATGGCCTTATTTGGTCCCATGACAAGATTGTCATCCCACACACTTCCCCCTTCACGCAGAAGATCATGGAAGAAATGCATTATTGCCCCACTACCAGTCACTTGGGTGTTTTCAAAACATATGACAAGATTGCCAAGAGATTTCATTGGAAAGGATTATGGAGGGACATCAAGGACTTTGTGACCAAATGTGTTCCATGCCAACAGAACAAGGATAGTACGCTCAGGCCCGCTGGCCTCTTGCAGCCTCTCCCCATCCCTAACGGGAAATGGACTCACATAACAATGGGCTTTATCACTGGCCTTCCTATGACTAAGAAAGGGTGGAACATTATCTATGTGGTAGTTGATCGCCTCACCAAAGCTGATCACTTTATCCCCACTAAAGTCCAATATACTACCTCTCAGGTGGCCACTCAGTTCATGGAAAATGTCTTCAAGTTGCATGGCCTACCATAAGTCATAGTACATGATCGGGATGCAAAGTTTATGATCAACTTCTGGCAGACAGTTTTCACCTCCATGGGGACCAAGCTTGCTCCATCCACTACATACCACCCTCAGATTGATGGCCAAACTAAGAGAGTGAACAAATGGCTTGAGACATACTTGAGGCACTTTTGCCATGATGTACAGCACAGTTGGGATACGTGGCTTCACTTGGCTGACTTTGCATATAATAACTCCACACACTCTAGCATTGGAGTTTCCCCTTTTGAGGCCTTATATGGGTATAAGATTTCCCTTCCTACAGTCTTATTTACTAATAAGATCAATCCTCAAAGTCAAGCTCAATTGGATCACATGCAAGCTTTACTTCAGCAATGCAAAATGAATCTTTAGAAGGCCCAAACACACGTGAAACTCTATGCTGATGAAAGACACATGCATTTCGAATTCCAAGAAGGGGAATTGGTCCTTTTGAAAGTGCCTAAGTCTTGCTACTCCACTCTCAAAGAGCGCAGCAGTAATAAGATAGCCCACCGCTTCTATGGCCCATATCTCATCCTGAAGAGAGTGGGCGACTTGGCCTACTGCTTGGAACTTCCCCCTACCACCAAAATCCACAATGTGTTTCATGTCAGTCAATTGAAACCCTTTGTAGGCTCCTCAGTGGACTATGTGGAAGAACTTCCCCCCATCGATGAACAGAGCATCACTCAATATGTTCATAAAGCAATCATTGGGCAGCGAGATAAGCACTTACGATCCCGATCCATCAAAGAATACCTCATCAAATGGCAAGGACTACCCTTGGAAGAAGCCTCTTGGCACCCAGCAACCATTCTCGATGAATTTCCCTAGCTCCATGAACCCCAATGGCTGGAAGACTAGTTGGTCATGACCCAAATTGCCCACTTTCCGCTTGCAGATTACACACTGTTTTAGAACAATTTTGTACTTACTCAAATCCAATGCATGCGCATTCTACATAGGTTGAAAGTACTCATCATAAGCTCCGTTTTGATATATATTACACCCCATTTGGAGCTACCTATCAAAATTTATGACCAGTTTACTTCAGCCGACCAGTCCAGGACTGCATGCTGTCCCTAGTCTCTCCACACATATTTTTCATTGTCAAAGGGCTCTGAGTAGTACTCAGCAACCCTCCCTTAGCCCACCCATCACTCCCCTCTATTTCTCCTTGTTTTTTAGGGCAAAAAACTTTCGAGTGGGGATGGATTGTAACAAGCGGGATATACACCGACTAGGGTTTAGACACCCTGTCACACTGACCAGGGTACTTAAGATGTAAGAGCACCACATTAGGGCAACCGGTTATTATCAAGATCACACTCTTCACCTTCATCTCCAGCTTCCATGGCTTCCTTCTCCTTTCTCTCCTCTTTTCTCACTTTCTCTCTCCTCTTCTAGTCTTCTTCCTTCTTCTTCTTGCTCTCTTTCTCTCAGTTTGTGCTCAAACAACTTAACTAAAAACTAGCCAACATGAAGTGCACAAAAACTCCGTTCATGATTTCTTTCTACTAGTGTCATGCTATGTTACTAAAGAAAAGCATTGAGCTAACCCTTGCTACTAAACCTCTTAAAACTTATATAAACGATAGTCTATATTCTAAGATATGCAAAAAAATCAACCTTTCCATAACAGCCCCATGCCACCTTGCCATTTACATCTTATTGCTTGCATAGATGTAGGGAGATTTCGTGATAGTTTTTCATAGAAACAAGCTCTAAACATGCACTTTAATATATAAATAGAGACAAACCCTAATGCTTCTTTTTCATTACACAATCACAAAGAATCTCCTACTATTTTCCAACTAGTCGTGCATCCAAATCACCCAATCTATGTGCCATTACATTTCAAAACCAGTGTCCATCCCCTATTCATCAAATCAGCCCTTAGTCTCTCTCTCATATGCAGCTATATAAACAAGGAACAAAGAGAAGAGAAAAATAGGAGAGAGAAACATTGAATTGGAACTTTTCATTTGCTATATCATTTCTCATGCAGTTTAAGTGTCGAAGAGTAAAGAAAATTCGTATCTCATGGCCCAAAGAGATGGGAGAGGATGAGGAAGGGGCACTGAAAAAAACATGTCCCCCCTCCTCTCATGTGATTTTTGAGAGCTTTGTTGAGATGGAAAGCTCAACACGTGTGGACATTGATGATGGACCGCCTAGCTAGATGAGTCCGCATGTCTACACTTATCACGTTGGTGGTCATTATGATGGCCACTGACTTATCACTTATTATATTTAGTTTGTTACATCTACCTATGGCTGGCAAAGATATAACACCAAGGCCACTTTCCTTTATGTTGTATCTTATCTATACTTTGTGTACATTGTAAAGTGTGTGGAAGAAGAAGAAGAAACTAAAAAGAAAACATTTTGGCCTCCATCTCTCTTCTTGTGTTCTTGAGTGAGCTTTCTCTTATGTATATAGTGTGTGTTTGGTGCAGCAGCTCAAGCACATTGGCCCATCACGTGATTCTTGACATGATATTATAGCCGCATTGAGAGAGGCTAATTATGAAGGCTGAAGTGAAGGAGAAGAAGCTAGGTTTGAGCAAGGAAGCAATGGGTAAGAAGCTCTCCCATTCTTCCACACTCTCTCTTGGATAGTGCTTGTGGAGGCACCAGAAGCAGGGTCGAGCAAAAAACTCAGATTCCTGAGAGATTTGGTGTGCGAATAGATCATTGTATATTCTGCAGATAGGTCATTTAGGGCTTTTCCGCAGTTATTTTGGGCAACTGAGGCCGTTTCAAGCCTCGTTTTAGAGACACAAGATTGCAGATAGCAGTTTCAGGGTACACTGTGATTTCGATTGTATTGATTGAAAGTGGATGCACAGGTTACAAATTGCGAATTTGTAATTTTTGAGGTGTTTGCAGGAAGCAAACATAAGGTTTATCTGCAAACAGGTTGCAGATTACATGTACTATTGAGCAATCAGTGAAAAATGTTGCTTGGTGTATTGCTGTGCACGTGTTGTGAAAGATTGTAGAAGACTAGCTTGTTGTATTGTATCCTTGTTTGTGATAATGGTAGAGAATAGTGGAAATCGCATTATTGAGAAGCTTGACAAGAACAACTACCCTTCATGGAAGTTTCGTGTAACAAACTTCCTCATTGGAAAGGGAATTTATGAGTTTGTTTCAGGTGAAGAAAAGTAGCCAGAGCTGGGTATCCCTCCGACTGCAAATGAGTTAAAAGCACGAAAAGAGTGGAATGCGAAAGACAAAAAGGTAATGTACTGGCTATTTGCAGTCACATTGATAATACTATGCTGGGACCAAGAATGCAGAAACTTCACATGCATATTGGACAATTTTTGAGAGCATGTTTTCAGTAAATACAAAGGCACAAAAGATTCAACTCAAGCAAGAGTTGAATGCCTTGAAGAAAGGAAAAATATCTGTCAATGAGTATGTATTGAAGGTGAGGAGCATTGCAAATGCTTTAGCAAAAATTGATGCAATGCCTGATGATGATGATGATTTGGTTTCATCCACTCTGAGTGGCCTTAACAATGAGCAGGCATGGAAATCATTTGTTACTTTAGTATATGTACGAAAGCCATTTTCAGATTTTAATGAGATGATCTCTCTCATGATTTTGCTGAAGAGATTAATATGCAGGGTGATTCGTCTAAAAGAAATGGTGAATAGGTCTAAGCATTTTACTCAAGTTCAAGAAGGGGACGTGGTAGATCCTCTTCGAGAGGCCATGGTATGGGACATGTTGGCGATAACCAGCCAAACAGGTTCCATCAACAGTTTGGTAAAATGCAGGTTTCTGGAGGCAAAGGAAACTTTAGAGGCAAGGGGAGCTCTAGAGAAAGAGGTGGATGGCAAAATAGAGGCTCTGCAAATTCTACTATTATTTGCCATTATTGTGGAAAAACAGGACATATTGTAGCCAATTGTTATACTAAGAAGAATGATATTCGTAGTGGTAAATTGCAGCAAGGAAACTATGCATCATTTTCACAATAGAATGAAGACAAAAATGAGCGTCTGTTTGTTATGCAGCATATGTTGAATGCAGTTATAGGAAAGGGGACACATAATGATGTATGGTATGTCGATTCAGGTGCATCTAATCATATGACCAGTCATGTTGAATGGTTTGGAGAGATGCAAGACTTACAAAACCCAGGTTATGTGCAGACGGGTAATGATTCATGCCACCCAATTTCACACATTGGAAAGGTTCCCTTGTCCTTGTACGATGGCTAGAAAAATAGTCTAACAGATGTATTACATGTGCCATCAATTAAAAAGAATCTAGTGTCTATTGGACAAATGGTAGAGCATGGTTTGTAGGTCCGATTCAATGCAAAAGGTTGTTTTGTAGAAGACTTTAATAATAAGTGTAGGTTGGTCGCAAAAGGAAGTAGAGTTGGCAGAATGTTCACTTTAGATGCTGGAATTCTTGCAATGGATGTTGCTAGGTATGCTAAAGGAAAAGGAGTAGTTATAGATATTGAAATATGGCATAAATGTATTGGACATGCAAATGTGCAAAGG
Source organism: Lygodium microphyllum (assembly GCF_053477565.2). Taxonomy (NCBI): domain Eukaryota; kingdom Viridiplantae; phylum Streptophyta; class Polypodiopsida; order Schizaeales; family Lygodiaceae; genus Lygodium; species Lygodium microphyllum. The sequence goes on from NC_141164.1 coordinate 112,687,804, forward strand.
CTGAAATTAATGCAATCCAGAGGATTGGTTACAGGGTTGCCTTCTTCTAGAGTTGCAGAATTGCATAAAGTCTGTGAAGCATGCCAGTTTGGTAAGCAGGCAAGACAACCCTTCTCACATGATAGAGAAGTGAGCAGAAATATACTTGATGTAGTACATACAGATGTTTGGGGGCCTACACAGAATGTATCTCTTAGCGGCAGCAAATACTTTGTCACATTTATTGATGATTGTTCAAGAAACTTATGGGTATACTTCATGAAGGCAAAGAGTGATGTGTTTGAGCACTTCAAATCTTTTAAGGCAGCTATTGAAAAAGAAACATGATTAAAAGTGAAGTGCTTAAACACATGATCAGATGGAGAGGGAGAGTACCTCTCTAATGAGTTCAGTGGCTTCTTTAGGACTCATGGGATAAAGAGTCAATTTACTTGTAGGTATACCCCACAGCAAAATGGTGTTGCAGAAATAAAAAACAGCCATCTTGCAGAAGTTGCACTGGCATTAATGTCTGAAAAGAATATGCCCAAACATTTTTGGTCTGAGGCTATCCATACTACTATCTACATTATGAACAAAACTTCGACAGCTCTGCAGTTTATGGGATGACTCCTAAAGAATGCTTTACTGACAAGACGCCCAATGTATCGCACTTGAAGGTATTTGGTTGTGTTGCATACGTTCATGTGCCAGATGAGCTATGGAAGAAGCTTGATCCAAAGGTAGAAAAATGTGTTTTTATTGGATACTCTTTAGACCATAAAGGATATCGCTGTTATAACCCTGTCACACAGGTGAGTTTAGAGTGAGCAGGGATGTTATCTTTGATGAGATGGGAAGTCTGTATACATCTGCTACTGATGTTTTGAATTATGATAATGATTAGGACATCTATGTGTAGAAAGATAAACAAGAATCATAGAGTCTTAGTGGACCAGAAACATCATTTGGTACTACACCTACAGTGAGCCCTTGGTCTAGGAGACTAAGGAGTAGTCCCACATCTTCAAGTGGATCATAAGTGTTGCAGGAAAGGACAAAGGAAAGAAGAAAGTGTTGGATGGTAATGATGCATCTACCAATCATTTGGGATTTGATGGAGATTCTAGTGGTTTGGAGAGTTTGGATGATGAGCTTGGCATTCCTTCAGTCAGGACACCAGGTGTATAGAGATCTCATACTAATGTAAAGGCTCCATTGAGTGATCCGGTGGTATGCAAATCTAGTAGGGTCAGATACCCTATTAAAAGATTTGGTTTTGAAGGTTATGCAGCTCACCATTATCCTTATATGGTGAAACTAATTGAGGATGTTGAGCCCACTTGTTTTGAGGATGCTGTTGGTCATGTTCATTGGGATGTAGCAATGGATGAGGAGATGGTTGCATTAGAATCCAATAAGACTTGGGATTTGGTACCCTTACCTAAGGGTAAGAAAGCTATTGGCTATAAGTGGGTTTACAAAGTCAAGCATAATGCAGATGGTTTAGTTAGCAGGTATAAGGCTAGGCTGGTTGCAAAAGGCTATCCTCAAACATATGGCATAGATTATGAAGAGGCATTCAGTCCAGTTGCTAGGATGACAACTATTAGGTGTGTGATTGCCTTGACAGCAGCCAAAGGTTAGAGTTTGCAGCAAATGGATGTTAAGAATGCCTTCTTGCATGGTGAATTGCAAGAAGAAGTGTATATGGATCAGCCAGCAGGTTATGAGCATTTAGAGCATCCCACATATGTGTGCAGGTTAAAGAAGGCACTCTATGGGCTGAAGCAAGTGCCTAGAGCATGGTCTGACAAGATTGGAGAGTATCTTGTCAATATTGGATTTTATATTTATGATATTGATCACTCACTTTATGTGAGAAAGAGAGATGTAGGTTTGGTCATCATAGTCATCTATGTGGATGACTTGATTATTATAGGTGACAGTGACAATGGGATTGCTAAAGTTAAGGACTTCTTGAAGAAGAAGTTTGAGATGAAAGATTTGAGTGAAGTGAGATACTTTCTTGGTATTGAGGTGATCAGATGTGATGATGGTATATGGCTGTCCCAAAGGCAGTATGGCTTGGATCTCTTATCCAAGTATGGTATGACAGCATGTAAGTCTCTTTCAGTACCGTTGGAGCAAAATGTGAAGTTGGGTGCTAACCTTGGTGATGAGATAGAAGATCCTACTATGTTCAGGAGGATAGTAAGAAGTTTGATTTACATGACTATCACAAGGCTAGGCTTGAGCTATGTTGTTGGCCTTGTCAGTCAGTTTATGCAGATGCCTAGAAAGCCTCATTTGGATGCAATTAGATGTATATTGAGGTATGTAAAGTCCACTTTACATTTTGGACTTTTTTATGAGGCAGGTAAGGATGTACAGGTCTTTGGATACACAAATGCAAATTGGTCTGGTAGCATGTCAGACAAAAGATCTACAAGTGTAGTCATGTTTTCCCTTGAACACAATATTAGTGAGTTTGGGAATCTCCCAATTCCCATTTTTTGAATACTAAAAAGGTGGCACCTGGATAACATGGCCATAAGTTTCTCAAAACCATATGATGTGACCTATCATTGGAAAGCGCTTGAAAAATGGAATCTATTGAGCTATATATAAAGCACTCAATTTGGAGTTATAGTATTCAAGTTATGACAAATCCAAAGATTTGACCATGTGTCCCAAACTTATGGAAAATTCCCATATTCCCCAAAATGGTGTTCTTGGTAGTGCAGCAGTTATATGGAGCAGCAACAAAAAGCAACCTACCATTGCTTTATCGAGTACAGAGGCTGAGTATAGAGATGCTACTATGGCAGCATGTGAGGTGGTATGGCTGCAAAAGTTATTAGGTGATTTAGACATGCAAGGAGATGGTCTGGTTGTCATTCATTGTGACAACATGAGCAGCATACAACTAGCTAGGAATCCAATGTTCCATTCTATGATAAAACACATTGAGGTGCACTACCACTTCATGAGAGAGAAGGTACTTGCAGGAGAGATTGACTTCGTATATGTCAGCACACAAGATCAGATAGCTGACATTTTCACAAAGGCATTGGGTGCAGAGAAGCTTCGAAAGTTCTGAAGTTTACTTGGAGTTGCAACGATAGAATTGAGCTTGAGGGGGAGTGTTGAGATGGCAAGCTCAACACGTGCGAACATTGATGATGGATCGCGTGGCTAGATGAGTCCACACGTCTACACTTAGCACGTTGGTGGTCATTATGATACTCACATGGCCACTGACTTATCACTTATTATATTTAGTTTGTTACACCTACGTACAGCTGGCAAAGATATAACACCAGTCGATTAGTGTAGTCGGTTATGCACTGTTCAACTTAGAAGGCCACTTTCCTTTATGTTTTATCTTATCTATACTTTGTGTACATTGTATAGTGTGTGGAAGAAGAAGAAGAAACCAGCAAGAAAACGTTTTGGACTCCATCTCTCTTCTTGTCTTCTTAAGTGAGCTTCCTCTAGTGTATACAGTGTGTGTTTGGTGCAACAGCTCAAGCACATCCCCCCATCACATGATTCTTGACAAGCTTGGCTCTCTTAAGCATGGTTTAAACACTAATCACCAAAAGCCAGCTCAAATTTCAATGTTCGTAACTTGTCCACAAGTGATTTTGGCATGGATAAAGGGACAAATAGCCTCGAAATCATGATCCAATTGGACGAGAAACTTTTTGCATCGAAATCTATCACCATGGCCTCCTGCACATGCTTTTTAGTTTTTAGATCCAATAGTTGTTTCATAATGCCAAACCTTGTGGCCATTAAATGGGGGATCAAACGAACTCCAATTGACAAATGGACACTCGCATTGGATTTTTGGCATTGAAATGCATCTAGTAAAACTCTAGCTCCTTGATCTGTGATCATTTCATTTTTCACCAAAAACACCTCTTTTACGAATCTCGAATCATCTTTGCATTGCTTTGAAATCTACTCTCATCATTGGCAACCATATGAAGAGCTGAAGAAGGCTCTGACCACAACACTAATTCTACGAGCCCCGGATTGGACCATAACCTTCCACATGCATATCGATGCTTCTAAAATCGCTGTAGGGGCAGTGTTGTGCCAACCTGGTGAGCACAACCTAGATTATCAAGTGAGCTTTGCTAGCTGACAGCTGACGGAGACGGAAATGAATTACTCAATGAACAAAAGAGAGGGCTTGGCCATGGTGTTTGCTATAAATAAGTTTCGGCATTATCTATTGGCTACACCCTTTACCTTCTTTGTAGACCATCAAGCCTTGCTATACCTAGTGAACAAACCTTGTGATAGGGTGACTAAGCTCGTCGAACCCATAAACTGATCTGCACAAACAAAAAACATAAAGAGCATCAACCTTCTACAAATAAAAATACATGACAAAGCATAAATATAGCTCTCACCCTACTTCTTTAAGAAAATCAAGGCATAAAGCATGAGGGATTAGCCCAACAAAGTCTGACAAAGATCCAAAGCTAGTCCGTAATCAACTACTCCAATACAGTTCTCACCCTACTCCTTTTACAAAATCAAGGCATAAAGCACGAGGGATAAACCCAACAAAGTCTGACAGAGATCCAAAGCTAGTCCCTGTTGAGATATCGAGCTCCACTCGTGATACGCCAGGGTGACCATTGTGTATTTATGTCACCGACTTGTCAGTTGCAGATGCGGTTGGTACACCGCCCATGAATAATAGCCACATGATAGCTATCCTTATCTACTCTAGTTCGTGGCTCAGTTTGTATGCCACTTTAGTTACTTGGGTTCTTTTGGCTTACACACAACTAAGAAGAAAAAAACGTTTTCAGCCTCCATCTCTGTGTGTCTTCCCCCATTGTGCAAGCGAGAAAGCTTTGAGCGAGACTCCTTCCTTCTCTCCCACTCCCACAATCTTGACATGGTATCAGAGCCTTGTTCGTGGTAAGGAGCTCAAGAAAGCAAGCCAAGCTCGCGGTGTTCTGGTAAGAGGAGCAGTGTTGCTTTCATTTTCTGTTTTGGGAGCAGATCTGTGCAGGCAGCACAACCGGAAATTGCAGGAGTGCATTGTCTCAGGTTGAGACGCCCTTCGCGGTGAAGCAAGAGGGTAGTATATACTGCGGGAGAGGGCTTTAGCTCCTAGCGACCCTGTTTTTTTGATTTGAGGCCATTTCGGGGCTTGTTTTGGAGGCGGAAGTTTTCTGCACGCACTCAGAAGAAAGCCCTGTTTTATGCTTTACAACCACTGCTCTACAGGTTGGTGAAAAGTTACCACAAAAATTGCATCGTATGCTTGTGTGCAAAGACATTGGGTTACAGAATCATCCTTGGTTCCTGTTTATGCAAAATCGTCACTAGGAAGTGACTGTGTGGTCAAATACCACTTTCGCCAGTTTTACAGTTTTTCCCTTGTGAGGGTGAAGCTGTGGTTTTTGCAGTGACAGAATTTTTTGCAGTCTTCTGTAATGGCATCTGATTCTCTTTCCCAGATTGTCACTGAAAAACTTGACAAGAACAACTTCCAAGCATGGAAGTTTAGAATGACGAATTTCCTTATGGGAAAAGGATATTGGGAATTTGTTGCAAGAAATGAAGAAGAACCAATTCTTCCTGATGTTCCCAATCAACAGCAAATGCAGGCATTCAAAGCATGGCATGAGAGAGCCAGGAAAGTTATGTACTGGCTGTCTATCAGTATTTCGGACTCTATGATTGTGCATATTCAGGATGCAAGTACGCCAAAGGAGGCATGGGATACTTTGTCAAAAATGTATAGCACAAATACGCAAGCCAGGAAAATGCAGCTCAAGCAAGAGTTGCATAATGTGCAGAGAGAAAGTATGAGCATCAACGACTACCACATGAAGGTGAAGAAGATTGCAGATGCACTTGCTTCCATTGGGTCGCCAGTGGAAGATGATGATTTAGTTTCCGTGACCTTGAATGGTTTAGGAAAGGATTATGCACAGTTTCGGACATCCATTTCAGTTCGTGAAAGATTTCCTGATTTTGAGGAGTTGATTGCTCTTCTAATTTCTGAGGAGCAGAGAAATGGTGGTGCATCTTCTTCAGGAGGAACTTCAAAAGAAGCTGTCTTCTACTCAAATGCTGGAAGAGGTAGAGGCAGAGGTAGAGGAGGCCGATTTGGAGGCCGTGGTAGAAATCAGAGTATGCAGCAAACTCAAGAAAACCAGTCCTATGGAGGAGGACGTGGTAACTCTAGAGGCAGGGGGAGCCAAAGAGGTCGTGGTGGATGGCAAAGAGGCCAAAATGCAAACAGTAATGTTGAATGCTACTATTGTGGTAAAATGGGTCATATGGCTAAAGACTGCTATAAAAAGCAGAATGACATCATGAATGGAAAACTGCAACAAGGGAATTATGCATCTTCTAGCAGACAGGGTGATGACAGAAATGAGCATTTGTTCATGGTGCAGCACATGAACAATTCTGTGACAAGTGCAAAAGAAAGAAATGATGTATGGTATGTTGACTCAGGTGCATCAAACCACATGACAGGTCATGCAGAATGGATGGAGGATGCAAGGGAAATGGAAAAACCAGGATTTGTGGAGACTGGTGATGATACTGCACATCCTATTGTGCAGATTGGAAAAATTCCATTGTCTATGCAGGATAGAAAAAAGAAATACTTGTCCGATGTATTTCATGTCTCGAATATCACCAAGAACCTGGTTTCTGTCGGTCAAATGGTTGAGCAGGGCTTGCAGGTCAGATTTAATCCTCATGGATGCTTTGTTGAGGATATGAAAAATAAAGGTCGCTTGATAGCAAAAGGAAAGAAGAAGGGCAGAATGTTTACACTGGATGCAGACATGTCTGAATTGAGTGCAGCAATGTTTGCACATGGGACCGGTGTAGTTGCAGATATTGATATCTGGCATAAACGCATTGGTCATGTTAATGTACAGCGACTTAAATCAATGCAGGCCCAAAATATTGTTGCAGGTTTGCCAAAATTCAAGGTTGCAGAAATGCATAAGGTATGTGAAGCCTGTCAGTTTGGAAAACAGGCAAGGAAACCATTTCCTAGACATGTTCAAGAGAGCAAGAAGCCATTGGAATTAATCCACTCTGATGTGTGGACTACGAAAGCTGCATCTCTTGGAGGCTGTCATTATTTTGTCATGTTTATTGATGACTATAGCAGAAAAGTTTGGGTGTATTTTACGAAAAAGAAAAGTGAAGTTTTTGGGCATTTCAAAACCCTTAAAGCTATGGCTGAAAAAGAAACAGGTCTGCAAATAAAATGCCTAAGGTCAGATGGAGGGGGAGAGTACCTCTCAAATGAGTTTGCAAAGTTCTTGCAGGAGCATGGCATAAAGCAGCAATATTCATGCAGTTATACCCCACAACAAAATGGAATTGCAGAAAGGAAAAACAGGCATATTGGAGAGGTATCTCGTGCCATGCTCAATGAAAAAGACTTGCCAGATTTTTATTGGGCTGAAGCAGTTGCTACAGCAGTCTATATAATGAACAGGACTCCCATTGCAGCAATACATGGGATGACTCCAGAGGAGAGGTATACTGGTAGGAAACCAGATATTTCTCATTTGAAAATTTTTGGTTGCATTGCCTATGTACATGTGCCAGATGAGTTGAGATCCAAGTTGGATCCAAAAGCTGAGAAGTGCATCTTTATTGGTTACTCTCTGCAGCAAAAAGGGTATAGATGCTATAACCCTTCTACTCGTAAGTTTACAGTGAGCAGAGATGTTGTTTTTGATGAGATGAGTAGCTGGTATAAACCAGTAAATGTGATTGATGATGTAGATGCACAAAATGGTAATGCTGCACAAAATTCACAGCAGCAGTCACAAAATATTAGTGGACCTGGAGCGTCCTCTAGTATTGGTTCACATTCTTCGCCATGGACAGGCAGATTGAGATCAAGAGAATCTTCTCAAAGTAATGCAGATAGTGGTATGCAGGTATCACGAAAAGGAAAAGAGAAGGTTGATCAGCCCATGTTTGATGTGAATGCAGGTCACTCTTATGTGGATGGTGAATCCAGTGGCTCAGAACACAGCATTGATGATGAGTTGGGTATTCCTTCTATTGTTACACCTGGAGTAAGGAAGACTAGGGATGTTTTGAGAGCACCTGGGAGTGAACCTACTTTGCGCAGGTCTACGAGAACTAGGTATCCTGTGGATAGGCTGAAATATGATGGATTTACAGCCACTCACTATGCATATATGGTGAAGGTGATACAGGAACCAGAACCCACATCTTTTGAGCAAGCCATGGGAAAAGAAAAATGGGAGAAAGCCATGGATGAAGAAATGGATGCCTTGGAAGCAAATGCTACATGGGAGTTAGTACCTTTGCCTAAAGGTAAGAATGCAATTGGCTGTAAGTGGGTTTATAAGGTGAAGCACAATGCTGATGGTTCTGTGAACAGATACAAGGCAAGATTAGTAGTCAAGGGGTATGCCCAAACATATGGCATTGACTATGAAGAAACATTTAGTCCGGTTGCAAGGATGGCAACCGTAAGAGCAGTCATTGCTATGGCTGCATCAAAGGGATGGTCTTTACATCAGATGGATGTAAAGAATGCCTTCTTGCATGGTGATTTGCAAGAAGAGGTCTATATGGAGCAGCCACCAGGTTATGTGCATGCTGTTCATCCTGAGTTTGTTTGCAGGTTGAAGAAAGCCTTGTATGGCTTGAAGCAAGCACCTAGAGCATGGTCTGACAAGATAGGACAGTATCTTGTCACTATTGGCTTTCAGATTTCCAAGGCAGATTTCTCACTTTATGTGAGAAAAACAGAGAAAGGTATTATGCTGCTTGTCATTTATGTTGATGATTTGATTATGACAGGTGACAGTGATGAAGATATCCTTCATGTGAAAATGCTATTGAAGCAGAAGTTTGAGATGAAGGATTTGGGAGAGCTGCGTTATTTCTTGGGCATTGAGGTGATTAGATCACCAAGTGGGATACAGCTCTTGCAGAGGCAGTATGGATTGGACATGCTGTCCAAATATGGGATGACAGGCTGTAAGCCTATTTCAGTTCCTTTGGAGCAAAATGTGAAGCTGAGCACAGATGCAGGTGAGCTTCTAGAAGACCCTACTATGTACAGACGCATAGTAGGAAGTTTGATTTATATGACTATTACCAGGCCAGATTTGAGCTATGCTGTTGGATTGGTAAGTCAGTTTATGCAGGCTCCAAGGAAACCACATTTGGATGCGGCTAGACGCATACTCAGGTATGTGAAGTCCACATTGCAGTATGGACTATTTTATGAGACTGGGGTTCAGATACAGTTGCATGGATACACTGATGCTGATTGGGCTGGTAGTATTTCTGATAGACGATCTACCAGTGGATATGTGTTCTCTTTTGGGAGTGCTGCAGTCACTTGGAGCAGCAAGAAACAACCTACAGTTGCCTTGTCGAGCACAGAGGCTGAGTACAGGGGTGCAGCAATGGCTGCATGTGAGGTAGCTTGGTTGCATAAGCTACTTTATGATATGCATCAGTCTACAGATGGGCCAGTTGTCATTTATTGTGACAACATGAGTAGTATACACTTGGCAATTAACCCAGTCTATCATGCTAGAACAAAGCACATTGAGGTGCATTATCACTATGTGCGAGAGAGGGTTTTACTAGGTCTTATTGATCTAGTTTATGTCAGCACAGAGGATCAGGTAGCTGACATATTCACGAAGGCATTGGGCGCAGAGAAGCTGTGCAAGTTCAGAGACCTGCTTGGTGTGCAGGAATTGGGATTGAGCTCGAGGGGGAGTGTTGAGATATCGAGCTCCACTCGTGATACGCCAGGGTGACCATTGTGTATTTATGTCACCGACTTGTCAGTTGCAGATGCGGTTGGTACACCGCCCATGAATAATAGCCACATGATAGCTATCCTTATCTACTCTAGTTCGTGGCTTAGTTTGTATGCCACTTTAGTTACTTGAGTTCTTTTGGCTTACACACAACTAAGAAGAGAAAAACGTTTTCAGCCTCCATCTCTGTGTGTCTTCCCCCATTGTGCAAGCGAGAAAGCTTTGAGCGAGACTCCTTCCTTCTCTCCCACTCCCACAATCTTGACAGTCCCTAGTCAACTGCTCCATTACAGACTGACTAAAAATAACTATCAAACAAGTCAGCCTAAGTGGTGGTTTCTAACACCCTCTTACCTTGATTCCAATACACAAAGAGCTCCCCCAAAGTAGAGTGATGTTGCTCCAACCATTTTTAATCATCTATTCATCATATGTACGAAAGATTCATCATAAAAATTAAATAAAAGTCTCTTAACTTAAAATCCGTATATGTATGCCTCATATTTCGAGAAGTAGAGACACTCGCACTATTTTCCAGTCACCCAATTTACATGCGATTACACTTTAGAACCATCGTCCATCCTCGACTCATCAAAACAACCCTCTCTCTCTCTCATATGCAACCATATAAACAAGGAACAAAGAGAAGAGAGAAACATGAGAGAGTGTGTGTTAACCTCAATTCAAGATGGTAGAAAAATGAAGCAAAAATCAGAGAAAGAATAGAAAAAGAGGAAAGGTGCAAAGGCAACCCCTAAAAGCTAAGCTGAGGTGCAAAGGAAACCCCTAAAAGAGAAAAGGTGCAAAGGCAACCTCCTATGCCATTTGTAAAGGAATAGGCGGGTGTAGGCTTAAGGCATGAGGCAAGAAAGGGAAATAGGAAAAACGACCTTGCCACTAAGATCGGTCATGTAAAAAGGGATGGGTGCCTGTGGAATTTTAGGACTTGTATATAAAGTGCAAAAAGTGAATGGAAGCTCATTCTTTGGTGTGTGGCTAACAAGAGACATCTCTTCTTCTCTTCTCTTTGCTTGTGTGTGTGCTCTTAAGAGAGAGTGTGTGAGAAAGTGAGGGAGTGAGTATGTGGGAGTGAGGGATCAAGAGGGTGAAGCTCTTCACCATCTCCTCTTCTCTTCTTCTCTTCTCTTTCCTTTTCTCGTGCACATAGACTATGGTGGATGGAGCTTGATGGAGGAGGTTTGAGGATGCTTGAGCTAGCATCTAGGATCCTGGAGCTACCGGTGTGCGCGAAGGAGGAGGCAACTCATTTTGGCATCAAGGTAAGCTCACTACATTTGTAGGTTTGAAGGCACGTCGGCTATGTGAGAGATAACCATTAGAGCTCGCTTGGAACACTTGAACAATAAGCAATCCATGGGTCTTGGTAGTTGAACAAGAGCTCCCACATTTTAGTTCCTTTGTCGAGACACATGGATTCAAGCTTGAGCACTTGTGCACCTCATATCGAGCATCGAAGTAAGGGATTCATCCTCGAACCAAAGCTTGAGATAGGTAGGAAGTTGGGGCTTTTGATCTTCGATACAAGTAAGTATTTTGGTTATTTTGGTTGTTTAATGATTAGGAAAGAAGGAGAGATCATTTTAGTTATTTGCTATTGATTCTTGTTGCATTTAGCACAGGTTAGGATTATGAAATCAGATTCGAGAAGCATAGGGTTTATTGCTGTAAAACAGGATAAAACAGGCACAAATCAGGGTAAATGGGGAAAAAGAGTGGTTGGAATGATTAATGCTGGCAAGGGAGTGATTGGGGATAGCAAGACCTTGCTCGGGAAGGGATTTAAGGGCCAAGAGACCATAAAAGAGCTCATTTTTCACCCTAACAATGAGAGAGAGAGAGAGAGAGAGTTTCCAACATTGATTTGGTTTGATCTTGCCATCGGGGAGTTCTTCACACGATTCAAGTGTATCATAACCTTCTTGCTATGTATTTGTTGTGATCTAGAAGTCGGTGTGCCTAGTGATTGCGTGAATCATTGGGTTCAACGAGATCATCCTCGGTGTAGCAGTCGTCGCGTGCAACTTGGTCTGTTCGAGTGGTTTGGTTTTGGACCGAGTTCCAAAATCGGACCATTCAGCCCTCGAACCACCCAATCCATTCAGTCCTTGGATAACTCGGGCCACTCAGCTCAGACACGTATCGGTCGGTCCATCCGAGTCAACCACTCAGCCAACTTGACTTGGCCCTTTTCCAACTTGGTCCACTATTGTCAGTCAGCCCTTGGACCACTTAGTCCTCAGCCCATTCAACCCTCAGCCACATCTGTTCGGCCGTCCGAGCTACAAGTTCAGCCAATATCCCTATTCAACCATTCGGCCCATCCGAGTCTACCACTTGGCCTCTGCAATTCAAATGAGTTGGTCCGAGTCAAACTTTTGCAAATTTTGTGGAAGTTTACACCATACCTAGCTAGATCTTAATGGCGCCAACCTTTGTGATCCATCCTGACACCCGTAACTCAATTCTGAAACAAGGAATAGACAAATTTGCAAGACACCATTGCTTAGTAGCTTGAGTAGGTTGTTGAGAGAGTCAGTGCCTTAACGGCAACTAGTGGAGACACAAACCTCAAATGAACCCAAACCGAGTAAGACAGTGCAGCAAGGAACCCTAAAACCTAGCAAGATGGCTAGAAATTGACCGAACAAGCCTATCAGGCCTAAGACAAGACGAGAGTGTGCAAGATACTTAGACACTAGCTCTTCACACTCAACTTGACTTCCAACACTCGAAGTACACCTAAGAATGGCCGAAGCCTAATTGAGCACAAGTACATGGGAAAGAGCACGCTGAGTGGAGGTAACTTAAGGATTATATGCAATAATTAAGGAACTCACTCAGATAAAGGAACTTGAAAGAACCCACCAATAAGAGGAGATCCCAAGACATAGACGGGAAATTGGAGTCCAGCATAGGACTAAGCGAATATCAATAGAGACGTGGATCTACCCAACCTCCTTGACCTTATCAACAGCTTGGTGGAACAAGAGAACACAACCATGTCGGAGGAAAGCTCATACTGCAGGGAGAATGAGGGCTTTGACTTAGGAGTTTTTCCAGAAGCAATCCAGCAGTTGGTGAGTAGCTACTCACGCTCGATATAAGCACCACAGTAGAGTGGCAGAAGCCATCATAGTTGACCTAGAGGAGGCAAGGGAACTAGCCCACAAAGCACTGCAAGGCATAATGGATTACAATAGAGACTAGTAGACTAGGAGCCTAAGGCAGAATGCAGAGATGCAAGAGATACAGTGAGTGCTGAACCTAGTAGGCAAAAATCGAATTGACCATGAGAGAGCACTAGAAGGAGACTTGACACTAAGTGAGCTTCTCATGAAGCGATTACTAGACAACACAGCAATAGAGCAAAGCGTTGCAGCATTGGCCACATCACTGCTAGCAAGGCTAGGGGTGAACCAAGGCTCCAAAAGCCAGCCTAAGATATTGGTTATTGCTAAGAAGATCGATAAGTACCAATCCGTACAGCTTCATAGACAGTTTGAACAGGTCTATGAGGCCAACAGTCTCACTGACTTGACTCAACACTCTCAAGTATTCGGGCTTTGCTTAGGAGACAAGGGTCGGACTTGGTACACAAGTCTAGATGCCACAGAGTGAGTGAACTTCAATGGACTCAAAAACCTCTTCATTAAGAGTTTTTTCGAGCCCGGATACTTTGACAACCTGCTAGTGTGACTTATAAACATCAAGCAGAAGGAAAAAGAGGACATCCGTGACTATGTGACCCATGTGAGGAGTCTCTTCAAGAGAACCCCAACAGGTGAACGATCGACCAAAAGAGCAGTGTTAACGGTATTCATTAGTGGAATATGAAATGAGGAGCTTTGTAAAGCCTTGGTGGGCTACTCGAGCTTGCAGCGAGACACGCTAGCAAGGGTGTTTGAAGAGGCCATTCGATTCGATGACCAATTGAGGGAGAGGAGCTCTAGGAACTCAAACCAAGACACAAGAAGCTCATAGAGAGCTTCAGCATCTAGCGAGCAATCAAATGCAAGTATCCAAGATAAGGAAAAGGATGTAGACACCAACCAAGAATTGGCTGACATGAAAATGGAAATAGCCAAGATGCAGGAAATGCTAAGATGACATATGTGACCACATGTCCAATGCATGTACTGTGGCGGGAACCACTTGCCGGTTGAGTGTCAAGACCCCAGGTCATGACCTTGTGCTAATTGCGGTAGGTTTGGTCACGATAGTGCGCATTGTAGATTGCCTAGAAGACTTCTGTACTCACAGCCGTATGGTCAACCTTACCTAGTGAACATGCCGCAACAATTCTTAGGAAGGGGAGTGCCATTGGCCCTTATTGCACCAAACGATGCTAATCCGACTGTTCCTAGGATGGATATAAATACTATTGAAATACCTAGACCACCTGGTCCCTATGTGACACATCCACCGAGCGACGCTCCAATCCACTACGTAGAAGAGCCAAATGAGGAAGAGCCTTACGTATACCCTTACGTCTCGCATGACGACGAGGGCAACACATTCCTTATAGACTATCAACCAGTACCAGTGATGGCGTCAGGTAGGGGATAGGGTAGAGGCCTAGGAGGGTAGACCCAAGAGCCAACCATGTGTTGGACTTGCGGTCACCCAGGACATATCTCATCACGCTGTCCTAAAACGGAGCAACAAAATAGAGGCAAGGCTGATCTAAGGTGTCCTAAATGTGGAATCACACATCTCTTCCTTGACTGTCCAAAGAAGCGAAAACCATCCTCAAGCTCAGCTAATGTGCCATCCGTCCCATTGGGACTATTCAATGTTGAGAACTTGGATGGGGAGGCTACACCTATACCATTGCATGTCATGACCCATTCACAAACAAAGCAAGCCGGCATATCACTGCCAGGTCCTAACAATTTTGACGCAACCACGATAGGAAAGAAGAGCCATAGGTGAAGGAAGAAGAGACCCAAAGCTAAAATCTTGCTAAAAACTGAGAGTTCCACGATGCTACCAGCTAAGTCACTGATGCTAAGGCAAAGACATCAACCCCAAAGACTGCTCAAAGGGGAACTGCTAAGGTGGGGGAGTACCCTGACCCAAAGTGCCAACTAGAGGCCATCGAGAAGGTGAAGGAGTGGGTAAAGGAGGCTCAAGGACACCTGAAAGATGCGGAGCCTATCTTGGAGGATGAGATCAAGGATCTCTCCAGCATCAGCACGCCACTCTCAACCCCTCCCCCAAAACTGAGAGATGCAATTGTGCCACAACTAGTTGCCCTTAGGCAAGGCCTTAACTCTACGGGCCAGCAACCCAGTCATGGCCACTGGCAATGATAATCCAGATCAGGAGAAAAACAAGTAGTCAATGACCTCCTTACAACTCTAGTGACCACCGTAATGATGGTAAGCCTGGGAGATCTGCTTAGACAGCTTTTGATCCTATGGCAGGACTTGAAGGAATGGGTTGAAGGGTCACGAGAGCAAGCTGCCGCAGCCCTACAAGAACATGATGCAGAGACACAGATACTAATTTTGACATTGCACTCCATGCCCAAATCCTTATACATTAATGCTTTTTGGGAAGGCATCGAGAAGCACGCAGTCTTACTGGTCTCAACCCTAAGCGACACAACAAGGAAAGGGATTGTAGACACAGGGGTGGAAATCAGTGTCCTGAGCCATGCAATGCTCTTAGCTTGGGGAAACCCTCCTGTCAAGATTGCTATGTTCATGTTCAATGTCACATTAGCCAATGAAATGAAAGTGAAGCCATTTGGGGTGCTAATAAATTTGCCGGTGAAAATTGCTGGAGTCCAATTCTCGGTTGACTTTATAATCATGAAGGGAATGGACTACGATGTTCTATTGGGCCGACCATGGATGAGCAATGCCAGAGTGATCGAATATTGGGGGAATGGTCTCATCTTCCTAGGAAATAGAACAGAAGCCATGAGGGTAGAAATGGACTCCTGGAAAACTGCACCAATTGACCTCGATGCCATCTCCACGATGCTCAAAGGTGATACCCAGTTCAAGAAATCCTATGGGCCCCTAACTAAGTATATCCCATGTCCTGAAGGACGAGCAAGGCTGGGTGCATGTCCTTGCTGTCAAACCAGCTTTTGCGGCATGCTTTCTTGCATATGAGTGCATGGGTAGCTAGGAGGCAAGTTTTCGAGAGGCGTTTGAGTTCAATTAGACGTTTTGTCCATGCTCCCTTCCTGTCCCATCTTTTGTGAAGTGCGATCCTCAGGCTAGGAATGAAGAACTCTACAGGTAGAATTGCTTCAGTTCCATAGGTCAACCTAAAGGTTGTCTAGTCTAAAGCCATTTTGTAGGCTGTGCAGTAAGCCCACAAGGCTGCCATCAGCTTGTTATCCCAGTCACTACACGAAGTAGAGACTACCTTGGTCAAGACGTTTACTAGAATTTTATTGGTGGATTCCACCTGGCCGTTTGCTTGAGGGTAGTATGGCGAGGATTTCCGATGGATAATTAGAAAGATGGATAGAAGATGCGTGATTACTTCATTAATGAAGTGTGTGCCTTGGTCGCTAATGAGTTCCATGGGGCAACCGAATCGTGAGATCCCCTGCTCCCATAGGTACTTGGCAGCCATTCTCGCGTCATTCTTTCTTGTAGCTCGTGCTTCTGCCCATTTCGTTAGATAGTCAGTGGCTAGAATGATATACCTAGCTCGAGAGTATTGTGCCGTAGGACTAATAGGTCCTATGAAGTCAATTCCCCACTTCTTGAAGGGTTGTTGTGCAATTACCAGGGTTAGCTCCATTTGATCCTTGCAAATCAGGACCTTTGTTTGTTGACACTCGTCACAATGCTTAATAAACCTTGTTGCATTGCGAAAAAGCATGGGCCACCACAGTTGAGACTGAAATACCTTGGGGGCTATTGTTTCTTTGCTAAAGTGTCCTCCTATGATTCCGCTGTGTGCTTTTGAGAGCACTTCATGCATCTCGTACTTGCATACGCATTTGCGCAAAAAACCGTCTTGCCTTGGCCTATATAGTTGACATGCTATCAACTGATAGGGTTGGATCTTGAGGATGAGCTATCTAAGTTAGACTTTCTCTATTGGTCTTTCAAGTAGTCAATGTTCAAGAACTTGGACTATATCGTTTGCCATATGGCATCAAATAGGCTCGAAATAATTCTCTCTCGCTAGATAGGCTAAAAAAATGTGTGTCTGGCAAACCATCTATGATGCCTTGTCCAAAGGCCTCTCTCGTCACATGTGGTCGGCCATGTAGTGCTGTTTCCCTTTTTGTACAACCACAGAGAAGTCAAATTCTAAAAGTAGAAGGAGACATCTAGCTATGCGGCCTATAGCACAAGGTTTGTTTACTAAATATAGCAAGGCTTGATGATCCACAAGGAAGGTGAAAGGAGTGGCTAATAAATAATGCTGAAGTTTCTTAACGGCAAATACCATGGCCAGACCTTCTCTTTCTGTTGTCCAGTAATTTATCTCGATCTAAATGTGGCAAGATGTATGTGATTTAGGTTGTAATCCACATTGCAGTTGGTTTGTTTCTTGAAAGTGTGACCCAACAACAATACATTACCAGCGTCTGTGGTGCCAGGCAACACATGGAAGAAGGCCGGTAAACTTTCAGATTTGATGGAAATGACCACCTTGCATTTGACTAGGAGTGGGTAATCGGCGCCCCCAAACGGGGTGAGTTGAGCGTTAGTGGGTTGTAGTTGCGGTTGACCAATGTGTGTCCAATGGTCATGTGTTAGGATGTTGTAGTCAGCACCTTCATCAAACAAGGCGTTAAAAGAATACACCGCTCCTGCTGCAACTGTAATCCGCAGGTATGCCGATGCCACTACTTCTTCATTGATTTGTCGGGTCAGTTACAGTAGCCATGCGAATGTTCAGTGGGGGTTCTAACATTGGCGGCTCATGTAATGGATGTGAAGGAGGATAGTACTTCTTAATGTGGTTGCCATTAGAAAAGCCTATTTTCTCACCGTCAAGGGTCTCCAACTCGACATTTCCGGTCCTACCGCATACCCTGAAAGGCCCTAGCCCCCAAAAATTCATCTTCTGTTTATGTCCTTTTAGCGAGTACATCAGAACAAGGTCCCCTTGTTCGAACTCTCTCTGCATGACATGCTTGTCAAACCACATCTTTCGTCAAGCCTTTTCGCATATTAGAGAGTGACTGGCGAGGAATCGGGTCTCCGTTAAGCGCTCAAGTTCTACTAAGCGATTGGTCCAAGCCTCTCTGCCCTCCAAACGTTCCTAGACTGCTAGCCTCAAACTAGGGATGAAGAATTCTATGGGCAGAATGGCTTCAGTTCCGTAAGTCAGCTTAAAGGGCGTCTGTCCTATAGCCGTTTCATAAGTAGTGCGATAGGCCCACAAAGCCGCCATTAGCTTGTTATCCCAATCACTTCTTGAAGTAGACACGACTTTTGTAAGCACATTGACTAGAATTTTGTTTGTGGACTTGGCTTGGCCATTAGCCTGAGGGTAATAGGGAGAGGACTTTCGGTGAATTATTAGGAAGGTAGAGAGAAAGTGGGCAATTACTTCATTAATGAAGTGTGCGCCTTGGTCGCTTACAAGCTCGATTGGACAATCAAACCATGAAATGACCTGCTCCCAGAGGAACTTAGCAGTGGTCCAAGCATCATTCTTCCTCGTGGCCCGTTCCTCTGCCCATTTCGTTAAATAGTCGGTTGCCACAATGATGTATCGAGCTTGGCAATATTGTGCTACGGAACTGATAGGCCCAATAAAATTGATGCCCCATTTTTCAAAGGGTTGTCGGGCTATGACAGGGCTCAGCTCCATCTTGTCCTTCCGCACAAGCACTCTGGTCCTTTGGCACTCATCGTAGTGCTTTACAAATTTAGCTACATCACGGAATAGGGTGGGCCACCATAGTTGGGATTGTAGCACCTTTCGGGCTGTTGTGTCCCCACTAAAGTGTCCGCCAACGATTTCACCATGTGCTTCGTTTAAGGCGCCGTGCATCTCGTGCTCACACACGCATCTGCGCAATAAACCGTCTTGTCCCAACGTGTAGAGTTGGCCAGCTATCAGCTGATAGGGCTGAATTTTCAGGATAAGTCTCTTCACTCTGGCCTTCTCAATGGGCCACTCCGGTAGTCCATTTTCTAGCACTTGCACTATGTCATCGGCCCAATAAGGCGTCAAATCAATTCTAAACAATTCTCGTTCACTAGACAAGTTAAAAAGATAGCCATCCGGTAAATCATCAGGTACGCCTTGTCCAACGGCTTCTCCTGTGGGTTTGCGGGACATGTGGTCGGCCATGTAGTGCTGCTTTCCTTTGCGTACAACCACAGAGAAGTCAAACTCCAGTAAAAGAAGTAACCATCTGGCTATGCGCCCCGTAGCGCAGGCTTGTTCACAAGATACAATAGGGCTTGATGGTCAACGAAGAAGACAAAGGGAGTGGCCAACAGGTAATGCCTAAATTTCTTTACCGCAAATACCATGGCCAACCCCTCCCTTTCTGTCGTGGAATAGTTCATCTCGATTTCTGTGAGCTGCCTGCTGGCAAAACTCACCGGGTAATCCAAATTATGCTCACCAGGCTGGCATAGCATGGCTCCAATAGCAAACTTAGAGGCGTCTATGTGCACATGGAACGTTACGTTCCAGTCTGGGGCTCGCAGGATTGGTACAGTCGTAAGAGCCTTTTTCAATTCTTCATATGCGTGCTGGCAGTCCTTTGTCCACTCAAACACTATCAACAACTTGTACAAAGGTCTAGCTATTAATGCATAATTTAGCACAAATTGTCGATAATATCCAGTGTATCCCAAGAAGCACTGAACTCCCTTGTAGTTGTCAGGTGGCGGTAGGTCAACAATGACTCTGACCCATAATATCCCAATGATTCCAGATGTAGTGCCAACCAGGGCCTTTTGTGACTCTTGCAGGAGCACAACAAGTTTGGTTTCTTCCTCTTCCGCCAAGTCATCTATGACGAATACCGGTCTTGGTTTTTTGCCTTTTCCAGCCAAGTTAACCTCCTTGACTTTGGCGGGTCCCTCTATCGGTTCACTAGTCTGACCTTCTCTCTTTGCACCTAGTAGGACCACCACTCTGTCACCCTTTTTAAATTTTGTAAACCGTTTGGGCAGATCCTATGGTTTCCTCTGCCTTTCCGCTTCTGAGCCCATTGCTTGCTTCCTGGCCTCCTCTTTTAGCCTCCTACGCCTCAAGTGGACTCGCAAGTCTCCCTTGGTGCGTTTGACCTCAGATGGTTGTGGTATCTCGGGATCACTCTCAATACTGAATTCTGACTCTGAGTTGAACTCGCATCCTTCACTTGAGGAAGGTGTTTCCCCAGGGGGTCTTAGTTCGGTAGGGGAATCTGTCTTGAGCACTGGGATTACCCATCGTTGTGCCACTCTAGCTTGCCCGTAATCTACGGCTTGTATTTGTTCCAGCCAGGATCTGTCACACTCCGTTAGTATGACTCCTTTTTCGTTTCGACTGAGCCCTTCCTTCCTAGGCCTTAAGTCTACCCTGATTTGCTCTATCACCTTTCCCTCCGTGTCGTACTCTATCGTGTCTACCTCTTCTTCACTCTCTTCTCCCACAGAGCGACAATCCTCATACTCCTCATCGTCCACGTCCTGTTCTTCAGACTTCTCATCATCCCCTAAGCTTCCATGTTCACGCTCCTTGTCATCAGTGACTAAAGCCCAGTTGTATAACAAGTTCAGGTCATGGACTTTGTTCCATTTCCATTCTGGTTTAGCTAGAAGGTCACGTAGAGGCTTTAAGTTAGCGGCCAAATTGCCGTTCAATTTATCGGACAGATACTCTACGATCTCTTGAAGCTCTAGTTTGTTGTTGGGGGTGCGAGACAAGGCCGGTTTGCCTGGGTTGAGTGAGCTTCCTACCATCATGCAAAGTGGCACAACTAGCTCTTCAATTGGTACTGTGGCGGTTTTAGCAGCCTGCTGAGGTGATCCTTCCTCATTCGAGAATGGTAGGTCAATGGTTGCCAGCACGTGCATCCAATCCCTCTCATCCTCAGGGCAGGGAATATATTTAGCCGGCGATCCATAGGGCTTGGTCAGTTAAGCATTGCCTTTTAGCATGGTTGAGATGGCAGCTAGGTCAACTGACGTCGTCGTCCAAGTGTCCATCTCTACCCTCACTGCACTAGTTTTGTTCCCTAGGAAAATCAATCCATTGCTCCAATCCTCTATGACTCGTGCATTCCTCATCCAAGGTCGGCCTAATAGTATGTCGTAATCCACTCCCTTCATGACAATAAAGTTTACCGAGAATTGCACACCGACAATCTTTACCGGCCAATTCTTTAAGACCCCAAATGGTCTTACCTTCATGCCATTTGCTAGCATGGCGTTGAATCTAGTGGTCTCTATAGGAGGGTTTCCCCATGCCTCTAGGACCGCATGGTTTAGCACACTAACACCGGCACTTGTGTCTACAATTCCCTTTCGAGTCATGTCCCCTAAGGCTAGGATGGGCAAAACTGCATGCATTTCAGTGCCCTCCCAAAAAGCATTGATGTGCAAAGACTTAGGATCTGTGTGTAGAGTTAGACTTGGGATCTGTGAAACTACATTGTGATCTTGCGGATTAGTACCCACCAGTTCCACGTGTCCCTCGATCGAGTCTTTTAACTCCTGCCACAAGGAGTGATTTTGCCTAAGTAGATCATCCAGGCTTAGAGTTACTGGGGCAAACAGCAGAGTTGTGAGGAGGCTATTGGACCCTTGTCTTCCTCTGAGGCTGGCAGTTCTAGGCCATGCATCCTGTCTGCCCTGGTAAGCTTCCCCCCGGCCTTCCTACTGAGCCGCCTTTAGGGGTGCAGGCATGTTCCTAGCCGGTGGTTTTGAGGGTGAGACTAGTGTGTTAACACTGGAGAATTCATCCATAAGGTCTTCCAATATGGGTTCAGCATCTTCAAGGTGCTTTTGGGCATGCTTGACCCACTCCTTGACCTTGGCTATAGCTTTGAGTTGTCGTTTGGGATGGGGATATTCTCCTACCTTGGCACTCCCTAGCTCTGCTGTCTTAGGAGCCGATGTCTCTGCCTCTGCGTCTGTGACCCTCTTTCCCGTCACCAACGTAGTCGTTTCCTCGGTTTTAAGGGGTTATCTTCGCCTCAGTACTTTTTTTCCGTCTTCTCCGGCTTTTCTTCCCTATAGAGGTTGCATCAAGGTTGCTTGGCCCTGGTAAGGAGATGCCTGCTTGTTTCGTTTGAGCTCGCATCATAGCATGCAATGGGATGGGCATATCCTCACTACCGAAAGTTTCAACTTCGAAGAGCCCCAAGGGCATCGATGGCATGTTGGCAGCGCCCGTTAATGGCTTCCGCCTAAGACAGTCAGGAAACAGGTGTGTGATTCCACACTCTGTGCATCGGAGATCTGCTTTGTCCTTGTTAGCTTGTTCTCGCTCTGGGCAGCGTGTTGAAATGTGGCCTGGGTGGCCGCAAGTCCAGCCGGATCTTGGCTTGGCCCTCCAAATCCTCTGCCTCGTCCTCTTCCTAAGGCCATTACGGGTATTGGCCGGTAGTCCATCAGGACTGGGTTGCCCTCCTCGTCATAGGATACATAAGGATTGACATGTGCCTCTTCCTCGTTGGGCTCCTCCACAAAGTGGACAGGAGCGTCACTAGGTGGGTGAGTCACAAAAGGCCCTGGTGGCCTAGGTATGCCAGTCGGGTTCATCTCCAGCCTAGGCACGACAGGTCTTGGGTCAGTTGGTGTTGGAAGAGCTAGTTGGGTTCCCCTGCCCAAGAAATTAGGTGGCCTACTGCCTAAGTATGGAGAATTGTACTACTGCGTATACGGGAGTCTCCTCGGCATTCTACAATGCGTTGTATCATGACCGAATCTACCGCAATTTGAGCACGGCCGAGATCGAGGATCTTGGCACTCCACTGGGAGGTGATTGCCGCCGCAGTACACACATTGTACATGCGATCTCACTGGCTTTCTAACGAGCTCTTGTAACCGCGTAATCTCCATTCTCATCTCTGCCATCCCTTGGTCATGGTCTACACTCTTTCCCTTGTCCTGCGCACTAGTAGTTGCTTTTTCCCCTAAGGGGGTTGATCTCTTCGGGTCCCTCTGGTTTGCATTATCCTGGGTGGTAGCCCTCATGCTTCGCTCTCTAAGTTGATCATCTACACGTATTGCCTCCTCGAAGACTCAAGCTAGCATGCCCCGTTGTAAGGTGGAGTTACTGGCCAGAGCCTTGTAGAGCTCCTCACTCCGAACCCCGTTCATGAACAATGTAGACATTGCCCTTTCGGTAGGTCGCTCGTTGGCAGGGATTCTCTTGTAGAGGCTACGCACCTGAGTAATGTAATCCCTAACGTCCTCCTTCTCCCTTTGACTGATATTCACTAATCTAACAATGAGGTTGTCCGAATACCCTGCCTCTAAGAACTTTTTGATAAAGAGGCCCTTAAGGCGAGCAAAGTTTGTACGTTCTGCGTCATCCAGACTAGAGTACCAAGTCCTCCCCTTGTCGCCTAAACACAGGCCGAAGGCTTGGGCTCTCTGCGCAAGGTCAGTAAGACCGTTTGCCTCACATACTTGCTTGAACTGCTCCATGAAGCTATACGGGTCACTGCTAGGTTCGCATCGAGCTAGTTGTTTCGCTACTATAGGGATTCTAGCCTGCCCTTTAGCCCCTTGTGTGACTCCCAATCCTGACAGTAGCGCGGTGGCTAGGGCAGTAGCACTTTGCTCCACGGATGTATTGTCCATGAGTCGCTTTGCCACCAGTTCACTCAACGTCATGCCAACCTCTGCTGCCCGTTCCCTCTCTACATTTGGTCCGGACTTGGCTGCCCCTGCTAAGTCTAGCACTCTTCTAGCCTTGTACATATCCATGTCTTGTTGCAGCCTTCTAGCCCTTTGCTCATGGTTGTAGGCAATTATGCCTTCCAACTCTCTCTTGATAGCTCTTCTCTCTTCTTCTAGGTTAGCCACCACTTCTTCTACAGGTCTACCTTGGATCTCAGTTGTGGTGAGTAGATCATAGTCGTGGACCAATTCTTGGACCGAAGTTGGAAATTCTCCTAGGTCTAATTGGTCTTCCCCTTGATTGCCTCTTGATCTCGACATTGTTTGTGTTTCCGGCTCCACGAGGTCGTCGATGAATCCAATCAGCTCCGGTGACTTCCACCCCTCTATCTTGTTGCTTCCCATGTCCTTGTGTTTCCTCCAGGCACTACTAGTGGGGTGCTCAAGCACCTGTCTAAGTCTTGGGATCTCCTCCTACTAGGATTCCTTAATGTTATTAGGTATCCAAATGTGTTCTTTGTTATTTGAAAGCAACGTCGATCCTTACTCGCACTTTGTGCTTAGTGTTTTCGTGGTGCTTGGTGCAAAAACAGGCTTTTCTCTTTTCTTGTTGTGCAGGTTTAGTGGAGCACAAGAGTGAAATGCCGATGCAAAAGAGTTTAACACAAACTCCCCCTTACTTCTACCCACCTTCTTAGTCTAATTTGAGTTTCCCACTCGGTTCCTGGCTATTCTATGGTCTTTCCGCACCCTGAGTTTGATTAATCTCTGAGGTTCTAATGACCAACTTGGGTTCTGGGGGTGTTCAGGGTTGCATCCTGGGGTCAGGTCTGTGGTCAGGTCAGCAAAGATCCTTATCTTTGTGTTCTGGTAAGATGGTCCGATTCTGGGAATCGGACCGGGGTGGTCCGACTCTGAGAGTCGGACCGCTGCGGTCCGACTCTAACAGTCAGACGATGTTGGTCCGATTCTGGACTCGTCCGAGTCGGACAGGTTGGTCCGAATCTGAGTGGTCCGATTCTAGGTGGTCCGATTGTGGACTGGTCCGATTCTGGGTGGTCCGATTTTTTGAGTGTCCGAATCGGACGGGTTGGGTCCAATTCCTTCGATTGGGTGAGGTTTCTGATCGGACGACTAGTCCGAGTGGACAGTTGGGTGTGCAGTTATAAGGGGCAGTCCGAGTGCCATGTGGCACGTCCGATAGGGCTGGTCCGATCCTGGCAATCGGACTAGACTGGTCCGACTCACTCGCAATCGGACGGTCCGACTCTGGAACTCGGGTGGTCCGATTCTGGGAATCGGACCACTGCGGGTTGGTCCGACTGCATCGGCGGCGGGCGCGATTCCGGCGCGTTTGAATCCTCCCTACTGTCTTCTACACTCAATCATCAGAAAGCATCCCATAACTGATCAAAGTGCTACTGGAACTCACTGGACTTACCTGAAGTGGCACGAATCGAATGCGCCTGGAATCGGGGTTGCGTTTCCTAGTCCTGTGAACCAGAAGCTCTCTCTCTCTCTCTCTCTCTCTCTCACACACACACACAACAAAGCCAACTAAGAAAATGAGGTCTGTCCTGGCCTCCCAGGCCTCTTAAGGTTCTTTCCCACCACTGCAAAACCCTATAGCCGGTTCCCTGTCCCTGGTTCACCCAGAAGCTTGAGTCTGGTCCCCTGTTTTCCTATTTCCAGCAGCAGCCAGAACCTTTGTTTTATCTTGTTTTACCCTAATCTAACCTCCATCTAGTGTAGCCAATATGAAAAACAGAAATGCAAAACAGTAGTCCTAATCTAATGCTTCCAACAAACCCAAATACTTACCTATTCCTCAAATTAAAACCGCCTAAGTCTCCTAGTTATCTCGAGCATTGGTTCAGGCTGAAAACCCTACTTTCATTCTTGATCTGCTGTGTGCGGCGCTCAAAGCTCGAATCCGTTGGTCCCGGCAACGGAACCGAAATGTGGGAGCTTTCGCTCAACCGCCAAGACCCTCGGACCACTTATTGCTCAAGTGTTTCGAACTGAGCAGCCATGGCTACCTCTCACATTGGC
This sequence comes from Lygodium microphyllum, assembly GCF_053477565.2. Classification (NCBI taxonomy): domain Eukaryota; kingdom Viridiplantae; phylum Streptophyta; class Polypodiopsida; order Schizaeales; family Lygodiaceae; genus Lygodium; species Lygodium microphyllum. Next base: position 112,713,476 of record NC_141164.1, read on the forward strand.
GTCACGCTACGCCTACCTTGTGGGTTGTAAAAATTGTGGGAGAGAAGGAAGGAGTCTCGCTTGAAGCTTTCTTGCTTGCACAATGGGGGAAGACACACAAGGGTGGAGGCTGAAAACAGTTTTCCTCTTCTTAGTTGTGTAAGCCAAAAGAACTCTAGTACAAAGAAATAGAAGAACCCTATATATGGGTCTCAAACCAAACTCAACTAACTAAGGTGGCATACTAACTGAGCCACGAACTAGAGTAGATAAGGATAGCTATCATGTAGCTATTATTCATGGGCGGTGTACCAACCGCGTCTGCAACTGACAAGTCGGTGACATAAATATACAACGGTCACCCTGGCGTATCACGAGTGGAGCTCGATATCTCAACACTCCCCCTCGAGCTCAATCCCAATTCCTACACACCAAGTAGGTCTCTGAACTTGCGCAGCTTCTCTGCGCCCAATGCCTTCGTGAATATGTCAGCCACCTGATCCTCTGTGCTGACATAAACTAGATCAATAAGACCTAGTAAAACCCTCTCTCGCACATAGTGATAATGCACCTCAATGTGCTTTGTTCTAGCATGATAGACTGGGTTATTTGCCAAGTGTATACTACTCATGTTGTCACAATAAATGACAACTGGCCCATCTGTAGACTGATGCATATCATAAAGTAGCTTATGCAACCAAGCTACCTCACATGCAGCCATTGCTGCACCCCTGTACTCAGCCTCTGTGCTCGACAAGGCAACTGTAGGCTGTTTCTTGCTACTCCAAGTGACTGCAGCACTCCCAAAAGAGAATACATATCCACTGGTAGATCGTCTATCAGAAATACTACCAGCCCAATCAGCATCAGTGTATCCATGCAACTGTATCTGAACCCCAGTCTCATAAAATAGTCCATACTGCAATGTGGACTTCACATATCTAAGTATGCGTCTAGCCGCATCCAAATGTGGTTTCCTTGGAGCCTGCATAAACTGACTTACCAATCCAACAGCATAGCTCAAATCTGGCCTGGTAATAGTCATATAAATCAAACTTCCTACTATGCGTCTGTACATAGTAGGGTCTTCTAGAAGCTCACCTGCATCTGTGCTCAGCTTCACATTTTGCTCCAAAGGAACTGAAATAGGCTTACAGCCTGTCATCCCATATTTGGACAGCATGTCCAATCCATACTGCCTCTGCAAGAGCTGTATCCCACTTGGTGATCTAATCACCTCAATGCCCAAGAAATAACGCAGCTCTCCCAAATCCTTCATCTCAAACTTCTGCTTCAATAGCATTTTCACATGAAGGATATCTTCATCACTGTCACCTGTCATAATCAAATCATCAACATAAATGACAAGCAGCATAATACCTTTCTCTGTTTTTCTCACATAAAGTGAGAAATCTGCCTTGGAAATCTGAAAGCCAATAGTGACAAGATACTGTCCTATCTTGTCAGACCATGCTCTAGGTGCTTGCTTCAAGCCATACAAGGCTTTCTTCAACCTGCAAACAAACTCAGGATGAACAGCATGCACATAACCTGGTGGCTGCTCCATATAGACCTCTTCTTGCAAATCACCATGCAAGAAGGCATTCTTTACATCCATCTGATGTAAAGACCATCCCTTTGATGCAGCCATAGCAATGACTGCTCTTACGGTTGCCATCCTTGCAACCGGACTAAATGTTTCTTCATAGTCAATGCCATATGTTTGGGCATACCCCTTGACTACTAATCTTGCCTTGTATCTGTTCACAGAACCATCAGCATTGTGCTTCACCTTATAAACCCACTTACAGCCAATTGCATTCTTACCTTTAGGCAAAGGTACTAACTCCCATGTAGCATTTGCTTCCAAGGCATCCATTTCTTCATCCATGGCTTTCTCCCATTTTTCTTTTCCCATGGCTTGCTCAAAAGATGTGGGTTCTGGTTCCTGTATCACTTTGACCATATATGCATAGTGAATGGCTGTAAATCCATCATATTTCAGCCTATCCACAGGATACCTAGCTCTTGTAGACCTGCGCAAAGTAGGTTCACTCCCAGGTGCTCTCAAAACATCCCTGGTCTTCCTTACTCCAGGTGTAACAATAGAAGAAATACCCAACTCATCATCAATGCTCTGTTCTGAGCCACTGGATTCACCATCCATATAAGAGTGACCTGCATTCACATCAAACATGGGCTGATCAACCTTCTCTTTTCCTTTTCGTGATACCTGCATACCACTATCTGCATTGCTTTGAGAAGATTCTCCTGATCTCAATCTGCCTGTCCATGGCGAAGAATGTGAACCACTGCTAGAGGACGCTCCAGGTCCACTAATATTTTGTGACTGCTGCTGTGAATTCTGTGTAGCATTACCATTTTGTGCATCTTCATCATCAATCACATTTACTGGTTTATACCAGCTACTCATCTCATCAAAAACGACATCTCTGCTCACTGTAAACTTACGAGTAGAAGGGTTATAGCATCTATACCCTTTTTGCTGCAGAGAGTAACCAATAAAGATGCACTTCTCAGCTTTTGGATCCAACTTGGATCTCAGCTCATCTGGCACATGTACATAGGCAATGCAACCAAAAATTTTCAAATGAGAAATATCTGGTTTTCTACCAGTATACCTCTCCTCTGGAGTCATTCCATGTATTGCTGCAGTGGGAGTCCTGTTCATTATGTAGACTGCTGTAGCAACTGCTTCAGCCCAATAAAAATCTGGCAAGTCTTTTTCATTGAGCATGGCACGAGATACCTCTCCAATATGCCTGTTTTTCCTTTCTGCAATTCCATTTTGTTGTGGGGTATAACTGCATGAATATTGCTGCTTTATGCCATGCTCCTGCAAGAACTTTGCAAACTCATTTGAGAGGTACTCTCCCCCTCCATCTGACCTTAGGCATTTTATCTGCAAGCCTGTTTCTTTTTCAACCATAGCTTTAAGAGTTTTGGAATGCCCAAAAACTTCACTTTTCTTTTTCATAAAATACACCCAAACTTTTCTGCTATAGTCATCAATAAAACTGACAAAATAATGACAGCCTCCAAGAGATGCAGCTTTAGTTGTCCACACATCAGAGTGAATTAATTCCAATGGCTTCTCACTCTCTTGAACATGTCTAGGAAATGGTTTCCTTGCCTGTTTTCCAAACTGACAGGCTTCACATACCTTATGCATTTCTGCAACCTTGAATTTGGGCAATCCTGCAACAATATTTTGGGCCTGCATTGATTTAAGTCGCTGTACATTAACATGACCAATGCGTTTATGCCAGATATCAATATCTGCAACTACACCGGTCCCATGTGCAAACATTGCTGCACTCAATTCAGACATGTCTGCATCCAATGTAAACATTCTGCCCTTCTTCTTTCCTTTTGCTATCAAGCGACCTTTATTTTTCATATCCTCAACAAAGCATCCATGAGGATTAAATCTGACCTGCAAGCCCTGTTCAACCATTTGACCAACTGAAACCAGATTCTTGGTGATATTCGGGACATGAAATACATCGGACAGGTATTTCTTTTTCCCACCCTGCATAGACAAGGGAATTTTTCCAATCTGCACAATAGGATGTGCAGTATCATCACCAGTCTCCACAAATCCTGGTTTTTCCATTTTCCTTGCATCCTCCATCCATTCTGCATGACCTGTCATGTGGTTTGATGCACCTGAGTCAACATACCATACATCATTGCTTTCTTCTGCACTTGTCATAGAATTGTTCATGTGCTGCACCATGAACAAATGCTCATTTCTGTCATCACCCTGTCTACTAGAAGATGCATAATTCCCTTGTTGCAGTTTTCCATTCATGATGTCATTCTGCTTTTTATAGCAGTCTTTAGCCATATGACCCATTTTACCACAGTAGTAGCATTCAACATTACTGTTTGCATTTTGGCCTCCTTGCCATCCACCACGACCTCTTTGGCTCCTCCTGCCTCTAGAGTTACCACGTCCTCCTCCATAGGACTGGTTTTCTTGAGTTTGCTGCATATTCTGATTTCTGCCACGGCCTCCAAATCGGCCTCGTCTACCTCTGCCTCTACCTCTTCCAGCATTTGAGTAGAAGACAGCTTCTTTTGAAGTTCCTCCTGAAGAAGATGCACCACCATTTCTCTGTTCCTCAGAAATTAGAAGAGCAATCAACTCCTCAAAATCAGGAAATCTTTCACGAACTGAAATGGATGTCCGAAACTGTGCATAATCCTTTCCTAGACCATTCAAGGTCACGGAAACTAAATCATCATCTTCCACTGGCGACCCAATGGAAGCAAGTGCATCTGCAATCTTGTTCACCTTCATGTGGTAGTCGTTGATGCTCATACTTTCTCTTTGCACATTATGCAACTCTTGCTTGAGCTGCATTTTCCTGGCTTGCGTATTTGTGCTATACATTTTTGACAAAGTATCCCATGCCTCCTTTGGCGTACTTGCATCCTGAATATGCACAATCATAGAGTCTGAAATACTGATAGACAGCCAATACATAACTTTCCTGGCTCTCTCATGCCATGTTTTAAATGCCTGCATTTGTTGTTGATTGGGAACATCAGGAAGAACTGGTTCTTCTTCATTTCCTGCAACAAATTCCCAATATCCTATTCCCATAAGGAAATTCGTCATTCTAAACTTCCATGCCTGGAAGTTGTTCTTGTCAAGCTTTTCAGTGACAATCTGTGAAAGAGAATTAGACGCCATTACAGAATACTGCAAGAAATTCTGTCACTGCAAAAAACACAGCTTCACCCTCAGAAGGGCAAATCTGCAAAACTGGCGAAAGTGGTATTTGACCACACAGTCACTTCCTAGTGACGATTTTGCATAAACAGGAACCAAGGATGATTCTGAAACTCCCAATGTCTCTGCGCACAAGCATACGATGCAATTTCTACAGTAACTTTTCATCGACCTGTAGAACAGTGGTCTCAAGGTCGCCGAGGGCTAAAGCCCTCACCCGCAGCATATACTGCCCTCTTGCTTCACCGCGAACTAGTGGAGACACAAACCTCAAATGAACCCAAACTGAGTAAGACAGTGCAGCAAGGAACCCTAAAACCTAGCAAGATGGCTAGAAATTGACCGAACAAGCCTATCAGGCCTAAGACAAGACGAGAGTGTGCAAGATACTTAGACACTAGCTCTTCACACTCAACTTGACTTCCAACACTCGAAGTACACCTAAGAATGGCCGAAGCATAATTGAGCACAAGTACATGGGAAAGAGCACGCTGAGTGGAGGTAACTTAAGGATTATATGCAATAATTAAGGAACTCACTCAGATAAAGGAACTTGAAAGAACCCACCAATAAGAGGAGATCCCAAGACATAGACGGGAAATTGGAGTCCAGCATAGGACTAAGCGAATATCAATAGAGACGTGGATCTACCCAACCTCCTTGACCTTATCAACAGCTTGGTGGAACAAGAGAACACAACCATGTCGGAGGAAAGCTCATACTGCAGGGAGAATGAGGGCTTTGACTTAGGAGTTTTTCCAGAAGCAATCCAGCAGTTGGTGAGTAGCTACTCACGCTCGATATAAGCACCACAGTAGAGTGGCAGAAGCCATCATAGTTGACCTAGAGGAGGCAAGGGAACTAGCCCACAAAGCACTGCAAGGCATAATGGATTACAATAGAGACTAGTAGACTAGGAGCCTAAGGCAGAATGCAGAGATGCAAGAGATACAGTGAGTGCTGAACCTAGTAGGCAAAAATCGAATTGACCATGAGAGAGCACTAGAAGGAGACTTGACACTAAGTGAGCTTCTCATGAAGCGATTACTAGACAACACAGCAATAGAGCAAAGCGTTGCAGCATTGGCCACATCACTGCTAGCAAGGCTAGGGGTGAACCAAGGCTCCAAAAGCCAGCCTAAGATATTGGTTATTGCTAAGAAGATCGATAAGTACCAATCCGTACAGCTTCATAGACAGTTTGAACAGGTCTATGAGGCCAACAGTCTCACTGACTTGACTCAACACTCTCAAGTATTCGGGCTTTGCTTAGGAGACAAGGGTCGGACTTGGTACACAAGTCTAGATGCCACAGAGTGAGTGAACTTCAATGGACTCAAAAACCTCTTCATTAAGAGTTTTTTCGAGCCCGGATACTTTGACAACCTGCTAGTGTGACTTATAAACATCAAGCAGAAGGAAAAAGAGGACATCCGTGACTATGTGACCCATGTGAGGAGTCTCTTCAAGAGAACCCCAACAGGTGAACGATCGACCAAAAGAGCAGTGTTAACGGTATTCATTAGTGGAATATGAAATGAGGAGCTTTGTAAAGCCTTGGTGGGCTACTCGAGCTTGCAGCGAGACACGCTAGCAAGGGTGTTTGAAGAGGCCATTCGATTCGATGACCAATTGAGGGAGAGGAGCTCTAGGAACTCAAACCAAGACACAAGAAGCTCATAGAGAGCTTCAGCATCTAGCGAGCAATCAAATGCAAGTATCCAAGATAAGGAAAAGGATGCAGACACCAACCAAGAATTGGCTGACATGAAAATGGAAATAGCCAAGATGCAGGAAATGCTAAGATGACATATGTGACCACATGTCCAATGCATGTACTGTGGCGGGAACCACTTGCCGGTTGAGTGTCAAGACCCCAGGTCATGACCTTGTGCTAATTGCGGTAGGTTTGGTCACGATAGTGCGCATTGTAGATTGCCTAGAAGACTTCTGTACTCACAGCCGTATGGTCAACCTTACCTAGTGAACATGCCGCAACAATTCTTAGGAAGGGGAGTGCCATTGGCCCTTATTGCACCAAACGATGCTAATCCGACTGTTCCTAGGATGGATATAAATACTATTGAAATACCTAGACCACCTGGTCCCTATGTGACACATCCACCGAGCGACGCTCCAATCCACTACGTAGAAGAGCCAAATGAGGAAGAGCCTTACGTATACCCTTACGTCTCGCATGACGACGAGGGCAACACATTCCTTATAGACTATCAACCAGTACCAGTGATGGCGTCAGGTAGGGGATAGGGTAGAGGCCTAGGAGGGTAGACCCAAGAGCCAACCATGTGTTGGACTTGCGGTCACCCAGGACATATCTCATCACGCTGTCCTAAAACGGAGCAACAAAATAGAGGCAAGGCTGATCTAAGGTGTCCTAAATGTGGAATCACACATCTCTTCCTTGACTGTCCAAAGAAGCGAAAACCATCCTCAAGCTCAGCTAATGTGCCATCCGTCCCATTGGGACTATTCAATGTTGAGAACATGGATGGGGAGGCTACACCTATACCATTGCATGTCATGACCCATTCACAAACAAAGCAAGCCGGCATATCACTGCCAGGTCCTAACAATTTTGACGCAACCACGATAGGAAAGAAGAGCCATAGGTGAAGGAAGAAGAGACCCAAAGCTAAAATCTTGCTAAAAACTGAGAGTTCCACGATGCTACCAGCTAAGTCACTGATGCTAAGGCAAAGACATCAACCCCAAAGACTACTGAAAGGGGAATTGCTAAGGTGGGGGAGTACCCTGACCCAAAGTGCCAACTAGAGGCCATCGAGAAGGTGAAGGAGTGGGTAAAGGAGGCTCAAGGACACCTGAAAGATGCGGAGCCTATCTTGGAGGATGAGATCAAGGATCTCTCCAGCATCAGCACGCCACTCTCAACCCCTCCCCCAAAACTGAGAGATGCAATTGTGCCACAACTAGTTGCCCTTAGGCAAGGCCTTAACTCTACGGGCCAGCAACCCAGTCATGGCCACTGGCAATGATAATCCAGATCAGGAGAAAAACAAGTAGTCAATGACCTCCTTACAACTCTAGTGACCACCGTAATGATGGTAAGCCTGGGAGATCTGCTTAGACAGCTTTTGATCCTATGGCAGGACTTGAAGGAATGGGTTGAAGGGTCACGAGAGCAAGCTGCCGCAGCCCTACAAGAACATGATGCAGAGACACAGATACTGATTTTGACATTGCACTCCATGCCCAAATCCTTATACATTAATGCTTTTTGGGAAGGCATCGAGAAGCACGCAGTCTTACTGGTCTCAACCCTAAGCGACACAACAAGGAAAGGGATTGTAGACACAGGGGTGGAAATCAGTGTCCTGAGCCATGCAATGCTCTTAGCTTGGGGAAACCCTCCTGTCAAGATTGCTATGTTCATGTTCAATGTCACATTAGCCAATGAAATGAAAGTGAAGCCATTTGGGGTGCTAATAAATTTGCCGGTGAAAATTGCTGGAGTCCAATTCTCGGTTGACTTTATAATCATGAAGGGAATGGACTACGATGTTCTATTGGGCCGACCATGGATGAGCAATGCCAGAGTGATCGAATATTGGGGGAATGGTCTCATCTTCCTAGGAAATAGAACAGAAGCCATGAGGGTAGAAATGGACTCCTGGAAAACTGCACCAATTGACCTCGATGCCATCTCCACGATGCTCAAAGGTGATACCCAGTTCAAGAAATCCTATGGGCCCCTAACTAAGTATATCCCATGTCCTGAAGGACGAGCGAGGCTGGGTGCATGTCCTTGCTGTCAAACCAGCTTTTGCGGCATGCTTTCTTGCATATGAGTGCATGGTTAGCTAGGAGGCAAGTTTTCGAGAGGCGTTTGAGTTCAATTAGACGTTTTGTCCATGCTCCCTTCCTGTCCCATCTTTTGTGAAGTGCGATCCTCAGGCTAGGAATGAAGAACTCTACAGGTAGAATTGCTTCAGTTCCATAGGTCAACCTAAAGGTTGTCTAGTCTAAAGCCGTTTTGTAGACTGTGCAGTAAGCCCACAAGGCTGCCATCAGCTTGTTATCCCAGTCACTACACGAAGTAGAGACTACCTTGGTCAAGACGTTTACTAGAATTTTATTGGTGGATTCCACCTGGCCGTTTGCTTGAGGGTAGTATGGCGAGGATTTCCGATGGATAATTAGAAAGATGGATAGAAGATGCGTGATTACTTCATTAATGAAGTGTGTGCCTTGGTCGCTAATGAGTTCCATGGGGCAACCGAATCGTGAGATCCCCTGCTCCCATAGGTACTTGGCAGCCATTCTCGCGTCATTCTTTCTTGTAGCTCGTGCTTCTGCCCATTTCGTTAGATAGTCAGTGGCTAGAATGATATACCTAGCTCGAGAGTATTGTGCCGTAGGACTAATAGGTCCTATGAAGTCAATTCCCCACTTCTTGAAGGGTTGTTGTGCAATTACCAGGGTTAGCTCCATTTGATCCTTGCAAATCAGGACCTTTGTTTGTTGACACTCGTCACAATGCTTAATAAACCTTGTTGCATTGCGAAAAAGCATGGGCCACCACAGTTGAGACTGAAATACCTTGGGGGCTATTGTTTCTTTGCTAAAGTGTCCTCCTATGATTCCGTTGTGTGCTTTTGAGAGCACTTCATGCATCTCGTACTTGCATACGCATTTGCGTAAAAAACCGTCTTGCCTTGGCCTATACAGTTGACATGCTATCAACTGATAGGGTTGGATCTTGAGGATGAGCTATCTAAGTTAGACTTTCTCTATTGGTCTTTCAAGTAGTCAATGTTCAAGAACTTGGACTATATCGTTTGCCATATGGCATCAAATAGGCTCGAAATAATTCTCTCTCGCTAGATAGGCTAAAAAAATGTGTGTCTGGCAAACCATCTATGATGCCTTGTCCAAAGGCCTCTCTCGTCACATGTGGTCGGCCATGTAGTGCTGTTTCCCTTTTTGTACAACCACAGAGAAGTCAAATTCTAAAAGTAGAAGGAGACATCTAGCTATGCGGCCTATAGCACAAGGTTTGTTTACTAAATATAGCAAGGCTTGATGATCCACAAGGAAGGTGAAAGGAGTGGCTAATAAATAATGCTGAAGTTTCTTAACGGCAAATACCATGGCCAGACCTTCTCTTTCTGTTGTCCAGTAATTTATCTCGATCTAAATGTGGCAAGATGTATGTGATTTAGGTTGTAATCCACATTGCAGTTGGTTTGTTTCTTGAAAGTGTGACCCAACAGCAATACATTACCAGCGTCTGTGGTGCCAGGCAACACATGGAAGAAGGCCGGTAAACTTTCAGATTTGATGGAAATGACCACCTTGCATTTGACTAGGAGTGGGTAATCGGCGCCCCCAAACGGGGTGAGTTGAGCGTTAGTGGGTTGTAGTTGCGGTTGACCAATGTGTGTCCAATGGTCATGTGTTAGGATGTTGTAGTCAGCACCTTCATCAATCAAGGCGTTAAAAGAATACACCGCTCCTACTGCAACTGTAATCCGCAGGTATGCCGATGCCACTACTTCTTCATTGATTTGTCGGGTCAGTTACAGTAGCCATGCGAATGTTCAGTGGGGGTTCTAACATTGGCGGCTCATGTAATGGATGTGAAGGAGGATAGTACTTCTTAATGTGGTTGCCATTAGAAAAGCCTATTTTCTCACCGTCAAGGGTCTCCAACTCGACATTTCCGGTCCTACCGCATACCCTAAAAGGCCCTAGCCCCCAAAAATTCATCTTCTGTTTATGTCCTTTTAGCGAGTACATCAGAACAAGGTCCCCTTGTTCGAACTCTCTCTGCATGACATGCTTGTCAAACCACATCTTTCGTCAAGCCTTTTCGCATATTAGAGAGTGACTGGCGAGGAATCGGGTCTCCGTTAAGCGCTCAAGTTCTACTAAGCGATTGGTCCAAGCCTCTCTGCCCTCCAAACGTTCCTAGACTGCTAGCCTCAAACTAGGGATGAAGAATTCTATGGGCAGAATGGCTTCAGTTCCGTAAGTCAGCTTAAAGGGCGTCTGTCCTATAGCCGTTTCATAAGTAGTGCGATAGGCCCACAAAGCCGCCATTAGCTTGTTATCCCAATCACTTCTTGAAGTAGACACGACTTTTGTAAGCACATTGACTAGAATTTTGTTTGTGGACTTGGCTTGGCCATTAGCCTGAGGGTAATAGGGAGAGGACTTTCGGTGAATTATTAGGAAGGTAGAGAGAAAGTGGGCAATTACTTCATTAATGAAGTGTGCGCCTTGGTCGCTTACAAGCTCGATTGGACAATCAAACCATGAAATGACCTGCTCCCAGAGGAACTTAGCAGTGGTCCGAGCATCATTCTTCCTCGTGGCCCGTTCCTCTGCCCATTTCGTTAAATAGTCGGTTGCCACAATGATGTATCGAGCTTGGCAATATTGTGCTACGGAACTGATAGGCCCAATAAAATTGATGCCCCATTTTTCAAAGGGTTGTCGGGCTATGACAGGGCTCAGCTCCATCTTGTCCTTCCGCACAAGCACTCTGGTCCTTTGGCACTCATCGTAGTGCTTTACAAATTTAGCTACATCACGGAATAGGGTGGGCCACCATAGTTGGGATTGTAGCACCTTTCGGGCTGTTGTGTCCCCACTAAAGTGTCCGCCAACGATTTCACCATGTGCTTCGTTTAAGGCGTCGTGCATCTCGTGCTCACACACGCATCTGCGCAATAAACCGTCTTGTCCCAACGTGTAGAGTTTGTTGAGATATCGAGCTCCACTCGTGATACGCCAGGGTGACCATTGTGTATTTATGTCACCGACTTGTCAGTTGCAGATGCGGTTGGTACACCGCCCATGAATAATAGCCACATGATAGCTATCCTTATCTACTCTAGTTCGTGGCTCAGTTTGTATGCCACCTTAGTTAGTTGAGTTTGGTTTGAGACCCATATATAGGGTTCTTCTATTTCCTTGTAATAGAGTTCTTTTGGCTTACACAACTAAGAAGAGGAAAACTGTTTTCAGCCTCCACCCTTGTGTGTCTTCCCCCATTGTGCAAGCAAGAAAGCTTCAAGCGAGACTCCTTCCTTCTCTCCCACAATCTTGACATGGTATCAGAGCCTTGTTCGTGGTAAGGAGCTCAAGAAAGCAAGCCAAGCTCGCGGTGGTCTGGTAAGAGGAGCAGTGTTGCTTTCATTTCCTGTTTTGGGAGCAGATCTCTGCAGGTAGCACAACCGGAAATTGCAGGAGTGCATTGTCTCAGGTTGAGACGCCCTTCGCGGTGAAGCAAGAGGGCAGTATATGCTGCGGGAAAGGGCTTTAGCCCTTGGCGACCTTGTTTTTTTGATTTGAGGCCATTTCGGGGCCTGTTTTGCAAACGGAAGTTTTCTGCACGCACTCAGGAAAAGGCTCGGTTTTATGCTGTGCAGCCACTGTTCTACAGGTCGGTGAATAGTTACAGTAAAAATTGCATTGTATGCTTGTGCGCAGAGACATTGGGAGTTACAGAATCATCCCTGTTGCCTGTTGATGCAAAATCGTCACTAGGAAGTGACTGTGTGGTCAAATACCACTTTCGCCAGATTTGCAGATTCTCCCTTGTGAGGGTGAAGCTGTGTTTTTTACAGTGACAGAATTTCTTGCAGTATTCTGTAATGGCGTCTGATTCTCTTTCACAGATTGTCACTGAAAAGCTTGACAAGAACAACTTCCAGGCATGGAAGTTTAGAATGACGAATTTCCTTATGGGAAAAGGATATTGGGAATTTGTTGCAGGAAATGAAGAAGAACCAGTTCTTCCTGATGTTCCCAATCAACAACAAATGCAGGCATTTAAAACATGGCATGAGAGAGCCAGGAAAGTTATGTATTGGCTGTCTATCAGTATTTCAGACTCTATGATTGTGCATATTCAGGATGCAAGTACGCCAAAGGAGGCATGGGATACTTTGTCAAAAATGTATAGCACAAATACGCAAGCCAGGAAAATGCAGCTCAAGCAAGAGTTGCATAATGTGCAAAGAGAAAGTATGAGCATCAACGACTACCACATGAAGGTGAAGAAGATTGCAGATGCACTTGCTTCCATTGGGTCGCCAGTGGAAGATGATGATTTAGTTTCCGTGACCTTGAATGGTCTAGGAAAGGATTATGCACAGTTTCGGACATCCATTTCAGTTCGTGAAAGATTTCCTGATTTTGAGGAGTTGATTGCTCTTCTAATTTCTGAGGAACAGAGAAATGGTGGTGCATCTTCTTCAGGAGGAACTTCAAAAGAAGCTGTCTTCTACTCAAATGCTGGAAGAGGTAGAGGCAGAGGTAGAGGAGGCCGATTTGGAGGCCGTGGCAGAAATCAGAATATGCAGCAAACTCAAGAAAACCAGTCCTATGGAGCAGGACGTGGTAACTCTAGAGGCAGGGGGAGCCAAAGAGGTCGTGGTGGATGGCAAAGAGGCCAAAATGCAAACAGTAATGTTGAATGCTACTACTGTGGTAAAATGGGTCATATGGCTAAAGACTGCTATAAAAAGCAGAATGACATCATGAATGGAAAACTGCAACAAGGGAATTATGCATCTTCTAGTAGACAGGGTGATGACAGAAATGAGCATTTGTTCATGGTGCAGCACATGAACAATTCTATGACAAGTGCAGAAGAAAGCAATGATGTATGGTATGTTGACTCAGGTGCATCAAACCACATGACAGGTCATGCAGAATGGATGGAGGATGCAAGGAAAATGGAAAAACCAGGATTTGTGGAGACTGGTGATGATACTGCACATCCTATTGTGCAGATTGGAAAAATTCCCTTGTCTATGCAGGGTGGGAAAAAGAAATACCTGTCCGATGTATTTCATGTCCCGAATATCACCAAGAATCTGGTTTCAGTTGGTCAAATGGTTGAACAGGGCTTGCAGGTCAGATTTAATCCTCATGGATGCTTTGTTGAGGATATGAAAAATAAAGGTCGCTTGATAGCAAAAGGAAAGAAGAAGGGCAGAATGTTTACATTGGATGCAGACATGTCTGAATTGAGTGCAGCAATGTTTGCACATGGGACCGGTGTAGTTGCAGATATTGATATCTGGCATAAACGCATTGGTCATGTTAATGTACAGCGACTTAAATCAATGCAGGCCCAAAATATTGTTGCAGGATTGCCCAAATTCAAGGTTGCAGAAATGCATAAGGTATGTGAAGCCTGTCAATTTGGAAAACAGGCAAGGAAACCATTTCCTAGACATGTTCAAGAGAGTGAGAAGCCATTGGAATTAATTCACTCTGATGTGTGGACAACTAAAGCTGCATCTCTTGGAGGCTGTCATTATTTTGTCAGTTTTATTGATGACTATAGCAGAAAAGTTTGGGTGTATTTTATGAAAAAGAAAAGTGAAGTTTTTGGGCATTTCAAAACTCTTAAAGCTATGGTTGAAAAAGAAACAGGCTTGCAGATAAAATGCCTAAGGTCAGATGGAGGGGGAGAGTACCTCTCAAATGAGTTTGCAAAGTTCTTGCAGGAGCATGGCATAAAGCAGCAATATTCATGCAGTTATACCCCACAACAAAATGGAATTGCAGAAAGGAAAAACAGGCATATTGGAGAGGTATCTCGTGCCATGCTCAATGAAAAAGACTTGCCAGATTTTTATTGGGCTGAAGCAGTTGCTACAGCAGTCTACATAATGAACAGGACTCCCACTGCAGCAATACATGGAATGACTCCAGAGGAGAGGTATACTGGTAGGAAACCAGATATTTCTCATTTGAAAATTTTTGGTTGCATTGCCTATGTACATGTGCCAGATGAGCTGAGATCCAAGTTGGATCCAAAAGCTGAGAAGTGCATCTTTATTGGTTACTCTCTGCAGCAAAAAGGGTATAGATGCTATAACCCTTCTACTCGTAAGTTTACAGTGAGCAGAGATGTTGTTTTTGATGAGATGAGTAGCTGGTATAAACCAGTAAATGTGATTGATGATGAAGATGTACAAAATGATAATGCTACACAGAATTCACAGCAGCAGTCACAAAATATTAGTGGACCTGGAGCGTCCTCTAGCAGTGGTTCACATTCTTCGCCATGGACAGGCAGATTGAGATCAGGAGAATCTTCTCAAAGCAATGCAGATAGTGGTATTCAGGTATCACGAAAAGGAAAAGAGAAGGTTGATCAGCCCATGTTTGATGTGAATGCAGGTCACTCTTATGTGGATGGTGAATCCAGTGGCTCAGAACAGAGCATTGATGATGAGTTGGGTATTCCTTCTATTGTTACACCTGGAGTAAGGAAGACCAGGGATGTTTTGAGAGCACCTGGGAGTGAACCTACTTTGCGCAGGTCTACAAGAGCTAGGTATCCTGTGGATAGGCTGAAATATGATGGATTTACAGCCACTCACTATGCATATATGGTGAAGGTGATACATGAACCAGAACCCACTTCTTTTGAGCAAGCTATGGGAAAAGAAAAATGGGAGAAAGCCATGGATGAAGAAATGGATGCCTTGGAAGCAAATGTAACATGGGAGTTAGTACCTTTGCCTAAAGGTAAGAATGCAATTGGCTGTAAGTGGGTTTATAAGGTGAAGCACAATGCTGATGGTTCTGTGAACAGATACAAGGCAAGATTAGTAGTCAAGGGGTATGCACAAACATATGGCATTGACTATGAAGAAACATTTAGTCCGGTTGCAAGGATGGCAACCGTAAGAGCAGTCATTGCTATGGCTGCATCAAAGGGATGGTCTTTACATCAGATGGATGTAAAGAATGCCTTCTTGCATGGTGATTTGCAAGAAGAGGTCTATATGGAGCAGCCACCAGGTTATGTGCATGCTGTTCATCCTGAGTTTGTTTGCAGGTTGAAGAAAGCCTTGTATGGCTTGAAGCAAGCACCTAGAGCATGGTCTGACAAGATAGGACAGTATCTTGTCACTATTGGCTTTCAGATTTCCAAGGCAGATTTCTCACTTTATGTGAGAAAAACAGAGAAAGGTATTATGCTGCTCGTCATTTATGTTGATGATTTGATTATGACAGGTGACAGTGATGAAGATATCCTTCATGTGAAAATGCTATTGAAGCAGAAGTTTGAGATGAAGGATTTGGGAGAGCTGCGTTATTTCTTGGGCATTGAGGTGATTAGATCACCAAGTGGGATACAGCTCTTGCAGAGGCAGTATGGATTGGACATGTTGTCCAAATATGGGATGACAGGCTGTAAGCCTATTTCAGTTCCTTTGGAGCAAAATGTGAAGCTGAGCACAGATGCAGGTGAGCTTCTAGAAGACCCTACTATGTACAGACGCATAGTAGGAAGTTTGATTTATATGACTATTACCAGGCCAGATTTGAGCTATGCTGTTGGATTGGTAAGTCAGTTTATGCAGGCTCCAAGGAAACCACATTTGGATGCGGCTAGACGCATACTTAGGTATGTGAAGTCCACATTGCAGTATGGACTATTTTATGAGACTGGGGTTCAGATACAGTTGCATGGATACACTGATGCTGATTGGGCTGGTAGTATTTCTGATAGACGATCTACCAGTGGATATGTATTCTCTTTTGGGAGTGCTGCAGTCACTTGGAGCAGCAAGAAACAGCCTACAGTTGCCTTGTCGAGCACAGAGGCTGAGTACAGGGGTGCAGCAATGGCTGCATGTGAGGTAGCTTGGTTGCATAAGCTACTTTATGATATGCATCAGTCTACAGATGGGCCAGTTGTCATTTATTGTGACAACATGAGTAGTATACACTTGGCAAATAACCCAGTCTATCATGCTAGAACAAAGCACATTGAGGTGCATTATCACTATGTGCGAGAGAGGGTTTTACTAGGTCTTATTGATCTAGTTTATGTCAGCACAGAGGATCAGGTAGCTGACATATTCACAAAGGCATTGGGCGCAGAGAAGCTGTGCAAGTTCAGAGACCTGCTTGGTGTGCAGGAATTGGGATTGAGCTCGAGGGGGAGTGTTGAGATATCGAGCTCCACTCGTGATACGCCAGGGTGACCATTGTGTATTTATGTCACCGACTTGTCAGTTGCAGATGCGGTTGGTACACCGCCCATGAATAATAGCCACATGATAGCTATCCTTATCTACTCTAGTTCGTGGCTCAGTTTGTATGCCACCTTAGTTAGTTGAGTTTGGTTTGAGACCCATATATAGGGTTCTTCTATTTCCTTGTAATAGAGTTCTTTTGGCTTACACAACTAAGAAGAGGAAAACTGTTTTCAGCCTCCACCCTTGTGTGTCTTCCCCCATTGTGCAAGCAAGAAAGCTTCAAGCGAGACTCCTTCCTTCTCTCCCACAATCTTGACAGAGTTGGCCAGCTATCAGCTGATAGGGCTGAATTTTCAGGATAAGTCTCTTCACTCTGGCCTTCTCAATGGGCCACTCCGGTAGTCCATTTTCTAGCACTTGCACTATGTCATCGGCCCAATAAGGCGTCAAATCAATTCTAAACAATTCTCGTTCACTAGACAAGTTAAAAAGATAGCCATCCGGTAAATCATCAGGTACGCCTTGTCCAACGGCTTCTCCTGTGGGTTTGCGGGACATGTGGTCGGCCATGTAGTGCTGCTTTCCTTTGCGTACAACCACAGAGAAGTCAAACTCCAGTAAAAGAAGTAACCATCTGGCTATGCGCCCCGTAGCGCAGGCTTGTTCACAAGATACAATAGGGCTTGATGGTCAACGAAGAAGACAAAGGGAGTGGCCAACAGGTAATGCCTAAATTTCTTTACCGCAAATACCATGGCCAACCCCTCCCTTTCTGTCGTGGAATAGTTCATCTCGATTTCTGTGAGCTGCCTGCTGGCAAAACTCACCGGGTAATCCAAATTATGCTCACCAGGCTGGCATAGCATGTCTCCAATAGCAAACTTGGAGGCGTCTATGTGCACATGGAACGTTACGTTCCAGTCTGGGGCTCGCAGGATTGGTACAGTCGTAAGAGCCTTTTTCAATTCTTCATATGCGTGCTGGCAGTCCTTTGTCCACTCAAACACTATCAACAACTTGTACAAAGGTCTAGCTATTAATGCATAATTTAGCACAAATCGTCGATAATATCCAGTGTATCCCAAGAAGCACTGAACTCCCTTGTAGTTGTCAGGTGGCGGTAGGTCAACAATGACTCTGACCCATAATATCCCAATGATTCCAGATGTAGTGCCAACCAGGGCCTTTTGTGACTCTTGCAGGAGCACAACAAGTTTGGTTTCTTCCTCTTCCGCCAAGTCATCTATGACGAATACCGGTCTTGGTTTTTTGCCTTTTCCAGCCAAGTTAACCTCCTTGACTTTGGCGGGTCCCTCTATCGGTTCACTAGTCTGACCTTCTCTCTTTGCACCTAGTAGGACCACCACTCTGTCACCCTTTTTAAATTTTGTAAACCGTTTGGGCAGATCCTATGGTTTCCTCTGCCTTTCCGCTTCTGAGCCCATTGCTTGCTTCCTGGCCTCCTCTTTTAGCCTCCTACGCCTCAAGTGGACTCGCAAGTCTCCCTTGGTGCGTTTGACCTCAGATGGTTGTGGTATCTCGGGATCACTCTCAATACTGAATTCTGACTCTGAGTTGAACTCGCATCCTTCACTTGAGGAAGGTGTTTCCCCAGGGGGTCTTAGTTCGGTAGGGGAATCTGTCTTGAGCACTGGGATTACCCATCGTTGTGCCACTCTAGCTTGCCCGTAATCTACGGCTTGTATTTGTTCCAGCCAGGATCTGTCACACTCCGTTAGTATGACTCCTTTTTCGTTTCGACTGAGCCCTTCCTTCCTAGGCCTTAAGTCTACCCTGATTTGCTCTATCACCTTTCCCTCCGTGTCGTACTCTATCGTGTCTACCTCTTCTTCACTCTCTTCTCCCACAGAGCGACAATCCTCATACTCCTCATCGTCCACGTCCTGTTCTTCAGACTTCTCATCATCCCCTAAGCTTCCATGTTCACGCTCCTTGTCATCAGTGACTAAAGCCCAGTTGTATAACAAGTTCAGGTCATGGACTTTGTTCCATTTCCATTCTGGTTTAGCTAGAAGGTCACGTAGAGGCTTTAAGTTAGCGGCCAAATTGCCGTTCAATTTATCGGACAGATACTCTACGATCTCTTGAAGCTCTAGTTTGTTGTTGGGGGTGCGAGACAAGGCCGGTTTGCCTGGGTTGAGTGAGCTTCCTACCATCATGCAAAGTGGCACAACTAGCTCTTCAATTGGTACTGTGGCGGTTTTAGCAGCCTGCTGAGGTGATCCTTCCTCATTCGAGAATGGTAGGTCAATGGTTGCCAGCACGTGCATCCAATCCCTCTCATCCTCAGGGCAGGGAATATATTTAGCCGGCGATCCATAGGGCTTGGTCAGTTAAGCATTGCCTTTTAGCATGGTTGAGATGGCAGCTAGGTCAACTGACGTCGTCGTCCAAGTGTCCATCTCTACCCTCACTGCACTAGTTTTGTTCCCTAGGAAAATCAATCCATTGCTCCAATCCTCTATGACTCGTGCATTCCTCATCCAAGGTCGGCCTAATAGTATGTCGTAATCCACTCCCTTCATGACAATAAAGTTTACCGAGAATTGCACACCGACAATCTTTACCGGCCAATTCTTTAAGACCCCAAATGGTCTTACCTTCATGCCATTTGCTAGCATGGCGTTGAATCTAGTGGTCTCTATAGGAGGGTTTCCCCATGCCTCTAGGACCGCATGGTTTAGCACACTAACACCGGCACTTGTGTCTACAATTCCCTTTCGAGTCATGTCCCCTAAGGCTAGGATGGGCAAAACTGCATGCATTTCAGTGCCCTCCCAAAAAGCATTGATGTGCAAAGACTTAGGATCTGTGTGTAGAGTTAGACTTGGGATCTGTGAAACTACATTGTGATCTTGCGGATTAGTACCCACCAGTTCCACGTGTCCCTCGATCGAGTCTTTTAACTCCTGCCACAAGGAGTGATTTTGCCTAAGTAGATCATCCAGGCTTAGAGTTACTGGGGCAAACAGCAGAGTTGTGAGGAGGCTATTGGACCCTTGTCTTCCTCTGAGGCTGGCAGTTCTAGGCCATGCATCCTGTCTGCCCTGGTAAGCTTCCCCCCGGCCTTCCTACTGAGCCGCCTTTAGGGGTGCAGGCATGTTCCTAGCCGGTGGTTTTGAGGGTGAGACTAGTGTGTTAACACTGGAGAATTCATCCATAAGGTCTTCCAATATGGGTTCAGCATCTTCAAGGTGCTTTTGGGCATGCTTGACCCACTCCTTGACCTTGGCTATAGCTTTGAGTTGTCGTTTGGGATGGGGATATTCTCCTACCTTGGCACTCCCTAGCTCTGCTGTCTTAGGAGCCGATGTCTCTGCCTCTGCGTCTGTGACCCTCTTTCCCGTCACCAACGTAGTCGTTTCCTCGGTTTTAAGGGGTTATCTTCGCCTCAGTACTTTTTTTCCGTCTTCTCCGGCTTTTCTTCCCTATAGAGGTTGCATCAAGGTTGCTTGGCCCTGGTAAGGAGATGCCTGCTTGTTTCGTTTGAGCTCGCATCATAGCATGCAATGGGATGGGCATATCCTCACTACCGAAAGTTTCAACTTCGAAGAGCCCCAAGGGCATCGATGGCATGTTGGCAGCGCCCGTTAATGGCTTCCGCCTAAGACAGTCAGGAAACAGGTGTGTGATTCCACACTCTGTGCATCGGAGATCTGCTTTGTCCTTGTTAGCTTGTTCTCGCTCTGGGCAGCGTGTTGAAATGTGGCCTGGGTGGCCGCAAGTCCAGCCGGATCTTGGCTTGGCCCTCCAAATCCTCTGCCTCGTCCTCTTCCTAAGGCCATTACGGGTATTGGCCGGTAGTCCATCAGGACTGGGTTGCCCTCCTCGTCATAGGATACATAAGGATTGACATGTGCCTCTTCCTCGTTGGGCTCCTCCACAAAGTGGACAGGAGCGTCACTAGGTGGGTGAGTCACAAAAGGCCCTGGTGGCCTAGGTATGCCAGTCGGGTTCATCTCCAGCCTAGGCACGACAGGTCTTGGGTCAGTTGGTGTTGGAAGAGCTAGTTGGGTTCCCCTGCCCAAGAAATTAGGTGGCCTACTGCCTAAGTATGGAGAATTGTACTACTGCGTATACGGGAGTCTCCTCGGCATTCTACAATGCGTTGTATCATGACCGAATCTACCGCAATTTGAGCACGGCCGAGATCGAGGATCTTGGCACTCCACTGGGAGGTGATTGCCGCCGCAGTACACACATTGTACATGCGATCTCACTGGCTTTCTAACGAGCTCTTGTAACCGCGTAATCTCCATTCTCATCTCTGCCATCCCTTGGTCATGGTCTACACTCTTTCCCTTGTCCTGCGCACTAGTAGTTGCTTTTTCCCCTAAGGGGGTTGATCTCTTCGGGTCCCTCTGGTTTGCATTATCCTGGGTGGTAGCCCTCATGCTTCGCTCTCTAAGTTGATCATCTACACGTATTGCCTCCTCGAAGACTCAAGCTAGCACGCCCCGTTGTAAGGTGGAGTTACTGGCCAGAGCCTTGTAGAGCTCCTCACTCCGAACCCCGTTCATGAACAATGTAGACATTTCCCTTTCGGTAGGTCGCTCGTTGGCAGGGATTCTCTTGTAGAGGCTACGCACCTGAGTTATGTAATCCCTAACGTCCTCCTTCTCCCTTTGACTGATATTCATTAATCTAACAATGAGGTTGTCCGAATACCCTGCCTCTAAGAACTTTTTGATAAAGAGGCCCTTAAGGCGAGCAAAGTTTGTACGTTCTGCGTCATCCAGACTAGAGTACCAAGTCCTCCCCTTGTCGCCTAAACACAGGCCGAAGGCTTGGGCTCTCTGCGCAAGGTCAGTAAGACCGTTTGCCTCACATACTTGCTTGAACTGCTCCATGAAGCTATACGGGTCACTGCTAGGTTCGCATCGAGCTAGTTGTTTCGCTACTATAGGGATTCTAGCCTGCCCTTTAGCCCCTTGTGTGACTCCCAATCCTGACAGTAGCGCGGTGGCTAGGGCAGTAGCACTTTGCTCCACGGATGTATTGTCCATGAGTCGCTTTGCCACCAGTTCGCTCAACGTCATGCCAACCTCTGCTGCCCGTTCCCTCTCTACATTTGGTCCGGACTTGGCTGCCCCTGCTAAGTCTAGCACTCTTCTAGCCTTGTACATATCCATGTCTTGTTGCAGCCTTCTAGCCCTTTGCTCATGGTTGTAGGCAATTATGCCTTCCAACTCTCTCTTGATAGCTCTTCTCTCTTCTTCTAGGTTAGCCACCACTTCTTCTACAGGTCTACCTTGGATCTCAGTTGTGGTGAGTAGATCATAGTCGTGGACCAATTCTTGGACCGAAGTTGGAAATTCTCCTAGGTCTAATTGGTCTTCCCCTTGATTGCCTCTTGATCTCGACATTGTTTGTGTTTCCGGCTCCACGAGGTCGTCGATGAATCCAATCAGCTCCGGTGACTTCCACCCCTCTATCTTGTTGCTTCCCATGTCCTTGTGTTTCCTCCAGGCACTACTAGTGGGGTGCTCAAGCACCTGTCTAAGTCTTGGGATCTCCTCCTACTAGGATTCCTTAATGTTATTAGGTATCCAAATGTGTTCTTTGTTATTTGAAAGCAACGTCGATCCTTACTCGCACTTTGTGCTTAGTGTTTTCGTGGTGCTTGGTGCAAAAACAGGCTTTTCTCTTTTCTTGTTGTGCAGGTTTAGTGGAGCACAAGAGTGAAATGCCGATGCAAAAGAGTTTAACACAAACTCCCCCTTACTTCTACCCACCTTCTTAGTCTAATTTGAGTTTCCCACTCGGTTCCTGGCTATTCTATGGTCTTTCCGCACCCTGAGTTTGATTAATCTCTGAGGTTCTAATGACCAACTTGGGTTCTGGGGGTGTTCAGGGTTGCATCCTGGGGTCAGGTCTGTGGTCAGGTCAGCAAAGATCCTTATCTTTGTGTTCTGGTAAGATGGTCCGATTGTGGGAATCGGACCGGGGTGGTCCAACTCTGAGAGTCGGACCGCTGCGGTCCGACTCTAACAGTCAGACGATGTTGGTCCGATTCTGGACTCGTCCGAGTCGGACAGGTTGGTCCGAATCTGAGTGGTCCGATTCTAGGTGGTCCGATTGTGGACTGGTCCGATTCAGGGTGGTCCGATTTTTTGAGTGTCCGAATCGGACGGGTTGGGTCCAATTCCTTCGATTGGGTGAGGTTTCTGATCGGACGACTAGTCCGAGTGGACAGTTGGGTGTGCAGTTATAAGGGGCAGTCCGAGTGCCACGTGGCACGTCCGATAGGGCTGGTCCGATCCTGGCAATCGGACTAGACTGGTCCGACTCACTCGCAATCGGACGGTCCGACTCTGGAACTCGGGTGGTCCGATTCTGGGAATCGGACCACTGCGGGTTGGTCCGACTGCATCGGCGGCGGGCGCGATTCCGGCGCGTTTGAATCCTCCCTACTGTCTTCTACACTCAATCATCAGAAAGCATCCCATAACTGATCAAAGTGCTACTGGAACTCACTGGACTTACCTGAAGTGGCACGAATCGAATGCGCCTGGAATCGGGGTTGCGTTTCCTAGTCCTGTGAACCAGAAGCTCTCTCTCTCTCTCTCTCTCACACACACACACACACAACAAAGCCAACTAAGAAAATGAGGTCTGTCCTGGCCTCCCAGGCCTCTTAAGGTTCTTTCCCACCACTGCAAAACCCTATAGCCGGTTCCCTGTCCCTGGTTCACCCAGAAGCTTGAGTCTGGTCCCCTGTTTTCCTATTTCCAGCAGCAGCCAGAACCTTTGTTTTATCTTGTTTTACCCTAATCTAACCTCCATCTAGTGTAGCCAATATGAAAAACAGAAATGCAAAACAGTAGTCCTAATCTAATGCTTCCAACAAACCCAAATACTTACCTATTCCTCAAATTAAAACCGCCTAAGTCTCCTAGTTATCTCGAGCATTGGTTCAGGCTGAAAACCCTACTTTCATTCTTGATCTGCTGTGTGCGGCGCTCAAAGCTCGAATCCGTTGGTCCCGGCAACGGAACCGAAATGTGGGAGCTTTCGCTCAACCGCCAAGACCCTCGGACCACTTATTGCTCAAGTGTTTCGAACTGAGCAGCCATGGCTACCTCTCACATAGGCGTCACGCTACGCCTACCTTGTGGGTTGTAAAAATTGTGGGAGAGAAGGAAGGAGTCTCGCTTGAAGCTTTCTTGCTTGCACAATGGGGGAAGACACACAAGGGTGGAGGCTGAAAACAGTTTTCCTCTTCTTAGTTGTGTAAGCCAAAAGAACTCTAGTACAAAGAAATAGAAGAACCCTATATATGGGTCTCAAACCAAACTCAACTAACTAAGGTGGCATACTAACTGAGCCACGAACTAGAGTAGATAAGGATAGCTATCATGTAGCTATTATTCATGGGCGGTGTACCAACCGCGTTTGCAACTGACAAGTCGGTGACATAAATATACAACGGTCACCCTGGCGTATCACGAGTGGAGCTCGATATCTCAACACTCCCCCTCGAGCTCAATCCCAATTCCTACACACCAAGTAGGTCTCTGAACTTGCGCAGCTTCTCTGCGCCCAATGCCTTCGTGAATATGTCAGCCACCTGATCCTCTGTGCTGACATAAACTAGATCAATAAGACCTAGTAAAACCCTCTCTCGCACATAGTGATAATGCACCTCAATGTGCTTTGTTCTAGCATGATAGACTGGGTTATTTGCCAAGTGTATACTACTCATGTTGTCACAATAAATGACAACTGGCCCATCTGTAGACTGATGCATATCATAAAGTAGCTTATGCAACCAAGCTACCTCACATGCAGCCATTGCTGCACCCCTGTACTCAGCCTCTGTGCTCGACAAGGCAACTGTAGGCTGTTTCTTGCTACTCCAAGTGACTGCAGCACTCCCAAAAGAGAATACATATCCACTGGTAGATCGTCTATCAGAAATACTACCAGCCCAATCAGCATCAGTGTATCCATGCAACTGTATCTGAACCCCAGTCTCATAAAATAGTCCATACTGCAATGTGGACTTCACATATCTAAGTATGCGTCTAGCCGCATCCAAATGTGGTTTCCTTGGAGCCTGCATAAACTGACTTACCAATCCAACAGCATAGCTCAAATCTGGCCTGGTAATAGTCATATAAATAAAACTTCCTACTATGCGTCTGTACATAGTAGGGTCTTCTAGAAGCTCACCTGCATCTGTGCTCAGCTTCACATTTTGCTCCAAAGGAACTGAAATAGGCTTACAGCCTGTCATCCCATATTTGGACAGCATGTCCAATCCATACTGCCTCTGCAAGAGCTGTATCCCACTTGGTGATCTAATCACCTCAATGCCCAAGAAATAACGCAGCTCTCCCAAATCCTTCATCTCAAACTTCTGCTTCAATAGCATTTTCACATGAAGGATATCTTCATCACTGTCACCTGTCATAATCAAATCATCAACATAAATGACAAGCAGCATAATACCTTTCTCTGTTTTTCTCACATAAAGTGAGAAATCTGCCTTGGAAATCTGAAAGCCAATAGTGACAAGATACTGTCCTATCTTGTCAGACCATGCTCTAGGTGCTTGCTTCAAGCCATACAAGGCTTTCTTCAACCTGCAAACAAACTCAGGATGAACAGCATGCACATAACCTGGTGGCTGCTCCATATAGACCTCTTCTTGCAAATCACCATGCAAGAAGGCATTCTTTACATCCATCTGATGTAAAGACCATCCCTTTGATGCAGCCATAGCAATGACTGCTCTTACGGTTGCCATCCTTGCAACCGGACTAAATGTTTCTTCATAGTCAATGCCATATGTTTGGGCATACCCCTTGACTACTAATCTTGCCTTGTATCTGTTCACAGAACCATCAGCATTGTGCTTCACCTTATAAACCCACTTACAGCCAATTGCATTCTTACCTTTAGGCAAAGGTACTAACTCCCATGTAGCATTTGCTTCCAAGGCATCCATTTCTTCATCCATGGCTTTCTCCCATTTTTCTTTTCCCATGGCTTGCTCAAAAGATGTGGGTTCTGGTTCCTGTATCACTTTGACCATATATGCATAGTGAATGGCTATAAATCCATCATATTTCAGCCTATCCACAGGATACCTAGCTCTTGTAGACCTGCGCAAAGTAGGTTCACTCCCAGGTGCTCTCAAAACATCCCTGGTCTTCCTTACTCCAGGTGTAACAATAGAAGAAATACCCAACTCATCATCAATGCTCTGTTCTGAGCCACTGGATTCACCATCCATATAAGAGTGACCTGCATTCACATCAAACATGGGCTGATCAACCTTCTCTTTTCCTTTTCGTGATACCTGCATACCACTATCTGCATTGCTTTGAGAAGATTCTCCTGATCTCAATCTGCCTGTCCATGGCGAAGAATGTGAACCACTGCTAGAGGACGCTCCAGGTCCACTAATATTTTGTGACTGCTGCTGTGAATTCTGTGTAGCATTACCATTTTGTGCATCTTCATCATCAATCACATTTACTGGTTTATACCAGCTACTCATCTCATCAAAAATGACATCTCTGCTCACTGTAAACTTACGAGTAGAAGGGTTATAGCATCTATACCCTTTTTGCTGCAGAGAGTAACCAATAAAGATGCACTTCTCAGCTTTTGGATCCAACTTGGATCTCAGCTCATCTGGCACATGTACATAGGCAATGCAACCAAAAATTTTCAAATGAGAAATATCTGGTTTTCTACCAGTATACCTCTCCTCTGGAGTCATTCCATGTATTGCTGCAGTGGGAGTCCTGTTCATTATGTAGACTGCTGTAGCAACTGCTTCAGCCCAATAAAAATCTGGCAAGTCTTTTTCATTGAGCATGGCACGAGATACCTCTCCAATATGCCTGTTTTTCCTTTCTGCAATTCCATTTTGTTGTGGGGTATAACTGCATGAATATTGCTGCTTTATGCCATGCTCCTGCAAGAACTTTGCAAACTCATTTGAGAGGTACTCTCCCCCTCCATCTGACCTTAGGCATTTTATCTGCAAGCCTGTTTCTTTTTCAACCATAGCTTTAAGAGTTTTGGAATGCCCAAAAACTTCACTTTTCTTTTTCATAAAATACACCCAAACTTTTCTGCTATAGTCATCAATAAAACTGACAAAATAATGACAGCCTCCAAGAGATGCAGCTTTAGTTGTCCACACATCAGAGTGAATTAATTCCAATGGCTTCTCACTCTCTTGAACATGTCTAGGAAATGGTTTCCTTGCCTGTTTTCCAAACTGACAGGCTTCACATACCTTATGCATTTCTGCAACCTTGAATTTGGGCAATCCTGCAACAATATTTTGGGCCTGCATTGATTTAAGTCGCTGTACATTAACATGACCAATGCGTTTATGCCAGATATCAATATCTGCAACTACACCGGTCCCATGTGCAAACATTGCTGCACTCAATTCAGACATGTCTGCATCCAATGTAAACATTCTGCCCTTCTTCTTTCCTTTTGCTATCAAGCGACCTTTATTTTTCATATCCTCAACAAAGCATCCATGAGGATTAAATCTGACCTGCAAGCCCTGTTCAACCATTTGACCAACTGAAACCAGATTCTTGGTGATATTCGGGATATGAAATACATCGGACAGGTATTTCTTTTTCCCACCCTGCATAGACAAGGGAATTTTTCCAATCTGCACAATAGGATGTGCAGTATCATCACCAGTCTCCACAAATCCTGGTTTTTCCATTTTCCTTGCATCCTCCATCCATTCTGCATGACCTGTCATGTGGTTTGATGCACCTGAGTCAACATACCATACATCATTGCTTTCTTCTGCACTTGTCATAGAATTGTTCATGTGCTGCACCATGAACAAATGCTCATTTCTGTCATCACCCTGTCTACTAGAAGATGCATAATTCCCTTGTTGCAGTTTTCCATTCATGATGTCATTCTGCTTTTTATAGCAGTCTTTAGCCATATGACCCATTTTACCACAGTAGTAGCATTCAACATTATTGTTTGCATTTTGGCCTCCTTGCCATCCACCACGACCTCTTTGGCTCCTCCTGCCTCTAGAGTTACCACGTCCTCCTCCATAGGACTGGTTTTCTTGAGTTTGCTGCATATTCTGATTTCTGCCACGGCCTCCAAATCGGCCTCCTCTACCTCTGCCTCTACCTCTTCCAGCATTTGAGTAGAAGACAGCTTCTTTTGAAGTTCCTCCTGAAGAAGATGCACCACCATTTCTCTGTTCCTCAGAAATTAGAAGAGCAATCAACTCCTCAAAATCAGGAAATCTTTCACGAACTGAAATGGATGTCCGAAACTGTGCATAATCCTTTCCTAGACCATTCAAGGTCACGGAAACTAAATCATCATCTTCCACTGGCGACCCAATGGAAGCAAGTGCATCTGCAATCTTCTTCACCTTCATGTGGTAGTCGTTGATGCTCATACTTTCTCTTTGCACATTATGCAACTCTTGCTTGAGCTGCATTTTCCTGGCTTGCGTATTTGTGCTATACATTTTTGACAAAGTATCCCATGCCTCCTTTGGCGTACTTGCATCCTGAATATGCACAATCATAGAGTCTGAAATACTGATAGACAGCCAATACATAACTTTCCTGGCTCTCTCATGCCATGTTTTAAATGCCTGCATTTGTTGTTGATTGGGAACATCAGGAAGAACTGGTTCTTCTTCATTTCCTGCAACAAATTTCCAATATCCTATTCCCATAAGGAAATTCGTCATTCTAAACTTCCATGCCTGGAAGTTGTTCTTGTCAAGCTTTTCAGTGACAATCTGTGAAAGAGAATTAGACGCCATTACAGAATACTGCAAGAAATTCTGTCACTGCAAAAAACACAGCTTCACCCTCAGAAGGGCAAATATGCAAAACTGGCGAAAGTGGTATTTGACCACACAGTCACTTCCTAGTGACGATTTTGCATAAACAGGAACCAAGGATGATTCTGAAACTCCCAATGTCTCTGCGCACAAGCATACGATGCAATTTCTACAGTAACTTTTCATCGACCTGTAGAACAGTGGTCGCACAGCATAAAACTGAGCCTTTTCTTGAGTGGGTGCAGAAAACTTCCGTCTGCAAAACAGGCCCCGAAATGGCCTCAAATAAAAAAAACAAGGTCGCCGAGGGCTAAAGCCCTCACCCGCAGCATATACTGCCCTCTTGCTTCACCGCGAACTAGTGGAGACACAAACCTCAAATGAACCCAAACTGAGTAAGACAGTGCAGCAAGGAACCCTAAAACCTAGCAAGATGGCTAGAAATTGACCGAACAAGCCTATCAGGCCTAAGACAAGACGAGAGTGTGCAAGATACTTAGACACTAGCTCTTCACACTCAACTTGACTTCCAACACTCGAAGTACACCTAAGAATGGCCGAAGCCTAATTGAGCACAAGTACATGGGAAAGAGCACGCTGAGTGGAGGTAACTTAAGGATTATATGCAATAATTAAGGAACTCACTCAGATAAAGGAACTTGAAAGAACCCACCAATAAGAGGAGATCCCAAGACATAGACGGGAAATTGGAGTCCAGCATAGGACTAAGCGAATATCAATAGAGACGTGGATCTACCCAACCTCCTTGACCTTATCAATAGCTTGGTGGAACAAGAGAACACAACCATGTCGGAGGAAAGCTCATACTGCAGGGAGAATGAGGGCTTTGACTTAGGAATTTTTCCAGAAGCAATCCAGCAGTTGGTGAGTAGCTACTCACGCTCGATATAAGCACCACAGTAGAGTGGCAGAAGCCATCATAGTTGACCTAGAGGAGGCAAGGGAACTAGCCCACAAAGCACTGCAAGGCATAATGGATTACAATAGAGACTAGTAGACTAGGAGCCTAAGGCAGAATGCAGAGATGCAAGAGATACAGTGAGTGCTGAACCTAGTAGGCAAAAATCGAATTGACCATGAGAGAGCACTAGAAGGAGACTTGACACTAAGTGAGCTTCTCATGAAGCGATTACTAGACAACACAGCAATAGAGCAAAGCGTTGCAGCATTGGCCACATCACTGCTAGCAAGGCTAGGGGTGAACCAAGGCTCCAAAAGCCAGCCTAAGATATCGGTTATTGCTAAGAAGATCGATAAGTACCAATCCGTACAGCTTCATAGACAGTTTGAACAGGTCTATGAGGCCAACAGTCTCACTGACTTGACTCAACACTCTCAAGTATTCGGGCTTTGCTTAGGAGACAAGGGTCGGACTTGGTACACAAGTCTAGATGCCACAGAGTGAGTGAACTTCAATGGACTCAAAAACCTCTTCATTAAGAGTTTTTTCGAGCCCGGATACTTTGACAACCTGCTAGTGTGACTTATAAACATCAAGCAGAAGGAAAAAGAGGACATCCGTGACTATGTGACCCATGTGAGGAGTCTCTTCAAGAGAACCCCAACAGGTGAACGATCGACCAAAAGAGCAGTGTTAACGGTATTCATTAGTGGAATATGAAATGAGGAGCTTTGTAAAGCCTTGGTGGACTACTCGAGCTTGCAGCGAGACACGCTAGCAAGGGTGTTTGAAGAGGCCATTCGATTCGATGACCAATTGAGGGAGAGGAGCTCTAGGAACTCAAACCAAGACACAAGAAGCTCATAGAGAGCTTCAGCATCTAGCGAGCAATCAAATGCAAGTATCCAAGATAAGGAAAAGGATGCAGACACCAACCAAGAATTGGCTGACATGAAAATGGAAATAGCCAAGATGCAGGAAATGCTAAGATGACATATGTGACCACATGTCCAATGCATGTACTGTGGCGGGAACCACTTGCCGGTTGAGTGTCAAGACCCCAGGTCATGACCTTGTGCTAATTGCGGTAGGTTTGGTCACGATAGTGCGCATTGTAGATTGCCTAGAAGACTTCTGTACTCACAGCCGTATGGTCAACCTTACCTAGTGAACATGCCGCAACAATTCTTAGGAAGGGGAGTGCCATTGGCCCTTATTGCACCAAACGATGCTAATCCGACTGTTCCTAGGATGGATATAAATACTATTGAAATACCTAGACCACCTGGTCCCTATGTGACACATCCACCGAGCGACGCTCCAATCCACTACGTAGAAGAGCCAAATGAGGAAGAGCCTTACGTATACCCTTACGTCTCGCATGACGACGAGGGCAACACATTCCTTATAGACTATCAACCAGTACCAGTGATGGCGTCAGGTAGGGGATAGGGTAGAGGCCTAGGAGGGTAGACCCAAGAGCCAACCATGTGTTGGACTTGCGGTCACCCAGGACATATCTCATCACGCTGTCCTAAAACGGAGCAACAAAATAGAGGCAAGGCTGATCTAAGGTGTCCTAAATGTGGAATCACACATCTCTTCCTTGACTGTCCAAAGAAGCGAAAACCATCCTCAAGCTCAGCTAATGTGCCATCCGTCCCATTGGGACTATTCAATGTTGAGAACATGGATGGGGAGGCTACACCTATACCATTGCATGTCATGACCCATTCACAAACAAAGCAAGCCGGCATATCACTGCCAGGTCCTAACAATTTTGACGCAACCACGATAGGAAAGAAGAGCCATAGGTGAAGGAAGAAGAGACCCAAAGCTAAAATCTTGCTAAAAACTGAGAGTTCCACGATGCTACCAGCTAAGTCACTGATGCTAAGGCAAAGACATCAACCCCAAAGACTACTGAAAGGGGAATTGCTAAGGTGGGGGAGTACCCTGACCCAAAGTGCCAACTAGAGGCCATCGAGAAGGTGAAGGAGTGGGTAAAGGAGGCTCAAGGACACCTGAAAGATGCGGAGCCTATCTTGGAGGATGAGATCAAGGATCTCTCCAGCATCAGCACGCCACTCTCAACCCCTCCCCCAAAACTGAGAGATGCAATTGTGCCACAACTAGTTGCCCTTAGGCAAGGCCTTAACTCTACGGGCCAGCAACCCAGTCATGGCCACTAGCAATGATAATCCAGATCAGGAGAAAAACAAGTAGTCAATGACCTCCTTACAACTCTAGTGACCACCGTAATGATGGTAAGCCTGGGAGATCTGCTTAGACAGCTTTTGATCCTATGGCAGGACTTGAAGGAATGGGTTGAAGGGTCACGAGAGCAAGCTGCCGCAGCCCTACAAGAACATGATGCAGAGACACAGATACTGATTTTGACATTGCACTCCATGCCCAAATCCTTATACATTAATGCTTTTTGGGAAGGCATCGAGAAGCACGCAGTCTTACTGGTCTCAACCCTAAGCGACACAACAAGGAAAGGGATTGTAGACACAGGGGTGGAAATCAGTGTCCTGAGCCATGCAATGCTCTTAGCTTGGGGAAACCCTCCTGTCAAGATTGCTATGTTCATGTTCAATGTCACATTAGCCAATGAAATGAAAGTGAAGCCATTTGGGGTGCTAATAAATTTGCCGGTGAAAATTGCTGGAGTCCAATTCTCGGTTGACTTTATAATCATGAAGGGAATGGACTACGATGTTCTATTGGGCCGACCATGGATGAGCAATGCCAGAGTGATCGAATATTGGGGGAATGGTCTCATCTTCCTAGGAAATAGAACAGAAGCCATGAGGGTAGAAATGGACTCCTGGAAAACTGCACCAATTGACCTCGATGCCATCCCATGTCCTGAAGGACGAGCGAGGCTGGGTGCATGTCCTTGCTGTCAAACCAGCTTTTGCGGCATGCTTTCTTGCATATGAGTGCATGGGTAGCTAGGAGGCAAGTTTTCGAGAGGCGTTTGAGTTCAATTAGACGTTTTGTCCATGCTCCCTTCCTGTCCCATCTTTTGTGAAGTGCGATCCTCAGGCTAGGAATGAAGAACTCTACAGGTAGAATTGCTTCAGTTCCATAGGTCAACCTAAAGGTTGTCTAGTCTAAAGCCGTTTTGTAGACTGTGCAGTAAGCCCACAAGGCTGCCATCAGCTTGTTATCCCAGTCACTACACGAAGTAGAGACTACCTTGGTCAAGACGTTTACTAGAATTTTATTGGTGGATTCCACCTGGCCGTTTGCTTGAGGGTAGTATGGCGAGGATTTCCGATGGATAATTAGAAAGATGGATAGAAGATGCGTGATTACTTCATTAATGAAGTGTGTGCCTTGGTCGCTAATGAGTTCCATGGGGCAACCGAATCGTGAGATCCCCTGCTCCCATAGGTACTTGGCAGCCATTCTCGCGTCATTCTTTCTTGTAGCTCGTGCTTCTGCCCATTTCGTTAGATAGTCAGTGGCTAGAATGATATACCTAGCTCGAGAGTATTGTGCCGTAGGACTAATAGGTCCTATGAAGTCAATTCCCCACTTCTTGAAGGGTTGTTGTGCAATTACCAGGGTTAGCTCCATTTGATCCTTGCAAATCAGGACCTTTGTTTGTTGACACTCGTCACAATGCTTAATAAACCTTGTTGCATTGCGAAAAAGCATGGGCCACCACAGTTGAGACTGAAATACCTTGGGGGCTATTGTTTCTTTGCTAAAGTGTCCTCCTATGATTCCGTTGTGTGCTTTTGAGAGCACTTCATGCATCTCGTACTTGCATACGCATTTGCGCAAAAAACCGTCTTGCCTTGGCCTATACAGTTGACATGCTATCAACTGATAGGGTTGGATCTTGAGGATGAGCTATCTAAGTTAGACTTTCTCTATTGGTCTTTCAAGTAGTCAATGTTCAAGAACTTGGACTATATCGTTTGCCATATGGCATCAAATAGGCTCGAAATAATTCTCTCTCGCTAGATAGGCTAAAAAAATGTGTGTCTGGCAAACCATCTATGATGCCTTGTCCAAAGGCCTCTCTCGTCACATGTGGTCGGCCATGTAGTGCTGTTTCCCTTTTTGTACAACCACAGAGAAGTCAAATTCTAAAAGTAGAAGGAGACATCTAGCTATGCGGCCTATAGCACAAGGTTTGTTTACTAAATATAGCAAGGCTTGATGATCCACAAGGAAGGTGAAAGGAGTGGCTAATAAATAATGCTGAAGTTTCTTAACGGCAAATACCATGGCCAGACCTTCTCTTTCTGTTGTCCAGTAATTTATCTCGATCTAAATGTGGCAAGATGTATGTGATTTAGGTTGTAATCCACATTGCAGTTGGTTTGTTTCTTGAAAGTGTGACCCAACAGCAATACATTACCAGCGTCTGTGGTGCCAGGCAACACATGGAAGAAGGCCGGTAAACTTTCAGATTTGATGGAAATGACCACCTTGCATTTGACTAGGAGTGGGTAATCGGCGCCCCCAAACGGGGTGAGTTGAGCGTTAGTGGGTTGTAGTTGCGGTTGACCAATGTGTGTCCAATGGTCATGTGTTAGGATGTTGTAGTCAGCACCTTCATCAATCAAGGCGTTAAAAGAATACACCGCTCCTACTGCAACTGTAATCCGCAGGTATGCCGATGCCACTACTTCTTCATTGATTTGTCGGGTCAGTTACAGTAGCCATGCGAATGTTCAGTGGGGGTTCTAACATTGGCGGCTCATGTAATGGATGTGAAGGAGGATAGTACTTCTTAATGTGGTTGCCATTAGAAAAGCCTATTTTCTCACCGTCAAGGGTCTCCAACTCGACATTTCCGGTCCTACCGCATACCCTGAAAGGCCCTAGCCCCCAAAAATTCATCTTCTGTTTATGTCCTTTTAGCGAGTACATCAGAACAAGGTCCCCTTGTTCGAACTCTCTCTGCATGACATGCTTGTCAAACCACATCTTTCGTCAAGCCTTTTCGCATATTAGAGAGTGACTGGCGAGGAATCGGGTCTCCGTTAAGCGCTCAAGTTCTACTAAGCGATTGGTCCAAGCCTCTCTGCCCTCCAAACGTTCCTAGACTGCTAGCCTCAAACTAGGGATGAAGAATTCTATGGGCAGAATGGCTTCAGTTCCGTAAGTCAGCTTAAAGGGCGTCTGTCCTATAGCCGTTTCATAAGTAGTGCGATAGGCCCACAAAGCCGCCATTAGCTTGTTATCCCAATCACTTCTTGAAGTAGACACGACTTTTGTAAGCACATTGACTAGAATTTTGTTTGTGGACTTGGCTTGGCCATTAGCCTGAGGGTAATAGGGAGAGGACTTTCGGTGAATTATTAGGAAGGTAGAGAGAAAGTGGGCAATTACTTCATTAATGAAGTGTGCGCCTTGGTCGCTTACAAGCTCGATTGGACAATCAAACCATGAAATGACCTGCTCCCAGAGGAACTTAGCAGTGGTCCAAGCATCATTCTTCCTCGTGGCCCGTTCCTCTGCCCATTTCGTTAAATAGTCGGTTGCCACAATGATGTATCGAGCTTGGCAATATTGTGCTACGGAACTGATAGGCCCAATAAAATTGATGCCCCATTTTTCAAAGGGTTGTCGGGCTATGACAGGGCTCAGCTCCATCTTGTCCTTCCGCACAAGCACTCTGGTCCTTTGGCACTCATCGTAGTGCTTTACAAATTTAGCTACATCACGGAATAGGGTGGGCCACCATAGTTGGGATTGTAGCACCTTTCGGGCTGTTGTGTCCCCACTAAAGTGTCCGCCAACGATTTCACCATGTGCTTCGTTTAAGGCGCCGTGCATCTCGTGCTCACACACGCATCTGCGCAATAAACCGTCTTGTCCCAACGTGTAGAGTTGGCCAGCTATCAGCTGATAGGGCTGAATTTTCAGGATAAGTCTCTTCACTCTGGCCTTCTCAATGGGCCACTCCGGTAGTCCATTTTCTAGCACTTGCACTATGTCATCGGCCCAATAAGGCGTCAAATCAATTCTAAACAATTCTCGTTCACTAGACAAGTTAAAAAGATAGCCATCCGGTAAATCATCAGGTACGCCTTGTCCAACGGCTTCTCCTGTGGGTTTGCGGGACATGTGGTCGGCCATGTAGTGCTGCTTTCCTTTGCGTACAACCACAGAGAAGTCAAACTCCAGTAAAAGAAGTAACCATCTGGCTATGCGCCCCGTAGCGCAGGCTTGTTCACAAGATACAATAGGGCTTGATGGTCAACGAAGAAGACAAAGGGAGTGGCCAACAGGTAATGCCTAAATTTCTTTACCGCAAATACCATGGCCAACCCCTCCCTTTCTGTCGTGGAATAGTTCATCTCGATTTCTGTGAGCTGCCTGCTGGCAAAACTCACCGGGTAATCCAAATTATGCTCACCAGGCTGGCATAGCATGGCTCCAATAGCAAACTTAGAGGCGTCTATGTGCACATGGAACGTTACGTTCCAGTCTGGGGCTCGCAGGATTGGTACAGTCGTAAGAGCCTTTTTCAATTCTTCATATGCGTGCTGGCAGTCCTTTGTCCACTCAAACACTATCAACAACTTGTACAAAGGTCTAGCTATTAATGCATAATTTAGCACAAATCGTCGATAATATCCAGTGTATCCCAAGAAGCACTGAACTCCCTTGTAGTTGTCAGGTGGCGGTAGGTCAACAATGACTCTGACCCATAATATCCCAATGATTCCAGATGTAGTGCCAACCAGGGCCTTTTGTGACTCTTGCAGGAGCACAACAAGTTTGGTTTCTTCCTCTTCCGCCAAGTCATCTATGACGAATACCGGTCTTGGTTTTTTGCCTTTTCCAGCCAAGTTAACCTCCTTGACTTTGGCGGGTCCCTCTATCGGTTCACTAGTCTGACCTTCTCTCTTTGCACCTAGTAGGACCACCACTCTGTCACCCTTTTTAAATTTTGTAAACCGTTTGGGCAGATCCTATGGTTTCCTCTGCCTTTCCGCTTCTGAGCCCATTGCTTGCTTCCTGGCCTCCTCTTTTAGCCTCCTACGCCTCAAGTGGACTCGCAAGTCTCCCTTGGTGCGTTTGACCTCAGATGGTTGTGGTATCTCGGGATCACTCTCAATACTGAATTCTGACTCTGAGTTGAACTCGCATCCTTCACTTGAGGAAGGTGTTTCCCCAGGGGGTCTTAGTTCGGTAGGGGAATCTGTCTTGAGCACTGGGATTACCCATCGTTGTGCCACTCTAGCTTGCCCGTAATCTACGGCTTGTATTTGTTCCAGCCAGGATCTGTCACACTCCGTTAGTATGACTCCTTTTTCGTTTCGACTGAGCCCTTCCTTCCTAGGCCTTAAGTCTACCCTGATTTGCTCTATCACCTTTCCCTCCGTGTCGTACTCTATCGTGTCTACCTCTTCTTCACTCTCTTCTCCCGCAGAGCGACAATCCTCATACTCCTCATCGTCCACGTCCTGTTCTTCAGACTTCTCATCATCCCCTAAGCTTCCATGTTCACGCTCCTTGTCATCAGTGACTAAAGCCCAGTTGTATAACAAGTTCAGGTCATGGACTTTGTTCCATTTCCATTCTGGTTTAGCTAGAAGGTCACGTAGAGGCTTTAAGTTAGCGGCCAAATTGCCGTTCAATTTATCGGACAGATACTCTACGATCTCTTGAAGCTCTAGTTTGTTGTTGGGGGTGCGAGACAAGGCCGGTTTGCCTGGGTTGAGTGAGCTTCCTACCATCATGCAAAGTGGCACAACTAGCTCTTCAATTGGTACTGTGGCGGTTTTAGCAGCCTGCTGAGGTGATCCTTCCTCATTCGAGAATGGTAGGTCAATGGTTGCCAGCACGTGCATCCAATCCCTCTCATCCTCAGGGCAGGGAATATATTTAGCCGGCGATCCATAGGGCTTGGTCAGTTAAGCATTGCCTTTTAGCATGGTTGAGATGGCAGCTAGGTCAACTGACGTCGTCGTCCAAGTGTCCATCTCTACCCTCACTGCACTAGTTTTGTTCCCTAGGAAAATCAATCCATTGCTCCAATCCTCTATGACTCGTGCATTCCTCATCCAAGGTCGGCCTAATAGTATGTCGTAATCCACTCCCTTCATGACAATAAAGTTTACCGAGAATTGCACACCGACAATCTTTACCGGCCAATTCTTTAAGACCCCAAATGGTCTTACCTTCATGCCATTTGCTAGCATGGCGTTGAATCTAGTGGTCTCTATAGGAGGGTTTCCCCATGCCTCTAGGACCGCATGGTTTAGCACACTAACACCGGCACTTGTGTCTACAATTCCCTTTCGAGTCATGTCCCCTAAGGCTAGGATGGGCAAAACTGCATGCATTTCAGTGCCCTCCCAAAAAGCATTGATGTGCAAAGACTTAGGATCTGTGTGTAGAGTTAGACTTGGGATCTGTGAAACTACATTGTGATCTTGCGGATTAGTACCCACCAGTTCCACGTGTCCCTCGATCGAGTCTTTTAACTCCTGCCACAAGGAGTGATTTTGCCTAAGTAGATCATCCAGGCTTAGAGTTACTGGGGCAAACAGCAGAGTTGTGAGGAGGCTATTGGACCCTTGTCTTCCTCTGAGGCTGGCAGTTCTAGGCCATGCATCCTGTCTGCCCTGGTAAGCTTCCCCCCGGCCTTCCTACTGAGCCGCCTTTAGGGGTGCAGGCATGTTCCTAGCCGGTGGTTTTGAGGGTGAGACTAGTGTGTTAACACTGGAGAATTCATCCATAAGGTCTTCCAATATGGGTTCAGCATCTTCAAGGTGCTTTTGGGCATGCTTGACCCACTCCTTGACCTTGGCTATAGCTTTGAGTTGTCGTTTGGGATGGGGATATTCTCCTACCTTGGCACTCCCTAGCTCTGCTGTCTTAGGAGCCGATGTCTCTGCCTCTGCGTCTGTGACCCTCTTTCCCGTCACCAACGTAGTCGTTTCCTCGGTTTTAAGGGGTTATCTTCGCCTCAGTACTTTTTTTCCGTCTTCTCCGGCTTTTCTTCCCTATAGAGGTTGCATCAAGGTTGCTTGGCCCTGGTAAGGAGATGCCTGCTTGTTTCGTTTGAGCTCGCATCATAGCATGCAATGGGATGGGCATATCCTCACTACCGAAAGTTTCAACTTCGAAGAGCCCCAAGGGCATCGATGGCATGTTGGCAGCGCCCGTTAATGGCTTCCGCCTAAGACAGTCAGGAAACAGGTGTGTGATTCCACACTCTGTGCATCGGAGATCTGCTTTGTCCTTGTTAGCTTGTTCTCGCTCTGGGCAGCGTGTTGAAATGTGGCCTGGGTGGCCGCAAGTCCAGCCGGATCTTGGCTTGGCCCTCCAAATCCTCTGCCTCGTCCTCTTCCTAAGGCCATTACGGGTATTGGCCGGTAGTCCATCAGGACTGGGTTGCCCTCCTCGTCATAGGATACATAAGGATTGACATGTGCCTCTTCCTCGTTGGGCTCCTCCACAAAGTGGACAGGAGCGTCACTAGGTGGGTGAGTCACAAAAGGCCCTGGTGGCCTAGGTATGCCAGTCGGGTTCATCTCCAGCCTAGGCACGACAGGTCTTGGGTCAGTTGGTGTTGGAAGAGCTAGTTGGGTTCCCCTGCCCAAGAAATTAGGTGGCCTACTGCCTAAGTATGGAGAATTGTACTACTGCGTATACGGGAGTCTCCTCGGCATTCTACAATGCGTTGTATCATGACCGAATCTACCGCAATTTGAGCACGGCCGAGATCGAGGATCTTGGCACTCCACTGGGAGGTGATTGCCGCCGCAGTACACACATTGTACATGCGATCTCACTGGCTTTCTAACGAGCTCTTGTAACCGCGTAATCTCCATTCTCATCTCTGCCATCCCTTGGTCATGGTCTACACTCTTTCCCTTGTCCTGCGCACTAGTAGTTGCTTTTTCCCCTAAGGGGGTTGATCTCTTCGGGTCCCTCTGGTTTGCATTATCCTGGGTGGTAGCCCTCATGCTTCGCTCTCTAAGTTGATCATCTACACGTATTGCCTCCTCGAAGACTCAAGCTAGCACGCCCCATTGTAAGGTGGAGTTACTGGCCAGAGCCTTGTAGAGCTCCTCACTCCGAACCCCGTTCATGAACAATGTAGACATTGCCCTTTAGGTAGGTCGCTCGTTGGCAGGGATTCTCTTGTAGAGGCTACGCACCTGAGTAATGTAATCCCTAACGTCCTCCTTCTCCCTTTGACTGATATTCATTAATCTAACAATGAGGTTGTCCGAATACCCTGCCTCTAAGAACTTTTTGATAAAGAGGCCCTTAAGGCGAGCAAAGTTTGTACGTTCTGCGTCATCCAGACTAGAGTACCAAGTCCTCCCCTTGTCGCCTAAACACAGGCCGAAGGCTTGGGCTCTCTGTGCAAGGTCAGTAAGACCGTTTGCCTCACATACTTGCTTGAACTGCTCCATGAAGCTATACGGGTCACTGCTAGGTTCGCATCGAGCTAGTTGTTTCGCTACTATAGGGATTCTAGCCTGCCCTTTAGCCCCTTGTGTGACTCCCAATCCTGACAGTAGCGCGGTGGCTAGGGCAGTAGCACTTTGCTCCACGGATGTATTGTCCATGAGTCGCTTTGCCACCAGTTCGCTCAACGTCATGCCAACCTCTGCTGCCCGTTCCCTCTCTACATTTGGTCCGGACTTGGCTGCCCCTGCTAAGTCTAGCACTCTTCTAGCCTTGTACATATCCATGTCTTGCTGCAGCCTTCTAGCCCTTTGCTCATGGTTGTAGGCAATTATGCCTTCCAACTCTCTCTTGATAGCTCTTCTCTCTTCTTCTAGGTTAGCCACCACTTCTTCTACAGGTCTACCTTGGATCTCAGTTGTGGTGAGTAGATCATAGTCGTGGACCAATTCTTGGACCGAAGTTGGAAATTCTCCTAGGTCTAATTGGTCTTCCCCTTGATTGCCTCTTGATCTCGACATTGTTTGTGTTTCCGGCTCCACGAGGTCGTCGATGAATCCAATCAGCTCCGGTGACTTCCACCCCTCTATCTTGTTGCTTCCCATGTCCTTGTGTTTCCTCCAGGCACTACTAGTGGGGTGCTCAAGCACCTGTCTAAGTCTTGGGATCTCCTCCTACTAGGATTCCTTAATGTTATTAGGTATCCAAATGTGTTCTTTGTTATTTGAAAGCAACGTCGATCCTTACTCGCACTTTGTGCTTAGTGTTTTCGTGGTGCTTGGTGCAAAAACAGGCTTTTCTCTTTTCTTGTTGTGCAGGTTTAGTGGAGCACAAGAGTGAAATGCCGATGCAAAAGAGTTTAACACAAACTCCCCCTTACTTCTACCCACCTTCTTAGTCTAATTTGAGTTTCCCACTCGGTTCCTGGCTATTCTATGGTCTTTCCGCACCCTGAGTTTGATTAATCTCTGAGGTTCTAATGACCAACTTGGGTTCTGGGGGTGTTCAGGGTTGCATCCTGGGGTCAGGTCTGTGGTCAGGTCAGCAAAGATCCTTATCTTTGTGTTCTGGTAAGATGGTCCGATTCTGGGAATCGGACCGGGGTGGTCCGACTCTGAGAGTCGGACCGCTGCGGTCCGACTCTAACAGTCAGACGATGTTGGTCCGATTCTGGACTCGTCCGAGTCGGACAGGTTGGTCCGAATCTGAGTGGTCCGATTCTAGGTGGTCCGATTGTGGACTGGTCCGATTCTGGGTGGTCCGATTTTTCGAGTGTCCGAATCGGACGGGTTGGGTCCAATTCCTTCGATTGGGTGAGGTTTCTGATCGGACGACTACTCCGAGTGGACAGTTGGGTGTGCAGTTATAAGGGGCAGTCCGAGTGCCACGTGGCACGTCCGATAGGGCTGGTCCGATCCTGGCAATCGGACTAGACTGGTCCGACTCACTCGCAATCGGACGGTCCGACTCTGGAACTCGGGTGGTCCGATTCTGGGAATCGGACCACTGCGGGTTGGTCCGACTGCATCGGCGGCGGGCGCGATTCCGGCGCGTTTGAATCCTCCCTACTGTCTTCTACACTCAATCATCAGAAAGCATCCCATAACTGATCAAAGTGCTACTGGAACTCACTGGACTTACCTGAAGTGGCACGAATCGAATGCGCCTGGAATCGGGGTTGCGTTTCCTAGTCCTGTGAACCAGAAGCTCTCTCTCTCTCTCTCTCTCACACACACACACACACAACAAAGCCAACTAAGAAAATGAGGTCTGTCCTGGCCTCCCAGGCCTCTTAAGGTTCTTTCCCACCACTGCAAAACCCTATAGCCGGTTCCCTGTCCCTGGTTCACCCAGAAGCTTGAGTCTGGTCCCCTGTTTTCCTATTTCCAGCAGCAGCCAGAACCTTTGTTTTATCTTGTTTTACCCTAATCTAACCTCCATCTAGTGTAGCCAATATGAAAAACAGAAATGCAAAACAGTAGTCCTAATCTAATGCTTCCAACAAACCCAAATACTTACCTATTCCTCAAATTAAAACCTCCTAAGTCTCCTAGTTATCTCGAGCATTGGTTCAGGCTGAAAACCCTACTTTCATTCTTGATCTGCTGTGTGCGGCGCTCAAAGCTCGAATCCGTTGGTCCCGGCAACGGAACCGAAATGTGGGAGCTTTCGCTCAACCGCCAAGACCCTCGGACCACTTATTGCTCAAGTGTTTCGAACTGAGCAGCCATGGCTACCTCTCACATAGGCGTCACGCTACGCCTACCTTGTGGGTTGTCAAGATTGTGGGAGAGAAGGAAGGAGTCTCGCTTGAAGCTTTCTTGCTTGCACAATGGGGGAAGACACACAAGGGTGGAGGCTGAAAACAGTTTTCCTCTTCTTAGTTGTGTAAGCCAAAAGAACTCTAGTACAAAGAAATAGAAGAACCCTATATATGGGTCTCAAACCAAACTCAACTAACTAAGGTGGCATACTAACTGAGCCACGAACTAGAGTAGATAAGGATAGCTATCATGTAGCTATTATTCATGGGCGGTGTACCAACCGCGTCTGCAACTGACAAGTCGGTGACATAAATATACAACGGTCACCCTGGCGTATCACGAGTGGAGCTCGATATCTCAACACTCCCCCTCGAGCTCAATCCCAATTCCTGCACACCAAGTAGGTCTCTGAACTTGCGCAGCTTCTCTGCGCCCAATGCCTCCGTGAATATGTCAGCCACCTGATCCTCTGTGCTGACATAAACTAGATCAATAAGACCTAGTAAAACCCTCTCTCGCACATAGTGATAATGCACCTCAATGTGCTTTGTTCTAGCATGATAGACTGGGTTATTTGCCAAGTGTATACTACTCATGTTGTCACAATAAATGACAACTGGCCCATCTGTAGACTGATGCATATCATAAAGTAGCTTATGCAACCAAGCTACCTCACATGCAGCCATTGCTGCACCCCTGTACTCAGCCTCTGTGCTCGACAAGGCAACTGTAGGCTGTTTCTTGCTACTCCAAGTGACTGCAGCACTCCCAAAAGAGAATACATATCCACTGGTAGATCGTCTATCAGAAATACTACCAGCCCAATCAGCATCAGTGTATCCATGCAACTGTATCTGAACCCCAGTCTCATAAAATAGTCCATACTGCAATGTGGACTTCACATACCTAAGTATGCGTCTAGCCGCATCCAAATGTGGTTTCCTTGGAGCCCGCATAAACTGACTTACCAATCCAACAGCATAGCTCAAATCTGGCGTGGTAATAGTCATATAAATCAAACTTCCTACTATGCGTCTGTACATAGTAGGGTCTTCTAGAAGCTCACCTGCATCTGTGCTCAGCTTCACATTTTGCTCCAAAGGAACTGAAATAGGCTTACAGCCTATCATCCCATATTTGGACAGCATGTCCAATCCATACTGCCTCTGCAAGAGCTGTATCCCACTTGGTGATCTAATCACCTCAATGCCCAAGAAATAACGCAGCTCTCCCAAATCCTTCATCTCAAACTTCTGCTTCAATAGCATTTTCACATGAAGGATATCTTCATCACTGTCACCTGTCATAATCAAATCATCAACATAAATGACAAGCAGCATAATACCTTTCTCTGTTTTTCTCACATAAAGTGAGAAATCTGCCTTGGAAATCTGAAAGCCAATAGTGACAAGATACTGTCCTATCTTGTCAGACCATGCTCTAGGTGCTTGCTTCAAGCCATACAAGGCTTTCTTCAACCTGCAAACAAACTCAGGATGAACAGCATGCACATAACCTGGTGGCTGCTCCATATAGACCTCTTCTTGCAAATCACCATGCAAGAAGGCATTCTTTACATCCATCTGATGTAAAGACCATCCCTTTGATGCAGCCATAGCAATGACTGCTCTTACGGTTGCCATCCTTGCAACCGGACTAAATGTTTCTTCATAGTCAATGCCATATGTTTGGGCATACCCCTTGACTACTAATCTTGCCTTGTATCTGTTCACAAAACCATCAGCATTGTGCTTCACCTTATAAACCCACTTACAGCCAATTGCATTCTTACCTTTAGGCAAAGATACTAACTCCCATGTAGCATTTGCTTCCAAGGCATCCATTTCTTCATCCATGGCTTTCTCCCATTTTTCTTTTCCCATGGCTTGCTCAAAAGATGTGGGTTCTGGTTCCTGTATCACTTTGACCATATATGCATAGTGAATGGCTGTAAATCCATCATATTTCAGCCTATCCACAGGATACCTAGCTCTTGTAGACCTGCGCAAAGTAGGTTCACTCCCAGGTGCTCTCAAAACATCCCTGGTCTTCCTTACTCCAGGTGTAACAATAGAAGGAATACCCAACTCATCATCAATGCTCTGTTCTGAGCCACTGGATTCACCATCCACATAAGAGTGACCTGCATTCACATCAAACATGGGCTGATCAACCTTCTCTTTTCCTTTTCGTGATACCTGCATACCACTATCTGCATTGCTTTGAGAAGATTCTCCTGATCTCAATCTGCCTGTCCATGGCGAAGAATGTGAACCACTACTAGAGGACGCTCCAGGTCCACTAATATTTTGTGACTGCTGCTGTGAATTCTGTGTAGCATTACCATTTTGTGCATCTTCATCATCAATCACATTTACTGGTTTATACCAGCTACTCATCTCATCAAAAACAACATCTCTGCTCACTGTAAACTTACGAGTAGAAGGGTTATAGCATCTATACCCTTTTTGCTGCAGAGAGTAACCAATAAAGATGCACTTCTCAGCTTTTGGATCCAACTTGGATCTCAGCTCATCTGGCACATGTACATAGGCAATGCAACCAAAAATTTTCAAATGAGAAATATCTGGTTTCCTACCAGTATACCTCTCCTCTGGAGTCATTCCATGTATTGCTGCAGTGGGAGTCCTGTTCATTATGTAGACTGCTGTAGCAACTGCTTC
Source organism: Lygodium microphyllum (assembly GCF_053477565.2). Classification (NCBI taxonomy): domain Eukaryota; kingdom Viridiplantae; phylum Streptophyta; class Polypodiopsida; order Schizaeales; family Lygodiaceae; genus Lygodium; species Lygodium microphyllum. The sequence goes on from NC_141164.1 coordinate 112,758,332, forward strand.
AGCCCAATAAAAATCTGGCAAGTCTTTTTCATTGAGCATGGCACGAGATACCTCTCCAATATGCCTGTTTTTCCTTTCTGCAATTCCATTTTGTTGTGGGGTATAACTGCATGAATATTGCTGCTTTATGCCATGCTCCTGCAAGAACTTTGCAAACTCATTTGAGAGGTACTCTCCCCCTCCATCTGACCTTAGGCATTTTATCTGCAAGCCTGTTTCTTTTTCAACCATAGCTTTAAGAGTTTTGAAATGCCCAAAAACTTCACTTTTCTTTTTCATAAAATACACCCAAACTTTTCTGCTATAGTCATCAATAAAACTGACAAAATAATGACAGCCTCCAAGAGATGCAGCTTTAGTTGTCCACACATCAGAGTGAATTAATTCCAATGGCTTCTCACTCTCTTGAACATGTCTAGGAAATGGTTTCCTTGCCTGTTTTCCAAACTGACACGCTTCACATACCTTATGCATTTCTGCAACCTTGAATTTGGGCAATCCTGCAACAATATTTTGGGCCTGCATTGATTTAAGTCGCTGTACATTAACATGACCAATGCGTTTATGCCAGATATCAATATCTGCAACTACACCGGTCCCATGTGCAAACATTGCTGCACTCAATTCAGACATGTCTGCATCCAATGTAAACATTCTGCCCTTCTTCTTTCCTTTTGCTATCAAGCGACCTTTATTTTTCATATCCTCAACAAAGCATCCATGAGGATTAAATCTGACCTGCAAGCCCTGTTCAACCATTTGACCAACTGAAACCAGATTCTTGGTGATATTCGGGACATGAAATACATCGGACAGGTATTTCTTTTTCCCACCCTGCATAGACAAGGGAATTTTTCCAATCTGCACAATAGGATGTGCAGTATCATCACCAGTCTCCACAAATCCTGGTTTTTCCATTTTCCTTGCATCCTCCATCCATTCTGCATGACCTGTCATGTGGTTTGATGCACCTGAGTCAACATACCATACATCATTGCTTTCTTCTGCACTTGTCATAGAATTATTCATGTGCTGCACCATGAACAAATGCTCATTTCTGTCATCACCCTGTCTACTAGAAGATGCATAATTCCCTTGTTGCAGTTTTCCATTCATGATGTCATTCTGCTTTTTATAGCAGTCTTTAGCCATATGACCCATTTTACCACAGTAGTAGCATTCAACATTACTGTTTGCATTTTGGCCTCTTTGCCATCCACCACGACCTCTTTGGCTCCCCCTGCCTCTAGAGTTACCACGTCCTCCTCCATAGGACTGGTTTTCTTGAGTTTGCTGCATATTCTGATTTCTGCCACGGCCTCCAAATCGGCCTCCTCTACCTCTGCCTCTACCTCTTCCAGCATTTGAGTAGAAGACAGCTTCTTTTGAAGTTCCTCCTGAAGAAGATGCACCACCATTTCTCTGTTCCTCAGAAATTAGAAGAGCAATCAACTCCTCAAAATCAGGAAATCTTTCACGAACTGAAATGGATGTCCGAAACTGTGCATAATCCTTTCCTAGACCATTCAAGGTCACGGAAACTAAATCATCATCTTCCACTGGCGACCCAATGGAAGCAAGTGCATCTGCAATCTTCTTCACCTTCATGTGGTAGTAGTTGATGCTCATACTTTCTCTTTGCACATTATGCAACTCTTGCTTGAGCTGCATTTTCCTGGCTTGCGTATTTGTGCTATACATTTTTGACAAAGTATCCCATGCCTCCTTTGGCGTACTTGCATCCTGAATATGCACAATCATAGAGTCTGAAATACTGATAGACAGCCAATACATAACTTTCCTGGCTCTCTCATGCCATGTTTTAAATGCCTGCATTTGTTGTTGATTGGGAACATCAGGAAGAACTGGTTCTTCTTCATTTCCTGCAACAAATTCCCAATATCCTTTTCCCATAAGGAAATTCGTCATTCTAAACTTCCATGCCTGGAAGTTGTTCTTGTCAAGCTTTTCAGTGACAATCTTTGAAAGAGAATCAGACGCCATTACAGAATACTGCAAGAAATTCTGTCACTGCAAAAAACACAGCTTCACCCTCACAAGGGCAAATCTGCAAAACTGGCGAAAGTGGTATTTGACCACACAGTCACTTCCTAGTGACGATTTTGCATAAACAGGAACCAAGGATGATTCTGAAACTCCCAATGTCTCTGCGCACAAGCATACGATGCAATTTCTACAGTAACTTTTCACCGACCTGTAGAACAGTGGTCGCACAGCATAAAACTGAGCCTTTTCTTGAGTGCGTGCAGAAAACTTCCGTCTGCAAAACAGGCCCCGAAATGGCCTCAAATAAAAAAAACAAGGTCGCCAAGGCCTAAAGCCCTCTCTCGCAGCATATACTGCCCTCTTGCTTCACCGCGAAGGGCGTCTCAACCTGAGACAATGCACTCCTGCAATTTCCGGCTGTGCTACCTGCAGAGATCTGCTCCCAAAACAGGAAATGAAAGCAACACTGCTCCTCTTACCAGACCACCGCGAGCTTGGCTTGCTTTCTTGAGCTCCTTACCACGAACAAGGCTCTGATACCATGTCAAGATTGTGGGAGAGAAGGAAGGAGTCTCGCTTGAAGCTTTCTTGCTTGCACAATGGGGGAAGACACACAAGGGTGGAGGCTGAAAACAGTTTTCCTCTTCTTAGTTGTATAAGCCAAAAGAACTCTAGTACAAAGAAATAGAAGAACCCTATATATGGGTCTCAAACCAAACTCAACTAACTAAGGTGGCATACTAACTGAGCCACGAACTAGAGTAGATAAGGATAGCTATCATGTAGCTATTATTCATGGGCGGTGTACCAACCGCGTCTGCAACTGACAAGTCGGTGACATAAATATACAACGGTCACCCTGGCGTATCACGAGTGGAGCTCGATATCTCAACATGGGTGTAGTGAGCTTACCTTGATGCTCGATCGAGTACCCTCCTCTTTCTTGCACCCCTGCAGCTCCACGATCCTTGAGGCAAACTCAAGCAACCTCAATCCCTCTCCCATGAGCTTCATCCCCCATAGCCATGTTCAAGACCAAAGGGGAGAAGAGGGGAGGAGAAGATGAAGAGGGAGAATGGGGAGCTTCTTCTCCAGGTTCCCTTGCCCTCCCACAATCACTCCCTCACACACTCTCACGCTCTGAGTCCCTCTCACAAGTACAAGCAAGGAGGCACAAAGGTGAGAAACAGGAAGAGAAGGAGGCGCTGTTTGCCACACACGAGGATACTCTTCTCATTTACCTTTTAACTTTATATACATGCCCTTAATTTCCATGGGCGGTTGTCCCCCTTTTTTACATGGCCAGCCCTTAGCCTAGGCCCTTTTTCCCATTGTCCCTCTATCTTCCTAGATTCCTTTCCACCGCCCGTCTACATTTACAAATTGCACGGGTGAGAGCCCGGTGCTCTTTTACAAGATTTCAGGGTGCGCCTTTATATTTTAAAATGTGCCCTCCTATTCCTACTTCAGTCGGGCTACTTCTTTTTGTTTTTTCCGCCTTTGCCCTGCGTCTTTCTCGCTTTCTTTTGCTTTCTTCGTGTTGGGGTTAACAGACAATGTGTTTTACACCTTAGTAGAATTGCACTATTGAATGCCAAAATCACACCATTGTAAAAATGGCAAGGTGCATGCTTAAGGACTAACCAGTTTTGGGATGAAGCTATTAGTATTGTAATTTACATTCTCAATTAGAGTTACACAAAGGCTCTCAAGAGAAAAAGTATTCATAAGGCTTATATTGGTGAGAAACCATCAATCTCACACTTCAAAACTTTTGGATATGAATATTATACTCATGTTCCAAAGGATAAAATGAACAAATTAAAACTTAAAAATACAAAATGTATCTTCTTGGGTTATAATGATCAATAAATTGTATGATTAAGAGGCAAATAAGATCATAGTGAGCCGTAATGTAGTGTTCAAGGAGCATTCAAGTAAAATGGAGGAGGAAAATATAAGTTCTTCCACTTTAACATCAAGCAAAGAAGGAGTTCACTATGAATCTATCCCAAGAGTTATTCCTATTATCAAGGAGGAGAAAGCATAGTCTTTAGATAATGGGTATTCTTGAATGGTGATCTCAAGGAGGAGGTGTACATGTTTTAACCACCAGGGTTTGAGTCCCCCCATTTGGAGAACAAACTCTACAAGTTAAAAAGGGTATGGTATGGTTTGAAACAAGTTCATAGATCATGGTACTTATAGATAGATTAGTTCTTTTCAAGCTTAAAATTTGATAGATATACCTCAAATTCTAACTTGTATGTTTACAAGGATCATGAAAACTCTGTAATGATTGTCCTATATGTGGATGAACTTCTTATTATAGGTGACTATGAAGAAATGATCCATCAAACTCCAAAGGCATTGAGCTTCTAGGTAGCCCTTTGCATGTACTATCTTTCACAAAGGATAGTTGTACAACTAATTGTAAAATAATGATTGTCTTTTTTACAAATGGAGGCTATCAACATGAGATACTACCACTACAATTCTATAAATTAGAAACATAGTTATCTAAACATGGAGCATATGATATTTCTAATCTCAAGTGGTTTAAACCATCAACATGGTCCAAACCATCAAAAGAATGTGTTTACTTGGAGAGGGCTATGTAGTCGGAGTTTGACTCCTTACAAAGTAACCATACATGAGATTTGGTTTCTTTTCCTAGTGGTAAGAAGGCATTGCCATGCAAGTGGGTATATAAGTTGAAAAGTATCCTTGGACACCCTAAGCCCGCATATAAGGCTAGATTGGTAGCTAAGGGTTTCAAGTAGAAACATGATGTTAACTTCGATACAGTCTTTTCTTCTATAGTCAAAATGATAACCCTATGCTTGGTACTAGAATTGGTTGCTCAACTAGATCTAGACCTTTATCAAATGGATGTGAAGGCATCTTTTCTCCATGGGGACTTGCATGATGTGATTAATATGTAGCAGCCTAAGAGCTTTGAAGAAAAAAGTAGGGAACACCTCGTGTGCAAGTTGAGAAAGAGCCTTTATGGCCTTAAGTAGGAACCTAGGGAATGGTACCACAAGTTTGATGATTTTATGCATTCACAAGGATATAGCCATAGTACTATGGATCCATGCATATACATGAAAAAGGCTCATGACAAAATCCTTATGATTTTGGTAGTCTATGTGGATGATATGCTTATTGTTGGAACTTCTCATGATGAGCTAGATGCCTTGAAAACTCAACTCAAGAAGAGGTTTGAGATGAAGGACATGGGACATGCCTCACATATTCTTAGGATACACATCACACATGACCACTTTACGGGGCTGCTTTATTTGTCATAATAGGAGTATATCTAGAAAGTTCTTGAGTGGTTTTATATGTAAGATGGTAAGCCTATTGGTTGTCCTCTACCTTCTCATGTGAAGATTAGTTATGCCAATTATCCATAGTTTGATGCGAAAAAGTCCAAGATGGCCAAGATTCCTTATGCATATGCAACTGGAAATTTGATGTATGCTATGATAGCCAATTGTCCTAACATACCATTTCCAGTGGGCATTGTGGCATGCTACATGGCTACACTTGGTAGACAGCATTGGGATGCCCTTAAGGGTATCATGAGGTACCTAAAGGCCAAGACATAGGAGTCATGGGGTACACTGACTTTGATTATATAGGACATGTAGATAGTAGAAAGACCACCTCTGGCTATGTCTTTACCTTTGCTAGAGGTGTTGTTTCTTAAATGTCCAGGATGTAGAAATGCATGGCTGTCTTTATACTACTGAGGCCAAGTATATTGAGGCCACTAAGGCTTGCAAGGAGGCTCTCTGGTTAGGCTACCTAGTAGCATACCTTAGTATGATTGATGTGGTTCCTATGATGCATTCAAATTCTATGAATGCTATCCAGTTACCAAGAATTTGTCTTCCATGAGAAGATAAAACATATCCAGGTCCGTTACTACTTCATTCGAGAGGTCCTTGAGGTCAGATTTCTTGACATTTTTAAGATCTAAATTGACCAAAATCTTGTAGATCTTCTCATGAAAAGTCTCTTAGCAAATTGTTTTTCCATGGAAAGTCAATGGGCATTGGGATGAGATGACATATTTTCTTATTCTATTGTACTTATGTACATTTCTACTTTGTCACTTTTTTCTTGTTCTCTCCTCACCACTAAGGGCACATTCACCTTTAAGTGGGAGGTTATTGGGAGTACAGGTGCATCTGCCTAGCTACCCATACATTACTACACGGATGATACCTGCACACCTGTATACTATAAGTAGTGGGCACCCATCAAACGGTCACTTTATTCTTAATTCTTTCAATGACATTTGAATAAGGGAAGATTGGTCACCGATTGTGATTGTTTAAGTTTCCACATCTCTCTCTCTCTCTCTCTCTCTCTCTCTCTCCCTCTCTCTCTCTCTCTCTCTCTCTCTCTCTCTCTCTCTCTCTCTCTCTCTCTCTCTCTCTCTCTCTCTTGCTCCTTCCACCATAGCTCTTGCTTCCACTCACGTGCTTCCACTCTGGACTCACTCCCTTAGAGGTAGACACGTCTTTAAGGAAGAGCATGGGTGAGCTTATAGGTATGATGGACTCCTTAAAGATCCCTCAATATTGGTGGCTTGTGTCAATCATTATTTATCATCCCTTGGTTCACTAGATAACTAGCATCCTTTCAGTCTTTTCACATTACCCGATCAAAATACAAGTAGTCTTCAATCCTAGCAAGGTCTACCCATCTTTGCCTATTTATTTAGTGTCAATCGACATCCCTTAGTTCACTAAACATCCATCATCCTTTCACTCTTTGAAACTGCCCTATGAAAATATAAGTAGGCTTCAATCCAGTAAACCCCACCCATCTCCTTCTAGTTTTTTAGCAATAACCACCATCCCTTCTCTATTGGGACATGTTCACAAACAGTCCTAGCATTCTTAATCTTTGACACCTTTGCTACATTAAGCTACTTTTAGCACAGTGAGTGCATGGAATCGGCACTCATCTAGAAGAAAGGATACACTATTAATTATAAAGTATGATAGGCCCTCTTAAATTTTTAAAAGAAATATTAAAACTATTTTATTAATCATCTTTGATATTTTATTGAGGGTAGCTCCCTCTTTTGAAAATTGTATACAACATTTAGTGGCATCATAAGGGCAAGACATGCACAATTTAATTTTTATACCAAGAGTAACATCTAGGTGCATGAAAAAGGAGGAAGGACTAGTCCTATGGCCACAAGGTGGGGCTAGATGCCTAATGGAAAGGTGGAAACCCTAGCCTTAATAGTCATGTTTAATAAAAAGGATGAAAAAGAATATAAGAGTCTATTCATGTGTATGTAACTTTTTTCTCTTTATCTCTCCTGCTACTTTGTAGTCAAACATTCCTAGAGAGCCATTCCACATGCACCACCTAGATATACAAAATATTGGTGTAGTCTTTTTATATCACATGTATAATAGTTACAAACTAAGTTTACTGTACGAATTTATTAATTTTGGGATACAATTTACTTTTATATATATATATATACATATATAGTACATGCAATCCATGGCAGATAAATGGTAGAGCATAAATCTAGCCCTAGAAAGGGTTAGATTCCTACTTTTTACAAAGTTTTTCTATACACAAAGGTATATTTATTGAAAAATGATTTTCAATGTACATTGATATATTTGTCAAAAATATTTTTCTACACATTATAATTTTTATTGGTATATACATTTTAAATACTATTTATGATACTCTTTTTTATGCCTGTATGACATAAAGATATCAAAGCTTTTATAGTTGCCCATTTCATTGGAAGGAGATGCTTATATTGACACGAAGAGATCAAACCTTTTATAGTTGCCCATTTCGTTGGCAAGACCTACCACTTAAAACAAACTTGCATAATTTTTTTATCTTAGATATTTTTAATGTTCCCTCATCCCTTGTAGTGTATTTTTAAATATTTAGCCAATGACTATGACTAAAATATTCATAAACCAGCTAGCTGCACTTAGCAAGGCCTTAACTCTATGGGCCAGCAACCCAGTCAGAGCCGCTAGCCATGACAATCCGGATCAGGAGAAAAACGAGCAATCAATGACCTCCTTACCACTCTAGTGACCACCGTGATGACTGTAAGCCTGGGAGATCTACTTAGACAGCTTTTGATCCTATGGTAGGACTTGAAGCAATGGGTTGAAAGGTCACAAGAGCAAGCTGTTGCAGACCTACAAGAACATGATGTAGAAACACATGTAAAGAGTTTGACATTGCACTCCATGCCCAAATCCTTACACATTAATGCTTTTTGGGAAGGCACCAAGAAGCATGCAGTCTTACCAGTCTTAGCCCTACGCGACACAACAAGGAAAGGGATTGTAGACACAGGGGTGGGAATTAGTGTACTTAGCCATGCAATGCTCCTAACTTGGGGCAACCCTCCTGTCGAGATTTCTAGGTTCAATGTCACATTGGCCAACGAAATGAAAGTGAAGCCATTTGGGATGCTAAAAAACTGGCTGGTGAAAATTATTGGAGTCCAATTCTTGGTTGACTTTATAGTCATGAAGGGAGTGGACTACGATGTCCTATTGGGCCAACCCTGGATGTGCAATGCCAGAGTGATCAAAGACTAGGGGAATAGTCTCATCTTCCTAGGCAATAGAACATAAGTTGTGAGGGTAGAAATGAACTCCTAGAAAACTACACCAGTTGACCTCTAACTAAGTATATCCCATGTCCTAAAGACGAGCGAGATTGGATGCATGTCCTTGGTCCATCAACATGCCATTCTTAGATGATGAGGAGTACAGATAGGCCATTAAGATGATCAGTGAGTCTAAGTGTGCATCCTCAGTACCAATTTACATGATGGCAGGAAACCTCCGCAGAAGACCCAACCCTGTCACCTTCCAAGTGCCAACCAACTGGAGGGAGCTTCGGGGGGTTTTAGAGTATTTGACCAACAAGCTAGCAGGTAATCCAGCAGCAAACTTCAAGACACTCCAAGATCTCTTAAATGAAACGAGGTGGCAATGGACCAGGGTGCATGACCTAAACCTCATGTATAATTGGGCCTTGGTTTCCGATCAAACACACGAGACATACCAAGACCTAGGAGACAATGAGAAGTCAGATGAAGGTGCTTCCAATGACGAATACAAGGATTGTCGTTGCTTCAGTGAGACGAGAGTGAGGACGAGATAGATACCATAGAATACGACACCAAAGAATGAGTGATAGAATATATACAGGCAGACTCCAAGCCGAAGAGAAAGAACACCTTCACGATGGAGCAAGGAGTCATGCGCGTGGATTGTGACTGCGGTTGGTTGGAATGTGTAAGAGCCATAGATCTAGGACAAGCAAGCCTCACCCAACCAGGTAACACACCAGTGCTAAGAACAAAGTCACCCTCCGAGCTACAACCAATAGGGGAGACTACCTCATCTAGCGAAGACAGGGAGTTTGATTCTGAGTTGGAAGTGAGCTCAGAAATGGACCTAGAAATACTGAGGCATTTCAAGACTAGATGTACCAAGGGGAACCTGCCCGTCCACCTGAGACGCAGACTCTTAAAAGAAGAAAGGGCAGAACAATCTACGGATGCAAGAGCAAAGGAACAACGAAAACCACATGACCTCCCCAAGAGTTTGGACTGATGGAATCATACCCCCACTTAAAGTGGGTTGACTTGGTCGAAGAGGGAAAGAACTTACGCTTCCTCCTGCACCTAAAAGACTATGTGCAATAGTTGGGTTATTAAGACCACTACCTCTTATGCATTGTTGTCGCATTAAGAGTTGAAGGTCTACCACCGGAGATTTTAGTGCAGAAGAAGAGTTTGGGATTCAAGATTCAGAAAGAAAAATGGATTGGGTTTTAATAAGATTTGGGGTTTAGAAAGAATTTAGGTACGGAAGAGGAATTCAAGCCTTCTCACTTTGTACTTAACATACATGAACAGAAGGAATAAGACTAACTTCATTACATCAAATGCTTCAGGATGCATACATCATTTCATAAAGGATATTTTCAGATTTCTAATTCATTTATGAATGTCAAATGCAAGCTTTATTGGCATTTATTTCATGTACATAGATGGATTTCAATCCTTTGGGTCAAGTATATTGATGCTAGAATCAAATACATCCAAGATTTGGGCCAAAGAGGCATGAAATGGATTGAAAATGAATAATTTTAGCTTCAGCCCTATTTTAAAACAGAAAATTCCAGCCCATAAACATATTCAAAATGAGTGCATAAACTCAAGAAGAAGGACTCTTGATCATCTATGAACAATGTCCTGAAGAAAAGAGGTCATTTTCCTCTATTACAATCATAAAAAACCCATGTTTGCTCATAAAAATGGATCAAAATACTGGGCTGCCCTGTTTATGACTGGTTATTCTAGCCCATAACAGTCCATAAGTCTTCATTATCCTCACCCTTTGCTTGCCCCAATGTCACTCAAGTACAAGTCGGGCTTCATTGGACCAAGAATAAGGTAGAGAAGATGAGAGAAGTCGTGCATAAGAGCAGGCTGAATACTCTTCTCTCAGATTTCCCCTCTTTTATAGATAGTTTCAGCATGCATTTTCGTCAGACCAAAGAGGCAGAGAAGTGGAGCTCTCACGAAGTTATCATCTTTAGCTTTTGTTGGCCTGTCAATCTTCAGTTTGCATGCTCCAATCCATGCATCTCAGCTCCAACTTTCTCCCAGTTTCCCTTAGGCAGAGCAGCCCGCATTTTGCGTCGAAAATTGCGGGCTGCTCTCTGCTCCAACCCTGATCACTTTTTGACCAGCCTAGGTCACCTACTGGTCACCTTAGTCAGTTACTTTTGGTCCCGTGTGGACCTAGTGGACTTTTGACAGTTTTTGGCAACATTTTTGGGTTTTTGTCTATATTTTTATACCTGAATTAATGTGATTTATCCATCAGACTGTCAATTACTTCCATATGTCCAAGTTTTAGGTTCCCATAGACTTATTTTTCATAAATGTACATGGTATATCTGCAAATTATATGCTAAATACAAAAGAACTTGTATAACTAAGGTAGATATTGGATAACAATGCCTAAAAATATCTCATATAATTCCCAGTGAAACTCTTCTGAGTTCATAAGAATCCCATGATTTATATCATGGACAATAAACTCTTTGACAGTGTATCGGGCTACTCCTTTGAGGAGAATAGCAACTTACAATCTCCAACCACCGTCTAGCCCTCTCAATACGTTCTACTTTTTGTATTTCAGCTTGACACACCTTGTCAAAGGACATAAACCAACTTCTTGGTCCCTAAAAACCCTAGATTCGAGAACCACCACTTGTTGGCAACTCCCACCAAACGCACCACTGATGGGACCTAAAATGGGCTGGCACTGGCTATGGCACTAGCCGAATCTCATTCTCATAACAGACAAACACACCCTCACGGCCTCGCGGACCAGAAGTGTCTATCTGCTACTAAAGGAAAAACTGTCCTAAAGCCTAATCTATGCGTTTATAGTTTTGTAGTTTTGTAGTATAACGTTTCCTTTTTTATAATTTCCTCAGAGGGAGAACCCTTACACACTGGCCACAAATGCCACGATAATCACATACATGGGAGGCAACCTCTCTGTAGAAACACTGCGGCCCCACTGCAGCTCTCAAACATCGCAGGGATTGGCCCCTTGATGCGCTGCTCAACATATAAACAACACTTGTGCTACTATCCTCTTAATTAAAATACAAAACCCTCTATATCATGATATGCATAAGAAAATCAACAACAATCTGATGCCAGGAGGCATATTCCACGGTGGATTCCGTGAGGTTTTACGGTGGATTCCGTAAACTTAGATGACCGGGGCTCATACGCAAAGAGGATTCTTTGTGCGAGAAGTTGATGGGGACGCCTGTCCTTTTCGGGCGTTTCATTAATTTAGTGTGTACATGGGTGATTCCATAGCGGGTGATTCCACAAAATGCATATTAAATTAATAAACGTTTATGAGTTTAGAGTGCGCACTCGTAATAAATTAAAGGTTGGGATTTATTTCTAACCAGTTGATTTATTTATGTAGCTGAAGACTGCTAGGTATTCACTTTTGTCGGTTTAAATGTGTTATTTTACTAACGATTGTGAATGCTTCAGTTGATGTGTAGAGATAGCAGCAGTGGCGGAGGAAAGCATTGGAGTCTAGCGGGTTTTTGACCTTTCGACTATATTTTGATAGGCGCCACGCCTATATTTTGATTATGTCTATAGAGACATCGATTATTTATTATTATTTTGTATGCGCTTATGCGCCTGGATATGTTATTTTTATTTGGACATTGAGATTGGGCGTGCCAGACTCTTTGGGCACCGTCCATTAGCTTTATTTTCCTATTTTTGGTAGAAAGCAAACTCAAAAGCTAAAAGCTTGTCATATTTTTGTAATTGGGCTATTTTTGAGCAAAAAGATTGGAAATATATATTAAATACATGCTTTGTGAAGCGCTCACACAAGGCATGGGGGAGATTCAACCCAATTTGTCTCTTGTCTCATGTCGTGCTTGTTTTTACATTGGTTTTTGTGCTAAAAAGTAGAGTGCTTTGTTCTTGGGGACCTTTGGGAATTCACTACGTGAGCTACCTGCGTCCGATCTGCGCACCAGTGGTATCAGAGCGGAGCAGAGATCAAGGGCTTCCAATCGCTACCCATCTCGGGCGAAGGCGGAGCTCCAGGAACAAACGGCCTCTACAGTCAATCTCGTCGCGAACCGTCGATACAGGCAGTCTTCTGGCGATCAAGAACCCCTGTTTCCACTCTCAGATCACGAAGGACCACTCTCTGTCGGTGGAGGACCACTCCCTCAACTCCATGAACAAGTCGTGATGAAACTGTGAGAAAAGCTCTAAATCCTATTAATCAAAAGCTTAATCATAAAGCTTAAGGGTATTAGAGAAGCTTGATTAGCTTCAAATCAACAAATCGTTGCCAAGAGGAGGACCCCCGAAAATCGCGGAATCAAAAACGGCCCCCCCCCCACGATCAGAAAAACGGCGGCCTTCTTCTTATTATTAAGCTTTAAGCTTAACTAATTAAGCTTAAATCCTACTCTACTCTGCAAGTTCTACTGGGCAGACAAGTCTGTAAACTCCGGGTCTCGCACTCCAGAAGACAAGTTTCGCAAGTCGACACTAATCAAGTACTGCAAGTCCTGCAAATCAGCTAAGTTCAGCAAGTCAACAACCCTGCAAGTCTGTTAAGTCTGCAACTCTGCAAGTCAGACTAAATCAGAACTGACTAACGCTCGAAACTCCTAGAAGACTTGTTCGTTTGCAAAAACTCAGAACTGGAAAGTTGTTCGCAGCAAGCTGTTCTACCTATTTACAAGTTCGTTGAAGTACTTTCAGCAAACAGAGACAGAAATATTTCAGAATTTCTGAAAATTGAAGAAGAAAAATACCCAAAAATACATAGCCTTGTAACCCCAAATTTGAGCTACGCTCATCCCGCTAACTGATTTTGAGTGAGAAAGGTTTGTTGAATTTTACAGGATGACTTCCCCACATATGGATGATCCTATGGCTGAAGACGACCTACCCGAGCCTACCATGGAACAAAAGCTGGATCTTATCATGTTACAATTAGACGAAGAGCGAAGAGCTAGGCAAGCCTTGCAAGCGCAATTGACAAAGCTACAAGGAGCGTCCACTGATAAAGAAGAACCTCAAGCTGAAGATTTGATACGCCGTACCATCGACGCCACTCTTGAAGCACAAACCATTCGCAAGGAATCCAAGATAAGTAAACGAAGTTTCAAGTTTCGCACTTTCAATGGCATAAGAGAGGGAAAGACTGTTTTATCATTCATTAGCCAGTTTGATGACTATTTCCATGAGGAAACTTATCCTGAGAAAGATAAAATCAAGTGTGTTACTAATCATCTGATAGATAGGGCATCACTTTGGTGGACTGTCGTCCGCAAGAGCCTAGAATGTCCTGCTACATGGGAAGATTTCAAGAAGAAGTTCATGCAAAATTTTCTACCACCGCAATTTCATGAGAAGGCTATCAAGCAATGGGATTTACTCCAACAACACGACCGTGAGCCTATTCCACAGTATACAGAGCGTTTTTGGAATGCACTCCTACAGCTACGCATGCTTGAAGACGTACCAGAGACGACACATAAGCGGAAGTACATGTCTGGACTTCTTGGACATTACTACGCTGAGGTGAATATGTTCAAGCCTGCTACCCTTGAAGATGCTATATCCTTAGCTCACGACACTGAAGATAAGTTACGTGGAAGAGATCGACGACCACAGCCATTCCAAGCAAACGGTAATTATGGATCTAAACAATTCAATTCAAATTTCAGAAGGTTTAATCCAGGTCGTTTCTCATCTCCATCTTTCCGCAAGAATTGGCCTAAACCACCCGCATTACCATCCACTGTCAATCCAAACCCTAAGCCTATCCAACAAGCAAATCCAAATATACCCAGACTCCCAGCCATTGCAAATAATGTGACCAAAGCCAAGCCCATCGTATGCTACAAGTGTCACCAGCCAGGCCATCTCGCAGCAAATTGTCATTCAAAGAAGCCATCAACACATATCAACTACCTTGGAGCTATGGACGAAGAAGAGCATGAGGATATGCCGGATTTCACTGAAGAAGAAGATGATCCTACTACTACTTCCGACACTTTACCAGGTATGCCTACTTTACATTCATTGTTGACTATGAAATGTATGGTGCATGGAAAAGAAAGAACTATATTGCATGATGACGGTAGTACGCATGACTTTATTTCAGCAAAATTGGTAAAGGAATTGAAATTGCATACAGTACCTACGCACTATCGCATAAAAGTTGCATTTTTAGGCACTAGGTACAATGGCACACAAGAAGTTCAAAATTTAGAAATTCAAATTGGTCCATATATTGAAAGAAGAAATTTCTTAGTTGTCCCATTACAGTCTAGCGACATTATTCTAGGAATGCCATGGAGACATCAACATAATCCCAATATAGATTATTCCACACATACAATGAATATTAATTTTCAAGGAAAATCTATTACATTATTTGGTATGCATGCATCTCATATGTTTCCACTGCTTTCACATACTCAAGCAAAACGTGCACTACGCAAGAATACTAAATCATATCTCATTTGGGTGAACGAATTACACGCAAAAGAAACTCATATGCACCCTAGACATAAGGAATTTCTTGCATATTTTAAGGACTGTTTCGCAGAAGACCTACCACCAGGTTTACCTCCATCACGTCCAGAAGACCATAAGATTGACCTAATACCTGGCACACAACCACCTTGCAAAGCCCCATATAGGCACAATCAAATAGAGCAAAAAGAAATCCAGAGTCAAGTAGAAGAATTACTAAATAGAGGTTTAATTCGACCTAGCAGTTCCCCATTCGGTGCACCTGTGCTCCTAGTCAAGAAAAAGAATAATACTTATCGGATGTGTATTGACTACCGAGCATTAAACAAGATCACTGTAAAGAATAGGTATCCTATACGTAGAGTTGATGACCTTATGGACAAACTGCAAGGATCTTCTATATTTAGTAAAATTGACCTTAAATCTGGATATCATCAGGTGAGGCTAGATAGATCCGACATATTTAAGACTGCATTCAGGACACAGTTTGGCCATTACGAATTCTTAGTTATGCCATTCGGATTAACTAATGCACCTGCCACTTTCAGTAGAATGATGAATCGTATTTTTCTAAAATATCAATATTGTGTGATTGTTTTCTTTGATGATATTTTAGTGTTCAGTCAAAGTGAAAAAGAGCATTATGAGCATTTATCATTAGTTTTTCAATTACTGAAAGAAAATCAATTGTTTGCAAATCCTGACAAGAGTGAATTCTTTAAGACAGAAATAGAATATCTAGGTCATATTGTATCAAAAGAAGGAATAAAAGTTGATCCTAAGAAAATTGACGCAATATTGCATTGGCCTATTCCTAAAAATGTACATGAATTACGCTCATTCCTTGGTCTTGCTAGTTTCTATAGGAAGTTTGTACGTAATTTCTCATTACTTGCTTTACCACTGACCAAACTTCTTAAGAAAGGCATTGTTTATCAATGGACTGAAAACCAGCAGAAATCTTTTGACTTACTCAAACGTGCATTGACCAATGCCCCTGTTCTACAATTGCCTGATTTTAACAGACCATTCTTTTTAGTTGTGACTGATGCTAGCGGATCAGGAATAGGAGCCGTGTTAATGCAAGACAACCATCCAATAGCATATTCTAGTTCTAAGCTGAAACCTTCTGAGCTTAAATATTCCACTTATGACAAGGAACTCTTAGCAGTTGTACAAGCATTGAAACAATGGAAGCATTATTTAATGGGTTCAGAATTCATGATAAAGACCGACCAGCAAAGCATTAGACATCTACTTAGCCAACCCCAAATTTCTGACCGCCATATCAAATGGGCTTCATTCATTCAAAGTTTCCATCCTATCATTCAATACCAACCTGGAAAAGAAAATGTAGTTGCTGATGCATTAAGTAGAAGACCTGCAATTCATAACATTTCTATCATATCTTTTGATTCTTTAATTGCTATGAAAGACACATATCACCAGGATATTACTTTTCATTCTGATTGGCAAAAATTAGTTCAAAATAATTTCATTCCTGTTGATTCATTGTCATATAATGATGGATTCATGTTCTTTGAAAAGAGACTGTGTGTTACTATTCCATTCCGATCTTTTGTTTTAAATGAAATTCATTGTCCCCCATATCAAGGTCATAGAGGTATCATTTCTACATTACGCATGTTAACTGAAGATTTTTATTGGCCGCATATGGATGCAGATGTGTCTAATTTTGTATCTGAATGTTTGATTTGTCAAAGAATAAAGAGACATCATGGTAAACAGTATGGGTTATTAATGCCTTTATCTATTCCATCTAAACCTTGGGAACATATATCTATGGATTTCATTACTGGCTTACCAAATACTAAATCTAACCATGACATGATTTGGACAATTGTAGATAGATTTAGTAAGCAAGCATATTTCATTGCATGTAAGAAAACTTTAACAGCATCACAAGCAGCACAGTTATTTTTGAAAACTATTTTTACTAACCATGGATTGCCGAAAGTGATTATTTCAGATAGAGATTCTAGATTTTGTAATAATTTCTGGATTACACTGTTTGCAAATCTAGGCACAAAGATTGATTTCTCATCTGCATTTCATCCAGAAACAAATGGACAAACAGAAGCCACAAATAGCACTATTTTAGATCTTTTACGTGCATACACTATCTCTAAACCTCAAACATGGGATACTCATTTGCATTTATTACAGTTTGCTTACAATAATACACCTCACACATCTACAAAGAAAGCACCTTTTGAAGTTATTTATGGACATAGATTAACTACACCTGTTGCATCTTTGTCTAATAGAATACAAAGTGCCGATGATATTGCTGTTATGCATAATACTATTTTTGATGAGGTCAAGGATATGATTGCTAAAGCCCAACAATCATATACCAAACAAGCCAACAAGAAAAGACAAGCCATGAATTTCAAAGTTGATGATTATGTTTGGCTTAGAATAGAAAAGCGTAGACTGCAAAGTGTAGATAGACATCCAGTTGTCAAATTAGCCCCTAGATTTTACGGACCATTTAGAATCATTCATAAGATTAATGACAATGCATTCAAGTTAGAACTGCCATCCCATTGGAAAATTCATAATACATTTCATATTAGTTTATTGAGACCATTTAGAGGACAATTACCTATCCACCCTGTCTATGAAAACCCACCTTTATTACAAGAAGAGACTGAAATCCTTGAACCAGAAGCCATCATAGACACTGACTACATGACCACTAGAACTGGCCGAAGGTACTCTAGATATCTCGTGAAATTTAAGAACCATCCTGTAGAAGAAGCACAATGGATGCACGCTAGAGACTTAAATGCTTTCCCCACTCTGTTAGCTCCACATTGAGCTAATAGCAATTGAGGTCAATTGCTATCCCACCCCCGGGGGTATGATGCCAGGAGGCATATTCCACGGTGGATTCCGTGAGGTTTTACGGTGGATTCCGTAAACTTAGATGACCGGGGCTCATACGCAAAGAGGATTCTTTGTGCGAGAAGTTGATGGGGACGCCTGTCCTTTTCGGGCGTTTCATTAATTTAGTGTGTACATGGGTGATTCCGCAAAATGCATATTAAATTAATAAACGTTTATGAGTTTAGAGTGCACACTCGTAATAAATTAAGGTTAGGATTTATTTCTAACCAATTGATTTATTTATGTAGTTGAAGACTGCTAGGTATTCACTTTTGTCGGTTTAATTGTGTTATTTTACTAACGATTGTGAATGCTTCAGTTGATGTGTAGAGATAGCAGCAGTGGCGGAGGAAAGCATTGGAGTCTAGCGAGTTTTCGACCTTTCGATTATATTTTGATAGGCGCCACGCCTATATTTTGATTATGTCTATAGAGACATCGACTATTTATTATTATTTTGTATGCGCTTATGCGCCTGGATATGTTATTTTTATTTGAACATTGAGATTGGGCGTGCCAGACTCTTTGGGCACCGTCCATTAGCTTTATTTTCCTATTTTTGGTAAAAAGCAAACTCAAAAGCTAAAAGCTTGTCATATTTTTGTAATTGGGCTATTTTTGAGCAAAAAGATTGGAAATATATATTAAATACATGCTTTGTGAAGCGCTCACACAAGGCATGGGGGAGATTCAACCCAATTTGTCTCTTGTCTCATGTCGTGCTTGTTTTTACATTGGTTTTTGTGCTAAAAAGTAGAGTGCTTTGTTCTTGGGGACCTTTGGGAATTCACTACGTGAGCTACCTGCGTCCGATCTGCGCACCCCCGCGGTTGCCTCCTGGGATCTTTTAGGAGCCATCGTAGTCGTAAATTCGATTTACGATCCGCCTTTGTGCTCGTATGCGGATGGTTTCCTCTTCGGAATAGAACTTCGACTAAAGCTTCGGACTTCTCCATGAATTCGAATCGGCGCGGTAATTGGACTACTTGCGGTTTTAACAATCTCGTCCGAAGTCTTGTTGACGGTCCTTGAGAGGTCTTTATGGCCTCACCGTCTCATTCTTCGGAGTCCCGGTCTAAAGGGATCTTGGGGACTACGCGGTGGGAAAAGCCCTTTGGGCCAAGGGTGGAAATTTGCCCTTAAAATTGGTGGCACGGAATAGGTGGTTGGGGGTCGTGGGAAAGGCCTTTAGGGAGGCCCCTATGGAAGCTTCTATAGAGGCTTCCAAAAGGCTTCTGGCACGTGGTGCAGCCCGTGGAGACGCGTCGACGGCTGGCGGCCCTGCAGTGTGGACAGCGCGGTGGACGGGGGCGGGGCTGGACGGCGGCAGCTGACGGCGGCTGGGCGCAGCGTGGCGATGGGGTGGTAGCCGGTGGCGAGGGCTGGGCACAGCACGGCCTTGCAGCCTCCCTCCCCTCTCTTCTTCCCACTCACACGTCCTCCTCTCTCACTGTCCGTCCAGAATCCTCCTCCTCTCTCCAGTCTCTGTAAGAACACCCCCCATCAAGGGGGTGTTTATATAGGCCGTGGGAGGTTCGTCGCCAAACGTGCAAGTGGACATCACCCCGTCACCACAAGTCCAGGTTCTTTCGTATTAATTCCGCATAAGGAAATGGTTAGGCGCGCTTAGGAAGGAAATTTCAAGTTACGTTTAGATTAAAAGCATGAAATGAATTGGGCGCGCTTAGGAATGGAAATTCATGGTTTCGTTAAAATTAAAAGCATATGGAAAAATTGAAAGAGATGCATCTTTTGAACATTATGAAAGAATGAACGATTAGAAAGTTAGATGCAAGTAGTTGGCACTTTATTAAGGTAAAGAATCTAAGCAAGGAAACGAAGTTTATATGTGCATTAGTTGCCATCCTAGATATGATGAATTAAGCGTATATGCACATTATGATTTCATAGGGAAAGTCTAGCACCATAAGATTTCATTCGGAATGAACTAATAGGGCACTAAAAACGAACGTATGACTTGCAACATAGTTATACGATGGAATAGAGCAACACTAGTTTTCGCTTGAGTATCATCACGACTTAGTGGCTAGGAGAATGTTAGGAAATTGCGTAGCCGTCATGAGAAAATGATCAATCATTAAAGAGTCGTAATTAGGTGTAAATGCATAAGATGCCAAAGGATAAACTACAAGGTAGTAGGTACGATTGTTGATGCAAGACCTAGTAGGCCCTAGGGAAAGTTAGTAACCAAATTAGCATGCACCAAGGAAAGATTGTATGACTCGCCAATGCATAAGTTTGAGAGCATAGACTACAAAGTAGTAGGCTGGATTAATTAGGAAAGTTAGCGTACAGATTAGTAAGTAATTTTACATTACCAAGGAAACGGCAATCAATCGCATGTTTACGCGAATTGGATCCCGTTAGATTTGGTTTATCACCCTAGAAGGATCATTCTTATCACAGAACAAGCATAATTGAAATTGACTAGGTAATATAAACATCAAGGATTAGTATAAACATGACTGAGTCAATATGATAGGAATCCTAAGAGATAACTAGGATTTAGTGCAAGGATAATTCGACCTCGCTTAAGACAAAAACTGTGAATCTAGGGATCTTACACGCATTCACAAAATGTCGAAGCGATTGGTTGTTTATTCATGAAATGATCTAAGGTTTTATCCTAAGGATCATGATGGAACTCCGACGGAGTTGCATATTCTAGAATCATTAGCCAAACCTAATTAGAAATGACTTGAAGGATACCCCAAAATCCTGTTACTCGGCTAGGGTTAAAACCCGTGGTCGGAACACTAAGAAATGGGTAGGAGGATTCCGTAGAATAGATGCAATACTTGCGCACAAGCCGCAACATTGTATAGTCTTGGAATTTGTCCGCAAAGAGTCTTGCCATCTCTCGAAATGAGGTTAGCAAGTTATTTAAAGAATTTAACTTACAAGAGGATGAGTAATCATCCTGTTAACTCACTTTCCTTGGAAAAGTAATTGCCAAGGGAAAGGAAGATTAGGCGTTGCCTTGAAGCAGTTGACCGACAATAATCTAAAGCGACATGGTCGCTGGATCCTGCCACAATAAACCTAATGTAATTGGAAGGGTATGACCCTAACCCAAGGATGATGGGAATCTTGCTAAGTTGCAATTGATTCCGGATCGAATGCGGTTTGCATTCGGAGATAAGGAGTCAATCCTTAACAGTTTGCCAGCTAAAAGACCACTGAAATTGATTGTGCTTGTAACAGTTTAGAAACGACTGTTTGCATTGTTTGCTCAATGAACTAAAGGATGAAAATATATTTAAATACTTCAGGTTGGTGCCTGAGAGGCAGCTCAGTTACCCCCGATTGCCTGCCTGACCCTAACCAAGGGGGTTGTGAACCGCGCCGGGAACGTGGACCGAACCCGCCATGAGAGGTCTCTCCGTTGAGTTCTGCTTGGAGCAGGAGGACGCTTGGGTGCCAGGGGGGGCTCTGGCTGTAAATCCCTCGCCTTCCGGGCCCTGCACAAGAGACTAACGTGACTCGGGATTGGATCTCGAGGCCCGCATACTAGTCTACGGGCAGAAACTTGGGATAGTAATCACAGGAAGGATTACTGGATAGCCTACGGGCGGAAACTCCTTGTATTTCAAAGATAAAAGGATATAATGATAATAAAGGAGTTGTTTGGCATTGTTTTCTTTATGTCCTGTGATAAGATTACGTGAAGGAACCAGTGCTTAACAGGGTTAATCAAAGAAGCTGTTTGTATATGTCAAACTAATGTGGTAGGTAATTACATAACTAAAACAAACCGAGGAAAGTGCGGAGGATGGACCATGGGTCTGTCCTATGGATGGGTGGTCCCGGTTAGCCGGGAACTTTTCTCAAGGACTTCAATGGACAGAGGATGATCGTCATCACCAAAGCAAGAAAGGAGAACGATGACTTAGGAATACAAATTACCCGATTCAGGCTGTTTTAGGGGAACGGAATGGGACTATGCCTTTTGGCAGAGAGGTCGAGTTTTGCATCCCTCTCGTTTCCCATTCTCCTTGAACCAAGTGCAGCATGAATCCGCTTCAGACCGGGCGATCTGCGTAAAGTAGTTTGATCAGGTCTGACGCTAGACGCTGTTTAGCAAATGACCAACAATTCCATTCGATCCTAAGTGGAAAGCGCCCAGGACACTTCCGTTACGGGGCAGACGCGGAAAGTCCTAGATTACAAAACCCGCAACATTCCATGGGAGTGCCGGGTGGAGTCTTCTAGACAACCTTTCCGATGGACTGCTAAGACGTGTCCTAGAGGATGTTAGTGGACACGTTACAGTTGGTATCACTGGTGCGCAGATCGGACGCAGGTAGCTCACGTAGTGAATTCCCAAAGGTCCCCAAGAACAAAGCACTCTACTTTTTAGCACAAAAACCAATGTAAAAACAAGCACGACATTCTATGCTCTTGCGGACGACAGTCCACCAAAGTGATGCTCTATCTATCAGATGATTAGTAACACACTTGATTTTATCTTTCTCAGGATAAGTTTCCTCATGGAAATAGTCATCAAACTGGCTAATGAATGATAAAATAGTCTTTCCCTCTCTTATGCCATTGAAAGTGCGAAACTTGAAACTTCGTTTACTTATCTTGGATTCCTTGCGAATGGTTTGTGCTTCAAGAGTGGCGTCGATGGTACGGCGTATCAAATCTTCAGCTTGAGGTTCTTCTTTATCAGTGGACGCTCCTTATAGCTTTGTCAATTGCGCTTGCAAGGCTTGCCTAGCTCTTCGCTCTTCGTCTAATTGTAACATGATAAGATCCAGCTTTTGTTCCATGGTAGGCTCGGGTAGGTCGTCTTCAGCCATAGGATCATCCATATGTGGGGAAGTCATCCTGTAAAATTCAACAAACCTTTCTCACTCAAAATCAGTTAGCGGGATGAGCGTAGCTCAAATTTGGGGTTACAAGGCTATGTATTTTTGGGTATTTTTCTTCTTCAATTTTCAGAAATTCTGAAATATTTCTGTCTCTGTTTGCTGAAAGTACTTCAACGAACTTGTAAATAGGTAGAACAACTTGCTGCGAACAACTTTCCAGTTCTGAGTTTTTGCAAACGAACAAGTCTTCTAGGAGTTTCGAGCGTTAGTCAGTTCTGATTTAGTCTGACTTGCAGAGTTGCAGACTTAACAGACTTGCAGGGTTGTTGACTTGCTGAACTTAGCTGATTTGCAGGACTTGCAGTACTTGATTAGTGTCGACTTGCGAAACTTGTCTTCTGGAGTGCGAGACCCGGAGTTTACAGACTTGTCTGCCCAGTAGAACTTGCAGAGTAGAGTAGGATTTAAGCTTAATTAGTTAAGCTTAAAGCTTAATAATAAGAAGAAGGCCGCCGTTTTTCTGATCGTGGGGGGGGGGGCCGTTTTTGATTCCGCGATTTTCGGGGGTCCTCCTCTTGGCAACGATTTGTTGATTTGAAGCTAATCAAGCTTCTCTAATACCCTTAAGCTTTATGATTAAGCTTTTGATTAATAGGATTAAGAGCTTTTCTCACAGTTTCATCACGACTTGTTCATGGAGTTGAGGGAGTGGTCCTCCGCCGACAGAGAGTGGTCCTTCGCGATCTTAGAGTGGAAACAGGGGTTCTTGATCGCCAGAAGTCAGCCTGTATCGACGGTTCGCGACGAGATTGACTGTAGAGGCCGTTTGTTCCTGGAGCTCCGCCTTCGCCCGAGATGGGTAGCGATTGGAAGCCCTTGATCTCTGCTCCGCTCTGATACCACTGGTGCGCAGATCGGACGCAGGTAGCTCACGTAGTGAATTCCCAAAGGTCCCCAAGAACAAAGCACTCTACTTTTTAGCACAAAAACCAATGTAAAAACAAGCACGACATTCTATGCTCTTGCGGACGACAGTCCACCAAAGTGATGCTCTATCTATCAGATGATTAGTAACACACTTGATTTTATCTTTCTCAGGATAAGTTTCCTCATGGAAATAGTCATCAAACTGGCTAATGAATGATAAAACAATCTTTCCCTCTCTTATGCCATTGAAAGTGCGAAACTTGAAACTTCGTTTACTTATCTTGGATTCCTTGCGAATGGTTTGTGCTTCAAGAGTGGCGTCGATGGTACGGCGTATCAAATCTTCAGCTTGAGGTTCTTCTTTATCAGTGGACGCTCCTTGTAGCTTTGTCAATTGCGCTTGCAAGGCTTGCCTAGCTCTTCGCTCTTCGTCTAATTGTAACATGATAAGATCCAGCTTTTGTTCCATGGTAGGCTCGGGTAGGTCGTCTTCAGCCATAGGATCATCCATATGTGGGGAAGCCATCCTGTAAAATTCAACAAACCTTTCTCACTCAAAATCAGTTAGCGGGATGAGCGTAGCTCAAATTTGGGGTTACAAGGCTATGTATTTTTGGGTATTTTTCTTCTTCAATTTTCAGAAATTCTGAAATATTTCTGTCTCTGTTTGCTGAAAGTACTTCAACGAACTTGTAAATAGGTAGAACAGCTTGCTGCGAACAACTTTCCAGTTCTGAGTTTTTGCAAACGAACAAGTCTTCTAGGAGTTTCGAGTGTTAGTCAGTTCTGATTTAGTCTGACTTGCAGAGTTGCAGACTTAACAGACTTGCAGGGTTGTTGACTTGCTGAACTTAGCTGATTTGCAGGACTTGCAGTACTTGATTAGTGTCGACTTGCGAAACTTGTCTTCTGGAGTGCGAGACCCGGAGTTTACAGACTTGTCTGCCCAGTAGAACTTGCAGAGTAGAGTAGGATTTAAGCTTAATTAGTTAAGCTTAAAGCTTAATAATAAGAAGAAGGCCGCCGTTTTTCTGATCGTGGGGGGGGGGGCCGTTTTTGATTCCGCGATTTTCGGGGGTCCTCCTCTTGGCAACGATTTGTTGATTTGAAGCTAATCAAGCTTCTCTAATACCCTTAAGCTTTATGATTAAGCTTTTGATTAATAGGATTAAGAGCTTTTCTCACAGTTTCATCACGACTTGTTCATGGAGTTGAGGGAGTGGTCCTCCGCCGACAGAGAGTGGTCCTTCGCGATCTTAGAGTGGAAACAGGGGTTCTTGATCGCCAGAAGTCAGCCTGTATCGACGGTTCGCGACGAGATTGACTGTAGAGGCCGTTTGTTCCTGGAGCTCCGCCTTCGCCCGAGATGGGTAGCGATTGGAAGCCCTTGATCTCTGCTCCGCTCTGATACCACTGGTGCGCAGATCGGACGCAGGTAGCTCACGTAGTGAATTCCCAAAGGTCCCCAAGAACAAAGCACTCTACTTTTTAGCACAAAAACCAATGTAAAAACAAGCACGACATTCTATGCTCTTGCGGACGACAGTCCACCAAAGTGATGCTCTATCTATCAGATGATTAGTAACACACTTGATTTTATCTTTCTCAGGATAAGTTTCCTCATGGAAATAGTCATCAAACTGGCTAATGAATGATAAAACAATCTTTCCCTCTCTTATGCCATTGAAAGTGCGAAACTTGAAACTTCGTTTACTTATCTTGGATTCCTTGCGAATGGTTTGTGCTTCAAGAGTGGCGTCGATGGTACGGCGTATCAAATCTTCAGCTTGAGGTTCTTCTTTATCAGTGGACGCTCCTTGTAGCTTTGTCAATTGCGCTTGCAAGGCTTGCCTAGCTCTTCGCTCTTCGTCTAATTGTAACATGATAAGATCCAGCTTTTGTTCCATGGTAGGCTCGGGTAGGTCGTCTTCAGCCATAGGATCATCCATATGTGGGGAAGCCATCCTGTAAAATTCAACAAACCTTTCTCACTCAAAATCAGTTAGCGGGATGAGCGTAGCTCAAATTTGGGGTTACAAGGCTATGTATTTTTGGGTATTTTTCTTCTTCAATTTTCAGAAATTCTGAAATATTTCTGTCTCTGTTTGCTGAAAGTACTTCAACGAACTTGTAAATAGGTAGAACAGCTTGCTGCGAACAACTTTCCAGTTCTGAGTTTTTGCAAACGAACAAGTCTTCTAGGAGTTTCGAGCGTTAGTCAGTTCTGATTTAGTCTGACTTGCAGAGTTGCAGACTTAACAGACTTGCAGGGTTGTTGACTTGCTGAACTTAGCTGATTTGCAGGACTTGCAGTACTTGATTAGTGTCGACTTGCGAAACTTGTCTTCTGGAGTGCGAGACCCGGAGTTTACAGACTTGTCTGCCCAGTAGAACTTGCAGAGTAGAGTAGGATTTAAGCTTAATTAGTTAAGCTTAAAGCTTAATAATAAGAAGAAGGCCGCCGTTTTTCTGATCGTGGGGGGGGGGGCCGTTTTTGATTCCGCGATTTTCGGGGGTCCTCCTCTTGGCAACGATTTGTTGATTTGAAGCTAATCAAGCTTCTCTAATACCCTTAAGCTTTATGATTAAGCTTTTGATTAATAGGATTAAGAGCTTTTCTCACAGTTTCATCACGACTTGTTCATGGAGTTGAGGGAGTGGTCCTCCGCCGACAGAGAGTGGTCCTTCGCGATCTTAGAGTGGAAACAGGGGTTCTTGATCGCCAGAAGTCAGCCTGTATCGACGGTTCGCGACGAGATTGACTGTAGAGGCCGTTTGTTCCTGGAGCTCCGCCTTCGCCCGAGATGGGTAGCGATTGGAAGCCCTTGATCTCTGCTCCGCTCTGATACCACTGGTGCGCAGATCGGACGCAGGTAGCTCACGTAGTGAATTCCCAAAGGTCCCCAAGAACAAAGCACTCTACTTTTTAGCACAAAAACCAATGTAAAAACAAGCACGACATTCTATGCTCTTGCGGACGACAGTCCACCAAAGTGATGCTCTATCTATCAGATGATTAGTAACACACTTGATTTTATCTTTCTCAGGATAAGTTTCCTCATGGAAATAGTCATCAAACTGGCTAATGAATGATAAAACAATCTTTCCCTCTCTTATGCCATTGAAAGTGCGAAACTTGAAACTTCGTTTACTTATCTTGGATTCCTTGCGAATGGTTTGTGCTTCAAGAGTGGCGTCGATGGTACGGCGTATCAAATCTTCAGCTTGAGGTTCTTCTTTATCAGTGGACGCTCCTTGTAGCTTTGTCAATTGCGCTTGCAAGGCTTGCCTAGCTCTTCGCTCTTCGTCTAATTGTAACATGATAAGATCCAGCTTTTGTTCCATGGTAGGCTCGGGTAGGTCGTCTTCAGCCATAGGATCATCCATATGTGGGGAAGCCATCCTGTAAAATTCAACAAACCTTTCTCACTCAAAATCAGTTAGCGGGATGAGCGTAGCTCAAATTTGGGGTTACAAGGCTATGTATTTTTGGGTATTTTTCTTCTTCAATTTTCAGAAATTCTGAAATATTTCTGTCTCTGTTTGCTGAAAGTACTTCAACGAACTTGTAAATAGGTAGAACAGCTTGCTGCGAACAACTTTCCAGTTCTGAGTTTTTGCAAACGAACAAGTCTTCTAGGAGTTTCGAGCGTTAGTCAGTTCTGATTTAGTCTGACTTGCAGAGTTGCAGACTTAACAGACTTGCAGGGTTGTTGACTTGCTGAACTTAGCTGATTTGCAGGACTTGCAGTACTTGATTAGTGTCGACTTGCGAAACTTGTCTTCTGGAGTGCGAGACCCGGAGTTTACAGACTTGTCTGCCCAGTAGAACTTGCAGAGTAGAGTAGGATTTAAGCTTAATTAGTTAAGCTTAAAGCTTAATAATAAGAAGAAGGCCGCCGTTTTTCTGATCGTGGGGGGGGGGGCCGTTTTTGATTCCGCGATTTTCGGGGGTCCTCCTCTTGGCAACGATTTGTTGATTTGAAGCTAATCAAGCTTCTCTAATACCCTTAAGCTTTATGATTAAGCTTTTGATTAATAGGATTAAGAGCTTTTCTCACAGTTTCATCACGACTTGTTCATGGAGTTGAGGGAGTGGTCCTCCGCCGACAGAGAGTGGTCCTTCGCGATCTTAGAGTGGAAACAGGGGTTCTTGATCGCCAGAAGTCAGCCTGTATCGACGGTTCGCGACGAGATTGACTGTAGAGGCCGTTTGTTCCTGGAGCTCCGCCTTCGCCCGAGATGGGTAGCGATTGGAAGCCCTTGATCTCTGCTCCGCTCTGATACCACTGGTGCGCAGATCGGACGCAGGTAGCTCACGTAGTGAATTCCCAAAGGTCCCCAAGAACAAAGCACTCTACTTTTTAGCACAAAAACCAATGTAAAAACAAGCACGACATTCTATGCTCTTGCGGACGACAGTCCACCAAAGTGATGCTCTATCTATCAGATGATTAGTAACACACTTGATTTTATCTTTCTCAGGATAAGTTTCCTCATGGAAATAGTCATCAAACTGGCTAATGAATGATAAAACAATCTTTCCCTCTCTTATGCCATTGAAAGTGCGAAACTTGAAACTTCGTTTACTTATCTTGGATTCCTTGCGAATGGTTTGTGCTTCAAGAGTGGCGTCGATGGTACGGCGTATCAAATCTTCAGCTTGAGGTTCTTCTTTATCAGTGGACGCTCCTTGTAGCTTTGTCAATTGCGCTTGCAAGGCTTGCCTAGCTCTTCGCTCTTCGTCTAATTGTAACATGATAAGATCCAGCTTTTGTTCCATGGTAGGCTCGGGTAGGTCGTCTTCAGCCATAGGATCATCCATATGTGGGGAAGCCATCCTGTAAAATTCAACAAACCTTTCTCACTCAAAATCAGTTAGCGGGATGAGCGTAGCTCAAATTTGGGGTTACAAGGCTATGTATTTTTGGGTATTTTTCTTCTTCAATTTTCAGAAATTCTGAAATATTTCTGTCTCTGTTTGCTGAAAGTACTTCAACGAACTTGTAAATAGGTAGAACAGCTTGCTGCGAACAACTTTCCAGTTCTGAGTTTTTGCAAACGAACAAGTCTTCTAGGAGTTTCGAGCGTTAGTCAGTTCTGATTTAGTCTGACTTGCAGAGTTGCAGACTTAACAGACTTGCAGGGTTGTTGACTTGCTGAACTTAGCTGATTTGCAGGACTTGCAGTACTTGATTAGTGTCGACTTGCGAAACTTGTCTTCTGGAGTGCGAGACCCGGAGTTTACAGACTTGTCTGCCCAGTAGAACTTGCAGAGTAGAGTAGGATTTAAGCTTAATTAGTTAAGCTTAAAGCTTAATAATAAGAAGAAGGCCGCCGTTTTTCTGATCGTGGGGGGGGGGGCCGTTTTTGATTCCGCGATTTTCGGGGGTCCTCCTCTTGGCAACGATTTGTTGATTTGAAGCTAATCAAGCTTCTCTAATACCCTTAAGCTTTATGATTAAGCTTTTGATTAATAGGATTAAGAGCTTTTCTCACAGTTTCATCACGACTTGTTCATGGAGTTGAGGGAGTGGAGATAGGCTTGGCTTTGGTCACATTATTTGCAATGGCTGGGAGTCTGGGTATATTTGGATTTGCTTGTTGGATAGGCTTAGGATTTGGATTGATAGTGGATGGTAATGTAGGTGGTTTAGGCCAATTCTTGCGGAAAGATGGTGATGAAAAACGACCTGGATTAAACCTTCTAAAATTTGAATTGAATTGTTTAGATCCATAATTACCGTTTGCTTGGAATGGCTGTGGTCGTCGATCTCTTCCACGTAACTTATCTTCAGTGTCGTGAGCTACAAGTGTCACCAGCCAGGCCATCTCGCAGCAAATTGTCATTCAAAGAAGCCATCAGCACATATCAACTACCTTGGAGCTATGGACGAAGACGAGCATGAGGATATGCCGGATTTCACTGAAGAAGAAGACGATCCTAATACTACTTCCGACACTTTACCAGGTATGCCTACTTTACATTCATTGTTGACTATGAAATGTATGGTGCATGGAAAAGAAAGAACTATATTGCATGATGACGGTAGTACGCATGATTTTATTTCAGCAAAATTGGTAAAGGAATTGAAATTGCATACAGTACCTACGCACTATCGCATAAAAGCTGCATTTTTAGGCACTAGGTACAATGGCACACAAGAAGTTCAAAATTTAGAAATTCAAATTGGTCCATATATTGAAAGAAGAAATTTCTTAGTTGTCCCATTACAATCTAGCGACATTATTCTAGGAATGCCATGGAGACACCAACATAATCCCAATATAGATTATTCCACACACACAATGAATATTAATTTTCAAGGAAAATCTATTACATTATTTGGTATGCATGCATCTCATATGTTTCCACTGCTTTCGCATACTCAAGCAAAACGTGCACTACGAAAGAATACTAAATCATATCTCATTTGCGTGAATGAATTGCACGCAAAAGAAACTCATATGCACCCTAGGCATAAGGAATTTCTTGCATATTTTAAGGACTGTTTTGCAGAAGACCTACCACCAGGTTTACCTCCATCACGTCCAGAAGACCATAAGATTGACCTAATACCTGGCACACAACCACCTTGCAAAGCCCCATATAAGCACAATCAAATAGAGCAAAAAGAAATCCAGACTCAAGTAGAAGAATTACTAAATAGAGGTTTAATTCGACCTAGCAGTTCTCCATTCGGTGCACCTGTGCTCTTAGTCAAGAAAAAGAATAATACTTATCGGATGTGTATTGACTACCGAGCATTAAACAAGATCACTGTAAAGAATAGGTATCCTATACCTAGAGTTGACGACCTTATGGACAAACTGCAAGGATCTTCTATATTTAGTAAAATTGACCTTAAATCTGGATATCATCAGGTGAGGTTAGATAGATCCGACATATTTAAGACTGCATTCAGGACACAGTTTGGCCATTACGAATTCTTAGTTATGCCATTCGGATTAACTAATGCACCTACCACTTTCAGTAGAATGATGAATCGTATTTTTCTAAAATATCAATATTGTGTGATTGTTTTCTTTGATGATATTTTAGTATTCAGTCAAAGTGAAAAAGAGCATTACGAGCATTTATCAATAGTTTTTCAATTACTGAAAGAAAATCAATTGTTTGCAAATCCTGACAAGAGTGAATTCTTTAAGACAGAAATAGAATATCTAGGTCATATTGTATCAAAAGAAGGAATAAAAGTTGATCCTAAGAAAATTGACGCAATATTGCATTGGCCTATTCCTAAAAATGTACATGAATTACGCTCATTCCTTGGTCTTGCTAGTTTCTATAGGAAGTTTGTACGTAATTTCTCATTACTTGCTTTACCACTGACCAAACTTCTTAAGAAAGGTATTGTTTATCAATGGACTGAAAACCAGCAGAAATCCTTTGATTTACTTAAACGTGCATTGACCAATGCCCCTGTTCTACAATTGCCTGACTTTAATAGACCATTCTTTCTAGTTGTGACCGATGCTAGCGGATCAGGAATAGGAGCCGTGCTAATGCAAGACAACCATCCAATAGCATATTCTAGTTCTAAGCTGAAACCCTCTGAGCTCAAATATTCCACTTATGACAAGGAACTCTTAGCAGTTGTCCAAGCATTGAAACAATGGAAGCATTATTTAATGGGTTCAGAATTCATGATAAAGACCGATCAGCAAAGCATTAGACATCTACTTAGCCAACCCCAAATTTCTGACCGCCATATCAAATGGGCTTCATTCATTCAAAGTTTCCATCCTATCATTCAATACCAACCTGGAAAAGAAAATGTAGTTGCTGATGCATTAAGTAGAAGACCTACAATTTATAACATTTCTATCATATCTTTTGATTCTTTGATTACTATGAAAGACACATATCACCAGGATATTACTTTTCATTCTGATTGGCAAAAATTAGTTTAAAATAATTTCATTCCTGTTGATTCATTGTCATATAATGATGGATTCATGTTCTTTGAAAAGAGACTGTGTGTTACTATTCCATTCCGATCATTTGTTTTGAATGAAATTCATTGTCCCCCATATCAAGGTCATAGAGGTATCATTTCTACATTACGCATGTTAACTGAAGATTTTTATTGGCCGCATATGGATGCAGATGTGTCTAATTTTGTTTCTGAATGTCTGATTTGTCAAAGAATAAAAAGACATCATGGTAAACAGTATGGACTATTAATGCCTTTATCTATTCCATCTAAACCTTGGGAACATGTATCTATGGATTTCATTACTGGCTTACCAAATACTAAATCTAACCATGACATGATTTGGACAATTGTAGATAGATTTAGTAAGCAAGCATATTTCATTGCATGTAAGAAAACTTTAACAGCATCTCAAGCAGCACAGTTATTTTTGAAAACTGTTTTTACTAACCATGGATTGCCGAAAGTGATTATTTCAGATAGAGATTCTAGATTTTGTAATAATTTCTGGATTACACTGTTTGCAAATCTAGGCACAAAGATTGATTTCTCATCTGCATTTCATCCAGAAACAAATGGACAAACAGAAGCCACAAATAGCACTATTTTAGATCTTTTACGTGCATACACTATCTCTAAACCTCAGACATGGGATACTCATTTACATTTATTACAATTTGCATATAATAATACACCTCACACATCTACAAAGAAAGCACCTTTTGAAGTTATTTATGGATATAGATTATCTACACCTGTTGCATCTTTGTCTAATAGAATACAAAGTGCCGATGATATTGCTGTTATGCATAACACTATTTTTGATGAAGTAAAGGATATGATTGCTAAAGCCCAACAATCATATACCAAACAAGCCAACAAGAAAAGACAAGCCAAGAATTTCAAAGTTGATGATTATGTTTGGCTTAGAATAGAAAAGCGTAGACTGCAAAGTGTAGATAGACATCCAGTTGTCAAATTAGCCCCTAGATTCTACGGACCATTTAGAATCATTCATAAGATTAATGACAATGCATTCAAGTTAGAATTGCCATCACATTGGAAAATTCATAATACATTTCATATTAGTTTATTGAGACCATTTAGAGGACAATTACCTATCCACCCTGTCTATGAAAACCCACCTTTACTAGAAGAAGAGACTGAAATCCTTCAACCAGAAGCCATCATAGACACTGATTACATGACCACTAGAACTGGCCGAAGGTACTCTAGATATCTCGTGAAATTTAAGAACCATCCTGTAGAAGAAGCACAATGGATGCACGCTAGAGACCTAAATGCTTTCCCCACTCTGTTAGCTCCACATTGAGCTAATAGCAATTGAGGTCAATTGCTATCCCACCCCGGGGGTATGATGCCAGGAGGCATATTCCACGGTGGATTCCGTGAGGTTTTACGGTGGATTCCGTAAACTTAGATGACCGGGGCTCATACGCAAAGAGGATTCTTTGTGCGAGAAGTTGATGGGGACGCCTCTCCTTTTCGGGCGTTTCATTAATTTAGTGTGTACATGGGTGATTCCATAGCGGGTGATTCCACAAAATGCATATTAAATTAATAAACGTTTATGAGTTTAGAGTGCGCACTCGTAATAAATTAAGGTTAGGATTTATTTCTAACCAGTTGATTTATTTATGTAGCTGAAGACTGCTAGGTATTCACTTTTGTCGGTTTAAATGTGTTATTTTACTAACGATTGTGAATGCTTCAGTTGATGTGTAGAGATAGCAGCAGTGGCGGAGGAAAGCATTGGAGTCTAGCGGGTTTTTGACCTTTCGACTATATTTTGATAGGCGCCACGCCTATATTTTGATTATGTCTATAGAGACATCGATTATTTATTATTATTTTGTATGCGCTTATGCGCCTGGATATGTTATTTTTATTTGGACATTGAGATTGGGCGTGCCAGACTCTTTGGGCACCGTCCATTAGCTTTATTTTCCTATTTTTGGTAGAAAGCAAACTCAAAAGCTAAAATCTTGTCATATTTTTGTAATTGGGCTATTTTTGAGCAAAAAGATTGAAAATATATATTAAATACATGCTTTGTGAAGCGCTCACACAAGGCATGGGGGAGATTCAACCCAATTTGTCTCTTGTCTCATGTCGTGCTTGCTTTTACATTGGTTTTTGTGCTAAAAAGTAGAGTGCTTTGTTCTTGGGGACCTTTGGGAATTCACTACGTGAGCTACCTGCGTCCGATCTGCGCACCACAATCAGCACGCAAATCACACCATTCAAACCTCCCAACCCCCTACGTTTAGGTATTGCTTTCGTTGCATAGGTGTAGAGGTTCATTTTGCCATATTTTGATGTATAAAAAGCGATAAATCACAAAATTTGACAAAGAGATAGGGCAAACTGAGGCCAAACCTCATTCTTTACTACTACCACACATCCACAAACAATCATTATATTTTTTCTTATTTTTCCAAGATGTGATTCTATTTTCTCCCTTATTTTTCCCATTTTCTTGATTTATTTGGCAATAAAATATGCTATTTTCTATTTTTTCTTGTTCCAATCACTTCACACACTAACATTCAATTTATCTTCCATATTCTCCCCGTGGGAACATCTTTTACTGACCCGAAATTGAAAAACTACCATTTTACCACTTAAAAATCACATTTCAGGTTTACGAGAATTAAATGAAGCATGTAAATCATTGCAAAACCAAAATTTTCTGATACACAGCAATTATCATGGTGCAAATAGCACACAAATAAATTTTCATTCAATAAGAACATAATTATCATCATAAACTATAAAAAATCCTTCCTTTTCTTCATAAAAATGGTAATACCGTGTTTTTACATAACCTGAGATGCCTTGAATGACTGCATAACCAGTAGACGGAGCCTCCATTGCTCTCAATCCAATGTTCTACTTTAATCTTCAGCATCTTCATCAATCTTCATCACCACTTCCTTCATTCTCCTTCCCCGGTTTCTCCATCAAGATGGTACACATGAACAACCCATAGGGAAGAGAGAGAGGGAGGAGAGAGAAAGACTAGAATCTCTTCTCTTCATCCGCACAGTCATTCAATGTGTGAACACCGGCGATAAGCTCAGCCTAGAGGGAGAATTTGCTGTCCATTGTCAGTTACATGGCTTATTCACAACCTAGAAATCGATTAAGGGGGAGAAGATGGCGCAAAAATCGGCGCCCTTCTGCCGCCATATCTCACACTTCCTCTCCACGAATTTTCTTCATGAAAATTGGGGGGGCTGAAATCTCCAAAGGGCACTCCTCCTATGGTCCTCAAAGTTGTCCACCTTTTTGTATCTTGGCCAATTTTCGGGCTCTTCCTCATCCAGACTCCGTTTCGAGCTCTGAAAACTCCTGTGCGTCCATCTTGACATCTTGCACTAACTGGTAGCTCCTTCCACCCACCCACCTACCGATATGTAGCCTCTCTCTCTCGATTTCATTGGTCTTGGCGGCTTCAAGCTTATTCTTTCACTTGGTGCTTAAAATCGTCCTAGCTGCAGTCGCCTTCGATGTTAAATATTTTTCCCCTGAATTCCAAATTTTTTGGCAAATTTTATGCACATCCCAGGCTCAAAACTCTGCTCTCATTGGTGACCACAGGATAGGGCGACTTAGCCCGTCAAATCCCACAACAGATCTACACAAAACAACCAAAGGAAGCATCAAGATGATACAGAATAGGTACATATTAAAACACAGCATAATGCTCACCCTACCCCCTAACAAAACCAAGGCATAAAATCCACAAGGAGTAGGCCTAGCATAATCTGACAGAAGGTCCCAAGGTAGTCACTAATCGACTACTCCAACATGGCCAAACTAAAAAGAACTATCAAAGAGGTCACCCTAACTGGTGGTCTGAACTACCTACTTAACTAAGGACAACACAACTAGAAGCTCCTACTAGGCGATGACTCCTATAGCCTGATCAAGAAGTATTTTCTTTTAGCACATTTCTTCTTTTAGGTTTTAATTTTTCCATACTCGAGCATGTAAAAAGGAGGAAGCTGAGCGTAGTGACCCAAGGAGAACAGGGCATCGGCCTCAAGTCCTGTCTCGGTACCCAAGAACCTACCATGCCCTCGCGAGGAAACACTTAATCCTTTTCTGACGCTCACTTTTATTTTCGCTCCAACCTTCCTTACTTTCTTCTTTTCTAACAAGATGCCACCCCTAGGAAGACAAGGCATCGGCTCCAGGTCTGACTTGGCCCTAGGAACCTACCTGGCCTTCGCAAGGCGATGATCAACTGCTTATAAATTTTCCTTTCTTTTCTTTTCTATTTTTACAAGGGTTAGAAATCCTTTTTACACACCTTTGTATATATGTATTTACTTTGAGATAGTCAGGGTTATTTTCCTCTCTAGCATCATCATTCCCTTCCGGCAGGCTTCTCTAACTGCCTCAAAACTAATCAAGAACTCCTAGAACGGCTGCCTAGTAGGCTACAGAACAGGGTCACTAGGACTACCTTCTAAAATAGGTCTTTCGATGCCTAGCAATGTCTTTATAGGAGGCAACAACTACTCAGACCTCCTTCAGACATACCTAACCTAAACCTAGGACTTCATGCCTTGGACGCCAGTCCCAACAAGAAAAGAAAATCCTCTACAAGTACACAGACACATATAACATAAAAGCACCATACTCAAAAAGGAGAAATATTACATGGATATGGCCACGAGAAGCTTCCGCACAACAAAGGCTCCTTCCAAGCTCTTCTTCGAATGTGTCTAGCATAGAGCTAAAACAAGAAACCATTAACCGCACATGTACTAAACAGACGACTTGCCCTCTTGGCCTAATGAAATAAAACATTTCACTACAAAACTAATCGGCCCTCTTGGCCTAATGAAATAAAACATAATAGCATCTACACACATCCCTTCCTAAAGTAGTACAGATATACAATAATATGCTCCTTTCCAAGGAGGAAAAATAGGGTTCACAACCCTAAGCTAAATGTATAAGATTATGACCCATCCCTCCTGCATATATAGCAAGAGGTGTATGCATAACATGTTGTTTAATCAGCCTATGGGTCCAAGATAACAACGATAGATTGGTCTTGGCTACTCTTTGCATCACCCATATCAACCATCGCCTGTCATATATTGCATACTCTGATAATATTCCCCACAAGCGACCGGGTCGTGTCTCATTATTGATAGCAATATCCAAACTAGGACCACAATTGAAGAAAAGGTTTTCTTCATAAGCAAGATTTACCAATGAATTCACAAACTGATTCCAGTAACGTGGAATCAGCTGAAGCGACACTCTCTCAAACTCCTCAAGTAGGGTCATCGCAGTTCGATGATACATACAAAGGATGGGATTCCACACTGTGTATGTCCCATCTAGCTAATTCAAGATCAACTGGGAATCCCCTTTTACTAACAACCACCGAATACCACTTTGCTTGGCAATATATAGTCCCATAATCAAGGCTTTATACTCCCTCATATTGTTAGTGAATCCTACCCCGAGATAAGCGGCTAACTTCATCGTAACTCTACGTCGGGGATCTCGGATTACTGCTCCAACACTCGCTTTTTTATTAGGGCCCCTGGACACTCCATCAAAATATAATGTGTACGTCCACAATGGGTTTACCCAGCCTACCATCATGAACTCCTCTATTCGTAATTATGATAGTCAAATTTTAACATGTTGAGAGGATGAATTGACGGCTCCATCCCACCTTCTTCATTAAACTCAACAGGGATACTCGTCAACATTTGTAAGCAATGATGGTAGAAGACTTTGATCTCCCACACAAAGGTTCCGTCTTCTTGCTCAATCACTTTGTATCCTTTTCTCCACCAGATAAGTTTCCCCTGATGGTATCTCTGCTCTAGATATGGGTGCTCCAAATAAGGAATTAACCGCCCCATCAACCAGCTTTAAGCTCTTTTGCAGGTCTCAAATCAGCCTGAGCATGGACCTGCAATGCATTTCTCCATGTTAGCATACTTAGAAATAATAAGGTTTAATCTTATTAAGATTAACCTTATTTTTAAATTCCACTCCCTGCAGATCAGCTAGTAGAGCCGTAGACCTATTTTTCCCTAGCCTAACAATCTTGTAGGGGCCATCGCATCTAGGTTCTAGCTTCCATGGAAACAGCTCCCTACGCGCATCATAGTACAGAACTAATTGCCCTTTTTTAAAGGTATACTTCTTTGCTTTAAGGTCATGCAACTGCTTCATCCGATGTTTAGCTACCTCCTGGTGTAATAAGCTCTGCAATTTCAGCTCATCCAGGTGGGCTATGGTCGTGAAACATTCAAAGAGTGCATCCTCATCTCCCAAAGAGTGGTTAATTGCAAACTGTATGGTTGGCAACTCAATTTTTAGGGGTAACACACACTCTTCCCCATAAACTAACTTAAATGAAGTATGGCCAATAGCTCGCTTGAACATTGTATTGTATGCCCATATAGGCACATACAACTTCCTATCCCAGTCTCGTTTCTTCTCTGAGACTATTTTAGACAAGATACCCACAAGTTGCTTATTACTACTTTCGACTTGCCCGTTTGCTTGCGGATTATAGGGGGTCGTTTTATTATGCTTGATTTGCCAAGCTTCAGTCAAGCTTTTGATCATTTTATTCAAAAAGTGGGTTCCACGGTGTGACACTAGTTCCTTCGGTGGATCAAAACGGCACATAATCTACTCTAAAAGAAAACTTGCAATCTCTTTTGCATTGTCCTGCCTTGTCGCCCACGCTTCTGACCATTTTGTAAAATAATTAGTTGCCACTAT
Organism: Lygodium microphyllum; assembly: GCF_053477565.2. Taxonomy (NCBI): domain Eukaryota; kingdom Viridiplantae; phylum Streptophyta; class Polypodiopsida; order Schizaeales; family Lygodiaceae; genus Lygodium; species Lygodium microphyllum. The sequence continues at coordinate 112,796,935 of NC_141164.1, forward strand.
AATGTACCTCTTCTAGGTAGTAAATGACGGGGTGATAGGACCCACAAAGTCAATGCCCCACTTCTCAAATGGAAGGATAGCCACAATAGGCGTAAGTGGGCGTTTCCTATTCTCTCTACTATTATGTCTTTGACAGGTATCACATCTCTTAACATACTCAAAGGAATCTTGGAAGATGGACGGCCACCAATATCCAGCTCTTAAAGCTTTTTGTTCCGTCAACCGTCCCGCGAAGTGCCCTCCACATGCAGAGTCATGGCACTCTTCCAAGATTAAAGGAACCTCGTCAGGCATCACACATCGGCGGTATACATCATCAACACCCTGCCGATATAGTGTTCCTGTGATCAGGGAAAACTTCAAAGCCTGTTGTCTGATTTTCCTCTTTTCAAATTTTGATAAACCAGCTCTAGTCTCTCCTGTTGATAGATAATGTGTGATAGCAGTGTACCAAGATGGGATAGAAGCTGTATCAATTTTAAACATTTCTTCAATATCACTTCCTTCAACCAAAGTCTCTTTCGACTCCCCCAAATCCACAACGCATTCCACAATCCCCTGCAACCTCAGTGGCTTACTCTTAATCTCATAATCGAACTCTTGCAAAGTGATTAACCACTTTGCCAGACGATCAGGTGGTTACAACTTGATCATAAGCAATCTAAGCCCTTCCGCCTTTGTATAGAAAACTACCTTCTCATAGAGGATGTAGTACTTGAATTTTTTAGTCGCAAAGACCATCACAAGGAACAACTTCTCCATATAGGTGTAGTTAATTTCTGATATGCCCAATTTTCGACTAGCAAAAGCTATCGGATGATACCACTTTCCCTCCCAAATTTGGGCTAAACAGCAGCTAATACTATGCATGGTGTAAAATATCTCGCCTCTTTTACGTGCTTTTAAAACTGGTGCTTTTACTAGCTCTTGTTTCACATCCTCAAAAGCTACCTTACAAGGGTCGCTCCATACAAATAGACAGCTAAAGGATAATAAGTTCGTTAATGGCAACGCCCTTTCTGCCAAGGCATTTATAAACCTCCAATAGTACCCTATCAATGACAGAAAGCTATATACCTCTTTCGGAGTGTGTGGTGGACTCATAACGACTATAATCTTAATCTTTTCAGGGTCAGTTGCGATTCCTACTAAATTGACCACATGGCCTAGCAATAGCCCATAAGGCACTCCAAAGACACACTTCCGTGGGTTAAGAGCGATGCAAAATTGTCTGCAGCGCTCAAAGCACTTTCTTAAAATAATCAACATCCTATCCCTTATAGTGGCTGCCCCCAGGTCATCAATAAATACTTTCAACTCATCTGGGGAAATGTCACCAAAGGTCTTGTTTGCTGTTCATTGCCATGATCCGGATGCATTGCACAAACCAAAGGCCATCACATGGTATGCAAAAGTACCAAAGATAGTAATGAAAGTTGTTTTCAACTTGTCCTCTTCTGCAATTGCCATCTAGTTGTATCCTGCAAAGCAATCCATAAACGAATATATTTCCCTACCCGCTAATTGATCCAAAATTTGGTCAATAAATGGCTTAACCTCTGCTTATTTAGCTCTCTAAAATCTACACATAGTCGGATCTGGTTATTTTTCTTCTTCCTGATGACAACTGGTGAACACCATTCTGTGTGCTGTACAAGGAAAATTAAACTAGCTTTTCGTAACTTCTATAACTCCTCAAGCAGCTCGTCCCTCAATTCAAAAGGCATACACCTTACTTTTTGATGCACAGGACAACTGCCTTCTTTTACAGGAATAGTATAAACCGCCAGGCTAGGAGGAATGCCTCTCAGCTCGTCATAACTCCAAGCAAAGATGTTGCAGAATTCTTGAATCAAGGACACATAGTCCTTCCTTTCTGTTGTACTGAGCATGGAACCTAATTTAATTGGCCGCGAATCATTCCGCGTGCCAAGGTCCAACTCAATCACATCCAGGTCTCTTATCCTATCTTGCGGCTCTATCGGCTCATTTAGAGTTATCTTTTAAATATCCTCTATAGTGGATCCCTCTTTAGATTCATCACTGGATGATGTCTCACTATCAGATGGATCATCTACTATTTCTAATTCAGTAGAGGCTAAAGGAGCTCTCTCACTGTGAGGGGACTCAGGGTAAGCATCGACTATTACTCGATTAGCACCTCTACCTAGAACCACTCGACCGGTGGGTATATCAACTTGAGAGTCTGTTCGTAAGATCCAAGGCCTACCTAGCAAGACTTGATAGCTAGGACGTCCTGCAAATCTTATCACCCTAAAGTCCAAGAAGCATTCTACACTTGCAACTGTAACATGGACTTTAGTAATGCAACCTTCTGGTTGCCTTAGACTATTATCAGCCATTCTAAGAAGGGTGGAGCTGTCTTTTTGATGCCTAGACCCAGCCTCTCCATCAACTTTGAACTCATGATATTGATGGAGGACCCAGTGTCTACAATGGCATGCTCCACTAATATTCCATCCACGTATGCTGGAACCCTAGGGCAATTCTTTTCAGCATGATCAAACCAATCTTCCCCTACTCGTGCTATGCCCAAAGGTTCTACAATATACCCAATATGCAGGATCTTCTTGAATTCCTTGCGTACTCGTGGAGATAATTTAATCAACTGTAAGAGGTTTACATCTGGTTTGACTTTGCAAAGAGAACTTTCCAAATCAAAACCATGATAGGTAGCCAAAGCTCTCTTTTCTCGCCAAAACCATTCTTTCTTTTGGTCTCAGGACCGGCTTTGGTGCTTCTTTTTTAGCTCTTGCCTTCTTTCTTGGCACTTCCTCATCCTTCTTAGGATCGAATTTCTTGTCAATAGGCCTTAGAGGTTCACCTTCCACGCCAGGATTCAGGACTTACATCCCCTTATCCCCTTGCTTAGAATTTCCCTCAACTGGTTTTGCATTATCTTTATCACTCTTTTTAGCCTTTTGGCCTCTTGTCACAGCTCGTAGGTTAGAGGTTTCAGCACCATTGACAAGTACAGCCTCGATAAGGCTAACTCCATTGCCTTGTAGCAACTCTTCTATAGTGGTCTTTCCCCTTTGCAATATTTGTCTTGGTCCATCATTTTGCTGGAGGTTATTACCTTGCGCTCTATGATTAATGGGACTTGGCTGTTTACTCCCTTGTTGGAGGGAACTAATCTTACTCCAACAGGTAGCAGCTAAGTGGCCCGACTTCCCGCAAATATCACATTTAACATTTGGACAGTTTCTAGGGAAATGTTGTCTGCCACACCACTTATAGCTGAATCTTGAGGGTCCACCCTCTTCAAGACGACAACTCCCTATCAGATTCTATTGCTTCTTCAGGTTATTGACGTCAACAGGTATTTGCCGATATTGTTCAAAAATCATGTCAGTGTAGTGCTTCATCATATCCTTAACTTCACCAAGGACATTAGATGCACTTGACTCATAGCCTTGATCGTCTATCCGTCATTCCATTGGCCTAACAATTTGATTGAGCATTGGTGTCAAGATTGTGGGAGAGAAGGAAGGAGTCTCACTTGTAGCTTTCTTGCTTGCACAATGGGGGAAGACACACAAGGGTGGAGGCTGAAAACAGTTTTCCTCTTCTTAGTTGTGTAAGCCAAAAGAACTCAAGTACAAAGAAATAGAAGAACCCTCTACATGGGTCTCAAACCAAACTCAACTAACTAAGGTGGCATACTAACTGAGCCACGAACTAGAGTAGATAAGGATAGCTATCATGTAGCTATTATTCATGGGCGGTGTACCAACCGCGTCTGCAACTGACAAGTCGGTGACATAAATACACAACGGTCACCCTGGCGTATCACGAGTGGAGCTCGATATCTCAACACTCCCCCTCGAGCTCAATCCCAATTCCTGCACACCAAGCAGGTCTCTGAACTTGCGCAGCTTCTCTGCGCCCAATGCCTTCGTGAATATGTCAGCTACCTGATCCTCTGTGCTGACATACAGTAGATCAATAAGACCTAGTAAAACCCTCTCTCGCACATAGTGATAATGCACCTCAATGTGCTTTGTTCTAGCATGATAGACTGGGTTATTTGCCAAGTGTATACTACTCATGTTGTCACAATAAATGACAACTCGCCCATCTGTAGACTGATGCATATCATAAAGTAGCTTATGCAACCAAGCTACCTCACATGCAGCCATTGCTGCACCCCTGTACTCAGCCTCTGTGCTCGACAAGGCAACTGTAGGCTGTTTCTTGCTGCTCCAAGTGACTGCAGCACTCCCAAAAGAGAATACATATCCACTGGTAGATCGTCTATCAGAAATACTACCAGCCCAATCAGCATCAGTGTATCCATGCAACTGTATCTGAACCCCAGTCTCATAAAATAGTCCATACTGCAATGTGGACTTCACATACCTGAGTATGCGTCTAGCCGCATCCAAATGTGGTTTCCTTGGAGCCTGCATAAACTGACTTACCAATCCAACAGCATAGCTCAAATCTGACTTGGTAATAGTCATATAAATCAAACTTCCTACTATGCGTCTGTACATAGTAGGGTCTTCTAGAAGCTCACCTGCATCTGTGCTCAGCTTCACATTTTGCTCCAAAGGAACTGAAATAGGCTTACAGCCTGTCATCCCATATTTGGACTGCATGTCCAATCCATACTGCCTCTGCAAGAGCTGTATCCCACTTGGTGATCTAATCACCTCAATGCCCAAGAAATAGCGCAGCTCTCCCAAATCCTTCATCTCAAACTTCTGCTTCAATAGCATTTTCACATGAAGGATATCTTCATCACTGTCACCTGTCATAATCAAATCATCAACATAAATGACAAGTAGCATAATACCTTTCTCTGTTTTTCTCACATAAAGTGAGAAATCTGCCTTGGAAATCTGAAAGCCAATAGTGACAAGATACTGTCCTATCTTGTCAGACCATGCTCTAGGTGCTTGCTTCAAGCCATACAAGGCTTTCTTCAACCTGCAAACAAACTCAGGATGAACAGCATGCACATAACCTGGTGGCTGCTCCATATAGACCTCTTCTTGCAAATCACCATGCAAGAAGGCATTCTTTACATCCATCTGATGTAAAGACCTTCCCTTTGATGCAGCCATAGCAATGACTGCTCTTACAGTTGCCATCCTTGCAACTGGACTGAATGTTTCTTCATAGTCAATGCCATATGTTTGTGCATACCCCTTGACTACTAATCTTGCCTTGTATCTGTTCACATAACCATCTGCATTGTGCTTCACCTTATAAACCCACTTACAGCCAATTGCATTCTTACCTTTAGGCAAAGGTACTAACTCCCATGTAGCATTTTCTTCCAAGGCATCCATTTCTTCATCCATGGCTTTCTCCCATTTTTCTTTTCCCATGGCTTGCTCAAAAGATGTGGGTTCTGGTTCCTGTATCACTTTGACCATATATGCATAGTGAATGGCTGTAAATCCATCATATTTCAGCCTATCCATAGGATACCTAGCTCTCGTAGACCTGCGCAAAGTAGGTTCACTCCTAGGTGCTCTCAAAACATCCCTGGTCTTCCTTACTCCAGGTGTAACAATAGAAGGAATACCCAACTCATCATCAATGCTCTGTTCTGAGCCACTGGATTCACCATCCACATAAGAGTGACCTGCATTCACATCAAACATGGGCTGATCAACCTTCTCTTTTCCTTTTCGTGATACCTGCATACCACTATCTGCATTGCTTTGAGAAGATTCTCCTGATCTCAATCTGCCTGTCCATGGCGAAGAATGTGAACCACTGCTAGAGGACGCTCCAGGTCCACTAATATTTTGTGACTGCTGCTGTGAATTCTGTGCAGCATTACCATTTTGTGCATCTTCATCATCAATCACATTTACTGGTTTATACCAGCTACTCATCTCATCAAAAACAACATCTCTGCTCACTGTAAACTTACGAGTAGAAGGGGTTATAACATCTATACCCTTTTTGCTGCAGAGAGTAACCAATAAAGATGCACTTCTCAGCTTTTGGATCCAACTTGGATCTCAGCTCATCTGGCACATGTACAAAGGCAACGCAACAAAAAATTTTCAAATGAGAAATATCTGGTTTCCTACCAGTATACCTCTCCTCTGGAGTCATTCCATGTATTGCTGCAGTGGGAGTCCTGTTCATTATGTAGACTGCTGTAGCAACTGCTTCAGCCCAATAAAAATCTGGCAAGACTTTTTCATTGAGCATGGCACGAGATACCTCTCCAATATGCCTGTTTTTCCTTTCTGCAATTCCATTTTGTTGTGGGGTATAACTGCATGAATATTGCTGCTTTATGCCATGCTCCTGCAAGAACTTTGTAAACTCATTTGAGAGGTACTCTCCCCCTCCATCTGACCTTAGGCATTTTATTTGCAAACCTATTTCTTTTTCAGCCATAGCTTTAAGAGTTTTGAAATGCCCAAAAACTTCACTTTTCCTTTTCATAAAATACACCCAAACTTTTCTGCTATAGTCATCAATAAAACTGACAAAATAATGACAGCCTCCAAGAGATGCAGCTTTAGTAGTCCACACATCAGAGTGAATTAATTCCAATGGCTTCTCACTCTCTTGAACATGTCTAGGAAATGGTTTCCTTGCCTGTTTTCCAAACTGACACGCTTCACATACCTTATGCATTTCTGCAACCTTGAATTTTGGCAATCCTGCAACAATATTTTGAGCCTGCATTGATTTAAGTCGCTGTACATTAACATGACCAATGCGTTTATGCCAGATATCAATATCTGCAACTACACCGGTGCCATGTGCAAACATTGCTGCACTCAATTCAGACATGTCTGCATCCAATGTAAACATTCTGCCCTTCTTCTTTCCTTTTGCTATCAAGCGACCTTTATTTTTCATATCCTCAACAAAGCATCCATGAGGATTAAATATTACCTGCAAGCCCTGCTCAACCATTTGACCAACAGAAACTAGATTCTTGGTGATATTCGGAACATGAAATACATCGGAGAGGTATTTCTTTTTCCCATCCTGCATAGACAAAGGTATTTTTCCAATCTGCACAATAGGATGTGCAGTATCATCACCAGTCTCCACAAATCTTGGTTTTTCCATTTTCCTTGCGTCCTCCATCCATTCTGCATGACCTGTCATGTGGTTTGACGCACCTGAGTCAACATACCATACATCGTTGCTTTCTTCTGCACTTGTCACAGAATTGTTCATGTGCTGCACCATAAACAGATGCGCATTTCTGTCATCACCCTGTCTACTAGAAGATGCATAATTTCCTTGTTGCAGTTTTCCATTCATGATGTCATTCTGCTTTTTGTAGCAGTCTTTAGCCATATGACCCATTTTACCACAATAGTAGCATTCAACATTACTGTTTGCATTTTGGCCTCTTTGCCATCCACCACGACCTCTTTGGCTCCCCCTGCCTCTAGAGTTACCACGTCCTCCTCCATAGGACTGATTTTTTTGAGTTTGCTGCATATTTTGATTTCTACCACGGCCTCCAAATCGGCCTCCTCTACCTCTGCCTCTACCTCTTCCAGCATTTGAGTAGAAGACAGCTTCTTTTGAAGTTCCTCCTGAAGAAGATGCACCACCATTTCTCTGCTCCTCAGAAATTAGAAGAGCAATCAACTCCTCAAAGTCAGGAAATCTTTCACGAACGGAAATGGATGTTCGAAACTGTGCATAATCCTTTCCTAGACCATTCAAGGTCACAGAAACTAAATCATCATCTTCCACTGGCGACCCAATGGAAGCAAGTGCATTTGCAATCTTCTTCACCTTCATGTGGTAGTCATTGATGCTCATATTTTCTCTTTGCACATTATGCAACTCTTGCTTGAGCTGCATTTTCCTGGCTTGTGTATTTGTGCTATACATTTTTGACAGAGTATCCCATGCCTCCTTTGGCGTACTTGCATCCTGAATATGCACAATCATAGAGTCTGAAATGGTGATAGACAGCCAGTACATAACTTTCCTGGCTCTCTCATGCCATGCTTTGAATGCCTGCATTTGCTGTTGATTGGGAACATCAGGAAGAACTGGTTCTTATTCATTTCCTGCAACAAATTCCCAATATCCTTTTCCCATAAGGAAATTCGTCATTCTAAACTTCCATGCCTGGAAGTTGTTCTTGTCAAGCTTTTCAGTGACAATCTGTGAAAGAGAATCAGACGCCATTATAGAATACTGCAAGAAATTCTGTTACTGCAAAAAACACAGCTTCACCCTCACAAGGGCAAATCTGCAAAACTGGCGAAAGTGGTATTTGACCACACAGTCACTTCCTAGTGACGATTTTGCATAAACAGGAACCAAGGATGATTCTGAAACTCCCAATGTCTCTGCGCACAAGCATACGATGCAATCTCTGTGGTAACTTTTCACCGACCTGTAGAACAGTGGTCGCACAGCATAAAACAGGGCCTTTTCCTGAGTGCGTGCAGAAAACTTCCGCCTTCAAAACAGGCCCCGAAATGGCCTCAAATAAAAAAAACAAGGTCGTCTAGGGCTAAAGTCCTTTCCCGCAACATATACTGCCCTCTTGCTTCACCGCGAAGGGCGTCTCAACCTGAGACAATGCACTCCTGCAATTTCCGGCTGTGCTACCTGCAGAGATCTGCTCCCAAAACAGAAAATGAAAGCAACACTGCTCCTCTTACCAGACCACCGTGAGCTTGGCTTGCTTTCTTGAGCTCCTAACCACGAACAAGGCTCTGATACCATGTCAAGATTGTGGGAGAGAAGGAAGGAGTCTCACTTGTAGCTTTCTTGCTTGCACAATGGGGGAAGACACACAAGGGTGGAGGCTGAAAACAGTTTTCCTCTTCTTAGTTGTGTAAGCCAAAAGAACTCAAGTACAAAGAAATAGAAGAACCCTCTATATGGGTCTCAAACCAAACTCAACTAACTAAGGTGGCATACTAACTGAGCCACGAACTAGAGTAGATAAGGATAGCTATCATGTAGCTATTATTCATGGGCGGTGTACCAACCGCGTCTGCAACTGACAAGTCGGTGACATAAATACACAACGGTCACCCTGGCGTATCACGAGTGGAGCTCGATATCTCAACAATTGGTTGTTGAGTCATAGGAACAACATTAGGGTTCAAAACTTGGCCTCTAACATTTGGTGGAGCCAACTGACTAGACATAGGCATAGTCACACTGGGAGGAGCTGACAGCAAAGGTACATTTTGAACCATGCTTGCTCTCCCATTAGGGTTATTCATAGGCATCCCTTGACGTCCATTTATCAATGGTAGATTGTCTCTAGGTACTAAACCCGCATTAAGATTTATTCAAGAGGAGTAGGCCGTTTGTAATCATGACTCTACTCCTACCTGCGCGATGGCGGTGTTTATATCAGCCAAAGCCACACTGCTCAATTGTACCTAAATATTGAAATCCAATCCATGCAAGAAGTATTGCAATTGAGCAGCCGGCGGAATGGGAATGTAAGTTTGTAACTTACGAATCACTTCCTTAAGCTTCTTGGCATAGGCTTTCACATTCTCATGGGGGTCCTGGTGTGTTACATTCAAAACATGCAACCAGTATTGGCCACCTCTTTCAGGGGCATATTCTCCTTGGAAAGATGCATAGAATTGGTCAATTGTGGTGATGGTTCCAGTCTCCATGCTATGATACCATATTGTAGCCCTTCCTTTTAACGTCATGTTAAAGAACATCATAAGATGTCCCTCATCTTGGATAATTAAACATTAATCTTTGGAATTCACAAATGTGAAACTCCGCATCTTCTTCAGCTAACCCATTAAAAATGGGCAAAGGAACTCCTAAAGCTGGCAAATTTGGCGTCCCTGCAGGAATTGCAATGGGTCGTGCCATGACTACAATCGGATTGACAATAGGAGTTTACACTGATGGAATCACACCCCCACTTGAAGTGGCTTGACTTGGTGGAAGAGGGAAAGAAATTACGCTTTCTCCTGCACCTAAAATACTATGTGCAGCAGTTGGGTTACTAAGACCACTGCCTCTTATGTGTATCCGGCTACTCCTTTGAGGAGAATAGCAACTTACAATCTCCAACCACTGTCTAGCCCTCTCAGCACATTCTGCTTTTTGTATTTCGGCTTGGCAGTCCTTGTTAGAGGACATAAACCAACTTTTTGGTCCCTAAAAACCCTAGATTTGAGAACCACCACTTGTTGGTAGTTCTTGGCAAACGCACCACTGATGGGACTTGAAATGGGCCGGCACTGGCTATGGCACTAGCTGGACCTCATGCTCATAACACACAAACACACCCTCACAGCCTCGCAAACCAGGAGCATCTATCTACTGCTAAAGGACCAACTTCCCTAAAGCCTAATCTATGCGTTTATAGTTTTGTAGTTTTGTAGTACAACGTTTCCTTTTTTATAAACTCCTCAGAGGGAGAACCCTTACACACTGGCCACAAATGCCACAATAATCACATACATGGGAGGCAACCTCTCCATAGAAACACCGCGGCCCCACTGCAGCTCTCCTACATCGCAAGGATTGGCCCCTTGATGCACTGCTCAACATATAAAACAAACGAACAAACTCCACTCTTCATTTTTCAAGTAATCCAGGAGATACCATGTGTCATGTCCCAAATATTCCCCAAGAAACGAATGTCTATACTACAGCTTAGGATGCTTTTCCGCACTCAGCATGGGTCATTGTCATTGAAAATAGGTGCTATGCATCCAGTCATTTTATTTCGATACCATGCTTTACATGCACATGCAAAGTGGATGATCCTAAAGTGCTCAAACATCATTTTCAAATCAGCAACGTGCTTGCGCGCAATCAGGCTTTTAATGCTTATTCCCTAATGCGTTGCGGCGATGCAAGGATAGCACCAAGACAACACTCGTGCTACTATCCTCTTAATTAAAATACAAAACCCTTTATGTCATGATATGCATAAGAAAATCAACAACAATCAGCACACAAATCACACCATTCAAACCTCCCAAACCCCTACGTTTAGGTATTGCTTTCATTGCATAGGTATAGAGGTTCAATTTGTCATATTTTGATGTATAAAAAGCGATAAATCACAAACTTTGACAAAGAGATAGGGCAAACTGAGGCCAAACCTCATGCTTTACCACTACCACACATCTGCAAACAATCATTATATTTTTTCTTATTTTTCCAAGATGTATTTCTATTTTTTCCCTTATTTTTCTCATTTTCTTGATTTATTTGGCAATAAAATATGCTATTTTCTGGTTTTTCTTGTTCCAATCACTTCAGCACACTAACATTCAATTTATCTTCCATATTTCCCCCATGGGAATATGTTTTACCCACCCAAAACAGAAAAACTACCATTTTACCACTTAAAAATAGCATTTTGGGTTTACGGGAATTAAATGAAGCATGTAAATCATTGCAAAAACCAATATTTTCTGATACACAGCAATTACTCATGGTGCAAATAGCACACAAACAAATTTTCATTCAATAAGAACATAATTATCATCATAAACTATCAAAAATCCTTCATTTTCTTCATAAAAATGGTCATACTGTGTTTTTACGTAACCCGAAATGCCTTGAATGTCTGCATAACCAGTAGACGGAGCCTCCATTGCTCTCAATCCAATGCTGTACTTCAATCTTCAGCATCTTCATCAATCTTCATCACCACTTCCTTCATTCTCCTTCCCCGGTTCCTCCATCAAGATGGTACACATGAACAGCCCATAGGGAAGAGAGAGAGGGAGGAGAGAGAAAGACTAGAATCTATTCTCTTCATCCGCATAGTCATTCCTCGCGCGAAGACCAGCGATATGCTCAACCAAGAGGGAGAAGTTGCTACCCATTGTCGGTTACATGGCTTATTCACAGCCTAGAAATCGATTAGGGGAGAGAAGATGGCGCAAACATCGGCACCCTACTGCCGCCATATCTCACACTTCCTCTCCACGTTTTTTCTTCATAAAAATTGGGGGGCCTAAAATCTCCAAAGGGCACTCCCCCTATGGTCCTCAAAGTTTTCCACCTTTTCGTATCTTGACCAATTTTTGGCCTCTTCCTCGTCCGGACTCCGTTTCGAGCTCTAAAAAATCCAATGCGTCCGTCTTGACATCCCACAGTGCATGGCAGCTCCGGCATCCCACACTACAGTCAGAAAATTTATCAAAAATCCGTAAGTGTCGCTCAGGCACCTTTTAAAAGCCGTCTTTCACTTAGTGCTTAAAATCGTCCTAGCTGCAACCGCCGCCTTCGATGTTAGATATTTTTTCCCTAAATTCCTGATTTTTTGGCAAATTTTAGGCACATCCCGGGCTCAAAACTCTGCTCACATTAGCAACCATGGGATAGGGTGACTCAACCCGTCGAATCCCACAACAGATCTACACAAAACAACCAAAGGAAGCATCAAGCTGATACAAAATAGGTACATATTAAAACACAGCACAATGCTCACCCTACCCCCTGACAAAACCAAGGCATAAAGTCCACAAGGAGTAGACCTAGCATAATCTGACAGAAGGTTCGAAGCTAGTCACTAACCAACTGCTACAACACGGCCAAACTAAAAAGAACTATCAAAGAGGTCACCCTAACTGGTGGTCTAAACTACCTACCTAACTAAGGACAACACAACCAGAAGCTCCTACTAGGCGAGGACTCCTATAGCCTGATCAAGAAGTATTTTTTTTAGCACATTTTTTCTTTTAGGTTTTAATTTCCCCATACTCGAGCATGTAAAAAGGAGGAAATTGAGCGTAGTGACCCAAGGAGAATAGGGCATTGGCCTCAGGTCCTATCTCGGTACCCAAGAACCTGCCAAGCCCTCACGAGGCAACACTTAATCCTTTTCTATCGCTCACTTTTATTTTCGCTCCAACCTTCCTTACTTTCCTGTTTTCTAGCAAAATGCCAACCCTAGGAAGACAAGGCATTGGCCCTGCGTCTGACTCGGCCCAAGGAACCTACCACGCCTTTGCAAGGCGATGATCAACTGCTTATAAATTTTCCTTTCTTTTCTTTTCTATTTTTATAGGGGTTAGAACCCCTTTTTACACACCTTTGTATATATGTATTTACTTTGAGATATTTAGGGTTATTTTCCTCGCTAGCATCATCATTTCCTTCCGGCAGGCTTCTCTAACTGCCTCACAACTAAGCAAGAACTCCTATAACGGCTACCTAACAGGCTAGCAGAACAGGGTCACTAGGACTGCCTTCTAAAATAGATCTTTCAATGCCTGGCAATGTCTTTACAGGAGGCAACGACTACTCAGACCTCCTTCAGACATACCTAACCTAAACTTGGGACTTCATGCCTTGGACTCCGGTCCCCAACAAGAAAAGAAAATCCCCTACAAGTACACAGACACATATAACATAAAAGCACCGTACTCGAAAATGAGAAATATTACCTGGATAGGGCTACGAGAAGCTTCCGTACGACAAAGGCTCCTTCCAAGCTCTTCTTCGAACGTGTCTAGCATAGAGCTAAAACAAGAAACCATTAACCGCACATGTACTAAACAGACGACTGGCCCTCTTGTCCTAACAAAATTAAACATTTCACTACAAAACTGATCAGCCCTCTTGGCCTTACGAAACAAAATAGAATAGCATCTATACATCCCTTCCTGAAATAGTACAGATATACAATAATATGTTGAGATATCGAGCTCCACTCGTGATACGCCAGGGTGACCATTGTGTATTTATGTCACCGACTTGTCAGTTGCAGATGCGGTTGGTACACCGCCCATGAATAATAGCCACATGATAGCTATCCTTATCTACTCTAGTTCGTGGCTCAGTTAGTATGCCACCTTAGTTAGTTGAGTTTGGTTTGAGACCCATATAGAGGGTTCTTCTATTTCTTTGTACTAGAGTTCTTTTGGCTTACACAACTAAGAAGAGGAAAACTGTTTTCAGCCTCCACCCTTGTGTGTCTTCCCCCATTGTGCAAGCAAGAAAGCTTCAAGCGAGACTCCTTCCTTCTCTCCCACAATCTTGACATGGTATCAGAGCCTTGTTCGTGGTAAGGAGCTCAAGAAAGCAAGCCAAGCTCGCGGTGTTCTGGTAAGAGGAGCAGTGTTGCTTTCATTTTCTGTTTTGGGAGCAGATCTGTGCAGGCAGCACAACCGGAAATTGCAGGAGTGCATTGTCTCAAGTTGAGACGCCCTTCGCGGTGAAGCAAGAGGGTAGTATATACTGCGGGGGAGGGCTTTAGCCCTTGGCGACCCTGTTTTTTTGATTTGAGGCCATTTCGGGGCCTGTTTTGGAGGCGGAAGTTTTCTGCACGCACTCAGAAGAAAGCCCTGTTTTATGCTTTGCAACCACTGCTCTATAGGTTGGTGAAAAGTTACCACAGAAATTGCATCGTATGCTTGTGTGCAAAGACATTGGGTTACAGAATCATCCTTGGTTCCTGTTTATGCAAAATCGTCACTAGGAAGTGACTGTGTGGTCAAATACCACTTTCGCCAGTTTTACAGTTTTTCCCTTGTGAGGGTGAAGCTGTGGTTTTTGCAGTGACAGAATTTTTTGCAGTCTTCTGTAATGGCATCTGATTCTCTTTCCCAGATTGTCACTGAAAAACTTGACAAGAACAACTTCCAAGCATGGAAGTTTAGAATGACGAATTTCCTTATGGGAAAAGGATATTGGGAATTTGTTGCAGGAAATGAAGAAGAACTAATTCTTCCTGATGTTCCCAATCAAGAGCAAATGCAGGCATTCAAAGCATGGCATGAGAGAGCCAGGAAAGTTATGTACTGGTTGTCTATCAGTATTTCGGACTCTATGATTGTGCATATTCAGGATGCAAGTACGCCAAAGGAGGCATGGGATACTTTGTCAAAAATGTATAGCACAAATACGCAAGCCAGGAAAATGCACCTCAAGCAAGAGTTGCATAATGTGCAGAGAGAAAGTATGAGCATCAACGACTACCACATGAAGGTGAAGAAGATTGCAGATGCACTTGCTTCCATTGGGTCGCCAGTGGAAGATGATGATTTAGTTTCCGTGACCTTGAATGGTCTAGGAAAGGATTATGCACAGTTTCGGACATCCATTTCAGTTCGTGAAAGATTTCCTGATTTTGAGGAGTTGATTGCTCTTCTAATTTCTGAGGAGCAGAGAAATGGTGGTGCATCTTCTTCAGGAGGAACTTCAAAAGAAGCTGTCTTCTACTCAAATGCTGGAAGAGGTAGAGGCAGAGGTAGAGGAGGCCGATTTGGAGGCCGTGGTAGAAATCAGAGTATGCAGCAAACTCAAGAAAACCAGTCCTATGGAGGAGGACGTGGTAACTCTAGAGGCAGGGGGAGCCAAAGAGGTCGTGGTGGATGGCAAAGAGGCCAAAATGCAAACAGTAATGTTGAATGCTACTATTGTGGTAAAATGGGTCATATGGCTAAAGACTGCTATAAAAAGCAGAATGACATCATGAATGGAAAACTGCAACAAGGGAATTATGCATCTTCTAGCAGACAGGGTGATGACAGAAATGAGCATTTGTTCATGGTGCAGCACATGAACAATTCTGTGACAAGTGCAAAAGAAAGAAATGATGTATGGTATGTTGACTCAGGTGCATCAAACCACATGACAGGTCATGCAGAATGGATGGAGGATGCAAGGGAAATGGAAAAACCAGGATTTGTGGAGACTGGTGATGATACTGCACATCCTATTGTGCAGATTGGAAAAATTCCATTGTCTATGCAGGATGGAAAAAAGAAATACTTGTCCGATGTATTTCATGTCCCAAATATCACCAAGAATCTGGTTTCTGTCGGTCAAATGGTTGAGCAGGGCTTGCAGGTCAGATTTAATCCTCATGGATGCTTTGTTGAGGATATGAAAAATAAAGGTCGCCTGATAGCAAAAGGAAAGAAGAAGGGCAAAATGTTTACACTGGATGCAGACATGTCTGAATTGAGTGCAGCAATGTTTGCACATGGGACCGGTGTAGTTGCAGATATTGATATCTGGCATAAACGCATTGGTCATGTTAATGTACAGCGACTTAAATCAATGCAGGCCCAAAATATTGTTGCAGGTTTGCCAAAATTCAAGGTTGCAGAAATGCATAAGGTATGTGAAGCCTGTCAGTTTGGAAAACAGGCAAGGAAACCATTTCCTAGACATGTTCAAGAGAGTAAGAAGCCATTGGAATTAATCCACTCTGATGTGTGGACTACGAAAGCTGCATCTCTTGGAGGCTGTCATTATTTTGTCACGTTTATTGATGACTATAGCAGAAAAGTTTGGGTGTATTTTATGAAAAAGAAAAGTGAAGTGTTTGGGCATTTCAAAACCCTTAAAGCTATGGCTGAAAAAGAAACAGGTCTGCAAATAAAATGCCTAAGGTCAGATGGAGGGGGAGAGTACCTCTCAAATGAGTTTGCAAAGTTCTTGCAGGAGCATGGCATAAAGCAGCAATATTCATGCAGTTATACCCCACAACAAAATGGAATTGCAGAAAGGAAAAACAGGCATATTGGAGAGGTATCTCGTGCCATGCTCAATGAAAAAGACTTGCCCGATTTTTATTGGGCTGAAGCAGTTGCTACAGCAGTCTATATAATGAACAGGACTCCCACTGCAGCAATACATGGGATGACTCCAGAGGAGAGGTATACTGGTAGGAAACCAGATATTTCTCATTTGAAAATTTTTGGTTGCATTGCCTATGTACATGTGCCAGATGAGTTGAGATCCAAGTTGGATCCAAAAGCTGAGAAGTGCATCTTTATTGGTTACTCTCTGCAGCAAAAAGGGTATAGATGCTATAACCCTTCTACTCGTAAGTTTACAGTGAGCAGAGATGTTGTTTTTGATGAGATGAGTAGCTGGTATAAACCAGTAAATGTGATTGATGATGTAGATGCACAAAATGGTAATGCTGCACAAAATTCACAGCAGCAGTCACAAAATATTAGTGGACCTGGAGCGTCCTCTAGTATTGGTTCACATTCTTCGCCATGGACAGGCAGATTGAGATCAAGAGAATCTTCTCAAAGTAATGCAGATAGTGGTATGCAGGTATCACGAAAAGGAAAAGAGAAGGTTGATCAGCCCATGTTTGATGTGAATGCAGGTCACTCTTATGTGGATGGTGAATCCAGTGGCTCAGAACACAGCATTGATGATGAGTTGGGTATTCCTTCTATTGTTACACCTGGAGTAAGGAAGACTAGGGATGTTTTGAGAGCACCTGGGAGTGAACCTACTTTGCGCAGGTCTACGAGAACTAGGTATCCTGTGGATAGGCTGAAATATGATGGATTTACAGCCACTCACTATGCATATATGGTGAAGGTGATACAAGAACCAGAACCCACTTCTTTTGAGCAAGCCATGGGAAAAGAAAAATGGGAGAAAGCCATGGATGAAGAAATGGATGCCTTGGAAGCAAATGCTACATGGGAGTTAGTACCTTTGCCTAAAGGTAAGAATGCAATTGGCTGTAAGTGGGTTTATAAGGTGAAGCACAATGCAGATGGTTCTGTGAACAGATACAAGGCAAGATTAGTAGTCAAGGGGTATGCACAAACATATGGCATTGACTATGAAGAAACATTTAGTCCGGTTGCAAGGATGGCAACCGTAAGAGCAGTCATTGCTATGGCTGCATCAAAGGGATGGTCTTTACATCAGATGGATGTAAAGAATGCCTTCTTGCATGGTGATTTGCAAGAAGAGGTCTATATGGAGCAGCCACCAGGTTATGTGCATGTTGTTCATCCTGAGTTTGTTTGCAGGTTGAAGAAAGCCTTGTATGGCTTGAAGCAAGCACCTAGAGCATGGTCTGACAAGATAGGACAGTATCTTGTCACTATTGGCTTTCAGATTTCCAAGGCAGATTTCTCACTTTATGTGAGAAAAACAGAGAAAGGTATTATGCTACTTGTCATTTATGTTGATGATTTGATTATGACAGGTGACAGTGATGAAGATATCCTTCATGTGAAAATGCTATTGAAGCAGAAGTTTGAGATGAAGGATTTGGGAGAGCTGCGTTATTTCTTGGGCATTGAGGTGATTAGATCACCAAGTGGGATACAGCTCTTGCAGAGGCAGTATGGATTGGACATGCTGTCCAAATATGGGATGACAGGCTGTAAGCCTGTTTCAGTTCCTTTGGAGCAAAATGTGAAGCTGAGCACAGATGCAGGTGAGCTTCTAGAAGACCCTACTATGTACAGACGCATAGTAGGAAGTTTGATTTATATGACTATTACCAGGCCAGATTTGAGCTATGTTGTTGGATTGGTAAGTCAGTTTATGCAGGCTCCAAGGAAACCACATTTGGATGCGGCTAGACGCATACTTAGGTATGTGAAGTCCACATTGCAGTATGGACTATTTTATGAGACTGGGGTTCAGATACAGTTGCATGGATACACTGATGCTGATTGGGCTGGTAGTATTTCTGATAGACGATCTACCAGTGGATATGTATTCTCTTTTGGGAGTGCTGCAGTCACTTGGAGCAGCAAGAAACAGCCTACAGTTGCCTTGTCGAGCACAGAGGCTG
This sequence comes from Lygodium microphyllum, assembly GCF_053477565.2. Classification (NCBI taxonomy): domain Eukaryota; kingdom Viridiplantae; phylum Streptophyta; class Polypodiopsida; order Schizaeales; family Lygodiaceae; genus Lygodium; species Lygodium microphyllum. The sequence continues at coordinate 112,815,446 of NC_141164.1, forward strand.
AGTACAGGGGTGCAGCAATGGCTGCATGTGAGGTAGCTTGGTTGCATAAGCTACTTTATGATATGCATCAGTCTACAGATGGGCCAGTTGTCATTTATTGTGACAACATGAGTAGTATACACTTGGCAAATAACCCAGTCTATCATGCTAGAACAAAGCACATTGAGGTGCATTATCACTATGTGCGAGAGAGGGTTTTACTAGGTCTTATTGATCTAGTTTATGTCAGCACAGAGGATCAGGTAGCTGACATATTCACGAAGGCATTGGGCGTAGAGAAGCTGCGCAAGTTCAGAGACCTGCTTGGTGTGCAGGAATTGGGATTGAGCTCGAGGGGGAGTGTTGAGATATCGAGCTCCACTCGTGATACGCCAGGGTGACCATTGTGTATTTATGTCACCGACTTGTCAGTTGCAGATGCGGTTGGTACACCGCCCATGAATAATAGCCACATGATAGCTATCCTTATCTACTCTAGTTCGTGGCTCAGTTAGTATGCCACCTTAGTTAGTTGAGTTTGGTTTGAGACCCATATAGAGGGTTCTTCTATTTCTTTGTACTAGAGTTCTTTTGGCTTACACAACTAAGAAGAGGAAAACTGTTTTCAGCCTCCACCCTTGTGTGTCTTCCCCCATTGTGCAAGCAAGAAAGCTTCAAGCGAGACTCCTTCCTTCTCTCCCACAATCTTGACATAATATGCTCCTTTCCAAGGAGGAAAAGTAGGGTTCACAGCCCTAAGCTAAATGCATAAGATTATGACCCATCCCTTCTACATATATAGCAAGAGGTGTATGCATAACATGTTGTCTAATCAGCCTATGGGTCCAGGATAACAACGGTAGATTGGTCTCGGCTACTCTTTGCATCACCCATATCAACCATCGCCTGCCATATATTGCATGCTCTGATAATATTCCCCACAAGCGATTGGGTCCTGTCTCATTATTGATAGCACACAGACTCAGTATCATCCATAGTCATTGTAATAAAGATGAACTGTAAGATTAGGGTGTGCGTCAATTACAAGAAGGTGAATGCTACAACTAAGAGGGACAACTACCCATTTCTATACACCAAGCACATGCTTGAGAGAGTGGCGGGAAAAGAGACCTATAGTTTTTTGGACGGATTCTCTGGATGCAATCTGTTGCCTGATGATAGGCATAAAATTGCATTCGCTACTGAGTGGGGTGTCTTTGCCTACATAGTTATGCCCTTCGGGTTGGTGAATGCTCCGGCCACCTTTCAACGCCTTATGTGCACTATATTTAAAGACATGCTCAGGAAAGAGTTGGAGGTTTTTGTAGATGAATTATGTGTTCACTCGACCTAGCAAGAACATGTATACAGACTCCAAGCGATCTTTGAACGATGTCACCTATATTGCCTCTCTCTGAACCCCTTAAAGTGCCAGTTCTGACTAAAGCATGGATGTATCCTAGGGCACCTAGTGTTGAAAATTGTCATTGCCACGAACTTTTTGAAAGTCAATATCATTGTTGATCTTCCACCCTTGACCAACTATAAGGGAGTGCAATGCTTCTTAGGCCATACGGGGTATTATCAGCGGTTTGTGTTGAACTATGCATTGATTGCTAAACCTTTGTACAAGCTATTGAGTATATTTGATGTGGATTGAAGAGTGCAAACACGCATATGAGGAACTAAAAAAAGCTTTGACCAAAGCAATGATTCTACGAGCCCTAGATTGGACCATTACCTTCCACGAGCATATTGATGCTTTGAAATTCGCTGTGGGGGCAGTGTTGTGTCAACCTGGTGAACACAATCTCGACTATCCAATGAGCTTTGCTAGCAAACAACGCGCGCATAGTGACGACTTTTAGCAAGGGCTGCCCTAACTCCCCCACATTTACGAAGGAGCCGATAGAAACCCCCACGACCAAGCTTCAACCCGCATCTAAACAAACGGAAACCATGGCCTCATGCAGAGTTCTCAACCCCAGACCCATGGCCACTAGAGCGCTCACAAGGCCAAAGAGTCCAAGTTTCTATAGGTGCCGAAACGGCAAAAACCACATCAGGGTAAACCACCCAGGTGTGACCCTAAACGTCCAAAGTATCAATCGTCCCGACCCAAGAGGCAGTCTAGGCACTACCGCTGTAGACGCACAACCACGCCGCTCTGGATTCTCAAAGACCTCTTGCGGGCACAAGGATACTACGAGGGAAATCCCTGGATTTGGGTGCCTAAAAATAGGCAGCTAAGAAGCTCATCTACAATCAATCTACTCCTAACAAAAGAGGGTCATACCAGTGGCGCCTAGAACACAATTAATATGCCAGGGCCAGTGGTGGTGGCTAACAAGCCTCAGCTCATCTATCGACCAAAGCAAATGCTCCAGGTCCTAAACCTACCTAATCCTGAGAACTTACAAACAACGATTACTGCTAACTCAGGACCAAGTACAACCCGTGCCTCTAGAGCTTCCCACAACATCTCAAAGGGCTTCCCAGTGCAAGGCCCGACTCGTGACACTGATGAGGAAGTCACAATTATCTAGTCCACGTGCACCCGCCCCACCAGAGGGTCTTAAACCTTCATACACAATACGACCTTTCCTCTCTTTGACTAAGGACCTTGCCGCAACTTCTGGGGATGATCTAATAGCCTGCATTAAAATGTTAGATGAAACTTTCACTACATTTGCTAGAAGCTACGAGAGGCTAGACCTAGGTCTTCTTGATGAAATGCTTGCTTCGGCAGTTCGTGTACTACCATGCACTTGGGAGGAATACGAACTTATGACCACTAAAGTTTCCAAAATTGCTGCCGAATTGATAGCAAATGATGAAATCTCGACGGATCAGGCTGCACTCAGAAGGCTTATTACCTCTTATCGCAAGCCTTTGCATTCTACTCCTGAACAGGAGCTGCAAGAGCTCACACAGATGGCAAGCTCTGTCACGATTGTGGGAGAGAAGGAAGGAGTCTCACTTGTAGCTTTCTTGCTTGCACAATGGGGGAATACACACAAGGGTGGAGGCTGAAAACAGTTTTCCTCTTCTTAGTTGTGTAAGCCAAAAGAAATCTAATACAAAGAAATAGAAGAACCCTATATATGGGTCTCAAACCAAACTCAACTAACTAAGGTGGCATACTAACCGAGCCACGAACTAGAGTAGATAAGGATAGCTATCATGTAGCTATTATTCATGGGCGGTGTACCAACAGCATCTGCAACTAACACGTCGGTGACATAAATGCACAACGGTCACCCTGGCATATCACGAGTGGAGCTCGATATCTCAACACTCCCCCTCGAGCTCAATCCCAATTCCTGCACACCAAGCAGGTCTCTGAACTTGCGCAGCTTCTCTGCGTCCAATGCCTTCGTAAATATGTCAGCTACCTGATCCTCTGTGCTGATAAAAACTAGATCAATAAGACCTAGTAAAACCCTCTCCCGCACATAGTGATAATGCACCTCAATGTGCTTTGTTCTAGCATGATAGACTGGGTTATTTGCCAAGTGTATACTACTCATGTTGTCACAATAAATGACAACTGGCCCATCTGTAGACTGATGCATATCATAAAGTAGCTTATGCAACCAAGCTACCTCACATGCAGCCATTGCTGCACCCCTGTACTCAGCCTCTGTGCTCGACAAGGCAACTGTAGGCTGTTTCTTGCTGCTCCAAGTGACTGCAGCATTCCCAAAAGAGAACACATATCCACTGGTAGAACGTCTATCAGAAATGCTACCAGCCCAATCAGCATCAGTGTATCCATGCAACTGTATTTGAACCCCAGTCTCATAAAATAGTCCATACTGCAATGTGGACTTCACATACCTGAGTATGTGTCTAGCCGCATCCAAATGCGGTTTCCTTGGAGCCTGCATAAACTGACTTACCAATCCAACAGCATAGCTCAAATCTGGCCTGGTAATAGTCATATAAATCAAGCTTCCTACTATGCGTCTGTACATAGTAGGGTCTTCCAGAAGCTCACCTGCATCTGTGCTCAACTTCACATTCTGCTCCAAAGGAACTGAAATAGGCTTATACCCTGTCATCCCATATTTGGACAGCATGTCCAATCCATACTGCCTCTGCAAGAGCTGTATCCCATTTGGTGATCTAATCACCTCAATGCCCAAGAAATAACGCAGCTCTCCCAAATCCTTCATCTCAAACTTTTGCTTCAATAGCATTTTCACATGAAGGATATCTTCATCACTGTCACCTGTCATAATCAAATCATCAACATAAATGACAAGTAGCATAATACCTTTCTCTGTTTTTCTCACATAAAGTGAGAAGTCTGCCTTGGAAATCTGAAAGCCAATAGTGACAAGATACTGTCCTATCTTGTCAGACCATGCTCTAGGTGCTTGCTTCAAGCCATATAAAGCTTTCTTCAACCTGCAAACAAACTCAGGATGAACAGCATGCACATAACCTGGTGGCTGCTCCATATAGACCTCTTCTTGCAAATCACCATGCAAGAAGGCATTCTTTACATCCATCTGATGTAAAGACCATCCCTTTGATGCAGCCATAGCAATGACTGCTCTTACGGTTGCCATCCTTGCAACTGGACTGAATGTTTCTTCATAGTCAATGCCATATGTTTGTGCATACCCCTTGACTACTAATCTTGCCTTGTATCTGTTCACAGAACCATCTGCATTGTGCTTCACCTTATAAACCCACTTACAGCCAATTGCATTTTTACCTTTAGGCAAAGGTACCAATTCCCATCTAGCGTTTGCTTCCAAGGCATCCATTTCTTCATCCATGGCTTTCTCCCATTTTTCTTTTCCCATGGCTTGCTCAAAAGAAGTGGGTTCTGGTTCCTGTATCACCTTGACCATATATGCATAGTGAATGGCTGTAAATCCATCATATTTCAGCCTATCCACAGGATACCTAACTCTGGTAGACCTGCACAAAGTGGGTTCACTCCCAGGTGCTCTCAAAAAATCCCTGGTCTTCCTCACTCCAGGTGTAACAATAGAAGGAATACCCAACTCATCATCAATGCTTTGTTCTAAGCCACTGGATTCACCATCCACATAAGAGTGACCTGCATTCACATCAAACATGGGCTGATCAACCTTCTCTTTTCCTTTTCGTGATACCTACATACCACTATCTGCATTACTTTGAGAAGATTCTCCTGATCTCAATCTGCCTGTCCATGGCAAAGAATGTGAACCACTGCTAGAAGACGCTCCAGGTCCACTAATATTTTGTGATTGCTGCTGTGAATTCTGTGCAGCATTACCATTTTGTGCATCTACATCATCAATCACATTTACTGGTTTATACTAGCTACTCATCTCATAAAAAACAACATCTCTGCTCACTGTAAACTTACGAGTAGAAGGGTTATAGCATCTATACCCTTTTTGGTGCAGAGAGTAACCAATAAAGATGCACTTCTCAGCTTTTGGATCCAACTTGGATCTCAACTCATCTGGCACATGTACATAGGCAATGCAACAAAAAATTTTCAAATGAGAAATATCTGGTTTCCTACCAGTATACCTCTCCTCTGGAGTCATTCCATGTATTGCTGCAGTGGGAGTCCTGTTCATTATGTAGACTGCTGTAGCAACTGCTTCAGCCCAATAAAAATCTGGCAGGTCTTTTTCATTGAGCATGGCACGAGACACCTCTCCAATATGTCTGTTTTTTCTTTCTGCAATTCCATTTTGCTGTGGGGTATGACTGCATGAATATTGATGCTTTATGCCATGCTCCTGCAGGAACCTTGCAAACTCATTTGAGAGGTACTCTCCCCCTCCATCTGACCTTAGGCATTTTACTTGCAGACCTGTTTCTTTTTCAACCATAGCTTTAAGAGTTTTGAAATGACCAAAAACTTCACTTTTCCTTTTCATAAAATAAACCCAAACTTTTCTGCTATAGTCATCAATAAAACTGACAAAATAATGACAGCCTCCAAGAGATGCAGCTTTAGTAGTCCACACATCAGAGTGGATTAATTCCAATGGCTTCTTACTCTCTTGAACATGTCTAGGAAATGGTTTCCTTGCCTGTTTTCCAAACTGACACGCTTCACATACCTTATGCATTTCTGCAACCTTGAATTTAGGCAATCCTGCAACAATATTTTGGGCCTGCATTGATTTAAGTCGCTGTACATTAACATGACCAATGCGTTTATGCCAGATATCAATATCTGCAACTACACCGGTCCCATGTGCAAACATTGCTGCACTCAATTTAGACATGTCTGCATCCAACGTAAACATTCTGCCCTTCTTCTTTCCTTTTGCTATCAAGCGACCTTTATTTTTCATATCCTCAACAAAGCATCCATGAGGATTAAATCTGACCTGCAAGCCCTATTCAACCATTTGACCAACAGAAACCAGATTCTTGGTGATATTCGGGACATGAAATACATCAGACAGGTATTTCTTTTTCCCATCCTGCATAGACAAGGGAATTTTTCCAATCTGCACAATAGGATGTGCAGTATCATCACCAGTCTCCACAAATCCTGGTTTTTCCATTTTCCTTGCATCCTCCATCCATTCTGCATGACCTGTCATGTGGTTTGATGCACTTGAGTCAACATACCATACATCATTGCTTTCTTCTGCACTTTTCACAGAATTGTTCATGTGCTGCACCATGAATAAGTGCTCATTTCTGTCATCACCCTGTCTACTAGAAGATGCATAATTCCCTTGTTGCAGTTTTCCATTCATGATGTCATTCTGCTTTTTATAGCAGTCTTTAGCCATATGATCCATTTTACCACAGTAGTAGCATTCAACATTGCTGTTTGCATTTTGGCCTCTTTGCCATCCACCACGACCTCTTTGGCTCCCCCTGCCTCTAGAGTTACCACGTCCTCCTCCATAGGACTGGTTTTCTTGAGTTTGCTGCATATTCTGATTTCTACCACGGCCTCCAAATCGGCCTCCTCTACCTCTGCCTCTACCTCTTCCAGCATTTGAGTAGAAGACAGCTTCCTTTGAAGTTCCTCCTGAAGAAGATGCACCACCATTTCTCTGCTCCTCAGAAATTAGAAGAGCAATCAACTCCTCAAAATCAGGAAATCGTTCACGAACTGAAATGGATGTCCGAAACTGTGCATAATCCTTTCCTAGACCATTCAAGGTCACAGAAACTAAATCATCATCTTCCACTGGCGATCCAATGGAAGCAAGTGCATCTGCAATCTTCTTCACCTTCATGTGGTAGTCATTGATGCTCATATTTTCTCTTTGCACATTATGCAACTCTTGCTTGAGCTGCATTTTCCTGGCTTGCATATTTATGCTATACATTTTTGACAAAGTATCCCATGCCTCCTTTGGCGTACTTGCATCCTGAATATGCACAATCATAGAGTCTGAAATACTGATAGACAGCCAGTACATAACTTTCCTAGCTCTCTCATGCCATGCTTTGAATGCCTGCATTTGCTGTTGATTGGGAACATCAGGAAGAACTGGTTCTTCTTTATTTCCTGCAACAAATTCCCAATATCCTTTTCCCATAAGGAAATTCGTCATTCTAAACTTCCATGCTTGGAAGTTGTTCTTGTCAAGCTTTTCAGTTACAATCTGTGAAAGAGAATCAAATGCCATTACAGAATACTGCAAAAAATTCTGTCACTGCAAAAAGCACAGCTTCACCCTCACAAGGGCAAATCTGCAAAACTGGCAAAAGTGGTATTTGACCACACAGTCACTTCCTAGTGACGATTTTGCATCAACAGGCAAAAGGGATGATTCTGTAACTCCCAATGTCTCTGCACACAAGCATACGATGCAATCTCTGTGGTAACTTTTCACCGACCTGTAGAACAGTGGTCGCACAGCATAAAACATGGCCTTTTCCTGAGTGCGTGCAGAAAACTTCCGCCTTCAAAATAGGCCTCGAAATGGCCTCAAATAAAAAAAACAAGGTCGCCAAGAGCTAAAGCTCTTACCCGCAGCATATACTGCCCTCTTGCTTCAACGCGAAGGGCGTCTCAACCTGAGACAATGCACTCCTGCAATTTCCGGCTGTGCTACCTGCAGAGATCTGCTCCCAAAATAGAAAATGAAAGCAATACTGCTCCTCTTACCAGACCACCGCGAGCTTGGCTTGCTTTCTTGAGCTCCTTACCACGAACAAGGCTCTGATACCATGTCACGATTGTGGGAGAGAAGGAAGGAGTCTCACTTGTAGCTTTCTTGCTTGCACAATGGGGGAATACACACAAGGGTGGAGGCTAAAAACAGTTTTCCTCTTCTTAGTTGTGTAAGCCAAAAGAACTCTAATACAAATAAATAGAAGAACCCTATATATGGGTCTCAAACCAAACTCAACTAACTAAGGTGGCATACTAACCGAGCCATGAACTAGAGTAGATAAGGATAGCTATCATGTAGCTATTATTCATGGGCGGTGTACCAACCGCATCTGCAACTAACACGTCGGTGACATAAATGCACAATGGTCACCCTGGCATATCACGAGTGGAGCTCGATATCTCAACAAGCTTACCTTCCACATTCTTGCAGCAGTGGTTTACGCTAAGGGTCCAATGGGAGAAAAAAGGTCGTCGCATAATGACCAATGCTGAGCAACGTAGGGCAATCAAAACTATTGAATATGACCCCACGTACGTGGCACCTATCTCGTTTAGGGTCTTGGCCATTACCCGTAATCAGCATCTGGATGACCATGTGCTCGCCCACTCCTACATTGACCAATTCCTCACCCAAGAAGAATTACATGTTGCTAGTCGCCTCAGTACCGGAGATCTCTTCCATGATGTTTTGACCTACATTTCCCAAGTCTCCATCCAACCATCCACTCTATATTGTCGTGCCCAACTCGAATACAATCCAAACTTCTACGATTGGCTATTAGCTAGGTAAGTCAACCCACGCAAACAAGTGCTCCCCTCGTCCTTCCTGCGCTAATCCTAGGAAGGATTCTTTGCAAGATTCCTGACGGAGGGGGGGAGCATGACCAAGAGTAGAGCAAGGATGAAAATTTATGTTATCTAGCTAGCAGATAGTTAATTAAAAAGGTTTCTATGAAGGAATGTTGCAGAATAAAACAATAGCAATGGTCAAACCTCTAAGCAAGTGTGCCCCCTTTAAGCCCATCTATTCTTCTCTTAAACTTAGTTCTAATAAGAAATGTGCCGATTGTTAGACATTAAACATTGGCATGGTGTGTTGACAGGTCATCGCCATGGTAGGACAAGACAAATGAGGCAAACTACCATTCTCAGAAGAGGAAATGACCAAATTCGGCATCGCCATCGAGACGTGTGGATTCAATCACTTCACTTTCAAGCACACACTGAATCTGGACAAAGCCATCATGGAGGAACCCGCTATCAAGGACTTAGTGGACAGATGCCATCTCCACAAGTACGTGGAGAAGGTGGGACAGGCGATGGACTACAGCATGTGCGCGGATTTCCTGAGGAAATTCGACAAAAGCAGGAACTATGGCACTGTCACAGTAAGGATAGGGGAACAAGAAAGAAGAATCGAAGTGCCCCTCAATGCAACAATTGTAGAAAAGGCCTTCGGGCTAGTGCCAAAGAAAGAGAGAAGGCCAAGGCGGGATGTTTACACCATGCTAGGAGTCAAGAAGGAAGCGGTGCATACTGTGGATGGAATCAGCTTGGCTGACATTCCGGACCCACTGGTGAAACTACAAGCAAAGATGATCCATACCCTCTTCTCGGGCTAGCGTTACAATGCACTGATGAACAAGATCGGGGTCCCACTGTTGGAAAGCATAGCAGCAGGAACCCTTGAAGAAATAGACTGGAATGGATTCGTACAGAAGGCCATTCAGAGTTCAGCTACCCTCCTCACTCCGGTGGAAGCACCAGTAGAAGGAGAGTCCCCTACCTCAACAGCGCGTTCCGCAAGGAAGAAACCGGCGTCGAAAGCGGTACAATCAGATATGGGGGAATTCTGACAACCATCATAGATGAAGTAATAAAGAATAAGGGCGTCATGGAGGGGGAAGCGGCGCATCAAAGCTCATCTCACCATGGTGGAGGGAGATCGAGTGAGAGAACAGTGAGCGACGAGGGAGAGTAGGAAGTGCCACCTTTGCGAGTAACCAAATCCACAGAACAAATCAAAAGTGGTAAGAAACAGAAGGAGAAAAAAGAGAAATTAAGTAAGGAAGAACATGCTGACATCAAACAGGCCAAAAAAGAGTCTCGAAGGGCTGAGGAAGAAAGGAGGAAGAAAGAGGAGGAGGAGTTCGCCAGAATAGAAGAGGAGTCAAAGAAGGCGGAAGCAGACAGGAAAAAAAGGGTAGAGGAAGATGCTGAGAAGCAACGACTCCAGGAACTGGCCGAACTGGCAAAAGCCACCCGAAGGTTGGTGGAAGAGCCCCATGGGGAGGGAGAACTCGAACCCGCAAGCCCCGGCCATAAAACCGAAGCCAGTGCAAGTGTGGAGGCAGCACCAGTGGGTCGTAGGCAAGGGCAAGTCCCTCCTACATCCACTCCCTCCCTCCTTTGTGCCAACAACAGTTGAAATCACGATCACCACCGCTGCACACCCCACGCTTCCTCTCGATGCGGCACAGCCCATGACCATGATGCAGATGCTTGTAAGCAGGGTGGCAAAAATTGCCCATGAAACTCGAGCGAAAAGGCCCGCCGTCGTAGATGCAGAGTCTCGGCAAGATCCCAAATGACAGAGGCTAGATGCATCGACCACCACGCCCAATACTCCCATACCTTCCATAGACTATGACGCATATGTGGCCGAGTTGCTAACACAACTGGACAAGGCAAAAGAAGAAAAGAAGGTGGAGTTGCTGGAACTAGAGAAAAAAAAGGAGACGTCAGCAGCCCTCAGGCTAGAGGTTTCAAGGCAAGAAGCTGACAGACGGAGAGAGATGAAGGCATTGCGAGACCAGCTAGAAGAGAAAACGAAGCAAGCCCAAACCAATGAAAGCCGCCTTAGGCAAAGGCTGGAGGATGAGGAGAAAAGCCTGGTAGCGGAACAGAGGGACATAAAACTTCTGATGCAGCAATATAGTGATCTCCAGCAAAGGGTGGCCCGAGTGGAACAGCTCTACCGGGAGGTTCAGGAAGGCAAAGTCGTTGTTCCACAAGAATATGTAGCGGAGCCCCAGTCATGGCACGACGAAGAGGAACAGGACAGGCTAATTAAGGAAATAGAATTCCTAAAAAATGAAGGGCCGGGGGTCTCAGCAGCTAAAGCCAAACGACTATAGAATGAAGCGTAGAGACTACAAGACGCGCTGGAGACCTCCCAGGAGGACGTGGAAGCCCTCATGGCCATGATCTTTAATCAGAAGAGGCTACTCCGCGCTGAAATCCAGAGCCTAGAACAATTGGTCCAAGAGAAATCGGAAATCCTGACTGAAGCACACCACAGGCTCAGCATTGTTGATCAAGCAAGAGGAATCGCTGAAGAGCAGCTCGCTCAGAAACTAAATGAAAGAGACCAATTATGGTTCTATTCAAATGAGCAGCAACAGGTAATAACCACCCTGGCGGGCTAGCTAGAGGAACAAAGGCAAAAGATGGAGGAGAGAGCTGTGGAGTGGGAAAGAAAGAACTTTGACAGGGTGAGGGATTTAACAGAACGGCTTGCAGTGGCAGAGTGTGAAAGAATGCTGGCCGAGGCTAGGGTTGAGGCTACAGAGATAACAACTAAAACCCAACGACAGGCCTTTCTCAACACGGTGCTCCACGTGACGTAAGCCGAGGGCAATGATACAGTGGAATAGGTAAAAAGAAAGTTGGAACTAAGCACCCGGGCGCTACAATACGGCCTTCAAGAGTGGAAGCTTCCAACAAGTACATGAATGACTAAAGAGCAACAGTTCCACTATCTGCGCTGTACAGGCCTTTCCACTGCGGAGCTCGAGGAGTTAGGTTTTCAGGAGCAAGAGCAGCCACCGCCACCACCACCAGTCGTTCCTCCTGTGGTAGTGCGAAATGCCGAAGAGGGGTCGGACTTCGAGCAAGATGAGGAAGACGAGCCGCAAAGGATGCCGAGTCCGCCTCAACCAGAGATCCTACAGGAGGAACCTACCGATGCCGAGCTCCCTGAACACATAATTGCAACAAGGCGAAGGAGGCAGGAGTTAGCAGAAGAGGCCCAACGCCGAGCACGCATACTTCCACGACAACTTCCTGAGGAGCCCATGCCACTGCGAAATGATGCACATCCAATAGATTGGCCCTAGGACTTGGTCATATGGCGCCAGAGAGAGCTACATAAGAGGTCATTCGAGCTCTCATTTGCTTTTCCACGATCCCTGGACCGGGCCCTACCTCTAGGAGTCGTAGCCAAGATCAAAGATCTAGCTAACAAAATCGAAAACAAATGGATGGAAGAGAGAAGCATAATAGTAACGAGGTGGAGGCAAGAGCCACCAGAATACTGGGAAGACAAGGTCGGTCTGGTTTCCAAATCCGTCCAAGGCTATCAGGCACATCCAAAATGGCGGAGGAGGATTTGGGACACCAATTTTGATGCCTGGATCGCATTTTGTAGCTCCCTCCCCGAAGAGCGCAATGATCCTATCTACATGCCCTACCCCCGTAGGCATGGAGTGGGTTACAATAGAGATTTGCATGGGGATTTTGACTTCCCGAGAATCTATAATGTAAATGCTAGAAGCCCAGAGGAATGCTTAGCATTTAGGGCAGAAGATATACTTCCCTCCATAAATCGTTTCCTTGTAGATTTCTCCTCCTGCCCCGATCCAGCATTCTTAACCACTTGTAATTACCTTCGACTTCTCAAATTCTTACTACTCCAGAAACCTTCTGCAGAGGAAGCCCATCTCCCTCCACTCTTTTTTGATATTAACCTAGGAATAGATAGTAGAGCCATGGTGAGGTTGATGATGTGCGCTACTCTCCTCCCGGCCTTCTGCTTAGAACTATTAGAAAATATGAGTGACACCCGTTTTGCAAGATGTAATCGCCCCTTTTTGTCCACCACTCCTCTAAGAGCTAGAGCCGGTATTAAGGAATACCTACAAAGTTGCACATTTTTATCACAATGCTTGCGACCACCTCGTGACTAAAGGGGTGCCCCATGCATCGCCCAATGCCCTCTCTCTCATTCAACCAAAAAAAAGAAGAAGAAGAAGAAGAAGAAAAGTTCTTGCTGCCTTCGTTCACTATCGTGGTGCACCATACTCACTGCATCTAGAGTCCTCTCTAGCCCCTCCCCCACTTCACGCTCAGGGCACATCAAGGGCAGGACTTTCGGACCTGTCACCCTGAGCTTCGCATCACACCTCAGAAGCCGCACAAACTGGGTCCTCAAGTGTGGGACATTACCAAGGGCTTGCCTAAGGTTAGACCCATCTCCCAATTCCACTCGCACGGGCACCATGCACTGCACAGTGAGACAGACACACCCCCTAGGAACTACACCAGTTTTCTTGCAGGTTATCTTCATGTTTCCAAAACGGGATGCTTGACTGAAGGCGATCGTCTACTACATCCTCCAATGACGAGGAATTTTTCCAGAAGTCCGACATGACCCCGTTACTGCAACTTCAGGAGCTTCGCTGCGAAGGTTTCAGTAGCTTCATAGATTTCATGCTGAAAACCATCCGCCCACTGATGGGCTGCCATTGGCATAGATCTTGGAACCTCACCATTCGAAGATCCATGCCCACTACATCAAGATCTACGGATCGCTTATTAGCACCACAAGCCTGAAGACTTTCACCTCAAAACCGAAGATCCTCTCCTCCCAGACAAGGGTTTTTCAGCCCATGCCACAGCTTTTCATGACAAACACCGGAGGGTTTCTCTAGACTAAATCCCCCCAATACCATCTTCCTAAGGGACTGCTTCTTGTTCCAAGCATTCCGGATACTCAAACGATGACCATTTCTAGAGGGGCGCCAGAACAGTGAGACAGATGCCGCAATTGTCAGCAAGCCTAAAGCACACTGGAATCTCTCTTGGGCTTCGTCATCACACCCCATCACCCCTCACTCACAAGCCTCAATGTCCTCCAATCGCCAGTCACACCAACCAATAGCATCCTTTATCCCACTACTTCCCGCCGCAGTGCCATGGGACTGGCACTCATCTAGGAGGGGGGTAATGTTAACCCCAACACGAAGAAAGAAAAATAAAGCGAGAAAGACGTAGGGAAAAGGCGGAAAAAACAAAAACAAGTAGCCCGACTGAAGTAGGAATAGGAGGGCGCATTTTAAAATATAAAGGCGGACCCTGAAATCTTGTAAAAGAGCGCCGGGCTCTCACCCGTGCAATTTGTAAATGTAGACGGGCGGTGGAAAGGAATCTAGGAAGATAGAGGGACAATGGGAAAAAGGGCCTAGGCTAAGGGCTGGCCATGTAAAAAAGGGGGACAACCGCCCATGGAAATTAAGGGCATGTATATAAAGTTAAAAGGTAAATGAGAAGAGTATCCTCGTGTGTGGCAAATAGCGCCTCCTTCTTCTCTTCCTATTTCTCACCTTTGTGCCTCCTTGCTTGTGCTTGTGAGAGGGACTGAGAGCGTGAGAGTGTGTGAGGGAGTGATCGTGGGAGGGCAAGGGAACCTGGAGAAGAAGCTCCCCATTCTCCCTCTTCATCTTCTCCTCCCCTCTTCTCCCCTTTGGTCTTGAACGTGGCTATGGGGGATGAAGCTCATGGGAGAGGGATTGAGGTTGCTTGAGTTCGCCTCAAGGATCATGGAGCTACAGGGGTGCAAGAAAGAGGAGGGTACTCGATCGAGCATCAAGGTAAGCTCACTACACCCACAAGGTAGGCGTAGCGCGACGGCTATGTCAGAGGTAGCCATGGCTGCTCAGTTCGAAACACTTGAGCAATAAGTGGTCCGAGGGTCTTGGCGGTTGAGCGAAAGCTCCCACATTGTCAATTAATTCTTAATCCCCTTGCTCTTGCAAAAGTCATCAAACTCAAAGTTAAAATCATCACGGCCATTTATTTTAAAAATCTTCACAAGTTTCCTTATTTCATTCTCAAAACGTTTTAGCCATTCTTTAAGCTTACCAAAAGCTTGAGCCTTATCACATGAAGGAAGTACACCCATATCTTTTTACTATAGACATTAAAACAATCAACATAAAATAAGAAGATCCCACCAATGCTTGTATAGGCATTTTATTGGACATCAGCATGCATCAAATCTAGAGGATCCTTCACTCTATTCTTGCTTTCTTGTGGAAATCCCTTTCTATGTTGCTTGCCCATTATATGAGGTTCACATGGTTCCTTCACTTTAGTTACTAGATGTAGGTGAGCAACCGTACCTTGCTTATGCATCTTCTTTAATACTACAAATACAATGTGATTGAATATTTCAAAGTTAATATGTGCCCACACCAGTGGTGGTTATAAGAGCACTTAGCTTATACAATTTGTTTCTTATTTCTCCTCTGTCAATAACCTTTCTAGCAATGTCGAGGATTTCTACACCGGTTTATGTGAATCTCACTTCATCGTCAATATTAGTTATGGAAGTAGTTGATAGAAAATCTCTCTTAATTTTTGGAACATACAGCACATTTAAAAGCTTTTTGACTTCACCATTTGTAGCAACAAAGAAAATAGTACCTATGCCCTCCTTACTAGGGCACTTTACATCATTCCTAATTTCACAATGATGGATTCTTACAGACATTGCATAGAATTGCATAGACATTCTTGTTAGTCATGTGATGGGAGGCACCATTATCCAATCTCTATGAGTCAGTGATGGTAGATAGTTCTTGTGCCAAGGAACTTACTTTCTCAATGGTCTCCATGAATAACTCTAGCTTAGCTTCATATGTATTGCTTGTCTCTTTTTTTAGCTTTTGACAAGTGAGATTCTCCTCATTTTCCTTCTTGACATGATAATCTACAATTGCATGTCCTTTCTTCTTGCAGTACAAGCATTTTCCTTGAAACTTTTTCTTACAATCCTTCTTCTTTTTGCCACCATTGGTAGTGAAACAACCTTTACCTTTTACATTAGTAGAGTGAATGTACTGTCTCCACTACTATTTTCTTCCCAGGATTTAATCTCTGTAACTCCTCCATTAGTAGTGCACATAATTCCTCAAATGTCAAAGCTTGAGGTCTCACCTTAGTGTTAAGGGTAGTTACTAGTACATCAAACTATGGTGGACAAATTCGAATACACATTCAAGCTAGCTTATTGTTTCTCTCTTCTTCACCAAACTTCCCTATTGTTAGTTGATTATCTAGGTTCTGAATCCTTATTTAGCTTTGCATTTCTATTGACTTCTTAGTATGTTCCAAGCCTTTGATGCCTTGGTTTTATGCTATATCAATGCCAAAACATTATTAGAACAACTTGTAATTAAGGCACCCAATACATTTGTGTTTCTTCATTTCCAAGCCCATAGAAAATCTACATTTGGAGGAATCAAAACACCTTGAAATTGATGAGTTGTGATTTTGTGTCAATCCCTATAGCACTATCTTTAAGAGCTCATAAGAATCAATGATAGTTGTAATTTTCACAAAGTGTAGTTTGTACAAACTAACTTCCACAAAGTGTAGTTTGTACCATCTAATTTTAAACTTCCACAAAATGTAGTTTGTACCATTTAGCTTGTCTTTATTGAGGGTTAGTGAATGAATCCACAATGTTTGAATTGTTGATATAGCAACACCACTACTTAATGCACTAGAATTGCTTTCGGATGATGATATTGCTCTTAGGGAGTTCACTATATATAACTATCTATATGGTGTGCATTGAAGGCCTATTTAAAAATATCATTATATGTGAATATTTGAGGAATAAAACATACCCCATTTCCATTCAATCAATAAATGTACCCTTTATATGGTGCCCTTTTGTATGTTAAAAATGTGTAAAAATGGCATTTTAAAAATCCCTTTGTTTGCATCCACACAATATACTTACATATTTGTAAGTGAACCCCCCAAGATATTTCTCATCTTCACTATTGAAGCTCTTGCCTATTATTACATACTTTTCACTTCTTAGAGCCCTCTTAGCTTAGATACCATGTAAAAAGTACACTACATTGTGTGTGTAGCAAAGAGAATCAAAGAAAGAAATATAAAGTACACAATAAATATGAGAAGAATAGAAAATTCTTTAATTTCAAACAAACTAATACAAAGATGGCTTTGTTGACCCATGCACTTCCACTATGAAGCTTAAGTAGTGCTCTACAAATATGATAGGTAAAGCACTTAAGGCTAGTTGAAATAACTCTGACTAGGTGAAAGGTAGATTGATGATGGCTTTGGAGGGGTCTTCCTTTTATAGCATGGGAAGGTAGTTTGACTAGTATATTTGTTCATATTTTGAACTTCCCTACCTAGTCAAAGACTATTCCCTTGGCCAAGAATTCTATCCCTAGACCCTTGTTGAGGGGTTGCTGGCCCACCTAAGACACCCCCAATTATGGGCCAATTCTGTAGCTTTCGGACCCCAAAATTGGTGCGCAAATCAGATGTTGTATGCATACGTAGCGAGCATTGAAAGGTCCCCAAGAAAAAATAACTCTACTTTAAGCTCAAAATTCAAGAGAATAGACTTGCACGACATGAGGCAAAAAGACCAATTGGGTACAATCTCCCCCCATGCCTTGTGTGAGCACTCCACAAAGCATGTATTTAATAATTTATTCATCTCCAAGCTAAAAAACAGCCCAATTTTTACAATTAGCATGCTTTAGCTTTTGTGTTTGCTTTTTTCCAAATAAAGAATAAAGTGGTTGGGCGGCCCAAGAGTCGGGCAGTGCCCAAATACAATGTCCAATAATGAATATTTAAATCGTGTACCCATGCGCATACAAAATAATAAATATATGTCAAGAACTTCAATAAATAAGCGCGCCTAAATAAATACTAGTGCCACGTCTAAGATGCGCGCTTATAAAAAATGATAATTTTTTCTAAATAACTTGAATACACGCTATCGCCCCAGTGCTTCCTAGCGCCACCGCCACCTGCTCTACACATCAACTGAAGCATTCACAATTGTTAGAAAATAATAAAATCAAACCGAAAAAAGTGAATAACTAGCCTTCTTTAGCTAAAAAATAGATAAATAGGTTGGAACTCTATCCTAACCTTAATTTAATACGAGTGCCCACTCTAAACTCATAAACATCCATTAATTTAAATATGTATTTTGCAGAATCACCTGCTATGGAATCAACCACTTGCACATTAAATTAACGTGACACTAGAAAAGGATAGGCGTCCTTGTCAACTTTTCACACAAAGAATCCATCTTGTGTACAAGCCCCGGTAAATAAATATAATTTTACGGAATCCACCACAAAACCTTATGGAATCCACCGTGGAATATGGCTCCTAGCATCATACCCCTAGGGTGGGATAGCAATTTTCCTCAATTTCTATTAGCTCAATCTAGAGCGAGCAGTGAGGGCTAAGCACTTAGGTCACGAGCGTGCATCCATTGGGCCTCTTCAACATGATGATTTTTAAACTTTACCAAATATCTAGAATATCTAAGGCCAGTTCTAGTGGCCATATAATTAGTGTCTAAAATAGTTTCGGGTTCAAGGATTTCAGTTTCTTCTTTTAACAAAGGAGGATTTTCATAGACAGGGTGGATAGGTAATTGACATTTGAAAGGTCATAACAAATTGATATGAAAAGTATTGTGGATTTGCTAGTGTTGGGGTAGTTCTAATTTAAATGCATTGTCATTGATTTTGTGAATGATTTTGAAAGGTCCATAAAATCTAGGAGCTAACTTTACAACAGGGTGTTTCTCAACACTTTGTAGTCTTCTCTTTTCAATGCGTAACCAAACATAATCATCAACTGTAAAACTCATAGCTTTTATTTTCTTGTTAGCTTGTTTTGTGTATGATTGCTAGGCTTTTGTAATCATGTCTTTGACTTCAGCAAAAATAGTAGCATGCATATTGGCAATATCATCAGCAGCTTTAATTTTGTTTGACAATGATGTAACAAGTATAGACAATCTATATCCATAAATAATTTCAAAAGGTGCTTTGCATGTAGTTGTATGTGGGATGTTATTGTATCCAAAGTGAAGTAAATGCAAGTGTGTATACCATGTTTGTGGTTTTGAAATTGTATATGCATGCAAAAGATCCAAAATTGTATTGTTTGTAGCTTTTGTTTGCCCATTTGTTTCAGGATGAAATGCAAAAGAAAAATCAATCTTTGTACCTAAATTAGCAAACAAAGTAGTCCAAAAATTATTACAGAATCTAGAATCACGATAAAAAATAATAACTTTTGGCAAACCATGGTTAGTGAAAAAAGATTTCAAAAACAATTGAGTAGCTTGAGATGCAGTTAATGTTTTCTTGCATGGAATGAAATATGCTTGTTTGCTAAACCAATCTATAATAGTCCAAATCATATCGTGATTAACTTGAGTGTTAGGCAAACTAGTAATAAAATCCATTGAAATATGTTCCCATGGTTGTTTTGGAATTGGTAAAGGTATTAACAAACCATATTGCTCACCATGGTGTCGCTTAACTCTTTGACAAATTAAACATTCAAATACAAAGTTAGAAACATCAGATTCCATATGTGGCCTGTAAAAATCTTCAACCAATGTATGTAAAGTGGAAATAATACCTCTATGGCCTTGATATGGGGGACAATGAATTTTGTGCAACACAAATGATCTAAATGGAATACATAACCTTTTCTCATAAAACATAAATCCATAAGCATAAGACAATGAATCAATTGTAATCTAATTATTTGCAATTAATTTATTCCAATCAGCTTGAAAACTAGGGTCTTGATCATAGGTATCTTTCATAGGGATAAGGGAATCAAAAGATATCACAGAGATATTATGAATAGTTGGTCTTCTACTCAAGGCATTGGCAACAACATTTTATTTTTCAGGTCGATATTGGATAAGTGGATGAAAAATTTGAATAAAAACAACCCATTTAATAACACGGTTAGAGATTTGTAACTGACTAAGGAGATGTTTGATACTTTGTTTGTCAATTTTGATCATGAATTCAAATCCCATTAAATAGTGTTGCCATTGTCATAAAGCTTGTACTACTGCTAATAATTCCTTATCATAGGTAGAATACTTAAGTTCAGAGGGTTTAAGTTTGCAGCTAGAGTAGGCTATGGGATGTGAATCTTGCATAAGGACTGCTCCTATTCCAGATCAACTAGCGTCATTGACTACTAGGAAGAATGGTATATTAAAGTCAGGGAGTTGCAATACAGGAGCATGTGTTAAGGCATGTTTTAGTAAATCAAAAGACTTTTGTTGATTTTTAGACCAGTGATACACAATAACTTTCTTTAATAATTTTGTCAAAGGCAATGCAAGCAATGAAAACTTTCTCACAAATTTTCTGTAAAAGCTAGCAAGACCTAAGAAAGAATGTAATTCATGCACATTTTTAGGTATCAGCCATTTCAAAATTGCTTCTATCTTTTTAGGATCACTTTAATACCTTCAGATGAAACAATATGTCCTAAGTATTCAATGTGGGTTTGAAAAAATTCACTCTTTTCAGGATTAGTATATAATTGATTCTCTTTCAATAATTTAAAAACCAAGGATAAATGTTCATAATGCTCGTTCTCATTTTTACTGAAAACCAATATGTCATCAAAGAAAACAATGATACAATGTTGATGCTTCAAAAATCTGGTGCACAGATCGGTCGCAGTATGCTCACATAGTGAATCCCGGAAGGTCCCCAAGATCAATGAACTCTACCTTTTTGCACAAATTACAATGTAAAAAGAATGAACGACAAGAGCAAGAGACCAATTGGGTTCAATCTCCCCCCATGCCTTGTGTGAGTGCTTCACAAAGCATGTATTTTATGTATATTTCCATCTTCATGCTCAATAATAGCCCAATTTACAAAAATATGACAAGCTTTTAGCTTTTGAGTTTGCTTCTACAAAAATAGAAAATAAAGCTAATGGACGGTACCCATAGAGTCTGGCACGCCCAACACAATGTCCAAATAGAAATAACATATTCATGCGCATAGGCGTATACAAAATAATAATAAATAATTGATGCCTCAATAGACATAACAAAATATAGGCGTGGAGCCTATCAAATTATAATCCATAGGTCGAATACTTGCTAAACTCCAATGCTTTCCTCCGCCACTGGTGCGCAGATCGGTCGCAGATAGCTCACGTGGTGAATCCCGGAAGGTCCCCAAGAACAAAGTACTCTACCTTTTTGCACAAAAACCCATGTAAAAGCATGCACGACAAGAGGCAAGAGACAAATTGGGTTCAATCTCCCCCATGCCTTGTGTGAGCGCTTCACAAAGCATGTATTTTATGTATATTTCCAATCTTCATGCTCAATAATAGCCCAATTACAAAAATATGACAAGCTTTTTAGCTTTTGAGTTTGCTTTCTACAAAAATAGGAAAATAAAGCTAATGGACGGTGCCCATAGAATCTGGCACGCCCAATCTCAATGTCCAAATAGAAATAACATATCCGGGCGCATAAGCGCATACAAAATAATAATCGATAATCAATGTCTCAATAGACATAACAAAATATAGGCGTGGCGCCTATCAAAATATAATCCAAATGTCGAATACCCGCTAGACTCCAATGCTTTCCTCCGCCACTGCTGCTATCTCTACACATCAACTGAAGCATTCACAATCGTTAGTAAAATAATACAATTAAACCGACAAAAGTGAATACCTAGCAGTCTTCAGCTACATAAATAAATCAACTGGTTAGAAATAAATCCTAACCTTAATTTATTACGAGTGCGCACTCTAAACTCATAAACGTTTATTAATTTAATATGCATTTTGCGGAATCACCCGCTATGAAATCACCCATGTACGCACTAAATTAATGAAATGCCCGAAAAGGACAGGCGTCCCCATCAACTTCTCGCACAAAGAATCCTCTTTGTGTATGAGCCCCGGTCATCTAAGTTTACGGAATCCACTGTAAAACCTCACGGAATCCACCGTGGAATATGCCTCCTGGCATCATACCCCCGGGGTGGGATAGCAATTGACCTCAATTGCTATTAGCTCAATGTGGAGCTAACAGAGTGGGGAAAGCATTTAAGTCTCTAGCGTGCATCCATTGTGCTTCCTCTACAGGATGGTTCTTGAATTTTACTAGATATCTAGAATACCTTCTGCCAGTTCTAGTGGTCATGTAGTCAGTGTCTATGATGGCTTCTGGTTCAAGTATTTCAGTCTCTTCTTCTAGTAAAGGTGGGTTTTCATAGACAGGGTGGATAGGTAATTGGCCTCTAAATGGTCTCAATAAACTAATATGAAATGTATTATGAATTTTCCAATGAGATGGCAATTCTAACTTGAATGCATTGTCATTAATCTTATGAATGATTCTAAATGGTCTGTAGAATCTAGGAGCTAATTTGACAACTGGATGTCTATCTACACTTTGCAGTCTATGCTTTTCTATTCTAAGCCAAACATAATCATCAAGTTTAGAATTCATACCTTGTCTTTTCTTGTTGGCTTGTTTGGTATATGATTGTTGGGCTTTAGCAATCATATCCTTTACCTCATCAAAAATAGTGTTATGCATAATAGCAATATCATCAGCACTCTGAATTCTATTAGACAAAGATGCAACAGGTGTAGATAATCTATATCCATAGATAACTTCAAAAGGTGCTTTCTTTGTAGATGTGTGCGGTGTATTGTTATATGCAAACTGTAATAAATGTAAATGAGTATCCCAAGTCTGAGGTTTAGAGATAGTGTATGCACGTAAAAGATCTAGAATGGTGCTATTTGTGGCTTCTATTTGTCCATTTGTTTCTGGATGAAATGCAGATGAGAAATCAATCTTTGTGCCTAGATTTGCAAACAGTGTAATCCAAAAATTATTACAAAATCTAGAATCTCTATCTGAAATAATCACTTTCGGCAATCCATGGTTAGTAAAAACAGTTTTCAAAAATAACTGTGCTGATGTTAAAGTTTTCTTACATGCAATGAAATATGCTTGCTTACTAAATCTATCTACAATTGTCCAAATCATGTCATGGTTAGATTTAGTATTTGGTAAACCAGTAATGAAATCCATAGATATATGTTCCCAAGGTTTAGATGGAATAGACAAAGGTATTAATAACCCATACTGTTTACCATGATATCTCTTTATTCTTTGACAAGTCAAACATTCAGAAACGAAATTAGATACATCTGCATCCATATGCGGCCAATAAAAATCTTCAGTTAACATGCGTAATGTAGAAATGATACCTCTATGACCTTGATATGGGGGACAATGAATTTCATTCAAAATAAAAGATCGGAATGGAATAGTAACACACAGTCTCTTTTCAAAGAACATGAATCCATCATTATATGACAATGAATCAACAGGAATGAAATTATTTTGAACTATTTTTTGCCAATCAGAATGAAAAGTAATATCCTGGTGATATGTGTCTTTCATAGCAATCAAAGAATCAAAAGATATGATAGAAATATTATGAATTGCAGGTCTTCTACTCAATGCATCAGCAACTACATTTTCTTTTCCAGGCTGGTATTGAATGATAGGATGGAAACTTTGAATGAATGAAGCCCATTTGATATGACGGTCAGAAATTTGGGGTTGGCTAAGTAGATGTCTAATGCTTTGCTGGTCGGTCTTTATCATGAATTCTGAACCCATTAAATATTGCTTCCATTGTTTTAATGCTTGTACAAGTGCTAAGAGTTCCTTGTCATAAGTGGAATATTTAAGCTCAGAGGGTTTCAGCTTAGAACTAGAATATGCTATTGGATGGTTGTCTTGCATTAGCATGGCTCCTATTCCTGATCCGCTAGAATCGGTCACAACTAGAAAGAATGGTCTATTAAAGTCAGGCAATTGTAGAATAGGGGCATTGGTTAATGCACGTTTGAGTAAGTCAAAGGATTTCTGCTGATTTTCAGTCCATTGATAAACAATGCCTTTCTTAAGAAGTTTGGTCAATGGTAAAGCAAGTAATGAGAAATTACGTACAAACTTCCTATAGAAACTAGCAAGACCAAGGAATGAGCGTAATTCATGTACATTTTTAGGAACAGGCCAATGCAATATTGCGTCAATTTTTTTAGGATCAACTTTTATTCCTTCTTTTGATACAATATGACCTAGATATTCTATTTCTGTCTTAAAGAATTCACTCTTGTCAGGATTTGCAAACAATTGATTTTCTTTCAGTAACTGAAAAACTAATGATAAATGCTCATAATGCTCTTTTTCACTTTGACTGAACACTAAAATATCATCAAAGAAAACAATCATACAATATTGATATTTTAGAAAAATACGGTTCATCATTCTACTGAAAGTAGCAGGTGCATTAGTTAATCCAAATGGCATTACTAAGAATTCGTAATGGCCAAACTGTGTCCTGAATGCAGTCTTAAATATGTCGGATCTATCTAGCCTCACCTGATGATATCCAAACTTAAGGTCAATTTTACTAAATATAGAAGATCCTTGCAGTTTGTCCATAAGGTCATCAACTCTAGGTATAGGATACCTATTCTTTACAGTGATCTTATTTAATGCTCGGTAGTCAATATACATACGATAAGTATTATTCTTTTTCTTGACTAAGAGCACAGGTGCACCGAATGGAGAACTGCTAGGTCCAATTAAGCCTCTATTTAGTAATTCTTCAACTTGATTCTCGATTCCTTTTTGCTCTATTTGATTGTGCCTATATGGGGCTTTGCAAGGTGGTTGTGTGCCAGGTATTAGGTCAATCTTATGGTCTTCTGGACGTGATGGAGGTAAACCTGGTGGTAGGTCTTCTGCAAAACAGACCTTAAAATATGCGAGAAATTCCTTATGCCTAGGGTGCATATTATTTTCCTTTGCATGCAATTCATTCACCCAAATGAGATATGATTTAGTATTCTTGCGTAGTGCACGTTTTGCTTGAGTATGCGAAAGCAGTGGAAAAATATGAGATGCATGCATACCAAATAATGTAATAGATTTTCCTTGAAAATTAATATTCATTGTGTGTGTGGAATAATCTATATTGGGATTATGTTGGTGCCTCCATGGCATTCCTAGAATAATGTCGCTTGACTGTAGTGGGACAACTAAGAAATTTATTCTTTCAATATATGGACCAATTTGTATTTCTAAATCTTGAACTTCTTGTGTGCCATTGTACCTAGTGCCTAAAAATGCAGCTTTTATGCGATAGTGCGTAGGTATAGTATGCAATTTTAATTCCTTTACCAATTTTGCTGAAATAAAGTCATGGGTACTACCGTCATCATGCAATATAGTTCTTTCTTTTCCATGCACCATACATTTCATAGTCAACAAGGAATGTGAAGTAGGCATACCTGGTAAAGTGTCGGAAGTAGTAGTAGGATCATCCTCATCTTCAGTGAAATCTGGCATATCCTCATGCTCATCTTCGTCCATGGCTCCAAGATAGTTGATATGTGCTGATGGCTTCTTTGAATGACAATTTGCTGCGAGATGCCCTGGCTGGTGACACTTGTAGCATACTATTGGCTTAGCTTTGGTCACATTATTTGCAATGGTTGGGAGTCTGGGTATATTTGGATTTGCTTGTGGAATAGGCTTAGAATTTGAATTGACAGTGGATGGTAATGCAGGTGGTTTAGGCCAATTCTTGCGGAAAGATGGTGATGAGAAACGACCTGGATTAAACCTTCTGAAATTGGAATTGAATTGTTTAGATCCATAATTACCGTTTGCTTGGAATGGCTGTGGTCGTCGATCTCTTCCGCGTAACTTATCTTCAGTATCGCGAGCTAAGGAGATGGCGTCTTCAAGGGTAGCAGGCTTGAACATGTTCACTTCAGCGTAGTAATGTCCAAGAAGTCCAGACATATACTTCCGCTTATGTGTTGTCTCTGGTACGTCTTCAAGCATGCGTAGCTATAGGAGTGCATTCCAAAAACGCTATGTATAATGTGGAATAGGCTCACGATCGCGCTGTTGAAGTAAATCCCTTTGCTTGATAGCCTTCTCATGAAATTGCGGTGGAAGGAAATTTTGCATGAACTTCTTCTTGAAATCTTCCCATGTAGCAGGACATTCTATGTTCTTGCGGACTACAGTCCACCAAAGTGATGCTCTGTCTATCAGATGATTAGTAACACACTTGATTTTATCTTTTTCGGGATAAGTTTCCTCATGGAAATAGTCATCAAACTGGCTAATGAATGATAAAACAGTCTTTCCTTCTCTTATGCCATTGAAAGTGCGAAACTTGAAACTTCGTTTACTTATCTTGGATTCCTTGCGAATGGTTTGTGCTTCAATGGTGGCGTCGATGGTACGGCAAATCAAATCTTCAGCTTGAGGTTCTTCTTTATCGGTGGACGCTCTTTGTAGCTTTGTCAATTGCGCTTGCAAGGCTTGCCTAGCTCTTCGCTCTTCTTCCAATTGCAGCATGATAAGATCCAGCTTTTGTTCCATGGTAGGCTCGGGTAGATCGTCTTCAGCCATAGGATCATCCATATGTGGGGTAGTCATCCTGTAAAACTCAACAAACCTTTCTCACTCAAAATCAGTTAGCAGGATGAGCGTAGCTCAAATTTGGGGTTACAAGGCTATGTATTTTTGGGTATTTTCTTCTTCAATTTTTCAAAAATTCTGCAATATTTCTGTCTCCGTTTGCTGAAAGTACTTCAACAAACTTGTAGATAGGTAGAACAGCTTGCTGCGAACAACTTTCCAGTTCAGAGTTTTTGCATACGAACAAGTCTTCTATGAGTTTTAAGCACTAGTCAGTTTTGATTTAGTCTGACTTGCAGAGTTGCAGACTTAGCAGACTTGCAGAGTTGTTGACTTGCTGGACTTAGGCCGACTTGCAGAACTTGCAGAACTTGATTACACCTGACTTGTAGAACTTGACTTTGGAAGTGCGAGACCTGGAGTTTGCGAACTTGTCAGACCTGTGTAACTTGCAGAGCTTTGATCAACTTGAGGAAAGCTTAGTGATTTAAGCTTTATAGCTTAAGATTTAATGAAGAAGATTAATCGTGGGCAAAACGGCGCAGATCGTGGAGGACGTGGGCAACCGTTTGATGACGACGCGGATTTTTTGGACGTCCTCAGTTACCTCGATGTGAAATTTGAAGCTTATTAAGCTTCTTCTCCAAGCTTTGTTGATTAATAATGTTAGGCTTTTAAGCTTGAAGAAAAGAAAATACTCTGATTATCCACGACTTGATGAAGGAGTTGGATGCGTGGTCCTCCGCCTGCAGAGCCTGGTCCTTCGCGATCTGACAGAGGAAACAGGGGTTCTTGATTAGGGGTTCTTGATTGCCAGAAATCTGCCTGTATCGACGGTTCGCGATGAGATTGGCTGTAGAGCCCGTTTGTTCCTGGAGCTCCGCCTTCGCCCGAGATTGGTAGCGATTGGAAGCTCTTGATCTCTGCTCCGCTCTGATACCACTGGTGCGCAGATCGGTCGCAAATAGCTCATGCGGTGAATCCTGGAAGGTCCCCAAGAACAAAGTACTCTACCTTTTTGCACAAAAACCCATGTAAAAGCATGCACGACAAGAGACAAGAGACAAATTGGTTCAATCTCCCCCATGCCTTGTGTGAGCGCTTCACAAAGCATGTATTTTATGTATATTTCCAATCTTCATGCTCAATAATAGCCCAATTACAAAAATATAACAAGCTTTTTAGCTTTTGAGTTTGCTTTCTACAAAAATAGGAAAATAAAGCTAATGAACGGTGCCCATAGAATCTGGCACGCCCAATCTCAATGTCCAAATAGAAATAACATATCCGGGCGCATAAGCGCATACAAAATAATAATCGATAATCAATGTCTCAATAGACATAACAAAATATAGGCATGGCGCCTATCAAAATATAATCCAAATGTCGAATACCCGCTAGACTCCAATGCTTTCCTCCGCCACTGCTGCTATCTCTACACATCAACTGAAGCATTCACAATCGTTAGTAAAATAATACAATTAAACCGACAAAAGTGAATACCTAGCAGTCTTCAGCTACATAAATAAATCAACTGGTTAGAAATAAATCCTAACCTTAATTTATTACGAGTGCGCACTCTAAACTCATAAACGTTTATTAATTTAATATGCATTTTGCGGAATCACCCGCTATGGAATCACCCATGTACACACTAAATTAATGAAACGCCCGAAAAGGACAGGCGTCCCCATCAACTTCTCGCACAAAGAATCCTCTTTGTGTATGAGCCCCGGTCATCTAAGTTTACGGAATCCACCGTAAAACCTCACGGAATCCACCGTGGAATATGCCTCTTGGCATCAGCCACTGCTGCTATCTCTACACATCAACTGAAGTATTCACAATCGTTAGTAAAATAATACAATTAAACCGACAAAAGTGAATATCTAGCAGTCTTCAGCTACATAAATAAATCAACTGGTTAGAAATAAATCCTAACCTTAATTTATTACGAGTGCGCACTCTAAACTCATAAACGCTTATTAATTTAATATGCATTTTGCGGAATCACCCGCTATGGAATCACCCATGTACACACTAAATTAATGAAACACCCGAAAAGGACATGCGTCCCCATCAACTTCTCGCACAAAGAATCCACTTTGTGTATGAGCCCCGATCATCAAAGTTTACGGAATCCACCGTAAAACCTCACGGAATCCACCGTGGCATGGAATCCACCGTGGAATATACCTCCTGGCATCATACCCCCGACTAGATGTGTGCAGTGTATTGTTATATGCAAACTGTAATAAATGCAAATAAGTGTCCCATGTCTGAGGTTTAGTGATAGTATATGCACGTAAAAGATCTAGAATGGTGCTGTTTGTGGCTTCTGTTTGTCCATTAGTTTCTGGATGAAATGCAGATGAGAAATCAATCTTTGTGCCTAAGTTAGCAAACAGGGTAATCCAAAAATTGTTACAAAATCTAGAATCACGATCTGAAATGATAACTTTTGGTAATCCATGGTTAGTAAAAACAGTTTTCAAAAATAACTGTGCTGCTTGTGATGCTGTTAAAGTTTTCTTACATGGAATGAAATATGCTTGTTTACTAAATCTATCTACAACTGTCCAAATCATATCATGGTTAGATTTAGTATTTGGTAAACCAGTAATGAAATCCATAGAAATTTGTTCCAAGGTTTAGATGGAATAGACAAAGGCATAAGTAATCCATACTGTTTACCATGATGTCTCTTAACTCTTTGACAAATCAAACATTCAGAAACAAAGTTAGATACATCTGCATCCATATGCGGCCAATAAAAACCTTCAGTTATCATACATAATGTTGATATGATACCTCTATGACCTTGATATGGGGGACAATGAATTTCATTCAAAACAAAAGATCGGAATGGAATAGTAACACACAGTCTCTTTTCATAAAACATAAATCCATCATTATATGACAATGAATCAATAGGAATGAAATTATTTTGAACTAATTTATTCCAATCAGAATGAAAAGTAATATCCTGGTGATATGTATCTTTCATAGCAATCAAAGAATCAAAAGATATAACAGAAATATTATGAATTGCAGGTCTTCTACTCAATGCATCAGCCACTACATTTTCTTTTCCAGGTTGGTATTGAATGATAGGATGGAAACTTTGAATGAAGGAAGCCCATTTGATACGACGATCAGAGATTTGGGGTTGGCTAAGTAAATGTCTAATACTTTGCTGATTGGTCTTTATCATAAATTCTGAACCCATTAAGTAGTGTTTCCACTGTCTTAATGCTTGTACAACTGCTAATAGTTCTTTGTCATATGTGGAATATTTCAGCTTAGAGGGTTTCAGCTTACAACTAGAATATGCTATAGGATGATTGTCTTGCATAAGTACGGCTCCTATTCCTGATCCGCTAGCATCGGTCACTAGTAGAAAGAATGGTCTATTAAAGTGAGGCAACTGTAGAACAGGGGCATTGGTTAATGCATGTTTCAGTAAGTCAAAGGATTTCTGTTGATTTTTAGTCCATTGATAAACAATTCCTTTCTTGAGAAGTTTGGTTAATGGTAAAGCAAATAATGAAAAATTACATACAAACTTCCTATAGAAACTAGCATGACCAAGGAATGAGCGTAATTCATGCACGTTTTTAGGAACAGGCCAATTCAATATTGCATCAATTTTCTTAGGATCAACTTTAATTCCATCAGATGATACAATATGACCTAAATACTCAATTTCTGTCTTAAAGAATTCACTCTTTTTAGGATTTGCATACAGTTGATTTTCTTTCAATAACTGAAAAACCAATTACAAATGCTCATAATGCTCTTTTTCACTTTGACTGAACACTAAAATATCATCAAAGAAAACAATCATACAATATTGATATTTTAGAAAAATACGGTTCATCATTCTACTGAAAGTAGCAGGTGCATTAGTTAATCCAAATGGCATTACTAAGAATTCGTAATGGCCAAACTGTGTCCTGAATGCAGTCTTAAATATGTCGGATCTATCTAGCCTCACCTGATGATATCCAGACTTAAGGTCAATTTTACTAAATATAGAAGATCCTTGCAGTTTGTCCATAAGGTCATCAACTCTAGGTATAGGATACCTATTCTTTACAGTGATCTTATTTAAAGCTCGATAGTCAATACACATACGATAGGTATTATTCTTTTTCTTGACTAACAATACAGGTGCACCAAATGGAGAACTGCTAGGTGGAATCAAACATCTATTTAGTAATTCTTCAACTTGACTCTGGATTTCTTTTTACTCTATCTGGTTATGCCTATATGGTGCTTTGCAAGGTGGTTGTGTGCCAGGGATCAAATCAATCTTATGGTCTTCTGGACGTGAAGGAGGTAAGCCTGGTGGTAGGTCTTTTGCAAAACAGTCCTTAAAATATGCAAGAAATTCCTTATGCCTAGGGTGCATATGATTTTCCTTTACTTGCAATTCATTCACCCAAATGAGATAGGATTTAGTACTCTTGCGTAATGCAAGTTTAGCTTGAGTATGCGAAAGTAGTGGAAAAACATTAGATGCATGCATACCATATAATATAATAGATTTTCCTTGAAAATTAATATTCATTGTGTGTGTGGAATAATCTATATCTGGGTTATGCTGGTGTCGCCACGGCATTCCTAAAATAATGTCACTTGACTGTAATGGAACAACTAAGAAATTTCTTCTTTCAGTGTATGAACCAATTTGAATCTCTAAATCTTGCACTTCTTGTGTACCATTATACCTACTGCCTAAAAATGCAGTTTTTATGCGATAATGCGTAGGTACAGTCTGTAATTTCAGTTCCTTTACCAATTTTGCTGAAATAAAATCATGAGTACTACCGTCATCATGCAAAATAATATTTTCCTTTCCATGCACCAAACATTTCATAGTCAATAAAGAATGTGGAGTAGGCATACCTGGTAAAGTATCGGAAGTAGTAGTGGTGTCGTTCTCATCTTCAGTGAAATCACTATGCTCTTGCGTACTACAGTCCACCAAAGTGATGCTCTGTCTACCAAATGATTAGTAACACACTTGATTTTATCTTTTTCTGGATAAGTTTCCTCATGGAAATAGTCATCAAACTGACTAATGAATGATAAAACAGTCTTTCCTTCTCGTATGCCATTGAAAGTGCGAAATTTGAAACTTCGTTTACTTATCTTTGATTCCTTGTGAATGGTTTGAGCTTCAAGAGTGGCGTCGATGGTACGTCGAATCAAATCTTCAGCTTGAGATTCTTCTTTGTCGGTAGACGCTCTTTGTAATTTTGCCAATTGTGCTTCCAATGCTTGCCTAGCCCTTCGTTCTTCTTCCAATTGCATTATGATTAAGTCCAGCTTTTGCTCCATCGTAGGCTCAGGTAGGTCGTCTTCAGCCATAGGATCATCCATATGTGGTTCCGTCATCCTGTAAAACTCAAAAGACCTTTCTCACTCAAAATCAGGTTAGCGGGATGAGTGTAGCTCAAATTCGGGGTTACAAGGCTTATGTGTTTTTGGGTATTTCTTTCTCAATCTTCAGAATATTTGCGATTTTTCCTTCTTTGTATGCTGAAAATGCTTCAGCAAACCTGCGTATGGGTAGAATACTTTCCAACAAACAACTTTGCAGTTCGGAGTTTTTGTGCAGGAACAGCCCTTCTAGGAGTTTTGAGCACAAGTCACAGTTCTGATTCTAGTTGACTAGTCTGACTTGTAGAGTTGCAGACTTAGGTGACTTGCAGAGTTGCAGACTTGCAGAACTTAACCGACTTAGTGAACTTGCAGGACTTGATCACGATTGACTTGCAGAACTTGATTTCTGGAGTGCAGGACTTGGAGTTGCTGACTTGCTTGTCTTGTCTGACTTGATTAAACTTAATGATTTAAGCTTAATAGATTAAGCTTTAGAGGGGGGCATAATGGATCAAAAATGGCACAGTCGTGGGGGGGGCTGTGTTTTCCGCCACGCGGAAAAATCGGACCTACTCTTACACCTCGATGACGATTTTTGAAGATTATCAAGCTTCCTTAAGCTTTTAAGCTTTATTACTAAGCTTTTGAAGAAGTTAGATATGGAGGTTCCTTACTATATATCCACGACTTGTTTATGGAGATGAGGGAGTGGTCCTCCGCCTGTATTGCCTAGTTCTTCGCGATCTGATAATAGAAATAGGGGTTCTTGATTGCCAAAAGTCTGCCTGTATCGACGGTTCGCGACGAGATTGACCATAGAGCCCGATCGTTCCAGGAGCTCCGCCTTTGCACAAGATGGGTAGCGATTGGAAGCTCTTGATCTCAGCTCCGCTCTGATACCACTGGTGCGTAGATCGGTCACAGTATGCTCACGTAGTGAATCCCGGAAGGTCCCCAAGAACAATGAACTCTACCTTTTTGCATAAATTACAATGTAAAAAGCATGAACGACAAGAGCAAGAGACCAATTGGGTTCAATCTCCCCCCATGCCTTGTGTGAGCACTTCACAAAGCATGTATTTTATGTATATTTCCATCTTCATGCTCAATAATAGCCCAATTTACAAAAATATGACAAGCTTTTAGCTTTTGAGTTTGCTTTTACAAAAATAGGAAATAAAGCTAATGGACGGTGCCCATAGAGTCTGGCACGCCCAACACAATGTCCAAATAGAAATAACATATCCGTGCGCATAGGCACATACAAAATAATAATAAATAATCGATGCCTCAATAGACATAACAAAATATAGGCGTGGCGCCTATCAAAATATAATCCATATGTCGAATACTCGCTAAACTCCAATGCTTTCCTCCGCCACTGCTGCTATCTCTACACATCAACTGAAGCATTCACAATCGTTAGTAAAATAATATAATTAAACCGACAAAAGTGAATACCTAGCAGTCTTCAGCTACATAAATAAATCAACTGGTTAGAAATAAATCCTAACCTTAATTTATTACGAGTGCGCACTCTAAACTCATAAACGTTTATTAATTTAAAATGCATTTTGCAGAATCACCCGCTATGGAATCACCCATGTACACACTAAATTAATGAAACGCCCGAAAAGGACAGGCGTCCCCATCAACTTCTCGCACAAAAAATTCACTTTGTGTGTAACGTGTCCTCTAACATCCTCTAGGACACGTCTTAGCAGTCCATCGGAAAGGTTGTCTAGAAGACTCCACCCGGCACTCCCATGGAATGCTGCGGGTTTTGTAATCTAGGACTTTCCGCGTCTGCCCCGTAACGGAAGTGTCCTGGGCGCTTTCCACTTAGGATCGAATGGAATTGTTTGGTCGTTTGCTAACAACGACTAGCGTCAGACCTGATCGAACTACTTTACGCAGAACGCCCGGTCTGAAGCGGATTCATGCTGCACTTGGTTCAAGGAGAATGGGAAACGAGAGGGATGCAAGGCTCGACCTCTCTGCTAAAAGGCATAGTCCCATTCCGTTCCCCTAAAACAGCCTGAATCGGGTAATTGGTATTTCCAAGTCATCGTTCTCCTTGCTTGTTTTGGTGATGTCCGTTGAAGACCTTGAGAAAAGTTCCCGGCTAACTGGGACCACCCATCCGTAGGACGGACCCATGGTCCATCCTCCGCACTTTCCTCGGTTTGTTTTAGTTATGTAATTACCTACCACATTAGTTTGACACATACAAACAGCTTCCTTGATTAACCCTGTTAAGCACTGGTTCCTTCACGTAATCTTATCACAGGACATAAAGAAAACAATGTCAAACAACTCCTTTATTATCATTATATCCTTTTATCTTTGAAATACAAGGAGTTCCGCCCGTAGGCTTTTCATAATCCGCCCGAAGGCTATCCAGTAATCCTTCCTGTGATTACTATCCCAAGTTTCCGCCCGTAGACTAGTATGCGGGCCTCGAGATCCAATCCCGAGTCACGTTAGTCTCTTGTGCAGGACCCGGAAGGCGAGGGATTTACAGCCAGAGCCCCCCCTGGCACCCAAGCGTCCTCCTGCTCCAAGCAGAACTCAACGGAGAGACCTCTCACGGCGGGTTCGGTCCACGTTCCCGGCGCGGTTCACAACCCCCTTGGTTAGGGTCAAGCAGGCAGTCGGGGGTAACTGAAGCTGCCTCTCAGGCACCAACCTGAAGCTTTAGATATATTTTCATCCTTTAGTTCATTGAGCAAACAATGCAAACAGTCCTTTCTAACTTTTACAAACACAATCAAATTCCAATGGCCGTTTGGCTGGCAAACTGTCAAGGAGTAACTCCTTACCTCCGAATGCAACCCGCATTCGATCCGGAATCCATTGCAACTTAGCAAGATTCCCATCATCCTTGGGTTAGATTCATACCCTTCCAATACATTAGGTTTATTGTGGCAGGATGTAGCGACCATGTCGCTTTAGATTATTGTCGGTCATTTGCTTTAATGCAAATACTTAACTTTCCTTTTCCTTCGCAAACTTTTCCCAAGAAAGTGAATAACAGGATGATTACTCATCCTCAATAAATTAACTTCCTTCAATAACTTGTCAACCTCATTTCGAGAGATGACAAGACTCTTTGCGGACAAATTCCAAGACTATACAATGTTGCGGCTTGTGCGCAAGTATTGCATCTATCCTACGGAATCCTTCTACCCATTTCTTAGTGTTCCGACCACGGGTTTTTAACCCTAGCCAAGTAACAGGATTTTGGGTTATCCTTCAAGTCATTTCTAATTAGGTTTGGCTCATGATTCTAGAATATGCAACTCTGTCGGAGTTCCATCATGATCCTTAGGTTCACAGTTTTTGTCTAAGCGAGGTCAAATTATTATTGCTCTAAACCCTAGTTAACACTTAGGATTCCTATCATATTGACTCAGTCATGTTTATACGAATCCTTGATGTTTATATTACCTAGTCAATTCAATTATGCTTGTTCTGCGACAAGAATGATCCTTCTAGGGTGATAAACCAAATCTAACGGAATCCAATTCGCGTAAACATGTGATTGATTGCCGTTTCCTTGGTGAGGTAAAATTACTTGCTAATCTGTATGCTAACTTTCCTAATTAATCAAGCCTATACTTTGTAGTCTATGCTCTCGAAACTTATGCATTGGCGAATCATACAATCTTTCCTTGGTGCATGCTAATTTGGTTACTAACTTTCCCTAGGGCCTACTAGGTCTTGCATCAACAATCGTACCTACTACCTTGTAGTTTATCCTTTGGCATCCCATGCATTTACACCTAGTTACGACTCTTTAATGATTGATCCTTTTCTCATGAAGACTACGCAATTTCATAACATTCTCCTAGTCACTAAGTCGTGATGATACTCAAGCAAAAACTAGTGTTGCTCTATTCCATCGTATAACTATGTTGCAAGTCATACGTTCACTTTAGTACCCTATTAGTTCTTTCCGATTGGAACCTTATGGTGCTAGACTTTCCTTATGAAATCATAATGTGCATATACGCTTAATTCATCATATCTAGGATGGCAACTAATGCACATATAAACTTCGTCTTCTTGCTTAGGATTAGATTCTTACCTTTAAAAATACCATCTACATGCATCTAATTCCCTAACCGTTCAATCTTTCATAATGCTCAAAAAGATGCATTTCTTTCAATGCTTTTAATTTAAACGTAACTTGAATTTCCCTTCCTAAGCGCGCCTAATCATTTCTTATGCGGAATTTAACACGGAAGAACCTGGACTTGTGGTGTCGGGGTGATGTCCACTTGCACATTTGGAGTCGAACCTCCCGCGGTTGCCTCCTGGGATCTTTTAGGAGCCATCGTAGTCGTAAATTCGACTTCTGATCTGCCTTTGTGCTTGTATGCGGATGGGTTCCTCTTCGGGATAGAGCTTGCGACAAAAGCTTAGGACTCTCCACGAATTCGAATCGGCGCGGTAATTGGACGGCTTGCGGGTTTAACGTCTTTGGCCGAAGTCTTGTCGAAGGTTCCTGTGAGGTCTTTATGGCCTCACCGTCTCCTTCTTTCGAAGTCTCGGGGTATTTAAGGGATCTTCGGGGAATATGCCGTGGGAAAGGCCTTTTTGGGCCAAGGGGTGGAAAAATGCCCTTGAAATGGGTGGCAAAGGATGGGAGATTTTGGGTCGTGGGAAAGGCCTTTGGGCCAAAATGGTGGGAAATTGCCTTGCAATGGGGGCAAAGGATTTAGGGTCGTGGGAAGGCCCTTTAGGAGGCCCCCCTATGGAAGCTTCCAAAAGGAGCTTCTGGCACGTGGCAGGGCCGTGGACGACGTGGCGGCGGCCCGGATGGCTAGCGGACCCCAGCGGTGGCGAGGCGGCGTGTGGCAGCTGGTGGCGTCGCAGGCGGGCAGCAGCACGGCAGGCTGGAGGGGTGCAACACGGCGGCTGGCGTCCAGCGACACGGCAGCGATCGGGCGGCTCTCCTCTCCACAGACGACTTCCCTCTCCTCTCTCCCACACACAGTCCTCTCCCCTCTCTTCCTTAAGCACACCCCCCATCAAGGGGGTGTTTATATAGGCCGTGGGGGTGGGGAGTGGGTCTCCCCCACGTGGGGGATCTTCCCATGCAAACTCCTCTTTCCCATCCCCCCCACACACTCCCTTTCCTCCAGCCATGCATCGGCTGGGGGAAAGGGATAAATACATAAAAAAAATTGCCTTTAATTAATTGAATTTTCCCCTCCCAAGAGGGTGTTTCCGTGCGGCTTGCGGTTTTTTAACACCCGGTTCAATTTACCATTCGCAGAGGACCCCATTTCACGCGCGCGGGTCACACATTACGCCGTCAACAATTTCAATGCAAGAGATACCCTTTACACAGGGTTTACACGGTATACGGAAAGTTAATATTTATGGTACGGTACGCAGAAATATTACATTGTGTATGAGCCCCGGTCATCAAAGTTTACGGAATCCACCGTAAAAACTCACGAAATCCACTATGGAATATGCCTCCTGGCATCAAAATCTGTGATTCATCATACAACTAAATATGGTTGGTGCATTAGTTAAACTAAAAGGCATAATAAGGAATTCATAATGTCCAAATTGAGTCGTAAACGCTGTTTTGAAAATATTAGATGTGTCTAGTCGTACTTGATGGTATCCAGATTTAAGATCTATTTT
This sequence comes from Lygodium microphyllum, assembly GCF_053477565.2. Lineage (NCBI taxonomy): Eukaryota > Viridiplantae > Streptophyta > Polypodiopsida > Schizaeales > Lygodiaceae > Lygodium > Lygodium microphyllum. The sequence goes on from NC_141164.1 coordinate 112,852,996, forward strand.
ACTAAATATTGTACCCCCTTGTAGTTTATCCATGAGGTCATCTACCCTAGGGATCGGATATCTATTCTTGACAGTGATCTTATTTAGGGCAAGATAATCAATGCACATCCTATAGGTGTTATTTTTCTTCTTGACTAATAGGATAGGTGCACCAAAAGGAGAACTACTGTGTCTAATGAGTCCTCAGGTTAACAACTTGGGTTTGAGTTTCTTTCTGTTCAATTTGATTATGTCGATAAGGTGCTTTACATAGAGGTTGAGAACCTCGAATTAAGTCTATTTTATGATCTTTAGGACGTGTAGGTGGTAAACCAGGTAGTAAGTTAGCAGCAAAATAATCTTTAAATTGTGAAAGAAATTGTGCATGCCTAGGATGCATCTGATTTTCCTTAACTTCAATTTCATTCACCCATATAAGATAGGGATTTGCTACCTTTTTTTAATGCACATTTAGCATGTGTATGACTAAGTAATGGAAAATTATCAAAAGTGTGCATACCATGCAATGTGATTTGTTTTTCATCAAAATGAATCTTCATTGAATGAGTGTAATAATCTATATCGGGATTATATTGATGTCGCCAAGGCATTCCTAAGATAATGTCACTAGATTGCAAAGGCACAACTAAGAAATTTTTGCACTCGAGATAATCACCAATTTTAATTTCTAAGTCATGCACTTCTTGTGTTCCATTATATCTAGTGCCTAAGAATGCAGCCTTGATGTGATAATGAGTCAAAACAATATGTAAATTCAATTCTTTGACCAAATTTGCATAAATAAAATTGTGTGTGCTCATGTCATCATGTAAAACAATCTTTTCTCTACCATGCACAAGACATTTCATCGTTAATAAATAATGGGGATTTGACATACCTGGTAAAATATTTGAAGTATTACCGATATTATTATCATCTTTTGTGAAATCTGGTGCTTCTTCATGGACTTCATCTTCAGTCGCTCCCAAGTAGTTGATGTGAACAGTTGGCTTTTTGAATTAACAATTCACTTCTAGATGTCCAGGTTGATGGCACTTATACTAGACTATGGATTTAGCTTTAGAAACATTATTGGTAATAGTGGTGTTGCAGTGCATAGGGTTGGAGGTCACCTCAGGGGTTTGGTAAGAAAAGAATGTATGGGGGTTCAAGAGCTTAGACTCCAAAGATGATAGAGATAAGAGAAGCGTTGCAGTGCATAGGGTTGAAGGTCACCTCAGGGGTTTGGTAAGAGAAGAATGTATGGGGGTTCAAGAGCTTAGATTGCAAAGATGACAGAGATAAGAGAAGGGTTGAAGGTTTCAAGCCAAGTTCTTGAAGATAAGTGACAGTAGGGTGAAGGTAGATCAAGGAGAGGAGTAGACAGAAGACAAGGGCTTCGAAGAGATTGAATATGTAGAATACTTCAAAAAAGAATTACAGAATATAGAAGAATACTAACAAAGATGAAGCATATCAGTTTCTTTCAGCATTATGGAAAATATAACTTTAATAGATAAAAACGTGTACAAAATAATACTTTCCTCTATGCTGCTCAGATCTCCTATTTGATCCTTCCAATGACTCCAAAAGGGGGGTTAATTACCCAAGACACCTGGCCAGAATCCTTCTAGATCACTCCTTCTTCATCTCCCACTTTTGGAGTACTGTTCATTATCTAAAAACAGAGATCGTGTCGCGTGATTTTGCTAATCTCTCTTTTTACATAAAATCCTCTCAAATTAGCTGAAAGCTACATGCTACTTTTACATGTCATCCTAATCTAGAAGTTTTCTATAGTTTTGTAGATTTTTTTACAAGAGATAATATCTAGAATATTAAAAATTGACTAAAATCTAATATTTTTGAACCATGGACACTAACACTAATGTCTAAAATCGCATTGGCTCTCTAAATCTAAAAGGAAGCCACACTCTATATTTTTTTACATGGTGTGTGTGTAGCGGCATGACATCCACCCCCTCCTAACTTGCACAACCTCTGGCATGTGCGACAATCTTACGGATTTGCAATGTTAGAAGAAGTATCTTCTGCCATGTCAATGTCTTCATCTTCTACCTCTTCTTCTTCCTTTATGTCTTCATGCTCTTGAATTATATTCAAGTCTTCTAGCTCATATATTGAGCTTTCTCTTCGTTTGAAGAGCTTGATTCTTTTTCCAACTATGGCTATCTTCTTGCTTGTTCCATCCAATTCAGCGGATGAATATGTGGCATTGTCATGAATGACCTTTACCACATATGGGCCAAACCAACGCTTCACCATCTTCCTAAAAACACTGTATTGATTGTCTAAGCTACTATCATAGACAAGCACCCACTCATTTTCTTGAATTGCTCTTCACCGAAGTCGATGTCGCTTATCAAATCTTCTTTTGTTCTTTAGTCTTGTTGTCTTTAGCTTCTCAATAGCTACTTGAACATCTTCAAGCCTTCTTTCTAGCTGCCATATGCGTAAAGCCAGCAACTCTTCTCTACTCATTCCTTCCTCTAAAGGTAGAAGACTCCATGTGAGAATAGATTTTTCAATTGGCATAATTGGTTATTGTCCATGCATAGGTTCAGCTGGCCTATAGCCAGTCACAGAACTGTGAGTAGTTCGGTTAGCCCATAATGCAAAAAGGTATCATTTTAGGCCATTCTTTGATCTTTCCTCTACAAGACTTTGCTAGAGCTTTGAGAATAGGTTGATGACCTCTCTTACTCTTTCCATTGCCTTCATGGTTTTAGCCTGATGTTAAAGCCAACTTAACACCCAATCGAGCAAAGAAGTTGTGTACCTCATCAGCATCTAACTCTCCTCTATTTGGAGTTACTTTACCCACACAACCATATCTACAAAACACTTCTTCAAGAAAAAAATGACAAATAGCTTGAGTGGATTTGGTTGTTAAGGCTTTGCCTTCAACTTAATTGGTTAGATCCTCTCTTGCAAGACTAAATACCGCATATTCCATATTCCTATAGGCATGGTTACAAAACCCATCTATAATGTATAGACAAGAATGCATAGACAAGGGATAAGTCGGTTGTAACCTATCTCGATGCTTAACCATAGAATACATTTGACACACATAACATGTTTCAACAAAATGTGCTATGTCCTGATACATGTTTTGCCACCAATATTTTTCCTTGATTTTACTAAAAGTTCCCCATATGCCTCTATGGCCAGCCCACAGGCTTTCAGGAAATTCCTTCATTACATGTTGTTGCAATCTTTTGTTACCTAAAACTCGGACAAGCGCTCCTTTCTTCTTCTTTTTGTGTGCTTCCATAGATGTCCTTCTTTAAGAAAAAAGCTATAAGCTTTCCTCTTGATATGCTTGAACTCCTCATTAGTCCAAGTCTCCTTCTTCTTCATTGTTCTCAAATACTGGCCGATCTTCAGCCAATCTTCTTCAAGGAAATGAACTAGAACTTGAGCAATGCAATGAGCATGCTGGATTCTAGTTGACCATCCTGTTGTTTTCAGCTTTGAACTAGTATATGCAATAACTGAAAATGTATTTTCAGGAGCCATGGAATGAATTTCAGCGAGTATAGATTCTTTAGCTTCATCTTCTTCCATCAGCTCTTCTTCATTGTCATATCTTACACGTGATAGCATGACAGCAACTAGATTTTCCTTTCCTACAATATGCTTTAGTTCAGGGTTGAGAGATTTAATATATGCAATCCATCTTAGCATAGTAATATCGGGTGAAGAGCAATTGGAAATCATGCTCAAGAGTGGAAGACAATCAGTTTCTACCACTATGGAAGCACCTATAAAGTATTCACGATCACACTTTAATGCTGTTACAACTCCCCACAGTTTCCTTTTTACGTTCATTGAGAAGTTTTGCTCCAAAACGACTTGCATACCTATTACCTTCAAGTTCCTCTTGGCCAACAACCTATCCTCTCCCAATGGGACTTGTATCCACAGTAAGGATGATGGGTTGACCATTTGAATAATCAGCCCTTTTGAGAGTGGGAGCTGAAATTAACAGCTTCTTTAATTTGTGCATAGTGAGAGTATGCTCATTACCCCAAGAGAATCTTTGGCCTTTTCTTAATAATTGATAAATATTTTTGGCTACAGGAGCATAATGTGGTGTCCATATGAGATAGAATACACATGCACCAAGAAATCTTCTCACCTCGGAAACATTTCCGTATTTTTCTTACATTCTACTGATGGCATCTATCTTGATTGGAGAAGGTTTGCGTCCATAGGGACCACATAGATGACCAACCACTAGGACTTCTTTTACTCCAAAAATCGACTTAGCTCCAGAAAGGGTAAGATGTACCTCTTCTAGCCTTGTCAAAATCCTATCACAATCTTGAATATGGTTAACTACAAATGTCCTACAGCCATCTTCGTCAAGCTCCTCATTCTTTTCATTGACTTCACATGCCTTGATAGGTACATCATCAAGAAATGGAAGAGTAAGTTGTGGAATAAAGTCCCTTAAGACTTTGTGCATGGCATTCATCATATGGGCTACAGAGTTTGTTGCACCTTGTGGTAGAGTGTACATGTGGACCAATTCAAGAGGTGTCTTCATTGTGGTAATGTCTCGGCTTTCTAATGAAAGCTAAATTTGGTCATATCTTGAATATAGGACCATAGAATAAATTACTCTACCTACAAAAGCTTCAGCAAACTCATCAACAATTGGATCTGAACCAACATTTCGGATTGTGACATAATTAACAGGTTGTAGATCTTGAATGAATCATAAATATCCATTTTTCTTGGGCACGGTAAACCATCGGTTTGAGTAGGGCACTGAAGAAGATTCTAAAATCTTCATTCTGATCTTTTCATTTAGAAGTTCCAGTAATTTGGGAAAATGCACCTTGGAAAAGGAATAGGCTTGAGGTTCCAAGGCACATGTGGGACCGTAAAAATGACCATAGGAGCCACAATATTTGGATCCACATAGCCTATTTCACTTGGTTAAAATGCAAAAGCTTTTCTATATTTCATTAGCATTTGCATAAAAGAGTGTTTTTCAGCCAGCGAAAGGAAAGAATTTTCACCTATTTTGAGCTCTTTTATACTTTCATATGTGAACTTGTGACTTGTTAGATATGATCAATGCCCCACCCTCATTAGGTGCTACTAGTGATCCATGGTGCTCAAAGTTATAAGCCCCCATTATGAGGAGAAGCCAAATGTGAGCCCGGACATTGGTTGAGTCCTGACTTGTATATCAGATGAGGTCTATGTGACTCGATGGCAAAAAGGTGACTGTTGTGGGTCTAATCTTTGGGTTAGACGGAGTGGTTAAGCTGGTAGCAACTCGAGGCGCATTGCATCGAGTTGCGGTGTAAGGGAGTTAAAAGGGGCCCCTATTGTGGGGTCCGAGGGCCGCGAAAGTGGCCCTTGGCTGGGGGGTCCCAGGGGGGCCAGCGGCCTGGGACCAGCGGCCCCCCTGGCGGGGGTCCGAGGGCAGTGCCCCTGGCCCGATGGTAAAGGGAATATTCCCTGGAATATTCCCTGGCCGACTAGTGGAAGCTCATATGGTAGGTCGGTCAGCAGGCCGACCTAACGACCTTTGCGGGCTATAAAACCTAAACCCCTTCGCAGCCATCACTCACTCATCTTTCACCCTGTCAGAGTTGTTATTCCAGCTAGCCTTAAGCTCTTCACCTATCTTCTGTCTAGATCGCCATCTAAGCTTCACACAGTGGAAGCGCACGGGTGGACAGAGCCATCTTTGTATCAGTTGTTTGGAGTTAAAGAATTTACTGATTCTCCTCTTATCTGTTGTGTACTCTCTATCTCTTTCTCTGATTCTGTTCGCTGCGCCGTATAATATTTTACATGGTATCAAAGCCCAGGGGGCTCTAGAGATCGGAGAGCGTGGAAGAGGCAAAGGCTTCAACAGCAAAGAGAAACTATGTCGACTCCAGGAAGCGGTTCTGGCGCATCAGGAAGCGGTGCAGGAGGTGGTGCTGCTGTACCGGCTATTCAAACACTGAGGATTCGTCCACCAACCTTCAGCGAAGGCAAGCTAGATGGTACAAACTACACCTTGTGGAAGTTCAAAATTACAACTATCCTTGATTCTTATGAGCTTCTGGAGACTCTGCTGGGGACTAACACAGAACCACAGCCTACCCCCGACCCATCAAATCCTAGTGTGATGATTCCTCCGAATGCAGATCTTCTACGAGCTTGGAAACGAAGGAATGCAGATGCATTGTGTGCCTTAGTTACAAGCTGTTTTGACAGTGTTTTGACTGTGATTCAGCATACAACCAAAGCGTAAGAGGCTTGGAATGTACTAAGGAGTCAGTATGAAACACGAAACCAAATAAGGATTCAAAACTTGGAGAATCAACTAGCAGCGGAGAAGTTTGCTGAAGGAGAGACGGTTGAAGCATTCATCACTCGGATTAAGAATTTGCGCGACCAGATGGCTTGCACTGGGATACAAAAGACTAGCAAAGAGCTAGCTCGGAGGTGTCTTCGGATTTGTCCACAAAAGTTTGATGGACTAGTAACTGCCCTTAATACTCAGGTGAGACCTCAAGCTTTGACTTTTGAGGAGTTTTGTGCATTATTAATGGAGGAGGAGTTGAGGCTGAAAGCCCGAGAAGGAAGCAACAATGGAGATGTTGCATTCTCTGCCAATGCAAAAGGCAAAGGTGTTTCCTCCACCAAAAATGATGGTGACAAAAAGAAGAAGGGCGGCAAGAAGAAGTTTCAAGGAGAGTGCTTCTACTGTAAGAAGAAAGGACATGCAATTGCAGATTGTCGTGTCAAGAAGGCAGATGAAAAGAATGGTACCCTTAAAAGTAAAGGGAAAGAGACAGCCAATACGGTTGAAGCAGAGTTGGAATTATTCATGGCGACCATTGAGGAAGTGTGCTCCTTGGCACAAGAAGAATCTACCACTGACTCGGGTGTTGGATAGTGGAGTCTCCTGTCACATGACCAACAAGAAAGGTCTATACAGTTCTATGCATCCTCTACAAGAATCCATCACTGTGATAGTTGGAAATGATGCTAAATGCCCTGCTGCGGGCACATGTACTATTTCTTTTGTTGGTGCAAATGGTGAAGTCAAAAATCTTTCAAATGTGTTGTATGTTCTCGAAATCAGGAGAAATCTCTTATCAGTTGCTGCCATAACTGATCTTGTTCATGAAGTGAGGTTCAAGAAGATAGGTGCAAAAATTATTGATAGTGCTGGCACAATTGTTGGCAAAGGAGAAAGAAGGAACAACCTGTATGAGCTAAGTGCTCTTACAGCCACCGCTGGAGTGGGCACAAGTAAGCTTTGGCATGAAAGGTTTGGACACATCGGATTTGCAGTATTGAAGGAGATGCAAAAGCAAGGTATGGTTGCTCACCTACCTACAATAACTGAATTGAAGGAACCATGTGAAGCTTGTATGATGGGCAAGCAACAGAGAAAGGCATTTCCACAAGAAAGCAAGAATAGAGCACAGGCTCCTCTAGAGTTGGTGCATACTGTCAAGATTGTTGCATACTGTCAAGATTGTGGGAGAGAAGGAAGGAGTCTCACTTGAAGCTTTATTGCTTGCACAATGGGGGAATACACCCAAGGGTGGAGGCTGAAAACAGTTTTCCTCTTCTTAGTTGTGTAAGCCAAAAAAACTCAAATACAAAGAAATAGAAGAACCCTATATATGGGTCTCCTATGACCACAATAATCCTATGCTTGCATCTGTTGAGGAGAAGGCAGACGAACCAAGGAGGTCTCAGAGAATAGAGGAGCAAAGGAGGGCTTCTGCTCACATAGTCAATATGGCCTTGATGGTTGAGATTATGAGAGAAGTAAAGGAGCCAACTGACTTAGAAGAAGCACTTGCAGATCCATCATGGAAGGCTGCTATGCAGGCGGAGTATGACAGCATAATGAATAATGACACTTGGGAGCTAGTGGATCGACCAGCAAAGCGGAAGGTTATTGGCACCAACTGGATCTGGAAGGTAAAGTACAAGGCTGATGGTACCTTAGAAAAGTACAAAGCTAGACTGGTTGCCCAAGGATTTTCACAAGTTGAAGGGTTTGATTTTCAAGAGTCATTTGCCCCAACTGCCAGAATGACCACTATTCGCACGGTACTTGGAGTGGCTGCCCACAAGAAGAGGCCAGTGTACCAAATGGATGTTAAGTCAGCATTCTTAAATGGTGACCTCAAGGAGGAGGTGTACATGGCTCAGCCACCAGGGTTTGAGCCCCCCCATTCTGAGAACAAAGTGTGTAAACTGAAGAAGGCATTGTATGGGCTGAAAGAAGCCCCAGAGCATGGTACCAGCAAATAGATAGGTTCTTTTTAAACCTAAACTTCAAAAGATGTGCCTTAGATGCTAACTTGTATGTTTACAGGGATGGTAAAAAGTCTGTAGTGATTGTCCTATATGTGGACGACCTTCTTATTACAGGTGACTATGAAGATATGATCAACCAAACTCGAAAGGCTTTGAGTTCTGAGTTTGAAATGATAGACTTGGGCTTGCTGCACTATTGTTTGGGGATTGAAATGTAAGGAGATAGCTACACCTATGGAGGTGAATGCAAAGTTATCCATCGAGGATACATCAGCACTAGCAGACATTGGGAGGTATAGGAGGTTGGTCAGCAGTCTGATCTATTGTTTGGGGATTGAAGTCTGGCAAGAGCCAGGAAAGATCTTCATCTCTCAGAAGAAGTATGCATGGGAGATCTTGAAGGCATTTGGCATGACCGAGTGTAAGGAGATAGCTACACCTATGGAGGTGAATGCAAAGTTATCCGTCGAGGATACATCAGCACTAGCAGACATTGGGAGGTATAGGAGGTTGGTCAGCAGTCTGATCTACTTGTGTAACACCAGACCAGATATGAGTTTTGTTGTTGGTGTTTTGAGCAGGTTCTCAAACAAACCTCATGAGAGTCATTGGAAGGCTGGGATGTGGGTGCTCAGATACTTGAAGAAAACTCTTGACTATGGTATCACATACAGTTTCAGAACCTCTCTTGTGGGGAACTGTGACTCAGATTGGGCAGGAGACATTGATTCCAGGAAGTCAGTTTCTGGTTATTGTTTCTCTTTGGGTTCAGGAATTTTCTCTTGGATTAGTAAGAAGCAACCAACAGTGGCATTGTCTTCTACCGAAGCAGAGTACAAGGCAGCTTGTTTTGCTGCATTTGAGGTCGTATGGCTGAGAAGGATTCTATGGAATATGGGAGTGCAGGATGAAGAACCAACTGTGCTGAGATGTGACAATCAGAGTTGCATCGCCATTGCCAAAAATCCAGTGTTTCATGCACGCACCAAACATATAGAGATCCAGTATCACTATGTGCGTGATTGGATAGAGGATGGGATAGTGGAATTGGTCTACTGTCCAACAGAGGAGAATGGAGCAGATATCTTCACCAAAGCACTTACGAAGGATCTGCTTCAGGTTCATCTTCAGAGACTCGGCATTGGGACGAGGAGATAGTTCACCTATGGGTGGACATTGAGGGGGGGTGTTAGATATGATCGATGCCCCACCCTCATTAGGTGCTACCAATGATCCATGGTGCTCAAAGTTGTAAGGCCCCCATTATGAGGAGAAGCCAAATGTAAGCCTGGACATTGGTTGAGTCCTGACTTGTATATCAGATGAGGTCTATGTGACAGGATGGCAAAAAGGTGACTGTTGTGGGTCTAATCTTTGGGTTAGACGGAGTGGTTAAGCTGATAGCAACTCGAGGCGCATTGCATTGAGTTGCGCCCGATGGTAAAGGGAATATTCCCTGGAATATTCTCTGGCCGACTAGTGGAGGCTCATATGGTAGGTCGGTGACCTAACGACCTTCGTGGGCTATAAAACCTTAACCCCTTCGCAGCCATCACTCACTCATCTTTCACCCTGTCAGAGTTGTTATTCCAACTAGCCTTAAGCTCTTCACCTATCTTCTGTCTAGATCACCATCTAAGCTTCACACAGTGGAAGCGCACGGGTGGACAAAGCCATCTTTGTATCAAATGTTTGGAGTTAAAGAGTTTACTGATTCTCCTCTTATCTGTTGTGTACTCTCTATCTCTTTCTCAGATTCTATTCGATGCGCCGTGTAATATTTTACATGACCAATGTTGGAAGGATCACGAAGACTTGATTGATTTGTTGCCCTATCAGCTAGCCCTTCACTTTCAGGAGGTAGTGGGACTGCCACAGGTTTGACTTTCTTATCCACCATATTATATTTTGTCTCCACTTGTGCTTCAACCTTGTTGAGTAAGCCAATGTCTTCTTGATCAAAAAATTCTTGAATTTTTTATAAAAATCCAATGTACATACTTCTATGGGCTAATTTTCTGCATGAGCAGCTGCATATATTTCAACCAATGTGTCAGTAATAATCAGTCCAAAAAAATACCCGAAATATCTTCATTTTGAGCCATCATGTCATATATTTTCAACTCCCTTTTTACATGATATAAATATTTTATTTTAGCCTTAGTCATGGGGCTGGAAGAGACTTATAACAACCCATACTATTGGCAGTATATACATACAAATTTTCTAGAGACACAGTTTCTGTAGCATAAGGAGGTTCAATATTTTTACATGACAGAGTACCATAGCCTCCTTTTATAGTAGTGCAGTCTGAAAACCCTTAAATTCTTGGGCATTAAGAGGCACATGATAATCATGCAATCAATCTCTGTTTCGATGATGGTTAACACACACAGTAAGAAATTGGACAGCTCGTTCATTATCCTTGCTTTGGATTCGAGCATAGGAAGAACCATCATCAAGAGCTTTTGTTTCCAAGCGGGCTTCAGAAATGTAAGGTTGCCCAAGAATGATAGGGTAACTATAAGAGTCTTGAACATAAAATTGAAAATTGTCTTTTATGTCTCCAATAGTTACCTGCACATTAGGACATGCATATAACTTTCCAAAAGAGTTGTTTGTAGCTCTCATTCGCCATCCTAGATCAACATCTATGGGCCATCCGCCACTTTCATAGAGACACCTTGCCATGATGTTTATATCTGAGCCATGGTCTAAGAGTGCAATACATGGTGTTTCTTTTTCTCCAATTTTGACGACTATCTCAGTTGTTGCTCTTACCCAATGTGTACGGGAGTAGTGACTGCTTGGAATGAAAAGAGCCTCTTCCTCCTCATGCATGTCCTATAGTCGGCCTTCTTTTTGAGAGGTGGGCTGCCCAATTGGTTTGGACCAGTCGACCATTACATTTTCAACTTTCACTTCTTTAATTTTTGCATTCATGTTTTCTTTATCTTTAGCTTCAATTGCTGCAATTAATTCTTTAACTGCTTCAAGATGAATTCCTTGTGAAGTGATGGACCTAAAAACGGGCCGGCACTGGCTCATGCACTAGCCGGGCCTCGCCACTACGCACAAGACAACCCCTCGGCCTCGCGGCCAGGAGCGTCTATCAAAATCTCTGCTTTCCTAAACATTGCGTTTGTAATACGTTGTAGTCCAACTGATCCTAACCCGATATTACTCCTCAGAGGGAGTCCCTTTCACATAGCCAAAAGGCTCGAATCACATACACATGGGGTTTCTCCTACGGTTGAATGCCGTCAACCCTCTGCGACTCTCCTACACCTTGGGGATTGGCCCCTCAGTGCGTCGCTCAACATCTAGACATTTCGCACAAAAGTCGCTCAAGGTACCAAATAAGCGTGTCCAGGAATGTACCATTTCTTCCTCACGTACTTTTCCCTTGACCCCCACGACTAGCCTACAGCATGGGTACCTCACTGCCTCTCATCGTAGGTCATGTCCTAATAAACCAATTGCAATGCATGTCTAAGAGCTGGTCACTGATATTTTCTAAATTCTTTTCATGCTCTATGCATTTGGTGAATGCCTAGTGCTCAAACATTTAGCAAAACAGTATCGTGTACAAGTGCAAAAACATTCTTTTAATGGTTTCCAACTACCGTTCGTGCTTCGTTGCATGGGCCTAGCACCGAGGTGATCCTCGTGCTACTAAGCTCTTAATTTTAATTATCATCCATCCTAAATGCTATGCATAGAAATCAGCCACTTTCCCATCATCTCACATGGCATTTAGACATATTTCAACTCCTCTACCCTTCTCTGTTTAAGTATTGCATCGTTGGATAGGTTTATAGGGTATTTTGACATCATTTTATGTGTAGAAAGCGGAAAAAGACACACTAGAACAAGAAGGTGGGGTTGAACTGAGGCAAATCCTCATGCTTCAGTCCCCACAAACATTCACAAACATTGTTCTTATTTATCCTTATTTTTCGAAACCCAAAATGTATTTTTCCCCTATTTTTTAGGGGTTTTCCACGCTTTTATTGTATTTTCCCTTATTTTCTGCATTATTAAATTACTAAAAATTCAAAACAGGTTATGGGCTATGGCCCTTAGTTCCTTCTTGTAGAAAAATGAAAGTTTAGTTGATGTTCCTATTTACTTTCCCATTTTTATGCTAAAAACCATCATTTCCCCTTGATTTTTCATAATTTACGTGTCTTAGCATATTATTTTGAACCACAAGATGCATATTTTCCTTATTTTCTGATCATGACCAGCAAGAACTCATGGAAAACAGCAATATACACAATTTTTAGCCCACATGAACAACATTTCATCAATCAAAAGCCGTAAAATCTCAAATTTCCTTTGAAAATTTTAAATTACCGCTTATTTGCGTGTTTCGGGTTTCATGTCCATGGTTGCAAATCTGAAAATCAGCAGCACTTCATGTCCAGCACAATCATCAATCACCATTTCCAGCCAGTGGAGCAATCCGATCCATGCCGGACAAGCCTCCATCATTCTTTCTTCTTCCTTATTCTTCCCACATGAACTTGCCTTTAGAAGAGAGAGAGGGAGGAGAGAGAAAGACTGAAATCAGAGATCTTCAAAGAGGGCACCATTGCGTGAGTGAAGGGCGGCGAAATGATTGGCATCCAGGAGGGAATGAGGGGCAGTGATCAGTTGGCATGGTTGTTTGCAGGCAGGAGGGAGCATCTCCATCAACATGGCGCATTTTTCGGTGCCTGTTGATGGCGCCCTCTCTCCACAATTTTTCCTCTCTCAAGTGCATGAAACTTTCATGTGACATTTAAAGTTTGGGCTCCCAAAGGTCACTTGCCCACTTTGGCCAAATTTTGTCCACCCCTTCACATCTTGACCGGTTTCTTGGCCATTTCCTCGTCCGGACTTGGAATTGAGCTCTGAAAAATCCTGGGCATCCGGCTTAGCATCCCGCATTGGCCAGTAGCTCGTGTCAATCCGCACGACTGTCTGAAAAATTATGAAAAATCAACAAGTGTCGCTCGGACGCCTTTGAAGTACTTTGGCACTTAAAATCGTCCTAGATCGAGCCACCGCCTTTGACATTGAATATTTTTCCCTTGATATTCATTTTTTGCTATTTTTAAGCACTTCTCGTCACCTAAATTCCGCTCTCATGAAGTTAGCTTCTCTTCATCTTGCACAAAAACTCAAAGAACTTGCAAAAAAGCATGCACAATTTCTTTAGATATATTTTCTTTTCCTTTTGATTACATTAATTATTACATCATGGAATTCACGTTTAGCAATTCCAAGAAATTTTCCTAAGGTGAATTCAATTTTGCTTCCTAGAATTTGTTCTTCTAGGACTCGTTTGAGATTGGTTGCAGATTCTATGTCAGACTGCAATTTGTAGCCTAGCTACTTGCCTTTCTTCTTTTCTTCGATCTTCTTTGTTTGTGGTGCATCTTCCATCTCTTGATCTGGGGCTATATTTTTTCAGCAAGCTTTGGTTGTTCAGGCATTCTTCTAGTTACCCATTTTGGAGGGCCAGAAGAGGAAGGCCCTAGTTCATCTTCTTTTCTTCTCTTTTCTTCGATCAAGACTTCTTTATGATTGACGTCAGCCAAATGTGCAAAGGTGAAAAAAGAATCTACTGGTTCATTCCAACCAGTTACTCCTCGAATGCACTGACTCGTATTAGCCAAATCTTCTTTGGTTGCTTTACCATGTTCCACTTGATCTAGTTCCTGCATCCATACTTTAGATTGCACATTAGCTTTACATGCTTTCAAACTTGATTTAGTTGGCTCAATTTGCAACCCATAGGTAGTTGCATCAATTGCTACATAGGCATTCTTTACAGCTAAATCTTCTAATCTTTTCTTCATTCCACCATTGCCAAAATTTGGCTCCAGTGGAAGACCAATTTCAGCTACATGGATTTTTCCGTCTTTCCAAAAGACGAGATTTTGTGCTTAGGTCTCATAGAAGGTAGAAAACTTTCTCTTGTCATGTTGTTAGCTGTTGCACCAAATACAACACCTCTTAAAGCATTCTCTCATGGGTCTTTGAGTTGGTGATCGTCCTCGTTCTTCAACTCTGACATCCAACTTCTCTACTTTGGAACTAATTTCTATAAGATTCAAATGAAGGTCACACATGCTTTTAATAAGTTCATCCATGACATCATTTTTAGAAGGAAGAGAAGAAGAAAGAGTTGGTTGATTAGTCAAACAAATAGGGGATTTTGAAGGTGGAACAAGCTCCATCAATGGAGTTGTTGAAGTTGAAGTAGAGCCCAATCTTAGTCGCATCTGCTCTCTTTGAGCAATCATGTTAACTGCATCAGTAACATTTGTCCATGCAGTCTTGACTCCTGATTCGGAGGTAGCATCTTCTAGGTGATCAGCAAGCTTTTCTTGCTAAATGGGATTTGTAGCCTTAATGAATAATCCAATCTTCCAACCTTCCATACTTTGTTGGTCTTCAGCATCAAGTTGTCCAAATTTACTTTCAAAATCATGGTATAGAGTTGTTGCAGCTAAACCTATGTTGGGTTTTTCAACCCATTCAGTGAAACTTTTCTTCGTCATAATGCCAGAGTCTTCCAAGAAGAATTCTTCGTGTAGGGCTTTTTTGAATGCAGCCCAATCCGCATCTTGTTGGAAAAGACCATGGATTCTTTCTTGAAGACCATGCTTGGCTAGTCTGGCAAAATAACAACTCCATGCATGTTGCGGTACACCAAAGAAGACCATTTTCTCAACATACAAATGAATGAAAATAGAGACATTTTGACCATTAAATTATTTTAATTCACACCCAACTTCTTCTAGGGCCTTGATAGCTATGGAATCAATCTTCTCTTCTTCTTGCCTTTGTTGTTGTTGTTGTAACATTTGGATTTGTTTTTGTTGAGTCTGTTGTGCAGTATGAACACCAATTGTTGTAGAGTATCTCCTAAAGAATCCCCCATCTTGGAGTTCTCTTACACTGACCTTCACATTAGGTTCACCAATGTTGCAGCGCGTAGGGTTGAAGGTCACCTCAGGGGTTTGGCAAGAGAAGAATGTATGGGGGTTCAAGAGCTTAGACTCCATAGATGGTAGAGATAAGAGAAGGGTTGAAGGTTTCAAGCCAAGTTCTTGAAGATTTGTGACATCAAGGTGAAGGTAGATTCAAGGAGAGGAGTAGATGGAAGAGAAGGGGTTCAAAGAGATTGAAGATGTAGAAGAATACTTCCAAAAAGAATTACAAAATATAGAAGAATACTAACAGAGATGATGTTAGTTTCTTTCAACATTATGAGAAAATATAACTCTAATAGACAAAAACGTGCAGTACAAAATAATACATTCCTCTATGTTGCTTACATCGCCAATCTGATCCTTCCAATGGCTCCGAAAGGGGGGTTAAATTCCAGGACACCTGCCCAGAATCCTGCCAGATCACTCAATCTCCCACTTTCAAAGTGTTGTTCACTGCCTAAAAACAATGATCGCGCATCATGCGATTTCACTAATCTCTCTTTTTACATAAATTCCGCTCAAATTAGCTGGAAGCTATATGCTTCTTTTACATGTCATCCTAATCTAGAAGTTGTCTATAGTTTTGTAGATTTTTTTACAAGAGATAATATCTAGAATATTAAAAATTGACTAAAATCTAATATTTTTGAACTATGGACACTAGGACTAATGTCTAAAATGCATTGGCTCTATAAATCTAAAAGGCAACCACACTCTAGATTTTTTTACATGGTGTGTGCGTAGCGGCACGACAGCGGGAAGTTTGGAAATGTTGGGATTTGGCTAGAAAGATGGCTTAGGATTTGGATTTGTGTTTGTTGGTAAATTAGGGGGTTGTGTCCAAGATTTACAGAATGAAGATGAAACAAAGCGGTTTTGATTGAATCTTCGAAAGTTAGAATTGAATTGCTTTGTATCGAAGTTACCATTATTTGAGAATTGTTGTGTTCACTTCTCTCGTCCTCGAATTTTGTCTTCAGTATCATGGGCCAAGGAAATCGCATCCTCAAAGCTTGAACATGTTCACTTCCGCATAGAAGTGACCAAACAAACGAGACATAAACTTGCACTTATGGGTCGCCTCAGTACATCTTTGAGCATTCGAAGTTCCAATAAGGAATTCCACAAATGCTCGGTATATTGTGAAATAGGCTCACGATCTCTTTGTTATAGAAGATCCCACTATTTGATTGCTTTTTCGTGGAATTGAGGTGGAAGAAAATTCTGCAAAAATTTCGATTGAAAAGTCTCCCAAGTAGTAGGAAAATCAATGCTTTTGCGGACAACAGTCCACCATAGCGATGCTCTGTCCACTAAATGATTAGTGACACACTTGAGTTTGTTTTTTTCAGCATACTGTTCTTCATGGAAATAATCATCAATCTGGCTGATAAAAGTGAGAACAACCTTTCCATCGTGTAACCCATTAAACATACAAAATTTTGAAATTTCTTTTACTTATCTTGGCTTATTTTCGGATGGATTGTGCTTCAAGTGTCACATCGATCGTGCATCGTATAACATCTTTAAATTGCGGTCTATCTTGATCGGTAGTAGATCGTTGAAGAATTGCCAATTGAGCTTGCAAAGTTTGGTGTGCTCTTCGTTCCTCTTGAAGCTCCATGATAATTAGGTCCAATTTTTTCTCCATTGTTGGTTCTGGTAAATCACCTTCATCCATAAAATCTTCCATATTTTGATCAGTCATCCTGCAAAATTTCAAACAACCTCACACACTCAAAATCTTGTTAGCAGGATGAGCGTAGCTCAAAGTCAGGTTTACAAGGCTTGCCTTTTTTTTAAAAAAATGCTTTTAGCAATCTTTCTTCTTTGCGGATACAAAAGTTGCTGAAATCCTTCTTCGACGAATTCTTTACCCGTGAAGACTGCATATAGCAATCTACTTGCTGGAAATTATCTCTATCACAGCACATGTGTGAACAGAGGCTTGCAAATACGTGTAAAATTGACTCGGGAGTATAGCAATAAGAATAGCCGCTGAGGAAGAGATTTAGAGAGGTAAGGTTTTTAAGCTTTAATAAAGCTTATCCTTTAACTTAAGCTTTTTAATTAAAAGCTTCAACTAATTGTTTGACAGTGCATAGGTCGAGAGGATATACTCGCCGAATTTGATGCCGTGTAGGACATGCTGTTGTCGCGATTACTTGAATTGATAGGATTAAACTTTTTAATAAGCTTATTAACCTTTGTAACCTCCAAACTAATGAAAATTGACTTATCTTGTTCTCTGAGAAAAAAGACTTGATGAAGGAGCTTGGGAGGTGGTCCTCCGCTATCAGAGAAAAGTCCTCCGTGATCCAATAGCATAGCAGGAGGTTCTTTACCGCTAGGAACATGCTGGTATTCATAGATTGTTGCGAGACTCACTGTAGAGCCCATTTGTTCTAGGAGCTTTGCCTTCGTGCGAGATGGTAAGTGATTGAAAGCCCTCGATCTCAGCTTCGCTTTGATATCACTGGTGCACAAATCGTATACTACATGTGTATGTAGCGAGTGCTGGAAGGTCCCTAAGAAAAAAGAACTCTACTTTAAGCTCAAAATTCAAGAGAATAGACTTGCAGACATGAGGCAAAAAGACCAATTGGATACAATATCCCCCCATGCCTTGTGAGAGCTCCAGAAAGCATGTATTTAATAATTTATTCATCTCCACACTAAAAAATAGCCCAAATTTTACAATTAGCATGCTTTAGCTTTTGTGTTTGCTTTTGTCCAAATAAAGAATGAAGTGATTGGGTGACCGAAGAGTTAGACAGTGTCCAAATACAATGTCCAATAATGAATATTTAAACCATGTGCCCATGTGCATACAAAATAATAAATATATATCAAGCACTTCAATAAATAAGCATGCCTAAATAAATATTAGCGCCACACCTAAGACACGCGCCCATCAAAAATGATAATTTCTTCTAAATAACTTGAATACACACTATCGCCCAGTGGTTCCTAGCGCCATCGTCGCTTGCTCTACATATCAACTAAAGCATTCACAATTGTTAGAAAATAATAAAATTTTAAAAAAATTGAATACCTAGTAGTCTTTAGCTAAAAAATAAATAAATAGGTTGGAACTCTGTCCTAACCTTAATTTAATACAAGTGCCCACTCTAAACTCATAAACATCCATTAATTCAAATATGTATTTTGCGGAATCACCCGCTATGGAATCAACCACTTGCACACTCGAAAAGGATATGTATCCCGGTCAAAATTTCACGCAAAGAATCCACCTTGTGTACGAGCCCTGACAAATAAATATAAATTTACAGAATCCATCACAAAACCTCACAAAATCCACCATGGAATATTTCTCCTGGCATAAAAAATAAGGGACCTTGATAATTCCCACACTCAACAACTCAATGCAATGTGTCTCAAGTTGCTACCAACTTAATTAGTCTATCTAACCTAAAGGTTAGCTCCACAAAGGTCACCTTTTTACCATTTGGTCACATAGATATCATCTAACATACAAGTAAGGACCCTTCGGCTCACACATGGCTTCTCCTCATAATGGGGGACTTACAACTTTGAGTACCATGGATCAATAATGGCACCTTACAAGGGTAGGCATTGAGTATATGTAACAATAAAGCTTGAGATGTCATATTAAATCATATTAATTATAGAGAATTACATCTCTTTTTTACTCACAAGTTTTTGAAGCTAATTGGATTTGGCTCAAAACTTGTACAACCTAAGACATCATATTGATAAAGAACATAATCTAGCTTGCAAAATAAAAAGCCAAAAACTAGAAAGTTGGTCAAAGTCTAAGGTATGGTGGCTTTGAAATTTCACTAAATTTTTGGGTTAAGAATAGACTTATAACTTTGTAAAAGCATACTACTAATTAAAAAAATCATATAAACATGCTATGCTTCATATTTATGGAAAAAGGTGTCATTCCTCTATCTTTCAAGAAGATATATGATTTTCTTTACTATTGATTATGAGACAAATGGACAAAGATATATTTTAACCTTGCAACACATTGTATGTATGAGGATTGGAGTTGTCTTTGCTAAAGTCAAGATTGCAATGGTAAGACAATAAACTACATTTATTCTAAGTACAACAATTATTAAATTCACACTCAAAAGTAACAACCAATAATGAATTATCTAATGATAAATAACTAACTAATTAAATAACTATATATTTCACACACACGCACACACACACACTCTCTCTCACTCACTCTCTCTCTCTCTCTCTCTCTCACACACACACACACACACACACACACTCTCTCTCTCTCTCTCTCTCTTGTGACACTATACACTAACTAATTACTTACTTGCTTGCTTAATCATATATTAACTACACTATATACTAACTACACACACTCTCTAACAAATTACTTGACTAACTACACCACTAGCCTAATTAACTACAACATTTATTGACTACTATTGAATAGTTAACTCTTGGCTTTTCAAAATAACAAAAAGCACATTATATTTCACCATACACTATATTTCGTTATATTTAAAAACTACTTAAATAAGTATGTTTACTATAAAATTTAAAGTAATTAATAAGTAAAATCCATTGTTTTCAAACACACACACACACACACACACACACACACACACACACACACACACACAGAGTAACGTGTCCACTAGTATCATCCAGGACACGTCTTAGCAGTCCATCAGAAAGAATGTCTAGAAAACTCCACCCGGCACTCCCATGGAATGTTACGGGTTTTGCGATCTAGGCCTTCCCGCGTCTGCCACGTAGCGGAAGTATCCTGGCCGTTCCCACTTACAATCGACCAAAATTAGGGTTTTCCTGATTGGTCATTAGCTAACAGCAACTAGCGTCAGACCCAAGCGAACTACTTTACGTAGAAACGCCAGGTCCAAAGCGGATCCATTCTGTTCCCCTAAAACAGCGTAAATCAGGTAAGATGTAACTCTAGGTCATCGCTCTCGTTATTCATTTTGATGATGATGATCATTCCACTGTTCTTCGAGATTTTTGAGAAAAGTTCCCGGCTAACCGGGACCACCCAACCGTAGGATAGGCCCATGGCCCATCCTCCGCACTTTCCTCGGTTTGTTTTAGTTATGTAATTATCTAACACATTATTTTGACATATAACAATCAACTTCTTTAATTAATCTTGTTAAGCACTGGTTCCTTCACGTAATCTTATCACGTGACATAGAAAAACAATATCAGGCAAGTTCTTTTTTTACATTTCATCATTTTATCTTTGAAATACAAGGAATTCCGCTCGTAGGCTTGTCCATAATCCACCCGAAGGCTATCCAGTAATCTCCAGGGATCACTATTCCAAGCTTCCGCCCGTAAACTAGTATGCGGGCCTCGAGATCCTATCCCGAGTCACTTGAGCCTCTTATGCAGGACCCGAAAGGCGAGGGATTTACAGCCAGAGCCCCCCGGGCACCCAAGCGTCCTCCTACTCCAAGTAGAGCTCAACGGAGAGACCTCTCGCAGCGGGTTCGGTCCACGTTCCCGACGCGGTGAACAACTCCCTTGGTTAGGGTTAGGCAGGTAGTCGGGGGTAACTGGAATTGCCTCTTCCTTCAGGCCTTTAACCTGAAGTATAGGTACTCATTTAATTTGTAATTCATAATTCAAATAGAGCCCTAAAATCTCTAGCAAGCACAAACATTTCCATTAATCAACCGTGTTTTTTGGCAAACTGCTAAGGAAGTGTTCTTTCCTTTTGAGTGTATCAGCACTCGTTCCCAAGGTGTCTTGTAAATTGGCAAGATCCTTTACATTTTGGTGTAGGGCGTACCTTATTAACCCAACTTGGTCAACCCTAAAGTTTCTTAGATATGCTAGTTTCCGGTTTACAATTTTCCTTATTTAGATGGATATCCAAAAATACGTCCTTTTTGCAAGATAACTTGCGTAGGGATCTGCCATCCTTGTTAAGGGTTTTTACCCTTTCTCCTTGTGACTCAGTCACAAGACTAAATGATTTCGTACTTGCTGCGCAAGTCCTACGATGGAATAATCCGTTTTAGATCCTTTAAGCTGACGTATGTCGGCCTAGGGTTTCTTTTTAAGGATCTCGGGGACAACCCTAGTTCTTTATCTTTACGAATTTTTTTGACCCTACAATAAGGAAAGTAGTCAAGTGCTTAGGGTATGAATATTTCTATGTTTAGATTGGTTTGGATATCTTTTGGAAGGTAATATTAATCGTCTTGTCACGGTTTTGCTATCCTTGTGACGATTTACTTTTTAGTCAATACAGTAAAATTTAAACTTCCTTTTTCCTTGCAGATGAACTCATGCCAAATAACAAACATTTCCCTTGCTAAGATGTGTAATTAGCAATGATATCTTCCTAGTAATTTGAGCAACGAAAGAAAACTTTCATGAATTTAACCATTTACAATGATTCGTTGCGAAAGGAATAAGACTAATGGTGCAAGATATAATTTCTATACCTTTAGGATTTAACTAAAATATACTACTATAGTAAATGGATGATCTTGCTCGTAATTTATAATGCTTGATGCAATTCGAAGGAAACTAAGTTCTATACATTATCATTCATTCAAATAAGCTAAACTCCTTCATTACAAATAACTCGGACAAATATATCCTATCCCTAACAATTTCCCTTTGCATGATCGACTTAAAACCGAATTAAAGTCAAGAAAAAAAACCTGGTTTTGGGGTGAGATATCCACATGGATACTGGGAGATGACTCTCCCGCGGCTACACCTTGGACTTTCTTAGGAGGCATCGCAATTGTAGTATTTCAGATGTGGAAGCAGCCTTACAACTCCCTTTTTGAAATTCCACCGTGGCTCCCTTTTGCAATAACTTGCACCGTCCGTCAGAAACAATTTTAGAAGGCTTCCTCCTTAGAGTAGGGAATTCGAAAGGGGTGTTTCAGAATCTTTCACAACTAAGACCCGTTAGGCCATGGGTAAGGCTTAATGGCCTTTGTAAAGACTCGCATGAAAAGGATGTGGAATCCCTTACGTGGGCTTTTGAGTGGGAAAGGGAAGTGTCAAACGACCCTCAACATTCTCCTTTCCTTTACGTGTGGAAAAAAAAAATGTTATGGGGAAGCTAGATGGGTTATTTTTGCATGGCCTAAGGGGGTCGTTAAAGGGATTTAGGATCCGGGAAGGAAGAGACTTTAAGGTAACATCTTTTGGTGGAAAAAGGGCTTATAGAGCTTCAAGGGGAAATTTGAGGGGGGGGAAGGAAAAAGGGCTAAAGGGAGATTTAAACACGGGGGAGGAGAGGCCCCTTGGGGTAACCTTTTATGGGGGAAAAAACCCTAAGGGAGCCTTAGAGAATAATTTTTAAGGGGGGGGTTTCAAGAGGCCACAGGAAGGGAGCCTAAGGAGGGTTTTAAGACAAGGGGGGGGGGGGGGGGGGGGGGGGAAGAAGAATAAGAACTTTAAGTTCAGACTTGCTTTTGGGGGGAAAGGGGCTCCTTAGAAGCTTCAGTGCTTCAACACGTGGGGGGAGGGAGGGGGTAAATTATGTCCCCAAATGACACGTCGGCCAGATAGCGTGGCATGTGGCTGCAGGAGGCGACGCGGAGATGATTAGCAGCAGGACGGCGGCCTGAACAGCGGCTACTAACTGGCACGGTACCTCACGGCTCCCTAGGGCGGCGGCAGCGCATCAATGTCTCTCTCTCCCTCACAACACTCACAAGGTCTCAACTCCTTCGTCCTTCTCTTTTCCCGGGCTCCTTCCTTGCATATGCCCTTCCTCTCGATGGCAACGTCTTCTCCACAGCGTGTGGACGGTCCTCCCTCAGCTTCGTCCCCCTTGATTTAAATAGGGGAGGGGAGGGGGATCCTCCCTCCCCTGCGTGGCATCACGCATGCATCTCCCTCACTCCAAGCTCCAACAAGGAGCTTAATCACTCCTTCTACTCCCCTCCCCCTCCAGCTCGTCAGTTGGCTGGGGGGAATAAGGGGAATTCAAAAAAAAAATTCATTTATCCAATTTCGTTTTTATTGAGGCAGTACATGCGGCCCTTCGGGATATTACATTCTCTCCCCCTTAGAAGAATCGAGATGTCCTCATCTCGAGATAAACTAGGGATACTGATGGATGAGAGTGCCTTCATCTACCCAGGTGGCATCCTCTTCGGAATAATCTTTCCACTAGACGAGGCATTCTCTTAAGGTTCTAGATCTTAACTGTCTCTCCCTAACATCTAAGATCTTGTCCGGCCTTAGTTCAAGGACTCCTTGACTAGGCATTACAATTTGTTGGTCATCAAGTACATGATTAGGGTTGGGTACATATTTTTTCAATAGGCTGATATGGAATACATTATGAACCTTTAGGTTCTCAAGGAGTTGCAATCTATAAGCATTGGGTCCTAGGCATTTGAGGATTTTGTATGGCCCACAATACCTTGGACTTAGCTTCTTGCATTCTCCTAGGGATAGAGAACTCTTTTTAGGGCGTACACGAATGAAGACCATGTCTCCTTCTTCGAAGACTCTTTCTTGACGTTTCAAATCAGTGTAACCCTTTTGTCTATCCTTGGCCGCTTGTATGTCTTGTCTTATGGACTTTATTTGATCATCCATGTCTTCCAACATCTGTCTTGATGCTTCAACTCTTAGGGTTGGATCAGAAAAGTTTAGGGGACTTCTGCAATCATGACCATATAATGCTTGAAAAGGGATCATCTGAATGCTCTACTGGTAAGAAGCATTGTAGGCAAATTCAACCAAAGGAAAGTATTGAATCCACCTCTTCAGCTCCCGACAGCAGTATGCCCTAAGCATATCTTCGATGATTTGATTTACTCGCTCTGTTTGGCCATCTGTTTGGGGATGGTAAGCGGTGCTAAAATAGAGTTGAGCCCCAATAGCTTCAAAGATAGCTCTCCAGAAGTGTGATGTGAAGAGAGAATCTCGATCACTAATGATTCTTCTAGATAACCCATGTAGCTTGAATATCTCCTTGATAAACAATCTTGCAATGTCGGAGGCTTTATAGTTTGTCTTTACTGGAATTAGGTGTGCAACCTTGGTAAGCATGTCAACCACAACCATAATGGAATTGTATCCTCCTTGGACTTGGGGTAGGCCCACAACAAAATCCATACTGATGAATTCCCATTTCATTTGGGGAATGTCAAGCGGTTGCAGTTTCCCTGGCATCATGACATGTCCTACTTTGATATGTTGGCAAGACAAACACTTAGTGACATATTTGAGAACGTCACCTTTTAGCCTCTCCCAATGGTAGCTCTTCCTAACTGCATTAAGAGTCTTAGTATAGCCAGGATGTCCTGCGAAAGGAGAATCATTAGCTTCCCATAATATCTTCTGCTTAAGTGACTGGCTTGCTGGTATACACAGCCTTGTTCTGTAGTAGACAAGTCCATTATCAATGGAAAATTCCTGATACTTAGCTTGCAACTTCTGATTCTGTTCCTTGGTAGATATTTCCTTTATCATTGTTTGGTAGGCCAAATCATGGCATGCTTCCTCTCTAGCTAGTTCAAGTATAGGGTTGTTTGGCATAGATACTTTTGTAGCCAGAGATCTGGCTGTTGATGGATTCTGCAAGATTAGGGAATTTAGGAATGCCTTGGGACTGAGTGCATCGGCAACTACATTCTCCTTCCTTGGTCGGTACTTGATTTCAAAATCATATTCCTCCAATACTTCAATCCACCAACGTTGACTCATGTTGAGCTCGTTCTGGGTAAAAATTTATTTGAGACTCTTATCATTGGTTACTAGAGTAAACTTGTTACCCAACATGTAGTGTCTCCAAAGCTTTAGAGCATGGATGATAGCTAGTAATTCCAGATCATGCGTGGCATAATTCTTTTCATGACTCTTTAATTTCCTTGAAGAGTATGCTACTAGATGACCTTCCTGCATAAGTACACACCCCAAGGCAAGAATGCTAGCATCAGTTACTACCTCGAACTCCTTATTGAGGTCAGGAAGTTTTAGAATAGGTGCTAATACCAAACTTTTCTTCCATTTGTCGAAGCTATTTTGTTCAGAAGTTGACCATGTAATGGAAGTTTGCTTCTTTAGTAAGTCTGTAAGAGGTGCTGCAATCAAAGGATAGTTTTTGATGAAGACCCTATACCATCCGTCAATCCAAGAAAGCTACGTATCTCTTTGATGGATACTGGTATTGGCCATTCAAGCACATCTCTGACCTTGGCTAGGTCTACTGATATTCCTTCTGATGATACTATGAATCCCAGATATTCAATCTGACGCTTGAAGAATGCACACTTCTTCTTTTTTGCATATAGCTTATGAGACCTCATTGTCTCAAGGACAATCCGAAGTTGAGGTTCATGATCTTATTCTTGTTTAGAATAGACTAAAGTGTCATCGAAGAAGACAAGCACGAAATCATCAAGATATGGTCTAAAGATATATTGCATTAATCTATTGAAGGTGGCAGGTGCATTTGTAAGCCTGAATGACATAACTAGGAACTCAAAGTGCCCATATCTTGTATTGAAGGCCGTATTTGGAATATCTTCTTCCTTGATCCTTATCTGATAGTAACCTGACGTAAGATCAATCTTGGAGAAGATCTTTGCACCTTGAAGACGATCAAGAAGCTCATCTATTCTATGAATAGGATACTTGTTCTTGACTGTTGATTGATTCAACCCTCGGTAATCAATACATAGTCAAAGTGTCCCATCTTTCTTTTTCTAGAATAGTACTGGAGCTCCCCACGATGAGTTGCTAAGCCGGATGTAACCCTGATCTAACACTTGCTTGAGTTGTTCCTTCAACTCAATTGCTTCCGGTATGGATATTCTATAAGGTCTCTTTGCAATTGGTGTAGCTCTAGGCACTAGCCTAATCTCATGATCTACTTCTCTTTGAGGCGGAAGTTCAATCAATTCCTCAGGGAATATGTCAGTGTATTCCTTTAGCCAAGAAGGTCCTTCATGAGACTCTTGCTTTTGATCTAACTTGTTGAGTTTGATCAGGTAAACAGGTAATCCTTTTCTGACTCCTTTTATGATCCGGGATATTTTGGCTAATCGGAGTCTTGGCACTCCTGTCTCACCTTGAGTTGTGACAAATTCCCTTTTAGAGTTTCGAAAGGAAACTTGACCCTTTCCACTGTGGATGTGGGCGTTGTTGGGCTTAAGCCAATCCATCCCGAGTAGACACTCATGGATACCTAAATTCATGACTCTGAATTTGTCTGAAGTCTTCTTTCCTCCCAGAAAAAATTCCACCTTAGTAGTTTGCCTGGTACAAGTTACCTCACGACCGTTTGCCAACTCCACAAGCAAGGTAGTTGCTTCTACTGTGGTTATTCCTAAACTTTTTGCACATGATGGTGAGATAAAGGAATGTATATTGCCACAATCAATCAAGGTTTTGAAACCTTTACCTTGATAGTCCGACGGTGTCTGAATCACCGAGAACTAGCGATTCAGCCCTTTCTTTTGTAAAGCGGCATGAACTGTTGCTTTTTCAAATTCAGCTTCCATAGTTGGATCTTTCTCTTCTTCTTCTTCGCATTTTTGCCTATTGGAAATGCAAGCGGTTCTTCCTCTTCCACGGGTAACGGCTCCTTGACCGCGGCCTGCACCTTGGAAAGGCATTTGACGATGTCCTCCGCTGAGCTTGGGACATTGCCTCTTGAAGTGATCGGGTTTGTTGCAGTGGAAACAACGGAGGTTTCGGCCATTACTTTGAGTAGGAACAAAGTTGTTGACATTATTTGTCCTTGCTTTCTTCCTTTGTCCCTGATTATGACCTTGAACTCTCTTCATTTGAGGTCTAAATGCTCCTCTGTTCGGGTCACTATAGGACCAAGTTTTGTTACCCCTTGGTCTAGCTTGCACCTCCTGAATTATAGGCGCCGCTTGAATGAGTGCATCCTGAAGATCTAATGGACGCATAGATTCGAGACGGGTATTTACGGGTGGATTTAAGCCCGCACAAAATTTGGACACCTGCTACGTCATGTCCATCTGTGGCACATACTTTAAAAGTGAGACGAATTTAGAGTAGTATGCGTCAAGAGTGAGTCCTAGCTGTTTTAGCTCCTAGAACTCATTCATTTTCTGCGTACGATATACAGGTGGTAAATATCTTCCCTGCACGGCTTTCTTCAACTTCTCCCTGAATCATTGACCCCTCTGAAATCCCTTGATCCCTGCAGCATTGCTTCCACCAAAGTCCGGCTTCGCCGGTGAGCTTTAACTTGGCGAGCATGGCCTGATTGGTAGGTGCAGTACCAGCTGCTTCAAAGTAATCCTCCATGGATTCAATGCAAATTTCAGCATCAGCCTGTACGAATCTGCCTCTCCCGTCAAACTCGGGTGGCTTTATCTGCTTGAGGAGGAACTTCTTCTCCTGGGTCATAGGAGTACTTGATGTAGGAGGCGAATTTTGAACCTGTACCCGGGGTTGTGCCTGGGTAAAAGTTTTCTTAACATTATTATATGATAATTGATGTTATCTTATCTTTCATTTATAGTTCAATGATCTCGTAAACAATGTAGCTACTTAACTTTTTAACAACTCTTATGCATAGCCAGATATTGATAAAAAGAAGTCTTTATTTGTATTTATATGGGCATAGTCTTTTTGAATACAACGTTTCGTGTGATGATAGGCCAATCATTACATTCAGTTTGGGGAGAACAACGTTGTATTGCATTTGTCTACAGGAACTGTGTAATAGTAGGCTTTTGGGTCATGGATCTTTAGAAATCGATAGTTCATTGGAAGTTCAGGATACCCTTTTCGTTGGAATCCATACTTCTCATGGCGGCCCAACACTTTAATCCTGTCGGCTGGGATTACACGGGTTACTTCCTCATATACATATGAGTTCATTTCAACCCTCCGAACTTGAATATGTAAAGTCAAATTTATGTGAGCTTCCACAAAAATGAACAACTTCACGACTTTCAAGTCTTCCAACCACTTGATCCTCTTTAGCTTAAGCAAACCGGTGGGCGGCTTTATAGTAGATTCCTGAAGACCCCGTCCATCTTCGTTCTATGTATAAAGGTGATGGATTATAAATCTGCTCCAGGATGTTCATCATCCCAATTCTTTGTCTATAAAGGGGAGAATGCATTGCAGTCATAAACATGACCCGAAATACCAAAAACTTGTTCCACGCTTCATAATTCTGCAAGACAGCATTGAAGGTGAGAAAATGTTTGGACAGTAACAATTTCTTTACTTCATTCTATTGAGATCTCGTAAAAACAATTCCATTGTTGGTCGGCTCTGATACAAACTATAACATGTCCACTAGTATCATCCAGGACACGTCTTAGCAGTCCATCGAAAAGGATGTCTAGAAAACTCCGCCCGGCACTCCCATGGAATGTTACGGGTTTTGCGATCTAGGTCTTCCCGCGTGTGCCACGTAGCGGAAGTATCCTGGCCGTTCCCACTTAGGATCGACCGGAATTAGGGTTTTCCTGATTGGTCATTAGGTAGCAGCAACTAGCATTAGACCCGAGGGAACTACTTTACGTAGAAACACCAGGTCCGAAGCGGATTCACGATGCACTTGGTTCAAGGAGAATGGGAAACGAGAGGGATGCAAGGTTCAACCTCTTTGCCATAAGGCATAGTCCCATTCCGTTCCCCTAAAACAGCGTAAATCAGGTAAGACGTAACTCTAGGTCATCGCTCTCGTTATTCATTTTGATGATGATGATCATCCCGCTGTTCTTTGAGATTTTTGAGAAAAGTTCCCGGCTAATCGAGACCACCCAACCGTAGGACGGGCCCATGGCCCATCCTCCGCACTTTCCTCGGTTTGTTTTAGTTATGTAATTATCTAACACATTATTTTGACATATAACAATCAGCTTCTTTAATTAATCGTGTTAAGCACTGGTTCCTTCACGTAATCTTATCACGTGACATAGAAAAATAATATCAGGCAAGTTCTTTTTTTACATTTCATTATTTTATCTTTGAAATACAAGGCGTTCTGCCCGTAGGCTTGTCCATAATCCGCCCGAAGGCTATCCAGTAATCCCCAGGGATCACTATTCCAAGATTCCACCTGTAAACTAGTATGCGGGCCTCGAGATCCAATCCCGAGTCACGTTAGCCTCTTGTGCAGGACCCGGAAGGCGAGGGATTTACAGCCAGAGCCCCCCTGGCACCCAAGCGTCCTCCTACTCCAAGTAGAGCTCAACGGAGAGACCTCTCGCGACGGGTTCGGTCCACATTCCTGGCCCGGTGAACAACCCCCTTGGTTAGGGTTAGGCAGGTAGTCGGGGGTAACTCAAACTGCCTCTTCCTTTAGGCCTTTAACCTGAAGTATAGGTACTCATTTAATTTGTAATTCATAATTCAAACAAAGCCCTAAGATCTCTAGCAAGCACAAACATTTCCATTAATCAACCGTGTCTTTTGGCAAACTGCTAAGGAAGTGTTCTTTCCTTTTGAGTGTATCAACACTCGTTCCCAAGGTGTCTTGTAAATTGGCAAGATCCTTTACATTCTGGTGTAGGGCGTACCTTATTAACCCAACTTGGTCAACCCTAAAGTTCCTTAGATATGCTAGTTTCCGGTTTACAACTTTGCTTATTTATAAGGATATCCAAAAATACGTCCTTTTTGCAAGATAACTTGCGTAGGGATCTGCCATCCTGGTTGAGGGTTTTTACCCTTTCTCCTTGTGAATCAGTCACAAGACTAAATGATTTCGTACTTGCTGCGCAAGTCCTGCGATGGAATAGTCCGTTTTAGATCCTTTAAGCTGACGTATGTCCACCTAGGGTTTCTTTTTAAGGATCTCGGGGACAACCCTAGTTCTTTATCTTTACGAATTTTTTTGACCCTACAATAAGGAAAGTAGTCAAGTGCTTAGGGTATGAATATTTCTATGTTTAGATTGGTTTGGATATCTTTTGGAAGGTAATATTAATCGTCTTGTCACGGTTTTGCTATCCTTGTGATGATTTACTTTTTAGTCAATACAATTCAATTTATACTTTCTTTTTCCTTGCAGATGAACTCATGCCAAATAACAAACATTTCCCTTGCTAAGATGTGCAATTAGCAATGATATCTTCCTAGTAATTTGAGCAATGAAAGAAACCTTTCATGAATTTAACCATTTACAATGATTCGTTGCGAAAGGAATAAGACTAATGGTGCAAGATATAATTTCTATACCTTTAGGATTTAACTAAAATATACTACTATAGTAAATGGATGATCTTGCTCGTAATTTATAATGCTTGATGCAATTCAAAGGAAACTAAGTTCTATACATTATCATTCATTCAAATAAGCTAAACTCCTTCATTACAAATAACTCGGACAAATATATCCTATCCCTAACAATTTCTCTTTGCATGATCGACTTAAAATTGAATTAAAGTCAAGAAGGAAAACCTGGTTTTGGGGTGAGATATCCACATGGATACCAGGAGATGACCCTCCCGCGGCTACGCCTTGGACTTTCTTAGGAGGCATTGCAATTGTAGTATTTCGGATGTGGAAGCAGCCTTACAACTCCTTTTTGAAATTCCACCGTGGCTCCCTTTTGCAATAACTTGCACCGTTCGTCAGAAACAGTTTTAGAAGGCTTTCTCCTTAGAGTAGGGAATTCGAAAGGGGTGTTTCAGAATCTTTTACAAGTAAGACCCATTAAGCCATGGGGAAGGCTTAATGGCCTTTGTAAAGACTCGCATGAAAAAGGTGAGGAATCCCTTACGAGGGCTTTTGAGTGGGAAAGGGAAGTGTCAAACGACCCTCAACATTCTCCTTTCCTTTACGTGTGGAAAAAAAAATAGGGTATGGGGAAGCTAGATGGGTTATTTTTGCATGGCCTAAGGGGGCCCTTGAAGGGATTTAGGATCCGGGAAGGAAGAGACTTTAAGGTAACATCTTTTGGTGGAAAAAGGGCTTATAGAGCTTCAAGGGGAAATTTGGGGGGGGGAGGGGGGGGGGAAGGAAAAAGGGCTAAAGGGAGATTTAAACACGGGGGAGGAGAGGCCCCTTGGGGTAACCTTTTATGGGGGAAAAAACCCTAAGGGAGCCTTAGAGAATAATTTTTAAGGGGGGGGGTTTCAAGAGGCCACAGGAAGGGGGCCTAAGGAGGGTTTTAAGACACGGGGGGGGGGAACAAGAATAAGAACTTTAAGTTCAGACTTGCTTTTGGGGGGGAAAGGGGCTCCTTAGAAGCTTCTAGAAACTTCTAGAAGCTTCAGTTCTTCAACACGTGGGGGGAGGGAGGGGGTAAATTATGTCCCCAAATGACACGTCGGGCAGGTAGCGTGGCATGTGGCTGCAGGCAGCGACGCGGAGATGACTGGCAGGAGGACGGCAGCCTGAACAACAGCTACTGACTGGCGCGGCAGCTCATAGCTCCCCAGGGCGGCGGCTGCGCGTCAATGTCCTCTCTCTCCCTCACAACACTCACAAGGTCTCAACTCCTTTGTCCTTTTCTTTTCCCGGGCTCCTTCCTCGCATATGCCCTTCCTCTCGATGGCAACCTCTCCTCCACAGCGTGTGGACGGTCCTCCCTCAGCTTCATCCCCCTCGATTTAAATAGGGGAGGGGAGGGGGATCCTCCCTCCCCTGCGTGGCATCACCCATGCCTCTCCCTCACTCCAAGCTCCAGCAAGGAGCTTAATCACTCCTTCAATTCCCCTCCCCCTCCAACTCGTCAGTCGGCTAGGGGGAATAAGGGGAATTTTAAAAAAAAAATCATTTATCCAATTTCGTTTTTATTGAGGCAGTACATGCGGCCCTTCGGGATACACACACACACACACACACACACACACACACACACACACAAATATTATTGACTAATATACTAATAGCACACATGCTCTCTCACTAATTAGTTAATCAACTACAGTACTAGCCCCCATCACTAAATTGATTAACTATAGTATTAAACAATGCTAGTCATCACAAACTATTTGACCACAAAACTAGATAGTACTTGTATTAAAAATTTACCTAGTTAGTTAAGGAACCATAATATTAGCTGTCACCAACTAATTAACTACATTAGTAGATAGTAGGTGTTATACTTACTAATTATCTAAACTAAATATTCGAGTTATAACTAATCAATTATTAATGCTATCTTGGTCTATTTGTCCATAGTTGGATTGACATACAATGATGTATTTATTACAACAAAGATGTAATTATTATTTTGAGCATTTTTTTGGAGAGTATATGTCTGTTTTGACACTCTTTTTAATTGAATTTTATGGACCGCTATACCCACATTTGTTCTCTCCCTTTTGGATTAGTGTTGGGGCTGTTTTGTTGTAATTATAGTAGCCCATTCTCTTGTCATTTGTAGTTCTTTGCAGTCATTATGGTAGGTACTTCTCATGCATCAACTGATAGTGCTATTCTCAATGTTGAAAGGCTTGATGGAAATAACTTCCAATATTGGAAGACAAAAATATGGTAACTTTTGATGTAGAAGAAGCATGTTAGGCTATTGAAGACAAATGGTATAAAGCTAGAAGACTGGGATAGAGATGATTAGGATGAGCTAGATGAGTTATGCCAGTCTACTATCATACTATCTTTATCTAAGTAGGTATATTTAAATGCTATCTCTATTAAAGGCACTTCATATGATTTATGAAAGAAAATCCTTGATCTTATGAGGAGTAAAGTCTTACCTCTAAGTTATATTGGTTGAGAAGCTTGTGGACCTTTGCATGAAGGAGGATATGCCTATGTCTACTCATTTGAATGAGTTCCACTCTATTTCCATGCAACTTGTTTTGCAAGACATAAAATTTGAGGATAACATTGAGTCTTTGTTCTTACTTCTCATACTACATGATTCATGGGATATATTTCATACTGCTATAAGTGATAATCTCCCTGGGGGTGGTTTTAAATGCAGTAATGTAGAGAGTGCTCAATTGATAGAAGAAGTAAATAGGAAGAATATGGATGCAACCCTTGCTTCTCATGCATTGACTGTTAGAGTTCTAAATGGTGGAAATGGTAATAACAATCGTGGTAGAGACTCATAGCCTAATAGGGGTAAGTCTCAGTATGGTAGGTAATCCTGTAGTAAGTCTTGTAGCTATAACTTTTCTTTGACATGCCATTATTGTGGGCTTGGGGTCACATTAGGCCGCAATGTCATAAAATGCATAATGATAGGGGCAATGAGAAACACAAGGGAAATGTATAAAAAAATGCAAAGTTCACTAAGATTATACCTAAGTCCAGTGTGAAGATAGAGAAGGTAAATGCATTGGAGTATAGTTGTGGTACATTCTCGTAACTTCATCTCTTGATGCTACTCAATTGACCAATGCACCATCTACTTACTCTCAATGTTGGCTTATTGATTTGGGGGCTTCCTTCCATGTTATTGTATTGCCATTGGTTTCATAGCTAATGTACCGTTACAGGCTCTATTATACTAGGAGAAAACACTACATTAGATATCATTGGCATTGATGATGTTAGAGTACAATTTGATACTAGTGCTTTATTTATACTACATGATATATGTTATATCTTGGCTTTGAGGAAAATCCTTATTTTAACTATACAATTGGATGATGATAGGTATCATGTATCTTTTGGAGATTCTTTATGGAAGATCACCCATGGAAATCTTGTTTCTGCTAAAGGTGCCAAGGTTGGCAACCTCTACCCATTGGTTGTTTCTAGATTTTTTGATTATATATTGGCTGTGACCTATCTTTCACATGTAACTTTATGGCATCATTGCCTTTGTAACATGTCTTTGAAAAAGAATGAAAGTATTGATCTATTTACAATATCTCTTACACTTGGATTACTCTTGTTTTGATTCATGTGATCATTATCTTTATGGTATGAAAACTTATAATTCACATAAGAAGTCTAATTCTACACATGTAGGTGAGCCTTTAGCTCTTGTGCATTCAAATGTTTGTGGCTTCATTCCCTATCAGTCCTTAGATGGTGCAAAGCATTTTATTACATTCATAGATGATTTTTCACATCGGATTTGGGCCTATCTCATTATGTAGAAATATGATGTTTTGCCTAATTTTCAAAGCTTTCTTGCTATGGTTGATAACCAATCTAGATATAGGTTTAAATAGTTATGGTATGATAAAAGGGGTGAATATTTATCAGAGGCTTTTGATCAGCTATTGATGAGAGGGGTATCAAGCATCAGTTGACCACCCATATACCTCATCATAGAATGGTATTACATAGTGCATGAATAAGATTATTTAGGAAAGAATCCATAGTATGCTTAGTCAGTCAGGCTTACCGAGTTTTTTGGGTTGAGGAAATTACTATTGTGGTACATCTCATGAATAGATCCCCATGTAGTGCTCTTGATTATAGATTTGTAGAGGAGGTATGGTCTAGTAAATCTCCCTCATATCCACACTTGTAAGTCTTTGAATGTGAGCCTTTTTACCATATCCCCAAAGATAAGTGCAATAAGTTGGATCTAAAGTTTTTGACATTCATCTTTCTTGGATATGGGGATGTAGGTGAGATGAGCAATCATCCTTGGGATCCCCAAGTTCCGAAGGTTATCTATAGCCATGTTGTTACCTTCCATAAGGATAAGATGTATATGAGACCAAAGCAAGTGATTGAGGTACACATGGTGATTTTTCAAGAGGAGCCTCTTGTTATAGTACATCTAGGGCCTATTGAGACAACTTGTCACAATTCGTGATGATGCACTGGTCCAAGATTTTCAAGTTATATACAATTATGATGTTGGATAGAGAAAACATGTCGTACAAGTCCCTGAACTAGTTTTAACTTGCTTTCCTAGAGCTTTCCATCCTCCTAATCGTGCTTTGCTATGAGCCCTCTATGGATCATGTCACGGTGACAGACTTTGCTAAGCCACTTACCTATTAGGAGACTATGCATAGAGGTGATTCTAATTATTTGGAGAGGGCTATGTATTTTGATCTTGACTCATTGTAGAAAAATAGTATATGGGACTTAAGTTTCCTTACCTCTTGAAAAGCTTGCATTGCTATGTAAGTGGGTGTACAAGTTGAAGAGTACCCCTGGTCATGTGAAGCTAGCATACAAGGCCAAATTAATTGTTTGCAAAGGGATTTAAGTAGGAAAAGGGAGTTGATTATGATAAGATCTTCTCTCCTATGGTCAAGATGATGCTTGATCATGGCCTTGGTTGCTCATTGGATTTAGATCTCTATATTAGATGGATGTTAAGATGGATTTCTTACATGGGGACCTACATGAGGACATTTATATATAATAGCTTAAGCTTTGTGGAAAGAGGTAGGGAATACCTAGTGTGTAAATTGAAGAAGAGTCTTTATGGGCTTAAGTAAGCACCTAACAAGTGGTACCATAAGTTTGATGTTTTCATGCATTCCTAGGGGTATTCCCACAATGAGATGGATCCATAGTAATACATAAAGAAGGCCTAATGTACTCTATATACATGTGCTTTTTCTCTTTTTCTTTTATGCCTTGGTAGAGGAAACTTGGAGGAATCCTAACTCTTCAAACATACTTGAAGGGTTGTCATAATGAAAAACCAAGAGAAAAGAGAAAAATGCCATAATGCCAGAAGAAGAGGTAGTGTGGATCCATTTGGTGCACCAGTCACACCATAAGGGAGAAGTCAGAGATTTCTTGGAATGGAAAACCAAGAAACGAGAGGTATATGCTACAAGACATGAGGAGAAGTAGTGTAAGTTCCAGTCTAGGCCCCAATCATGTCATTAGGGAGAAGTTGAAATGAAGCGACACAATAGCAATCCATAGAGGTGAAAGGATATGTGTAAGGGAAGGGATGAGCCATAGACATGCAAAATTCAAAATCAAGAGTGGCCATATGGAGAACAAAAAGGCTACAAAAAAATTTAAGTGGACCTATTAATAGGCACTCATGACAACTTGGGTGAAAAACTAATAGTTGGATTTGAACATTGGACACGTGGCAAAAATCTAGCTATTGAAATTTTTGATTGGAACTAGTCATTTAAAACCCTAGCTCCTCCAAAGAATAGGAGCCTCACACATGGCACGCTGGGTGGTAAGGCACATTTTTCTTTAAGTGAGAGGTTGTTGGGGGTTAAAGGCCACATGTGCTTAGCTACCTATATTTACTTCTATAAAAACTTTCACACACCTATACATTATAGATGGTAGGTTTTCATCACTATTATTTGATTTTCTATTCTTTTTGTGACAAATATAATAAGGAAAGGTAGGTCACACATTGTGATTGTTGGAGTTTCCACACACTGATCTCTTTGCTCTTTCTTGAACCTCCATAGCTCTTGCTCTCTTCTTACTTTCACTTGTGCTTCTATCTTTTGCTCACTCTTTAGTAAGACATTCTCAACAAGAGGGGAGGAAGTAATAAAAATTTGGGCATTGATCAAGGTTAGAGTTTTTTGAAAAAATCCTATAAAGTCCAACTTGAAGAAGGTAGTGCTAGTTAGGTAGTCAAAGCTTACTTATTTATTTAACCACATGCAAGGTGGAGCAATTTATGTGTTCACTAAATTAGGCAAGCTTGCCGATGGGTTAGAATTGCTTCTCTTGAGGAAGAGTTCAAGGAGAAGTATGCCATTTTTGAAGCAAAGATAGATCTCCTTTTTGCATCCAAAGGCCCCTCCTGTCTTCCATTAAAAAAGCCAAGGAATAAATGAGACTCATTATTTGCATGTTGTTATATCTTCCCTTTCTATTAGTCATTTGCTATTAGCTATTGCATCTATTTGAGGAATACAATATATTTTTATTTGCCTCAATAAATGCAAATTCATCAAGTAAATGTGTGATTTGCACAAATGTGATGATAATGTGTGGTGCATGAATGCCTATTGACATGATTGGTATTTACATGCCGTGGTATATGATGCATTTGCATAAATTGGTGTAATTGGATTTACT
The DNA here is from genome assembly GCF_053477565.2 of Lygodium microphyllum. NCBI lineage: Eukaryota > Viridiplantae > Streptophyta > Polypodiopsida > Schizaeales > Lygodiaceae > Lygodium > Lygodium microphyllum. The sequence goes on from NC_141164.1 coordinate 112,890,192, forward strand.
TATATAAACACATGGCACACACACATGCAATTGTGTATATTGTTAATGTAACTCACATTTATACAGTACATTAATGGTATCATGTGATACATGTATCCATTACTACTTGTGATATGTGCATATCTTAAAATATAAGTTAATAGTTCTGCATTTTAGGAAATAAAACAAAAAACTTTACTTGAAATTAATGGAATTAAGTATGCATTGCATGAGATAAAAATATATAAAAATTTCATTGTCACAGACTATATAATTTTTTTTAAAATTTCTAAGGTGTTATGATACAATATATATAGTAAGACCTTGCACCATAAGTGGCATAATCCCACAGGGAATGTCCCTTGCCATGTCAAATATAAAGGATGAATTCCATATATTTGTTGGTGAGACTATGACATGCTTTACATGGAAAGTTGACAATTATGTATCATAAAATATGTCAATGAGAGATCCCTTTGCAACCATTTGTAAGGCCTTTATGGATTCTCTAGTCCACTTGCATGGAAATGGGCTATCAATAGGCACTCACACCTAGTACCTTCCGAGCCCATTCAATTGCAAGTCCTATAAAATTTTCTACATCACCTTGTAGAAGGATGCCCTTGGGATAAGCATCTCATAGCCACATTGAACATGCCTTATCTCACGTAGAGAATTAGTGCTCAGTCTCCATCTCCTCTTCTTTTGTGGTGGTCTTTATACTCTAGGGAAGCACCTATGTTGCTGGCCTAGAGGAGGCTTCACCTTATACCCCTATGGGGCTATACATGTGGTCCTCACTAGAACATGGCAAGTGGCTTACTTAGTGGATGCCATGCAAGCTTGAGGAGGGTGTATAGAGGAGAGAAGGAACTAGGGGAAGTGAGAATAAGAATGAAATTTCAACCCATTTAGACCGTAAACTAAGCAAATCTAATTTCATATGCACAGTTCATTGTATGATTTAAATCCATAACCTTTTATCAAAACAAATGACAGTTCACATGCATACTTGTTAGGTGGCCAAAAAACCACTATTTTTTTGTCAACAAAATGCCATTAGGCCTCTATTTTGAAGGTTTGCATCTAGAGCTACTTATTTTGCCTTGGGCTAGCTAGTATTTTATTTGACCAAAAATGGACTTCGCCACCCAATAGGTGTGTATGTGCAATTTAATTAAATTTCAATGAAGTTTAATATCTTTAAACTTATCCTACTTAAAATTATGGATGGATCAATAGGCGAGGAATTAACATTGCAATTATTGATCCTTAGAATTTTCACACCACATAGACTCTATGAAGGCATCAAGAGTAAAGTACAGAACAATAAATGACAGCATTTTGTTTCTTTTTTTGTTGAAATTGACAAGGATATGAAATTTTATAATTAATTTAGTAAATAATATAGAGATTATGCATGTTAAAGTTGAGAGTGAAGGCTAAGAGCAAAAAATTTAGTCATACTTTTAAGCTAGTATAATAATTTTACAGTGGGACATAGTCATGTATCTAATGCACATGGAGAACACTATTTCATAAATGATTACCTTACAAATGAAATTCATTCCATTGGGACAAATGCATGCTTCACTACTTAATATTTCTTACAAGTTCAAAATACTTGGAAATTATAGTAATTTATTTTGCATGTATTGCACAATGCTGGCATTAGTCATTAAGTCTACCTTTTAGGGCATCTTAAGGAAGATGGGTTAGGTTGAGATGGGGATAGTCTATTGGCAGGTTGCAAAGTGCCATTGTCAAATATTACATTTTGATGGAACCTAAAACGGGCCGGCACTGGCTCGTGCACTAACCAGACCTCTATCTCACGCACTCAACAACCCCATGGCCTCGCGGCCAGGAGTGTTGATGACACATACATTGCCTTCCTAAATGTCTTGTGTTTCTATTATGTCATTTTTAGTCCACTCTTCTCTCACCCACTACTCCTCAGAGGGAGTCCCTTACACATTGCCTAATGGCACGAAGCACAGACATAGGGGGTCCTCCAATGGCTGAATACCGCCACCCCTCTGTGACTCTCCTACACCTTGGGGATTGGCCCCTCAGTGCGTCGCTAAACATATAAACATGTCGCACAAAATCCACTCAAGGTACCATTTAATCGTATACAGGAATGTACCATTGTCCTTACTTCTCTTTTCCCTAGACCCCACGACTAGCCTATGGCTTAGGGTGTCCTGTCTCTCACTCAACGTGGGTCAAGGTCCTAATGAAAACAATTTGCTGTGCATCCAGGATTTCTAATACCTTTAAATATTTCCATGATTTATGTATAGTGTGGATGCTAAGTTCTCAAACAATTATGAAATCAATATTGTGCACATGTGCAAAACATCCTTTCAATGGTTTTCAACTACCGTTCTTATGCGGCGTTGCACATACCTAGCACCGAGGAAACCTTCGTGCTACTAGGCTCTTATTTTATAATTATTCACCGGCCTATATGGCATGCAAACAAAAAACAACAATCTTTTCATCATGTTACTCCACATTTAGACACACTTTAACCACTCTACCCTCCCATCGATCAAATGTTGCATTGTTGTATAGGTTTATAGGGCATTTTGCCATCATTTTATGTGTAAAAAGTGGGAAAAACACACTAGAACAAGAAGCTGGGGTTGAATTGAGGCAAATATTCATGCTTCAATCCCCACAAACATTCACAAACATTGTTCTTAATTATCATTAATTTTTCGTACCCAAAATGCATTTTTCTCCTATTTTTAGTGATTTTCCTCTATTTTCCTTGTATTTTTTCTTATTTTCTACATTATTTAATTACTGAAAATTCAAAATAGATTATGGGATGTGGCCCTTAGTTCCTTCTTGTAGCAAAAATGAAAATTTAGTTGGTGTTCTTATTCATTTTCCCATTTTTATCCAAAAACATAATTTTCCCTTGATTTTCCATATTTTACGTGTTTTAGTCTATTATTTTGACCCACAAGATGCACGTTTTTCTAATTTTCTGATTATGATCAACAAGTACTCATGGAAAACAACAACATAAACAATTTTTAGCCCACATGAACAACATTTTATAAATCAAAAGCCATGAAATCTCAAATTTCCTTTGAAAAAATTGAATTACCGCTTATTTGCGTGTTTCGGGTTTCATGTCCATGGCTACAAATCTGAAAATCAGTAGCACTTCATGCTCATGACGATCACAAGTCACCATTCCCAGCCTGTGGAGCAATCCGATCAATGCCAGACAAGCCTCCATCATTCTTTCTTCTTCTTTCCTCTTCCCACATGAACTTGCCTTTAGAAGAGAGAGAGGGAGGAGAGAGAAAGACTAGATTTCCATCTCAGCATTCAGGCCATCAATTGACAGGGGAAGGGCGGTGATAGAGTCAGCATTCAGGAGGGAATGAAGCCCCATAATCCATTGGGGGGTTGTTTGCAGCAGGCAAGTTGCCTCTCCATCCTCCATAGTGCATTTTTCGAGCGTCAGCTTCCTCCACGTTTTTTCATCCCTCTTCATTCTCTCTCCACGTTTTTTGCTTCATAAGGTGCATAAAATTTGGGGGGGGGAGGTCCAAACTCAAAAGGCATGCTCAAATTTGGCCTCCCAAATGTCCACCTTTTCATATCTTGACCATTTTGTGGCCATTTCCCCGTCCAGACTCCGAATTGAGCTCTGAAAAATCCTAGGCGTCCGGCTTGGCATCCCGCATTGGCGGGTAACTCTTGTCAACCCGCAGGATAGTCTGAAAAATTATGAAAAATCAACAAGTGTCGCTCGGGCACCTTTAAAGCACTTTGGTGCTTAAAGTCGTCCTAGATGGAGCCGTCGCCTTCAACGTTGAATATTTTTCCCTTGATATTCATAAATTTTAGCTATTTTTAAGCACTTTTTGGCACCAAAATTTCGCTCTCATTGGCGACCACAGGATAGGGCGACTCAGCCCGTCGAATCCACGAACATATCTGCACATAAACAACCAAAGAAGCATCAAACTGATACAAAACAAATATATAATAAAACTCAGCACAATGCTCCCCTACCCCCTTGACAGAACCAAGGCATGACATCCACAAGGAGTAGGCCTAGCATCATCTAATAGAAGATCCGAAGTGAGTCACTAACCAAGTGCTCCAACACAGCCAAACTGAAAAACCTATCAAAGAGGTTGCCCTAAATGGTAGTCTGAACTACTTACCAACTAAAGACAACACAACTAGGAGCTCCTACAAGGCAAGGACTCCTATAGCCTGATCAAGGAGTATTTTCCTTCAGTACATTTCTTCTTTTAGGGTTTTTATTTTAGCAACATACTTGGGCATGTAAAAAGGAGGGAGCTCAGCGTAGTGACCCAAGGAGAATAGGGCATCGGTCTCAGGACCTGTCTCGGCACCCAAGAACCTACCAAGCCCTCGCAAGGCAACACTTAATCCTTTTCTAACGCTCACTTTTATTTTCACTCCAACCTTCCTTGTTTTGGTATTATTTTTCCAGCAAGAAGCCACCCCTAGGAAGACAAGGTATCGGCCCCGGGTCTGACTCGTCCCCACGAACCTACCAGGCCTTCGCAAGGCAATGATCAACTGCCTATACATTTCCATTCCTTTTCTTTTCTTGGGATAGGGGTTAGAACCCCTTTTTACACACCTTTGTATTTATATTCATCTTTTAGGATGTTCAGGGTTTCTTGGCATCATCATTATTAACTTCTGGCAGGCTTCTCTAACTGCCTCACTACTAACAAGAACTCCTAGAACGGCTCCCTACCAGGCTAGAAGAACAGGGTCACGAGGACTTCCTTCTAAAATAGGTCTTTCAATGCCTGACAATGTCTTTACAGGAGGCAATGACTACTCCGACCTCCCTCAAACATACTTAGCCTAAACCTGGGACTTCATGCCTTGGTTGCCGGTCCCCAATAAAAATATATCCCCTCGACAAGTACAAATACACATATAGCAGGAAATAAAGGTACTCGTAAAGGAGAGATATCACCTGGATTGGCCACAAGAAGCTTCCATCGCAGCAAAGGCTCCTCCAGGCTCCACCAAATTCCACGAACCACGAAACCTGTCCAGCACAACACTTAAAACAAACACCCGATTAAACGCACCCACACTAGACAGGGAAATGGCCCTCTTGGCCTAATGAAATCAAACATGACTTTGCCAATAGATTGGCCCTCTTGGCCTAATGAAATCAAATACTTCACTACGCATAACATCCTCCTGGAAACAACTATGATAGACATCAAAGCATATCATTCCCAGGGGAACAGAGGCTCGTAGCCCTAAACTAGGTGCATTAAATTATGACCCATCCCTCCTACGTATATCGCAAGAGGTGTTCGCATCACATGTCGTCTAACCAGTCTGTGGGTCCAAGATAATAAAGGCAGATGAGTCTCGCTTACCCTTTGCATCACCCAGATCAACCATCGTCTGCCAAAGAGGGCATGGTTAGAAAGCATACCCCACAAACAACCAGGTCCTGTCTCACCATCAATCGATATATCGGGACAAGGGCCACAATTAAAGAAGAGGTCTTCTTCATATGCAAAATTAGCCAATGAATCGGCAAACTGATTCCAATTTCGTGGAATCAGCTGAAAAGACACTCTACCAAATTCGTCAAGCAAGGCTATGGCAGTATGATGGTACATGCAAAGGATGGGGTTTCGTACCATGTACGTCCCATTGAGTTGATTTAAAACCAACTGAGAGTCCCCTTTCACCAATAACTGGCGGATACCACCTTCTTTGCAATATTCAAACCCATAATCAGGGCTTTGTATTCTGCCATATTATTGGTAAAATTCTCCCCGAGATAAGCAGCTAACTTCATGACAATGCGTCGTCGGGGGTCTCGGATGACAACTCCTACACTTCCTTTTTTGCATGCACCCCTGGATGCACCATCAAAGTACAAGGTGTACGTCCATAAAGGGTTTACATATCCCGCCATCCTGAACTCTACTCGTAATTATGGTAATCCAAATTCAGCATATTCAACGGGCGGACTATAGGCTCCATCCCTCCATCCTCATTGAATTCAACAGGGATGCTCGTCAAAATTTGTAGGCAGTGATGGCAGAAGACCTTGATCTCCCAAATAAATGTCCCGCCTTCTTGCTCAATCACCTTATATCCTTTGCTCCACCAAATGAGCTTTCCCTGATGATACCTCTGTTCTAAATATGGGTGTTCTAAATAAGGGATCAGACGACCCATCAACCTCTATCACGATTTCCTTGCAGATGTTTGATCGATCTCTCCTAGACCTGCAAGGCAGTCATAGCATTAGTGCAATAAAAAATAATAAGGTTTAATCTTATTAAGATTAACCTTATTTTTAAATTATATCCCCTCAAGGTCAGCTAACAAGACTGTGGATTTATTCTTTCCTATTCTAACGATCCTATAGGGCCCGTCCCATTTGGGCTCTAGCTTGCCTGGAAATAATTCACGTCGTACATCATAATACAGAACAAGCTGTCCTTTCTTAAAGGTGTATTTCCTGGCTTTGAGGTCCTGTAGCTGCTTCATTCGGCGCTTCGCCACTTCTTGGTGCAATAAGCTCTGCAGCTTAAGCTCATCTAAATGTGCCAGTGTCGTCAAGCGCTCAAAAAGTGTGTCTTCATTACTCAAAGAATGATTGATGGCAAAGCGAATAGTCGGCAGCTCAATCTCCAAAGGCAAGACACACTCCTCCCCATATACTAACTTGAACGGGGTATGGCCAGTGGCTCGTTTGAAAGTCGTATTATAGGCGCACACTGCCACGTATAACTTTTTATCCCAATCCCGTTTCTTTTCCGACACAATTTTGGACAGGATGCCCACAAGCTGCTTGTTGGTGCTTTCAACTTGCCCATTGGCTTGCGGGTTATATGGGGTTGTCTTGTTATGCTTGATTTGCCACATCTCTGTCAAACCTTTGATCACCTTATTCAGGAAATGGGTTCCGCGGTCCGACACTAATTATTTTGACGCACCAAGACGGCATATTATCTGTGTTGAGATATCGAGCTCCACTCGTGATATGCCAGGGTGACCGTTGTGTATTTATGTCACCGACTTGTCAGTTGCAGACGCGGTTGGTACGCCGCCTATGAATAATAGCTACATGATAGCTATCCTTATCTACTCTAGTTCGTGGCTCAGTTAGTATGCCACCTTAGTTAGTTGAGTTTGGTTTGAGACCCATATATAGGGTTCTTCTATTTCCTTGTACTTGAGTTCTTTTGGCTTACACAAGTAAGAAGAGAAAAACTGTTTTCAGCCTCCACCCTTGTGTGTAGTCCACCATTGTGCAAGCAAGAAAGCTACAAGTGAGACTCCTTCCTTCTCTCCCACAATCTTGACATGGTATCAGAGCCTTGTTCGTGGTAAGGAGCTCAAGAAAGCAAGCCAAGCTTGCGGTGTTCTGGTAAGAGGAGCAGTGTTGCTTTCATTTTCTATTTTGGGAGCAGATCTCTGCAGGTAGCACAGCCGAAAATTGCAGGAGTGCATTGTCTCAGGTTGAGAGGCCCTTCGCGGTGAAGCAAGAGGATAGTATATGTTGCGCGTCAGGGCTTTAGCCCTTGGCGACCTTGTTTTTTTGATTTGAGGCCATTTCGGGGCCTGTTTTGCAGACGGAAGTTTTCTGCACGCACTCAGGAAAAGGCTCAGTTTTATGCTGTGCAGCCACTGTTCTACAGGTCGGTGAAAAGTTACTGTAGAAATTGCATCGTATGCTTGTGCGCAGAGACATTGGGAGTTTCAGAATCATCCTTGGTTCTTGTTTATGCAAAATCGTCACTAGGAAGTGACTGTGTGGTCAAATACCACTTTCGCCAGTTTTGCAGATTTGCCCTTGTGAGGGTGAAGCTGTGTTTTTTTTGCAGTGACACAATTTCTTGCAGTAATCTGTAATGGCGTCTGATTCTCTTTCACAAATTGTCACTGAAAAGCTTGACAAGAACAACTTCCAGGCATGGAAGTTTAGAATGACGAATTTCCTTATGGGAAAAGGATATTGGGAATTTGTTGCAGGAAATGAAGAAGAACCAGTTCTTCCTGATGTTCCCAATCAACAGCAAATGCAGGCATTCAAATCATGGCATGAGAGAGCCAGGAAAGTTATGTACTGGCTATCTATCAGCATTTCAGACTCTATGATTGTGCATATTCAGGATGCAAGTACGCCAAAGGAGGCATGGGATACTCTGTCAAAGATGTATAGCACAAATATGCAAGCCAGGAAAATGCAGCTCAAGCAAGAGTTGCACAATGTGCAAAGAGAAAATATGAGCATCAATGACTACCACATGAAGGTGAAGAAGATTGCAGATGCACTTGCTTCCATTGGGTCGCCAGTGGAAGATGATGATTTAGTTTTTGTGACCTTGAATGGTCTAGGAAAGGATTATGCACAGTTTCGGACATCCATTTCAGTTCGTGAAAGATTTCCTGATTTTGAGGAGTTGATTGCTCTTCTAATTTCTGAGGAACAGAGAAATGGTGGTGCATCTTCTTCAGGAGGAACTTCAAAAGAAGTTGTCTTCTACTCAAATGCTGGAAGAGGTAGAGGCAGAGGTAGAGGAGGCCGATTTGGAGGCCGTGGCAGAAATCAGAATATGCAGCAAACTCAAGAAAACCAGTCCTATGGAGGAGGACGTGGTAACTCTAGAGGCAGGGGGAGCCAAAGAGGTCGTGGTGGATGGCAAAGAGGCCAAAATGCAAACAGTAATGTTGAATGCTACTACTGTGGTAAAATGGGTCATATGGCTAAAGACTGCTATAAAAAGCAGAATGACATCATGAATGGAAAACTGCAACAAGGGAGTTATGAATCTTCTAGTAGACAGGGTGATGACAGAAATGAGCACTTGTTTATGGTGCAGCACATGAACAATGATGTATGGTATGTTGACTCAGGTGCATCAAACCACATGACAGGTCATGCAGAATGGAGGGAGGATGCAAGGAAAATGGAAAATCCAGGATTTGTGGAGACTGGTGATGATACTGCACATCCTATTGTGCAGATTGGAAAAATTCCCTTGTCTATGCAGGATGGGAAAAAGAAATACCTGTCCGATGTATTTCATGTCCCGAATATCACCAAGAATCTGGTTTCTGTTGGTCAAATGGTTGAACAGGGCTTGCAGGTCAGATTTAATCCTCATGGATGCTTTGTTGAGGATATGAAAAATAAAGGTCACTTGATAGCAAAAGGAAAGAAGAAGGGCAGAATGTTTACGTTGGATGCAGACATGTCTAAATTGAGTGTAGCAATGTAAACGCATTGGTCATGTTAATGTACAGCGACTTAAATCAATGCAGGCCCAAAATATTGTTGCAGGATTGCCTAAATTCAAGGTTGCAGAAATGCATAAGGTATGTGAAGCCTGTCAATTTGGAAAACAGGCAAGGAAACCATTTCCTAGACATGTTCAAGAGAGTAAGAAGCCATTGGAATTAATCCACTCTGATGTGTGGACAACTAAAGCTGCATCTCTTGGAGGCTGTCATTATTTTGTCAGTTTTATTGATGACTATAGCAGAAAAGTTTGGGTGTATTTTATGAAAAAGAAAAGTGAAGTTTTTGGGCATTTCAAAACTCTTAAAGCGATGGTTGAAAAAGAAACAGGCCTGCAGATAAAATGCCTAAGGTCAGATGGAGGGGGAAAGTACCTCTCAAATGAGTTTGCAAGGTTCCTGCAGGAGCATGGCATAAAGCAGCAATATTCATGCAGTCATACCCCACAACAAAATGGAATTGCAGAAAGGAAAAACAGGCATATTGGAGAGGTATCTCGTGCCATGCTCAATGAAAAAGACTTGCCAGATTTTTATTGGGCTGAAGCAGTTGCTACAGCAGTCTACATAATGAACAGGACTCCCACTGCAGCAATACATGGAATGACTCCAGAGGAGAGGTATACTGGTAGGAAACCAGATATTTATCATTTGAAAATTTTTGGTTGCATTGCCTATGTACATGTGCCAGATGAGTTGAGATCCAAGTTGGATCCAAAAGCTAAGAAGTGCATCTTTATTGGTTACTCTCTGCAGCAAAAAGGGTATAGATGCTATAACCCTTCTACTCGTAAGTTTACAGTGAGCAGAGATGTTGTTTTTGATGAGATGAGTAGCTGGTATAAACCAGTAAATGTGATTGATGATGTAGATGCACAAAATGGTAATGCTGCACAGAATTCACAGCAGCAGTCACAAAATATTAGTGGACCTGGAGCGTCCTCTAGCAGTGGTTCACATTCTTTGCCATGGACAGGCAGATTGAGATCAGGAGAATCTTCTCAAAGTAATGCAGATAGTGGTATGCATGTATCACGAAAAGGAAAAGAGAAGGTTGATCAGCCCATGTTTGATGTAAATGTAGGTCACTCTTATGTGGATGGTGAATCCAGTGGCTCAGAATAGAGCATTGATGATGAGTTGGGTATTCCTTCTATTGTTACACCTGGAGTAAGGAAGACCAGGGATGTTTTGAGAGCACCTGGGAGTGAACCTACTTTGCGCAGGTCTACGAGAGCTAGGTATCCTGTGGATAGGCTGAAATATGATGGATTTACAGCCATTCACTATGCATATATGGTCAAAGTGATACAGGAACCAGAACCCACTTCTTTTGAGGAAGCCATGGAAAAAGAAAAATGGGAGAAAGCCAAGGATGAAGAAATGATTGCCTTGGAAGCAAATGCTACATGGGAATTGGTAACTTTGCCTAAAGGTAAAAATGCAATTGGCTGTAAGTGGGTTTATAAGGTGAGCACAATGCAGATGGTTCTGTGAACAGATACAAGGCAAGATTAGTAGTCAAGGGGTATGCACAAACATATGGCATTGACTATGAAGAAACATTCAGTCCGGTTGCAAGGATGGCAACCGTAAGAACAGTCATTGCTATGGCTGCATCAAAGGGATGGTCTTTACATCAGATGGATGTAAAGAATGCCTTCTTGCATGGTGATTTGCAAGAAGAGATCTATATGGAGCAGCCACCAGGTTATGTGCATGCTGTTCATCCTGAGTTTATTTGCAGGTTGAAGAAAGCCTTGTATGGCTTGAAGCAAGCACCTAGAGCATGGTCTGACAAGATAGGACAGTATCTTGTCACTATTGTCTTTCAGATTTCCAAGGCAGATTTCTCACTTTATGTGAGAAAAATAGAGAAAGGTATTATGCTACTTGTCATTTATGTTGATGATTTGATTATGACAGGTGACAGTGATGAAGATATCCTTCATGTGAAAATGCTATTGAAGCAGAAGTTTGAGATGAAGGATTTGGGAGAGCTGCGTTATTTCTTGGGCATTGAGGTGATTAGATCACCAAGTGGGATACAGCTCTTGCAGAGGCAGTATGGATTGGACATGCTGTCCAAATATGGGATGACAGGTTGTAAGCCTATTTCAGTTCCTTTGGAGCAAAATGTGAAGCTGAGCAGAGATGCAGGTGAGCTTCTAGAAGACCCTACTATGTACAGACGCATAGTAGGAAGTTTGATTTATATGACTATTACCAGGCCAGATTTGAGCTATGCTGTTGGATTGGTAAGTCAGTTTATGCAGGCTCCAAGGAAACCACATTTGGATGCGGCTAGACGCATACTCAGGTATGTGAAGTCCACATTGCAGTATGGACTATTTTATGAGACTGGGTTCAGATATAGTTGCATGGATACACTGATGCTGATTGGGCTGGTAGTATTTCTGATAGACGATCTACCAGTGGATATGTGTTCTCTTTTGGGAGTGCTGCAGTCACTTGGAGCAGCAAGAAACAGCCTACAGTTGCCTTGTCGAGCACAGAGGCTGAGTACAGGGGTGCAGCAATGGCTGCATGTGAGGTAGCTTGGTTGCATAAGCTACTTTATGATATGCATCAGTCTATAGATGGACCAGTTGTCATTTATTGTGACAACATGAGTAGTATACACTTGGAAAATAACCCAGTCTATCATGCTAGAACAAAGCACATTGAGGTGCATTATCACTATGTGCGAGAGAGGGTTTTACTAGGTCTTATTGATCTAGTTTATGTCAGCACAGAGGATCAGGTAGCTGACATATTCACGAAGGCATTGGGCGCAGAGAAGCTGCGCAAGTTCAGAGACCTGCTTGGTGTGCAGGAATTGGGATTGAGCTCGAGGGGGAGTGTTGAGATATCGAGCTCCACTCGTGATACGCCAGGGTGACCGTTGTGTATTTATGTCACCGACTTGTCAGTTGCAGACGCGGTTGGTACACCGCCCATGAATAATAGCTACATGATAGCTATCCTTATCTACTCTAGTTCGTGGCTCAGTTAGTATGCCACCTTAGTTAGTTGAGTTTGGTTTGAGACCCATATATAGGGTTCTTCTATTTCCTTGTACTTGAGTTCTTTTGGCTTACACAAGTAAGAAGAGAAAAACTGTTTTCAGCCTCCACCCTTGTGTGTATTCCACCATTGTGCAAGCAAGAAAGCTACAAGTGAGACTCCTTCCTTCTCTCCCACAATCTTGACAATCTGCTCTAAAAGTAAACTAACAGTTTCTTTAGTATCATCTTTCCTTGTTGCACGTGCTTCTGATCACTTTGTGAAGTAGTCAGTTGCTACAATGATGTACCTCTTTTGCGCAGTCGATGATGGAGTAATAGGACCTACAAAGTCTATTCCCCACTTCTCAAATGGAAGTATCGCTATAATAGGGATGAGTGGTCGTTTCCTATTCTCTCGACTATCATGTCGTTGACAAATATCGCATCTCTTAACATACGCAAATGCATCCTGGAAGATGGCAGGCCACCAATAACCTGCTCTTAAAGCCTTTTGTGCTGTAAGCCGTCCAGCAAAATGGCCGCCGCAAGCAGAATCATGGCACTCTTCCAAAATGAATGGCACCTTGTCAGGCATCACACATCGGCGATAGATGTCATCAACCCCTTGCCGATATAATGTACCTGCGAGATCAAAGCAAACTTTAACGCTTGCTGCTTAATTTTCCTTCTCTTAGCTTTAGATAATTCGGATCCTGCCTCTCCTGTCGATAAATAATGCATTATTGCAACATACCAGGAGGGAATAGATACCGTATCTATTTTAAATAACAACTCCATGTCACTACCTTCAGCCACAGATTCTTTCGACTCCCCAAAGTCCACAAGACATTCCACGATGCCTTGCAACATTAGTGGCTTACTCCTGATTTCATAATCAAATTCTTGCAAAGTGATCAACCACTTCGCTAGACGATCAGGCGACTGTAGCTTATTCATCAATAATCGAAGTCCCTCCGCCTTCGTATAAAGCACGACTTTCTCATAGAGAATATAATGCCTGAATTTCTTGGTCCCAAAGACCATCTCTAGACACAACTTCTCCATGTAGGTATAATTGATCTTTGATACCCCCAACTTTCGGCTAGCAAAAGCAATCGGGTGGTACCACTTCTCTTCCCAAATTTGGGCTAAACAGCAGCTGATACTATACATGGTGGCTGCCAAAAATATATAGAACACCTCACCTCTTTTAGGTGCTTTTAAAATGGGCGCTCTTACTAGCTCTTGTTTCACATCCTCGAATGCTACCTTACAAGGGTCACCACATACAAACAAACAGCTAAAGGACAATAAATTTGTAAGCAGCAACGTTCTTTCTGCCAAGGCGTTTATGAATCTACGGTAATAACCAACCAAAGACAGAAAGCTATGAACTTCTTTCGGAGTGCGTGGTGGACCCATGGCAATTATAACTTTGACCTTTTCGGGGTCTATCGCAATTCCTACCGAACTGGCCACATGACCCATCAATAGCCCATAAGGTACTCCAAAAACACACTTCCGTGGGTTTAGGGCGATGCAAAATTGTCTACAACGCTCAAAGCATTTTCTTAAAATGATCAACTACCTTTCTCTCACGGTGGCAGCCCCTAAGTCATCAATAAACACCTTCAACTCTTCAGGGGATATGTCACCGAATGTCTTATCTGTTGTTCGTTGCCACGAACCAGGTGCATTGCATAAACCAAAGGCCATCACATGGTACGCAAAAGTACCAAATACAGTAATAAAAGTTGTTTTCAACTTGTCCTCTTCTACAATTGCCATCTGGTTATATCCTGCAAAGCAATCCATGAACGAATATATCTCCCTACTCGCTAATTGATCCAAAATCTGGTCAATAAATGGCAACGGATAGTAGTCCTTAACTGTCTACTTATTCAACTCTCTAAAGTCTACACATAATCGAATTTGATTATTCTTCTTCTTTCTGATCACAACTGGCGAACACCATTCCGTGTGTTGCACAGGAAAAATCAAACCCGCTTTTCGAAGCTTCTGTAATTCTTCAAACAGCCTGTCCCTCAGTTCGAAAGGCATACGCCTTACTTTCTATCGCACAGGACGACTGCCCTCTTTCAACGGAATTGTATGAACAGCAAGACTAGGAGGAATGCCTCTCAGCTCATCATAACTCTAGGCAAAGATATCACGGAATTCTTGGATCAAGGCCACATAGTCCTCCCTTTCTGTTGTGCTGAGCATAGAACCTAATTTGATTGGCCGTGAATCAGCAGGTGTACCAAGGTCTAGCTCGATAACATCTGCATCTCTTATACGATCTTGGCCCTCTATCGGCTCGTTCAAAGTAATCTGATAGATGTCTTCCATGGTGGATCCCTCTTTGGACTCATCACTCGATGATGTCTCACTGGCAGATAAATCTTCTAATGTCTCCAATTCTGTAGAAGATAGAGGAGCTCTCTCACTTTGCGGGGACTTAGGATAAGCATCAATCACCACACGCTAGGCACCTCTACCGAATATTAGTCGACCGACGGGTATATCCACTTGGCAGTCCGCTTGCAAGACCCAAGGTCGTTCGAGTAATACTTGGTAACTTGGACGGCCTGCAAAATGAATCACCCTAAAGTCCAACAGGCATTCTACATTTGCAACAGTGACATGGACCTTAGTAATGCAGCCTTCTGGCTGTCTCAAACTATCATCCGCCATTCTGAGAACTGTGGAGGTATCTTTCTGGATTGCAAGACCCAACCTTTCCATCAGTTTAGAACTCATAATGTTAACAGATGATCCCGTGTCAACAATGGCATAATCTACTAATATCCCATCGACATAGGCTACAACCCTTGGGCAATGCTTCTCAGCATGCTCAAACCAGTCATCACCAACTCGCGTAATACCCAAAGGTTCTATGATATACCCGGTATGTAGGATCTTTCTAAAATCCTTGCGTACTCCTGGGAAAAGCTTAATAAGCTGCAGAAGATTCACATCCGGCTTGACTTCACAAAGAGAGCTCGCCAAATCGAATTCATGATAGTTCGATAGAGCTCACTTTTCACGCCAAACCATCTGCTCTTTAGGTTGCTGAACCGGCTTTATTGCCTCTTTTTTAACTTTCACCTTCTTCTTTCGTGGTTCTTTATCGGCTTTACTCTCCATGGGCTTCAAAGGTCCCCCTTCCATGGCAGGATCCAAAACTTGCGTTCCTTTGTCACCTTGTTTAGGGGTTCCGTCGACCAGGCTTATCCTTGTCGGCTTCTCTACCCTTTTGACCTCTTGTAAGAACAGCTCGCAGATTAGAGGTTTCAGCATCATTAATGCATACAGCCTCAATCAAACTAACCCCACTACCACTGGGTAGCTCCTCCACTATAGTCTTTGGTTGTTGAAGTATTTGTTTAGGCCCGTCTTCTCGCTGGGAATCATTTCCTTGGGCACGATGATTAACAGGCCCTAGTTGCCGACTTCCTCGCTGGAGGAAACTAATCTTACTCCAGCAAGTAGATGCTAAATGGTCGGATTTTCCACAGATATCGCACTTAACATTTGGGCAATTTCTTGGATAGTGCTGCCCACCATACCATTTGCAACTAAACCTCGAAGGTGCACCCTCATATGGGTATCTACTTCCTATCAAATTTTGTTGTTTTTAAGGAAGTTGACATCAACGGCTATTTGCCGATATTGCTCCGTAATCATGTCGGTATAATGCTTCATCATGTCCTTAACCTCGCCAAGAACATTGGAAGCGCTCGACTCATAGCCTTGGTCATTACCATGTCATTCCATGGGCCTGACAATTCGATTAGGCACTGGTTGTTGAGCCACAGGCATGGTATTAGAATTAACCACCTAGCCTCCACCATTTGGAGTCATTTGACTGCCGGTAGGCAATAAAGGGACGTTCTGCATCATGTTCCCTCTCCCATTAGGATTAGCTATCACTATCCCTTGGCCACTACTGCCATTGGCCATCGCCATATTGTTTCCCAATACTAAACCCATATTCGAATTGCCTCGAGAAGCATAGGATGCTTGTAGTCGGGATTCCACCTCTTGTGCTCATGTAATGGCAGTATCTATATCCCCCAAGGGGACACTACTCAACTGCAATTGGATATTAAAGTCCAAACCATGTAGGAAATATTGCAACTGGGCAGCTGCGGGGATAGGAATAGAGGTGTCCAACTTACGGAAAACCTCTTTTATTTTCTTCGCATAAGCACGAATATCCTCGTGTGGTTCTTGGCGGGTCACATTGAGTACACGGAACCAATATTGCCCACCCCTTTCAAGGGCAAACTCCCTTTGAAAAGATCCATAAAATGCATCAATATTCAATATGGTTCCGGATTCTAAACCATGATACCATATGGCAGCTCTTCCTTTGAGAGTCATATTGAAGAACATCATTAAATGTCCTTCTTCTTGAATGCGACAGTTAAACATCAGCTTTTGAAACTCCCTAATGTGGAGTTCCGCATCTTCCTCAACTAGCCCATTAAAAATGGGTAGCAAGTAACCTAGAGCTGGCAAATCTGTCGTTCCTGCTGGAATTTCAATAGGCTGCTCCATGACGAGGATCGGATTTGCACTAGGAATAAGGGACGGTGGGGTTATACCTCCCGCACTTGATGTAGACTGGCTTATGGAAGAAAGGGGAGCACTAGAGCTTCCACCTTCTCCTAACTTACTGCTTGTGACCCCAAGACCACTAGATCCACTCCCTCGTAAGGGTTCAGCACCGCTCCGCTTAGGAGAATATCTCCTAAAAATTTCAGCACGTTGCCTAGCTCTTTCATCTCTCTCTTGCTTTTGGATTTCTGCTAGACGATGCTTATCGCTAAATAACGGATCAATCACAGTATGCTTTGGCATAAACTGCTAGTTGGCCCTTAGACAACCAGGATTCGAGAACCGCCACTTTTAAGCGGCTCTCGGAAGACCCACCACTGATGGAACCTAAAACGGGCCGGCACTAGCTCGTGCACTACCCAGACCTCTATCTCACGCGCTAAACAACCCCGCGGCCTCGCGGCCAGCAGCGTTGATGACACATACATTGCCTTCCTAAATGTCTTGCCTTTGTATTACGTCGTTTGTAGTCCACTCTTCTCTCACCCACTACTCCTCAGAGAGAGTCCCTTACACATTGCCTAATGGCACGAAGCAGAGACATAGGGGGTCCTCCAACGGCTGAATGCCGCCACCCCTCTGCGACTCTCCTACACCTTGGGGATTGGCCCCTCAGTGCGTCGCTCAACATATAAACATGTCGCACAAAATCCACTCAAGGTACCATTTAATCGTATATAGGAATGTACCATTGTTCTTACTTCTCTTTTCCCTAGACCCCACAACTAGCCTATGGCTCAAGTAGAGCTCAATGGAGAGACCTCTCACGGCGGGTTCGATCCACGTTCCCGGCGCGGTGAACAACCCCCTTGGTTAGGGTTAGGCAGGTAGTCGGGGGTAGCTGGAATTGCCTCTTCCTTTAGGCCTTTAACCTGAAGTATAGGTACTCATTTAATTTGTAATTCATAATTCAAACAGAGCCCTAAAATCTCTAGCAAGCACAAACATTTCCATTAATCAACCGTGTTGTTTGGCAAACTGCCAAGGAAGTGTTCTTTCCTTTTGAGTGTATCAACACTCGTTCCCAAGGTGTCTTGTAAATTGGCAAGATCCTTTACATTCCAGTGTAGGGCGTACTTTATTAACCCAAATTGGTCAACCCTAAAGTTCCTTAGATATGCTAGTTTCCGGTTTACAAATTTCCTTATTTAGAAGGATATCCAAAAATAAGTCCTTTCGCAAGATAACTTGCGTAGGGATCTGCTATCCTTATTGAGGGTTTTTTTACCCTTTCTCCTTGTGAATCAATCACAAGACTAAATGATTTCGTACTCGCTGCGCAAGTCCTGCGATGGAATAATCTGTTTTAGATCCTTTAAGCTGACGTATGTCGGGCCTAGGGATTCTTTTAAGGATCTCGGGGATAGCACTAGTTCTTTATCTTTACGATTTTTTTTTTTTACCCTACAATAAGGAAAGCATTCAAGTGCTTAGGGTATGAATATTTCTATGTTTAGATTGGTTTGGATATCTTTTGGAAGGTAATATTAATCGTCTTGTCACAGTTTTGCTATCCTTGTGACAATTTACTTTTCAGTCAATACAGTTCAATTTAAACTTTCTTTTTCCTTGCAGATGAACTCATGCCAAATAACAAACATTTCCCTTCCTAAGATATGCAATTAGCAATGATGACTTCCTAGTAATTTGAGCAACGAAAGAAACCTTTCATGAATTTAACCATTTACAATGATTCGTTGCGAAAGGAATAAGACTAATGGTGCAAGATATAATTTCTATACCTTTAGGATTTAACTAAAATATACTACTATAGTAAATGGATAATCTTGCTGGTAATTTATAATGCTTGATGCAATTTGAAGTAAACTAAGTTCTATACATTATCATTCATTCAAATAAGCTAAACTCCTTCATTACAAATAACTCGGACAAATATATCCTATCCTTAACAATTTCTCTTTGCATGATCGACTTAAAACCGAATTAAAGCCAAGAAGAAAAATCTGGTTTTGGGGTGAGATATCCACATGGATACCGGGAGATGATCCTCCCGCGGCTACGCCTTGGACTTTCTTAGGAGGCATCGCAATTGTAGTTTTTCGAACGTGGAAGCAGCTCCACAACTCCTCCTACGAATTCCACCCTCGCTTCCTTGCACCGCTTGTCGATAGTTTTTGGAAGGCTCCCTCCTTGGAAGTTAGGGAAATTCGAAAGGTTGTTTCAGAGTCTTCTACGATTAAGACCCATTGAAGCCATGGGGAAGGCTTAATGGTCTTTTAATGACTCGCTCAAACAAGGAACGAAAAGGGATGGAAAAAAACACAAGGTGCAGGAGAGAACTTCAAAGGGGATATAGTAACCGTAAAGGTTATAAATAAGGTCGAAGGACCCTTAAGTCAAACTTAAAAAGGGGGTTTCAATACGCCACAAGTGGAGGGCTAGGGAAGGTATACATACATAGGAAAGAGGGGTGGTTCCCAAAGAAAAGGGATAGGGGTTTAAGGGATTAATACACGGGGGGTGTGGTTCCAAGGAAAAGGGGGATGAGGATTTATAAAATATGAAAAAGGGGCTATGTGACTTTTAAAAGCACGGACAGGGGGGGGGGGGGGGAAGGCAAGGGAGAGGCTTTGTTTCCCGGGGTAAGAATCTCTTTGTTTAAGAACGCAAGGGGGGAAAGGGGGCTTAAAGGCCCCCCCCCCTTAGAGCTAAGAAGCTTCTAAGGCTTCTAGCCTCAGCACGTGGCAAGACTTGAGGACGGCGGCCAACCAAGCAGGCAGCGGCATGTAATGGCTTCTGACATTGGCAGCGGCGGTTCGGTCTTCACGCGGTGGCTTCTTCGATCGGCGGCAGCTGGTGCAGCCCGGTACTCAATGGCCTTACCACCCTCCTCACGTAGAGATTCTAAGCTTTTCCTCCTCTCTCTTGGAGCATTCAGAACGGCACAGCTCCACCCTCTCACTCATACGATGTCTCAAAGTGAACGTTGCTCTCTTCTCCCTTTCTCTTGGCTTGGCGGCGTTACGGCTCTTCCCTCCAGTAGCACAAGCAAGCTTTTTTCTCTTATGGTGGCAGCACTACACGGCCGTTTTTTGACCCCTTACACCCTCCTCTTTTTTTATTTTATAGGGGGGGAAGAGAATCCCTCCCCCTTACCTATCATTATGCATGGCAAGGGAGCCAAGCAAGCTCTAGCGAGGAGCTTGCTGGCTCCTCCGTTCCACCTTACAAGCTCCTGCTCGACACGCCGCCGTGAAGGTGAAATTTTTTATTATTATTTCCCTTTTAATATATTACATTCTCTCCCTCTTAGAATAATCAAGATGTCCTCATCTCGAGATAAACTGGGGATACTAATGATGAGAGTGCCTTCATCTACCCACGTGGCATCCTCTTTGGAATAATCTTTCCACTGGACGAGGCATTCTCTTAAGGTTCTAGATCTTAACTGTCTCTCCCTAACATCTAAGATCCTATTCGGCCTTAGTTCAAGGACTCCTTGACTATGCATTACAATTTGTTGGTCATCAAGTACATGATTAGGGTTGGGTACATATGTTTTTAATAGGCTGATATGGAATACATTGTGAACGTTTAGGTTCTTAGGGAGTTGCAATCTATAAGCATTGGGTCCTAGGCATTTGAGGATTTTGTACGGCCCACAATACCTTGGACTTAGCTTCTTGCATTCTCCTAGGGATAGAGAACTCTTTTTAGGGCGTACATGAATGAAGATCATGTTTCCTTCTTCAAATACTCTTTCTTGACGTTTCAAATCTGCGTATGCCTTTTGTCTATCCTTGGCCGCTTGTATGTCTTTTCTTATCGACTTTATTTGATCATCCATGTCTTCCAACATCTGTCTTGACGCTTCAACTCTTAGGGTTGGATCAGAAAAGTTTAGGGGACTTCTGCAATCATGACCATATAATGCTTGAAAAGGGGTCATCTGAATGCTCTGCTGGTAAGAAGCATTGTAGGCAAATTCAACCAAAGGCAAGTATTGAATCCACCTCTTCGGCTCTCAACAACAGTATGCCCTAAGCATATCTTCGATGATTTGATTTACTCGCTCTGTTTGGCCATCTGTTTGAGGATGGTAAGCAGTGCTAAAACAGAGTTGAGTCCCAATAGCTTCAAAGATAGCTCTCCAGAAGTGTGATGTGAAGAGAGAATCTCGATCACTAATGATTCTTCTAGGTAACCCATGTAGCTTGAATATCTCCTTGATAAACAATCTTGCAATGTCGGAGGCTTTGTAGTTTGTCTTTACTGGAATCAGATGTGCAACCTTGGTAAGCATGTCAACCACAACCATAATGGAATTGTATCCTCCTTGGACTTGGGGTAGGCCCACAATAAAATCCATACTGATGAATTTCCATTTCATTTGGGGAATGTCAAGCGGTTGCAGTTTCCCTAGCATCATGACATGTTCGGCTTTGATACGTTGGCAAGACAAACACTCAGTGACATGTTTGAGAACGTCACCTTTAAGCCTCTCCCAATGGTATCTCTTCCTAATTGCATTAAGAGTCTTAGTATAGCCAGGATGTCCTGCGAAAGGAGAATCATGAGCTTCCCATAATATCTTCTGCTTAAGTGACTAGCTTGCTGGTATACACAGCCTTGTTCTGTAGTAGACAAGTCCATTATCAATGGAAAATTCCTGATACTTAGCTTGCAACTTCTGATTCTACTCCTTGGTAGATATTTCCTTTATCATTGTTTGGTAGGCCAAATCATGGCATGCTTCCTCTCTAGCTAGTTTAAGTATAGGGTTGTTTGGCATAGATACTTTTGTAGCCAGAGATCTGGCTTTTGATGGATTCTGCAAGATTAGGGAATTTAGGAATGCCTTGCGACTGAGTGCATCGGCAACTACATTCTCCTTCCTTGGTTGGTACTTGATTTCAAAATCATATTCCTCCAATACTTCAATCCACCGATGTTGCCTCATGTTGAGCTCGTTCTGGGTAAAAATCCATTTGAGACTCTTATGATCGGTTACTAGAGTAAACTTGTTACCCAATAGGTAGTGTCTCCAAAGATTTAGAGCATGGATGACAGCTAGTAATTCCAGATCATGCGTGGCATAATTTTTTTCATGACTCTTCAATTTCCTTGAAGAGTATGCTACTGGATGACCTTCTTGCATAAGTACACACCCCAAGGCAAGAATGCTAGCATCAGTTACTACCTCGAACTCCTTATTGAGGTCAGGAAGTTTTAGAATAGGTGCTAATACCAAACTTTGCTTCAATTTGTCAAAGCTATTTTGTTCAGAAGTTGACCATGTAATGGAAGTCTGCTTCTTTAGTAAGTCTGTAAGAGGTGTTGCAATCAAAGCATAGTTTTTGATGAAGACCCTATACCATCCTATCAATCCAAGAAATCTACGTCTCTCTTTGACGGATACTGGTATTGGCCATTCAAGCACATCTCTGACCTTGGCTGGGTCTACTGATATTCCTTCTGATGATACTATGAATCCCATATATTCAATCTGACGCTTGAAGAATGCACACTTCTTCATTTTTGCATACAGCTTATGAGACCTCATTGTCTCAAGGACAATCCGAAGTTGAGGTTCATGATCTTCTTCCTGTTTAGAATAGACTAAAGTGTCATCGAAGAAGACAAGCACGAAATCATCAAGATATGGTCTAAAGATATCTTGTATTAATCTATTGAAGGTGGCAGGTGCATTTGTAAGCCCGAATGACATAACCAGGAACTCAAAGTGCCGATATCTTGTATTGAAGGCCATCTTTGGAATATCTTCTTCCTTGATCCTTATTTGATAGTAACCTGACCTGAGATCAATCTTGGAGAAGATCTTTGCACCTTGAAGACGATCAAGAAGATCATCTATTCTAGGAATAGGATACTTGTTCTTGACTGTTGATTGATTCAACCCTCGGTAATCAATACATAGTCGAAGTGTCCCATCTCTCTTTTTCTGGAATAGTACTGGAGCTCCCCATGGTGAGTTGCTAGGCCGGTTGTAACCCTGATCTAACAGTTACTTGAGTTGTTCCTTCAACTCAATTGCTTCCGGTATGGACATTCTATAAGGTCTCTTTGCAATTGGTGCAGCTCCAGGCACTAGCCTAATCTCATGATCTACTTCTCTTTGAGGCGGAAGTTAAATCAATTCCTCAAGGAATACGTTAGCGTATTCCTTTAGCCAAGAAGGTCCTTCATGAGACTCTTGCTTTTGATCTAACTTGTTGAGTTTGATTAGGTAAACGGGTAATCCTTTTCTAACTCCTTTTATGATCCGAGATACTTTGGCTAATTGGATTCTTGGCACTCCTGCCTCACCTTGAGTTGTGACAAATTCCCTTTCAGAGTTTCGAAAGGAAACTTGACCCTTTCCACAGTGCATGTGGGCGTTGTTGGGCTTAAGCCAATCCATCCCGAGTAGACACTCATGGATACCTAAATTCATGACTTTGAATTTGACTGAAGTCTTCTTTCCTCCCAGAAAGAATTTCACCTTAGCAGTTTGCCTAGTACAAGTTACCTCACGACCATTTGCCAACTCCACAAGCAGGGTAGGTGCTTCTACTGTGGTTATTCCTAAACTTTTTGCACATGCTGGTGAGATAAGGGAATGTGTACTGCCACAATCAATCAAGGTTTTGAAACCTTTACCTTGATAGTCCGATGGTGTCTGAATTACCGAGAACTGGCAATTCGGCCCTTTCTTGTGTAAAGCGGCATGGACTGTTGCTTTTTCAAATTCAGCTTCCATGGTCGGATCTTCCTCTTCTTCTTCTTTGCATCTTTCCCTATTGGCAATGCAAGCGATTCTTCCTCTTCCATGGGTAACGTCTCCTTGAGTGCGGCCTCCTCCTTGGAAAGGCGTTTGGCGATGTCCTCCGCTGAGCTTAGGACATTGCCTCTTGAAGTGATCGGGTTCGTTGCAGTGGAAACAACGGAGGTTTCGGCCATTACTTTGAGTAGGAACAAAGTTGTTGACGTTATTTGTCCTTGCTTTCTTCCTTTGTCCCTGATTATGACCTTGAACTCTCTTCATTTGAGGTCTGAATGCTCCTCTGTTCGGGTCACTATAGGACCAAGTTTTGTTACCCCTTGGTCTAGCTTGAACCTCCTGAATTATAGGCGCCGCTCGAATTAGTGCATCCTGAAGATCTTATGGACGCATAGATTCGAGATGGGTATTTACGGGTGGATTTAAGCCCGCACAAAATTTGGACACCTGCTGCATCATGTCCATCTGTGGCGCATACTTTAAAAGTGAGACGAATTTAGAGTAGTATGCGTCAAGAGTGAGTCCTAGCTGTTTTAGCTAGTAGAACTCATTCATTTTCTGCGTACGATATGCAAGTGGTAAATATCTTCCCTGCACGACTTTCTTCAACTTGTCCCAAGTAACGGACCCCTCTGAAATCCCTTGATCCCTGCACCATTGCTTCCACCAAAGTCTGGCTTCGCCGGTGAGCTTTAACTTGGCGAGCATGGCCTGATTGGTAGGTGCAGTACCAGCTGCTTCAAAGTAATCCTCCATGGATTCAATCCAAATTTCAACATCAGCCTGGACGAATCTGTGTCTCCCGTCAAACTCGGGTGGCTTTATCTGCTTGAGGAGAAACTTCTTGTCCTGGGTCACAGCAGCACTTGATGTAGGAGGCGAATTTGGAACCTGTACCTGGGGTTGTGCCTGGATAAAAGTTTTCTTAACGTTATTATATGATAATCAATGTTAGCTTATCTTTCATTTTTAGTTCAGCTATCTCTAAACAATGTAGCTACTTAACTTTTTAACAACTCTTATGCATAGCCAGATATTGATAAAAATAAGTCTTTATTTGTATTTACATGGGCATAGCCTTTTTGAATACAACATTTCGTGTGATGATAAGCCAATCATTACATTCAGTTTGGGGAGAACAACGTTGTATTGCATTTGTCTACAGGAACTATGTAATAGTAGGGTTTTGGGTCATGGATCTTTAGGAATGGATAATTCATTGGAAGTTCAGGATACCCTTTCCATTGGAATCCATACTTCTCATGGCAACCCAACACTTTAATCCTGTCGGCTAGGATTACACGGGTTACTTCCTCATATACATGTGAGTTCATTTCAACCCTCCGACCTTGAATATGTAAAGTCGAATTTACGTGAGCTTCCACAAAAATTAACAGCTTCACGACTTTCAAGTCTTCCAACCACTTGATCCTTTTTAGGTTGGTCTGTAGATAAGCAAACCGGTGGGCGGCTATATAGTAGATTCCTGAAGACCCCGTCCATCTACGTTCTATGTATAAAGGTGATGGATTATAAATCTGATCCAGGATGTTCATCATCCCAATTCTTTGTCTATAAAGGGGAGAATGCATTGCAGTCATAAACATGACCCGAAATACCAAAAACTTGTTCCACGCTTCATAATTCTACAAGACAGCATTGAAGGTGAGAGAATGTTTGGACAGCAACAATTTCTTTACTTCATTTTATTGAGATCTCACAAAAACAATTCCGTTGTTGGTCGGCTCTGATACCAACTGTAACGTGTCCACTAGTATCATCCAAGACACGTCTTAGCAGTCCATCGGAAAGGATGTCTAGAAAATTCCGCTCGGCACTCCCATGGAATGTTACGGGTTTTGCGATCTAGGTCTTCCCGCATCTGCCACGTAGCGGAAGTATCTTGGCCATTCCCACTTAGGATCGACCAGAATTAGGGTTTTCCTAATTGATCATTAGCTAACAGCAACTAGCGTCAGACCCGAGCGAACTACTTTACGTAGAAACGCCAGGTCGGAAGCGGATTCACGCTGCCCTTGGTTCAAGGAGAATGGGAAACGAGAGGGATGCGAGGCTCAACCTCTTTGCCATAAGGCATAGTCCCATTCCGTTCCCCTAAAACAGCGTAAATCGGGGAAGACGTAACTCTAAGTCATCGCTCTCGTTATTCGTTTTGATGATCATCCCGCTGTTCTTTGGGATTTTTGAGAAAAGTTCTCGGCTAACCGGGACCACCCAACCGTAGGACGGACCCATGGTCCATCCTCCGCACTTTCCTTGGTTTCTTTTAGTTATGTAATTATCTAACACATTAATTTGATATATAACAATCAGCTTCTTTAATTAATCCTATTAAGCACTGGTTCCTTCACGTAATCTTATCACGTGACATAGAAAAACAATATCAAGCAAGTTTTTTTTTAACATTTCATCATTTTATCTTTGAAATACAAGGAGTTCCACCCATAGGCTTGTCCATAATCTGCCTGAAGGCTATCCAGTAATCCCCAGGGATCACTATTCGAAGCTTCTGCCCGTAAACTAGTATGCGGGTCTCGAGATCCAATCCTGAGTCACGTTAGCCTCTTGTGCAGGACCCGGAAGGTGAGGCATTTATGGCCAGAGCCCCCCCTGGCACCCAAGCGTCTTCCTACTCCAAGTAGAGCTCAACGGAGAGACCTCTCACGGCGGGTTTGGTCCACGTTCTCAGCGCGGTGAACAACCCCCTTGGTTAGGGTTAGGTAGGTAGTCCGGGGTAACTGAAACTGCCTCTTCCTTCAGGCCTTTAACCTAAAGTATAGGTACTCATTTAATTTGTAATTCATAATTCAAACAGAGCCCTAAAATCTCTAGCAAGCACAAACATTTCCATTAATCAACCGTGTTATTTGGTAAACTGCTAAGGAAGTGTTCTTTCCTTTTGAGTGTATCAGCACTCGTTCCCAAGGTGTCTTGTAAATTGGCAAGATCCTTTACATTCCGATGTAGGGCGTACTTTATTAACCCAACTTGATCAACCCTAAAGTTCCTTAGATATGCTAGTTTCCGGTTTACAACTTTTCTTATTTAGAAGGATATCCAAAAATACGTCCTTTTGCACGATAACTTGCGTAGGGATCTACCATCCTTATTGAGGGTTTTTTTACCCTTTCTCCTTGTGAATCAATCACAAGACTAAATGATTTCGTACTTGCTACGCAAGTCCTGCGATGGAATAATCCGTTTTAGATCCTTTAAGTTGACGTATGTCGGGCCTAGGGTTTCTTTTAAGGATCTCGGGGACAGCCCTAGTTCTTTATCTTTACGATTTTTTTTTAAAAACCCTACAATAAGGAAAGTAGTCAAGTGCTTAGGGTATGAATATTTCTATGTTTAGATTGGTTTGGATATCTTTTGGAAGGTAATATTAATTGTCTTGTCACAGTTTTGCTATCCTTGTGACAATTTACTTTTCAGTCAATGCAGTTTAATTTAAACTTCCTTTTTCCTTGCAGATGAACTCATGCCAAATAACAAACATTTCCCTTACTAAGATGTGCAATTAGCAATGATGACTTCCTAGTAATTTGAGCAACGAAAGAAACCTTTCATGAATTTAACCATTTACAATGATTCGTTGCAAAAGGAATAAGACTAATGGTGCAAGATATAATTTCTATACCTTTAGGATTTAATGAAAATATACTACTATAGTAAATGGATAATCTTGCTGGTAATTTACAATGCTTGATGAAATTTGAAGGAAACTAAGTTCTATACATTATCATTCATTCAAATAAGCTAAACTCCTTCATTACAAATAACTTGGACAAATATATCCTATCCCTAACAATTTCTATTTGCATGATCGACTTAAAACCGAATTAAAGCCAAGAAGAAAAACTTGGTTTTGGGGTGAGATATCCACATGGATACCAGGAGATGACCCTCCCGCGGCTACGCCTTGGACTTTCTTAGGAGGAATCGCAATTGTAGTTTTTTGAACGTGGAAGTAGATCCACAACTCCTCCTAGGAATTCCACTGTTGCTTCCTTGCACCGCTCGTCGATAGTAGTTTTTGGAAGGCTCCCTCCTTGGAAGTCAGGGAAATTTGAAAGGCTGTTTCAGAGTCTTCTACGATTAAGACCCATTGAAGCCATGGGGAAGTCTTAATGGTCTTTTAATGACTCACTCAAACGAGGAACGAAAAGGGATGGGAAAAAACACAAGGTGCACGAGAGAACTTCAAAGGGGATATAGTAACTGTAAAGGTTATAAATAAGGTCGAAAGACCCTTAAGTCAAACTTAAAAAGGGGGTTTCAATACGCCACAAGTGGAGGGCTAGGGAAGGTATACATACGAAGGAAAGAGGGGTGGTTCCCAAAGAAAAGGGATAGGGGTTTAAGGGATTAATTCACGAGGGGTGTGGTTCCAAGGAAAAGGGGGCTTGAGGATTTATAAAATATGAAAAAGGGGCTTAAGGAAAGGGGCTATGTGACTTTTAAAAGCACGGGCAGGGGAGGGGGGGGGGGGGAAGGCAAGGGAAAGGCTTTGTTTCCCGGGGTAAGAATCTCTTTGTTTAAGAACGCAAGGGGGGAAAGGGGGCTTAAAGGGCCCCCCCCTTAGAAGCTTCTTAGAAGCTTGTAAGGCTTCTAGCCTCAGCACATGGCAAGACTTGAGGACGGCGGCCAACCAAGCAGGCAGCGGCATGTAATGGCTTCTGACGTTGGTAGCGACGGTTCAGTCTTCAGGCGGCAGCTTCTCCAATCGGCGGGTAGCTGGTGTAGCCCGGTACTCAATGGCCTTACCACCCTCCTCACGCAGAGATTCTCAGCTTTTCCTCCTCTCTCAGAGCATTCAGAACGGCGCAGCTCCACCCTCTCACTCATACGATGCCTCAAAGTGAATGTTGCTCTCTTCTCCCTTTCTCTTGGCTTGGCGGCGTTACGGCTCTTCCCTCCAGCAGCACAAGCAAGCTTCTTTCTCTGCACGGCCATTTTTTGACCCCTTATACCCTCCTCTTTTTTTCTTTTATAAGGGGGGGAAGAGAATCCCCCCCCCCTTACTTGTCATTATGCATGGCAAGGGAGCCAAGCAAGATCTAGCGAGGAGCTTGCTGGCTCCTCCGTTCAACCTTACAAGCTCCTGCTCGACACGCCACCGTGAAGGTGAATTTTTTTATTATTATTTCTCTTTTAATATATTACACCCACAACTGCATCCCACTAATGCGAAGCTCAACCCATTTTGGAGACAGTCCTACCCACTACTAGGAAATGTAAAGTAGCGGTCTCTATCGAGATTGAAAGCCTACCTATGATATTCTATGTATTGCCTAACAATTCAAAGGCCACTGGTAAGGAATCATTGCTAGGACTTTCCTTAAAAAAGAAAACACAATGCAATGTTGACTACGACTTACAGTGCATTCATATTGCGATTGGCAATGTGCGAATAGTGACAGCTTTCAGTAAGGGGGGAAGCATGGCCCCACCTAAGATTATAGTGCCACCAATAGAAGTACTAAGTGCAAAGTTTAAGGAGGGGGGTAGTGACTCTTCTCTCCCTACCAAGACCAACTAACCTCAACCCAAAGAAAATACATATAAGCCCATAAAGGAGCAACTCAAATGGGTGCCAAAACGACACCTCCAATCACCTAAAACCCAAACCACATGAACTTGTAACCACAGAACATCATCCCCTAGTAAGGCGAGGAGACAAAGATGGTGCTATTGAAGTGGACTAAGTGCCAAGTCATGATGGGTTCCCAAAGATCTCTTATGTGCTCAAGGCTATTACAATGGCAATAATTGGATTTGGTTGCCTATGTCCATGAGTGGCATATGTGCCCCTCAGCCATCTACTACCAATCCATGTCAAAGACCTATGAGTCACCTAGAATTGACAAGACACTTGAGCCAAAAACCACCAAACCCATAGAGCCGCAAAAGGTCTCTTGACCAATACGACAACATGCTACCCCTAAAATGACTCAACCCAATGATGATACTATCCCAACAGCTTCACAAGGAGCAAGTAGCACAACATCTATGCCACAATCGATGTCTATTACACAAGTGGCTAACACATGCCCTGGAGGGTTAGCTGAAAGCAAGAGCCACCAATTGCTGAGTTATCTAGCATACCAGTCAAACCCCAACCTCTTGCGGGCCTTAGACCCTCTTATGAATGGAGATCTAGCTAAGAACACGAGGGATGACTTGGTCACATGCATTAGATGCTTGGCTGCCACTTCACCATGCTTGCTAAAAGCTATGACCGGTTGGACTTAGGTCTCCTAGAGGAGCCATTAGCAATAGAAGTACGCATGCTACCATGCACCTAGGAAGAATGAAAATTTATGTTTGTTACAGTCTCCATGGTTGTTGAGGAGTTGATACCAATGAAATTTCTCAAGAGCAAGCTCGCAAATAATGACTAATCACATCTTATAGCAAGAGTAAGATCTCTACAAATCAGTTAGGAACTATAAAAGCTAAAAACACTAGTCGAATCAAATTCCTTTTTTCTACAAAAGTGGTATGCTCTCTGTCTCTAATGGGAACAAGAGGGATATTGGATGCATAGCACCCGTTTCTATGAGTGATGATGTGACACTGAGAGTGTGAGGTATTCCAAGCCATAGGGCTAGATATTCGGTTCCTTGGGGTTTTTTTGGTGAGGTTTATCTATAATATTCTAGATCATTTAATTGAAAGGGTGGACTTTGTTTTAAATGTGTTTTATGTTCACATCACATCTTGGGGCCGATCTTGAAGGTGTAGAAGAGCTGTCGTGGAGCTGCAGTGATCAACCGATGGGTACTCTCTATGTGTGTTATGTGGTGGTAACACCAACATGTTTAGAAACTCATTTTGAGAAGGGAAAAATAATTATTAATTAGACTAAAAAATTGGACAAACACAAAGTTATAAGATGTTCTTAGCCCTCTGCGAGACTGTGTGGGGTGGTTTTAGGTGAGTAGTAAAGGTCCAGCTCTACTAGTGCCTTAGAGCCACTATCGAGCCCGTTTTAGATCCTGATACAATATCATCCACATATATAGTAATGAGACAATATGTCTATCACACTCCCATTACATAGATTGAGTGACCTGCTTTACTACAAGGGAATGGGGCAATAGTGACAGCCATTTGCGATGCAAAAAAGCGGCGTCGCTAAAAGTGTCACTATTTGTGTCACTATTAGCATTGTTAATACTTTTAGCGATGCAAATAGTGACGCTAATAGCGACACTAATAGTGATGCAAATAGCGACGCCAATCTGAGGAAAAAGTTTCGAAAACCCGAGCGTAACATTTGCCCAGAAAACATTTGCGAGAAAGAATGAAAGAGAGAGCGCGAGAGCTTAAAGGTTTGAGAGAGAGAGAGAGAGAGAGAGAGAGAGAGAGAGAGAGAGAGAGAGAGAGAGAGAGAGAGAGAGAGAGAGAGAGAGAGAGAGAGAGAGAGAGAGAGAGAGAGAGAGAGAGAGAGCTCATCACCATCGTCATTGCTACCACTATACACGAAGAAGAAAGAGAAGTGTGCAAGGGAGAAGGGAGGGAAGGTGCAAAGAGAAGGTATAAAGGGTTTCATCTTTAGGCCTTTGAGATAGGTACATTGCCTCTTCTTGATTTATTTTTGTGTTCTCTTGTTTTCTTTTTTTGTTTTTCTTTTCAAAGAGATACATGGAAAGAGAGGGAGGGAGGAAGGGAGGGAGAAGAATGAAGGGAGAGGAAGAGAGAAAGAGGGAGAGAAAGGAAACAAAGAGAAAGAGGAAGAGAGAAATGAGAGATGAAGGGAGGGAGAGAGGAGGATGAGTGAGAGAAACAATGAGAGAGAGAGGGGGGAGAAACAAAGAGAGAGGAAACAAAGAAAGGGAAATAGAGAGAGAAAGAGAGGGGGAGAGAAATAGAGAAAGGAAGAGGGAAGGAAGAGAGGAGGAGGAGGTAGAAAAGAAGGGTGAGGTAAAGAGAGGAAGGAGAGTGAAAAGAAGAGAGAGAGAGGGAGAAAGAGAGATAGAGAGAAAAAATAGAGAGCAAGAGAGAGGGAGAGAGAAATAGGAAAAAAATGAGAGAATGAGAGACAAGGTTAAGAAAGAAAAGTAAAGGGAGAGGGGGGAGAGAGAGATAATGAGAGGTGGGGTGACATTTCTTTCAATATCTTTGTTTCTTAAGATTTTTATTTTCTATCTTTGATTGTCTTTGCAATGAGATGAATTGAGTGAGAGTGGGAGGGAAGAAGGGAGAAAAATAGAGAGAAGAAGGGAGGGGAAGGAAGAGAGAGATGGAGAGAAATAAAAAACCGGAGAGAGAGGGGCTTCATAAAAAACTGTCAAAACCCGAGCATGGCATTTTATAGGTTTGTAAACAAGCAAGAGAGAGAGAGAGAGAGAGAGAGAGAGAGAGAGAGAGAGAGAGAGAGGCCACCATCACTGCTGCTATCCACGAAGAGGGACAAGACAAGTGTAAAGGAGAAGGAAGGAACTCCTGAAGGAGAAAAAAATGAGAGAAGTACGAAGGGATTCTTCTTCAAGCTTTGAGATAAGTGCATTATCTCTTCTCTCTTTGTTTTTCTCTTTTCTTTACTTCTCTCTTTATTTTTGTTGATGAAGAGTGTATAGAGAGAAGAAGTGAGAGAGATCAATGTGCGCAAGGGAGAGAGAGAGAGAGAGAGAGAGAGAGAGAGAGAGAGATCGTTGCCACCACCAATCCACCACAAAAAGAGAGGGGACAACTGCAAAGAAGAAGGAGGGAACCCATGAAGGAGAAGAAGAAGAAGGAGAGAAGCGCAAAAGGATTCTTCTTCAAGCTTTGAGGTGAGTGCATTATCTCTTCTCTCTTTTTTTCTCTCTTCTTTACTTCTCTCTTTCTTTTTGTTGATGAAGAGTGTATAGAAAGAAGAAGTGAGAGAGATCAACATGTAGAAGGGAGAGAGAGAGAGAGAGAGAGAGAGGTCGCTGCCACCGCCAATCCACCACAAAAAGAGAGGGGACAATTGCAAAGAAGAAGGAGGAAACCCGTGAAGGAGAAGAAGAAGAAGGAGATAAGTGTGAAAGGATTCTTCTTCAAGCTTGAGGTAAGTGCATTATCTCTTCTCTCTTTGTTTTTCTCTTTTCTTTACTTCTTTCTTTCTTTTTGTTGATGAAGAGTGTATAGAGAGAAGAAGTGAGAGAGATCAACATGTGCAAGGGGGAGAGAGAGAGAGAGAGAGAGAGAGAGAGAGAGAGAGATTGCTGCCACATCCAATCCACCACAAAAAGAGAGGGGACAATTGCAAAGAAAAAGGAGGGAACCCGTGAAGGAGAAGAAGAAGAAGGAGAGAAGCACGAAAGGATTCTTCTTCAAGCTTTGAGGTAAGTGCATTATGTCTTCTCTCTTTGTTTTTCTCTTTTCTTTACTTCTCTCTTTCTTTTTGTTGATGAAGAGTGTATAGAGAGAAGAAGTGAGAGAGATCAACGTGTGCAAGGGAGATTGAGAGAGAGAGAGAGAGAGAGGTCGCTGCCACCACCAATCCACCACAACACTATATTGGGGAATGTGAAAATTTCCCATAAGTTTGGGACATGTAGTCAAATATTTGGATTTGTCATAAGTTAAAACTATAACTCCAAATCAAGTGCTCTATAGCTCAATAGATTCTATTTTTCAAGCTCTTTCTAATGATAGGTCACATCTTATGGTTTTGGAAAACTTATAGGCATGTTATCCAGGTGCCACCTTTTTAGTATGATGGGACCTCAAATGGCCTGACACTGGCTATGGCACTAGCTGGACCTCATGCTCATAACAGACAAACACATCCTCACGGCCTCGCGGACCAGGAGAGTCAATCTACTGCTAAAGGACAAACTTTCCTAAAGCCTAATCTATGCGTTTATAGTTTTGTAGTTTTATAGTCCAACGTTTCCCTTTCTATAAACTCCTCAGAGGGAGAACCCATACACATTGGTAATAAATACCACGATAATCACATACATGGGAGGCAACCTCTCGATAGAAACACCGCGGCCCCACTGCAGCTCTCCTACATCGCAAGGATTGGCCCCTTGATGCGCTGCTCAATATATAAAATAAACGAACAAACTCCACTCTTCATTTTGAAAGTAATCCAAGAGATGATAACATGTGTCCTCACTAAATAATCCCCCAAGAAATGAACATCTATCCTACGGCTTAGGGTGCCTTTCCACACTCAACGTAGTCATTGTCATTGAAAACAGGTGCTATGCATCCAGGTTTTTTATTCCGATACCATGGTTTCATGCACATGCAAAGTGAATGATCCTAAAGTGCTCAAACATCATTTTCAAATCAGCAACGTGTTTGTGCACAACTAGGCTTTTAATGATTATTCCCTAACCCGTTGCGGCGATGAAAGGTTAGCACTGAGATAACATTCGTGCTACTATCCTCTTACTCAAAACACATGGACTCTATGTCATGGTATGCATTAGAAAATCAGCAACAATCAGCACGCAAATCACACCATTCAAACATCGCAACCCCCTACATTTAGGTATTGCTTTCATTGCACAGGTGAAGAGGTTCATTTTGTCATGTTTTAATATATAAAAAGCGATAAATCACAAAATTTGATAAAGAGATAGGTCAAACTGAGGCTAAACCTCATGCTTTGCTACTACCATACATCCACGAACAATTCTTATATTTTTCCTTATTTTTCCAAGACATATTTCTATTTTTTTCCTTATTTTTCTCATTTTCTTGCTTTATTTGGTAATAAAATATACTAATTTTTTGTTTTTCTTATTCCAATCACTTCAGCATACTAATATTCAATTTATCTTCCATATTCCCCCCATGGGAACACCTTTCACCCACCCAAAACGAAAAAACTACCATTTTGCCACTTAAAAACCGCATTTTGGGCGGCTTACGGGAATTAAATGAAGCATGTAAATCATTGCAAAATCAAAATTTTCTGATACATAGCAATTACTCATAATGCAAACAACACTCACACAAATTTTCATCCAATAAGAACATAATTATCATCATAAACCACAAAAAATCTTTCATTTTCTTCATAAAAATGGTCATATCGTGTTTAATGTAACTCGAGACACCTTGAATGAATGCATAATCAGCACACGTAGCCTCCATTGCTCTCAATCCAATGCTGCACTTCAATCTTAAGCATCTCCATCAATTTGCATCACCAATTCTTTCATTCTCCCTCCCCGGTTCCTTCTTCAAGATAGTACACATGAACAACCCATAGAGAAGAGAGAGAGAGAAAGAAAGAAAGTTATATTAACGTCTTCTAAAGACCAAAACTGGCCTATGAGACAAACTGTGATACAACTGATGAGGTCCAACTATCCAAAATAAAAGTGCTGAATGAAAAGCTAAAAACTGGAAACTAAAAATACCATGCTGTGAGTGTGATAAGTGTCGTGTATGTGTATGTGCGTATGTAGCTATGGTACTCCGGATAATGGCTACAGAAGGGGAACAAATGTCGGCTGCAATAGGGGAACAACTGTCGGCTGTGATAAAGTGGTGCGATGTGTACATGTAACAGATGCATGGAGATATACTATCCTGGGATGTAGTAGCAGTCGTCGAAGTCGCTAATAGCAGGTGATCCCTCCTGGATGCAGGATGTGGTACATCAGCAGTGGAGAAAGAGCAAACTGGAGATCTGAGATCCAATGTGTCGAGTGTCATCGGATCTCAGTCTACTGTCAATGTAGATCAAGAATCCTCCGGATCTCCTGTCGGTGTGGCTGTGGGGTCCGAAACCCACGGATCCTCATGTGGCGTCGGGTACGCTGGTCCTCAACCTGCTGTAGTGTGAGCCCGCAGGTCTGGCTGGAGGCTGGTACAGTAGCTCTCACTCTGCCTGTCTGAAAGAACTGTGTAATAGTCGTCTGGGTGGGCCCCTCTCTGACTAGGACCTGTTGTGTGCTCTGCTCTCTGATGTGCCATGCCTCTCCCAGAAAACGGCCAAATGATCTCTGATCCATATCAGTCATACATCCCTGAAGTGAGCTGCTCAATGTGTATCTAGATCTCAACTATGAGTATGTCGAGCATCTGAGAACAAAATGCTCCTCACTCTCCACCTCTGATCTGCAAAGGGGGTATATCCTCTTCCCCGTGGGATGCCACTGGCTCTGCCACTCTCAATCATAAGCTGATGTGATGATACCCTGAGCTGTCCAATAAGAACTCTCAATCGATGTGGCATATAGATCTGCATATATCTCAGAATCTCTATGAATCCTTGCTCTAATATGCTCAAGAACTGTGTATGATAATGTGCCATCTTCAATGGCAGTGGCTGTGCAGGGCTGACCCATGTCCTCTGTATATAAATATGCCATATCTCCTGTCTGATGACTCTGTTCCTCTCAGAGAGAGAGAGGGTGTAAGTGGGAGCCTGAGTATCATATAGAAGAGGTGGGAGTCTATCAATGTCTAGCCCATGTCTGTCAAACCAAGCTCTAGTCTCTGCATACCATGATGTGGTATCCCCCGCTCGAGCCATCTCCTGAGATGCCATATATGCTCTGTATGCAATGCGATCTCTGTCCATATCCTGAAATCTGTGTAGAAAGCAGTCTGTCTGAAATAATGCCTCGACTAGCATGGGCGGTGTGGCAAGCTGTGCTCGCACAATGTCATGTGGGACTGAGGCCTTGCTGCGAATCAATCTAGATATCATGATCACCTGAGGTCTCTCCATCAATGTCCATACATAATCGGCAAGGCCGGGCCCCCATATAGCTGCTCCTTACATCACTGCTGGAGTGACTAGAGTATCAAAGAGCCACCCCTTGGTGCGGGGCTCCTGGAAATGTGCCTGATGACACTGTCACTCCATAAGAGCCAATGCTGAGTATCCTCTAGTGAGGCAGTCACGAGCTGCTTGTGTCATCAAGAAAATCCCTGAAGCTGCTGTAAAGGTGACTCCCAAATATACATATGATCTAGTGACCTCAATACTCCCTCCTGGCCATGAAAATACTCTGTCTGCGTATCTGAGCTTATGTATGGAATATAAGAACCTTGGTTTTACCAAGGTTCACTGTCATGCCTCTCTGTATGCAAAAATCATCCAATGCTAATAAATGTTGCTGTAATCCCAGAGCTGAATCTAAGACCAACACAATGTCATCTGCATATAGTAAGATATGAGCTGTGGCTCCACTGAGATCTATACCTCCACCGGCTCGCTATTGAATAAACTCTGCTATCTCATCAATGTATAGCCCAAATAGAGTCGGTGAGAGTGGGCATCCTTGTTTCACACCAATGGTGCTCACAAGGGGATCTGATATACCTCCTAGACATCTGACTCTACCAGTAACCCACTTGTATAGTGCATAAATACCCCACATCATGTCATCATCCACCCCCAGATCAAGTAGGCATCTGAAAAGCCTCTCTCTCGGAACCGTGTCAAAGGCTTTGCGGAAATCCACAAAGCAACAATACAATCTCTGTTTCTTCACTCGTGTCTGGTCGATCAGACAATGGAGAGTGAAGATGTGGTCTATGGTAGAAAATGCCCGTCTGAACCCTGCCTGTCCGAGTGCATGCATGCACTCTCTCTCTGCCACAGCGTGCTGAGCTCCTCCTCCATCACCGTGCCATAAAGTTTGGCTAAAACTGGCCCAATCATGATGGTCCTATAGGTGTTGGGATCCATAGGATCCCCTGACTTGTGGATAGGTACAATGGTGTGCTCTGTCCACGAGTCAGGGAACCCCTCAGACAATGCACGGTTGAAGAGGTGAGCAATGAGTGGAGCCAATGTGTCTCTACCATATATAATATGCTCTTCCTGAAGATCAAACTGGTCTCGAGCGCGGCCATGCTATAGCCGTGAGATAGCATGTTTCACCTGTAATATTTCCATGTACCGTACCGTAAATATTACTTCCCACATGCCGTGCAAACCCTGTGCAAAGGGTATCTCTCGCATTGAAATTTATTGGCAGTATAATATGGGACCCGCGCGCGTGAAATAGGGTCCTCCGCTTTGGTAAATCAAGACCGGGAGATCAAAACCGCAAGCCGCACGAAAACACCCTCTTGGGAGGGACAATTTTAATTGAATTAGTGCAATTTTTTTTTCTATTATCCCTTCCCCCAGCCGATGCATGGCTGGAGGAGAGGGAGTGTGGAGGGGGGGATGGCCAAGTGAAGAGTGCATGAGGGAACTCTCCACGTGGGTGGAGACCCTCTTCCTCACCCCCATGCCTATAAACACAACCCTCATCAAGGGGGTGTGCCTAAGAGGAGAGAGGAGAGACTGTGTGAGAGGAAGGCTGTGAGAGAAGGAAGGATAGAGGAAGCGCCGCCATCGTCAGGAGCCGCCGTGCTGGTCCGCCAGCCTCGCCACGAACCGCCGCTGCTGCCGCCCAGGCCGCCAGGCTGCCGTCGCTGCTACCATCCCGCCGCCACGCTATCCACGACTTCTCCCCCCCCCCCCCCCCCCCCACGTGCTTCTTTGAAGCAGAAGCTTCTTTAGAAGCTTCTTAGAAGCTTCCAAGGGGGGGCCTCCATAACCCCCTTTCCCACCACCTGCCCCAAAAAGGCCCCTTTCCCCCCCCATTTCCAAGAAAGCCCCTTCACACCCTTCCCAGGACTTCTAAGAGGAGACGGTGGAGCCATAAAGACCACCGCAAGATCCATCGAATGATTTCCGCAAGAAGATTTAAGCCGCAAACCGACCGAGGATAAATACCGTGCCGAATTCGAGTTCTTGAAGACTCCTAAGCTTTCGTCGCAAGCACCATTCCGAAGAGGAACCCTCCCGCATACAAGGATAAAGGCAGAGGTCGGAAGGCCGTATTCCGAGAGCCGTCACTCCGTGGACCACAAAGGCAAATCGGAAGTCGAATTTACGACTACGATGGCCCCAAAAAGATCACAAGGTGCGACCGCGGGAGGCTCATCTCCGAACGTGCAAGTGGACATCTCCCCGACTCCACAAGTCCAGGTTCTTCCGTGTTAATTCCGCATAAGGAAATGATTAAGCGCGCTTAGCCCATAAAAAGGAATTTCATTTTACGCTTAAATTTAAAGCATATGGAAATTGGAAAGAAATACATGTGATAAGGCATTTCTTGAAACATTAAGTAAGATTGAATTATGTCATAAATTTGGACGAGTTATCCACTTTAGAAGGCTAGTTGCATGTAGCTTTTGGTACATCATCAAAGTAAAGGTTCTAAACTTAGGCAAAGAAATGGAATTTATAAATGCATTCTCTTTCGTCCTAGACATGGTAGGAATAAGCGGGTGCGGCACATTAGGCAACATACTTCTCGCAATGATTTCATGGGAAAAGGTTAGCACCATAAGGTATCATCCGGAAAGAAATAATAAAGAACGAAGATGATCTTATGAACTTGTAAATAGCATGTAAGATGGAATAAGTTAGCACTAGCTTTGGATGAGTTCATTGACTACTTCGTAGCTAGGAGAATGTTGTGTATTGCGTAGTCGTCATGTGAAAAATGTCATTCATTAAGAGCCGCAATTAGGAGTCAAAGCATAAGATGCCAAAGTGTAGACAACAAGGTTGTAAGTACGACTATTGATGTAAGACCTAGTAGGTCCTATGCAAAGTTAGTAGCCAGATTATCGTGCACCAAGGAAAGATAAAGTTATCATGAACCATGTGATATGTAGAGGCAATCAATCGCATGACTACGCGAATTGGAGGAGTTATAACTATTGATCCTGTTAGATTTAGTTATTACCCTTAAAAGGATCATCCTTGTCGCAAGACAAACCTAGTTGAATTGACTAAGTAATCCAAACCACAAGGATTCGTATAGACATGACTGAGTCAATATGATAGGAATCCTAAGTGTTAACTAGGGTTTAGTGCAATAATGATTCAACCTAGCTTTAGACAAGAACCGTGAATCTAAAGATCTTACACACATTCACAAATGTCGAAGCAATTGGATGTTCATGCATGAAATGATCTAAGGTTTTATCCTAGGGATCATGATGAAACTCCGACGAAGTTGCCTATTTCTAGGACCATGGGCCAACCTAATTAGGAATGGGTTGGAGGATACCCAATAAAACCCTGTTACTCGATGGAGGTAAACTCCGTGATCGGGAAACGCTAAGCAATGGATAGAAGGATTCCGTGGAATAGATGCAATACTGGTGCACAAAGCCGCAACATTGTATAGTCTTGAGATTTGTCCACAAGAGAGTTTTTGTCATCTCTCGAAAATGAGGTTGGCAAGTTATTGAAAGAATTTAACTTACAAGAGGATGTCTAATCATCCTGTTACTCACTTTTGGAATAATTTGCCAAGGAAAAGGAAAGTTAAGTATTTGCCTTGAAGCAAATGACCAGACTATAAACCAAAGCGACATGGTCGCTGGAACCTACCACAACTAAACACTAAAGTATGG
Source organism: Lygodium microphyllum (assembly GCF_053477565.2). Lineage (NCBI taxonomy): Eukaryota > Viridiplantae > Streptophyta > Polypodiopsida > Schizaeales > Lygodiaceae > Lygodium > Lygodium microphyllum. The sequence goes on from NC_141164.1 coordinate 112,930,251, forward strand.
GTAGGGTATGACCCTAACCCAAGAATGATAGGAATCTTGCTAAGTTGCAATTGATTCCAGAACGAATGCGGATTGCATTCGGAGGAAAGGAGTCATTCCTTAACAGTTTGCCAGCTAAAAGACCACCGAAATTGATTGTGCTTGTAACAGTTTAGAAAGGACTGTTTGCATTGTTTGCTCAATGAACTAAAGGATGAAAATATATCTAAAGCTTCAGGTTGGTGCCTGAGAGGCAGCTTCAATTACCCCCGACTGCCTGCTTGACCCTAACCAAGGGGGTTGTGAACCGCGCCGGGAACGTGGACCGAACCCGCCGTGAGAGGTCTCTCCGTTGAGTTCTGCTTGGAGCAGGAGGACGCTTGGGTGCCAGAGGGGGCTCTGGCCGTAAATCCCTCGCCTTCCTGGCCCTGCACAAGAGACTAACGTGACTCGGGATTGGATCTCGAGGCCCGCATACTAGTCTACAGGCGGAAACTTGGATTAGTAATCACTGAAGGATTACTGGATAGCCTTCGGGCGGATTATGAATACGCCTACGGGCGGGAACTCCTTGTATTGCAAAGATAAAAGGATAAAATGATAACAAAGAAGTTGTTTGACATTGTTTTCTTTATGTCCTGTGATAAGATTACGTGAAGGAACCAGTGCATAACAGGTTTAATCAAAGAAGGTGTTTGTATATGTCAAACCAATGTGGTAGGTAATTACATAACTAAAACAAACCGAGGAAAGTGCGGAGGATGGATCATGGGTTCGTCCTACGGATGGGTGGTCCCGGTTAGCCGGGAACTTTTCTCAAAGTCTTCAACGAACAGAGGAGGATCGTCAACACCGAAACAAGTAACGAGAATGATGACTTAGAATTAACTATTACCCGATTCACGCTGTTTTAGGGGAACGGAATGGGAGTATGCCTTGTGGCAGAGAGGTCGAGCCTTGCATCCCTCTCGTTTCCCATTCTCCTTGAACCAAGTGCAGCTTGAATCTGCTTCAGACCGGGCGTTTCTACGTAAAGTAGTTCGATCGGGGCTGACGCTAGTTGCTGCTAGCTAATGACCAAACAGGAAAACCCAAATTTAGGTCGATCCTAAGTGGGAACGGCCAGGATACTTCCGCTACGTGGCAGACTCGGGAAGACCTAGATTGCAAAACCCGTAACATTCCATGGGAGTGCCGGGCGGAGTTTTCTAGACATCCTTTCCGATGGACTGCTAAGACGTGTCCTGAATGGTTCCAGTGGACACGTTACAGTTGGTATCAGAGCGAACCAACAAAGGATTTGTTTTAGGAAATTTTAATAAGAAGAATTAAAGCAAATGTTGTGTCCCAAACATTTCCTTACTTTGAATACTGTCTTGCAGAATTATGAAGCATGGAACAGGTTCTTAGTGTTCCGAGTCATGTTTATGACCGCGATGCATTCCACAAATTATCGACAAAGGGTTGAGATGATGAACATCCTAGACCGCATTTACAATCCATCACCTGTGTACATGGAATGGAGATGGATGGGTGTTAGAGGGATCTATTACATAACTGCCTATCAACCTGCGTACCTTCAAATTAACTTGAAGAGAATCAAGTGGATGGAGGATTTGAAGATCGTAAAGCTGTTCGTCTTTATTGAGGCTCACGCAAACGCGACCCTACAGGTTGGAGGTCGAAGGGTTAACCAGAATAAGTATGTGTACGGAGAAGTGATTCAAAGAATCCCTGCCGATCGAATCAAGGTTTTGGGGCGAGGTGAGAAGAATGGATATCGAAGGAAGAGATACCCTAATCTTCCAATGAACTATCGATTCCTGAAGATCAATGACCCCAATCCGTACTACTACTCAGTTCCTGTAGCTGAATGCAATAATATCTTATTCTCCTCGAATTAATGTATTAACTTGTTCCATCGCCCCAAGAAATAATTGTACCTCGAAAGGGCTATGCTGATATGAATGGAATAAAACTTTTTTCCGATTGTATTGACTATGAATATTGATAAAGAAGTAAGGTGAATTGGTCACTTGGCTGAAGGAATATGTGGACGTAGTTTCTAAAGAGTTAACAGAACACCCGCTTCAAAGAGAAGTAGATCATAAGATCGAGCCAGTAACAGGAGCTATGCCAATTACAAAGAGACCATATAGAATGTCTATATCGGAAGCAATTGAGTTGAAGGAACAACTCAAGCAGCTGTTAAACCAAGGCTACAACGGGCCTAGCAATTCCCCATGGAGAGCTCCAGCCCTATTCCAGAAAAAGAAAGGTGGAACACTTCGACTATGTATTAATTACCGTGGGTTGAATCAATCAACAGTCAAGAACAAATATCATATTCCTAGAATAGATGAGCTTTTTGATCACCTTCAAGATGCAAAGATCTTTTCCAAAATTGATCTCAGATCAGGCTACTATCAAATCAGGATCAAGGATGAGGATATTCCAAAAACGGCCTTCAATACAAGATATGGGCACTTTGAATTCTTGGCTATGTCATTCGGACTTACAAATGCACCTGCCACTTTCAATAGGTTAATGCAGGATATTTTTAGGCCATATCTTGATGATTTCGTACTTGTCTTCTTCGACGACATTTTAGTCTATTCTAAACAGGAAGAAGATCATGAACCTCAACTACGGATTGTGTTGGAGACAATGAGGTCTCATAAAGTTGTATGCAAAAATGAAGAAGTGTGCATTCTTCAATACGTCAGATTGAATATCTAAGACTCATAGTATCATCAAAAGGAATATCAGTGGATCCAGCCAAAGTCAGAGATGTGCTTGAATGGTCAATACCAGTATCTGTCAAAGAGATACGTAGTTTCTTGGCTTGACAGGATGGTATAGGATCTTTATCAAAAACGATGCTTTGATTGCAGCACCTTTGATAGAATTATTGAGGAAGCAAACGTCCATTGCATGGTCAACTGCCGAACAAACTAGCTTCGATAGGGTGAAGCAAAGTTTGATATCAGCACCGAGCCTAAAACTTCTAGACCACAGTAAGGAGTAGAGGTAGTAACTGATACTAGCATGCTTGCCTTAAGATATGTGCTCATGCAGGAAAATCATCAGCATATTCTTCAAGGAAATTGAAGAGTCACGAAAAGAATTATGCCACTCATGATCTGGAGTTATTAGCTGTCATCCATGCTCTAAAGCTTTGGAGACACTACTTGTTGGGAAACAAGTTCACTCTAGTAACCGATCATAAGAGTCTCAAATGGATTTTTACCCAGAACGAGCTCAACATGAGGCAACGTCGACGGATTAAAGTATTGGAGGAATATGATTTTGAAATCAAGTATCGACCAGGGAAAGAGAATGTGGTTGCCGATGCACTCAGTCGCAAGGCATTCCTAAACTCTCTAATCTTGCAGAATCCATCAACGGCCAGATCTCTGGCTACAAAGGTATCTATGCCAAGCAACCCTATGCTCGAATTAGCTAGAGAGGAAGCATGCCATGACTTAGCTTACCAAGCAATGATAAAAGAAATATCTGCCAAGGATCAGAATCCGAAGTTACAGGCAAAGTATCATGAATTTTCTATTGACAATGGACTTATTTACTATAGAACAAGGCTATGCATACCAGCAAGTCAGTCACTTAAGCAGAAGATATTGTGGGAAGCTCATGATTCCCCTTTCGCAGGACATCCTGGCTATGCAAAAACTCTTAATGCAGTCAGGAAGAGCTATTATTGGGAGAGGCTCAAAGGTGACGTCCTCAAATATGTCACCGAATGTTTGTCTTGTCAACGTATCAAGGCTGAACATGTCATGATGCCAGGAATATTACAACCACTTTACATTCCCCAAATGAAATGGGAATTCATCAGTATGGATTTTGTGGTAGGCTTACCCCAAGTCCAAGGAGGATACAACTCCATTATGGTTGTAGTTGACATGCTTACTAAGGTTGCACACCTGATTCCAGTAAAGACAAACTATAAAGCTTCCGATATGGCAAGAGTGTTTATCAAAGAAATATTCAAGCTACATGGACTACCTAGAAGGATCATTAGCGATCGAGATTCTCTTTTCACTTCTCACTTCTGGAGAGCTATCTTTGAAGCTATTGGGACTCAACTCTGTTTTAGCACTGCCTACCATCCCCAAACAGATGGACAAACAGAGCGAGTAAATCAAATCATTGAGGATATTCTTAGGGCTTACTGCTGTCGAGAGCCAAAGAGATGGATTCAATATTTGCCGTTAGTAGAATTTGCTTACAATGCTTCTTATGAGCAGAGCATTCAAATGACTCCTTTTCAGGCATTGTATGGTCATGACTGTCGAAGTCCTCTAAATTTTTCTGATCCTACCCTGAGAGTGGAAGCCTCAAGACAAATGTTGGAGGACATGGATGACCAAATAAGGGCAATAAGACAAGACATTCAAGCAGCCAAAGATAGACAAAAGGCATATGCAGATTTAAAGCGCCAAGAGAGGATCTTTGAAGAAGGAGACATGGTCTTCTTTCGTGTACGCCCCAAGAAGAGTTCTTTATCTCTAGGTAAATACAAGAAGCTAAGTCCAAGGTATTGTGGTCCGTATAAAATACTCAAATGCCTAGGACCCAATGCTTATAAATTGCAACTTCCGAATAACCTAAAAGTTCACAATGTATTCCATATTAGCCTCTTGAAAAAGTATGTACCCAACCCAAATCATGTACTTGATGACCAACAAATTGTAATGCCTAGTCAAGGAATCCTTGAACTAAGGCCGGAAAAGATTTTAGATGTCAGGGAGAGACAGTTGAGATCTAGAACCTTGAGAGAATGCCTCGTCCAGTGGAAAGATTATCCCAAAGAGGATGATACCTGGATGGATGAAAGCTCTCTCAATCTTCAATATCCCCAGTTTATCTCGAGATGAGGACATCTCGATTCTTCTAAGGGGGAGAGACTGTAATATTTCCATGTACCGTACCGTAAATATTACTTCCCACACGCCGTGCAAACCCTGTGCAAAGGGTATCTCTCGCATTGAAATTTATTGGCAGTATAATATGTGACCCGCGCGCGTGAAATAGGGTCCTCCGCTTTGGTAAATCAAGACCGAGAGATCAAAACCGCAAGCCGCACGAAAACACCCTCTTGGGAGGGACAATTTTAATTGAATTAGTGCAATTTTTTTTTCTATTATCCCTTCCCCCAGCCGATGCATGGCTGGAGGAGAGGGAGTGTGGAGGGGGGGATGGCCAAGTGAAGAGTGCATGAGGGAACTCTCCACGTGGGTGGAGACCCTCTTCCTCACCCCCATGCCTATAAAAACAACCCTCATCAAGGGGGTGTGCCTAAGAGGAGAGAGGAGAGACTGTGTGAGAGGAAGGCTGTGAGAGAAGGAAGGATAGAGGAAGCGCCGCCATCGTCAGGAGCCGCCGTGCTGGTCCGCCAGCCTCGCCACGAACCGCCGCTGCTGCCGCCCAGGCCGCCAGGCTGCCGTCGCTGCTACCATCCCGCCGCCATGCTATCCACGACTTCTCCCCCCCCCCCCCCACCCCCCCCCACGTGCTTCTTTGAAGCAGAAGCTTCTTTAGAAGCTTCTTAGAAGCTTCTTTAGAAGCTTCCAAGGGGGGGCCTCCATAACCCCCTTTTCCACCACCTGCCCCAAAAAGGCCCCTTTCCCCCCCCATTTCCAAGAAAGCCCCTTCACACCCTTCCCAGGACTTCTAAGAGGAGACGGTGGAGCCATAAAGACCACCGCAAGATCCATCGAATGATTTCCGCAAGAAGATTTAAGCCGCAAACCGTCCGAGGATAAATACCGTGCCGAATTCGAGTTCTTGAAGACTCCTAAGCTTTCGTCGCAAGCACCATTCCGAAGAGGAACCCTCCCGCATACAAGGATAAAGGCAGAGGTCGGAAGGCCGTATTCCGAGAGCCGTCACTCCGTGGACCACAAAGGCAAATCGGAAGTCGAATTTACGACTACGATGGCCCCAAAACGATCACAAGGTGCGACCGCGGGAGGCTCATCTCCGAACGTGCAAGTGGACATCTCCCCGACTCCACAAGTCCAGGTTCTTCCGTGTTAATTCCGCATAAGGAAATGATTAGGCGCGCTTAGCCCATAAAAAGGAATTTCATTTTACGCTTAAATTTAAAGCATATGGAAATTGGAAAGAAATACATGTGATAAGGCATTTCTTGAAACATTAAGTAAGATTGAATTATGTCATAAATTTGGACGAGTTATCCACTTTAGAAGGCTAGTTGCATGTAGCTTTTGGTACATCATCAAAGTAAAGGTTATAAACTTAGGCAAAGAAATGGAATTTATAAATGCATTCTCTTTCGTCCTAGACATGGTAGGAATAAGCGGGTGCGGCACATTAGGCAACATACTTCTCGCAATGATTTCATGGGAAAAGGTTAGCACCATAAGGTATCATCCGGAAAGAAATAATAAAGAACGAAGATGATCTTATGAACTTGTAAATAGCATGTAAGATGGAATAAGTTAGCACTAGCTTTGGATGAGTTCATTGACTACTTCGTAGCTAGGAGAATGTTGTGTATTGCGTAGTCGTCATGTGAAAAATGTCATTCATTAAGAGCCGCAATTAGGAGTCAAAGAATAAGATGCCAAAGTGTAGACAACAAGGTTGTAAGTACGACTATTGATGTAAGACCTAGTAGGTCCTAGGCAAAGTTAGTAGCCAGATTATCGTGCACCAAGGAAAGATAAAGTTATCATGAACCATGTGATACGTAGAGGCAATCAATCGCATGACTATGCGAATTGGAGGAGTTATAACTATTGATCCCGTTAGATTTAGTTATTACCCTTAAAAGGATCATCCTTGTCGCAAGACAAACCTAGTTGAATTGACTAAGTAATCCAAACCACAAGGATTCGTATAGACATGACTGAGTCAATATGATAGGAATCCTAAGTGTTAACTAGGGTTTAGTGCAATAATGATTCGACCTAGCTTTAGACAAGAACCGTGAATCTAAAGATATTACACACATTCACAAATGTCGAAGCAATTGGATGTTCATGCATGAAATGATCTAAGGTTTTATCCTAGGGATCATGATGAAACTCCGACGGAGTTGCCTATTTCTAGGACCATGGGCCAACCTAATTAGGAATGGGTTGGAGGATACCCAATAAAACCCTGTTACTCGATGGAGGTAAACTCCGTGATCGGGAAACACTAAGCAATGGATAGAAGGATTCCGTGGAATAGATGCAATACTGGTGCACAAAGCCGCAACATTGTATAGTCTTGAGATTTGTCCACAAGAGAGTTTTTGTCATCTCTCGAAAATGAGGTTGGCAAGTTATTGAAAGAATTTAACTTACAAGAGGATGTCTAATCATCCTGTTACTCACTTTTGGAATAATTTGCCAAGGAAAAGGAAAGTTAAGTATTTGCCTTGAAGCAAATGACCAGACTATAAACCAAAGCGACATGGTCGCTGGAACCTACCACAACTAAACACTAAAGTATGGGTAGGGTATGACCCTAACCCAAGAATGATAGGAATCTTGCCAAGTTGCAATTGATTCCGGAACGAATGCGGATTGCATTCGGAGGAAAGGAGTCATTCCTTAACAGTTTGCCAGCTAAAAGACCACCGAAATTGATTGTGCTTGTAACAGTTTAGAAAGGACTGTTTGCATTGTTTGCTCAATGAACTAAAGGATGAAAATATATCTAAAGCTTCAGGTTGGTGCCTGAGAGGCAGCTTCAGTTACCCCCGAGTGCCTGCCTGACCCTAACCAAGGGGGTTGTGAACCGCGCCGGGAACGTGGACCGAACCCGCCGTGAGAGGTCTCTCCGTTGAGTTCTGCTTGGAGCAGGAGGACGCTTGGGTGCCAGAGGGGGCTCTGGCCGTAAATCCCTCGCCTTCCTGGCCCTGCACAAGAGACTAACGTGACTCGGGATTGGATCTCGAGGCCCGCATACTAGTCTACGGGCGGAAACTTGGATTAGTAATCACTGAAGGATTACTGGATAGCCTTCGGGCGGATTATGAATACGCCTACGGGCGGGAACTCCTTGTATTGCAAAGATAAAAGGATAAAATGATAACAAAGAAGTTGTTTGACATTGTTTTCTTTATGTCCTGTGATAAGATTACGTGAAGGAACCAGTGCATAACAGGTTTAATCAAAGAAGCTGTTTGTATATGTCAAACCAATGTGGTAGGTAATTACATAACTAAAACAAACCGAGGAAAGTGCGGAGGATGGATCATGGGTCCGTCCTACGGATGGGTGGTCCCGGTTAGCCGGGAACTTTTCTCAAAGTCTTCAACGAACAGAGGAGGATCGTCAACACCGAAACAAGTAACGAGAATGGGGTTTTTTTCTTAAAAGGTACCTGAATCATATTGATCAATCAAAAACATTTTTCTTACATGATTTAATTGTTGGGGGTAAAGGCACCTCTGCCTAGCCACCCGTGTATTACTACACTGATAGTATCCACCATTGCACATTGTAGGTGGTGGGCGCCTGTCACCGTCACTTTATTCTTTATTCTTTTAGTGACGTTTGAATAAAGGAAGGCCCGATTACACATTGTGACTATTGGAGTTTCCATTTGTGTCTCTCTCTCTTCTTGCTCTTTCTCTTCGCCATAGCTCACTTCCAAGCAAGCTTCAATCCTTCTCACCTTTCAACTGGTATCAGAGCTTTGAATTAGAGCTTGATCATGGAGCTTGGGCTGACATTACTTCAGCCTGGATTGAAGACCTAGAGCTTGGAGCTTTGATGCTAGCCATGGCTTCTTCCCCCCAAGGTAAGATTCCATCTCTCGCCTCTCCCTGGCCCTCATAGGCTCTTTACAGGTGTTCCTTGGCTTCATTGGGCACCTTGTATGCCCCCATTTGCCCCCTTATCCTCATACGCACCTTGTATGCCCCCATTTGCATCCCTGAGGTAAGATTCCATCTCTCGCCTCTCCCTAGCACTCATAGGCTCTTTCCAGGTGTTCCTTGGGTTCATTGGGCACCTTGTATGCCCTCATTTGCCCTCGAGGTAAGATTCCATCTCCCGCCTCTCCCTGGCCCTCATAGGCTCTTTCTAGGTGTTCCTTGGCTTCATTGGGCACCTTGTATACCCCCATTTTCCCCCTTATCCTCAGCATAATCAGTAGTCCCCACAGTCAACTCACGTTTTTTTTGCGCTTGTTTCAAAATGTGGCTCAAAATTTCCATTTTTTTCTCATATCTCAGGCATTCAGAACCCGATTTAGGCAATGTAAGAGTCTAACTTGGGGTTTTGGCATGCTCCAGATGTGATGGCGATGTTAGATATGCCAAATTCTGATCACAAAATTTTTTACAACAGACCTGAGTTGATTTATAGCAAGAGAATGTCATGCTCTTAGCATATGTGATGCTCCTGAGGGTTGGTATTTAATGCCTAGATACTTTGGGGATGTTTGGCCAATGTTTTGAGATGCTTTAGGACTTGTTGAGCTTCCATAGCTCAATTTATTTAGGGATTTACTGCTGTACATTGTTTGGTCAACAAGGTTTTATCAGGGATGGCTTATGCATAATGCTCTTTGTTGACATTCGGGTGTCCTATTGGATGTATGATGCTTGGTTATCATGGTTTATGCCTAGATATGCTATTTGAGAGCTATTGAGCCTTGATTTGTATGCGGACACTTTGTTGTTTTGAGATATCGAGCTCCACTCGTGATACGCCAGGGTGACCATTGTGTATTTATGTCACCGACTTGTCAGTTGCAGATGCGGTTGGTACACCGCCCATGAATAATAGCCACATGATAGCTATCCTTATCTACTCTAGTTCGTGGCTCAGTTTGTATGCCACCTTAGTTAGTTGAGTTTGGTTTGAGACCCATATATAGGGTTCTTCTATTTCCTTGTAATAGAGTTCTTTTGGCTTCCACAAGTAAGAAGAGGAAAACTGTTTTCAGCCTCCACCTTGTGTGTCTTCCCCCATTGTGCAAGCAAGAAAGCTTCAAGCGAGACTCCTTCCTTCTCTCCCACAATCTTGACATGGTATCAGAGCCTTGTTCGTGGTAAGAAGCTCAAGAAAGCAAGCCAAGCTCGCGGTGTTCTGGTAAGAGGAGCAGTGTTGCTTTCATTTTCTGTTTTGGGAGCAGATCTGTGCAGGCAGCACAACCGAAAATTGCAGGAGTGCATTGTCTCAGGTTGAGACGCCCTTCGCGGTGAAGCAAGAGGGTAGTATATACTGCGGGATAGGGCTTTAGCCCTTGGCGACCCTGTTTTTTTGATTTGAGGCCATTTCGGGGCCTGTTTTGGAGGCGGAAGTTTTCTGCACGCACTCAGAAGAAAGCCCTGTTTTATGCTTTGCAACCACTGCTCTACAGGTTGGTGAAAAGTTACCACAGAAATTGCATCGTATGCTTGTGTGCAAAGACATTGGGTTACAGAATCATCCTTGGTTCCTGTTTATGCAAAATCGTCACTAGGAAGTGACTGTGTGGTCAAATACCACTTTCGCCAGTTTTACAGTTTTTCCCTTGTGAGGGTGAAGCTGTGGTTTTTGCAGTGACAGAATTTTTTGCAGTCTTCTGTAATGGCATCTGATTCTCTTTCCCAGATTGTCACTGAAAAACTTGACAAGAACAACTTCCAAGCATGGAAGTTTAGAATGACGAATTTCCTTATGGGAAAAGGATATTGGGAATTTGTTGCAGGAAATGAAGAAGAACCAATTCTTCCTGATGTTCCCAATCAACAGCAAATGCAGGCATTCAAAGCATGGCATGAGAGAGCCAGGAAAGTTATGTACTGGCTGTCTATCAGTATTTCGGACTCTATGATTGTGCATATTCAGGATGCAAGTACGCCAAAGGAGGCATGGGATACTTTGTCAAAAATGTATAGCACAAATACGCAAGCCAGGAAAATGCAGCTCAAGCAAGAGTTGCATAATGTGCAGAGAGAAAGTATGAGCATCAACGACTACCACATGAAGGTGAAGAAGATTGCAGATGCACTTGCTTCCATTGGGTCGCCAGTGGAAGATGATGATTTAGTTTCCGTGACCTTGAATGGTCTAGGAAAGGATTATGCACAGTTTCGGACATCCATTTCAGTTCGTGAAAGATTTCCTGATTTTGAGGAGTTGATTGCTCTTCTAATTTCTGAGGAGCAGAGAAATGGTGGTGCATCTTCTTCAGGAGGAACTTCAAAAGAAGCTGTCTTCTACTCAAATGCTGGAAGAGGTAGAGGCAGAGGTAGAGGAGGCCGATTTGGAGGCCGTGGTAGAAATCAGAGTATGCAGCAAACTCAAGAAAACCAGTCCTATGGAGGAGGACGTGGTAACTCTAGAGGCAGGGGGAGCCAAAGAGGTCGTGGTGGATGGCAAAGAGGCCAAAATGCAAACAGTAATGTTGAATGCTACTATTGTGGTAAAATGGGTCATATGGCTAAAGACTGCTATAAAAAGCAGAATGACATCATGAATGGAAAACTGCAACAAGGGAATTACGCATCTTCTAGCAGACAGGGTGATGACAGAAATGAGCATTTGTTCATGGTGCAGCACATGAACAATTCTGTGACAAGTGCAAAAGAAAGAAATGATGTATGGTATGTTGACTCAGGTGCATCAAACCACATGACAGGTCATGCAGAATGGATGGAGGATGCAAGGGAAATGGAAAAACCAGGATTTGTGGAGACTGGTGATGATACTGCACATCCTATTGTGCAGATTGGAAAAATTCCATTGTCTATGCAGGATGGAAAAAAGAAATACTTGTCCGATGTATTTCATGTCCCGAATATCACCAAGAATCTGGTTTCTGTCGGTCAAATGGTTGAGCAGGGCTTGCAGGTCAGATTTAATCCTCATGGATGCTTTGTTGAGGATATGAAAAATAAAGGTCGCTTGATAGCAAAAGGAAAGAAGAAGGGCAGAATGTTTACACTGGATGCAGACATGTCTGAATTGAGTGCAGCAATGTTTGCACATGGGACCGGTGTAGTTGCAGATATTGATATCTGGCATAAACGCATTGGTCATGTTAATGTACAGCGACTTAAATCAATGCAGGCCCAAAATATTGTTGCAGGTTTGCCAAAATTCAAGGTTGCAGAAATGCATAAGGTATGTGAAGCCTGTCAGTTTGGAAAACAGGCAAGGAAACCATTTCCTAGACATGTTCAAGAGAGTAAGAAGCCATTGGAATTAATCCACTCTGATGTGTGGACTACGAAAGCTGCATCTCTTGGAGGCTGTCATTATTTTGTCACATTTATTGATGACTATAGCAGAAAAGTTTGGGTGTATTTTATGAAAAAGAAAAGTGAAGTGTTTGGGCATTTCAAAACCCTTAAAGCTATGGCTGAAAAAGAAACAGGTCTGCAAATAAAATGCCTAAGGTCAGATGGAGGGGGAGAGTACCTCTCAAATGAGTTTGCAAAGTTCTTGCAGGAGCATGGCATAAAGCAGCAATATTCATGCAGTTATACCCCACAACAAAATGGAATTGCAGAAAGGAAAAACAGGCATATTGGAGAGGTATCTCGTGCCATGCTCAATGAAAAAGACTTGCCAGATTTTTATTGGGCTGAAGCAGTTGCTACAGCAGTCTATATAATGAACAGGACTCCCACTGCAGCAATACATGGGATGACTCCAGAGGAGAGGTATACTGGTAGGAAACCAGATATTTCTCATTTGAAAATTTTTGGTTGCATTGCCTATGTACATGTGCCAGATGAGTTGAGATCCAAGTTGGATCCAAAAGCTGAGAAGTGCATCTTTATTGGTTACTCTCTGCAGCAAAAAGGGTATAGATGCTATAACCCTTCTACTCGTAAGTTTACAGTGAGCAGAGATGTTGTTTTTGATGAGATGAGTAGCTGGTATAAACCAGTAAATGTGATTGATGATGTAGATGCACAAAATGGTAATGCTGCACAAAATTCACAGCAGCAGTCACAAAATATTAGTGGACCTGGAGCGTCCTCTAGTATTGGTTCACATTCTTCGCCATGGACAGGCAGATTGAGATCAAGAGAATCTTCTCAAAGTAATGCAGATAGTGGTATGCAGGTATCACGAAAAGGAAAAGAGAAGGTTGATCAGCCCATGTTTGATGTGAATGCAGGTCACTCTTATGTGGATGGTGAATCCAGTGGCTCAGAACATAGCATTGATGATGAGTTGGGTATTCCTTCTATTGTTACACCTGGAGTAAGGAAGACTAGGGATGTTTTGAGAGCACCTGGGAGTGAACCTACTTTGCGCAGGTCTACGAGAACTAGGTATCCTGTGGATAGGCTGAAATATGATGGATTTACAGCCACTCACTATGCATATATGGTGAAGGTGATACAGGAACCAGAACCCACTTCTTTTGAGCAAGCCATGGGAAAAGAAAAATGGGAGAAAGCCATGGATGAAGAAATGGATGCCTTGGAAGCAAATGCTACATGGGAGTTAGTACCTTTGCCTAAAGGTAAGAATGCAATTGGCTGTAAGTGGGTTTATAAGGTGAAGCACAATGCAGATGGTTCTGTGAACAGATACAAGGCAAGATTAGTAGTCAAGGGGTATGCACAAACATATGGCATTGACTATGAAGAAACATTTAGTCCGGTTGCAAGGATGGCAACCGTAAGAGCAGTCATTGCTATGGCTGCATCAAAGGGATGGTCTTTACATCAGATGGATGTAAAGAATGCCTTCTTGCATGGTGATTTGCAAGAAGAGGTCTATATGGAGCAGCCACCAGGTTATGTGCATGCTGTTCATCCTGAGTTTGTTTGCAGGTTGAAGAAAGCCTTGTATGGCTTGAAGCAAGCACCTAGAGCATGGTCTGACAAGATAGGACAGTATCTTGTCACTATTGGCTTTCAGATTTCCAAGGCAGATTTCTCACTTTATGTGAGAAAAACAGAGAAAGGTATTATGCTACTTGTCATTTATGTTGATGATTTGATTATGACAGGTGACAGTGATGAAGATATCCTTCATGTGAAAATGCTATTGAAGCAGAAGTTTGAGATGAAGGATTTGGGAGAGCTGCGTTATTTCTTGGGCATTGAGGTGATTAGATCACCAAGTGGGATACAGCTCTTGCAGAGGCAGTATGGATTGGACATGCTGTCCAAATATGGGATGACAGGCTGTAAGCCTATTTCAGTTCCTTTGGAGCAAAATGTGAAGCTGAGCACAGATGCAGGTGAGCTTCTAGAAGACCCTACTATGTACAGACGCATAGTAGGAAGTTTGATTTATATGACTATTACCAGGCCAGATTTGAGCTATGCTATTGGATTGGTAAGTCAGTTTATGCAGGCTCCAAGGAAACCACATTTGGATGCGGCTAGACGCATACTTAGGTATGTGAAGTCCACATTGCAGTATGGACTATTTTATGAGACTGGGGTTCAGATACAGTTGCATGGATACACTGATGCTGATTGGGCTGGTAGTATTTCTGATAGACGATCTACCAGTGGATATGTATTCTCTTTTGGGAGTGCTGCAGTCACTTGGAGCAGCAAGAAACAGCCTACAGTTGCCTTGTCGAGCACAGAGGCTGAGTACAGGGGTGCAGCAATGGCTGCATGTGAGGTAGCTTGGTTGCATAAGCTACTTTATGATATGCATCAGTCTACAGATGGGCCAGTTGTCATTTATTGTGACAACATGAGTAGTATACACTTGGCAAATAACCCAGTCTATCATGCTAGAACAAAGCACATTGAGGTGCATTATCACTATGTGCGAGAGAGGGTTTTACTAGGTCTTATTGATCTAGTTTATGTCAGCACAGAGGATCAGGTAGCTGACATATTCACGAAGGCATTGGGCGCAGAGAAGCTGCGCAAGTTCAGAGACCTGCTTGGTGTGCAGGAATTGGGATTGAGCTCGAGGGGGAGTGTTGAGATATCGAGCTCCACTCGTGATACGCCAGGGTGACCATTGTGTATTTATGTCACCGACTTGTCAGTTGCAGATGCGGTTGGTACACCGCCCATGAATAATAGCCACATGATAGCTATCCTTATCTACTCTAGTTCGTGGCTCAGTTTGTATGCCACCTTAGTTAGTTGAGTTTGGTTTGAGACCCATATATAGGGTTCTTCTATTTCCTTGTAATAGAGTTCTTTTGGCTTCCACAAGTAAGAAGAGGAAAACTGTTTTCAGCCTCCACCCTTGTGTGTCTTCCCCCATTGTGCAAGCAAGAAAGCTTCAAGCGAGACTCCTTCCTTCTCTCCCACAATCTTGACATGTTGTTGGTTGGGATTTATGCTACCTTGGCTAACAGGTTATTTTACCTCCAATTTGGTTATGCCTATTGGTTTCGGGCTATGTCTTTGGGATATACAATGAAGTATTGACCTTCTTGAGGTACGACATCGAGCTTGTCTTTGGTTCCGGATCTTCATTTGAGCTTGAGCTTGACTTTGGAATGCATTTGATGCTCTGTCTTGGATGTACATATGTATGCTACCTGTGTTTGACCAGTCTTGACATGCTTGGCCTATGCCACTACTACATGCTACTTACATTGTTTGGAGCCAATTGCTACTAGTGCCTTGACTTGGCTTGTATCTAGCTTCTGGGAACTTACTTGGGATATTTCTTGGCTTTCGAGAGTTGTATTTGGGATACAGTTGATGTCTATGGATGCTCTAATTGAAGGCTAAAGAGAGCCTATATGCTCATGATGTCTTATTGATGTCTGCTCTTAGATCTTTCATCACTGATGCTCTCATATGCTCTTTTTGAGCTTCTTGGCTTGATCCATAGAGCTTTTATGCTAGTGGGAGCATCCTTGGATGTTTGATAGACATTGCGCAAGTGGTTTATGTTATTGAGCTTTGAGTCTTTTGAGACTGGGGTATTCTTCACTTGGATGTTGCATGGTTGATATGGCGTGGTCTCATACATGCACTTGGGCTTATTTGGGCTTTACACTCCCTGAGCATACACCTCTTTGTGTCAGGTCTTGCTAGTGTTGTGTACACTTTGCCCTACTACACAAGGGGTGTGCCACCTTACTGACGGATTTGTTTGATATGCTTGGGTGTTTGCTCCATGTCTATATGGCTGTCATATGCTGATTTATGCTTGCTTGATGCTAGTTATTCTTTGACAGTTAGTGGTTGACTTGCTGCATTGATTTTGCCTATAATATGCTCTCATTGTACTTGGTTGTACTTTATTACATCAAGAAATTATGTATGGACTCATGTGGAATTTTCACGTTGAATCATCCAGATTTTATATACTTTTGATGGTACTTGGTGGAAAGCATCATTAGCTATCAAATCTTGATCATTTTGCCTTAGTTTTGGTGGTATTTTTTGCTATTTACAATAGAAAACAACAAGCAGTTTTGAACTGTCTACACTGTTTTGGATTGCATTATGGGTTCTTCTTCCACTGACAGTGCTATCTTCAACATTAATAAGATTGATGGTACAAATTATGCCTATTGGAAGAGCCAAGTTTGTCAAGTATTTGTGTAGAAATCACAGATAAAGCCACTAAGGATGCATGGCGAGCAGGCTGAAACTATGACTGATGAGACGAATGGGATGACCTTGATGAGTTATGCAAGTCCACCCTCATCTTGTCTCTCATTGAATAGGTGCATTACAATGCGGTTGAGGAAGCACAGAGTGTTTGGCAGCTTTGGGATAAAATTAAGAACATCTATGATAAGAAAAGTCTAGCAAGTTAGATGTATTGGCTAAAGCAGCTTATGGACCTGCGCATGAAGGGGAATATGACAATGTCTGCTCATTTGAGTTAGTTCCATGCTATTCTCAAGAACTTGACTTTTCAGGATATTACCTTTAATGATGAGGTTACTCCATTATTTTTCCTTGGGAATCTAAGTGAGTCATGGGATGTATTCCGCACTGTCTTATGTGCTCCTGCTACTAGTTTGAACTTGGCTGATGTAGAGAGTACTCTTCTGCAGGAAGAGATCAACTGTAAGAACTTGGATGCCTCTCGTGTGTCACATGATTTGACTATTAGAGGCAGAGATGGTAATGGCAAGAATGACCATGGGAATGACATGGTAGTGTTGAGATATCGAGCTCCACTCGTGATATGCCAGGGTGACCGTTGTGCATTTATGTCACCGACGTGTCAGTTGCAGATGCGATTGGTTTACCGCCCATGAAAAATAGCTACATGACAGCTATCCTTATCTACTCTAGTTCGTGGCTCAGTTAGTATGCCACCTTAGTTAGTTGAGTTTGGTTTGAGACCCATATATAGGGTTCTTCTATTTCTTTGTATGTGAGTTTTTTTGGCTTACACAACTAAGAAGAGGAAAACTGTTTTCAGCCTCCACCCTTGTGTGTATTCCCCCATTGTGCAAGCAAGAAAGCTACAAGTGAGACTCCTTCCTTCTCTCCCACAATCTTGACATGGTATCAGAGCCTTGTTCGTGGTAAGGAGCTCAAGAAAGCAAGCCAAGCTTGCGGTGTTCTGGTAAGAGGAGCAGTGTTGCTTTCATTTTCTGTTTTGGGAGCAGATCTCTGCAGGTAGCACAGTCAAAAATTGCAAGAGTGCATTGTCTCAGGTTGAGACGCCCTTTGCGGTGAAGCAAGAGGGCAGTATATGCTACGGGAAAGGGATTTAGCCTTAGGCGACCCTATTTTTTTGATTTGAGGCCATTTCGGGGCCTGTTTTGGAGGCAGAAATTTTTTGCACGCACTCAGGAAAAGGCCCTGTTTTATACTGTGCGACTAGTGTTCTACAAGTTGGTGAAAAGTTGCCACAGAAATTGCATCGTATGCTTGTGTGCAGAGACATTGGGAGTTACAGAATCATCCTTGGTTCCTGTTTATGCAAAATCGTCACTAGGAAGTGACTGTGTGGTTAAATACCACTTTCGTTAGTTTTGCAGATTTGCCCTTGTGAGGTTGAAGCTGTGTTCTCTGTAGTGAAAGAATTTTTTGCAGTATTCTGTAATGGCATCTGATTCTCTTTCACAGATTGTAACTGAAAAGCTTGACAAGAACAACTTCTAAGCATGGAAGTTTAGAATGACGAATTTCCTTATGGGAAAAGGATATTGGGAATTTGTTGCAGGAAATGAAGAAGAACCAGTTCTTCCTGATGTTCCCAATCAACAGCAAATGCAGGCATTCAAAGCATGGCATGAGAGAGCCAGGAAAGTTATGTACTGGCTGTCTATCAGTATTTTAGACTCTATGATTGTGCATATTTAAGATGCAAGTACGCCAAAGGAGGCATGGGATACTTTGTCAAAAATGTATAGCACAAATACGCAAGCCAGGAAAATGCAGCTCAAGCAAGAGTTGCATAATGTGCAAAGAGAAAGTATGAGCATCAATGACTACCACATGAAGGTGAAGAAGATTGCAGCTGCACTTGCTTCCATTGGGTTGCCAGTGGAAGATGATGATTTAGTTTCCGTGACCTTGAATGGTCTAGGAAAGGATTATGCATAGTTCCGAACATCCATTTCCGTCCGTGAAAGATTTCCTGATTTTGAGGAGTTGATTGCTCTTCTAATTTTTGAGGAGCAGAAAAATGGTGGTGCATCTTCTTCAGGAGGAACTTTAAAAGAAACTATCTTCTACTCAAATACTGGAAGAGGTAGAGGCAGAGGTAGAGGAGACCGATTTGGAGGCCGTGGTAGAAATCAGAATATGCAGCAAATTCAAGAAAACCAGTCCTATGGAGGAGGACGTGGTAACTCTAGAGGTAGGGGAGCCAAAGAGGTTGTGGTGGATGGCAAAGAGACCAAAATGCAAAAAAGGGAATTATGCATCTTCTAGTAGATAGAGTGATGATAGAAATGAGCATTTGTTTATGGTGCAGCACATGAACAATTCTCTGACAAGTGCAGAAGAAAGCAATGATGTATGGTATGTTGACTCAGGTGCATCAAACCACATGACAAGTCATGCAGAATGGATGGAGGATGCAAGGAAAATGAAAAAACCAGGATTTGTGGAGACTGGTGATCATACTGCACATCCTATTGTGCAGATTGGAAAAATTCCTTTGTCTATGCAGGATGGGAAAAAGAAATACCTGTCTGATGTATTTCATGTCCCGAATATCACCAAGAATCTGGTTTTTGTTGGTCAAATGGTTGAGCAGGGCTTGCAGGTCAGTTTTAATCCTCATGGATGCTTTGTTGAGGATATGAAAAATAAAGGTCGCTTGATAGCAAAAGGAAAGAAGAAGGGCAGAATGTTTACGTTGGATGCAGACATGTCTGAATTGAGTGCAGCAATGTTTGCACATGGGACCGGTGTAGTTGCAAATATTGATATCTGGCATAAACGCATTGGTCATGTTAATGTACAACGACTTAAATCAATGCAGGCCCAAAATATTGTTGCAGGATTGCCAAAATTCAAGGTTGCAGAAAGGCATAAGGTATGTGAAGCCTGTCAATTTGGAAAACAGGCAAGGAAACCATTTCCTAGACATGTTCAAGAGAGTGAGAAGCCATTGGAATTAATCCACTCTGATGTGTGGACTACTAAAGCTGCATCTCTTGGAGGCTGTCATTATTTTGTCACTTTTATTGATGACTATAGTAGAAAAGTTTGGGTGTATTTTATGAAAGAGAAAAGTGAAGTTTTTGGGCATTTCAAAACTCTTAAAGCTATGGTTGAAAAAGAAACAGGCCTGCAAATAAAATGCCTAAGGTCAGATGGAGGGGGAGAGTACCTCTCAAATGAGTTTGCAAGGTTCCTGCAGGAGCATGGCATAAAGCAACAATATTCATGCAGTCATACCCCACAACAAAATGGAATTGCAGAAAGGAAAAACAAGAATATTGGAGAGGTATCCCGTGCCATGCTCAACGAAAAAGACTTGCCAGATTTTTACTGGGCTCAAGCAGTTGCTATAGCAGTCTATATAATGAACAGGACTCCCACTGCAGCAATACATGGGATGACTCCAGAGGAGAGGTATACTGGTGACTATTACCAGGCAAGATTTGAGCTATGTTGTTGGATTGGTAAGTCAATTTATGCAGGCTCCAAGGAAACCCCATTTGGATGCGGCTAGACGCATACTCACGTATGTGAAGTCCACATTGTAGTATGGACTATTTTATGAGAGTGGGGTTCAGATACAATTGCATGGATACACTGATGCTGATTGGGCTGGTAGCATTTCTGATAGACGATCTACCAGTGGATATGTGTTCTCTTTTGGGAGTGCTGCAGTCACTTGGAGCAGCAAGAAACAGCCTACAGTTGCCTTGTCCAGCACATAGGCTGAGTACAGGGGTGCAGCAATGGTTGCATGTGAGGTAGCTTGGTTGCATAAGCTACTTTATGATATGCATCAGCCTACAGATGGGCCTGTTGTCATTTATTGTGACAACATGAGTAGTATACACTTGGCAAATAACCCAGTCTATCATGCTAGAACAAAGCACATTGAGGTGCATTATCACTATGTGCGAAAGAGGGTTTTACTAGGTCTTATTGATCTAGTTTATGTCACCACAGAGGATCAGGTGCATTATCACTATGTCAGCACAGAGGGTTTTACTAGGTCTTATTCGCGAAGGCATTAGGCGCAGAGAAGCTGCGCAAGTTTAGAGACCTACTTGGTGTGCAGGAATTGGGATTGAGCTCGAGAGGGAGTGTTGAGATATCGAGCTCCACTCGTGAT
The DNA here is from genome assembly GCF_053477565.2 of Lygodium microphyllum. Classification (NCBI taxonomy): domain Eukaryota; kingdom Viridiplantae; phylum Streptophyta; class Polypodiopsida; order Schizaeales; family Lygodiaceae; genus Lygodium; species Lygodium microphyllum. Next base: position 112,950,872 of record NC_141164.1, read on the forward strand.
ATGCCAGGGTGACCGTTGTGCATTTATGTCACCGACGTGTCAGTTGTAGATGCGGTTGGTACACCGCCCATGAATAATAGCTACATGACAACTATCCTTATCTACTCTAGTTTGTGGCTCAGTTAGTATTCCACCTTAGTTAGTTGAGTTTGGTTTGAGACCCATATATAGGGTTCTTCTATTTCTTTGTATGTGAGTTTTTTCGGCTTACACAACTAAGAAGAGGAAAACTGTTTTCAGCCTCCACCCTTGTGTGTCTTCCCCCATTGTGCAAGCAAGAAAGCTACAAGTGAGACTCCTTCCTTCTCTCCCACAATCTTGACAGGTAGAGACTCGAAGAAGTCTCTCGTGGGAGAAATGCTAATGTGACATGTCATCATTGCGGCAAGAAGGGTCATATATGCCCACAGTGTCATGAGTTGCATAATGAGAAGCACAAAGAGAAGGGGAAAGACAAAGTACAAGAAAAGTCATTTGATCGTAGCATTATGCCTATGAAATCTAGTGTAAAAATCAAGGAGATAAATGTCATGCAGACTGATGACTCCGATGAGGAGTACATACTTGCAGCTAGTTCTTTTGATGCTGTGTCATTGACTAATGTTCACCCTATGTGCAGTGCTGGCTTTTGGATTCTGGTGCTTCATTTCATGTTACACCATGCCGTGAGTGGTTCCTCTCCTACTGCACTGTCTTTGGTTTAGTTTGCTTGGGCGATGACAGGTCACTTGCTATTGTTGGCATTGGGGATGTACGATTGCAGTTCTCTACTGGCAATACTTTTCAGTTACAGGATGTATGTCATGTACCTGCACTTACATGTAGTCTTATGTCTGCAGGGTAGCTTGATGATGCTGGGTTTCATGTTTCATTTGGGGATTTTGCCTAGAAGATCACCCGTGGCAAACTTGTGCTTGCTAGAGGTGCCAAAGTAGCTGGTAGCATCTATCCTCTTGTAGTTGATGGGTCCTTTGTTGACCATGTTTTGTCAATGGGTTCCATCCCACATGTATCTCTTTGGCATGCCCGTTTGGGCCATAGGTCCTTGAAGGGAATGAAAATTCTTTCTGGTTTGCAGTACTTACCACCCCTTGACTATCCATGTTTTGATTCATGTAAGCATTGTCTTTATGGCAGATAGACTAGGAATACACATAAGAAGTCTCGTAGGATGCACATGAGTGAGCCCTCGGCATTGGTACATTCGGATATATGTCGGCCTCTTGTAGTTGATGGGTGGTGCAAAGTATTTTGTGACATTCATTCACGATTTTTCGTGTAAAATCTGGGCTTACCCCTTTAACCTTAAGTCTAAAGTCTTGGCTATATTTCAGAGATGGCTTGCATTGGTTGAGAACTACATTGGGTATAGGATGAAATGCCTTAGGACGGATAATGGGAGAGAATATGTGTCACGTGCTTTTGAGCAATTATGTGAAGAGAGGGGTATTAGGCATCAACTGACCACCCCCTATACCCTACCCCTGAATGGTTTGGCTGAGCAGATAAATAGAAACATCGAGGAGTGTGTATGTAGTATGCTTAGCCATGCAAGCTTACCACAGAGCTTTTGGGCTGAGGCAGTCAGTACATCTGTGCATGTCATAAATAGATCACCTTCTAGTGGTTTGGATTTCCAAGTTGTAAAGGAGGTATGGACTGGGAAACCTCCATCTTATGCATATCTATGTATCTTTGGATGTGAGATATTCTGCCATGTGCCCAAAGACAAGCATACTAAGTTAGATCCTAAGAGTGTCAAATGCATTTTCCTTGGCTATGGAGATGCAAGCGAGATGGGTTACCACCTTTGGGATCCACAAGTGTGGAAAGTCATCCACAGTCATGATGTAGTCTTCCATGAAGACAAGATGCATAGGCAACCTGAGAAGGTGGTAGAGATAGGCAGGGCTATATTCTAGGAGGAGCCACGTGCTCTTGCACAACTAGTTGGACAGCCTACAGCAACAGTTGGTACACATGGCCAGGGTGCTTGACCAATCATAGAGCTTGTCGTGGGATGGTCTACTAGAGATAGACATCCACTTGATAGATTTGATGTTGGGGGTAAAGGTGCCTCCGCCTAGCCACCTGTGTATTACTACACTGACAGTCACTACCACTACACACTGCAGGTGGCGGGTGCTCGTCACTGTCATTTATTCTTTATTCTTTTAGTGACAGTTTGAATAAAGGAAGGCCTAGTCACACATTGTGACTATTGGAGTTCCCATTTCTTGTCTATCTCTTTCTTGCTCTTGCTCTCTTGCCATAGATCTCGAGTGCAAGCTTCGATCCTTCTCACCTTTCAACTGGTATCAGAGCTTGACTTCCCGACTCTTGAGCTTGGTTTGTGGCATTCTCAACTTCCCATTGACTCCCCACTCGCATTGGGTCTCCTTCTCGACAGCCATATCCGATCTTCCCGAGCTCCCGTCACTTCCCAACTTCTTGAGCTTCTTCCCAGCCTATTAAGACACCCTCAAGGCATTCAAGCAAAGGTATTTGATTATTTTATTTAGGGTTTACTTCAGTTCTCAAGTCTCACAGGTTGCAAACAAGATTGAGCCAGCCACCATTGAAGCTCCCTTGCTTCATATCTCACTTGCCTTTGAACAAGACTTGTTGGGGCTCATTGTGAGCCACCATTGGCCACTTCTCTTGCCCCCCAACACCTCAAACTTCAGCCATGTGAGCAGCATGCCTCCCCTACAGATTTGGATAGTTTGTGCCATCTTCTTGTAGCTTGTGTACAGCACCAAAGCAGCCCCCTACTTGGTCATTGGCATGATGTTTGGGCTTCATAATGCACTCTTGACATGGTTTATGGCTTGGTCTCAAAGGCTTGAGCATTGAACATTGATTTGGGGCTGATTCAAACACTATTTGGGATTGTTTACAATAGTTCACAGTCATGTTATGCTAATGCTACATTGATAGTAAATGCTATGCTTGTCTAGGCATACATATTCAACCGGTTTGATGCCTATTGGATGTCGATCGACTTGGGGATGGATTGCACATGTTATGCCATCATTTTTGGACTGATTTGCATACTGAAATTTCTCATTTTTGATAGTCATTCTTGGCTGTAATAACAGTGGGCTGAAGCTCATTTGATTGCTTTAGGTTATGTCTATTGATTCCGAGTTATGTCTTGGATATATGCAATGAAGTATTTATCTTCGGGGTACGACTTCGAGCTTGGATTCCATTGGGGATGATTTTGGAAGAGCTTTGACATTACGCACTCATTGATATGGTTCATGCTTGACAGTGGTATATGCTTTGACAGTGATGCTCTTTGGGTCTATGCATATCCATTGCCTATTGCTTGATGCTCATGTCTCGGTTGATTACCCTATTCATATGTTGAGCTTGAGTGCTCATTGAATCTCTATCTTGGATGCATTTTGGATTATCTGGAGTTGTCTTGGATGTTACTTGGCTTGTCAGAGTTTATTGGGATGTATGTCTTACTCATGGATGCTATCTACAGTTGCTTTGTAGCCATCATGCTCTTAGGATGCTATTGAGGCATTGTCTTGGTCACCTATCTTTGGAATTTTGACTTAGTTTGATTGAGCTATTGAGCTCATTTATCTACCTTTTGTGCTAGTGGGAGCATCTTCTATGCTTGACTGACATTGAGCAAGAAGTTTATGCTATTTGAGCATTTTATAGATACTTGAGACTTTGGGATCTCTTACATTTGGATGTTGCATGGTTCATGCACTGATGTCTTGGAGTTGATTTTGACTTAAGCTTGGGCTTTGGACTCTTGTGAGCATACACCTACTGGTGTCAAGTCTTGCCAGTGTTATATATACTTTGCCCTATTGTACAGGGGGTATGCCTACACTGACGGATGCTTTGGTCACATGTTTGGGTGTTTACTCAGGGTCTTGATGACTATTTGGTGTTGATTTATGCCCATTTATGGCTGGTCATGTCTTGACTGTCATTTATTGACTTGGTGTAGTGATTTGGTCAGCAGTTGACTCTCACAGTACCCTACTCTCATTTATTACAACAAGCATATAACTCCGAACTGACATGGATTTTTCATGCTGAAACATTATGAAATGATGTACTTTTACTAGTACTTGGTGAGAAGCAGCTTTGGTTACACTTTTCTTGCCATTTTCTCTCGACTTTGGTGATTTTTTTGTCATTTTCTACAGTAAACAACAAGTAGTTTTGAACTTTCTACAGTCTTCCAGCTTGCATTATGGCAAGTTCATCCACTGATCATGATATTTTCAACATCACTAAGATTGATGGTACGAATTACTCTTATTGGAAGAGCCAGATTTAGTAGATAGTGGTGCAGAAATTGCATATCAAACCATTGAGGTTTAGCGGCGGGCAACCGCCTGCAACTATGCTAGATGAGGAATGGTTTGAGTTTGATGAGTTATGCAAGTCCACTATTGTATTATCTCTCATAGAATAGGTTCATTACAATGTATTTGAGGAAGAACAGAGTGCAGGGCAGTTGTGGGATAAAAACAAGAATCTAGTTAGATGTATTGGCTGAAGTAGCTTATGGATCTGCGCATGAGGGAGAATGTGACTATGTCTGCTCACTTGAGCCAGTTCCATGCTATGCTCAAGAACTTGACTTTGCAGGACATCACTTTTGCAGAGGATGTCACTCCTCTTTTCTTGCTTGATACTCTTAATGAGTCATGGGATGTATTGTGCACTGCATTATGTGCCTCTACTGCTACCTTGAAATTATCTGATGTTGAGAGTGCTCTTCTGCAGGAAGAGGTTAACCATAAGAATTTGACGCCTCTCGTGTGTCGCAGGCTATGCTAGTTAGAGGCAGAAATGATGGATATGGAAAGCATGGCAGTGGTAGTGGCAGTGGCTGTGGACGAGATTCTCAGAAATCTCGGTCCAAGTCTCGTGGGAAGTCACGTAGCAAATCCCGTGGTAGGAATGCAGATGTTATTGTCACCATTGTGGGAAAAAGGGCCATATTAGGCCACAATGCCATGAACTGCGCAATGAAAGGCGCAAAGATAAGGGGAAAGACAAAGTGCAGGATAAGTCTTCTAATCGCAGCATAGTGCCTGCAAAGTCTAGTGTTAAAATTGAAGAGATCAATGTTATGCGGTCCGAGGATGTTGATGATGATTATATCCTTGCAGCTTCATCTGGTGCTTCGTAGATGATAGAGATACACTCTATGTATGCACAGTGTTGGCTCTTGGACTTAGGTGCATCCTTTCATGTGTCACCTTGCTAGGAGTGGTTTCATTCATACCGTACTATTTTGGATTTTGTGGGTTTGGGTAATAACAGGTCTCTTGAGTGACGTTAGGCTGTAGTTTCCTTCTGGCAGCAGTTTTGTTATGTAGGATACATCATGTCCCTACTTTGACACGCAGCCTCATGTCAGCTGGACATCTTGATGATGCAGGATATCATGTATGTTTTGGAGACTCTACATAGAATATCACTCATGGTAGACTTGTGATTGCAAGAGGTGCTAAGGCTGGCAGCATCTATCCCTTGATTGTATTAGCTTCTTCCCTTGATCATGTTTTGTTTGTGGATTTGGGCCATATGTCTTTGAAGGGAATGAAAATGCTTTCTGGTTTGCAGTACTTACCGCTCCTTGATTATGCATGTTTTGATTCATGTGAGCATTTTCTTTATGGCAAGCAGACTAGATCTACACATAAGAAGTTTGGTAGGCCGCGGATGAGTGAGCCCTTGGCATTGGTACATTCGGATGTCTGTGGGCCCATGCCTTGTCAATCTATGGGTGGTGCAAAGTATTTTGTTACTTTCATAGATGATTTTTCACGAAAATTTTGGGCTTATCCCATTAAGCTAAAGTCTGATGTCTTGCTAGGTTTTAGAGATGGCTTACATTGGTTGAGAACCAGTCTGGGTCTAGGCTAAAATGCCTAAGGACAGATAATGGGGGTGAGTATGTTTCACGTGCTTTTAAGTAGTTTTGTGATGAGAGGGGTATTAAGCGTCAATTGATCGCCCCCTATACCCCCCCCAGAATGGTTTGGCTGAGCGGATGAATAGAACCATCCATGAGCGTATACGCAGTATGCCTAGCCATGCAAGCCTACCATAGAGCTTTTGGGATGAGGTAGTTAGTACAACTATGCACGTCATAAATAGATCACCTTCTAGCGGTTTGGATTTCCAGGTTGCAGAGGAGGTATAGACTGGAAAACCTCCCTCTTATGTGCATCTCCGTGTCTTTGGATATGAGGCATTTTGCCATGTGCCTAGGGGCAAGATAAGTAAGCTAGATCCTAAAAGTGTCAAATGCATTTTCCTTGGTTATGGGGATGCAGGCGAGATGGGTTACCATCTCAGGGATCTGCAGGTGCGGAAAGTCATCCGCAGTCATGATGTAGTCTTCCATGAAGACAAGATACATTGGCAGCCTGAGAGAGTTGTTGAGATCCGCAGGGTCATATTTTAGGAGGAGCTGAGAGCTCCCACATAGCCAATTGGATAGCCTACAGTTGCAGCAGATGCTCATGGTCAGGGTGTTGGATAGGCAGCTGGGCAGGTAGTAGAGCCTGCCATGAGACGGTCTACTAGAGACAGACGTCCACCTGATAGATTTCAGCCCTCGATGCATTATATCTTGGTTACAGATGTAGGAGAGCCTTTCACTTATGATGAGGCTATGCGTAGGGGTGATAGTCACTTCTGGGAGAGGGCTATGCAATCTAAGATAGACTCCTTGCATAAGAATGATACTTGGGATTTGGTTTCCTTACCTACAGGCAAGAAGGCTTTGCCATACAAGTGGGTGTACAAGCTAAAAAGTGCCCCTGGACACCCCAAGTCGGCATACAAGGCTAGATTGGTAGCAAAGGGTTTTAAGCAAGAGCATGGTGTGGATTTTGATGAGGCCTTTTCTCTTATGGTTAAGTTGACCACCCTGCGCTTAGTCTTGGCTTTGGTTGCTCAGCTTGACTTGGATTTATACCAGATGGATGTCAAGACGGCTTTCTTACATGGGGACTTGCATGATGAGATTTATATGGAGCAGCCTAAGGGCTTTGCAGGACCTAGTAGGGAGCACCTAGTGTGCAAATTGAAGAAAAGTCTTTATAGCTTCAAGCAGGCACCTAGGGAGTGATATTATAAGTTTGATGCCTTTATGCAGTCACAGGGGTATAGCAGGAGTGCTATGGATCCGTATCTTTACAGAAGAAAGCCCGTGATGGTTCTTTATTGATTTTAGTACTCTATGTGGATGATATAGCAGGGAAAGCTCATGATGAGCTAGATGCTCTTAAGGCTGAGCTCAAGAAGAGCTTTGAGATGAAAGATCTGGGATAGGTCGCTCACATACTTGGTATGCGCATTAGACGTGACAGGCATCAGGGACTCCTCTGCTTGTCACAGAGGGAATACATTCATAAAGTCCTTTAGCGCTTCCGCATATGCAGGACGTAAAGGGTATTGGCTGTCCATTGCCTTCTTATGTGAAGGTATCTGAGAGTGGAATTTTGGTGCCGGAAATTGCCTAAAAATAGCTAAAAATTATGAATATTAAGAAAAAAATATTCATCGTCAGAGGCGGCGGCTCGATCTAGGACAATTTTAAGCACCAAAGTGCTTTAAAGGTGCCCGAGCGACACTTGTTGATTTTTCATAAATTTTTAGATAGTTGTGTGGGTTAACACGAGCTACTGGCCAATGTGGGATGCTAAGCCGGATGCCCAGGATTTTTTAGAGCTCAATTCCGAGTCCGGACGGGGAAATGGCCAAGAAGTTGGGCAAGATTTGAAGAGGTGGACATTGGAGTGGCCAAAGTGGGCATGACCTTTGGGAGCCCAAGAAATTTTATGCCACATTAAAAGTTAGATGAAGAAATCGTGGAGGGAGAGAGAAGAAGACCACGCTTGCATCACGCCGAAAAATGCGCCATCATGGTGGGAGATCAAGCATGCTGCTTGCACACAACCCCCCCATCAGACATTGGCCCTTGCTTCCCTCCTGAATGCTGACTCTATCACCGTCCTTCGCTCCTCAATTGATGGCCTGAATGCTGAGATGGAAATCTAGTCTTTCTCTCTCCTCCCTCTCTCTCTTCTAAAGGCAAGTTCATGTGGGAAGAGGAAGGAAGAAGAAAGAATGGTGGAGGCTTGTCCGGCATCGATTGGATTGCTCCACGAGCTAGAAATGGTGATTTGTGATCGTCATGAGCATGAAGTGCTGCTGATTTTCAGATTTACAGCCATGGACATGAAACCCGAAACACACAAATAAGTGGTAATTCAATTTTTTTTCAAAGGAAATTTGAGATTTCATGGCTTTTGATTGATAAAATGTTGTTCATGTGGGCTAAAAATTGTTTATGTTGCTGTTTTCCATGAGTACTTGTTGATCATAATCAGAAAATCAGAAAAACATGCATCTTGTGACTCAAAATAATACACTAAAACACGTAAAATATGGAAAATCAAGGAAAAATGATGTTTTTGGGCATAAAAATGGAAGAATGAATAGGAACACCAACTAAATTTTCATTTTTATTGCAAGAAGGAACTAAGGGCCACAGCCCATAACCTATTTTGAATTTTCAATAATTAAATAATGTAGAAAATAAGGGAAAATACAAGGAAAATAGAGAAAATCCACTAAAAATAGGGGAAAAATGCATTTTGGATGCGGAAAATTAATGAAAATTAAGAACAATGTTCGTGAATGTTTGTGGGGATTGAAGCATGAGGATTTGCCTCAGTTCAACCCCATCTTCTTGTTCTAGTGTCTTTTTCCGCTCTTTACACATAAAATGATGGCAAAATGCCTTATAAATCTATATAACAATGCAACATTTGATCGATGGGAGGGTAGAGTGGTTAAAATGTGTCTAAATGTGGAGTAAAATGACAAAAAGATTGCTGGGTTTTTGTTTGCATGCCACATAGGTAGGTGAATAATTATAGAATGAGAGCCTAGTAGCATGAGGGTTTCTTCGGTGCTAGGTTCGTGCAACACCGCATAAGGACGGTAGTTGAAAATCATTGAAAGGATGTTTTCCACATGTGCACAATATTGATTTTATAATTGTTTGAGCACTTAGCATCCACAATATGCATAAATCATGGAAATATTTAAAGGTATCAGAAATCCTGGATGCACAGCAATTGCTTTCATTAGGACCTTGACCCACGTTGAGTGAGAGACATGACACCCTAAGCCATAAGCTAGTCGTGGGGTCTAGGGGAAAGAGAAGTAAGGACAATGGTACATTCCTGTATATGATTAAATGGTACCTTGAGTGGATTTTTTGGGAAATGTTTATATGTTGAGCGGCGCATCGAGGGGCCAATCCGCAAGGTGTAGGAGAGTTGTAGAGAGGTGGCGGCACTCAGCCGTTGGAGGACCCCCTATGTCTGTGCTTCGTGCCATTAGGCAATGTGTAAGGGACTCCCTCTCAGGAGTAGTGGGTGAGAGAAGAGTGGACTACAAGCGACGTAATACAAACGCAAGATATTTAGGAAGGCAATGTATGTGTCATCAATGCTCCTGGCTGCGAGGCATTGGGGTTGTTGAGCACGTGAGATAGAGGTCCGGCTAGTGCATGAGCTAGTGCCGGCCCATTCTAGGTTCCATCAGTGGTGCGTCTGTCGGAAGCCGCTTAAAAGTGGCGGTCCTCGAATCCTGGTTGTCTAGGAACCAACTAGCAGTTTATGCCAAAGGATACTATGATTGATCTGTTATTTATCGATAAGCATCGTCTAGCAGAAATCCAAAAGCAAGAGAGAGACGAAAGAGCTAGGTGACGTGCTGAAATTTTTAGGAGATATTCTCCTAAGCATAGCGATGTTGAACCCTTACGAGGGAGTGGATCTAGTGGTCTTTGGGCCACAAGCAATCAGTTAGGAGAAGGTGGAAGGTCTAGTGCTCCCCTTCCTTCCATAAGCCAGTCTACATCAAGTGCGGGAGGTGTAACCCCACCACCCCCTATTCCTAGTGCAAATCCAATCCTCGTCATGGCTCAGCCTATTGCAATCCCAGCAGGAACGACGGATTTTCCGGCTCTAGGTTACCCGCTACCCATTTTTAATGGGTTGGTTGAGGAAGATGCGGAACTCCACATTAGGGAGTTTCAAAAGTTGATGTTTAACTGTTGCATCCAAGAAGAAGGACATTTAATGATGTTCTTCAATATGACTCTCAAAGGAAGAGCTGCCATATGGTATCATGGTTTAGAAGCCGGAACCATATTGAATATTGATTCATTTTATGGAGCTTTTCGAAGGGAGTTTGCCCCTGAAAGGGGTGGGCAATATTGGTTGCGTGTACTCAACGTGACCCGCCAAGAACCACACGAGGATATTCGTGCTTATGCAAAGAAAATAAAAGAGGTTTTCCGAAAGTTGGACACCTCTATTCCTATCCCCGCAGCTGCCCAATTACAATATTTCCTACATGTTTTGGACTTTAATATCCAATTGCAGTTGAGTAGTGTCCCCTTGGGGGATATATTGGGAAACAATGTGGCGATGGCCAATGGCAGTAGTGGCCAAGGGATAGCGATGGCTAACCCTAATGGGAGGGGAAACATGATGCAGAATGTCCCTTTATTACCAGCTCCCCCTAGCATGTCGATGCCTACGAGCATTCAAATGGCTCCAAATGGTGGAGGCTAGGCAGTTAATTCTAATACCATGCGTGTGGCTCAACAACCAGTGCCTAATCGAATTGTTAGGCCGATGGAACGACACGGAGGGACTTTGACTATTGATGAATAAGCTACAGCTGCCTGATCATCTAGCAAAGTGGTTGATCACTTTGTAGGAATTTGATTATGAAATCAGGAGTAAGCCACCAAGGTTGCAAGGCATCGTGGAATGTCTTGTGGAATTTGGGGAGCCGAAAGAATCTGTGGGCTGAAGGTAGTGACATGGAGTTGTTATTTAAAATAGATACGACATCTATTCCCTCCTAGTATGCTGCAATAACGCATTATTTATCGACGGGAGAGATGGGATCCGAATTATCTAAAGCAGAGAGAAGGAAAATTAAGCAGCAAGCGTTAAAGTTTTCCTTGATCGTAGGTACATTATATCAGCAAGGGGTTGATGACATCTATCGCCGATGTGTGATGCCTGACGAGGTGCCATTCATTTTGGAAGAGTGCCATGATTCTGCTTACGGTGACCATTTTGCTAGACGGCTTACAGCACAAAAGGCTTTAAGAGCAGGTTATTGGTGGCCTGCCATCTTCCAGGATGCGTTTGCGTATGTTAAGAGATGCGATATTTGTCAACGACATGATAGTCGAGAGAATAGGAAACGACCACTTACCCCTATTATGGCGATACTTCCATTTGAAAAGTGGGGAATAGACTTTGTGGGTCCTATTACTCCGTCGTCGACTGCGCAAAAGAGGTACATCATTGTAGCAACTGACTACTTCACAAAGTGGTCATAAGCACGTGCAACAAGGAAAGATGATGCTAAAGAAACTACTGGTTTCCTTTTAGAGCAGATAATATGCCATTTTGGTCCGTCGAAAGAATTAGTGTCGGACCTCGAAACCCATTTCTTGAACAAGGTGATCAAAAGCTTGATAGAGACTTGGCAAATCAAGCATAACAAGACAACCCCATATAACCCGCAAGCCAATGGGCAAGTTGAAAGCACCAACAAGTAGCTTGTGGGCATTCTGTCCAAAATTGTGTCGGAAAAGAAACGGGATTGGGATAAAAAGTTATACGTGGCAGTGTGGGCCTATAATACGACTTTCAAATGAGCCACTGGCCATACCCCGTTCAAGTTAGTATATGGGGAGGAGTGTGTCTTGCCTTTAGAGATTGAGCTGCCGACTATTCGGTTTGCCATCAATCATTCTTTGGGTGATGAAGACACACTTTTTGAGTGCTTGATGACACTGGCACATTTAGATGAGCTTAAGCTGCAGAGCTTATTGCACCAAGAGGTGGCGAAGCACCGAATGAAGCAGCTACACGATCTCAAAGCCAAGAAATACACCTTCAAGAAAGGAGAGCTTGTTCTGTATTATGATGCACGACGTGAATTATTTCCAGGCAAGCTAGAGCCCAAATGGGATGGGCCCTATAGGATCGTTAGAATAGGAAAGAATAAATCCACAGTGTTGTTAGCTGACCTTGAGGGGATAGAATTTAAAAATAAGGTTAAACTTAATAAGATCAAACCTTATTATTTCTGATTGCACTAATACTATGACTGCCTTGCAGGTCTAGGAGAGATCGATCAAATTTCTGCAAGGAAATCGTGATAGAGGTTGATGGGTCGTCTAATCCCTTATTTAGAACACCCGTATTTAGAACAGCGGTATCATCAGGGAAAGCTTATTTGGTGGAGCAAAGGATATAAGGTGACTGAGCAAGAAGACCTTGATCCCTGTTGAATTCAATGATGATGGAGGATGGAGCCTACGGTCCACTCATTGAATATGTTGAATTTCGATTACCATAATTACGAGTAGAGTTCAGGATGGCGGGATATGTAAACCCTTTATGGACGTACATCTTGTACTTTATGGGGCATCCAGGGGTGCATGCAAAAAAGGAAGTGTAGGAGTTGTCATCCGAGACCCCCGACGACGCATTGTCATGAAGTTAGCTGCTTATCTCGAGGTGAATTTTACCAATAATATGACAGAATACAAAACCCTGATTATGGGTTTGAATATTGCAAAGAAGGGTGGTATCCGCCAGTAATTGGTGAAAGGGGACTCTCAGTTGGTTTTAAACCAACTCAATGGGATGTACATGGTACGGAACCCCATCCTTTGCATGTACCATCATACTGCCATAGCCCTGCTAGACGAATTTGATAGAGTGTCTTTTGAGCTGATTCCATGGAATTGGAATCAGTTTGCCGATTCATTGGCTAATTTTGCGTATGAAGAAGACCTCTTCTTTAATTTTGGCCCTTGGCCCGATATATCTATTGACGGTGAGACAGGACCTAGTCGTTTGTGGGGTATGCTTTCTGAACATGCCCTCTTTGGCAGACGATGGTTGATCTGGGTGATGCAGAGGGTAAGCGAGACTCATCTGCCTTTATTATCTTGGACCCATAGACTGATTAGACGACATGTGATGTGAACACCTCTTGCGATATACGCAAGAGGGATGGGTCATAATTTAATGCACCTAGTTTAGGGCTACGAGCCCTGTTCCCCTGGGAATGGTATGTTTTGATGTCTATCATAGTTGTTTCCAGGAGGATGTTATGCGTAGTATTGTTTGATTTCATTAGGCCAAGAGGGCCGATTTAGTTTTGTAGCAAAAATATGTTTGATTTCATTAGGCCAAGAGGGCCATTTCCCTGTCTAGTGCGGGTGTGTTTAATCGGGTTTTTGTTTTAAGTGTTGTGCTGGACAGGTTTTGTGATTCGTGGAATTTGGTGGAGCCTGGAGGAGCCTTTGCTGCAATGGAAGCTTCTTGTGGCCAATCCAGGTGATACCTCTCCTTTACGAGTACCTTTCTTTCCTGTTATATGTGTATTTGTACTTGTCGAGGGGATATATTTTTGTTGGGGACCGGCAACCAAGGCATGAAGTCCCAGGTTGAGGCTAAGTATGTATGAGGGAGCTCAGAGTAGTCATTGCCTCCTGTAAAGACATTGTCAAGCATCGAAAGACCTGTTTTAGAAGGAAGTCCTAGTGGCCCTGTTTTGCTAGCCTTCTAGGCGGCTCCGTTCTAGGAGTTCTTGTTAATAGTGAGGCAGTTAGAGAAACCTACCAGAAGATAATAATGATGATGCCAAGAAACCCTGTACATCCTACAAGATGAATATAAATACGAAGGTGTGTAAAAAGGGGTTCTAACCCCTATCAAAGAAAAGAAAAGGAATGAAAATGTATAGGTAGTTGATCATTGCCTTGCGAAGGCCTGGTAAGTTCTTGGGGACGAGTCAGACGTGGGGCCGATACCTTGTCTTACTAGGGGTGGCTTCTTGCTGAAAAATAAATGATAAAACAAGGAAGGTTGGAGCGAAAATAAAAGTGAGTGATAGAAAAGGATTAAGTGTCGCCTTGCGAGGGCTTGGTAGGTTCTTGGGTGCTGAGATAGGTCCTGAGACTGATGCCCTGTTCTCCTTGGGTCACTACGCTCAGCTCTCTCCTTTTTACATGCCCAAGTATGTTGATAAAATAAACACCCTCAAAGAAGAAATGTACTGAAAGAAAATACTCCTTGATCAGGCTATAGGAGTCCTCGCCTTGTAGGAGCTCCTAGTTGTGTTGTCTTTCATTGGTGGGTAGTTCAGACCACCACTTTGGGCAACCTCTTTGATAGGATTTTTAGTTTGGCTGTGTTGGAGCAGTTGGTTAGTGACTCGCTTCAGATATTCTATTAGATGATGCTAGGCCTACTCCTTGTGGATGTCATGCCTTGGTTCTGTCTAGGGGTAGGGGGAGCATTGTGCTGAGTTTTAATATATATTTGTTTTGTATCAGCTTGATGCTTCTTTGGTTGTTTATGTGCAGATATGTTCGTGGATTCGACGGGCTAAGTCGCCCTATCCCGTGGTCGCTAATGAGAGCAGAATTTTGGTGCTGAAAATTTCTTAAAAATAGCTAAAAATTATGAATATTAAGGGAAAAATATTCACCGTCAAAGGCAGCGGCTCGATCTAGGACGATTTTAAGCACCAAAGTGCTTTAAAGGTGCCCGAGCGACACTTGTTGATTTTTCATAATTTTTTAGACAATCGTGCGGGTTGACACGAGCTACTGGCCAATGTGGGATGCTAAGCCGGATGCCCAGGATTTTTCAGAGCTCAATTCCGAGTCCGGATGGGAAAATGGCCAAGAAGTTGGGCAAGATTTGAAGAGGTGGACATTGGAGTGGCCAAAGTGGGCATGAACATTGGGAGCCTAAGAAATTTTATGCCACATGAAAAGTTAGATGAAGAAATTGTGGAGAGAGAGAGAAGAAGACCACGCCTGCATCACGCCGAAAAATGTGCCATCATGGTGGGAGATCAAGCATGCTGCTTGCACACAACCCCCCCATCAGACATTGGCCCTTGCTTCCCTCCTGAATGCTGACTCTATCGCCATCCTTCGATCCTCGATTGATGGCCTGAACGCTGAGATGGAAATCTAGTCTTTCTCTCTCCTTCCTCTCTCTCTTCTAAAGGCAAGTTCATGTGGGAAGAGGAAGGAAGAAGAAAGAATGGTGGAGGCTTGTCCAGATTGCTCCCCGGGCTCGAAATGGTGATTTGTGATTGTCATGAGCATGAAGTGCTGCTGATTTTCAGATTTGCAGCCATGGACATGAAACCCGAAACACGCAAATAAGCGGTAATTCAATTTTTTTTCAAAGGAAATTTGAGATTTCATGGCTTTTGATTGATAAAATGTTGTTCATGTGGGCTAAAAATTGTTTATGTTACTGTTTTCCATGAGTTCTTGTTGATCATATTCAGAAAATTAGAAAAACATGCATCTTGTGACTCAAAATAATACACTAAAACACGTAAAATATGGAAAATCAAGGGAAAATGATGTTTTTGGGCATAAAAATGGAAGAATGAATAGGAACACCAACTAAATTTTCATTTTTATTGCAAGAAGGAACTAAGGGCCATTGCCCATAACCTATTTTGAATTTTTAGTAATTAAATAATGTAAAAAAAAGAAAAAGTACAAGGAAAATAGAGAAAATCCACTAAAAATAGGGGAAAAATGCATTTTGGGTGCGAAAAATTAATGAAAATTAAGAACAATGTTCGTGAATGTTTGTGGGGACTGAAGCATGAGGATTTGCCTTAGTTCAACCCCACCTTCTTGTTCTAGTGTCTTTTTCCGCTCTTTACACATAAAATGATGGCAAAATGCCTTATAAATCTATATAACAATGCAACATTTGATCGATGGGAGGGTAGAGTGGTTAAAATGTGTCTAAATGTGAAGTAAAATGACAAAAAGATTGCTGGGTTTTTGTTTGCATGCCACATAGGTCGGTGAATAATTATAGAATGAGAGCCTAGTAGCACGAGGGTTTCCTCGGTGCTAGGTTCGTGCAATGCCGCATAAGGACGGTAGTTGAAAATCATTGAAAGGATGTTTTCCACATGTGCATAATATTGATTTTATAATTGTTTGAGCACTTAGCATCCACAATATGCATATATCATGGAAATATTTAAAGGTATCAGAAATCCTGGATGCACAGCAATTGCTTTCATTAGGACCTTGACCCTCGTTGAGTGAGAGACAGGACACCCTAAGCCATAGGCTAGTCGTGGGGTCTAGGGGAAAGAGAAGTAAGGACAATGGTACATTCCTGTATACGATTAAATGGTACCTTGAGTGTATTTTGTGGGAAATGTTTATATGTTGAGCGACGCATCGAGGGGCCAATCCCCAAGGTGTAGGAGAGTTACAGAGGGGTGGTGGCACTCAGCCGTTGGAGGACCCCCTATGTCTGTGCTTCGTGCCATTAGGCAATGAGTAAGGGACTTCCTCTGAGGAGTAGTGGGTGAGAGAAGAGTGGACTACAAGCGACGTAATACAAACACAAGATATTTAGGAAGGCAATGTATGTGTCATCAACGCTCCTGGCCGCGAGGTCGTGGGCTTGTTGAGCGCGTGAGATAGAGGTTTGGCTAGTGCACGAGCCAGTGCCGGCCCGTTCTAGGTTCCATCAGTATCACAGGCTGATTGTCTGCAAACAAATGAGCAAAGAGTAGAGATGGCCAAGATTCCCTATGCATCCGCAGTGGGCAATCTTATGTATGCCATGATCACCACTCCTCTAGATATTTCCCTTGCAATTGATGTTGTGGCATGCTATATGGCTACACCTAGCAAGAAGCATTGGGATGCCATGAAGGGTATCATGAGGTACCTGAAGGGCACTGTAGATATGTGCATATGCTATGGCAGCCAGGATGCAAGGGTTGTGGGATACACTGACTTTGATTATGCAAGACATGTAGATAGTAGGAAGTCCACTTCTGGCTATGTATTCACCTATGCTGAAGGTGCTGTTTCTTGGATGTCTAGGGTGCAGAAATGCACGACCCTTTCTACTACAGAGGCCAAGTATGTGGTAGCCACTGAAAATTGCAAGGAGGCCATTTGGTTGGGCTGTTTGGTTGCTCACCTTGGTATTGTTGCTATCCCTACACTGCATTCGAATTCTATGAGTGCTATTTAGTTAGTGAAAAAATGCATGACCCTTTCTACTATAGAGGCCCAGTATGTTGCAGCCAACTAAGGCTTGCAAGGAGGCCGTTTGGTTGCTGACCTTGGTATTGATACTATCCCTACATTGCATTCGGATTCTATGAGTGCTATTCAGTTAACCAAGAATCAAGTCTTCCATGTGAAGATGAAACAAATTGAGGTAAGGTATCACTTCATACGTGGGGTCGTTGAGGACAAGTCTGTTGACCTTGTCAAGATCTCATTGACCAGAATCTTGCAGATCTACTCACAAAAAGCCTCTCTACGGAGGGATTTGCCTTCCTTAGGAGGTTGAAGGGTGTGGGATGAGATGACGTCTTTCCTCATCCTATTGTACATGTGTACATGTTATACTGTCTTCTTCTTTTTTCTTTTCACTCATCACTAGGGTAGATTGGCCTTTAAGTGGGAGGTTATTGGGGGTAAAGGTGCCTTCATCTAGCCGCCCGTGTATTACTACACTGACAGTCACCACCATTGCACACTGCAGGTGGCAGGCACCCGTCACACCGTCACTTTATTCTTTATTATTTTAGTGACAGTTTGAATAAAGAAAGGCTCGGTCACACATTGTGATTGTTGGAGTTCCCATTTCTTGTCTCTCTCTTTCTTGCTCTTGGTCTCCCGCCATAGCTCTTGAGTGTAAGCTTCGATCCTTCTCACCTTCATTTGAGCCCTCGATGCATTATTTCTTGGTTACAGATGCAGGAGAGCCTCTCACCTATGATGAGGCTATGCGAAGGGGTGATAGTCACTCTTGGGAGAGGACTATGCAGTCTGAGATAGACTCCTTTCATAAGAGTATGACTTGGGATTTGGTTGCATTGCCTTAAGGCAAGAAGGATTTGCCATGCAAATGGGTATACAAGCTGAAAAGTACCCCTAGAAACCCCAAGCCGGCTTATAAGGCAAGACTTGTCGCTAAGGGTTTTAAATAGGAGCATTGAGTTGAATTTGATGAAGTCTTTTCTCCTGTGGTCATGATGACCACCCTATGCTTGGTTTTGGTATTAGTCACGCAGCTTGACTTGGACATGTATCAGATGGATGTCAAGACTGCATTCTTGCATGGGGATTTGCATGATGAGATATACATGGAGCAGCCTAAGGGCTTTGTAGATCCTATCAAGGAGCACCTAGTGTGCAAGTTGAAGAAAAGTCTTTATGGCTTGAAGCATGCGCCTAGGGAGTGGTATCATAAGTTTGATGCCTTTATGCAATCACAGGGCTACAACATGTTGAACAGTGCGCGAGGGAGATAAGGAATGGAGGAAGAGAGAGGAGAAGAGAGACACGAGACATCGAAAGTGGAACCCCAGAAGTGTGTCAACTGAGCACACATGATAGGAATATATAGAGGGGACCCGGAGCGCTATATATAGACAGACTATATATAGCTAAGGGGCGCTATATATAGACAGACGGGACGCTATATATAGACAGACTATATATAGCTAACACAACAGAAGTGCTATGGATCCGTGTCTTTACACAAAGAAAGCCCGTGATGGCTCATTGCTTATTTTGGTACTTTGTGTGGATGATATGCTGATAGCAAGGAAAGCTCATGATGAGCTAGATGCTCTTAAATATCAGCTGAAGAAGAGCTTTGAGATGAAGGATTTGGAACATGCCTCCCACATTCTTGGTATGTGCATTAAGCGTGAGAGGCATTAGGGACTACTCTACCTCTCATAGAGAAGTACATTCATAAAGTCCTTGAGCGTTTTCGCATGCAGGACGTAAAGCCTATTGGCTATCCATTACCTTCTTTTGTGAAGGTTTCACACGCCGATTGTCTGCAAACAAATGAGCTGAGGGTGGAGATGGTAAAGATCCCTTATGCATCAGCCTTGGATAGTTTGATGTATGCCATGATAGCCACTCGTCCAAATATTGCGTTTGTAGTTGGTGTTGTGGCACGCTATATGGCTACACCTGGAAAAAAGTATTGGGATGCAGTAAAGGGTATCATGAGATACTTGAAGGACACAAAAGATATGTGTATTTGCTATAGCAGCCAGGATATAGGAGTTGCGGGCTACATAGACTCCGATTATGCAGGACATGCAGATAGTAGGAAGTCCACTTCTGGCTATGTCTTTACCTATGCTAAAGGTGTTGTTTCTTGGATGTCCATGGTTTAGAAATGTACGGCTCTCTCTACCACTAAGGCCAAGTATGTTGGGGCCACTAAGGCTTGCAAGGAGGCCATATAGTTGGGATGTTTGGTTCATGACTTTGGGATTGATACTATACCTATGCTACATTAGGATTCTAAGAGTGCCATTTAGCTGGCCAAAAATTAAGTCTTCCATGTGAAGACGAAACACATTGAGGTGAGGTATCACTTCATACGTGGGGTTGTGGAGGATAAGTCTGTTGACCTTGTCAAGATCTCCATTGACAAATATCCTACAGATGTGCTCACAAAAAGCCTCACTACTGAGTGCTTTGCCTTCCTCAGGAGATTGTGTTGAGATGACAAGTGCAACATGTGCGAACATTGATGATGGACTGCCTGGCTAGATGAGTCCTCACGTCTTCACTTAGCACATTGGTGGTCATTATGATACTCACATGGCCACTGACTTATCACTTATTATATTTAGTTTGTTACATCTACCTACAGCTGGCAAAGATATAACGCCAATCAATTAGTGTAGTCAATTATGCACTATTTGACTTAGAAGGTCACTTTCCTTTATGTTGTATCTTATCTACACTTTGCATACATTGTATAGTGTGTGGAAGAAGAAGAAAAATCAGCAAGAAAACGTTTTGGCATCCATCTCTCTTCTTGTGTTCTTGAGTGAGCTTCCTCTTGTGTATATAGTGTGTGTGTTTGGCGTAGCAGCTCAAGCAAACTCCCCCATCACGCAATCCTTGACTTGGTATCAGAGCCACGCCACTGAGAGAGGCTGATTTTGAAGGTTGAAGTGAAGGAGAAGAAGCAAGGGTTTGGGAAAGCAAGCAACGGGTAAGAAGCTCTCCCATTCTTCCACTCTCTCTCTTGGATAGTGCCTGTGAGAAGCACCAGAAGCAGGGTCGAGCAAAAATCTCAAATTGCTGTGAGATTTGGTATGCAAGCAAATCTTTGTATGTTTTGTAGGTAAGCCCTCTTACTTGCATTTATTTTGGGCATCTTAGGCTGTTTCAGACCCCATTTTAGAGCCGCAAGGTTGTGGATAACAGTTTTAAGGTACATTGTGATTTCGGTTGTACTGACCGAAAGTGGGTACACAGGTTATAGATTGCGAATCTGTAATTTTTGAGGTGTTTGCAAGAAGGAAACATAAGGTTTATCTACAAACAGGTTGCAGATTACATGTACTACTGAGCAATTAGTGAAAATGGTTGCTTGATATAATGTTGTGCATGTGTTGTGAAAGATTGCAGAAGACTAGCTTGCTGTGTTGTATCCTTGTTTGTGATAATGGCAGAGAACAGTGGAGATCCCATTATTGAGAAGCTCGACAAGAACAACTACCCTTCATGGAATTTTTGTGTGACAAACTTCTTCATTGGAAAGGGCCTTTATGAGTTTGTTTCAGGTGAAGAAAATGAGCCAGAGCTGGGTATCCCTTCGATTGCAAATGAATTAAAAGCATAGAAAGAATGGAATGTGAAAGACAAAAAGGTGATGTATTGGTTATCTACAGTCATTGATAATACGATGTTGGGACATATCAAGAATGCAGAAACTTCACATGGAGCTTGAAAATTTTTTGAGAAGTTTTCAGTAAATACAAAGGCATAAAAGATTCAACTCAAGCAAGAGTTGAATGCCTTGAAGAAAGGAAAAATGTCTGTCAATGAGTATGTGTTGAAGGTGAGGAGTATTGCAGATGCTTTAGCAGCAATTAATGCAATGCTTGATGATGATGATTTGGCTTTATCCACTTTGTTGAAGGTGAGGAGTATTGCAAATGCTTTAGCAGCGATTAATGCAATGCTTGATGATGATGATTTAGTTTCATCCACTTTGAGTGGCCTTAACAATGAGAAGGCATGGAAATCATTTGTTACTTCAGTATATATAAGGAAGCCATTTCTAGATTTTGATGAGTTAATCTCTCTCAAAATTACTAAAGAGATCAATATGTAGGGTGACTCATTTGAAAAAAATGGTGAATAGGTTCAAGCATTTTACTCAAGTTTAGGAAGAGGACGTGGTAGATCCTCTTTGAGAGGCTGTGGTATGGGACGTGCTGGCGATAACCAGCAAAACAAGTTCAATTAGCAATTTGGTAAAATGCAGATTTCATGAGGCCGAGAAAACTTTAGAGGCAAGGGGAGCTCTAGAGGAAGAGGTGGATGGAAGAATAGAGGTTCTGGTATGCTATTGTTTGCCATTATTGTGGCAAAATAGGCCATATTGCAGCCCATTGCTATGCAAAGAAGAATGATATTAAATTGCAGCAAGGAAACTATGCACCGTCTTCACGACATAATGAATACAAAAATGAGCATCTGTTTGTTATGTAGCATATGATGAATGCAGTTACAGGAAAGGGGACACATGATGATGTATGGTATGCTGATTTAGGTGCATCTAATCATACGACCAGTCATGTTGAATGGTTTGGAGAGATGCATGACTTACAAATTTCAAGTTCTGTGCAGACATGTGGTGATTCATGCCACCCAATTTCACGCATTGGAAAGGTTCCCTTGTCCTTGTATGATGGCCATACAAAGACTCTAACAGATGTATTACATGTGCCATCAATTACAAAGAATGTAGTGTCTGTTGGCCAAATAGTAGAGCAAGGGTTGCATGTCTGATTCAATACAAAAGGTTGTTTTGTAGAAGACTTTAATGATAAGTGCAGGTTGATCGCAAAAGGAAGTAGAGCACTTTAGATGATGGAATTCGTGCAATGGATGCTACTATGTATGCTAAAGGAAAAGGAGTAGTTGCAGATATTGAAATATGGCATAAATTCATTGGACATGCAAATGTGCAAAGGATGAAATTAATGCAGTCTAGAGGATTGGTTATAGGGTTTCCTTCTTTTAGAGTTGTAGAATTGCATAAAGTCTGTGAAGCATGCCAGTTTGGTAAGCAGGGAAGATAACCCTTCTCGCATGATAGAGAAGTGAGTAGAAAAATACTTGATGTAGTGCATACAAATGTTTGGGGACCTACACAGAATGTATCTCTTGGTGGAAGCAAATACTTTGTCACATTTATTGATGAATGTTCAAGTAAGTTATGGGTATACTTCAAGAAGGAAACGAGTGATGTGTTTGAGCACTTCAAATCCTTTAAGACAACTATTGAAACACAAACATGCTTAAAAGTGAAGTGCTTAAGATTAGATGGAGGGGGAGAGTACCTCTCTAATGAATTTACTGGCTTCTTGAGAACTCATGGGATAAAGAGACAATTTACTTGCAAGTATACCCCACAGGAAAATGGGGTTGTAGAAAGAAAAACTAGGCATATTGTAGAAGTTGCACGGGCATTAATGGCTGAAAAGAATATGCCCAAACATTTTTGGTCTGACACTGTCCTTACTGTTGTCTACATTATGAATAGAACTCCCACAGCCTACTGATGGGACCTGAAATGGGCCGGCACTGGCTATGGCACTAGCCAGACCTCATTCTCATAACAAACAAACACACCCTCATGGCCTCGCGGACCAGGAGTGTCAATCTTCTGCTAAAGAACAAATTGTCCTAAAGCATAATCTATGTGTTTATAGTTTTATAGTTTTGTATTCCAACATTCCCCTTTCTATAAACTCCATAGAGGGAGAATCATTACACATTGGCAACAAATACCATGATCATTACATATATGGGAGGCAACCTCTCGGTAGAAACACCGCAGCCCCACTGTAGCTCTCCTACATCACAGGGATTGGCCCCTGGATGCACTGCTCAACATATAAAACAAACGAACAAACTCCTTTATCTTGAAAATAATCCAGGAGATACCATGTGTCCTTACCAAATCCCCCCAAGAAATGAATGTCTATCCTACGGCTTAGGATGCCTTTCCATACTCAAACCTAGGTCATCATCATTGAAAACAGGTGCTATGCATCCAGTTTTTTATTCCGATACCATGGTTTTATGCACATGCAAAGTGAATGCTTCTAAAGTTCTCAAATATCATTTTCAAATCAGCAACGTGCTTGTGCACAATGAGGCTTTTAATTCCTTATTTCTTAACGCATTGGGGCG
The DNA here is from genome assembly GCF_053477565.2 of Lygodium microphyllum. NCBI lineage: Eukaryota > Viridiplantae > Streptophyta > Polypodiopsida > Schizaeales > Lygodiaceae > Lygodium > Lygodium microphyllum. The sequence goes on from NC_141164.1 coordinate 112,974,270, forward strand.
ATGTAAGGATAGCACCGAGATAACACTCGTGCTACTAACCTCTTAATTCAAAAGTGACAAAACTCTATGTCATGATATGCATCAGAAAATCAGCAACAATCAGCACACAAATCACACCATTCAAACCTCCCAACCCCCTACGTTTAGGTATTGCTTTCGTTGCATAGGTGTAGAGGTTCATTTTGTCATGTTTTGATGTAGAGAAAGTAATAAAACACAAACTTTGATAAAGATATAGGGCAAACTGATGCTAAACCTCATGCTCCGCCACTACCACACATCCACCAACAATCATTATATTTTTCCTTATTTTTCCAAGACATATTTCTATTATTCCCATTTTCTTATTTTATTTGGTAATAAAATATACTATTTTCTGGTTTTTCTTGTTCCACTCACTTCAGCACACTAACATTCAATTTATCTTCCATATTTCCCCTCATGGGAACACCTTTTACCCACCCGAAACGAAAAAACTACCATTTTACCACTTAAAACCTGCATTTCGGGTTTCCGAGAATTAAATAAAGCATGTAAATCATTGCAAAACCAATATTTTCTGATAAAAAACAATTACTCATAGTGCAAACAACCCACAAAAAAATTTTCATCCAATAAGAACATAATTATCATCATAAACTATCAAAAATCCTTCATTTTCTTCATAAAGATGGTCATACCGTGTTTTTACGTAACCCAAGATGCTTTGAATGACTACATAGCCAACAGACGGAGCCTCCATTGCTCTAAAACCAATGCTGCACATCAATCTTCAACATCTCCATCAATCTTCATCACCATTTCCTTCATTCTCCCTCCCCGGTTCCTTCATCAAGATGGTACACATGAACAGCCCATAGATAAGAGAGAGAGGGAGGAGAGAGAAAGACTAGAATTTGTTCTCTTCATTCAGACAGCCATTCCTCATGCGAAGACTGGCGATATGCTCAACCAAGAGGGAGAAATCAAGGCCCAATGTCGGATGCATAAGGTACTTGCAGCCTGGAATTCAAGATCATGGGAGGAGGAGGCACATTTTTCGACCGTTGCTTGCACGCCATTTCCTCACACTTTTCTCCACGATTTTGCTTCATTAAATTTAGGGGGGCTTAAAATTCCAAAGGGCACCCCCCCTTTGGTCCTCTCAAATGTCCACCTCTTCAAATCTTGCCCATTTTGTGGCGTTTTTCTCATCCGGACTCCGATTTGAGCTCTGAAAAATCTTAGGCATCTGTCTTGACATCCCGCATTGTCTGGCAGCTCCAAACATCCCACACTGTAGTCGAAAAATTTATAAAAAATCCACAAGTATCGCTCGGGTGCCTTTTAAAAGTCATCTTTCACTTGGTGCTTAAAATCATCCTAGCTGCAACTGCCGCCTTCGATGTTAAATATTTTTCCCTAAATTCTGGATTTTTGGGCAAATTTTAGGCATATCCCAGGCTCAAAACACCGGTGTCATTGGCGACCACGGGATAGGGCAACTCAACCCATCGAATCCCACAACAAATCTGCACAAAACAACCAAAGGAAGCATCAAGTTGATACAAAATAGATACATACTAAACCACATCACAATGCTCACCCTACCCCCTGACAAAACCAAGGCATGAAATCCACAAGGAGTAGGCCTAGCATAATCTGATAGAAGGTCCAAAGCTAGTCACTAACCGACTGCTCTAACACAGCCAAACTAAAAAGAACTATCAAAGAGGTGGCCCTAAGTGGTGGTCCGAACTACCAACCTAACTAAGGAAAAGGCAACCAGGAGCTCCTACTAGGCGAGGACTCCTATAGCCTGATCAAGAAGTATTTTCTTTTTAGCACATTTCTTCTTTTAGGGTTCTTATTTTTCCATACTCGGGCATGTAAAAAGGAGGGAGCTAAGCGTAGTGACCCAAGGAGAATAGGGCATCTACCTCAACACCTGTCTTGGTACCCAAGAACCTACCAAGCCCTCGCAAGGCGACAATTAATCCTTTTTTGACGCTCACTTTTATTTTCACTCCAACCTTCCTTACTTTCTTCTTTTCCAGCAAGATGCCATCCCTAGGAAGACAAGGCATTAGCCCCTCTGGTCTGACTCGTCCCCAGGAACCTACCAGGCCTTCGCAAGGTGATGAGCAACTGCTTATAAATTTTCCTTTCTTTGCACTTCTATTTTATAGGGGTTAGAACCCCTTTTTACACACATTTGTATATATCTATTGTCTTTAAGATATTCAGGGTTTTTTTTCCTCTCTATCATTATCATTTCTCTTCGTCAGGCTTCTCTAACTGCCTCACAACTAACAAGAACTCCTAGAACGGCTGCCTAGCAGGCTAGTAGAACAAGGTCACTAGAGCTGCCTTCTAAAATAAGTCTTTTGATGCCTGGCAATGTCTTCACAGGAGGCAATGACTACTCAGACCTCCCTCATACATATCTAACCTAAACACGGGACTTCATGCCTTGGACGCCGGTCCCCAACAAGAAAAGAAAATCCCCCACAAGCACACCGACATATATACATAAAAACACAATACTCGTAAAGGAGAGATATCACCTGGATAGGGCCACGAGAAGCTCCCACACGACATAGGCTCCTTCCAAGATCTTCTATAAACCTATTTGGCACAGATTTGAAACAAGAAACCATTAACTGCACCTGTACTAAACACACAACTGGTCCTCTTGGCCTAATGAAATAAAGCATTCCTCTACAAAAAGGGATCGGACCTCTTGGCCTAATGAAATGAAATAGAATAGTACCTACGCATCCCTCCACAAAGTAGTATAGATATACAATAGTATGCTCCTTTCCAAGGAGAAAAAATAGGACTCACAGCCCTAAGCTAAATGCAAAAGGTTATGACCCATCCCTCCTGCATATATAGCAAGAGGCGTACACATAACATGTTGTCTAATCAGCCTACAACAGTAGATTGGTCTCGGCTACTTTTTGCATCACCCATATCAACCATCGCCTGCCATATATTTCATGATCTGATAACATTCCCCACAAGCGTCCGGGTCGTGTCTCATTATTGATAGCAATATCCAAACTAGGACCACAGTTGAAGAAAAGGTCTTCTTCATAAGCAAGATTTGCCAGTGAATCTGCAAATTGATTCCAGTAATGTGGAATCAGCTGAAAAGACACTCTCTCAAACTCCTCAAGTAGGGTCATCGCAGTTCGAAGATACATACAAAGAATGGGATTCTGCACGGTGTATGTCCCATCTAGCTGATTCAGGATCAACTGGGAATCCCCTTTTACTAACAACTGCTGAATACCACCTTGATTGGCAATATGCAGTCCCATAATCAAGGATTTATACTCCGCCATGTTCTTAGTGAATCCTACCCCGAGATAAGCAGCTAACTTCATCGTAACTCTACGTCGGGGATCTCGTATTACTACTCCAATACTCCCTTTTTTATTAGGCCACTGGATGCTCTGTCAAAATATAATGTGTACGTCCACAATGGGTTTACACAACCTGCCATCAGGAATGCCTCTATTCGTAATTATGATAATCAAAATTTAACATGTTTAGAGGGTAAACTGATGGCTCCATCCCACCTTCTTCATTGAACTCGACAGGGATACTTGTCAACATTTGTAAGTAGTGATGGCAGAAGACTTTGATCTCCCACACAAAGGTTCCGTCTTCTTGCTCAATCACTTTGTATCCTTTGCTCCACCAGATAAGTTTCCCCTGATGGTATCTCTGCTCCAGATATGGGTGCTCCAAATAAGGAATTAACCGCCCCATCAACCAGCTTTAAGCTCTGTTGCAGGTCTCAAATCAGCCCCAGCATGGACCTGCAATGCATTTTGCCATGTTAGCATACTCATAAATAATAAGGTTTAATCTTAATAAGATTAACATTATTTTTAAATTCTACTCCCTGCAAATCAGCTAGTAGAGCTGTAGATCTATTTTTCCCTATCCTGACAATCTTGTAGGGGCCATCCCATCTAGGTTCCAGCTTCCGTGGAAACAGCTTCCTATGTGCATCATAGTACAGAAATAATTGCCCTTTTTTAAAGGTATACTTCTTTGCTTTCGTGCAACTATTTCATTTGATGTTTAGCTACCTCCTGGTGTAATAAGCTCTGCAGTTTCAGCTCATCTAGGTGGGCTATGGTCATGAAACATTCAAAAAGTAAATTCTCATCTCCCAAAGAGTGGTTAATTGCAAACCGTATGGTTGGCAACTCGATTTCCAGGGGTAACACACACTCTTCCCCATAAACTAATTTAAATGGAGTATGGCTGGTAGCTCTCTTGAACGTTGTATTGTACGCCCATACTGCCACATACAACTTCCTATCCGAGTCTTGTTTCTTCTCAGAGACTATTTTAGACAAGATACCCACAAGCTACTTATTAGTACTTTCGACTTGCCCATTTGCTTGCGAATTATAGGGGGTCATTTTATTGTGCTTGATTTGCCAAGCTTCAGTCAAGCTTTTAATCACTTTATTCAAAAAGTGGGTTCCACGATCTGACATTAATTCCTTCGAGGGACCGAAACAGCAAATAATCTACTCTAAAAGAAAACTTATAGTCTCTTTTGGGTTGTCCTTGTCGCCCGCGCTTCCGACCATTTTGTAAAATAATTAGTTGCTACTATAATGTACCTCTTCCGAATAGTAGACGATGGGGTGATAGGACCCACAAAGTCAATACCCCACTTCTCAAATGGAAGGATAGCCATAATAGGCGTAAGTGGGCATTTCCTATTCTCTCTGCTGTTATGTCTTTGACAGGTATCGCATCTCTTAACATACTCAAAGGAATCTTGGAAGATGGACAGCCACCAATATCTTGCTCTTAAAGCTTTTTGTGCCGTCAACCGTCCAGCGAAGTGCCCTCTACACGCAGAGTCATGCAACTCTTCCAAGATGAAAGGAACCTCGTCAGGCATCACACATCGGTGATAGATATCATCAACACCGTGCTGATATAGTGTTCCTGCGATCAAGGAAAACTTCAAAGCCTATTGTCTAATTTTCCTCGTTTCTGATTTTGATAAACCAGCTCCAGTCTCTCCTGTTGATAGATAATGCGTGATAGCAACATACCAAGATGGGATAGAAGTTGTATCAATTTTAAACATTTCTTCAATATCACTTCCTTCAACCAAAGTCTCTTTCGGCTCCCCGAAATCCACAACGCATTCCACAATACCCTGCAACTTCGATGGCTTACTCTTAATCTCATAATCACACTCTTGCAAAGTAATTAACCACTTTGCCAAACGATTAGGTGGTTGTAGCTTGTTCATAAGCAACCTAAGCCCTTCCACCTTCATATAGAACACTACCTTCTCATAGAGGATGTAGTGCCTGATTTTTTTAATCGCAAAGACCATTGCAAGACACAACTTCTCCATGTAGGTGTAGTTAATTTGTAATATGTACTATAGGATATAGGCCTTATACCGACGTTTAAAGTGACGAAAATGCAAATAACAAAATTTGTCCCCGTCGTCGCAAAAAGCGTTGTTATTGGCGACGCCATAGAACAGTCGGTATTACTGTCACTATCAGTGTCGGTATTGGCGTCATTATCAACGTCGTATTACAATCATGACAGGATATCATTAATACATAGAAAATGTCTACATAGATCAGGCGACTCAAAAATAAAGGTGTGTGAGCTCCTGGGATCCACGGGGGAGCTACAAATCCTCATCCCCCGAAAGCTCGTCCTGCCACAAAGGAGCATTGAACGGACTCTACAGAAAAAGAAACAACACATCAGTCCACCATACAATAATGCATTCAAATATCTCATGGTAACTATGGACAAGAAAGATGAGTGACTTATAGGGCCGCCGCGTCTATACAATCAGTCGATCAATGCAATGAGACCGTGCTTCTCTGCATATCAAGTCTCAAGGCTAGTCGGATCACGATTTGTAATGGAGTGCTGCAAAGAAAACAAAATGCTAACTGCTAGAAACATGATTATCAGTACAATGAATATTTCAAAAAAAAACAAGCAAAAAAAAAGAAAAACTTACAAAGTCCTCCAAATATGTCCTGTGGCTGCCACTCCCAAGATGATGGACCACTCCGACCTCGAGTCGTGCCCTTGCCGCCTCACGCTACTAACTCCAACGTCCTAGAGAATCTGTAGCCTCCTCCCTCAGTCAGCACCAGTCATCTGCATCTAACTACTTGGGCTTTGCAGCCCCACTCTTGATTGCCTTGCGTGCGTCGGATAGTCTATGTGACATGTATGCACGCATGCAATCCATCATCCAGCCCGTAGAGAATCTATCTACTGCGGCTGATACTGGGAACTCCTCGTGCAAGGATGCTACTATGTAGTCCTTGCTCCCCTCTGGTATGTTCTTCCAATAATCCAAGACGTTGTGCTGAAAAACTTGTTGGCACAACTCTCTCATGCAAGCCATCACCCTCCTCCCCTCATCATTCATGATGATGGCTCCTAACTTACTATCGACTAGATATCTATAACCCCCTAGAGTCTGCCTAAGATGGGTCCTCTCCCATTTGTGTCCATGCTCTTGGGCATATCCAGGAGACCCCTGTGCATTCGGTGTACCAACGGGGGTAATATCTCTCGGAGTGGCACCCATAGGGGTGCCACTTGCTGACGGCTGCGCAAAAGCCAGAGTAATTGGAGTACGCGTCCCCACAGGTGTGACAAATCCTAGAGGTGATGCAGCTCCAACTGAACAACAAGACGGAGACACCGTGTTCGTGTCTCCACAGCATCCACTTGAGCTTGAGGCACGCTCCCTAGAAGGGCCACGAGAGCGAGGAGTCAAACCTGTATTCTGTATTGATCGTAGGCTCACTGCCTCTATATCTCTGCAGCATCCCCCTGATCCCGATACACTCCCTCCCTCTTGCCCAAGTCGTGAGCGTCGAGCTCGTCTGCTCGAAGCCGAAGCATTCGATCGCGCTGAAACATATCTATAGAGCGCTCTGACGAAGACCCAGACCGCTCTTGGTCTGCCATCTCTCTGAATCTGGCGATCTGGTCTAGAGACATGCGTGCGAAGATGTCCTGTAACTCCTCATCCCTCATCTCTTGACTCATCCTGAAAATGTCACCTGTACAAATAAAAAATGATGTTAGAATAATCAATTTAAATCATACAAAGCACAGTAATATAAATCATTTTTAAAAATTCTCACTTAAAATGTATATCTTATGTACCCTTATAAGCGATTGGTCAACAAATTGAGTAAGTGGATGCTCCAAGTATGAAGTATCCTATGGTCCCATGTTAATCTCCTGACACAACTCCGCATACACTGGAAGGTCGATAGACATGTCACCACATAAGAATGAGTCCACCTCATTCTCAAAGAATTCTTAAGACTCCTGTATTTCCATCATTGTTAGTCGATGCTGGCTCCAAGCTTTCGAAGGCCTCCACCCCTTGCAATATTGACCCCTCTATTTGCATATTATCTTCATCTATGCTCGAAACATCACTTTGATCATATACTCTCGCACTTCAGGGAGTTGAAGGTATAACATATCACCATCGAGGTTGTTGGGGGTTTGGATAGAAGATTACCTGTTCACAAACACGTACAAGAAAGTTCAAACCATTGTGACATAAACCATGTCGTAATACAATTAGCAAGCAAATGAGTCCATGCACATGTTCACAATGGGTCGGCAACACAAAGGTTCACGCAAATCCGTCCATTTTTTTTCAGAATCTATTTCGAGAAATCCAGATGGACCTCATCGAACTATTGCTCCAGCTCCTCCAAGTACCACTTTGAACCACTGCACATTGAATAGTATCATGGAGAAGCTACGGTAATCTACCATAACAATACTTTGCAAGTTTCCAAAATACTCCATCTCATCCACAACCGAGTTTGGATCCATTGCTCATTGCCAGCTCTCTTGCTCGAACCTTGCCATGATACCACAGTCCATTGTGGAGTGCATTTTGTCAATACGCTCCACGCGAAAATGCCGTCCGCACGACCACGCTGCACTATATATTTTGTACTGTACATTGAAACACTCAAATTAGATGTCGCGTATAAAATTTAGATACGACAGATTCTAAACCCCTCATCACCTTTGGACTATATCCCCTCAAGAATTCCCACTCCTCCATTGAGACCTCTGTCCCTTCACGAGACATTGCGGTCAAAGCTCCATGCAACCATCACGTTGACATAAACCGCGGCATCTCCTCCATGCCTTCAGGATATTGAATCGGTTGATGACGTGTACTATGTCAGAATTCAGCTCGCGTTTCCTCTCGATCTTGCCTAGCGATCTGGTACTTGGCAAGCCACGTCTCCATAGAGGCATGATGCAACATACAAAAGTGATTCACCTTCTCTTCCATTGAGGCATCCATTCTTTTTTCTACCCATTGAGGCATCCATTCTTTTTTCTACCCCATTTCCAACCACTACATCTCCAGTCACTCTATCATCGTCCTTCAGTGACCATAGCATTTCATTGTCTGGTTCCACCGTTGGTAGCCATTGTGAAATATGCACTAGCGCCTTAGACACCAACCAACCTTCAGCCATGCTACCTTCTGGCCAAGCTCCTTGTCGCACAAATTCTTTCAGGGTTTCATGAAGCTCTCCACGAAGAACATCTATCGCGTATGGACAGGTCAAGCAATCTCCACTTCATCCATAAGATGCATAAGAAGGTGGATTTGTATCGTGAGCTGCTCGTGGGCAGGTATTTCTCAAAGAGACAGACCGTCTCTACTGCTCCATGCCTTGCAGATTCAATAGAGGACATCTTAATCTCCTTCTGTGAGATCCATTGCACCAAAGTCGACAACCTGTAAATGGCCTCGCGTATTTTTGGAGTAAGACATCCTCTGATTGCGATCGGTAGTACAAACTGCCACAAATGAGAAAGCATTATGAATAATGGCTACATTCCAAATAACTGAAAGTACAAAGCATCATGACATTGTATTCATTCTATATGAAAAGTGGTAGCCAAGTACAATGCTTTATAGTTGTTGGATGGATACAATTTTCCCTTTCTGTGCATATGGGATTCTTGCAACCTGCATGTCTTCATCCCAAACTACCTCATACAAAGAGGATACATTAGGTGTGATTGCTAATATCTCAATAGGAATTTCGTCTGTTATGATGCCTAGAGCAACGCAGTCATTATGTACCGCCTCATGAGAGGCAGCCACAATTACGAAGATCTAAGAGAGTCGAAAAACCAACTGGCATGTTTGCATACACTTGTTATTCAGCCCACCATTATACATATATGGCTAGTGCGATAGGTTACAAAGAACCTAAAAAGTTTGATTATGCATTTACATATGATAACTGGTGTGCTACCATGGATCAGGAGTATGTAGCCCTGGCTAAAAATGAGACATGGGAATTGGTTGAGTTGCCTGAAGGCAAAGTCCCCATTGGTTGCAAATGGGTGTACAAGGTTAAGTGCAAGTTAGATGGTTCATTAGAATGCTATAAGGCCAGGCTGGTTGCAAAAGGGTATGCGCAACAGTATGGCCTTGACTATGAGGAGACTTTCAGTCCGGTGGCTAAAATGGCAACAACCAAAACTGTCATTTCTTTGGCAGCATGCAAAGGTTGGAAATTATGGCAAATGGACGTCAAGAATGCTTTCTTGAACAATGATTTGGTTGAGGAAGTATATATGGAGCAGCCTGAAGGCTATATTCACCTAGACTTTTCTACACATGTATGTAAGATGAAAACGACTTTATATGGACTGAAAAAAGCAAGTAGAGCATGGAATGCTTGGATCAACAGTTATTTATAGCAACATGGATTTCGATTGGGTGATGCAGATCATAGTCTGTTCACGAAGAAGACAAATCACGGATATGTGTTTCTAGTGGTTTATATAGATGATCTTATCATCACTAGAGATGATGAAGAGGGAATTGCTGAAATTAAATCATGTTTACATGCTAAATTTAGAGTTAAAGACCTTTATGAACTAAAGTATTTTCTTGGGACTGAGGTAGTCTCTACACCTCAAGGTATATGGCTATTACAGAAGCAATATGCTCATGACATGTTACAGAAGTATGGTATGGCTGAATGCAAGCCTACGGAGGCACCTCTTGATTAGAATATCAAGCTGTAGATTGATGTTGGGAATGACATAGAGAATTTGACCATGTATCCACAGATGGTGGGTAGCTTGACATACTTCACTATTACTCGCCCTAACTTATGTTATGCAATGGGGATGATTAGTTAGTTTATGCAAAAGCCTCGCAAACCACATTTAGATGTGGTTAGGAGGATCATGAGATATGTAAAGGGCACTACAAATTATGGGATGTTTTATGCATATGGAAAATCTCCTCACTTGACAGGGTTTACTGATGCTAATTGGGTTGGTTGTGCCTATGACAGGAGGTCAATCAATGGTTATGCATCTCGATTGGGTAGCAATATGATCAGTTATTGGCAGAGTAAGAAACCGCCTATTGTTGCATTGTCTAGTACATAAGTTGAGTATAGAGGAGCTGCCTTGGTGGCTTGCAAAGTAGTTTGGTTGATAAAACTACTAAAAGACTTGGGAATACATCTCGAAAGTAGAGTGAGATTGCATTGTGATGACCTCAGCAGTGTTATGTTGGCTAGCAATCCTGTCTACCATTCTAGGTCCAAACATATTGAGGTTCACTACCATTTCATCAGAGAAATGGTTCTTACATGATAGATTGACTTGATTCATGTGAAAACTAAAGACCAAGTAGCAGATATATTTACCAAGTCCCTTTGTAAAGAAAAGTTCATATACTTGAGACAGCTACTTGGAGTTTATCAGATGGTTTGAGCTTCAGGGGGAGTGTTAGAATATCAAGTTTTCACTACTCTTCAGTTAGTCTATCTTTATATGTGTGACCGACATTAACAGGATACAACTATACATGTGTGTGACATTCAATAAGTTGGTGTAGTCAATGAATTAACCATAGTTAGTCTTGGTTATTCATACCTATGTGTGTAAGTCTCTTTTAGTTTGTATGATGGAAGAATAATGAAAGAAGAACAACAATGAGCTGAGGCTCATCTTCTGCTCCACTCTGTCTCTCTCCCTCTCTTCCAACATAAATGGGGGGTCAAACAAACTTTGATCTACGAATTGAGACTTGCGTTGGGTTCCTGAAATCAAACTCCATCCAAGAAAACTCCGACTCATCAATTTGCCCAACCATTTTATTTTTCATGAAAATTTGATCTTTTACGCCTCCCAGGCCACTTTTTCACCTCAAAATGGGCTCTAAAAATCCACTCTCAACCACATTTGGATGCAATGTGATACACATTGCACTATGTCCAGTACACATTAGATTATACCTTATTCTATGGTGTAGGCATACCATTGGACTTGCATGGTTACACAAATGTAGATTGGACTAGTAAAAATTCAAATAGAAAGTGTACTAGTAGATTTATATTTTATTTTGGGCAATGTTGTTATTACTTGGAGCAACAAGAAAAAACTAATAGTTTCCTTGTCTAGTATAGAGATAGAGTCCTGAGATGCTACAATTGTACCATGTGAGGTACCTTGATTATTCAAGCTATTTGGTGATTTCGAGATGTAAGTGGACAAGAAGCTTATCATTTACTATGATAACCTTAATAGCATTCAATTGACTAGGAACCTAATGTAGCATGTAAGGACCAAACACATACATATCCATTACCATTTAATTCTAGATTAGCAGATCTTGATAGGTGATATTGACTTTGTTTATGTCATCACAAAGGATCAAGTTACTAACATTTTCACCAAGGCCTTGGAAAATGAGAACATTCAATGCTTCAGGACTATATTTAGAGTTCATGAGCTCATATCAAGCTCGAAGGGGAGTATTGAGATGTTGATCTTTACATGAGTTGGTATCCACTACATGCTACCAAATTCAGGACAAGGGACATCTAATGATATTCTTTAACATGACCCTAAAATGAAGGGTTGCAATGTGGTATTGCACCTTAGAATCCGGTATACCATAACCACAATTGATTTAATCTTTGTAGCCTTTTGAAGGAAATTTATTCATAAGAAAGGTTGATAATATTGTCTATGTCTACTAAATGTGACATGTCAAGAGCCCCATCAAAATGCCCAAGCATATGCCAAGAAGATGAAAGATTTCTTTTGCAAATTGCAAGCCTCTATCCCTATCTCACATGTTGCCCAAATGTAATATTTCTTGCATGGATTAGAATTCAATATCTAATTGTAATTGAGTAGTGTCCCTCTAGTGGATATATATACTACTATAACTCAAGCAAAGGAAGAAGAGTATTGCTTACAAGCAGCCTACACATTGAGGGTAAATCTAATTTTGAGCCTTAGTCTTGGAAATAATTTGGAATTGGTTAATGGTGATCAAGTTGCCATTAGTACCTCTATGACCGATCTGAATGGTGAAGAAAGCATGATGTAGAATGTGCCTTCATTGTCAACTCCTCTAAATGTCATTAAGCCAATAGCTAGCCAAATAGCTCCTTTTGTAAACCAAGGGTCAGTACAGGTAGCACCCCCTTCCCAAGTTATGCAACTTAGTGGGGGGAGGGGATAGCTCCTAAAGCCACTAGCTGTGAGTCCTCTACATCAAAAATTTTAGAGAAAGTAAAATATATGATGAAAAATTATAGGGATATGATCACTAAGAAATACCGCCAGATTGCCATATATATTTATTTTTTTAAAGCGCCAACAAAATCTGATAGTACTAGAAAGCTTAATGATGCGGACCCATCACGATTTAGTTATAAGTAGTGTGGTAGATAGCATTTCTTTGATAATTGTCCCAATGTCAAATGGAATATATGCAAGAAGTCAAGTCAGCTAGCCACTACCTATTGGAGTAGGGTTAGTTCTCTCCAGCAAGGTAGTCAGCAACTTGGGCTTGTGAACCATCATGTGAATAATGAGAATACTAAAGGAGAGGGCCCTAAGAAAAAAAATCAAAGGGATAAAGCTACACTTGAGGAAATGCTTAGTGGATTAAGTCTTGTTGAAACTTTTCCAATCAATGAGAGTTTATCTCTTAAGAATGTTAGGATAGTGACTAGGGTTTTGAAATTAAAAGAAGATCAGAAAGATGAGCATAGCATAAGCAAAGTTAACCCTAAACCTAGTAGGAATGATAAGAAGATGTTGGATGCCCAAGTGGATTCTCTTAAAAATGATGGTGTTTTAAAGGAGCCTATGGTTAAAAGAAAAAAATAAAAGAAAAAAATAAAAGAAAAAATGAGGGTATTAAGATTATCAAGAAGTGAAAAGAGTGGTTGATGTGAAAAGAGAAGAGAGTGATGGCAACTTCAGCGAGTTAACAAGCATGCTACATGAAGTCAAACTAGATGTGAATCTACTATAACTAATCCAACTTCCATTGAATTTCTTTAAGAGGTTTAAGAAAATTTTACGAGTAGGTTATGTCGTAGAACCTTCTAATGTCCATTGAGTGGGTAGTAAATAGTAGGATCATATAGAGAAGCATTGCCTAGGCTGTAGGTATATGTTAATGGAATCCCTATAAAAAATATAGTGGTTGACCTCAACTTATTTGTAAACATTATGAGTATAGATTTATTGGAGAGAATAGGTGTACCAATCCAAAAGGATGTCACGATGGTTTTAAAAATGGCTAATTATAGCCTAAGGCAACAAGAAGGAATGATAGTGCAAGTACATGTGATGGTTGCTAATATTGAGTGCATCCTTGACTTTCATATTATCCGATTTTCTGGGAGCCCACTTTCCCTATGGAAGTTCACAGTTTATTTTCATATGTGGGGTACTATCATTGATTCATTAATGCATTGGCTAAACATTCATTACCCATGAAGAATCTTTTATCTCACTACCATGTTTTTGAATGAACAGAAGCATGCAAAGTGGCAATTGAAGATGTTAAAATGAAATTATCCAAAGTGCTAGTTTTAAAAGCTCTAAAAAGGGGCGATATTTTCTATATTTTCATGGCTGTGACAAGGAGTAATAATAGTTGTTGCCTATCCCAAATTTGGAGGCACAACTTTATCATCCTATTGTATTCACAAGCTAGAAGTTGGGTATTTTAGAGCTTTATTATAGCTATTTGGAGAAGTTTTTCTTGGCTATGGTGTTCTCCACTAAGAAGTTCAGACACTATATTCGTTATGAGAAGGTGTTGTTCTTCATGAAGGTAGAGGGATTGCACTTATTACTAAATAAGATTCAATCCCCCAATCGCCTAGCCAAGTGATTGATCTCTTTAGAGGAGTTTAACTCTTAGATTAGGAGCAAGCCACCAAAATTGTAGAGTATCTAATAGATTTTGGTGAGCCTAAGGATAAGTGGGGTGATATTAGTGACTTGAGGATTTATGCAAAATTGATGCAGACTCTATTCCATCATGGTATGTGTCTATCATGCATTATCTAGCAATAGGCAACCCAGTGACAACTCTTCCTAAATCCGAGCAGTGGAAGATTAAGCATCAAGAACTTTACGTTTTAATAATAGTGGGTGTCTTATATAGAAAAGATATAGATGAGATTCATCATCATTATGTGGTGCCTGATGAGGTTCCCTTTATTCTAGAGGAATGTCATGATTCAACAAATGTGGATGTCATTTTGTTGGATGGATCACCACCTAGAAAGCTTTACGTTGATGGTTTTTCAAGTTGTGTTTGCATATGTTAAGCATTGTGATGTTGGTCAAAGACAGGATACTAGGGAAAATAATAAGCAATTGCTTAATCTTTTTCTTGTGACTTTGTTTGAGAAGTAGGGCATTGATTTTGCTTGGCCTATGTATCCTTTTTTAACTACCTAGAAGTGGTATATCATTGTGATGTACTACTTTACAAAATGGTTTGAAGCTTGAGCTACGATGAAGGATAATGCTACGGAAATGACTAGTTTTATTATGGAACAAATTGATTGCTGTTTCGATCCACCTAAAAGACTAGTGTCTAACTATGGGACACACTTTCTAAATAAGGTCATAGAAACCTTGGCTGAAGCTTTGAAAATTAAAACATAATAAAACCATCCAATATAATCCACAAGAAAATGGACAAGTAGAGAGTACCAACAAGCATCTTGTAGGATTTTATCCAAAACTGTATCTAAGGGTAAGCACGAATGAGACAAGAAACTTCACGTGGCTATTTGGGCTTATAATACTATGTTCAAGAGAGTAATAGGCCACAACCCATTTAAATTGGTATATAGGGAAGAGTGTGTCTTGCCCTTGGAAATTGAGTTACCCACTGTGAGATTTATGTCAAACCATTCTTTGGGTGAAGATAAAGCATTGCAAGAAAGATTGACCTCCCTAGCACATCTTGATCAGATTCGATTGCATGTTTTGTTACATCAAGAGGTAGGGAGGAAGAGGATGAAAGCACTTCATGAAATTCATGCTAAAAGATATAAATTTGTGAAGGGTCAATTAGTCCTATATTATGTTGCACATTGTGAGTTATTTCTTGTCAAGTTAGAACCCAAAGGGGATATTCCTTATTATAAGATTGCATGTAAAGGAAAGGATGGCTCTACGGCCCTTTTAAAAAAATTGCAAGGGGTAAAGCTTTAAAAAATATAAATTTTAATTAGTAAATCCCTATTATGTATAGGGATTGACGTCAAACTTCGTGCCTTTGAAGGTCTTCTAGGATCAAGCTTAAAATTGCAGCAGGTGCCAAGGCAATTGGATGGACATAATCATTCATTATATTGAACATCCATATTTAGAGTAGTGTTACCACCAATGTCAAGAGATTTGTTGGAGTAAGGGTTATTTTATTACTATATGGCAAGACGAATCTTTCTCATGGGATATTAAGGTCTACTGCCACCATTGTCAAAGGGTTCTTATTGGTGTTCCTACTGATTTTAGTGAGAAAGGAGGGATTATACCTATTATACATCCTCTCTCTCAGCTCTACTTTGACTACTATAAGTACAAGTAGGGTTGGGAGCCTATTTAAGCACCACTTTTACCAATAACATGGCAAAATACAAGGCCTTGATCATGGGTTTGAATATAGCCCAATGTGGTAGTATCCATTGTTTATTGGTGAAAGGACACTCACAACTAGTAATCAACCAATTGAATGGGACTTATAGTGTGAGGGATCCCATTCTACTATGGATGTAGTATCTTGTAGCCTTGGATATACTTGAGATTTTTTAGGCACTAACTTGTCACTGGTTCCTCCTCAATGAAACCACTTTGTGGATAGGTTGGAAAATTATGCCTTTGTTGAGGATGTATTTCTCAATTGTGGTCTTGAGAAGCTATTAGAATTGATCGATCTTATTAGCCCAAGACTACTATGGCAACTAATTGTTGACATGTCATGTTATGGCCACCAATGGTTCGTACCAAAATGTTTGTGAAAGAAGGGTACTCGATCGAGCATGGAGGTAAGCTCACTACACTCGTAAGCATGTGCATGGCTATGTGAGAGGTAGCCATTAGCATTTGACTCAAAACACTTGAGCAATAAGTGGTTCGTGGGTCTTGGCGATCAAGCAAAAGCTCCCACAAACAGAATATTAATGAGTTTGGGAATCTCCCAATTCCCATTTTTTGAATACTAAAAAGGTGGCACCCGGATAACATGCCCATAAGTTTCTCAAAACCACATGATGTGACCTATCATTGGAAAGAGCTTGAAAAATGGAATCTATTGAGCTATAGAGCATTCCATTTGGAGTTATAGTGTTCCAGTTATGACAAATTCAAAGATTTGACCACATGTCCCAAACTTATGGGAAATTCCCATATTCCCCAATATGGTGTTCACAGGAAGAGAAGCCTTTGTACACAAATGCATATGATGTGATAGCATCAAACATGATTGTAGGGATTGTGAGGCTCTAAAGAGGATCATAGGAAAAGTTTGGTATTTTGGAAAGATGGGAAGATTTTGTCTAATGAAACAAGATAACCTATAGCCGTGGACTTTGCGAAAGGAGACATAAAGAAGATCCTTGAGGAAATGGCTGTGCTGCAGATTGCTTATAACCCCCATGGATACTGTATCTTATGATCTTTAGATTGAGAAGAAGTTACACGACGAAAAGATACAACTTTATACCTTTGTCTTGTAGACTACAAGGAAGGGTAAGATATCTCTATTGGATTTGTCTAGAGTATTAGCTCACAAACAAGTATCTAGCAAAAATTCATAATACTGAAGTGTTTGTGAAAGAAAAGAAAAAAAGGGATAATGCTTCTCTAGGTCTTTTGAATATACTAGCTAGAGGGGGTGGGAGCAATCTGCTCTTCTTGCAAGAGCGCATCCTAACCAAGATATGGAGGATGTGTAGAAGAAAGGGAAGAAGTAGGAGCCTAAATCCAAGAAATAGCTAGGTTACAAGCTTCTTTTGAACATTGAGTCTAGAAAATTGATATGAAAATGTGGAGTTTACTCCAAGTGTGATCTTACGTATTACCAAGAAGCATTAGTGGATTAGTATAGTCAATTATGCATATTTTAACTTAGTAGACCACTTTTCTTTATATTATATCCTACCTATACTTTGTGTACATGATATTGTGTTGGAAAGAATAAAGAAAATCCAAAAAAAATAATTTGGCTTCCATCCCTCTTCTTGTGTTCTTGAGTGAGCTTTCTTTTATGTGTTTTATATATATTTGATGCAATAGCTCAAACAATGTCACGAATTATATGGTGAGGGGACTTACTTGAGCTATTGCACCAGACATGTACTATACACATAAGAGGAAGCTCACATAACAAAATAAGGGAGATGGAGGCCAAAATATTTTCTTGTTGATTTCTTCTTCTTCTTTTTTTAACACCCTTCAATATACACAAAGTATAGATAAGGTACAACATAAAGAAAAGTGGCCTACCAAGTTAAACAATGCATAATGGGCTATACTAATCAACTAGTACTATAAATATACAAACTATAGATAGGTGTAACAAATTAAATATTATAAGTGATCAGTTAGTGACCATATAAGAGTCATAATGGCCACTGCCATGCTAAGTATAGATATGCAAACCCATCCAACTAGGCCGTCCATCATCAATGTCCGCATGTGTTGAGCTTGTAGTCTCAACACTCACTCTCAAGCTCAATTGCATTTTTGCAACTTCAACAAAGCTTCAAAACTTTTAAAGCTTCTCTTCACCCAATGCCTTCATAAAGATATTAGCTATTTGATTATGTGTATTGATATATACCAAGTCAGCCTTATTTATAAGGACCTTCTCTCTCACAAAGTGGTAATATACTTCAATGTATTTTATCCTAGCATGAAACATAGGATTCCTATCCATTTATATACCACTTATGTTGTCATAATGAATGACAATTAGATTATCTACATGTACATCTAAATCATCCAATAAATTCTATAGACATACCACCTCACATGCTATCATAGCAGCACTAGGGTAAAAATTAGGGGTGAATTTTAGTCCAAAGACTATTTTTTGGAGGTTTTCTTGGTCATCAAGATAATTTTTTAATGCTTCAAAACTCAAAAAAATCCCATTATATGTAAATTTACATATTTTGGTCTAAAATTCATCCAAAAATAGCTAAAAATAAGGTTTTCTCATAACATTTGCCCAATTTTCTAAACTCTTCACCATTGATTAGCCAAACATTTTCCCACCTATCTACAAACTAAACGTCATAGGGGTCTCTTAATTTTTACCCTGAGCAAAATTTTTTAAAATAATCTTTGTACTCAATAAAGGAAATGTGGGTTAATTTTTGTTGCCTCACGTAACTACTATACTAACAACTTAGGGAAAACATGAATCCATTTAGTAGATCTTCTATCATATAGCTCAATATGTATCTGTGTATGTAAACACTTGTATATCCTTATCTATCTCATAAAAATTTCAATAATGCAAATTACAGAAATCACATATCTCAATATGCATCTAGTTGTATCCAAATGGGGTGTTCTAAGCATTTGTATAAACTGATTGATAAGGTCAACAATATAGCTCAAGTCTAGCCTTATGATAGTCAAATAAATCAAAATCCTTGCTATCCTCCAAAATATATACTGAGGGTGAAAATAAGCACTTGTTACCTCTACACAAATGGGATCATTCTCCTCACATTAAGGGATGTGAAAGGGGCACCACCTAGGAAAATTAGAAGTGGGCTAGGATACTTTTTACACACATGAGTAGAGAGGTAATGATCTGAAAGAGAAAGAAAGCAGGTGCAATGAAATATTAAGAAATAATTAAAGACACTAATATTTATAGTTACAACACTAATTCATCCCAATCCAAAATGGTGGAGGGGGCAATCATGTCAACAATCGTGTGGTGGGGGGACTTGCTCAAGATGTTGCGCCCAACACACACAGAATGCACAAGGAGAAGCTCAGTCAAGAGACAAGAAGAGAGATGGAGGCCAAAACGTTTTCTTGCTGGTTTCTTCTTCTTCTTCCACACACTTTACAATGTACACAAAGTATAGATAAGATAGAACATAAAGTAAAGTGGCCTACTAAGTCAAACAATGCATAACCGACTACACTAGTCAACTAGCGCTATAACTATGCCAGCTGTAAATAGGTGTAACAACCTGAATATAATAAGTAATGAGTCAGTGGCCATGTGAGAGTCATAATGACCACCGACGTGCTAAGTGTAGACGTGTGAACCCATCTAACTAGGAGGTCCATCATTGATGTCCGCATGTGTTGAGCTTATCATCTCAACACTCCCCCTCAAGCTCAACTGTATCTCTGCAACTCCAAGTAAGCTTCGAAACTTTTGAAGCTTCTCTATACCCAATGCCTTCGTGAAGATGTCAGCTATCTGATCCTGTGTGCTGACATACACCAAGTCAATCTCACTTGCTAGTACCTTCTCTGTCACAAAGTGGTAGTGTACCTCAATATGTTTTGTCCTGGCATGGAACACAAGGTTCCTAGCCAACTGTATACTGCTCATATTGTCACAATAAATGACAACTGGACCTTCCACCTGCACATCTAAATCATCCAATAACTTTTGCAACCAAACTACCTCACATGCTGCAACACCAGCACGTCTATACTCAGCCTTTGTACTCGACAAAGCAAATGTAGATTTCTTTTTGCTGCTCCAAGTAATGGCTACACTATCAAGAGAGAACATGTATTTGCTGGTAGATCTTCTATCAGACATACTACCAGCCCAATCTGCATCTGTATATCCAAACACATGTACATCTGTACTTGCCTCATAGAAAAGTCCATAATGTAATGTGAACATCACATATCTCAATATGCGTCAAATGTGGTTTTCTAGGTACTTGCATAAACAGACTCATAAGACCAACAGCATAGCTCAAGTCTGGCCTTGTAATGGTCATGTAGATCAAACTCCCTAGTATCCTCCTGAACATAGTAGGGTCTTCTATCTCATCCCCAACATTAGCACTCAACTTTACATTCTGCTCCAACGGGACTGAAAGTGGTTTGGATGCTGTCATACCATACTTGGACAACATATCCAAGCCATATTGTCTTTGGGACAGCCATATACCATCATCACATCTGATCACGTCAATGCCAAGGAAGTAACTTAGCTCACCTAAATCCTTCATCTCAAACTTCTTCTTCAAAAAGTCCTTGACTTCAGCAATCCCACTATCACTATCACCTGTAATAATCAAGTCATCCACATAGATGACTATGATGACCAAACCTGCATCTCCCTTTCTCACATAAAGTGAGTGATCAACATCACAAACATAAAAGCCAATATTGTCAAGACACTCTCTGATCTTGTGAAACCATGCTTTAGGTGCTTGCTTGAGGCCATAGAGCGCCTTCTTCAACTTGCACACATACGTGGGATGCTCTAAATCTTCATAACCTGCTGGTTGATCCATATACACTTCTTCCTGTAAATCACCATGCAAGAAGGTATTCTTCACATCTATTTACTACAACCTCCAACCTTTGGCTGCTGCCAAAGCAATCACACATCTGACAGTTGCCATCCTAGCAACTGGACTGAAGGTTTCATCATAATCTATGCCATATGTGTGGGCATAGCCTTTTGCAACTAGCCTAGCTTTGTACCTACTAATAGAACCATCTCCATTGTGCTTAATCTTATAAACCCACTTACATCCAATAGCTTTCTTGCCCTTCGGCAATGATACTAGATCCCAAATCTTATTGGCCTCTAATGCAGCCATCTCCTCATCCATTTCTGCATCCCAATGAGTATGACCAACATCATCCTCAAAACAAGTGGGCTCACCATCCTCAACTAGTTTTACCATATAAGAATAATGGTGAGCTGCATAACCTTCAAAACCAAATCTTTTAACAGGGTATCTGACCCTGGTAGATCTTCGTACCACCGGATCACTCAATGGAACCTTTATATTACTATGAGCTCTCTGTACACCTGGTGTCCTAATAGAAGGAATGCCAAGCTCATCATCCAAGCTCTCTGAGCCACTGGAGTCTCCATCAAGAACTGCATCAATGCCATCTGACACTTTATTCTTTCCTTTGTCTTTACCTGTAGTGCTACTAGATGCACCTGAAGATGTAGAGCTACTCCTTAGTCTCCCAGACCAAGGACTACCAGATGATGTCTCTGGTCCACTAAGAGTCTGTGATTCTTGCTTTTCAGCCTACATATGAGTGTCATGATCATCATCATCATCCAATGCATCACCACTAGATGCATACCAACTGCTCATTTCATCAAAGATAACATCCATGCTCACTTTGAACTTACATGTGACACGATTATAACAACGATACCCTTTTTTCTCTAAAGAGTATCCAATAAAGAAACATTTTTGTGCCTTTGGATCAAGCTTCTTTCATAGCTTATCTGGCACATGAACATATGCAACACATCCAAATACCTTCAAGTGCGATACATCAGGCTTCTTGCCAGTAAAGCATTCTTCAGGAGTCATTCCATGAATTGCAGCTATGGGAGTTCTGTTCATAATACAAACAATAGTATGAATAGCCTCAGACCAAAAATTCTTAGGCATATTCTTTTTAGCCATCAAGGCACATGCAACTTCTGCAATATGCCTGTTTTTCCTTTCTGCAACCCCATTTTGCTGTGGGGTATACCTGCATGTGAACTGTCACTTTATCCCATGAGACCTTAGAAAATCACTGAACTCATTCAAGAGACACTCTCCCCCTCCATCTAACCTTAAGCACTTTACTTTCAAGCATGTTTCTCTTTCAACTACAGCCTTGAAAGTTCTAAAGTGCTCAAACACTTCACTCTTTTCCTTCATAAAATATACCTACAGCTTTCTAGAACAATCATTAATGAATGTGACAAAGTATAAACTGCCTCCAAGAGATACATTTTGTGTAGGCTCCCAAATGTTTGTATGCACAACATCAATGATATTTTTGCTTACATCTCTATCATGTGAAAAGGGTTGTCTTGCCTGCTTACCAAACTGACATGCTTCGCATACCTTATGAAATTCTGCAACTCTAAATGTAGGCAAACCTATAACCAACCCTTTGGACTGCATTAACTTTAGCCTTTGTACATTTGCATGTCCAATGCATTTGTGCCAAATTTCAATATCTGCAACAACACCTTTTCCTTTAGCATACATAGCAGCATTCATAGTAGGAATTCCAGCATCCAAAGTAAACATACGTCCAACTCTACTTCCCTTTGCTACCAACCTGCACTTGTCATTGAAGTCTTCTACAAAGCAGCCCTTTACATTAAATTTGACTTGCAGCCCTTGCTCTACCATCTGACCAACTGACACCAAGTTCTTTGTAATAGATGGCACATGTAATACATCTGAAAGACTCTTTGTCTTATCATCATGCAAGGACAAGGGAACTTTTCCAATGTGTGAAATTGGGTGGTATGAATCATTACCCGTTTATACATAACTTGCATTTTGCAAATCCTGTATCTCTCCAAACCATTCTGCATGGCTGGTCATATGATTGGATGAACGTGAATCAACATACCAAACATCATCATGTGTTCCCTTTCCTGTAACAGCATTCAGCATATGTTGCATAACAAACAGACGTTCATTTTTGTCTTCATTCTATCGTGAAGATGATACATAGTTTCCTTGCTGCAACTTACATTGCGAATATCATCTTTCTTAGAATAACATTGGGCTACAATATGACCTGTTTTGCCATAGTAGTGACACACAATACTAGAGTTGTTAGAACCTCTGTTCTGCCATCCACCTCTTCCTCTAAAGCTCCCCCTGCCTCTAAAGTTACCACGACCTCATAAAACCTGCATATCGCCAAATTGCTGATTCAATCTATTTTGCTGGTTGTCACTACCACATCTTGTACCACGGCCTCTTGAAGAGAACCTGCCCTATCCCCTTCCTAAAGTGGAGTAGAAATCTTGGACCTGTTCACCACTTTTTTCAGATGTCTCACTCTGCATGTTGATCTCTTCAGTGATCATAAGGGAGACCAACTAATCAAAATCTGGAAATGGCTTTCTGACATATACGGAAGTTACAAAAGACTTCCAAGCCTTTCCATTGTTAAGTCCACCCAAGGTAGACGACACCAAATCATCATCATCGGGCATTGCATCAATCACTGCCAAGGCATCTACAATGCTCCTTACCTTCAGTGCATACTCATTGATAGACATCTTCCCTTTCTTCAATGTATTCAACTCTTGCTTGAGTTGAATCTTTCGTGCCTTTGTATTTACAGAAAACATACTTTCAAGTATTGTCCAAGCTGCATATGAATTATCTGCATTTCTGATATGTGTTGTCAATTATTGCAGACAGCCAATACATGACCTTTTTGTATTTTGCATTCCATTCCTTCTGTGCCTTTGTCTCTTCTGCAGTTGGAGGATCACTCACCTCCGGCTCCTTTTCTTCACCTCACACAAACTCGTAAAGGTCTTTTCCAATAAGGAAGTTCGTGACATGAAACTTTCATGAAGGATAGTTGTTCTTGTCGAGCTTTTCAATGATGGGGTTTCCACTGTTCTTTGCCATTATCACAAAACTAATACCAAACAGCAAGAAAATCTTCTACAACCCTTGACCTGTAGTGCATAGCAATACACCAGATTGTCTTTTTCACTGTCTGGTCAACAATACATGCAATTTGCAACCAGTTTGCACATAAACCTTGTGTTTATTTGCTGGTAAACACCTTTGAACTTTTAGATTAGAAATCTGTAACCTGTGTACCTATATACGACAGACACAACTGAAATTGCACGGTATCACGAACTATTGTCCGCAACCTTTCGGCTCTAAAACGGGGCCTGAAACGGCCTCACATGCCCAAAATAACTACGGATAAGCTCCAAAGGGCTTAACTGTAGAATACACAGTGCTCTTCGTGCACACCAAATCTCACTGCAATCTGAGATTTTTGCTCTGCCCTGCTTTCGGTACCTCCACAGGCACTATCCAAGAGAGAGAGTGGAAGGATGGGAGAGCTTCTTACCCATGGCTTGCTTGCTCAAACCTTGCTTCTTCTCCTTCGCTTTAGCCTTCAAAATCACCCTTTTTCAGTGGTGTGGCTCTGTTACCATGTCAATAATCGTGTGGTGGGGGGACTTGCTCAAGATGCTGCGCCGAACACACACAGAATGCACAAGGAGAAGCTTACTCAAGAGACAAGAAGGGAGATGGAGGCCAAAAAGTTTTCTTGCTGGTTTCTTCTTCTTCTTCCACACACTTTACAATGTAAACAAAGTATAGATAAGATACAACATAAAGGAAAGTGGCCTACTAAGTCAAACAATGCATAACCGACTACACTAGTCGACTGGCACTATAACTATGCTAGTTGTAAATAGGTGTAACAACCTAAAAATAATAAGTAATGAGTCAATGGCCATGTGAGAGTCATAATGACCACCAACGTGCAGCTAAGTGTAGATGTGTGAACCCATCTAACCAGGCGGTCCATCATTAATGTCCACATGTGTTGAGCTTGTCATCTCAACAAATCACACATAAGGAGAGGGGTGATGATGATAGCAATGCATAAACAATGAGAAAGAGGAGGAGAGGATGATGGTGTGGAGGGTTTAGGGGATAGTGGAATGGGGAGGAAGGGGATAATGGAGGGATGGAGAATGAGAGCAAGGGTAGAAGAGCGTGAGGGTATGATGAAGTGGGATACAAGGAGGGTGATACAGTTGGGAGATGGATGGGGGAGTGAGGGAGAGGGTGATGGTGTACGTGATGAAGTAAAAAAGAAGAGTGGTGGAATGGATAGGAATGGAGCAGTTGAGAGCGGAATTTTGATGCTAAGAAGTGCTTAAAAATAGCTCAAAATTACAAATGTCAATGCAAAAATATTCAACATCGAAGGCGGCGGCTTGATCTAGGACGATTTTAAGCGTCAAAGTGCTTTAAAGGCGCCCGAGCGACACTTGTTGATTTTTCATAATTTTTCAAACTGATGTGCGGGTTGTCAAGATTTACCGGCCAATGCGGGATGTCAAGCTGGATGCCCAGGATTTTTCAGAGCTCGATTCGGAGTCGGGACGGGGAAATGGCCAAGAAACCGGGCAAGATGTGAAGAGGTGGACATTAGAGTGGTCAAATGGGCAATGACCTTTAGGGCCCAATGTGGATGAAAAAATCGTGATCAAGGAGGAGAAAGCGTGATGTCTATAGGCACCAAAATTTGCGCCCTCTATGTTGATCATGGAAGATGGAGGTTGAATGCACCCCATGCAACAGACATTTGCCCTTGTCTACCCTCTGCCTACTGGTCATATCGCCGTGCTTCGCTCGCGCAATGAAGAAGAAGAAGAATGGATGACGGATGCTTGTCCAATGAGAACGGATTGCTGATTGTGGACTGTCATGAGCATTAATGGCTGCTGGAAATTAGTCCCGAGACATGGCAAATAAAAACCCGCAACCCGCAAAGAACGGTAATTTTATTTTTACAAAGGAAATTGATGTTTTATGCAATTTGCTTCATGAATATTTGTTCCCATGGGATGATTATGCATTATGTTGTTGTTTGCTATGAGTTTGATCATTTAATGCTCAGAAAATCAGAAAATCATAAGTATTGTGACTGAAATTAATGGTGTAAAACCCGTAAAACACGCGAAATAGAAAAAATTTGGGTGTTTTTGATATATAAATGGAAAATATAATAATACACGCCAACTAAATTTGTGTTTTTGTCGCAAATGAACCTAAGGGCCACAACTCACAACTCATTTTGTATTTTTAGTTATTTAATATTGCAAAAAATACAAGAAAAATAGAAAAATGGGTAAAAATAAGGGAAAAATAGGTTTTGAGTGTGTGAAAAATACTAAAAAATAAGATTCATGTTTTTGTATGTATGGGGGGTCTGAATTATGAGGTTTAGCCTCAGTTCAACCCTACCTTTATGTTTTAGTGAGTTTTTATTGCTTTTCATACAATAAAAACCATGGAAAATATTACCCTAAACCTATGCATCGTGCACAATGTAAACGGTGAGGGGGTGAAGAGAATGAGAGTGATGTTTAAGTGTTGAGAGAAAGAAAAGGCTGATTGTTTTTATCTATGCATATCATATAGATCGATCGTTAATTTAAAATAAGAATCTAGTAGCACGAGGTCTCCTTGGTGCTAGGTTCGTGCAATGTAGCAATTACACGTCAAAGAAATTCATTGAAAGAATGCTTTTGCACTAAGCACAATGCTGATTTTTCTTTGTTTGAGCACATGGACATTCACAATTTGCATGAAGCATGAAATGATAAAATGTATCAGACAATACCTCCTGGATGCATAGTACCTCTATTCTCTAGATTGTGACCAACGTTGAGTGAGTAAGGTTGTCCCAAGCTGCAAGCTAGGCGTTGGGTTTAAGGGGAAAGAAATTGAGGAAAATGGTACATCCTAGAATGAAATAATTGGTACCTTGAGAGAACTATGTGCGAAGTGTTATATATATTTAGCGACGCATCGAGGGGCCAATCCCCAAGATGTAGGAGAGTCGCAGTGAGGTAGCGGCAGTCAGCCGTGGGAGGACCTCCTATGTTTGTACTTCGTGCTATTTAGCAATGTGTTGGGACTCCCTCTGAGGAGTGTTAATTGGGTTAGAGTTGGACTACGAGACGTGATACAAATGCAAGATGTTTAGGAAGGCAATGTATGATGTGTGTGACATCAGTGCTCCTGGCTGCGAGGCCGTGGGGTTGTTGAGCGCATGATAGAGGTCCGGCTAGTGCATGAGCCAGTGCCGGCCCATTTTAGGTCCCATCACTGGTGCGTCTATAGGGAGCCACTTATAGGCGGTGGTTTTCAGATTTAGGGTTTTGAGGGACCAAAAGGAAGTTGGTTTATATCCTCTAAGAAGGACTATCAAGCCGAAATCCAGAAAGTAGAATGTGCTGAGAGGGCTAGACGGCGATTAGAGATTGTAAGCCATTATTCTCCTCAAAGGAGTAGTCCAGTACGTGTACAAAGCAGTGGTCTTAGTCACTTAACTGCTCCACCTATTCCATTAAGGGCAGGAGGAAGCATAAGTTCTTCCTCTTCTCCACCAAGTTTACCCACTTCAAGTGGAGGTGTGAATCCGTTACTTCAAGCTCCTATTTCTAATGCGATTGTCACCATGGCACAGCCTATTGCGATTCCTGCAGGGATGCCGAATTTACCAGCCTTAGGAGTTCCCTTGCCCATTTTTAATGGGTTAGCGGAAGAGGATGCAGAATTTCACATTTGTGAATTTTAGAGATTGATGTTCAATTATCGCATCCAGGACAAGGGACATCTCATGATGTTCTTTAATATGACGTTAAAAGGAAGGGCTGCGATATGGTATCACAGCATAGAGTCTGGAACCATAACCACTATCGATCAATTCTATACAGCTTTTCGAGTAGAATATGCCCTTGAAAGAGGTGGCCAATATTGGTTGCAAGTCTTGAATGTAACACGTCAAGATCCTCATGAGAATGTAAAAGCATATGCCAAGAAGTTGAAAGAAGTATTCCGTAAGTTGCAAACTTACATTCCCATTCCACCAGCTGCCCAATTGCAATACTTTTTGCATGGGTTGGATTTTAATATCCAAGTATTGTTGAGCAGTGTGGCCTTGGCAGATATAGATACCGCTATTACGTGGGCAGAGGGAGTAGAAGCACGATTACAAATGGCCTACTCCTCTCGAATGAATGTTAATGGGGGTTTAGTACCTAGTGGCAATCCACCATTGACAAATGGAAGTCAGGGGATGCCTATGACTAACCCTGTTGGGAGAGGGAGTATAGTTTCGAATGTACCTTTATTACCGGCTCCTCCCAATGTGACTATGCCGATGGCA
This sequence comes from Lygodium microphyllum, assembly GCF_053477565.2. Lineage (NCBI taxonomy): Eukaryota > Viridiplantae > Streptophyta > Polypodiopsida > Schizaeales > Lygodiaceae > Lygodium > Lygodium microphyllum. The sequence continues at coordinate 113,002,590 of NC_141164.1, forward strand.
AGTCAGTTGGCTCCACCAAATGTTGGAGGCCAAGTTTGAAATTCTAATGTTGTTCCTGTGGGTCAACAGCCAATGGCAAATCAGATTGTTAGGCCAATGGAACGATGGGTTGATGATCGAGGCTACAAGTTGAGTGCATCTAATGTCATTGGCGAAGTTAAGGACATGATGAAGCATTATACTGATATGATTTCCGAACAATATCGACAAATAGCCGTCGACATTAATTTCTTAAAGAAGCAACAAAATTTGATAGGGAGTCGACGCCCTGAAGAGGGTGGACCCTCTAGATTTAGTTGTAAATGGTGTGGTGGACATCACTTCCCCAGGAATTGTCCAAATGTGAAATGTGACATTTGTGGGAAGTTGGGCCATCTAGCTGCTACCTGTTGGAGTAGGATTAGCTCTCTCCAACAAGGGAGTAAACAAGCAGGCCCAGTGAATCATAGAGCGCAAGGAAATAACTTGCAGCAGAATGATGCACCAAGGAAAATATTATAGAGAGGAAAAACAACTGTAGAAGAGTTGCCACAAGGTAATGGAGTCAGCCTTATTGAGGCTGTACGAGTCAATGATGCTGAAACCTCTAACTTAAGAGCCATGACAAGAGGCCAAAAGACTAAAGAGGTTGACAAAGATAATACAAAGCCGGTTGAGGGAAACCCTAAACAAGGGGATAAGGGAACGCAAGTCCAGAGTCCTAGCATAGAAGGGGGACTGCTAAAGCCGGTTGACAGAAAAGGTGACCCTAAGAAGGATGAGGAAGTGCCAAGAAAGAAGACAAGAGCTAAGAAAGAAGCACCAAAACCGGTCCAAAAACCAAAAGAGGGAATGGTTTGGCGAGAAAAGAGAGCTTTGGCTACTTATCATGACTTTGATTTCGTGAGTTCTCTTTGTGAAGTCAAACCAGATGTGAACCTCTTGCAATTGATCAAATTATCTCCAGGAGTACGTAAGGAATTTAAGAAAATCCTACGTATCAGGTATATTGTAGAACCCTTGGGCATAGCACGAGTAGGAGAAGATTGGTTTGACCATGCTGAAAAGAACTGCCCTAGGGTTCCAGCTTATGTAGATGGAATATTAGTGGAACATGCCATTGTAGACACTGGATCCTCCGTCAACATCATGAGTTCAGAGTTGATGGAGAGGTTGGGTGTAGGCATCCAGAAAGACAGCTCCACCCTTCTGAGAATGGTTGATGATAGTCTAAGACAACTAGAAGGTTGTGTTACTAAGGTCCATGTTACAGTTGTGAGTATAGAATGCTTCTTGGAGTTTAGGGTGATAAGATTTGTAGGACGCCCTAGCTATCAAGTTTTGCTAGGTAGGCCTTGGATCTTACGAACAGACTGTCAAGTCAATATACCTGCCAGTCGAGTGGTTCTAGATAGAGGTGCTAATCGAGTAATAGTTGATGCTTATCGTGAGTCTCCTCAAAGTGAGAGATCTCCTTTATCTTCTACGGAATTAGAGACAGCAGACAATCCATCTGGTAGTGAGACATCATCTAGTGACGAATCTAAAGAGGGGTCCACTAGAGAGGATATCTATCAGATAACTCTAAATGAGCCGATAGAGCCACAAGATAGGATAAGAGATGCTGATGTGATTGAGTTGGACCTTGGCACGCCGAATGATTCGCGGCCAATTAAATTAGGTTCCATACTTAGTTCAACAGAAAGGGAGGACTATGTGTCCATGATTCAAGAATTCCTGATCTCTTTGCTTGGAGTTATGATGAGATGAGAGGCATTCCTCCCAACATGGCTGTTCATACTATTCCTATAAAAGAAGGCAGTCATCCTGTGCGTCAGAAGGTAAGGCATATATCTTTTGAATTGATGGACGGGCTGTTTGAGGAGTTACAGAAGTTAAGGAGAGTTGGTTTGATCTTCCCTGTTCAACACACAGAATGGTGTTCACCAGTTGTTATCAGGAAGAAGAAAAATAACCAAATTCGATTATGTGTAGATTTTAGAGAGCTGAATAAGCAGACAGTTAAGGATTACTACCCCTTGCCGTTTATTGACTAGATTTTGGATCAGTTAGCGGGTAGGGAGATATATTTGTTCATGGATTGCTTTGCGGGATACAACCAGATGGCAATTGCAGAAGAGGAAAAGTTGAAAACAACTTTTATTACTATCTTTGGTACTTTTGCGTACCATGTGATGGCCTTTGGTTTATGCAATGCACCTGGATCGTGGTAACGAACAGTAGACAAGACCTTTGGTGACATCTCCCTAGATGAGTTGAAAGTATTTATTGATGACCTGGGGGCAGCCACTGTAAGGGAAAGGATGTTGATTATTTTGAGAAAGTTCTTTGAGCGCTACAAACAATTTTGTATCGCTCTTAACCCACGGAAGTGTGTCTTTGGAGTACCTTATGGGCTATTGCTAGGCCATGTGGTCAGTTCAATAGGGATAGCAACTGACCCTGAAAAGATGAAGTTCATAGTTGCTATGAGTCCACCGCGCACTCCCAAAGAGGTTCATAGCTTTCTGTCACATCAGTAGGGTACTATTGAAGGTTTATCAATGCCTTGGTAGAAAGAACCTTGCCACTAACGAATTTATTATCCTATAACTGTCTATTTGCATGGAGTGATGCTTGTAAAATATCATTTGAGGATGTGAAACAGGAGCTAGTAAAAGCACCCATTTTAAAAGCACCTAAAAGAGGTGAGATGTTCTATATATTTTCGGCAGCCACCATGTATAGTATTAGCTGCTGTTTAGCTCAAATTTGGGAGGAAAAGTGGTACCATCCGATAGCTTTTGCTAGCTGGAAGTTGGACATATCAGAGATCAATTATACCTACATGGAGAAGTTGTGTCTTGAGATGGTTTTTGGGACTAAGAAATTCAGGCACTACATCCTCTATGAAAAGGTAGTGTTTTATACAAAGGCAGAAGGACTTAGATTGCTTATGAATAAGCTGCAGTCACCTGATCTTTTGGCAAAGTGGTTAATCACTTTGTAGGAGTTCGATTATGAGATTAAGAGTAAGCCACCGAGGTTGCAGGGTATTGTGGAATGCCTTGTGGATTTCGGGGAGCCGAAAGAGACTTTGGCTGAAGGAAGTGATATTGAGGAAATGTTTAAAATTGATACAGCTTCTATTCCATATTAGTATGCTGCTATTATGCATTATCTATCAACAAGAGAGACGGGAGCTAGTTTATCAAAGTCTGAAAAGAGGAAAATCAAACAACAGGCTTTGAAGTTTTCCTTGATCGCAGGGACGCTATATCAACAGGGCATTGATGATATCTATTGCCGATGTGTGATCCCTGACGAGGTTCCTTTTATCTTGGAAGAGTGCCATGACTCTGCATGTGGAGGGCACTTTTCAGGACGGTTGACGGTGCAAAAAGATTTACAAGCTGGATATTGGTGGCCATCTATCTTCCAATATTCCTTTGAGTATGTAAAGAGATGTGATACCTGTCAAAGACATGACAGTAGAGAAAACAGGAAAAGCCCACTTACGCCTATCATGGCTATCCTTCCATTCGAGAAGTGGGGCATTGATTTTTTGGGTCCTATTACCCCTTTGTCTACTACCCAGAAGAGGTACATTATAGTAGCCACTGATTATTTTACAAAATGGTCAGAAGCGCAGGCGACGAGGCAAGACAATGCAAAAGAGATTGCAAGTTTCCTGTTAGAGTAGATTATCTGCCGCTTTGGTCCATCGAGGGAATTAGTGTTGGACTGTGGAACCCATTTTCTAAATAAGTGATCAAAATCTTGACAGAAGCTTGGCAAATCAAGCACAATAAAACAACTCCTTATAATCCACAAGCAAACGGACAAGTTGAAAGTACTAATAAACAGCTTGTGGGTATCTTGTCTAAGATAGTCTTTGAGAAGAAACAAGACTGGGACAAGAAGTTGTATGTGGCAATATGGGCGTACAATACAACGTTCAAGCGAGCTACCGGCCATACTCCATTTAAATTGGTTTATGGGGAAGAGTGTGTGTTACCCCTTGAAATCAAATTGCCGACCATACGGTTTGTAATTAACCATTCTTTGGGAGATAAGGATTCCCTTTTTGAACGTTTCACGACTATAGCCCACCTGGATGAGCTGAAGTTGCAGAGCTTATTACACCAGGAGGTAGCTAAACGTCTCATGAAGCAATTGCATGACCTTAGAGCGAAGAAATATACCTTTAAAAAAGGGTAATTAGTCCTCTATTACGATGCGCGTAGGGAGTTATTTCTAGGGAAGCTGGAACCTAAATAGGATGGCCCCTACAAGATTGTTAGATTAGGGAAGAATAGGTCTACGACCCTATTAGCTGATCTACAGGGAAAAGAGTTTAAAAATAAGGTTAATCTTAATAAGATTAAACCTTATTATTTCTAAGTATGCTAATATAGAGAAATGCATTGCAGGTCCATGCTAGGGATGATTTGAGACATGCAAAAGAGCTTAAATTCAGTTGATGGGTCGGTTAATCCCTTATTTGGAGCACCCATATCTAGAGTAGAGATACCATCAGGGGAAACTCATCTGGTGGAGCAAAGGATATAAAGTGATTGAGCAAGAAGACGGAACCTTTGTGTGGGAGATTAAAGTCTTCTGCCATCACTGCTTACGACTGTTGATGAGTATCCCTGTCGAGTTCAATGAAGAAGGTGGGATGGAGCCGTTAGTTCATCCTCTCAACATGCTAAACTTTGATTACCATAATTACAAATAGAGGAGTTCATGATGGCCAACTGTGTAAACCCATTTTGGACGTATACATTATATTTTCACGGAGCGTCCAGGGGCCCTAATAAAAAAGGGAGTGTTGGAGTAGTAATCCGAGATCCCCGAGGAAGAGTTACGATGAAGTTAGCTGCTTATCTCGAGGTAGGATTCACTAACAATATGGCGGAGTATAAATCCTTGATTATGGGACTGCATATTGCCAAACAAGGTGGTAGTCATCGATTGTTAGTAAAAGGGGATTCCCAGTTGATCCTAAATCAACTAGATGGGACATACACAGTGCGGAATCCCATTCTTTGCATGTATCATCGGACTGTGATGACCCTACTTGAAGAGTTTGAGAGAGTGTGTTTTCAGCTGATTCCACGTTACTGGAGTCAGTTTCCGGATTCATTAGCAAATCTTGCTTATGAGGAAGACCTCTTCTTTAATTGTGGTCCTAGTTTGGATATTGTGATCAATGATGAAACAAGACCCGGTCATTTGTGGGGAATGTTATTAGAACATGCAATATATGGCAGGTGATGGTTGATATGGGTGATGCAAAGAGTTGCCGAAACCAATCTACTGTTATTATCCTGGACCCATAGGTTAATTAGACAACATGTTATGCGTACGCCTCTTGCTATATATGCAGGAGGGATGGGTCATAACCTTATGCATTTAGCTTAGGGCTATGAGGCCTATGTTTTCCTCCTTGAAAGGAGCCTATTATTGTATATCTGTGCTCTTTCAGGGAGGGATGTGTGGGTACTATTCTGTTTGATTTCATTAGGCCAAGAGGGCCAGTGTTACGAGGTTTTGAGTGTTTTATTTCATTAGGCCAAGAGGGCCGATCAAGTTTGGTAGTGAAGTGCTTTATTTCATTAGGCCAAGAGGGCCAGTCGTCTATTTAGTGCAGGTGCGGTTAATGGTTTCTTGTTTGAGTTTTGTGCTAGACAGGTTTGAAGAAGAGCTTGGAAGGAGCCTTTTGTTGCGCAGAAGCTTCTTGTGGCCCTATCCAAGTGATATCTCTCCTTTATGAGTACTGTGGTTTTTATGCTATCTGTGTTTGTGTACTTGTTAAGGGGGTTTTTCGTTTCCTATTGGGGACCGGTGTCCAAGGCATGAAGTCCCAGGTTTAGGTTCAGTATGTATGAGGGAGGTCTGAGTAGTCCTTGCCTCTTGTAAAGACATTGTCGAGCATTGAAAGACCTATTTTAGAAGGGAGTTCTAGTGACCCTGTTCTGCTAGCCTGCTAGGCGACTGTTCTAGGAGTTCTTGTTAGTTGTGAGGCAGTTAGAGAAGCCTGCCAGAAGAAAATGATAATGATAAGAAGAAGGAAAAACCCTGAATATCTGAAAAGACAATAAATAAATACAAAGGTGTGTAAAAAGGGGTTCTAACCCCTATAAACAGAAAAGAAAAGGAAAAATTTATGAGCAATTGATTATCGCCTTGTGAAGGCCTGGTAGGTTCTTGGGGATGAGTCAGACCCGGGGCCGATGCCTTGTCTTCCTAGGGGTGGCATCTTGCTGGAAAAGAGGAAATTAAGGAAGGTTGAAGTGAAAATAAAAGTGAGCGTCAGAAAAGGATTAAGTGTCGCCTTGCGAGGGCTTGGTAGGTTCTTGGGTATCGAGACAGGTCCTGAGGCCGATGCCCTATTCTCCTTGGGTCACTACACTCAGCTCCCTCCTTTTTACATGCCCAAGTATGGAAAAATAAAAACCCTAAAAGAAGAAATGTGCTACAAGAAAATACTTCTTGATTAGGCTATAGGAGTCCTCGCCTAGTAGGAGCTCCTGGTTGTGTTTTCCTTAGTTAGGAAGGTAGTTCAGACCACTACTTAGGGCAACCTCTTTGACAGTTTTTTTAGTTTGGCCGTGTTGGAGCAGTTGGTTAGTGACTAGCTTCGGATCTTTTATCAGATTCTGCTAGGCCTACTCCTTGTGGATGTCATGCCTTGGTTTTGTCAGGGGGTAGGGGGAGCGTTGTGCTGTGTTTAGTATGTATCTATTTTGTATCAGCTTGATGCTTCCTTTGGTTGTTTTGTGCAGATCTATGGTGGGATTCGACGGGCTGAGTGGCCCTATCCCGTGGTTGCCAATGAGAGCGGAATTTTGATGCCGAGAAGTGCTTAAAAATAGCTAAAAATTACAAATGTCAAGGCAAAAATATTCAACGTCAAAGGTGGCGGCTCGATCTAGGACGATTTTAAGCGTCAAAGTGCTTTAAAGGTGCCCGAGCGACACTTGTTGATTTTTCATAATTTTTTAGACTGACGTGCGGGTTGTGAAGAGTTACTAGCCAATGCGGGATATCGAGCTGGATGCCCAAGATTTTTCAGAGCTCAATTCGGAGTCTGGATGGGGAAATGGCCAAGAAACCGGGCAAGATGCGAAGAGGTGGACATTAGAGTGGTCAAATGGGCAATGACCTTTGGGGCCCAAATTTTATGCCACATGAAATGTGGATGAAAAAATCGTGATCAAGGAGGAGAAAGCGTGATGTCTACAGGCACCGAAATTTGCGCCCTCTATGTTGATCATGGAAGATGGAGGTTGAATGCACCCCATGCAACAGACATTTGCCCTTGTCTACCCTCTGCCTACTGGTCATATCGCCGTGCTTCGCTTGCGCAATGATGAAGAAGAAGAGCGGATGACGGATGCTTGTCCAATGAAGACCGGATTGCTCCGTGGTTCAAGAGGAATGAAGATTGCTGATTGTGGACTGTCATGAGTATTAATGGCTGCTGGAAATCAGTCCCGAGACATGGAAAATAAAAACCAGCAACCTGCAAAGAATGGTAATTTTATTTTTACAAAGGAAATTGATGTTTTATGTAATTTGCTTCATGAATATTTGTTCCCATGGGATGATTATGCATTAAGTTGTTGTTTACTATGAGCTTGATTAGTTTATGCTTAGAAAATCAAAAAATCATAAGTGTTGTTTGAAATTAATGGTGTAAAACCCGTAAAACACGCGAAATAGGGAGAAATTGGGTGTTTTTTATATGTAAATGGAAAATATAATAAGACACATCAACTAATTTGTGGTTTTGCTACAAATAAACTTAAGGGCCACAACCCACAACTCATTTTGTATTTTTAGTTATTTAATATTGCAAAAAATACAAGAAAAATAAGGAAAATGGGTAAAAATAAGGGAAAAATAGGTTTTGAGTGTGTGAAAAATACTAAAAAATAAGATTCATGTTTTTGTATGTATGGGGGGTCTGAAGTATGAGGTTTAGCCTCAGTTCAACCCTACCTTTATGTTTTAGTGAGTTTTTATTGCTTTTCATACAATAAAAACCATGGAAAATATTACCCTAAACCTATGCATCGTGCACAATCTAAACGGTGAGGGGGTGAAGAGAATGAGAGTGGTGTTTAAGTGCTGAGAGAAAGAAAAGGCTGATTGTTTTCATCTATACATATCATATAGAATGATCGTTAATTTAAAATAAGGATCTAGTAGCACGAGGTCTCCTCGGTGCTAGGTTCGTGCAACGTAGCAATTACGCGTCAGAGAAATTCATTGAAAGAATGCTTTTGCACTAAGCACAATGCTGATTTTTCTTTGTTTGAGCACATGGACATTCACAATTTGCATGAAGCATGAAATGATAAAAGGTATCAGACAATACCTCCTGGACGCATAGCACTTGTATTCTCTAGATTGTGACCAACGTTGAGTGAGTAAGGTTGTCCCAAGCTGCAGGCTAGGCGTTGGGTCTAAGGGAAAAGAAAGTGAGGAAAATAGTACATCCTAGAACGAAATAATTGGTATCTTGAGAGAACTATGTGCAGTGTTATATATGTTTAGCGACGCATCGAGGGGCCAATTCCAAAGATGTAGGAGAGTCGCAGTGAGGTAGCGGCAGTCAGCCGTGGGAGGACCTCCTATGTTTGTACTTCGTGCTATTTGGCAATGTGTTGGGACTCCCTCTGAGGAGTGTTAATTGGGTTAGAGTTGGCTTACGAGACGTGATACAAACACAAGATGTTTAGGAAGGCAATGTATGATGTGTGTGTCATCAGCGCTCCTCGCCGCGAGGCCGTGGGGTTGTTGAGTGCATGATAGAGATACGGCTAGTGCATGAGCCAGTGCCGGTCCGTTTTAGGTCCTATCAGGAGTTGTAAAGGAGAGAAACATAATAGAGATAGTGAGAATAGTGGTAGAGTGCAGTATGTGTATCCCCAAAGGCTCAAAGGGATCCCTTATTATAGGCACTTGACTAGATTATATTATCTACTAATACTAGTTAATCAAGTATAATCTTAATTGAGTAGAGTCCTAAATTGGATGATGCATTAGGTGATATAAGGTAGTGCATGGAGTCTCTCTTATAGTGCAATTTGTTATCTTGTGTACATATGTATTCATAGTCAAGCTTTCTAGAGAAAATGATTAAAAAAGGTAAGGTAAACTACAAAGATTGGAAAATACGAGGGAGAGTTGTGCATGCACATTAATAATATAATGTGAGATTTTACAATATGGGATGGATATTTTTACACCACAGTTTGAGAAGACAGAATGTAAAAAGATATATACCCTTCTTATAAGGTGTTGTCATCCTCCAAAAGGGAAAGAAGCTTACTTTTGAGAGAGATTCATGGAGAAAAAGAATTTAAAGAATAATTGGAAAGAGTCTAAAATCTCCACCATTGTAGAGATGTGGCCTTTCTTACGAATCCTTTTGTACACAAATATATTGTTGCCTTTTCTTCTTTTGATGGCCCAAAGCTTTTTCCATGCATGCACAATTTATAAAGCTCCAAATATTGAAAAAGGGAGAATATCGTTGTTAATTTAGTAATAGCCTAGAAAAAGTGAGATTCATGAAATGAGAAAAATATAAGAGAAAAAAAAAAGAAAATTGGATGTATACACCAGATGGGACAGTTATTGAAGTATTTCCTTAAAATACTCAAAGACATATGTGTTCAAGCTTGGTATCACCGGCTTCTTTTATTTTTAAATATCTTGATTCCAAGTGACTAATAACTTTGGATTTTTGTAGAAGGTTTTCTCATATCTCATTGTCCTCATGTCGACTTTTGTAATATTTTTGTTGAAAATATTATGAGCCGCGTGAGTCTCATGCAATGACAATGTCAGTATTGTGGTCACGGATGGTGCGGGCTTTAATTGGTACACTCTCCACCACTGGCAAATCGAGTCTAAGGACTAATAAACCCGCAAAACTTCATAAGAACCTCCTCTTGGGAGGAGGTCATGAGGATAATATTGGAATTATGGAAAATTTCTTAAATTATCCCCTCTTTCCCCCATCCGATGGTCATGCTGGAGGAGAGGAAGAGAGGCGCTTATGACTAAGCATCTAGTTGGAGGACATAGGGAAGGGAATGGCCATGCAATCAGGCCATGTGGGGGCGGGAAGTCCCCTCCCTTCACCCATAAAAACCCTGTGGGAGGGGAGTAGGAAAAAGGAGAGATCCATCACGCTGCACACCGTGAGAGAGAGAAAGCACTTGAAAAAAAAGAAGGAAAGGAGGAGCTGAAGGCGTCGAGGTGCTGCACGAGTTGCCTAGGGATCGTGAGCTACGGCTTGGGGATTGTGTGCTGCCGCCATACTTCACCTCCTTCCCGCCAATGACCGGCGATAATAGTCATCCCCTCTCCCTCCACGTGGTTTCTATCAACCACAGAAGCTTCCAAGAAGCTTCTTGGAAGCTTCTAAGGGAGCTCCCTAAGCCCCCTTTCCTATTGGAATTTTCCTTAAAAGTTCATTTTAACCGTCGGGTCCCTTTAAAACCCCCTTTCCTATTGCCCTCTCAAGCGGGTTTATAACCCCACACCCCCCCCCCCCCTCGCAGGATTTAAGCCTTTCCAAGTTTGCTTTACACCCCTTTTCCCCCTTGGCCCCAAAAACCCACCTTAGGCTGGGTTTTAAAGACCCTTCCCGTGATCCATTTAAAGCAACTCTTCCCGTGGAAATCCTCACTCCTGGGTTTCAAAAACCCCTTTTCCATTGGCCCTACAAAGCGGGTTTTTCAAACTCGGAGTTTAAGCCCTCGCATTCAACAAAGCCGTTTTTAAACCCTTCCATGGATTTTCCCCCACACAAGTTCTTTAGAGGCTCCTATGGCATTCCCACATAAGTTCATTTAGAATCCCTAGTTTCCTTTTCAAAAGCCTTCCATTTCAATTCTTTTAAATCCATTCCCTACTTTGAGGAAGTAGCCTATAAGGCCTTTTAAAGCCCGATTCCGAAAGACGGTGCAATCGGTCAAGGAAGCCGAATCTCAAAGGGAGTTTCACGTAACTATCTCTTATTACTTAACTTCAACAACTTGTTAAGGAAATACTCCACTCCTTCACGAGATAATGCACTACACATTCTGCGAAGGAGATAGGCCAAGATCATAAGTCCACGACCAAGGCAAGAAGGTCAAAGTCTCAATGGCTCCTAAAAAGGCACAAGGCGCAACCGCAGGAGGATCATCTCCTAACATCCATGTGGAAATTTCACCACAAGTCCAGGTTTTCTTCCTAATTTTGATTAACGTCGTAATATTTCAACTGTGCATGGATCATTTATGGAATTAGGATGCACATTTTTGATTGAAATACTTTGGACAAATTAAAGAAAATAACTTACGATCAAAGAATCGGTCATTTACATTAAACGAATAAGATCTCTATGCATTCCTAGCAAGTGGTTTTTATGCATCGCAAAGTAACGAATTTAGATTAACTAATGCCCATCTTTACAAGTCGAAATTATGATAGTACACTTCGATTATGCATGGAAGGAATAAATCACATGTCGCATTATTGGACATCTTTTCTTCGAAATGATTCTTTAAAGAATGTTGCAAACAACCGTAGGAAATTTCTACGCATGGAAATGATTCTAGGGTTGCATGAACTAGATTAAACTCTAGGCAATTTGCATAAATTTCGATAAATGATGTAGGTATTTACGAGTGGTTGTGTGATGCTCATTCAGCATACGAATAATTCATTCAGAAATGAAATTAGGAAAAGGCTGCATGGTTCATTTTAAACATAAAACCCTAATGCTTAGTAGCATGAATCTTGAATGCATGTTCTAGAAGAATCAATAGAAGTTAAGCTGTAACTTAGCATATGCTTTGATTTTAATCAAAAAAGTAGGGTTTGTAAGTCTAATCATACATAGGTAATGAATCATGTAAGCATCTTCAAAAATAGACAAGTAAATTGGTTTACCCTAAACACCTTTAAAAAAACCGCGAAGGAATCGCTTAAGAATGGTTAAGTTGATGTGACATATCCCAAGTGCTAACTAGAGTTTAGCACATTGAGGATGTGACCTAGACGCACTTATTACCAAGATAAAACTCTCATACCCTAAAGACTTGTCCACATTCACGGAATGTAGGGACAATAGGACAATACTTTCGAGAAACAATCTAGGGTTTGTACCCTAGGGATCGTTCACTAAAAAGATGAAACTTGATTTGAATTTGGAACCCTAGGACCATCAATGTCGGCCTAGTGCAATTAGGAACAGATTGTTATGAAGATACCCTAACTCTGTTTCCTATCTAATCATGATTCCCTGATTAGAAGACACCATTCGATGGGGAAAAATAACCCCATGGATTAGATGCATCGCTTGTACAACAAGTTGCAGAGCCGCATGATCTTGTGATTTGATCACAAAGGAATGGCCAATTCCTCTGAATGAGATTGGAAGATTCTTGCGCAAGTTTATCTTGCAAGAGGATGAGTAGTCATCCTGACATAGCATCTTTCTTGGGAAAAGTGGCCAAGATAAGGGGATTAGATGATTGCTTGGAAGCAAAAGACCAATCAGTAAATTGGAATAACATATTGCTAAAGGTATTGGTTAAGTTGGGTTAATAGGGTACGTCCCTAACCCAAGGATATAAGGGTTAACAAACAAACCCTTGGGAATCTTGCCAAGTCGCAATTGATCTTAGATCGAATGCTGGATGCATTAAGAAAGAAGGATTCACTCCTTAGCAGTTGGCCAAATAATGACCAGTGGAAATGATTGTGCTTGTAACAGTTTTAAAGAGCACTGTTTGCTTTCTTTGCTCAAGGAATTAAAGGATGAAAAGATATCTAATGCTTCAAGTTGAAGGCCTAAAGTGAGAGGCAGCCTCAGTTACCCCCGACTATTTTCTTGACTGAGAGCGAAGTTTTGAGCCCAGAATGTGCCTAAAATTTGCCAAAAAATCCACAATTTAGGGGATAAATCTTCAACATCGAAGGCGGCAGCTGCAACTAGGACGATTAAGCGTCAAGCAAAGGACAACTTTCAAAAGGCACCCAAGAAAAACTTGCGGATTTTTCATAATTTTTCTGATTTCTGTGCGGGATGCCCAAAGCTACCAGTCAATGTGGGACACCGAGACGGACGCGCAGGATTTTTCAGAGGCCAAATCAGATCCCGAACGCGGAAGATGCTAGAAACTAGCTAAGAATGAAAAGGTGGACAAAAATTAACGCCAAAGGGGGTGCCCTTCGGGAGGGGGCACCCCTCCCCCCCATTTTTTGCAATGAAGGTAGCAACATGGATGCCATAATCAGCGTGCGCAAAAAATGCCCCCCCCCCCCCCCACAAATCAATGAGATGGCTTCAATAGAAGCCATACAACAGATCATATGGGGTGAAATGTGTTCCTATGGGGAAAAAATGGAAAATAAATTGAATGTTAGTATCTTGAAGTGATTGGAACAAGAAAAATAAAAAATAGCATATTTTATTGACCAATAAGTCAAGAAAATGGAAAAAATAAGGGAAAAAAATAGAAATATGGCCTTACTTTTGCTGCCTCCACAAGCACTATCCAAGAGAGAGAGAGTGGAAGAATGGGAGAGCTTCTTACCTGTTGCTTGCTTGCTCGAACCTTGCTTCTTCTCCTTCACTTCAGCCTTCAAAATTAGCCTCTCTCAGTGGTGTGGCTCTGATACCATGTCAAGAATCACCTGGTGGGGGACTTGCTTGAGCTATTATGCCAAACACACACTATATACACAAGAGGAAGCTCACTCAAGAATACAAGAAGAGAGATAGAGGCCAAAACGTTTTCTTGCTAGTTTCTTCTTTTTCTTCCACACACTATACAATGTTCACAAAGTATAGATAAGATACAACATAAAGGAAAGTGGCCTTCTAAGTCAAATAGTGCATAACCAACTACACTAATCGACTCGCGTTATATCTTTGCCAGCTGTTGTAGGTAGGTATAACAAACTAAATATAATAAGTGATAAGTTAGTGGCCATGTGAGTATCATAATGACCACCAACGTGCTAAGTGTAGACATGCGGACTCATCTAGCCAAGCAGTCCATCATCAATATCTGCATGTATTGAGCTTGCTATCTCAACACAGCCCTTGCTGAAGGCTGTAACAATGCGGACGTTGCCTATGGCGAGGTGGATGTGCTGCGACTCATAATGAACAATGTAGTGAGTTTGCTTCTTGAAGGTTCACCCTAGCAGCAACTCCGTGCCTGCATCTTTAGTGTTTGGCAACACGTAAAAGATCATTGGTACAGTCTTAGACTCAATAGCAACAACGGCCCTACACTTACTGAGAAAGGCATCTGAGTGGCCCCCATATGGGCTTAATTTGGTATTCGTGGGTTATAGTGGTGGTTTACCAAGTTGGGTCCAATGATTGTGAGTTAAGACATTGAATTCTGCTTCCCCCATCGATGAAGTCATTAAAAGCGCATGTTTTCTTGGTAGTGACCATGATGTGGAGGTATGGGGATTCTATGACTTCCTCATCCTCATCATCAATTTCCATGATTGTGGTGACTCGTACTTTGACAGGGGGTTCTTACATTGGTGACTCATGCAGCGGATGTGTGGGAGGGTACTACTTCTTAATGTGATTGCCATTGAAGAAGTCTATGCCCTCACCATCTAGAGTCTCAAGCTCAACATTGCTAGTTCGACTGATTACATGAACTTTGAAAGGTCCAAGACCTCTAAACTTCATTTTCTTCTTGTGTCCTTTAGCTGATACAGGAGTATAGGAGCACTAAGTCCTTTAGCTACTTGACATGCTTGTTAAACCAGCTCTTACATCATGCCTTCTCGCATATGAGCACATGAGTGGCTAAAAGGTGAGTTTTTGAGAGGCATTCATGTTCAACCACGTGTTGCATCCATGCCTCCTGTAAAATATTACACAGCGCAGCGAACAGAATCTGAGAAAGAGATAGAAAGTACACAATAGATAAGAGGAGAATCAGTAAATTCTTTAACTCTAAACAACTGATACAAAGATGGCTCTGTCCACCCATGCGCTTCCACTGTGTGAAGCTTAGATGGCAATCTAGATAGAAGATAGGTGAAGAGCTTAAGGCTAGCTGGAACAACAACTCTGACTGGGTGAAATATGAGTAAGTGATGGCTGCGAAGGGGTTTAGCTTTTATAGCCCACGAAGGTCATTAGGTCATCCTACTGACCGACCTACCATATGAGCCTCCACTAGTGGGACAGGGAATATTCCAGGGAATATTACTTTTACCATCGGGGCCCTCGGACCCCACAATAGGGGCCCCTTTTAACTCCCTTACACTGCAACTCAATGCAATGTGCCTCGAGTTGCTACCAGCTTAACCACTCCGTCTAACCCAAAGATTAGACCCACAACAGTCACCTTTTTGCCATCCAGTCACATAGACCTCATCTGATATACAAGTCAAGACTCAACCAATGTCCGGGCTCACCTCATAATGGGGGCCTTACAACTTTGAGCACCATGGATCATTGGTAGGACCTAATGAGTGTAGGGCATTGATCATATCTAACACCTCCTTCTCTTCCCATCATTCTTGAAGCGCTATTCTCCGGCTAGGAATGAAGAACTCTACTGGGGTAGAATTTCCTTAGTCTCATCATTCTTGAAGCACTATTCTCCTGTTAGGAATGAAGAACACTACTGGGGTAGAATTGCCTCAGTCCCATAAGTCAACCTAAAGGGAGTCTGGCCAACATCCATTTTATAAGCTGTATAGTAAGCCCACAAGGTTGCCATCATCTTGTTATCCCAGTCGCTACCCGAAGTAGAGACTACTTTGGTCAAGACGTTTACAAGGATCTTATGTGTGGATTCTGTCTGCCCTATTTGCCTAAGGGTAGTATGGAGAGGATTTTTAATGGATAATTAGAAAGGTGGATAGAAGATGCGCTATCACTTCATTGATAAAGTGCATGCCTTGGTCACTAACTAGTTCGATGGGACAGTCGAATCATGAGATCACCTACTCCCATAAGAACTTGGCAGTCGTTCTAGCGTCATTCTTTCATGTTGCTCTTGCTTATGCCCATTTTGTTAGGTAGTGTGTGGCCACAATGATATACTTGGCCTATGAATACTGTGTCCTAGGACTAATGGGTCCTATAAAGTCAATCCCTCATTTTTTAAAAGGTTGTCGTGCAATGATTGGGATCAAATCCATTTGATCCTTGCAAATCCGGACCTTTTTCCGTTGACACTTGTCACAATGCTTGACGAACTTTACTGCATCATAAAAAAGTGTGGGCCACCATAGTTGAGACTGCAGCACCTTGCGGGCTATCATGTCTCCACTAAAGTGCCCTCCAACGATTCGATTTTGCACCTCTATGAGCACATCGTGCATCTCATGCTCGTATACGCATCTACACAACATTCCATCTTGCCCTAGCCTATATAGTTGGATTGCTATCAACTGATAGGGTTGGATTTTGAGGATAAGTAGCCTAAGTTGGGCTTTTTCTATCAGTCGCTCAGGCAGTCCGTGCTCAAGCACTTGGAGGATGTCATCTGCCCAATATGGTGTTAGATGAGCCTTGAATAAATCTCTCTCCTTGGAAAGGTTAAACAGATGGGCGTCTGGCAATTCATCGGCAATGCCTTGTCCAACGCCCTCTCCCATGGGGATGCATGACATGCAGTCAACCATGTAGTGCTATTTTTCCTTTTGTACAACCATGGAGAAGTCGAATTCTAAAAGTAGAATGAGCCATCAAGCTATGCATCCTATAGCACAGGGTTTTTTTTACTAGATATAACAAGGCTTGATGGTCCACAAAGAAAGTAAAAGGCATAGCCAATAGATAATGTCGAAACTTCTTTACAGAAAATACCATGGATAAACCCTCTCTCTCAATCCTCAAGTAATTCATTTCAGTCTTAGTGAGTTGTCTGCTCGCAAAGCTCACTCGATAGTTGGCGCCAGGTTGGCACAACACTGCCCCCACAGAAAATTTCAAAGCATCAACATGCACGTGGAAGGTAATGGTCCAATCTGGGGCTCCTAGAATCGGTGTGCAGTAGTCAGAGCCTTTTTCAATTCCTCATACACTCATTGCCATGCTTCAATCCACTAGAAGGGGATCAACAACTTGTACAAAGGTCTGGCATCAATGCATAGTTCAGCACAAACCGTCAAAAGTATCCCGTATGGCCTAAGAAGCATTGAACTCCCTTATAGTTGATTGGGAGCGGAAGATCAACAATAACTCTGACTTTTGAGAAGTCACTGGAAATACCGTTCTTCGACATGACGTGCCCTAGGATGCATCCATGTTTCACCCAGAACTAGCACTTTAAGGAGTTTAGGGAGAGACGATATAGGTGATATCACTCAAAGACTGCTCAAAGTTTGTTTAAGTGTTCTCTCCAAGTCGAGTGAACACACAAGTCATCCACAAAGACTTCCAATTCCTTGCAAATCATGTCTTTAAATATGGTGCACATGAGGCATTGAAAGGTGGCTGGGGCATTAGTCAACCGAAGGGCATGATTATGTAAGCAAAGACACCCCACTCAGTGGCGAAGATAGTCTTATGCCTATCGACAGGATGCAGTTGCACCTAATCGTATCCAGAGAAGCCATCCAGAAAGCTGTAGGTCTCTTTGCCTGCCACTCTTTTTAGCATGTGCTTGTTGTATGGCAATGGTTAGTTGTCTCTCTTAGTGGTAGCGTTCACCTTCTTGTAATTGACACACACTCTAATCTTTCCATTTTTCTTCATCACTATGACTAAGGGCCACACACAATCTATGTGCTCAATTTTGTAAATGAATCCTTCTCTCATTAGCTTGTCAATTTCCTCTTTGAATGCATGAGCGTGTTTTGGATTCATCAGGTATGTTCAGTGCATGATCGACGTTGTGTCTCGCATCATGGGTATGCTATGAGTCACTACACTCGGATCTACCCCCTTAAGCTCTTCTAAGGACCAAGCGAACATGTCTATATACTCTCACAAGAGAGCAACAAGACTTGTCTCCTCTTCCTCAGTCAAGTCATCGGCAATAAAGAGTGGTTGGGGTGTCTCCCCTTCATGTGCTAGGTTCACCTCCTTGACCTTGGCTAGTCACTCGATGGGTTCACTCCTTTGCCCTTGGTGTTTGATGTCCAACAGGATTACTACCCTATCACCCTTCTTGAATTCTGTAAATCTCTTTGGGAGATCATGCGTCTTTCTTTGCTCTTCTGTTTGCATGTCCCTAGGTTGTTTTGTCCCTTCTTCCTTCAAGTGTCTACACCTCAGGTGGATGGGTAGGTCCCCCTTGGTGCGTCTGGTCTTGGATGGTCTAGGTATTTCTAGGTCGCTATCTGAGCTTACTTCCGACTCAGAATCCAACTCACCGTTTTTGCTAGAAGAGGTGGTTTCTCTTGGCAATTGCAGCTCAGAGGGTGACCCTATTCTAAGCACTAGTGTCAAACATGGTTGGGTTAGGCCTGCTTATTCAAAATCTATGGCTCCTATGTGTTCCAATCAAGTGCGGTCACAATCCATGCGCATGACCACTCGCTCTATCTTAAAGACACTCTTTTTCTGTGGCGTGGATTCCACTTTTATTTATTCTATTTCTCATCCCTTAGTGTCATATTCCACCGTGTCTATCTCACCCTCACTATCGTTACTGAAAGAATGATAGTCTTCGTACTTGTCATTGGAGTCATCTTCATCCAACTGCTCATCGTCTCCTAGGTTTTGGTATGTCTCTTGTCTCTGATTGGGGACTAGGGCCCAATTGTACATGAGGTTTAAGTCATGTACCCTGGTCCATTGCCACCTTGGTTTGTCTAACAGATCTTGGAGTGGCTTGAAGTTTGCTGCTGGATTTTCACCTAGCTTGCCAGTCAAATACTCTAGAATCTCTTGGATTTCCCTCTTGTTATTTGGCACTTGGAATGTGATAGGTTTAGGTCACCCACGAAGGGTTCCTGCCATCATGCAGACTGGTATAGATGGTGTGTCTTTTGACTTGCCAACTGTCTTGATGGCTTGCTCGTATGCCTCATGATTCACAAATGGAAAGTCGATCATAGCAAGGACATTCATCCAATCTCACTCATCCTCTGGGCATGGGATATACTTGGTCAAGGGCCCATAGGACTTCTTGACTTGAGTGTTACCTTTAAGCATCCCAGAGATGGCATCCAAGTTGATTGGTTAGGTCTTCCTAGTGTCCATCTCTACCCTCACAGCTTTCGTTCTATTGCCAAGGAAGATTAAGCCGTTACCCCAATCTTCGATGACTCTAGCATTGTGCATCCACGGTCAGCCTAATAGGATATCGTAGTCCACTCCCTTCATGACTATAAAGTCAACCGAGAACTGGACGCCTGTAATTTTCACCGACTAGTTTTTAAGTACCCCAAATGCTTTCACTCTCATACCATTTGCTAGTGTGACATTGAACCTGGTAGTCTTGACAAGTGGGTTTCCTCAAGTCTGAAGCACTGCGTAGCTCAGTACACTAACCCCCGCTCCTGTGTCTACAATCCCCTTTCTCGTTGTGTCACCTAGGGCTAAGATAGGTAAGACCACATGCATCTTGGTGCCTTCCCAGAAAGCATTAACGTGTAAGGACTTAGGAATATAGTGCAGTGTGGGACTCGGTATTTGTGTCTCTATGTCATGGTCATGCAGGTCTATAGAGTAGCTTACTCTCGTGATCCTTCAACCCATTGCTTCAGGTCTTGCCATAGGCTAGAATGCTGCCTTAGAAGGTCTCCCAGGATTAGCCTCACACGGGTGGTCACTAGCGTGGTAAGGAGGTCATTGGCTGCTTGTCTTTCTCCTATTCTCGATTGTCCCGGCCAATGGCCATGACTAATTTGCTGGCCTGTAGCGTCAAGGCTTTGCCTAAGCGGTACCACTTCAGACGCAGTCGCATCTCTCAATTTTGGTTGAGGGGGTGAGACTTGCATGCTTATGCTAGAAAGATCTTTAATCTCGTCCTCTAGGATGGGCTTAGCATCTTTTAGGTGCTCTTGGGTCTCTTTTACCCATTCCTTCACTTTCTTGATAGCCTCTAGTTGGTGCTTCGGATGCGGGTATTCCCCTACCTTAGCACTTCCCTTTTCAGTCATCTTAGGAGCTGAGGTTTCTGCCTCTATGTCAGTGACCTTCTTTCCAGTAGGTAGAGTCATGGCACTCTCAGTTTTCAACATGATCTAAGCTTCGGGTTTCTTCTTTCTCTGTCTACGGCTCTTCTTCCCGATGGAGGATGCATTGAGGTTGCTAGGACCTAGCAACAATATGTGTCAAAATTGTGGGCGAGAAGGAAGGAGTCTCACTTGTAGCTTTCTTGCTTGCACAATGGGGGAATACACACAAGGGTGGAGGCTGAAAACAGTTTTCCTCTTCTTAGTTGTGTAAGCCAAAAGAACTCAAGTACAAGGAAATAGAAGAACCCTATAGATGGGTCTCAAACCAAACTCAATTAACTAAGGTAGCATACTAACTGAGCCACGAACTAGAGTAGATAAGGATAGCTATCATGTAGCTATTATACATGGACGGTGTACCAACCGGATCTGCAACTGACAAGTCGGTGACATAAATACACAACGGTCACCCTGGCGTATCACGAGTGGAGCTCAATATCTCAACACTCCCCCTCGAGCTCAATCCCAATTCCTGCACACCAAGCAGGTCTCTGAACTTGCGCAGCTTCTATGCGCCCAATGCCTTCGTGAATATGTCAGCTACCTGATCCTCTGTGCTAACATAAACTAGATCAATAAGACCTAGTAAAACCCTCTCCCGCACATAGTGATAATGCACCTCAATGTGCTTTGTTCTAGCATGATAGACTGGGTTATTTTCCAAGTGTATACTACTCATGTTGTCACAATAAATGACAACTGGCCCATCTGTAGGCTGATGCATATCATAAAGTATCTTATGCAACCAAGCTACCAGCCCAATCAGCATCAGTGTATCCATGCAACTGTATCTGAACCCAGTCTCATAAAATAGTCCATACTGCAATGTGTACTTTACATACCTGAGTATGCATCTAGCTGCATCCAAATGCGGTTTCCTTGGAGCCTGCATAAACTGACTTACCAATCCAACAGCATAGCTCAAATCTAGCCTGGTAATAGTCATATAAATCAAGCTTCCTACTATGCGTCTGTACATAGTAGGGTCTTCCAGAAGCTCACTTGCATCTGCGCTCAGCTTCACATTTTGCTCCAAAGGAACTGAAATAGGCTTATAGCCTGTCATCCCATATTTGGACAGCATATCCAATTCATATTGCCTCTGCAAGAGCTGTATCCCACTTGGTGATCTTATCACCTCAATGCCCAAGAAATAACTAGCTCTTCCAAATCCTTCATCTCAAACTTCTGCTTCAATAGCATTTTCACATGAAGGATATCTTCATCACTGTCACCTGTCATAATCAAATCATCAACATAAATGACAAGTAGCATAATACCTTTCTCTGTTTTTCTCACATAAAGTGAGAAATCTGCCTTGGAAATCTGAAAGCCAATAGTGACAAGATACTATCCTATCTTGTCAGACCATGCTCTAGGTGCTTGCTTTAAGCCATACAAGGCTTTCTTCAACCTACAAACAAACTCAGGATGAACAGCATGCACATAACCTGGTGGCTGCTTCATATAGACCTCTTCTTGCAAATCACCATGCAAGAAGGCATTCTTTACATCCATCTGATGTAAAGACCATCCCTTTGATGCAACCATAGCAATGACTGCTCTTACGGTTGCCATCCTTGCAACTAGACTGAATATTTCTTCATAGTCAATGCCATATGTTTGTGCATACCCCTTGACTACTAATCTTGCCTTGTATCTGTTCACAGAACCATCTGCATTGTGCTTCACCTTATAAACCCACTTACAGCCAATTGCATTCTTACCTTTAGGCAAAGGTACCAATTCCCATGTAGCATTTGCTTCCAAGGCATCCATTTCTTCATCCATGGCTTTCTCCCATTTTTCTTTTCCCATGGCTTGCTCAAAAGAAGTGGGTTCTGGTTCCTGTATCACTTTGACCATATATGCATAGTGAATGGCTGTAAATCCATCATATTTCAGCCTATCCATAGGATACCTAGCTCTGGTAGACCTGCGCAAAGTAGGTTCACTCCCAAGTGCTCTCAAAACATCCCTGGTCTTCCTTACTCCAGGTGTAACAATAGAAGGAATACCCAACTCATCATCAATGCTCTGTTCTGAGCCACTGGATTCACCATCCACATAAGAGTGACATGCATTCACATCAAACATGGGCTGATCAACCTTCTCTTTTCCTTTTCGTGATACCTGCATACCACTATCTGCATTGCTTTGAGAAGATTCTCTTGATCTCAATCTGCCTGTCCATGGCGAAGAATGTGAACCACTGCTAGAGGACGCTCTAGGTCCACTAATATTTTGTGACTGCTGCTGTGAATTCTGCGCAACATTACCATTTTGTGCATCTACATCATCAATCACATTTACTGGTTTATACCAGCTACTCATCTCATAAAAAACAACTTCTCTGCTCACTGTAATCTTACGAGTAGAAGGGTTATAGCATCTATACCTTTTTGCTGCAGAGAGTAACCAATAAAGATGCACTTCTCAGCTTTTGGATCCAACTTGGATCTCAACTCATCTGGCACATGTACATAGGCAATGCAACCAAAAATTTTCAAATGAGAAATATCTGGTTTCCTACCAATATACCTCTCCTCTGGAGTCATCCCATGTATTGCTGCAGTGGGAGTCCTGTTCATTATATAGACTGTTGTAGCAACTACTTCAGCCCAGTAAAAATCTGGCAAGTCTTTTTCGTTGAGCATGGCACGAGATACCTCTCCAATATGCCTGTTTTTCCTTTCTGCAACTCCATTTTGTTGTGGGGTATGACTGCATGAATATTGCTGATTTATGCCATGCTCCTGCAGGAACCTTGCAAACTCATTTGAGAGATACTCTCCCCCTCCATCTGACCTTAGGCATTTTATTTGCAGGCCTGTTTCTTTTTCAACCATAGCTTTAAGAGTTTTGAAATGCCCAAAAACTTCACTTTTCTTTTTCATAAAAGACACCCAAACTTTTCTGCTATAGTCATCAATAAAACTGACAAAATAATGACAACCTCCAAGAGATGCAACTTTAGTAGTCCACACATCAGAGTGGATTAATTCCAATGGCTTCTTACTCTCTTGAACATGTCTAGGAAATGGTTTCCTTGCCTGTTTTCCAAATTGACAGGCTTCACATACCTTATGAATTTCTGCAACCTTGAATTTTGACAATCCTGCAACAATATTTTGGGCCTGCATTGATTTAAGTCGCTGTACATTAACAGGACCAATGCGTTTATGCCAGATATCAATATCTACAACTACACTGGTCCCATGTGCAAACATTGATGCACTTAATTCAGACATGTCTGCATCCAACGTAAACATTCTTTCCTTCTTCTTTCCTTTTGCTATCAAGCGACCTTTATTTTTCATATCCTCAACAAAGCATCCATGAGGATTAAATCTGACCTGCAAGCCCTACTCAACCATTTGACCAACAGAAACCACATTCTTGGTGATATTCGGGACATGAAATACATCAGACAAATATTTCTTTTTCCCATCCTGCATAGACAAAGGAATTTTTCCAATCTGCTAAATAGGATGTGCAGTATCATCACCAGTCTCCACAAATCCTGGTTTTTCCATTTTTCTTGCATCCTCCATCCATTCTGCATGACCTATCATGTGGTTTGATGCACCTGAGTCAACATACCATACATCGTTGCTTTCTTCTGCACTTGTCACAGAATTGTTCATGTGCTACACCATAAACAAATGCTCATTTCTGTCATCACCCTGTCTACCAGAAGATGCGTAATTCCCTTGTTGCAGTTTTTCATTCATGATGTCATTCTGCTTTTTATAGCAGTCTTTAGCCATATGACCCATTTTACCACAGTAGTAGCATTCAACATTACTATTTGCATTTTGGCCTCTTTGCCATCCACCACGACCTCTTTGGCTCCCCCTGCCTCTTGACTTACCACGTCCTCCTCCATAGGACTGGTTTTCTTGAGTTTACTGCATATTTTGATTTCTACCATGGCCTCCAAATCGGTCTCCTCTACCTCTGCCTCTACCTCTTCTAGCATTTGAGTAGAAGACAGCTTCTTTTGAAGTTCCTCCTGAAGAGGATGCACCACCATTTCTCTGCTCCTCAAAAATTAGAAGAGCAATCAACTCCTCAAAATCGGGAAATCTTTCACGGACGGAAATGGATGTTCGGAACTATGCATAATCCTTTCCTAGACCATTCAAGGTCACAGAAACTAAATCATCATCTTCCATTGGCGACCCAATGGAAGCAAGTGCATCTACAATCTTCTTCACCTTCATGTGGTAGTCATTGATGCTCATATTTTCTCTTTGCACATTGTGCAACTCTTGCTTGAGCTGCATTTACCTGGCTTGCGTATTTGTGCTATACATTTTTGACAAAGTATCCCATGCCTCCTTTGGCGTACTTGCATCTTGAATATGCACAATCATAGAGTCTGAAATGCTGATAGACAACCAGTACATAACTTTCCTGGCTCTCTCATGCCATGCTTTAAATGCCTACATTTGCTGTTGATTGGGAACATCAGGAAGAACTGGTTCTTCTTCATTTCCTGCAACAAATTCCCAATATCCTTTTCCCATAAGGAAATTCGTCATTCTAAACTTCTATGCTTGGAAGTTGTTCTTGTCAAGCTTTTCAGTGACAATCTGTGAAAGAGAATCAGACGCCATTATAGAACACTGCAAGAAATTCTGTCACTGCAAAGAACACAGCTTCATCCTCACAAGGGCAAATCTCCAAAACTGACGAAAGTGGTATTTAACCACACATTCACTTCCTAGGGACGATTTTGCATCAACAGGCAACAAGGATCACTACAAGGGAATGGGGCAATAGCGACGCCGATTAGCGACGGCGGATGTCGGCGTCGCTATAGGCATCGCTATATGCGTCGCAATTGGCGTCGCTATATGCGTCGCGACGCATATAGCGACGCCAATTGCGACGCCGCAGGGAAAAAAAGCGCGGCCGAAACCAGAGCACCGTTTTCATTTTGTTTTCTTCGCCTTTTGAGAGTGAGAGCGAGGGAGAGAGCGAGGGAGAGAGCCAAGGCTTTGTGGGAGAAGAGGAGGAAGAGACTTGCCGCCGCCGCCACCGCCACCGTCGTTGTTCGTGAAGGAGAGGAGGAGCCCTCGTTGCAAAGAGAAGCCGCCCACGCTCGCCATATCTCATTGGTGAGTCTCCCTCTCTCTTTCTTTTACTTGTTGAAGGTTTAAATCGTTCTCTTTTGTTTGTTTAGGAGAGGAAATGAAAGAGAAGGAGAGGGAGAGGGAGAGAGAGGGAGAGAAAGAGAGGGAGAGGGAGAGAAAGAGAGGGTGAGTGCATTCTCTCTCTACCTTTTGCTTGTTTAATGTTTAAATTACTTTCTTCTTTTCTTGTTTAGGAGAGGAAATGAGAGAGTAAGAGAGAGAGAGAGGGAGAGGGAAAGAAAGAGAAAGAGAAATAGAGGGAGAGGGAGAGGGAGGAAATAGGAGAGGGAGAGAAAGAGAAAGAGAGGGAGAAGGAGGGAGAGTGCATTCTCTCTCTCCCTCCCTCTCCCTTTTGCTTGTTTAATGTTTGAATCACTTTATTTTTTACTTGTTTAGGAGAGGAAATGAGAGAGAAAGAGAGTGAGAGGGAGAGGAAGGGAAAGGAAATGAGAGAGGGATAGAAAGAGAAAGAGAGGGAGAGTGCATTGTATCTCTCTCTCTCTCCCTTTTGCTTGGAGGATGTTTAAATCACTTTATTTTTTGCTTGTTTAGGAAATGAGAGAGAAAGAGAGATAGAGAGGGAGAGGGAAAAAAAGAGAAAGAGAGGGAGAGGGAGAGGAAGAGGGAGAGGGAGGGGGAGGGGAAGGAAATGAGGGAGGGAGAGGGAGAGGGAGAGGGAGGGAGAGGGAGAGGGAGGGGGAGGGAGGAAATGAGAGAGGGAGAGAAAGAGAACGAGAGGAAGAGGGAGAGGGTGAGGGTGAGAGAAAGAGAGGAAGAGAGGGAGAGGGAGAGAAAGAGAGGGAGAGGGAAGGGAAGAAAATTTAAGATAATATACGTATTGATAATGGTATGTGATCCGGGTTTTTTACAACCCGGATTACTACCATAAAATTTTGGCCAAAGCCCCTATCAAGAGCCTACCATATCACTCTGGGTTTACTCTTCAAGCACTAGGTATGCTACATTGCTTCTCGATTATGATAACTCTAGCAAATGGGAGAAACAAGTTCTTAGAAGGCATGTCAATGTAAAGGGTAAAAGGGACGGTTATCTTAGTGAAGATGAAAATGGATTACACCTAGGAGTTGAGTGAATGCATGGATTTTTCAAAGGACTAGCCTCCAACTACACATGGGCCCCGTCTGCATCACTAAGATTTGGAATCTATCACCATCATTAGAGGACACCTCACCCTTGCACACAAGTCAATATCCACATCATGGTGTCATTTGGATCTTGCACAAAAGCTTACAAGCATGGACCCCTTTTGTCACATGCTTATATGTATTTATATACATATGGGATACTAAAGTCAAAGCAGCTTTTGGAAGCCTTTTTTATAATCTCAATAACTCCCAAGAAAAAGCTAATTTCAAGAAAATTCCCGCGAAAGCCGATCGGTTTCGACCTGGTCTACAAAGTTGCAGAAGAAACTTTTTCCAAATTCCTCACGGATTTGAAGTTACGAAGGCGCAGACTGGTGGCTACATGCTATTTTCTTCTCTCTTTCACCACACCAACTTTCCACTCTATCCTTCTTGTAAATATATTATAATAATGTGCTTTGGCCACCCACCTCTTGTAATCTAGCTCCATTTATCTATTTTGTCTACCACCACCCTTGGCTTCTTGCATGATGACCAAGGTGGGGACTTGTCCCATCCACTATGCTCCATATTTTCAAAGATGCCATACATCATCTAGGATTATGTTAATCAAGAAGATTAGCTTAATCTAATCCCTCATGGAGGCTATATAAAGAGCCCATAGAGAATGGAGAAGAAGAAGGGGGACAATGACAAGTCCATGAGAGCATTCTAGAATACCCTCATCTCTTTGAGGGAAGCTATGAGTGAGTTCTTTTATTATGTAGCATAAGGCAAGCTTCCTCTACCTCTTCTCCTCTTGTCTCCCTCTCCTCTCATCTCTCTCTCTTATATTCCAATATGGTGTCTAGTACATGTATTCTCTCTTGTAAATTTGTGTCTTGGTTCTCTTGATTCTCTTTGAGAAAAAAGAAGGAGGACAATGACAAGTCCATGAGAGCATTCTAGAATACCCTCATCTCTTTGAGGGAAGCTATGAGTGAGTTCTTTTATTATGTAGCATAAGGCAAGCTTCCTCTACCTCTTCTCCTCTTGTCTCCCTCTCCTCTCATCTCTCTCTCTTATATTCCAATATGGTGTCTAGTACATGTATTCTCTCTTGTAAATTTGTGTCTTGGTTCTCTTGATTCTCTTTTAGAAAAGAGGGAGGAGGGAGAATGACAAGTCCATAAGAGCATTCTAGAATACCCTCATCTCTTTGAGGGAAGCTATGAGTGAGTTCTTTTATTATGTAGCATAAGGCAAGCTTCCTCTACCTCTTCTCCTCTTGTCTCCCTCTCCTCTCATCTCTCTCTCTTATATTTCAATATGGTGTCTAGTACATATATTCTCTCTTGTAAATTTGTGTCTTGGTTCTCTTGATTCTCTTTGAGAAAATGGATGTCCTAGCCCATCCTCCCTTTGGCTAGGTGGTGCCCCTCTTTAGTTCTCTTAGTGAGGATTGGAGGTTGGATGGGTAAGAGGCAACCCGTTCATCATTTCAGCCCTCATTTTTGGTGCCCCCGCTGAGGAGTTCTCAAGCTATGCTCTACAACTTCCATGAAGAAAGAAACATCTAAGGAGTTGTCCTCTTCTTCAACGAGTGTTTGTCAAGAAATCACTAAGGAGGAATCTTCATCAAACCCTATTCAAGGGATTCGGCGCTCAAGAGTACCGCAATGGTCTCCAAAAGAAGCTCAAGAGAAGAAGGATCTTTATCGACAAACGGCACGTATGCGGGTAAAGCAAGTTAATTACACACATCCTTCTTTGCTTCATGAGAAATCTTGCTCTCATCAAGTCTCTACGTCAAGGCATTGTGTTGAGTGCTTGGTGTCTAGTGTAAAGACACTCCCTACGGAGCTTCGTCTTCAAGTGGTGAAGGCGCTTTCAAATTCGGGGATTAACAAGTTTTTGGAGGGTGAGTTACACATCAATGGTGTGCGGTATTGGCGAGAGGCTACATATGGTGATGCGCTTCAACTACTACTAGCAAGAAGACTCAAAGTAATTGAAAAGATAGCTATCGAAGCCTATGAACTTTACAAGGCTGATGATGGTCACACAAAAGCTACGCTAATTAGTGGTGAGCAAATCCTTCGCATCTCTCGAATGGTGGGATCTAAGAGGCCATAGCTTCAACGACACGCTTCATGAAAGTTTGTAGTGTAAATTTGTAGTTAATGCATAAATGACTACTCCTACTTTCTACAACTTTCAATCGGTTCAAAACATTCGGGTGGATGTGTGCATTAGTAGAAAGATACATTTTCAGCAAAGGTTGGTCTTCTATTTTGGAGCTGAGAGGTTGAGAGAGATCTTATTGTCTCCTGATCCCATAATACTCCCTATTTTGGATTATAACATCTCCTTTAATGTGCACATATTCATTCTACTCTAAGTGTGTCCCATGAACCATAGGGACTTGTACGGACCTATCCGTCCACTTGCTAGACAAACCGTGCATATAATCGTTAGCACAAAGATCAGGTTTCAAAATATTATAAGGTGCTTATTGGGCCCTCGTCGTCTTGCTGAGATTAATGCATCTGTAAATCCATTTATTCTACCCTTAATAAGATATGACTTGGGCCTAGACGTGTTCATCTTTATTTTGTATTGAGCTAGGCCAACATCTTCCTATCATGGCTTTTCCAAGTTTTTTTGGGCACAAAGGGGAGAAAGCTCTAGACTTTTTGGATGACTTAGAAATGGCCTTTCTAGTCACAGGCCGGGATGATGAAGCAACCAAAGTACGGGCCTTTCCTTTAGTTCTAAAGGGTGATGCTCGAGTGTGGTATCAAGCTCTCTCAGAGGCTACAAAGGGTAATTGGGAGGATCTCAAGACCGCATTCATGCACAAGTACCAAGATACAGAGCCACCTGAAGATATTTGGAGACAACTCTTAGATCTTCGCCAAACCATAGCAGGGGAGTACCAAACCTATGAAGGCATGTTTATAAAATTGTGGGATAAATGGACAACATCTTTAGCCGAGGGAGAAAGAGTACCTGATTGCCTTAAGAAAGATTGTTTTCTAGCCGGACTCCATCCTCTACTAAGGGAGAAGGTCAAAGGAAAGTTTCCCACATCCTATGAAGAATCAGTCACTTATGCGAGAGAGAAAGATAGAAAATTGAAGTATCAAGCCCAGTTAAAGGGGGGAGTTGAGCCCATACAGGTTTTACCAACCATGCAAAGGCCTAGAGAAATAGCAGAGGCCCCACCTGAACCAGAGATACCACAGCAAGAGCTCCTACAACGCATTACTAATCAACTCGAAAGCCTTTCATTAAATTTGGTGCAAGGAGTGCGGCCCCCTCCCCTCATAAATGAAGGCAATCGAGGTCCAAGAAGACAAGAAAGAGAGTATGTTTGCTATAATTGTGGGGAGACTGGCCATGGTATGTACTTTTGCCCTCATCCCAGGCGTTTTCCAGGAAATGGGTTCCAACCAAGAAGGAGGGGACAACAAGTGACACCACCTAGGGAAAGGTTTGTTCCACCGAATCCAAGGCCTCCACCACCGGTTCAAGTTCTCCAGCATCCTCGACCACTTGCAGAGGTGCCGCCCTTGCCTGTTCAACCACCAGAGAATCATGATGTTAGGATAATTAGTTTAGATGAGAGTGATGTCAAAGGAAATGACAAAGTAGTAGAGGTTGAAGCAATGCCGGTGAAGAAAGCCCGGAGAATTGAGAAGATGGAGCCTACACCACCAAAGGAGGTTGAAAATATGGAAGAGGAGGCAGAGTCATCAGTGGCTGCAAAGACACGCACCAGTAAAAAGAGGAGGGCTCGCTCACGCCGACACATTGAGCCAGATGATTTTCCCTTGGGTAAAGGTACTAGAGCTTATGATTTGCTTGCTGATGTGAGGAATCAAGGGCCAAAAATTTCATGGCCACAATTACTACATCTATCTCCAACAGTGCGGCGACAATGGTCAAAGATGGTAAGCATTAGACCCATGAAGAATAGACATGTGAATGCAATCCAGGCTAGAAAGATGAAAGATATTGTACCTCTAGTGGAAGCCGAAATCAATGGGCAGAGAGTGTCAAAAACATATGTGGATGGAGGTGCAGAGATTTCTGTCATGACGGAAAAGTTGATGCATCGTTTGGGATTAGAGGTAAATGAAACTACTAAATTTGGGGCCAAAATGGCTAACAATGTGGTAGTAAATTGTTTGGGAGTTATAAAGAAAGTCAAGGTAAAGGTGTGTGGAGTGCAATTGGAGCTTGACATGTATGTGATGCCAGTGAAGGGGGATGGCTATCCGCTCATTCTTGGGCGACCATGGCTAATGGGAATGAAAGCCAGACAAGATTGGGAGACAGGGACTTTAGAGCTCAGGCCACAAAAGGGGCTGCATAAAAAATGGAAGAGCACTATCTACAACATGAAGGAGGGCCGACAGGAGGATCTTGTGTTAGAAACCACCGCTGATGAATGGAGTTCCAGCGAGGGTTGGTCATCTATGACAGAGGGAAAGTCTTCTAATGAGGAGGAAGAAAGCTCTCTAGAAGTGATGGGGATTACATTAAAAGGGCCTTCTAGTAGTGAAATTCCGCAGCAGCTTCCAAAGGTCGAGAAGGAGGGGTTAGAAAAAATGTTGGCTAAGGATCTATCAGTTGAGGAGAAGGCAGCCTACATGGAAGTGGTGATAAAACACTCTGCACTTTTTATTTCTGAGTATGAACACATCACAGGTGTGACAGCAGTACAACATCACATTAATCTAAAAGAGGGAGCACGGCCAGTGGTGCAGCGACTACGACGATTGGGAGTAGTTCAACAAAACGCTCTACTCACTGAGGTGCAACGACTTTTGAAGGCAGGCTTCATCTATCCAATAGGGGACTCAGAGTGGGTTTCACCTGTGGTGGTGATACCCAAGAAGAATGGAAAATGGAGGATTTGTGTGGATTAGAAGCCGCTAAATGCTGCAACAAAGAGAGATCACTTTCCTCTTCCCTTTCAGGATGAAATACTTAACGAGGTGGCCGGGCATGAGAGATACACTGTTTGTGATGGGTATTCAGGTTATTTCCAGATCCGAATAGCTGAGGAGGATCAACAGAAGACCACCTTCATTACACCTTGGGGTTGTTTTGCTTACAAAGTAATGCCATTTGGATTGACAAATGCCCCAGCTACCTTCCAACGATTCATGAATTATGTCTTCCAGCCATATTTTGGGAAATCCATCAGGGTCTTTATTGATGATTTTTGTATTTATAGTTCTAAGGCTCTACATTTAGGGAAGGTGGATGAAGCTTTCAACCGACTCGCACAAATGGGGGGGCAGTTAAACCATGAGAAGTGTCGCATTGGCGAAAGCAGTGTAACTTTGTTAGGGCATGTCGTAAGTGAGAGGGGCATTGAAGCTGATCCAAACAAAGTTAAGGCCCTATTGGCGGTGCCATCACCATCTTCTGTGAAGCAACTAACCTCTTTCATTCAGAAGGTGCGATATATGGGGCGGTTCATTCATCTCCTCTCCCAATTAATATTTCCACTGCAACAGTTAACCCACTCTGAGGAGCTCCTGTGGAGTGACGAAAGCGAAAGGTGCTTTCACGAGGTGAAGAAGGCTCTTAGCACCCTTCCTATAATTTTACAGCCTTGTTGGGATCAAGAGTTTTTTGTTAACCCGAGTTTTGGGGAAGATGCTCTAGGGGCAGCACTAATACAAAAGGATGCTAAAACTGGCCTAATGAGACCAGTTTACTTTTCTAGTAGAGTAATGACAGCATCAGAACGAGGGTACAAGATGGTCGAGGTGATGGTTTTGTCTCTAATGTTTGCTGTAAGGAAGTTTCGTCCTTATCTTCTCCCTAGGCCATTCACAGTGATCACGACAGAAGAGCATTTTCCCTATGCCTTACAACACATGGATGTTTCAGCTAGAATCGCTAAGTGGGTGATACAACTCCAAGAGTTTGACTACACCTTCAAAGTGGAGGATTCTACTCGAGCTTGCCTAGCTGATTTGTTGACCCATAGATGCCATCAAAAGAAGGAAAATGAGAAGGGAAAGGTAAAAGAGGAGACACCTCCTCTTGAGGAGCCGCCACGGGTGGAGAATGCCCATGCCCTCTACTTTGATGGAGCCTACAAGCGTATTAAAGACAGAGCGGCAGCAGGAATAGTGGTGTTCAGTCCCATAGGTGACAAACTTTATGGAGAAGGTATCAGCTTGGAGGATGTCCATTCTAACAATGAGGCAGAATATCAAGCCTTGCTTTTAGGTTTGAAGTGGTGTCTCTCACATGGTATCACTCGGCTTAATGTTTTTGGGGATTCTATGCTCATTGTTAAGCAAATGAAAGGAATCTGGGCTTGTAAAAATGATAACTTAGCAGTGAAAATGAGGGAAGCTAAAACTCTCATGAGAAAGCTACAGAAAGCCCAAATCTATTTTGTGCCAAGGCGCACAAATGGCGACGCAGATGCTCTAGCAGCTGAAAAATTGAAAGAGGCAATGGTGGGCATCATTGCCGTAAAGCTTCCCTTGTTTCAAGGCAAGTTTCAACTACAAGATGTGCTTTATTTTCTCAAGCAAGGTGAGGCACCTACACATATGAGTAAAAGTGAGAAAAGGTGGCTAGCTACTAAGGCCACTAAATACCGCTTGATAAATGATGTGTTGTATTGCAAAGGAAAGGATGCAGTGCTTAGAAGGGTGCCAACAGCAAAGGAGATTATAGATGTGATTAAGAGCTGCCATGAAGGGGTTTGTGGTGGACATTTTGCTCAAGAAATAACCAGCAGAAAGATTCTCCAAGCCGGTTTTGTGTGGCCTAGTCTACATCGAGATGTGCAACATTGGTGCCGCACTTGTGACGATTGCCAAAAGGCCGGACCAAGGAAGCTAGTGCATGAGGAACAAAATCCCATAACTACATATGGCCCATTTGAGAAATGGGGGATTGATGCAATAGGACCACTCCCACGAACTCAATCTGGCAAGGAATACATCATAATGGGAGTGGACTACATGACGAGGTGGGCAGAGGCTTCAGCAACTAGTAGGATCACAGCCCAAGAAGTGGGAAAATTTGTGTTTGAAAATATTTGTTGCAGGTTTGGCACACCTTTGGAAATTATCTCTGATCGGGGTCCTGGTTTTAGGGCAAACCTAGTAGGGGAGCTAATGGAAAGGCTAAAAATCAAGCACAGGCATTCTACTCCCTACTATCCACAGTGTAATGGTTTGGTCGAAAAAGTAAATGGGCTAATTTGTAAGATAATTACCAAGCAGGTACACATGCACCCCAAGCATTGGGATAAAAAATTGAATGCAGCTCTTTGGGCCTACAGGACTTCATTTAGAACCTCGCTTGGCTATACTCCATTTCACCTCGTCTATGGCCAAGAAGCTTTGCTTCCTATAGAGGTGGAACTGGCCAGTTTGCGTGTTTTAGTAGCCAGTCAAGAGAAGAATCAAGATAAGAAGTTAGAGGAAAGGATCTTGGATCTAGAGAGGCTGGAGTTAGATAGAGAAGCAGCAGTCCAACACTATTCCATGCAGGCCGAAGAGAGGAGGAAGACCTTTAATAAGAAGCTGGCTAGCAAATACATAAGGGAAGGATCACTTGTGCTACGCTATGATAACCGCTTCGATAACAGAAAGGATGCTAAACTTGTGTTCAAGTGGGAAGGGCCATTCATGGTCATAAGGAGATATCCAAATGGCAGCTATAAGCTAGGTGACATGGATGGGAAGGTTCACAAGACAAGGGTAAATGGATGGCGACTGAAGCCTTATTTTCAAAGAAATATGAACACTTTGGAGCAGTCATTCAATGAAGAGCCACCAATGAGGGGGTGCAGTCCTCCTTGCTTTATTGGACCATCATTATCAAGCTAGAGGCATGAATACCTCTAGCCTAAGGGGAGGGCTAATGATCCGGGTTTTTTACAACCCGGATTACTACCATAAAATTTTGGCCAAAGCCCCTATCAAGAGCCTACCATATCACTCTGGGTTTACTCTTCAAGCACTAGGTATGCTACATTGCTTCTCGATTATGATAACTCTAGCAAATGGGAGAAACAAGTTCTTAGAAGGCATGTCAATGTAAAGGGTAAAAGGGACGGTTATCTTAGTGAAGATGAAAATGGATTACACCTAGGAGTTGAGTGAATGCATGGATTTTTCAAAGGACTAGCCTCCAACTACACATGGGCCCCGTCTGCATCACTAAGATTTGGAATCTATCACCATCATTAGAGGACACCTCACCCTTGCACACAAGTCAATATCCACATCATGGTGTCATTTGGATCTTGCACAAAAGCTTACAAGCATGGACCCCTTTTGTCACATGCTTATATGTATTTATATACATATGGGATACTAAAGTCAAAGCAGCTTTTGGAAGCCTTTTTTATAATCTCAATAACTCCCAAGAAAAAGCTAATTTCAAGAAAATTCCCGCGAAAGCCGATCGGTTTCGACCTGGTCTACAAAGTTGCAGAAGAAACTTTTTCCAAATTCCTCACGGATTTGAAGTTACGAAGGCGCAGACTGGTGGCTACATGCTATTTTCTTCTCTCTTTCACCACACCAACTTTCCACTCTATCCTTCTTGTAAATATATTATAATAATGTGCTTTGGCCACCCACCTCTTGTAATCTAGCTCCATTTATCTATTTTGTCTACCACCACCCTTGGCTTCTTGCATGATGACCAAGGTGGGGACTTGTCCCATCCACTATGCTCCATATTTTCAAAGATGCCATACATCATCTAGGATTATGTTAATCAAGAAGATTAGCTTAATCTAATCCCTCATGGAGGCTATATAAAGAGCCCATAGAGAATGGAGAAGAAGAAGGGGGACAATGACAAGTCCATGAGAGCATTCTAGAATACCCTCATCTCTTTGAGGGAAGCTATGAGTGAGTTCTTTTATTATGTAGCATAAGGCAAGCTTCCTCTACCTCTTCTCCTCTTGTCTCCCTCTCCTCTCATCTCTCTCTCTTATATTCCAATATGGTGTCTAGTACATGTATTCTCTCTTGTAAATTTGTGTCTTGGTTCTCTTGATTCTCTTTGAGAAAAAAGAAGGAGGACAATGACAAGTCCATGAGAGCATTCTAGAATACCCTCATCTCTTTGAGGGAAGCTATGAGTGAGTTCTTTTATTATGTAGCATAAGGCAAGCTTCCTCTACCTCTTCTCCTCTTGTCTCCCTCTCCTCTCATCTCTCTCTCTTATATTCCAATATGGTGTCTAGTACATGTATTCTCTCTTGTAAATTTGTGTCTTGGTTCTCTTGATTCTCTTTTAGAAAAGAGGGAGGAGGGAGAATGACAAGTCCATGAGAGCATTCTAGAATACCCTCATCTCTTTGAGGGAAGCTATGAGTGAGTTCTTTTATTATGTAGCATAAGGCAAGCTTCCTCTACCTCTTCTCCTCTTGTCTCCCTCTCCTCTCATCTCTCTCTCTTATATTTCAATATGGTGTCTAGTACATATATTCTCTCTTGTAAATTTGTGTCTTGGTTCTCTTGATTCTCTTTGAGAAAATGGATGTCCTAGCCCATCCTCCCTTTGGCTAGGTGGTGCCCCTCTTTAGTTCTCTTAGTGAGGATTGGAGGTTGGATGGGTAAGAGGCAACCCGTTCATCATTTCAGCCCTCATTTTTGGTGCCCCCGCTGAGGAGTTCTCAAGCTATGCTCTACAACTTCCATGAAGAAAGAAACATCTAAGGAGTTGTCCTCTTCTTCAACGAGTGTTTGTCAAGAAATCACTAAGGAGGAATCTTCATCAAACCCTATTCAAGGGATTCGGCGCTCAAGAGTACCGCAATGGTCTCCAAAAGAAGCTCAAGAGAAGAAGGATCTTTATCGACAAACGGCACGTATGCGGGTAAAGCAAGTTAATTACACACATCCTTCTTTGCTTCATGAGAAATCTTGCTCTCATCAAGTCTCTACGTCAAGGCATTGTGTTGAGTGCTTGGTGTCTAGTGTAAAGACACTCCCTACGGAGCTTCGTCTTCAAGTGGTGAAGGCGCTTTCAAATTCGGGGATTAACAAGTTTTTGGAGGGTGAGTTACACATCAATGGTGTGCGGTATTGGCGAGAGGCTACATATGGTGATGCGCTTCAACTACTACTAGCAAGAAGACTCAAAGTAATTGAAAAGATAGCTATCGAAGCCTATGAACTTTACAAGGCTGATGATGGTCACACAAAAGCTACGCTAATTAGTGGTGAGCAAATCCTTCGCATCTCTCGAATGGTGGGATCTAAGAGGCCATAGCTTCAACGACACGCTTCATGAAAGTTTGTAGTGTAAATTTGTAGTTAATGCATAAATGACTACTCCTACTTTCTACAACTTTCAATCGGTTCAAAACATTCGGGTGGATGTGTGCATTAGTAGAAAGATACATTTTCAGCAAAGGTTGGTCTTCTATTTTGGAGCTGAGAGGTTGAGAGAGATCTTATTGTCTCCTGATCCCATAATACTCCCTATTTTGGATTATAACATCTCCTTTAATGTGCACATATTCATTCTACTCTAAGTGTGTCCCATGAACCATAGGGACTTGTACGGACCTATCCGTCCACTTGCTAGACAAACCGTGCATATAATCGTTAGCACAAAGATCAGGTTTCAAAATATTATAAGGTGCTTATTGGGCCCTCGTCGTCTTGCTGAGATTAATGCATCTGTAAATCCATTTATTCTACCCTTAATAAGATATGACTTGGGCCTAGACGTGTTCATCTTTATTTTGTATTGAGCTAGGCCAACATCTTCCTATCATGGCTTTTCCAAGTTTTTTTGGGCACAAAGGGGAGAAAGCTCTAGACTTTTTGGATGACTTAGAAATGGCCTTTCTAGTCACAGGCCGGGATGATGAAGCAACCAAAGTACGGGCCTTTCCTTTAGTTCTAAAGGGTGATGCTCGAGTGTGGTATCAAGCTCTCTCAGAGGCTACAAAGGGTAATTGGGAGGATCTCAAGACCGCATTCATGCACAAGTACCAAGATACAGAGCCACCTGAAGATATTTGGAGACAACTCTTAGATCTTCGCCAAACCATAGCAGGGGAGTACCAAACCTATGAAGGCATGTTTATAAAATTGTGGGATAAATGGACAACATCTTTAGCCGAGGGAGAAAGAGTACCTGATTGCCTTAAGAAAGATTGTTTTCTAGCCGGACTCCATCCTCTACTAAGGGAGAAGGTCAAAGGAAAGTTTCCCACATCCTATGAAGAATCAGTCACTTATGCGAGAGAGAAAGATAGAAAATTGAAGTATCAAGCCCAGTTAAAGGGGGGAGTTGAGCCCATACAGGTTTTACCAACCATGCAAAGGCCTAGAGAAATAGCAGAGGCCCCACCTGAACCAGAGATACCACAGCAAGAGCTCCTACAACGCATTACTAATCAACTCGAAAGCCTTTCATTAAATTTGGTGCAAGGAGTGCGGCCCCCTCCCCTCATAAATGAAGGCAATCGAGGTCCAAGAAGACAAGAAAGAGAGTATGTTTGCTATAATTGTGGGGAGACTGGCCATGGTATGTACTTTTGCCCTCATCCCAGGCGTTTTCCAGGAAATGGGTTCCAACCAAGAAGGAGGGGACAACAAGTGACACCACCTAGGGAAAGGTTTGTTCCACCGAATCCAAGGCCTCCACCACCGGTTCAAGTTCTCCAGCATCCTCGACCACTTGCAGAGGTGCCGCCCTTGCCTGTTCAACCACCAGAGAATCATGATGTTAGGATAATTAGTTTAGATGAGAGTGATGTCAAAGGAAATGACAAAGTAGTAGAGGTTGAAGCAATGCCGGTGAAGAAAGCCCGGAGAATTGAGAAGATGGAGCCTACACCACCAAAGGAGGTTGAAAATATGGAAGAGGAGGCAGAGTCATCAGTGGCTGCAAAGACACGCACCAGTAAAA
Source organism: Lygodium microphyllum (assembly GCF_053477565.2). Taxonomy (NCBI): domain Eukaryota; kingdom Viridiplantae; phylum Streptophyta; class Polypodiopsida; order Schizaeales; family Lygodiaceae; genus Lygodium; species Lygodium microphyllum. Next base: position 113,040,931 of record NC_141164.1, read on the forward strand.
AGAGGAGGGCTCGCTCACGCCGACACATTGAGCCAGATGATTTTCCCTTGGGTAAAGGTACTAGAGCTTATGATTTGCTTGCTGATGTGAGGAATCAAGGGCCAAAAATTTCATGGCCACAATTACTACATCTATCTCCAACAGTGCGGCGACAATGGTCAAAGATGGTAAGCATTAGACCCATGAAGAATAGACATGTGAATGCAATCCAGGCTAGAAAGATGAAAGATATTGTACCTCTAGTGGAAGCCGAAATCAATGGGCAGAGAGTGTCAAAAACATATGTGGATGGAGGTGCAGAGATTTCTGTCATGACGGAAAAGTTGATGCATCGTTTGGGATTAGAGGTAAATGAAACTACTAAATTTGGGGCCAAAATGGCTAACAATGTGGTAGTAAATTGTTTGGGAGTTATAAAGAAAGTCAAGGTAAAGGTGTGTGGAGTGCAATTGGAGCTTGACATGTATGTGATGCCAGTGAAGGGGGATGGCTATCCGCTCATTCTTGGGCGACCATGGCTAATGGGAATGAAAGCCAGACAAGATTGGGAGACAGGGACTTTAGAGCTCAGGCCACAAAAGGGGCTGCATAAAAAATGGAAGAGCACTATCTACAACATGAAGGAGGGCCGACAGGAGGATCTTGTGTTAGAAACCACCGCTGATGAATGGAGTTCCAGCGAGGGTTGGTCATCTATGACAGAGGGAAAGTCTTCTAATGAGGAGGAAGAAAGCTCTCTAGAAGTGATGGGGATTACATTAAAAGGGCCTTCTAGTAGTGAAATTCCGCAGCAGCTTCCAAAGGTCGAGAAGGAGGGGTTAGAAAAAATGTTGGCTAAGGATCTATCAGTTGAGGAGAAGGCAGCCTACATGGAAGTGGTGATAAAACACTCTGCACTTTTTATTTCTGAGTATGAACACATCACAGGTGTGACAGCAGTACAACATCACATTAATCTAAAAGAGGGAGCACGGCCAGTGGTGCAGCGACTACGACGATTGGGAGTAGTTCAACAAAACGCTCTACTCACTGAGGTGCAACGACTTTTGAAGGCAGGCTTCATCTATCCAATAGGGGACTCAGAGTGGGTTTCACCTGTGGTGGTGATACCCAAGAAGAATGGAAAATGGAGGATTTGTGTGGATTAGAAGCCGCTAAATGCTGCAACAAAGAGAGATCACTTTCCTCTTCCCTTTCAGGATGAAATACTTAACGAGGTGGCCGGGCATGAGAGATACACTGTTTGTGATGGGTATTCAGGTTATTTCCAGATCCGAATAGCTGAGGAGGATCAACAGAAGACCACCTTCATTACACCTTGGGGTTGTTTTGCTTACAAAGTAATGCCATTTGGATTGACAAATGCCCCAGCTACCTTCCAGCGATTCATGAATTATGTCTTCCAGCCATATTTTGGGAAATCCATCAGGGTCTTTATTGATGATTTTTGTATTTATAGTTCTAAGGCTCTACATTTAGGGAAGGTGGATGAAGCTTTCAACCGACTCGCACAAATGGGGGGGCAGTTAAACCATGAGAAGTGTCGCATTGGCGAAAGCAGTGTAACTTTGTTAGGGCATGTCGTAAGTGAGAGGGGCATTGAAGCTGATCCAAACAAAGTTAAGGCCCTATTGGCGGTGCCATCACCATCTTCTGTGAAGCAACTAACCTCTTTCATTCAGAAGGTGCGATATATGGGGCGGTTCATTCATCTCCTCTCCCAATTAATATTTCCACTGCAACAGTTAACCCACTCTGAGGAGCTCCTGTGGAGTGACGAAAGCGAAAGGTGCTTTCACGAGGTGAAGAAGGCTCTTAGCACCCTTCCTATAATTTTACAGCCTTGTTGGGATCAAGAGTTTTTTGTTAACCCGAGTTTTGGGGAAGATGCTCTAGGGGCAGCACTAATACAAAAGGATGCTAAAACTGGCCTAATGAGACCAGTTTACTTTTCTAGTAGAGTAATGACAGCATCAGAACGAGGGTACAAGATGGTCGAGGTGATGGTTTTGTCTCTAATGTTTGCTGTAAGGAAGTTTCGTCCTTATCTTCTCCCTAGGCCATTCACAGTGATCACGACAGAAGAGCATTTTCCCTATGCCTTACAACACATGGATGTTTCAGCTAGAATCGCTAAGTGGGTGATACAACTCCAAGAGTTTGACTACACCTTCAAAGTGGAGGATTCTACTCGAGCTTGCCTAGCTGATTTGTTGACCCATAGATGCCATCAAAAGAAGGAAAATGAGAAGGGAAAGGTAAAAGAGGAGACACCTCCTCTTGAGGAGCCGCCACGGGTGGAGAATGCCCATGCCCTCTACTTTGATGGAGCCTACAAGCGTATTAAAGACAGAGCGGCAGCAGGAATAGTGGTGTTCAGTCCCATAGGTGACAAACTTTATGGAGAAGGTATCAGCTTGGAGGATGTCCATTCTAACAATGAGGCAGAATATCAAGCCTTGCTTTTAGGTTTGAAGTGGTGTCTCTCACATGGTATCACTCGGCTTAATGTTTTTGGGGATTCTATGCTCATTGTTAAGCAAATGAAAGGAATCTGGGCTTGTAAAAATGATAACTTAGCAGTGAAAATGAGGGAAGCTAAAACTCTCATGAGAAAGCTACAGAAAGCCCAAATCTATTTTGTGCCAAGGCGCACAAATGGCGACGCAGATGCTCTAGCAGCTGAAAAATTGAAAGAGGCAATGGTGGGCATCATTGCCGTAAAGCTTCCCTTGTTTCAAGGCAAGTTTCAACTACAAGATGTGCTTTATTTTCTCAAGCAAGGTGAGGCACCTACACATATGAGTAAAAGTGAGAAAAGGTGGCTAGCTACTAAGGCCACTAAATACCGCTTGATAAATGATGTGTTGTATTGCAAAGGAAAGGATGCAGTGCTTAGAAGGGTGCCAACAGCAAAGGAGATTATAGATGTGATTAAGAGCTGCCATGAAGGGGTTTGTGGTGGACATTTTGCTCAAGAAATAACCAGCAGAAAGATTCTCCAAGCCGGTTTTGTGTGGCCTAGTCTACATCGAGATGTGCAACATTGGTGCCGCACTTGTGACGATTGCCAAAAGGCCGGACCAAGGAAGCTAGTGCATGAGGAACAAAATCCCATAACTACATATGGCCCATTTGAGAAATGGGGGATTGATGCAATAGGACCACTCCCACGAACTCAATCTGGCAAGGAATACATCATAATGGGAGTGGACTACATGACGAGGTGGGCAGAGGCTTCAGCAACTAGTAGGATCACAGCCCAAGAAGTGGGAAAATTTGTGTTTGAAAATATTTGTTGCAGGTTTGGCACACCTTTGGAAATTATCTCTGATCGGGGTCCTGGTTTTAGGGCAAACCTAGTAGGGGAGCTAATGGAAAGGCTAAAAATCAAGCACAGGCATTCTACTCCCTACTATCCACAGTGTAATGGTTTGGTCGAAAAAGTAAATGGGCTAATTTGTAAGATAATTACCAAGCAGGTACACATGCACCCCAAGCATTGGGATAAAAAATTGAATGCAGCTCTTTGGGCCTACAGGACTTCATTTAGAACCTCGCTTGGCTATACTCCATTTCACCTCGTCTATGGCCAAGAAGCTTTGCTTCCTATAGAGGTGGAACTGGCCAGTTTGCGTGTTTTAGTAGCCAGTCAAGAGAAGAATCAAGATAAGAAGTTAGAGGAAAGGATCTTGGATCTAGAGAGGCTGGAGTTAGATAGAGAAGCAGCAGTCCAACACTATTCCATGCAGGCCGAAGAGAGGAGGAAGACCTTTAATAAGAAGCTGGCTAGCAAATACATAAGGGAAGGATCACTTGTGCTACGCTATGATAACCGCTTCGATAACAGAAAGGATGCTAAACTTGTGTTCAAGTGGGAAGGGCCATTCATGGTCATAAGGAGATATCCAAATGGCAGCTATAAGCTAGGTGACATGGATGGGAAGGTTCACAAGACAAGGGTAAATGGATGGCGACTGAAGCCTTATTTTCAAAGAAATATGAACACTTTGGAGCAGTCATTCAATGAAGAGCCACCAATGAGGGGGTGCAGTCCTCCTTGCTTTATTGGACCATCATTATCAAGCTAGAGGCATGAATACCTCTAGCCTAAGGGGAGGGCTAATGATCCGGGTTTTTTACAACCCGGATTACTACCATAAAATTTTGGCCAAAGCCCCTATCAAGAGCCTACCATATCACTCTGGGTTTACTCTTCAAGCACTAGGTATGCTACATTGCTTCTCGATTATGATAACTCTAGCAAATGGGAGAAACAAGTTCTTAGAAGGCATGTCAATGTAAAGGGTAAAAGGGACGGTTATCTTAGTGAAGATGAAAATGGATTACACCTAGGAGTTGAGTGAATGCATGGATTTTTCAAAGGACTAGCCTCCAACTACACATGGGCCCCGTCTGCATCACTAAGATTTGGAATCTATCACCATCATTAGAGGACACCTCACCCTTGCACACAAGTCAATATCCACATCATGGTGTCATTTGGATCTTGCACAAAAGCTTACAAGCATGGACCCCTTTTGTCACATGCTTATATGTATTTATATACATATGGGATACTAAAGTCAAAGCAGCTTTTGGAAGCCTTTTTTATAATCTCAATAACTCCCAAGAAAAAGCTAATTTCAAGAAAATTCCCGCGAAAGCCGATCGGTTTCGACCTGGTCTACAAAGTTGCAGAAGAAACTTTTTCCAAATTCCTCACGGATTTGAAGTTACGAAGGCGCAGACTGGTGGCTACATGCTATTTTCTTCTCTCTTTCACCACACCAACTTTCCACTCTATCCTTCTTGTAAATATATTATAATAATGTGCTTTGGCCACCCACCTCTTGTAATCTAGCTCCATTTATCTATTTTGTCTACCACCACCCTTGGCTTCTTGCATGATGACCAAGGTGGGGACTTGTCCCATCCACTATGCTCCATATTTTCAAAGATGCCATACATCATCTAGGATTATGTTAATCAAGAAGATTAGCTTAATCTAATCCCTCATGGAGGCTATATAAAGAGCCCATAGAGAATGGAGAAGAAGAAGGGGGACAATGACAAGTCCATGAGAGCATTCTAGAATACCCTCATCTCTTTGAGGGAAGCTATGAGTGAGTTCTTTTATTATGTAGCATAAGGCAAGCTTCCTCTACCTCTTCTCCTCTTGTCTCCCTCTCCTCTCATCTCTCTCTCTTATATTCCAATATGGTGTCTAGTACATGTATTCTCTCTTGTAAATTTGTGTCTTGGTTCTCTTGATTCTCTTTGAGAAAAAAGAAGGAGGACAATGACAAGTCCATGAGAGCATTCTAGAATACCCTCATCTCTTTGAGGGAAGCTATGAGTGAGTTCTTTTATTATGTAGCATAAGGCAAGCTTCCTCTACCTCTTCTCCTCTTGTCTCCCTCTCCTCTCATCTCTCTCTCTTATATTCCAATATGGTGTCTAGTACATGTATTCTCTCTTGTAAATTTGTGTCTTGGTTCTCTTGATTCTCTTTTAGAAAAGAGGGAGGAGGGAGAATGACAAGTCCATGAGAGCATTCTAGAATACCCTCATCTCTTTGAGGGAAGCTATGAGTGAGTTCTTTTATTATGTAGCATAAGGCAAGCTTCCTCTACCTCTTCTCCTCTTGTCTCCCTCTCCTCTCATCTCTCTCTCTTATATTTCAATATGGTGTCTAGTACATATATTCTCTCTTGTAAATTTGTGTCTTGGTTCTCTTGATTCTCTTTGAGAAAATGGATGTCCTAGCCCATCCTCCCTTTGGCTAGGTGGTGCCCCTCTTTAGTTCTCTTAGTGAGGATTGGAGGTTGGATGGGTAAGAGGCAACCCGTTCATCATTTCAGCCCTCAGTATGCAATGTGCTTTGCATACGGCCACGTATTTCATCAAAATGAACCCAAAATTATTGTTATAGAAAAAGAAACCCTTAAATTGAGTATAGGATAATTTCTCTCAGCTCTTATGACTATGAGTAGAATTGTTTGAAATAAATTTTATTACTATAGTTATAAAATTTCATAGATGGCGCGCATTAATTTTAAAATGGATTACTTATACTCAAAGCCGAGATATAACAAAAAATTATCTACCGGGACAAACAAATCGTTGAGCATGATACAAGGCCGAGATATAACATCGGAAAATCTCTCGACTACTATATACAATGCAAGGTTTATGGTCAACTTGCAACTTGACGTACATCTCTATAAAGCTATCCATTTAAGCCTTGTTTGCTGTAATGTAGATAAGATGGCAAACGAAGAAGGTCCTATTGTTCAAGACCGCGAGTCGTATCTTAATCAGCGTGTCCCATGTCCTTGCTCTCAATGCAAGTTGGCAATTAGACGAAAACACCGATTGTCTATAGAACACGTACGACGATTTGGCGAGTTTCAATCTGAGATCATTGATCAAGCGATTGCAGACTTTCAACAAATGGTAATTTAAAGTTAGCATTTTTCATGCATTGTACTCTCAAGCTAATTGAAAACCATACACAATAAGATTGGGTCTTGTTGGTAAATTTTGTATCCAGGGGGGTGATGTCTCGACCCAAGGGGGAGTGCACCCTTTGCGGCCAATTAGAAGAGTTCGTGGACATGCGATGGATGGATTGCAGGAGCCAATCGACCACTCGCAAGGCCCATCTATACCGTCAATGCCAGAGGAGACAGACAACCTTCCCGACTTGCCTACAATCTTGGAGCCTGAGATGGAGGCAATGATCGATGAATTGATTCCCATGGATGTTGAGACATCTGACCCGCTCAGAGAGGAAGCATCCATACCATTATATGATGGGTGCCGAGTATCTCGGTTGAAGACATTGCTTGCACTCTTAAGTGTGCAAGCAAAATACGGTTGGAGCGATACGAGTGTGACTGAGTTATTCAGGTACCTTGCACACAGACTTCATTGTTTTTTTTTTTAAAACAGTATTATTGCAAACATGGATAGATTTTTCAAGGTGTTTTATGATTTTTTCAGGTTATTGAAATATCATATATTGCCACCTGCAAACACCATGCCTGAGTCTCGTGATGATGCGTGACATGTTTTACGGAAGCTTGGCATGGACTACAATAACATCCATGCATGTATCAATGACTGCATATTGTTTCGAGATGAATACGAGAATATGGAGACATGCCCAAAGTGTGGTGCTCACAGGTATCGACAGGACTTGCAAGGGCAAACCATCCCTCAAAAAGTCCTCAGACACTTTCCGCTCATCCCCCGCATAAACCACATGTTTCGCACGTCTGCCATGGCAAGCTTGACACCTTCCCAGGCTTTGCGCAAGAGCCAAGGAATCTTCGGCTCGGTCTTGCCATGGATGGTGTGAGCCCATTCGGTCTGCGCTCGACTTCTTACAGTGTGTGGCCTATAGTGCTTGTCAACTACAACATTCCTCCATGGCTTTCTATGAAGAAAGGACATCTCATCCTTAGCTTGCTCGTCCCGGGCCGCTACAAAGTAAAAAATATAGACATGTATCTTCGTCCATTAGTCGATGAGCTTAAGATTTTGTGGGAGGAGGGGGTCATGGTGCAAGATATGAGCAGGCGCGATGGTCGGCAGTCAGCCAACATTCGAGCCATTCTCATGTGGACGATGCATGACTTTCCGGGATTGGGAGAGTGCTCAGGTGAGCAGACCTTTGTTCTCGCCGGTAATATCTATATTTTATTTCATTCAATCAAGTATTCACTAGGTCGTGGATCGCCTTGCAGGTCTCGTTACCTCAGGTTATCATGCATGTCCATTGTGTGGGCCACAGTTAGACTCCCGAAGGTCACGAACCATGAAGAAGATGGTATACCAAGGACACGCCGCTTTCTTGCCGGAGGATCATGAACTCAGGGAAGGTTTTCTTGGACGACCTCCAGCACGTATGAACGCTGCAAGCTGGTACGAGCTGAAAATGGTAAACCCGGATTCACATCCAAATGGAATGCGGCGGTTCTCAGTTTTCTACGAGTTGCCATATTGGACCCACTTACAGATCAACCACTTGTTGGATCCCATGCATATTTTCAAAAATGTGGGCAGCTTGCTATGGGACCACATCACAGGAAAGAGGGACACTATAGGGGCACGAATGGATTTAAAGGAGGTAGGTAAGATGGAGGCGCTCTGGCCGCAGTCGAGTGCTGAAGGGGGAGTGCAGCTTCCTCGCGCTCCCTGGGTTTTGTCTACCAAAGAAGAGCGCATTGTGAAGCAAGTAATCAAGTCTATCCGCACTCCGATGGGTATGATGCGTTCTCTCAGATCCGCATTTTCTAAAGATGACCAGATTTCTGGGCTAAAATCCCATGATTGGCATAAGATATGTCAGGTTTGTGAACAGAATGGATTTTAATTAGCGTGGACATTTTGAAATTTGAAAAGTGACCATTATTCTTAATGCTTTCTCATTTTTGGCAGTTTGTCCTACCGATCGCGATCGCGGGATGCCTAACTCCAAAAATTCGGGGGGCCATTTACAAGCTGTCGACTTTGGTGCAATGGATCTCACAGAAAGAGATTAAGACATCCTCTATTGAATCCGCAAGGCGGGGAGCAGTTGAGACGGTCTCTCTCTTTGAGAAATAGCTGCCCACTAGCATGCTCACGATACAAGTTCACCTTCTTGTGCATCTTGTGGATGAAGTGGAGATTGCTGGACCTGTCCATACACGATGGATGTTCTTCCTGGAGCGCTTCATGAAAACCCTGAAAGGCTTTGTGCGACAACGAGATCGTCCGAAAGGTAGCATGGCGGAAGGTTGGTTGGTGTCAGAGGCGTTAGTGCATATCTCACAATGGCTACCAACGGTGAAATCAGACAATGAAATGCTATGGACGCTGAAGGACGATGACAGGTTGACTGGAGATGTGGTGGTTGGAAATGGGGTAGAAAAAAGAATGGATGCCTCAATGGAAGAGAAGGTGAATCGCTTTTGTATGTTGCACCATGCCTCCATGGAGACGTGGCTCGCCAAGTACCAGATTGCAAGGCAAGATCGAGAGGAAGCACGAGCCGAATTCCGACGCAGTACGCGTCACCGACCGATTCGATATCCCGAAGGCATGGAGGAGATGCCGCGGTTTATGTCAACACGATGGTTGCATGGAGCCTTGACCGCAGCATCCAGCGAAGGGACAGAGGTCTCAATGGAGGAGTGGGAGTTCTCGAGGGGATGTAGTCCAAAGGTAATGAGGGGTTTAGAATGTGTCGTATCTAAATTTGCTTGCTACATCTAATTTGAGTGTTTCAATGTGCAGTACAAAATATATAGTGCAGCGTGGTCGTGCGGACGACATTTTCGGGTGGAGCGTATTGACAAAATGCACTCCACAATGGACTGTGGTGTCATGGCAAGGTTCGAGCAAGAGAGCCGGCGACGAGCAACGGATCCAAACACGGTTGTGGATGAGATGGAGTATTTTGGGAATTTGCAAAGTATTATTACGGTGGATTACCGTAGCTTCTCCATGATAATATTCGACGTGCAGTGGTTTAAAGTGGTACTTGGAGGAGCTGGCACAAAAGTTCGACGAGGTCCATCTGGATTTCTCGAAATAGATTCCGAAAAAAAATGGATGGATTTGCGCGACACCTTTGTGTTGCCGGCCCATTGTGAACAGGTGCAACTAGGCATTTGCTTGCTAATTGTAATACGACATGGTTTATGTCACAATGGTTTGAAGACGGTTTGTAAGTGTTTGTGAACAGGTAATCTTCTATCCAAATCCCCGACAACCTCGATGGTGGTATGTTATACCTTCAACTCCTCGAGGTGCGAGAGTATACGATCAAAGCGATGTTCCAGGCATAGATGAAGAAAATATGAAAATAGAGGGATCGAAATTACAAGGGGTGGAGGCCACCGCAAGCTTGGAGCCTGCATCGGCCAACAATGATGGAAATACAGAAGTTGTAGAATTTTTTGAGAACGAGACAGACTCGTTGTTTTGTGGTGACATGTCTATCGACCTTCTAGTGTATGCAGAGTTGTGTCAGGAGATTAACATGGGACCATAGAATACTTCATTCTTGGAGAATTGTATTACTCAATTCGTTGTTTAGATCTTCCATAAAGGTAGATAAGATATGCATTTTAAGAGGGATTTTTCAAAAATGATTTTGTTAATGTGCTTTGTATAGTTTAAATTGATTATTCTAACATTATTTTTTATATGTGCAGGTATCGACATTTTCAGGATGAGTCGAGGGATGAGCGATGAGGAGTTTCAGGAGATGATGGCACGTATGTCTCCAGATCAGCTCGCGAGATTCAGAGAGATAGCAGATCAGGAGCTGTCTCGTTCTTCGTCAGGACGCTCTGCTAGATCAGCTTCGGCGCGATCAGATGCTTCAGCTTCGAGTAGACGATCTCGACGCTCGCGACTTGGGCCAGAGGGAGGGACTGCGACTGCAGGAGGATCAGGGGGGTGCTGCTGTGGAGACACGGACGCGGTGTCTCCGTCTCGTCGTTCAGCTGGAGCTCGGTCACCGCCAGGATTTGTCACACCTGTGGGGACGTCCACTCCAGTTACTCCGGCTTTTGCGCAGCTGTCGGCAGATGTCACGCCTTTTGGTGGCACTCCTTTTGGTGGCACCCCCTCTGGTGGCACTCCTTTTGGTGGCACACCCTCTGGCGGCACCCCTTTGTGTGGCACTCCGGGAGAGGGTACCCCCGTCGGTACACCGGATGTTCAGGGATCTCCTGGATATGCCCAGGAGCGTGGACGGAGATGGGAGAGGGCCCATACACGGCACACTCCTAGGGATTATGGATACCTAGTGGATGGCAGGTCAGGAGCCATTATCATGAATGATGAGGGAAGGAGGGTGATGGCTCGCATGAGGGAGTTGTACCAACAAGTTTTTCGACACAACGTCCTGGATCATTGGAGGAACATACCGGAGGGGAGCAAGGAGTACATAGTAGCATCCTTGCACGAGGAGTTCCCGGTGCCAGCCGCAGTGGATAGATTCTCTACGAGCTGGATGATGGATTGCATGCGTGCATACATGTCACATAGACGATCCGACGCACGCAAGGCAATCAAGAGTGGGGCTCCAAAGCCCGAGTGGTTAGATGCAGACGACTGGCACCGACTGAGGGAGGAGGCTACAAATTCGCCAGGACGTTGGAGTCAGCAACGGGAGGCGGCGAGGGCACGAATCGAGGCCGGATCGGTACATCATCTTGGGAGTGGCGGCCACAGGACATATTTGGAGGACTTTGTAAGATTCTCTTTTGTTTTGCTTATTTGTTTTTTTGAGATATTCTTTGTACTGACAATCATGTTTCTAACAGTTAGCATTTTGTTTTCTTTGCAGCACTCCATTACAAATCGCTATCCGCAAGGCCTTGAGACTGGATATGCGGAGAGGCATGGTCTCACATCATTGATCGACCGATTGTATAGACGCGGCGGCCCAGTAAGTCACTCATCTTTCTTGTCCGTAGTTACCATGAGATATTTGAATGCATTATTGTATGGTGGATTGATATGTTGTTTCTTTTTCTGCAGAATCTGTTTGATGCTCCTTTACAGCGGGAAGAGCTTTCGGGGGACGACGATTTGTAGCTCGCCCTTGGATCCTTAGAGCTCACATACCTTTAGTTCTTAGTCGCCCGATCTATGTAGACATTTTCTATGTATTAGTGATATTGTTTTATGATTGTACCAATCGCATTTTATGCGATATCATGTATTTATTTCATCCATCAGTTTTATGATTTCAGTATACATTCTTTTTGTTTGCAAACGCTTTGTATGAAGCAGTGCAGAAACTATTTTGTATGGCTCTCATACAGCACACAGTGCTAACAATTTTTTTTTTCTCTGTTACCGTCGCTATTTGTGTCGCAAATTTACTGCACGCGTCGCTATTGCCGTCGCTATCAGTGTCGCAAAACTCTGTAACCGTTGCTATAACCGTCGCTATATGCGTCGCATTTGCGATGCATATAGCGACGCATATAGCGACGCATATAGCGACGATTCTATGGCGTCGTTAATAACGACGCTTTTTGCGACGACGGGGGCAAATTTTGTTGTTTGCATTTTTGTCGCTTTAAACGTCGCTATAAGGTCTATATCTTGTAGTGGATGATTCTGTAACTCCCAATGTCTCTGCGCATAGGCATACGATGCAATTTCTATAGTAACTTTTCACCGACCCGTAGAACAGTGGTCGCATAGCATAAAACAAGGCCTTTTGCTGAGTGCGTGCAAAAAACTTCTGCCTCCAAAACAGGCCCCGAAATGGCCTCAAATCAAAAAAATAGGGTCGCCAAGGGCTAAAGCCCTTACCTCGCAGCATATACTATCCTCTTGCTTCATCGCGAAGGGCGTCTCAACCTGAGACAATGCACTCTTGCAATTTCCGGTTGTGCTACCTACAGAGATCTGCTCCCATAACAGAAAATGAAAGCAACACTGCTCCTCTTACCAGAACACCATGAGCTTGGCTTGCTTTCTTGAGCTCCTTGCCACGAACAAGGCTCTGATACCATGTCAAGATTGTGGGAGAGAAGGAAGGAGTCTCACTTGTAGCTTTCTTGCTTGCATAATGGGGGAATACACACAAGGGTGGAGGCTGAAAACAGTTTTCCTCTTCTTAGTTGTGTAAGCCAAAAGAACTCAAGTACAAGGAAATAGAAGAACCCTATATATGGGTCTCAAACCAAACTCAACTAACTAAGGTGGCATACTAACTGAGCCACGAACTAGAGTAGATAAGGATAGCTATCATGTAGCTATTATTCACCCTGGCGTATCACGACTGGAGCTCGATATCTCAACAATATGCCGGCCTACTTTGTTTGTGCTTGGGTCATGACATGCAATGGGATAGGTATGGCCTCCCCATCAAGGTTCTCAACGCCGAACAACCCCAATGGGACAGATGGCATGTTGGCTGAACTTGAGGATAGTTTTCACTTGGGACAGTCAATGAAGAGATGAGTGATTCTGCACTCAGGGCACCTTGGGTCTACCTTTTCTGTATTTGGTTGCTCCCTTTCAAGACAATGTGATGAGACATGCCTTGGATGACCGCAAGTCCAACATATGATTGGATCTTGCATTTGCCCTCCTAGGCCTCTACCTCCGCCTCTTCCTAATGCCATCATCGGTACTCGTCGATAGTCCATAAGGACTGCATTGCCCTTGTCGTCATGCGAGACGTATGGATATACGTAAGTCTCTTGCTTATTTGGCTCCTCCATGTAGTGGACTAGAGCATCACTCAATGGATGGGTCACGTAGGGACCAGGCGGTCTAGGTATGCATGTAGGGTTTATGTCCATTCTGGGAATAGCTGGTTTAACGTCGTTAGGTGCAGGAAGGGCCGATGGGGCTCCCCTTCCAAAGAATTGTTGGGGTCTGCTCGCTAGATATGGCTAGCCGTATGGTTGTGAGTACATGAGAGCAAAATTTTGGTGCCGAGAAGTGCTTAAAAATAGCTAAAAATTATGAATGTCAAGGAAAAAATATTCAACGTCGAAGGCGGTGGCTCGATCTAGGACGATTTTAAGCACCAAAGTGCTTTAAAGACGCCCGAGCGACACTTCTTGATTTTTCATAAATTTTTAGTCAGTCGTATGGGTTGACAAGAGCTACTGGCCAATTCAAGATGCTGAGCCGGATGCCCAGGATTTTTCAGAGCTCAATTTCGAGTCCGGAAGGGGAAAAGGCCAAGAAATGGTCAAGATTTGAAAGGGTGGCCACAACATGGACCAAAGGGGGGGTGCCCTTTGGGGGAATTTTAACCCCCCCAACCAAAAGGCATGAAAATTAGGAATCGTGGGATGAGAGAGATGAAAAAACGTGGCCAACAGAGGGCGCCGAAAAATGCGCCATGGGAGGATGGGAGGCATCATGGAGCTTATAAACACCCTGCCTAATCGATTATGGGGCTTCATTCCCCTCTGCCTATGGACTCTATCGCCTGTCTTCGCTCCTCCAATGGTGGCCTAAATGCAGAGATGGAAATCTAGTCTTTCTCTCCCCTCCCTCTCTCTCCCCTAAAGGCAGATTCATGTGGTGAAGAAGAAGAAGAAGAATGGATGGTTGATGCTTATCCAATGAAGACCGGATTGCTCCGTGGTGCAAGAGGAAGGAAGATTGTTGATTATGGACTATAATGAGCATTAATGGTGGCTGGAAATCAGTCCCGAGATATGGCAAATAAAAACCCGCAACCCGCAAAGAACGGTAATCTCATTTTTACAAAGAAAATGGTGTTTTTATGCAATTTGCTTCATGAATACTTGTTCCCATGAGATGATTATGCATTATAATGTTGTTTGCAATGTCTTTCAACTGTTTATGCTCAGAAAATCAGAAAATCATAAGTGTTGTGGATGAAATTAATAGTGTAAAACACGTAAAATATGGGGAAATTGGGTGTTTTTGAGATATAAATGGAAAATATAATAAGACACACCAACTAAATTTGTATTTTTGCTGCAAATGAACCTAAGGGCCACAGACCATATCTCATTTTGTATTTTAAGTCATTTAATATTGTAAAAAATACAAGAAAAATAGGAAAAACCATTAAAAATATAGAAAAAATAGATTTTGAGTGCCGAAAATTAAGGAAAAATAAGATTCATGTTTGTGGATATATGGGGGGGTCTGAAGTATGAGGTTAAGCCTCAATTCAGCCCTACCTCTATGTTTTAGTGAGTTTTTATGGCTTTTTATACAATAAAAATGTGAAAAATGAACCCTAAACCTATGCACGATGCACAACCTAAATGGGTGAGGGGGTAGAGCGTATGAAAAGTGTTTAAATGCTGAACGAAATGATGAAAATATTGCTGGTTTTTTATGCATACCATATAGATTGGACGATATTCAAAAATTAAGAACCTAGTAGTACGGGGGTTTCTCGGTGCTAGGTTCATGCAACGCAGCATATGAGCAATAGTCAAATATCATTGAAAGAATGCTTTTGCACTGAACACAAATGCTGGTTTTCTTAATTGTTTGAGCATGTGGACATTCACAATTTGCATGAAGCATAAAATGATAAGAAGTATCAAATAATACCTCCTGGATGCATGGCAATTGCTTTCTAGAGGAATATGACCAACGTTTAGTGAGTAAGGTTGTCCAATCTATAGGCTAGGCGTTGGGTCTAAGGGGAAAGTAAAGTGAGGAAGCATGGTATACCTCCTGGAAATATGCGAATCATAAAAGAGAGAAGTTTGTGTGCCATAATGTGTTATATATGTTTAGCGACGCATCGAGGGGCCAATCCCCAAGGTGTAGGAGAGTCACAGTGAGGTAGCGGCAATCAGCCGTTGGAGGACCTCCTAATGTTTGTACTTCGTGCTATTTGGCAATGTGTTGGGACTCCCTCTAAGGAGTATTAATTGGGTTAGAGTTGGACTACGAGACATGATACAAACGCAATATGTTTTAGAAGATGATGTATGTGTCATCCACGCTCCTGGCCGCGAGGCCATGGGGTTGTTGAGCGCATGATAGAGGTCCGACTAGTGCATGAGCCAGTGCCGACCCGTTTTAGGTCCCATCAGTGGTGCGTCTGCCGGGACCCGCTTAGAAGTGGCGGTCCTTGAATCCTGATTGTCTAGGGTTAGCAGTTTATGCCAAAGGACACTGAGATTGATCCATTATTCATCGATAAGCATCGTCTAGCAGAAATCCAAAGCAAGAAAGAGACGAAAGATCTATGCGACGTGCTAAAATATTTAGGAGATATTCCCCTAAGCGTAGTGGTGCTGAACCCTTAGGAGGGGGTGGATCTAGTGGTCTTGGTGCCACAAGGAGTAAGTTAGGAGAAGGTGGAAGCTCTAGTGCTCCCCTTTCTTCCATAAAAGCCAGTCTACATCAAGTACAGGAGGTGTAACCCCACCGTCCCCTATTTCTAGTGCAAATCCAATTTTCGTCATGGCGCAGCCTATTGCATTTCCTGCAAGAACGATGGATTTTCCAGCTCTAGGCTACCCGCTATCCATTTTTAATGGGCTAGTTGAGGAAGATGCGGAGCTCCATATCAGGGAGTTCCAAAATTTGATGTTTAACTGTTGCATCCAAGAAGAAGGACATTTAATGATGTTCTTCAACATGACTCTCAAAGGAAGAGCTGCCATATGGTATTATGGTTTAGAATCCGGAACCATATTGAATATTGATGCATTTTATGGAGCTTTTCAAAGGGAGTTTGCCCCTGAAAGGGGTGGGCAATATTGGTTGTGTGTACTTAACGTGACCCGCCAAGAACCACATGAGGATATTCGTGCTTATGCTAAGAAAATAAAAGAGGTTTTCCGTAAGTTGGACACCTCTATTCCTATCCCCATAGCTGCCCAATTGCAATATTTCCTACATGGTTTGGACTTTAATATTCAGTTGCAGTTTAGTAGTGTCCCTTTGGGGGATATAGATACTGCCATTACAAGAGCACAAGAAGTGGAATCCCGACTACAAGCAGCCGATGCCTCTCGAGGCAATTCGAATATGGGTCTAGCATTGGGAAATAATATGGCGACGGCCAATGGCAGTAGTAGCCAAGGGATAGCGATGGATAATCCTAATGGGAGAGGGAACATGATGCAGAATGTTCCTTTATTACCAGCTCCCCCTAGCATGTCGATGCCTACGAGTAGTCAAATGGCTCCAAATGGTGGAAGCCAGGCGGTTAATCCTAATACCATGCCTGCAGTTCAACAACCAGTGCCTAATCGAATTGTCAGGCTGATGGAACGACAGGGGAATGATCAAGGCTACGAGTCGAGCGCTTCCAATGTTCTTGGCGAGGTTAAGGACATGATGAAGCATTATACCGACATGATTACGGAGCAGTATCGACAAATAGCTGTTGATGTCAACTTCCTTAAAAAACCAAAAAATTTTATAGGAAGTAGATATCCAGATGAGGGTGCACCTTTGAGGTTTAGCTGCAAATGGTGTGGTGGGCAACATTATCCAAGAAATTGCCCAAATGTCAAGTGCGATATCTGTGGGAAATCCGGCCATTTAGCAGCAACTTGCTGGAGTAAGATTAGTTCCCTCCAGCGAGGTAGTCGGCAACCAGGGCCTGTTAATCTTCGTGCTCAAGGAAATGATTCCCAGCGAGAAGACAGGCCTAAATAAATACTCCAACGACCAAAGACTACAGTGGAGGAGCTATCTAGTGGTAGTGGGGTTAGTTTGATTGAGGCTGTATGCGTTAATGACACTGAAACCTCTAATCTACGAGCTGTTACAAGAGGTCAAAAGGGTAGAGAGGCCGACAAGGATAAGCCTAAGCCTGTCGACAAAAACCCTAAATAGGGCGACAAAGGAACGGAAGTTCTAGATCCTGCCGTGGAAGGGGGACCGTTGAAACCCATGGAGAGTAAGCCGATGCTAAGAAGGATAAGGAACCACCGAGGAAGAAGGTGAAAGTTAAAAAAGAGGTAGTAAAGCCGGTTCAACAACCTAAAGAGCGGATGGTTTGGCATGAAAAGCGAGCTCTATCGAACTATCATGAATTCGATTTGGCGAGCTCTCTTTGCGAAGTCAAGACAGATGTGAACCTTTTACAGCTTATTAAGCTTTCCCGAGGAGTACGCAAGGAATTTAGAAAGATCCTACATACCGGGTATATCATGAAACCTTTGGGTATTGCACGAGTTGGTGATGACTGGTTCGAGTATGCTGAGAAGCATTGCCCAAGGGTTGCAGCCTATGTCGATGGGATATTAGTAGATTATGCCATTATCAACACGAGACCATCTGTTAACATTATGAGTTCTGAACTGATGGAAAGGTTGGGTCTTGCGATCCAGAAAGATACCTCCACAATTCTCAGAATGGCAGATGATAGTTTGAGATAGCCGGAAGACTGCATTACTAAGGTCCATGTCACTGTTGCAAATGTAGAATGCATGTTGGACTTTAGGGTGATTTGTTTTGCAAGGCGTCCAAGTTACCAAGTATTACTTGGAAGACCTTGGATCTTGCAAGTGGACTGCCAAGTAGATATACCCGTCAGTCGATTGATATTCGGCAGAGGTGCTTAGCGCATGGTGATTGATGCCTATCCTGAGTCCCCACAAAGTGAGAGAGCTCCTCTATCTCCCACAGAATTGGAGACATTAAAATATTTATCTGCCAGTGAGACATCATCGAGTGATGAGTCCAAAGAGGGATCCACCACAGAAGACATCTATCAGATCGCTTTGAATGAGCCGATAGAGGCCCAAGATCGTATAAGAGATGCAGATGTTATCGAGCTAGACCTTGGCACGCCAAATGATTTGCGGCCAATTAAATTAGGTTCTATGCTCAGCTCAGCAGAAAGGAAGGACTATGTGTCCTTGATTCAAGAATTCCGTGATATCTTTGCCTGGAGTTATGATGAGCTGAGAGGCATCCCTCCCAGCCTCGCTGTTCATACTATTCCTGTGAAAGAGGGCAGTCCTCCTATACGTCAAAAAGTAAGGCGTATGCCTTTTGAACTGAGGGATGGGCAGTTTGAAGAATTACGGAAGCTAAGGAAAGCGGGTTTGATTTTTCTTGTGCAACACACGGAATGGTGTTCACCAGTTTGTGATCAGAAAGAAGAAAAATAATCAAATCCGATTATGTGTGGATTTTAGAGATCTGAATAAGCAGACAGTTAAGGATTACAACCCGTTGCCATTCATTGACCAGATTTTGGATCAATTAGAAGGTAGGGAGATATATTCGTTTATGGATTGCTTTGCAGGATATAACCAGATGGCAATTGCAGAAGAGGACAAGTTGAAAACAACTTTTATTACTGTCTTTGGTACTTTTGTGTACCATGTGATGGCCTTTGGTTTATGCAATGCACCTAGTTCGTGGCAACGAACAGCAGATAAGACATTCTGTGACATATCCCCTGAAGAGTTGAAGGTGTTTATTGATGACTTAGGGGCCGCCATCGTGAGAGAAAGGCAATTAATCATTTTAAGAAAATGCTACGGTGTAGGCAATTTTGCATCGCTCTAAACCCACGGAAGTGTGTTTTTGGTGTACCTTATGGGCAGTTGCTGGGCCATGTGGTTAGTTCGGTAGGAATTGCGACAGATCCTTAGAAGGTCAAAGTCATATTTGCCATGGGTCCACCACGCACTCCGAAAGAAGTTCATAGCTTTCTGTCTTTGGTTGATTATTACCGTAGATTCATAAATGCCTTGGCAGAAAGAACGTTGCCGCTTACAAATCTATTGTCCTTTAGCTGTTTGTTTGTATGGGATGACCCTTGTAAGGTAGCATTCGAGGATGTGAAGCAGGAGCTAGTAAAAGCACATGTTTTGAAAGCACCTAAAAGAGGTGAGGTGTTCTATATATTTTCAGAGCCACCATGCATAGTATGAGCTACTATTTAATCCAAATTTGGGAAGAAAAGTGGTATCATCCGATAGCCTTTTCTAGTCGAAAATTGGGCATTTCAGAGATCAATTATACCTACATGGAGAAGTTGTGTCTGGCGATGGTCTTTGGGACCAAGAAATTCAGGCATTATATTCTCTATGAGAAAGTTGTGCTTTATACGAAGACGGAGGGACTTCGATTATTGATGAATAAGCTGCAGCCGCCTGATCGTCTAGCGAAGTGGTTAATCACTTTGCAGGAGTTTGAATATGAGATTAGGAGTAAGCCACCAAGGTTACAGGGTATTGTGGAATGTCTTGTGGACTTTGGGAAGCCGAAAGAATCTGTGGCTGAAGGTAGTGACATGGAGTCGTTATTTAAGATAGATACGGCGTCTATTCCCTCCTGGTACGCTGCAATAACGCATTATTTATCGACAGGAGAGGCTAGATCCGAACTATCTAAAGCTGAGAGAAGGAAAATTAAGCAGCATGCATTAAAGTTTGCCTTGATTGCAGGTACATTATATCGACAAGGGGTTGATGACATCTATCGCCGATGTGTGATGCCTGACGAGGTGCCATTCATTTTGGAAGAGTGCCATGATTCCGCTTGCGAAGGTCATTTTGCTGAACGGCTTACAGCACAAAAGGCTTTAAGAGCAGGTTACTAGTGGCCTGCCATCTTCCAGGATGCGTTCGCATATGTTAAGAGATGTGATATTTGTCAACGACATGATAATCGAGAAAATAGGAAAAGACCACTCACCCCTATTATGGCGATACTTCCATTTGAGAAGAGGGAAATAGAATTTGTGGGTCCTATTACTCCGTCATTGACTGCACAAAAGAGGTATATTATTGTAGCAACTAACTACTTCACAAAGTGATCAGAAGCACATGCAACAAGGAAAGATGATGCTAAAGAAACTGCTAGTTTCCTTTTAGAAAAGATTATATGCCGTTTAGGTCCACCAAAAGAATTGGTGTCAGACCATGGAACCCATTTCCTGAATAAGGTGATCAAAAGCTTGACAGAGGCTTGGAAAATCAAGCACAACAAAACGACTCCTTATAATCCGCAGGCAAATGGGCAGGTGAAAGTATCAACAAGCAGCTTGTGGGTATCCTATCGAAAGTCGTATCTGAAAAGAAACGGACTGGGATAAGAAGCTGTATGTGGCAGTATGGGCATATAATACCACGTTTAAGCAAGCCATTGGACACACACCGTTCAAACTATTTTATGGTGAAGAGTGCGTTTTACCCTTAGAAATTAAGTTGTCGACCATTAGATTTGCAATAAACCATTCTTTGGGTAATGAGGAAGCCCTATTAGAACGTTTCACGACCTTAGCACACCTAGATGAAATTAAGTTGCAAACTCTATTACATCAAGAGGTGGCTAAACGTCGCATGAAACAGTTGCATGACCTAAAAGCGAAGAAGTATACCTTTAAGAAAGGGCAACTGGTTTTGTATTACAATGCGCGTAGGGAGCTGTTCCCAGGAAAGATGGAGCCTAAATGGGATGGGCCCTATAAGATTGTTAGGTTAGGGAAGAATAGGTCTACAGCCCTATTAGCTGATCTACAGGGAGTAGAGTTTAAGAATAAGGTTAATTTTAATAAGGTTAAACCTTACTATTTCTGAGTCTGCTAATACAAAGAAAATGCATTACAGGTCCATGCTAAGAATGATCTAAGACCTACGGAAAAGAGCTTCAAAGCTGGTGGATGGGTTGGTTAATCCCATATTTGGAGCACCCATATCTGGAACAAAAAGATACCATAAGGGGAAACTCATCTGGTGGAGCAAAGGATATAAAGTGATTGAGCAAGAAGGCGGAACTTTTGTGTGGGATATTAAAGTCTTCTGCCATCACTGTTTACGACTGTTGACGAGTATCCCTGTTGAGTTCAATGAAGAAGGTGGGATGGAGCCGTCAGTTCATCCTCTCAACATGCTAAACTTTGATTACCATAATTACAAATAGAGGAGTTCGCGATGGCCAGCTATGTAAACCCATTATGGACGTATACACTATATTTTGACGGAGTGTCCAGGGGCCCTAATAGAAAAGGAAGTGTGGGAGTAGTAATCTGAGACCCCCGACGAAGAGTTATGATGAAGTTAGCTGCTTATCTCGAGGTAGGATTCACTAACAATATGGCGGAGTATAAAGCCTTGATTATGGGACTGTATATTGCCAAACAAGGTGGTATTCATCGGTTGTTAGTAAAAGGGGATTCCCAATCGATCCTGAACCAACTAGATGGGACATACACAGTGCGGATATCGATTCTTTGTATGTATCATTAGACTGCTATGACCCTACTAGAGGAGTTTGAGAGAGTGTCTTTTCAGCTGATTCCACGTTATTGGAATCAATTTGCGGATTCACTAGCAAATCTTGCTTATGAGGAAGACCTCTTCTTTAATTGTGGTCCTAGTTTGGATATTGTGATCAATGATGAAACAGGACCTGGTCGATTGTGGGGTATGTTATCCGAAAATGCAATATATGGCATACGATGGTTGATATGGGTGATGCAAAGAGTGGCCGAGACCAATTTACCATTATTATCTGGGACCCATAGGTTGATTAGACATCATATTATGCGTACGCCTCTTGGTATTTATGCAAGAGGGATGGGTCATAACCTTATGCACTTAGTTTAGGGCTACGAGCCTATTTTTCCTCCTTGGGAGGGAGCCTATTGTTGTATATGTGGATTCTTCCAGGGAGGGATGTGTAGGTGATATTCTGTTTGATCTCGTTAGGCCAAGAGGGCCAGTATTGCGAGGTTTTGAATGCTTAATTTCATTAGGCCAAGAGGTCTGATTTAGTGAAGTGTTTTATTTCATTAGGCCAAGAGGGCCAGTTGTCTGTTTAGTGCAGGTGCGGTTAATGGTTTCTTGTTTGAGTTCTGTGCTAGATAGGTTTGAAGAAGAGCTTGGAGGGAGCCATTGTCGAGGCATTGACATTTCTCGTGGCCCTATCCAGGTGATATATTTCCTTTATGAGTACTGTGGTTTTTATGATATATGTGGTTGTGTGCTTGTTAAGGGGTTTTTCGTTTCTTGTTGGGGACCGGCATCCAAGGCATGAAGTCCCGAGGTTTAGGTTCAGTGTGTTTGAGAGAGGTCTGAGTGGTCGTTGCCTCATGTAAAGACATTGTCAAGCGTCAAAAGACTTGTTTTAGAAGGGAGTTCTAGTGATCCTGTTCTGTTAGCCTGCTAGGTAGCCGTTCTAGGCGCTCTTGTTAGTTGTGAGGCCATTAGAGAAGCCTGCCAAAAGAAAAATGATAATGATAAGGAGAAAAGAAACCTTGAATATCTTAAAGGAAATCCATATATACGAAGGTGTGTAAAAAGGGGTTCTAACCCCTATCGAAGAAAAGAAAAGAAAGAAAAACTTATAAGCAGATGATCATTGCCTTGCGAAGGCCTGGTAGGTTCGTGGGGACGAGTCAGACCCAGGGCCGATGCCTTGTCTTCCTAGGGGTGGCATCTTGCTAGAAAAGCAGAATTAAGGAAGGTTGGAGTGAAAATAAAAGTGAGCGTCAAAAAAGGATTAACTGTCGCCTTGCGAGGGCTTGGTAGGTTCTTGGGTACCGACACAGGACCTGCAGCCGAATCCTTCTTCTCCTTGGGTCACTACGCTCAGCTCCCTCCTTTTTACATGCCCAAGTATGTCAATAAAATAAAAACCCTAAGAGAAGAAATGTGTTATAAGAAAATACTTCTTGATCAGGCTATAGGAGTCCTCGCCTAGTTGGAACTCCTAGTTGTGTTGTCCTTAGTTAGGTAGGTAGTTCAGACCACCACGTAGGGCAACCTCTTTGAAAGTTCTTTTTCGTTTGGCCGTGTTGGAGCGGTTGGTTAGTGACTAGCTTCGGATCTTCTATCAGATGATGCTAGGCCTACTCCTTGTGAATGTCATGCCTTGGTTTTGTCAGGGGGTAGGGTGAGCATTGTGCTGTGTCTTATTGCATATTTGGTTTGTATTAGCTTGATGATTCCTTTGGTTGTTTATGTGTAGATATGGTGTGGGATTCGACGGGCTGAGTCGCCCTATCCCGTGGTCACCAATGAGAGCGGAATTTTGGTGCCCAAAAGTGCTTAAAAATAGCTAAAAATTATGAATGTCAAGGGAAAAATATTCAAAGTCGATGGCGGCGGCTCGATCTAGGACGATTTTAAGCGCCAAAGTGCTTTAAAGGCGCCCGAGTGACACTTGTTGATTTTTCATAATTTTTCAGTCAGTTGTGGGGGTTGACAAGAGCTACTAGCCAATGCAGGATGCCGAGCCGGATGCCCAGGATTTTTCAGAGCTCAATTCCGAGTCTGGACGGGGAAAATGCCAAGAAATGGTCAATATTTGAAAGGGTGGCCACAACATGGACCAAAGGGCGGGTGCCCTTTGGGGGAATTTTAACCCCCCCAACCAAAAGGCATGCAAATGAGGAATCGTGGGATGAGAGAGTTGAAAAAACGTGGCCAATAGAGGGTGCTGAAAAATGCGCCATGGGAGGATGGGAGGCATCATGGAGCTTATAAACACCTTGCCTAATCGATTATGGGGCTTCATTCCCCTCTGCCTATGGACTCTATCGCTTGTCTTCGCTCCTCCAATGGTGGCCTGAATGCAGAGATGGAAATCTAGTCTTTCTCTCTCCTCCCTCTCTCTCCCCTAAAGGCAGATTCATGTGGTGAAGAAGAAGAAGAAGAATGGATGGTGGATGCTTGTCCAATGAAGACCGGATTGCTACGTGGTACAAGAGGAAGGAAGATTGTTGATTGTGGACTGTAATGAGAATTAATGGTGGCTGGAAATCAGTCCTGAGATATGGCAAATAAAAACCCACAACCCGCAAAGAATGGTAATCTCATTTTTACAAAGAAAATGGTATTTTTATGCAATTTGCTTCATGAATACTTGTTCTCATGAGATGATTATGCATTATAATATTTTTTGCAATGTCTTTTAACTATTTATGCTCAAAAAATCAGAAAATCATAAGTGTTGTGGATGAAATTAATAGTGTAAAACCCATAAAACACGTAAAATATGGAGAAATTGGGTGTTTTTGAGATATAAATGGAAAATATAATAAGACACACCAACTAAATTTATCTTTTTGCTGCAAATGAACCTAAGGGCCATAGCCCATAACTCATTTTGTATTTTTAGTCGTTTAATATTGCAAAAAATACAAGAAAAATAGGAAAAAACCACTAAAAATAGGGAAAAAATGGATTTTGAGTGCCGAAAATTAAGAAAAAATAAGATTCATGTTAATGGATATATGGGGGCTTTGAAGTATGAGGTTTATCCTCATTTCAACCCTACCTCTATGTTTTAGTGAGTTTTTATGGCTTTTTATACAATAAAAATATGAAAAATGAACCCTGAACCTATGCACGATGCACAACCTAAGCGGGTGAGGGGATAGAGTGTATGAAAAGTGTTTAAATGCTGAACGAAATGATGAAAAGCTTTTTGGTTTTTTATGCATACCATATAGATTGGACGATATTTAAAAATTAAGAACCTAGTAGTACGGGGGTTTCTCGGTGCTAGGTTCATGCAACGCAACATACGAGCAATAGTCGAAAATCATTGAAAGAATGCTTTTGCATTGATTACAAATGCTGATTTTCTTAATTGTTTGAGCACGTGGACATTCACAATTTGCATGAAGCATAAAATGCTAAAAAGTATCAGATAATACCTACTGGATGCATGGCAATTGCTTTCTAGAGGAATATGACCAATATTGAGTGAGTAAGGTTGTCCAAGCTGTAGGCTAGGCGTTGGGTCTAAGGAGAAAGTGAAGTGAGAAAGCATGGTATACCTCCTGGAAATATGCGAATCATAAAAGAGAGAAGTTTGTGTGTGATAATGTGTTATATATGTTTAGCGACGCATCAAGGGGCCAATCCCCAAGGTGTAGGAGAGTCGCAGTGAGGTAGCGGCAGTCAATTGTTGGAGGACCTCCTATGTTTGTACTTTGTGCTATTTGGCAATGTGTTGGGACTCCATCTGAGGAGTGTTAATTGGGTTAGATTTGGACTACGAGATGTGATACAAACGCAAGATGTTTTGGAAGATGATGTATGTGTCATCCACACTCCTGGCCATGAGGCCGTGGGGTTGTTGAGTGCATGATAGAGTTCCGACTAGTGCATGAGCCAGTGCCGGCCCGTTTTAGGTCCCATCAGTACATAATTCTTCTCGGTAATTTGCAATGTGCGACATCGTGACCGAATCTACCACAATTAGTGCAAGGTCATAACCTAGGGTCTTGACACTTGGTCGGCAAGTGGTTTTCGCCACAGCACATGCATTGGACGTGTGGGCGCATTGGTCATCTCAACATATCCTACAGTTTGGCTATCTCCATTTTTACCTTAGCCAAGTCTTGGTTTGTCTCAATGGCTTTCCCTTTGTTCTGGGCCATTCGACCTGATCGTTCACTAGAGGCTGATGCTCTCTTTGAACTTCACAGTTGGTCTCTTCTGAATTTGAGCTCCTGGAGCTGCGCTCTTTTAGTTGGTCATCTACTCGAAGGGCCTCTTCAAGGACCCTAGCTAGCGAGTCTTGCTGCAATTTTGAGTTGCCTGCCAAGGCCTTATACAATTCCTCATGCCGTATTCCACTAATAAAAATGGTGGACACCACTCTTTCAGTAGGCCATTTGCCCATGGGGATTCTCTTGAAGAGGCTTCTCATGTGGGTGACACCATCACGGATGTCCTCTTTCTCTTTTTGTTTGACATTCATGAGTCTTAGTAGCATATTGTTAGAGTATTCGAGCTTAGAGAATCTATTGATGAAGTGGTTTTTAAGGCTACTCAATTCTGCTCGTTCTCCGGCATCTAGACTCATGTAACAAGTCCTACCCTTCTCACTTAAGCAAAGCCCAAATTCTTGAGAGCGTTGAGCATTGAGTGAGTTATGAAGTCACTTCATGAGAAGCTTACTCAATGTCAAGCCACCTTCTAGGGCTCTCTCATGATTGATCTGATTCCCACCTGCTAGGTTTAGCACCTGCTAAACCTCGGGCAGTTCTGTGTTTTGCCTTAAGCTCTTAGCACGCTAGTCCTGGTTGTATTTCATTATGCCTTGCAGTGCCTTGTAGACTAGCTTCTGTTCCTCTTCCTTGTCTATTATGATGGCCTCTGCCATTCTACCGCAGTGCTCATACCTAGCATGTGCAATGTAGCTACTCACTAGCTGTTGAATTGCCTCTAGAAAAGCTCTTAAGTCGAGTTCCTCATTCGGCCTGCAGTTGAGCTTTCCTATGTCATGATCATGTTCTCGTGCTCCACCAAGCTATCGATCAGGTTGACCAAGTTGGTCAGATCCACTTCTCTAGTGCCACTTGCTTGGTCCTACTCTGTGCTTTGGTCGTCCATCTATGTCTTGGGATCTTCTCCTATTGGTGGGTTTCCTTGAGGTGTTTATCTGAGTGAGTTCCTTGACTTATTGTATCCAATCCTCAATTTATCTCTACTCAGTATGTGTGTGTTCTTTCTCATGCACTTGTGCTCAATCAGGCTTTCAGCTGTCCTTAAGTGTACTTTAAGTGTACAAATTCAAGGTGAGTGTGGAAAATAAGTATCTAAGCGGCTTACGTACTCTCGCTTCATTTTATGCCTAATAGGATTGTTGACCCACTTCTGGCTGTCTTGTCAAGTTTTAGGGTTTTTCGTTGTGTTGTCTTACTCATTTTAGGTTTGTTCAAGGTCTTTGGCTCAGCTGGCTATTGCTAGGACTCTAGGTCTCGCAATAGTCTACTCGAGCTGCTAAGTGGCTGTGTCCTACAAAATTGCCTATTCCATGCACCAGAATCAAGTTCTATGCATCAAGAGGACTCATGAAGGTTTACAAGGCTAGTCTAATTTCCTAAAAAGTTGGAAAATTCCTGACTCGCTCCAACTCGTTCGAATCGCAGGGGTTGAGTGATGGATTTGGATGGAGTGCCGAATGGGCCGAGTGTGTGGCCGAGGGCCAAATGGAAAGCTCTGATAGGGTGACTCGGATGGGGTGTCTTAGACGGGCCGAGGCACGCAGGCGGAGGGCTGAGTTTTGATATGGCCGAGTGAACTTTTGGCTGATTTGGTTTGTTCGGATGGGGCCAAGGGCCAAATGGGGTAGATTGGCCGAGGGCCAAGTTTCGAGTGGGCTGAGTGATATGCTCGGACAAGCCGAATTTACTAGTGGGCTGAGTTGGCCTAGAGTAAGTGGGTCGAGGGCCAATTCTAGGACTCGGCCTAGGAATCGGCCACTCAAACGGGACACCAAATGGTACTCGACAATAGCAACAAAGGCACTAATTTGCTCCAATCTTGCAACATATGAAATCATATCACACAAGAGCTTCCAGATTAGTACCAATGCATAAGGGGAAGGTCTTGATATACTTGCAACACGCGGTAGACCCTCTGGTGGCAAGATCAAATCAAATCTCCAAGAGCTCTCTCTCTCTCTATCTCTCTCTCTCTCTCTCAATGTTAGGGTATGAAATGAGCTCTTCCTTGACCTCTTGGTTCTTAAACCCCTTCTCAGGTAAGGTTTTGATGTCCCCAGTCACTCACTTGCTGACATTAAACATCCCAAGTACTCTTTTTTTCCATTTTTTCATGATTTGTGCCATGTTTTACAGCAATTAACCCTACGCTTTTTCGATCCGATTTCCTAATCGTAACCTATGCTAAATGCAACAAAGATTAAAGGAAAAAACCCAAAATGATTTCTCCATATTTTCCAATCATCAAACCAACAAAATAACCCAAAATACTTACTTGTTTTGAATATAAAAAAACCCAAACTTCCTACATATCTCAAGCTTTGTTTCAGGGATGAATCCCTTACTTTGATGCTCGATATGAGGCATGCAAGTGCTCAACCTTGAATCTCTTAGTCCCGGCGAACCAAAATGTAGTGGGAGCTCATGCTCAACCGCCAAGACCCATGGACCACTTATTGTTTCAATCATTTCAAGTGAGCTCTCATGGCTATCTCTCACCTAACTGATGTGTCATCGATCCTCTCAAGGTGTAGTGATGCCGAAATGAGTTGCCTCCTCTCTCGCACATATCGGTAGCTCCATGATCCTAGATGCTAGCTCAAGCATCCTCAAGCCTCGTCCATCTCCAAGCTCCATCCACCATAGCTACGCGCATGAGAAAAGAGAAGAGAAGAGAAGAGAAGAGAGAAGAAGAGAGATGAGGAGATGGTGAAGAGCTTCACCCTCTTGATACCTCACTCCCACACACTCATTTACTCCCTCACACTCTCACACTCCCTCTCTCAAGAGCACACAC
Organism: Lygodium microphyllum; assembly: GCF_053477565.2. Classification (NCBI taxonomy): domain Eukaryota; kingdom Viridiplantae; phylum Streptophyta; class Polypodiopsida; order Schizaeales; family Lygodiaceae; genus Lygodium; species Lygodium microphyllum. Next base: position 113,069,649 of record NC_141164.1, read on the forward strand.
ACAAGCAAGGTGAAGAGAAGAAGAGAAAAAGAGAGGACTCTTGTTATCCACACACCAAAGAATGAGCTTCCATTTACTTTTTGAACTTTATATACAAGCCCTAAAATCCCATGGGCACCCATCCCTTTTTACATGACCGGCCATTGTGGCAAGGTCCCTTTTTCTAATTCCCCCTTCTTTCTTCATGTCCTAATAAGCCTATACCTGTCTATTCTTTTACAAATGGCATAGGAGGGAGCCTGATGCTCTTTTACAAGATTTTTTAGAGTTTTTCGAGGTGCCTTTCATATAAAATTGTGATTTTTGCCTTAGCTTAGCTTTAGGGGCTCTCTCTATGCCTTTGCTCTTTTTCCATCCTTTTTTTGCTTTTTCATTCATTTTTTCGCCATCTCAAATTGAGGTTAACAATCCTACCCAATGGAGAGAGAATCTCTAATTTCCTTAACAAAGAAAGATTTGTGGGGAAACTATTTTCCCTCTTCTCCAAGAGAATGTCAACTGAGCAATTTTCTCAATACATTTGAAGAAGCAATGGAACTAGCACGAGCTAAGGATCAAAAATTGAGATTCCAAGCCCAAGTGTCAAAGGTGGAGTACTTACAATCGCAACCCATTTCTTTTTAACAGGTGGTTGTTCAATCACCACCACCTATTAGTCCCACAAATCTTGCATGGGGAATCATAATCAAGAACTATTGGAAAGAATAACTAATTAACTAGATAATATTTCAATCAATTTAGTATAGAGTGTTAGGATTCTACAACAATAGCATGTGTTGACAGTAGCTAGTGTTGGAAACATCTGAGCTCCAAGGAGGCCAACAAAGGAATAATTTTGCTACAATTATGGTGAAAAGGGACATGGTATGTATTTTTTCCCTTATCCAAGAAGAACTTTAGGAGATGCTTGACCTAGACCATGACAACAAAAAGTCACACCTCCTCGAGAAAGGCCTCTCACTTTCACTCCACTAATTTTACAAACCCCAATACGATCACAAATTCTAAGACCTCCAATGACACCCCAACCACCAATTATAATTCCTCCCTTGCCAAAACATCATACTATGAACATGATTGGTTTGGAAATAATAAAACAAGGGAAAGGAAAGATGGTAGAGGTAGATACCATGCCAATCAAGAAAGCTCAAATTGATGAGTCTCAAAATCTACATCATAGCAAGATCAGGATTGAAGATGGGGAATGCACTTCAAAGGAGAGCAAGAAGAAGAAGAAGAAGAGGTCGATTCACCCTCAACAAAAGATAGGGATCAAAGATTACTCATCAGGAGAGGAAGATGATCCCTAGAGTCTAATCAAGGATGTTAGTTCACATTGACCAAGACTCATATGGCCAAACCTATTGCATCTATCACACCGAAAGTGCGATGACAATGGTCCCATATGGTGAGTACAAGAAGAACAATGAAAATGTTAGGCTTAATTAAAGCTCAAGGCATTAAGGATGTGTTATCAATAGTAGAGACTTATATCAAAATACAAAGAGTATCCAAAGGTATATGGTGATGGGGGTGCACAAATATGTAGAGTGAGTGATAAGATAATGTATCATTTGTGTCTAAAGGTAAGTGGACACTTTTTTTAAAAAACAAAAGTAGCAAATAATATTTTTTTAAATTGTGTTGGTGTGATAAAGGGTGTGAATATTGTAATATGTGATATTCAAGTGGAAGTGGATATGTATGTGTTGCCATCCAAAGGGGAGGGCTATCCAATTATACTAGGAAAACCTTGGCTCATTACTATGAAAGCAAGGAAAGATTGGGAGTCTGGTACACTCATTTACAATCTTAGAGAAGGAAGATAAGAGAGTATAGAGTCGGAGACTTCAGAAGATCAGTGAAGCTTAGAGAAATACTCTTCATCTAATGACGAGATGTCTAAAGAAGAACATAGTAGTTCACTAAAAGTTATGGGAGTTTTCCTAAATGAACCAACTAATGGAGGCGAGTCATACACCTAGGTGGGACCAAGTGAAGAGGAACTAGAAAAGATGTTGACCAAAGATCTTAGTACAAAGGGGAACGAAGATTACATGGTAATGCTGAGAAAGCACTCCACTTTATTTATCTCTAATTACGATCACATTGTAGGAGTGACTATTTTGGAGAACCACATCAACTTATAGTCAAACAGTAGACTAGCAATATAAAATTTGCGGCTGTTGGGGGTCACACAACAAAAAGCTCTCCTAATGGAGGCAAAAAGTCTCTTAACGGCAGGTTTTATCTATACTGTGGAGGATTTTGAATGGGTTTCATCAGTTGTGGTAGCACCTAAGAAAAATGAAAACTAGAGAATTTATGTGGACTACAAACCACTTAATGTAGTGACAAAGAAGGATCATTTTTCTCTTTAATTTCAAGATGAGATTCTCAACAAGGTAGTTTTTCATGAAATATGCATCGTTTGTGATGGGTACTCAAGGTATCTTCAAATTCAAATTGCTGAAGAAGATCGATGAAAGATAACATTCATAACTATTTTGAGGTGTTTTGCATATAGGGCCATGCCCTTTGGCCTAACCAATGCTCTTGCTATCTTTTAGTGTTTCATAAACTTTGCCTTCAAATATTTCTTTGGTAAGTCAAATAGGGTATTTATTAATGACTTTTGTATCTATAGTTTTCATGATCTTCACTTGGCTAGAGTGGAAAAAGGGTTAAGTAGATTAGCGCAAATGGATGGGCAACTCAATATAGATAAATGTTTCATTGGGTAAGAAAGATGGTTTGGCTAGGCCATGGGGTGTCAAAAAATGATATTGAAGCTGACATAAAGAAGGTTCCTACTCTCTTCACACTATGGCCTCCTACCTCAATTAAGGAGCGAACTTCTTTCATCCAAAAGATCAGGTACCTAAGTCAATGTATTCATCTTTTAGCACAATTGGTCTTATCCTTGGAGTGGCTTACTAATGTAGAAATATCCTGTTGGAATGAAGAGAATAAACAATAGTTTTAAGAAATAAAAGGGATCCTAGCATGCCTTTCCATTATCCTACTACTATGTTGGGACCAAGATTTTTATGCGAATCCTAGTCTGAGATCAGAGTCTTTGGTAGTAGTACTACTATAAAGGGAATCAAAGATTCACTCATGAGGCTTATGTACTTTGCTGGTATAGTGATGAAACCAACAAAGAAGAAATACACTCCTACTGATAAAATGGTATTAGCTCTTATGTTTTGTGTGAAGAAGTTTTGCTTTTAACTTTCACCAAGACACTTCACTATTATCACTATAGAGAAAACATTTTCTGATGTCCTATAACACATGGATGTTTCATCTAGGATTTCTAAGTGGGTGATCCAATTGTAAAAATATGACTTTACAGTAATAGTGAAAGACTTAACCCAAGCATGCCCTGCCAATGTGCTAACTCAAAGAGAAAAAGATAAAAACCAATAACAAACTCATGCTAAAACCACATATGGATCGACCCAAGGTACTAGATGAAGCCTTTGTACTCTACATTGTTAGAGCATATAAGAGAAAGGAAGGAAAAGCAATAGTAGGTATAATGGTTTTTAACCCTATGGGAGACAAGGTAATGGGAAGGAAAAGCAATATAGGAGACAAGGTAATGGGAAGAGGAGTTTCCTCAAGGGGTGAGATTAAACACTGAGGCAAATTATGCAACTCTTTCTAAGGTGCTAGAATGGTGTTTAAATAATGGGATTAAAAAATTGAATGTTTTTTGCAATTCCATGCTATTGATTAAAGAGATTAAAGGCACTTGGACTTGTAAGAGTGGAAATTTAAGGGAGGTGAGAAGTCTTATGAATAAATTCAAAGATATACAAGTACACTTTGTTCCAAGAGACAAGAATTAGATTGCAAATACCTTGACTACTTAAAATATGCGAGATCACATGGTAGGAGTTGCAAAGTTACAATATTCTAAGTTTCAAGATAGTGAACATCTACATGACATTATTTATTATTTGAAGAGTATCCAGATCACTTAACTAAGGAGCAACAAAGGGTGTAAGAGATAGGGAATACATGGAAAACTAAGGGAAATAAATAATGGAGGAAAAATACTAGTGGTACATAATATAAGGAACTTGACATTTTTCACATCAGATTATAATAACAAGTCTCCCTCATCTTCTCCCTCTCTCCAACTTTCATGATTGTCTTCTCTCTCTCTTTCTGTCTTTCTCTCTCCATTTCTAATCTTTCTCTCTCTTAATCACTCTCTTTCTCACTCTTCTACAGTCTTCTCTCTCCTCTTTCTCTCTCCCCAGTCCTCTCCTTGACCATTGGTATCATAGCCATAGGTTCTTGATCGAGTCGGCCAACATTCCATTCACTTATCCTTTTTTTAGTCACACAAATTTAAGAGCCACAGGTACATAGGTACAGACATGACATGGAGCAGGAGTGCAGTTATCAAGGAATTTTGGGACCACAAGGACTGCAGATATGGAGCATTAATGGAGTCTTGGACCAAGTTTGGAGGCTGGAAGACTAGATTTAGCAGCTTCTTGGTCATTTTTGGCCAATTTTGAAGGTATTTTCCTAAAAGTCAGTGGTAAATGGAGTAGAAGAGGGTAAAGTCTTGGTTACTTTTCGGGAAGAAGTGTTCCCTCTCACCTTTCTCAAGCTTTCAAAAGACCTTCCATGGAGGAATCTACTCCCACTTCTCTGGATATTAGACAATTCTTCCTCAGCTATGGCAACTTCCACTCCCTCAACTTCTTTGGACCTAAGCTCACATCCTATGCATCTGGAGCCATTGTGTTTGGACGTATGACTTCATAATGATGCTTATCAGAGCCTATCTTATCAAAGAGATCCTCTCTACGGTAGCAGTTATACAACTGGCTTTCAAGCTAGTACTATTTTACCTTTTTTTTGAAACATTTGAAGTGGACTACAGTAATGTATTGATATATCTGCAGAAAGAGGATGTTTTCAATCTCTCTGCTAATGTACATTGCTGATATTTGTTGGTTCTTCCCATAATTATGGATGCCCTATCAAGAATGGATTTGCATAGAAACACCAATTTCCTCAAGCTTTGATGGCATTAGTAGGCTACGCTATGTTTAAGGATCCTCCAAATATCTTATGAGGCTGCATTTTGGTCCGAATTGTAGTCAGAAATCACTAGTCTCGCATTCTCTTCTTCTATTGTCACAAGTGTGCTAGCTGTGTCTTTTGTTAAAACAAAAACTCATCAACCATGGCACTTGCTTTAGGCTTGGTAGCCTCCATTAAAGGTGGTAAATTATCTGCCTTTTGTGAAATAGCAAGCTCTAGGGACTCAACTTGCGAAAAAATTCCACCCTCCCCTAGATGATTTGCTAGCTACAAGGATTCACAAAAACATCTATTTCCTCAAACTTCGATGACATCAGGAGGCTACACTCTATGTTAGGATCCTCGAAATATCTTCTAAGGTTGCATTTTCAATTCCTTGGTTGATTCATCCACACGACTGTCTCAAACACCGTGTGACCTTTCACATTGCACTTCCTTTACTATCTATGTTTTTGCTTGGTCTAGACAATGAACTGGGTGGTGGAAAAGGAGAAGTACTAGATGCAGTAACAACTATGGCACATAAACATTTGGAGCAACAATTTTTGGATTGTAACAATTTAATAGGTTGCTCAAGTTCACGTAATATAGACGCCTTTCCATGAATATACACCATTTCTTTCTCTCTCAAGTCAGTTACAACAGCATGGCAAGGATCTCTCACACTTGATAGTTCAGTGTTCAAGTGCCCAAAAATAGACTTTTCCCCTTCAACAGTAGGAGTTGCTAAGCTGTATAGGGCTACATCAGAGAACAACTTGAGCATGGCCAAGCCATATCCATCATGATCAATTGAACAAACCCTCAACTTCCTTCCTTGTCTCTGGAGTTGGGCTCAGGGAATGCAAGAAGCATAGTTGGAAAGGGTCTACAATAGCAACTGGAAGAGTCTACAATAGCATGTGTTTCGTATGCCACCCTAGGCCTGGTCATAACCTGCATGATTCTCTTGATTGGGAGCTTGATCCTAAATCTCAAGCACTTTATATTAGATTTTAATCAATCTTATATTCATTTCAATGCCTTATTTGTCCTATTAGCATATTGCTAAATCTCCACTAGGCATCTACTGAAACTAGGACAAAAGAAAGTGTTGCCAATGCATTCAATGCATGAATTTTTTGATGATTGATCCATGATTGGGAAGAGCCTTTGATGCTGGATGGAATTATGGGGTACATTTATGGAAGATCTCCATTCTATGCCCATCTATGCAAGTTGTGAGCTATTGAGAGCTCAACCCTTCTATTCCAATTGAAGAATTTTCCTTTTTCAAGCTCAAAGATCCCTCTCTTGGCTAAGCATTGCAACCGTGGAGTTTATTGGAGTATAATGGAGCATCTTGGAGCACACAAGAAGAGCTGAATCATTGTTTGATTGCCATCTTCATAAATCATCATAAGGTACTTGGTTCTTAAGCTCTTATTCTCTAAAATTCATCCTCTTACTAAGCCATAACCAATTTCTTGAGAGAATGCAAGAGCTCAAGTAGGTATTAGGAGATAAATTTGATGCTTGTATGTTGTCCAACTCTTCATAGTCATTTTGCCTCACTTTCATTACATGGGAATGGGTAAATTCATGTTGAAACTCATTGAGAATTATTGCTTTTTCTTACCTTAACCAAATGAGTTGTTGTTTCTTGATTGAGTCATTTGATTTTTTTATAAAAATCCATTGTATAAGGGTAAGTCAGTAGTGAGTCACTACTTGGTAAGCCCTACCCTTGATCCCAATTTTCCATTCCATGCATTTCATGATAAGGTTCAATTCCTAGTTCCAAATGCATCTCATGCTGGGTGTTTAATTAATAAATTTCTACCATGTATATTCCAGGTGAGTTAAAGCCCGATGCCAGGTGAGGTGGCAAGAAAAAAGAGGGATGACCCCCCCCTTTCCATCAAAGACCCAAAAGGGGTGCTCAACCCATCGGCCCCCGGGGGGAACTTTGCCCACCTCTTAGTGATCCGAAGCCCAAAGTTGCTTGTAGGTGCAGGTACTCTCTTGAAGAACCAAGTTATTGAATTGGCAATAATATATGAGATGTATTTCCTGATGTATGGATGTATTATTGGCTATAAATGTATGGGAAAATACTATTGAGGATGTATTTGCACACATGAGAATGCATATGTAGTCAATGGCAATGAATACGATGCTTGGAATGTATGCGAGATGCCTATGAATGGGAAAATTATGCTAAAAGATGTTTATGACATGCTGAGTTCTGGAATAAGGTTACAAATAGTGAATTGGGATGATTGGGCAATGTATTGTGCCATGTGGGATGACCTTTCAGTCATGCAGTGACAACTTGATCACTTGCAACCCCTTTTCTTAACCCCCACAGGGTGCTATAAGAAATTTGCTAGCATTTACAGAAGTGTACCTATTCTCATGAACTAAGGTGTAGGTCTTGCAAAGTACCCACAGGTCCTACTAAGGGCCTTGATCAGTTTTGGAGCTCTAGTTGGTTCCTACGCCTCCTACAGGTATACACAGGGTTTGGACTACGTAGTACAACAGTACTTTTCCTATAATAGAATTTCTTGTATAAAACTTGGAAGTGCATGATTGTGCTCAGTTCAAAGAGGGCATCCTTGGCTTTGACTTGAACAAAAAAGTATGTCAATCGGAGCTTCCTAGCTCAAGTTACAGGCAGAACAGTGATATGTGGTCTAACCGGACTGCACCTAACCATGGTAGGGAATAAGGGAAAAACCAAGGCCAATGACGATGTTCAACAACAAATCAAGGATGCACGAGAGCCAAATACTGAGAAAATCCTTGAAATGGATTAGATGAGTATCCTCATGACATTGGAAGCCTCAGTGCTCTTAATGAAACTCTATGCAAGTATGAGACAAGGCATAATCAAAGACATGAGGCTATTTTGGAAAGACAAGAGCCTGTACTTGCACGCATAGTAGCAAACACAGAAAATTATGCTAAGATGATGCTAGAAATGAATCAAATGAGAGCCACCATGGAAACACTTAATGTCAATTTCTCTAAGTGGTTGGAGATTCAACTGAAAGAATAATAGCAAGAAGATCGGTCACATGTACATGTTGAAAGAACTAACATCCCATCATTTAATGCAAATTGTCAAGGCATTTTAGGAAGAATGCAAATTCCCAATAGTAGCTTAGAGCTGGGCGAGCCTTCTCATAAGCAAGAGGACCCATTAGGGAATGCATCACGGGGAAATTATCAACTTTCATTAGTGCCCATGCCTTCAACAAGGTTTCAATAGTCTTTTGGTAAGAATCACTCTCATAATAGTACCACTTTTGCAACTCAAAATGATCAATTTATGTTGGAACAATTTGGACATGCCACTCCTCATGAAGGAGAGCTGAGAGATAAGATTATATTCTCCAAATTTAATGGCCAATCCTCTTCCCCATCTAAATTGGAAGAATGGCTTTCAAAGCTTGAAGATTTTGCCAAGACGGCCAAAAGATCCACTTTGCCACGATCCACATGGAAGGATTTTCTCATTTGTGGTGGCAGTATATTAAGAGGGAAAATATGCAAGTTGATACTTGGGATGCATTTCAAGCACTTATGGTTCAAGTTTTTGTGTCCCCCATAGAGAAAGAGAAGCTTGCCCAACAATGGTATAGCTTAGAGAAATGTGGCTTGATAGTTCGGGACTACACAAATCAATTTCCTCATCTCAAGATGTATGTTGAGTCCATAAGTGATGATGCAAACCTTCATAAGTATATATATGGCTTGGATCCTTAGTTATCAGCTAATGTTTTAGCGTAGTCACCTTCCAAATTTTTTAAGGCTATTGAATTGGCTGAAAGATACTCCTGTAAGTATCATAGGGATACTTTAGTTCAGCCACAGTATGGACAGCAAAGAGGCTTATCTCAGTCATTTTTTGGGCAGCCTAGAGGGCTTACAAAATCCAATTTTTGACAGCAAAGAGCTGTTGTATTGCAGGGCCAATTTGGGGCCAATTATGGTGGTGCAAATATGCCATTTAGCACCCCTAGAGTTCCCACATACCCAGCCTTCAATGCCTCAAGTCAAACCAATAATTTTAGGGTAGCAAACAATGGCAGGACTGAGAATAAACAAGGCGATAGTAAGAACAATAATACCTCAGCCTTTGGAGGTCAATGATCCATTCCCATGGATTTGTAGAAAGAAAGGAAAGAAAAATGACTTTGTTTCAAGTGTGGGAAAAAGTACATAGCTGAACATGCTTCCAAATGTTCTTAGAGAAATGCAAAGGCAAGAGTGTTGGTCTTTGAAGACTGGAAGGATGACCATGAGGATGCAAGTGCCTTTGTAATCACTGCTGAAAATGATGAGGCTGATGAAGAAACTAGGTAAGAAGAGTTCTTTGACCCTGCACACACCTTTCCTTTTGATCTTGGTGGTCACGTACGTATAGATATGGGTGAAAAGAATGACTCACATGATGATGCCACTATTTGTACTATATTCCTAGATGCTTGGACAAGATCAAAGAGTCCTAATACCCTTCGTCTTCAAGGCAAGATTCATAGGAAATATGTGTTTATCTTGGTAGACAGTGGTAGCACACACAACTTCATAAATAGAGCAATCATGGATAGCCTAAAATGTTTTGCCACTAATTTACAACAACCACCACTGAGGGTGCAAGTTGCCAATGGGAGTGAAGACATTAGTACTCAAATATGCCTAGCTGTACATATTCAACTTGCTGAAAATTGTGGGCAGAATGTAGACTTAATTGCACTTGACATGGGGCCAATAGACATTGTGTTGGGTTGTGATTGGATGAAGACTTTGGGCACCATTTCTATGGATTTCTATTTGCTGTATATGCAGTTTTTCAATGTTGGACAGCTTGTTCACTTGCAAGGAATCCAAAACACTAGTGAATATCAGCTCATTACAGCCAAACAACTTAAGAAAGAGTTCCATTCTGCATGACCTGTCATGTGGTTTGATGCACCTGAGTCAACATACCATACATCATTGCTTTCTTCTGCACTTGTCACAGAATTGTTCATGTGCTGCACCATGAACAAATGCTCATTTCTGTCATCACCCTGTCTGCTAGAAGATGCATAATTCCCTTGTTGCAGTTTTCCATTCATGATGTCATTCTGATTTTTATAGCAGTCTTTAGCCATATGACCCATTTTACCACAGTAGTAGCATTCAACATTACTGTTTGCATTTTGACCTCTTTGCCATCCACCACGACCTCTTTGGCTCCCCCTGCCTCTAGAGTTACCACGTCCTCCTCCATAGGACTGGTTTTCTTAAGTTTGCTGCATATTCTGATTTCTACCACGGCCTCCAAATCGGCCTCCTCTACCTCTGCCTCTACCTCTTCCAGCATTTGAGTAGAAGACAACTTCTTTTGAAGTTCCTCCTGAAGAAGATGCACCACCATTTCTCTGCTCCTCAGAAATTAGAAGAGCAATCAACTCCTCAAAGTCAGGAAATCTTTCACGAACGGAAATGGATGTTCGAAACTGTGCATAATCCTTTCCTAGACCATTCAAGGTCACAAAAACTAAATCATCATCTTCCACTGGCGACCCAATGGAAGCAAGTGCATCTGCAATCTTCTTCACCTTCATGTGGTAGTCATTGATGCTCATATTTTCTCTTTGCACATTATGCAACTCTTGCTTGAGCTGCATTTTCCTGGCTTGTGTATTTGTGCTATACATTTTTGACAGAGTATCCCATGCCTCCTTTGGCGTACTTGCATCCTGAATATGCACAATCATAGAGTCTGAAATGCTAATAGACAGCCAGTACATAACTTTCCTGGCTCTCTCATGCCATGCTTTGAATGCCTGCATTTGTTGTTGATTGGGAACATCAGGAAGAACTGGTTCTTCTTCATTTCCTGCAACAAATTCCCAATATCCTTTTCCCATAAGGAAATTCGTCATTCTAAACTTCCATGCCTGGAAGTTGTTCTTGTCAAGCTTTTCAGTGACAATCTGTGAAAGAGAATCAGACGCCATTACAGAATACTGCAAGAAATTCTGTTACTGCAAAAAACACAGCTTCACCCTCACAAGGGAAAATCTGCAAAACTGGCGAAAGTGGTATTTGACCACATAGTCACTTCCTAGTGACGATTTTGCATAAACAGGAACCAAGGATGATTCTGAAACTCCCAATGTCTCTGCGCACAAGCATACGATGCAATTTCTACAGTAACTTTTCACCGACCTGTAGAACAGTGGCTGCACAGCATAAAACTGAGCCTTTTCCTGAGTGCGTGCAAAAAACTTCCGTCTGCAAAACAGGCCCCGAAATGGCCTCAAATCAAAAAAACAAGGTCGCCCAGGGCTACAGCCCTGCCCCGCATCATATACTGCCCTCTTGCTTCACCGCGAAGGGCGTCTCAACCTGAGACAATGCACTCCTGCAATTTCCGGCTGTGCTACCTGCAGAGATCTGCTCCCAAAACAGAAAATGAAAGCAACACTGCTCCTCTTACCAGAACACCGCGAGCTTGGCTTGCTTTCTTGAGCTCCTTACCACGAACAAGGCTCTGATACCATGTCAAGATTGTGGGAGAGAAGGAAGGAGTCTCGCTTGAAGCTTTCTTGCTTGCACAATGGGGGAAGACACACAAGGGTGGAGGCTGAAAACAGTTTTCCTCTTCTTAGTTGTGTAAGCCAAAAGAACTCAAGTACAAAGAAATAGAAGAACCCTCTATATGGGTCTCAAACCAAACTCAACTAACTAAGGTGGCATACTAACTGAGCCACGAACTAGAGTAGATAAGGATAGCTATCATGTAGCTATTATTCATGGGCGGTGTACCAACCGCATCTGCAACTGACACGTCGGTGACATAAATGCACAACGGTCACCCTGGCGTATCACGAGTGGAGCTCGATATCTCAACAAAACATAGGTATTCTACTTCTTATTATCCCCAATCCAATGGATTTGTAAATAAATTTAATGGAATGATTTGTAAACTCATCACTAAATAAGTTTATGATAAGGCTAAGACTTATGATAAGCATTTAAATGCAACCTTATCGGCCTACCACACCTCATTCAAGATGTCTTTGGGATTCACTCCATTTGTTTTTTCTATGGCCAAGAAGCACTCTTGTCCATTTAGATAGAGCTAGCTAGCTTGTGGGAGCTAGAGAGAAGCCATCTTGGATGTAAAAGAAGATCAAACAACACATTCTAGACCTTGAAAGATTGTAATTAGACAAAAAAAAGGTAACCTAGTATTATACTATCCAAGCATGGAAAAAGTAAAAATAAGTTCAATGACAATCTTTCAAATAAGGATATTATGAAAGGGTCTCTTGTACTTAGATATGATAACAAGTTTGACAATAGGAAGGATGGTAAATTTGAAGTCAAATGGGAAAGACCTTTTGTTGCACTAGAGAGGTACTTCAATGGAAATTATCAATTAGAGGATATTTTGAGTAGGAGGCTTAAAACCTAAGTGAATGGATAAAGGTTGAAACTGTATCATTATTGGTTCTCCCACCATTGTGTGTCTTTAGGATAAGAAGACCCTGTGAACCTATTGACCAAAAACATGAAGGTAAAGCTAGAGGTATGAATACCTCTAGCTTGAGAGGAGGGCTAAATATGATGGGTACATTTTATAACATTTTATTCTTTCCATGTGAACCTCCTTTCAAAATTACGAAAGGTATACATAGCTTTTGGATGCATAGTTGAAGCCTTATATAAGAAGCAATGTTTATAAAGGGTTGCATATTTCTACCAAATAAGTGTGATTTACTTTTCCCTTACAAAAATTTGTCTAAAAGTAATCCACTTTGGAAACATTTATCTATAATAATTCTAGCATTTAGCTTGGATGGATTTGGAGGTAAGCCATGTGACATTAAAAAAACCTTGAAGTGGTACATAAGTCTCCTTGCATTTAAGAAACAGTACCAAGCATACAAGAAAGTTGTAACGTGTCTACCTATTCCCTTTAGTACACATCTTAGTAGTCCATCAGAAAGGAGATCTAGAAAGCTCCGCCCGGCACTCCCTCGGAATGTCATGGGGTTTGCGATCTAGGACTTTCTGTGTCTGCCACATAGCGAAAGTATTCTGTCCGTTCCCACTTAGGACCAACCTGAATCAGGCTTTCCCTAATGTTCATTTCCTGAACGGCAACTAGCATCGAACCCCGAGGCGAACTACTTTACGTAGAAATGCCAGGGCCGAAGCGGATTCACGCTACACTTGGTTCAAGGAGAATGGGAAATGAGAGGGACGCAAAGCTCAAACTCTCTGCCATAAGGCATAGTCCCATTCGGTTCCCCTAAAATAGCATAAATCAGGATTATTATAACTTAATCTCTAGGTCAAAGACCTTACTATTCCTGTCCTTCGAACAATCTTCTTACTGTCATTTATGATTGAGAAAAGTTCTCGGCCAATCGGGACCACCCATCCGTAGGACGGACCCATGGCCACATGCACCGCACTTTCCTCAGGTTGTTTAAGTTAATTAATTACCTACCACATTTAGTTGGACATGCATCAATCAACTTCCTTAATTAGCCCGTTAGGCACTGGTTCCTTCACGTAATCATAGCACTTGTCATAGAAAAAAAAAGTTAAAAAAGTTCCTTTTCAACAGCTTATCATATTTATCCTTGAAATACATTTATAAAGTCCAGCCCGTAGGCTTATCCGTAATCCACCCAAAGGCTATCCAACAATCCACAGGGATTACTAATCCAAGATTCGGCCCGTAGACTAGTATGCGGGCCTTGAGATCCAATTCATAGTCATGTTGGCCTCTTGTGCAGGGCTCAAAAGGCAAGGGATTTACAGCCAGAGCCCCCCTAGCACCCAAGCGTCCTCCTTCTCCAAGTAGCGCTCAACGGAGAGACCTCTCATGGCGGGTTCGGTCCACCTTTCCGGCACGGTTAAAAACCCCCTTGATTAGGGTCAGTGAAGGGACCTCAAATGGGCCGGCACTGGCTATGGCACTAGCCGGACCTCATGCTCATAACAGAAAACCACACCCACATGGCCTCACGGGGCCAAGAGCGTCTATCTACTGCTAAAGGACAAACTGTCCTAAAGCCTAATCTATACATTTTTAGTTCTATAGTCCAATGTTTCCTTTTCTATAAAATCCATAGAGGGAGAACCCATACACATTGGCAATAGATGCCACGATAATCACATATATGGGAGGCAACCTCTCGATCGAATCACCACGGCCCCACTGGAGCTCTCTTGCATCGTAGGGATTGGCCCCTTGATGCGCTGCTCAACATATAGAACAAATGAAAAAACTCCACTCTTTCATTTTGAACGTATTCTAGGAGATATCATGTGTCCTTACCAAATAATCCCCCAAGAAACGAACGTCTATCGTACGGCTTAGGTTGCCTTTCGACACTCAAGCGTGGGTCATCGTCATCGAAAACAGGTGTTATGCATCCAATCCTTTGTATTCTGATACCATGATTGACATGCACATGCAAAAGTGGATGATCCTAAAGTGTTCAAACATAATTTTCAATCAGAAGCGTATTGTGCACAACCAGGTTTTACAATGCTCATTCACTAACTCATTGCGGTGATGTAAGGATAGCACCGAGGCAACGCCCGTGCTACTATCCTCTTAATTAAAATACAACAAACTCTATATCATGATATGCATCAAAAAATCAACAACAATCAGCATGCAAATCGCACCATTCAAACATCCCACCCCCCTACGTTTAGGTATTGATTTTGTTGCGTAGGTGTAGAGGTTCATTTTATCATGTTTTGATGTATAAAAAGTGGTAAATCACAAACTTTGACAAAGAGATAGGGCAAACTAAGGCTAAACCTCATGCTTTGCCACTACCATACATCCACAAACACTCATTATATTCAGGCCTTGTTTTAGAGCCTCAAGGTTGCAGATCGTAGTTTCAGGGTACACTGTGATTTCGTCTGTATTGACGAAAGTGGATGCGCAGGTTACAAATTGCAAATTTGTAATTTTTTAAGATGATTGCAAGAAGAAAACATAAGGTTTATCTGCAAATAGGCTGCAGATTACATGTACTATTCAGCAATCAGTGAAAAAGTTTGCTTGGTATATTGTTGTGTACATGTTTTGAAAGATTGCAGAAGACTAGCTTGTTATATTGTATCCTTGTATGTGATAATGGCAGAGAACAGTGGAAATATCATTATTGAGAAGCTCGACAAGAATAACTACCATTCATGGAAGTTTTGTGTGGCGAACTTCCTCATTGGACAGGGCCTTTATGAGTTTGTTTCAAGTGACGAACTTCCTCTTTGGAAAGTGCCTTTATCAGTTTAGTGTGACGAACTTCCTCATTGGAAAGGGCCTTTATGAGTTTGTTTCAAGTGAAGAAAAGGAGCCAGAGGTGGGTATCCCTCCGATTGCAGATGAGTTAAAAGCATGGAAAGAGTGGAATGGGAAAGACAGAAAGGTGATGTATTGGCTATTTGTAGTCATTGATAATACTATGCTGGGACATATCAGGAATGCAGAAACTTCACATGCAGCTTGGACAATTTTTGAGAGCATGTTTTCAGTAAATACAAAGGCACCAAAGATTCAACTCAAGCAAGAGTTCAATGCCTTGAAGAAAGGGAAAATGTCTATCATTGAATATGCATTGAAGGTGAAGAGCATTGCAGATGCTTTAGCAGCGATTGATGCAATGCCAGATAATGATGATTTGGTTTCATTGTTATGCAAAGTTTGTTTGTTATGCAGCATAACTAGCCTTCTCAAAATCAAAATCAAAATCAAACATCATGAGAGAGATTTGGTTTCATCCACTCTGAGTGGTCTTAACAATGAGATGAGCGTCTGTTTGTTATGCAACATATGATGAATGGAGTTACAGAAAAGGGGACATATGATGATGTATGGTATGTCGATTCAAGTGCATCTACTCATATGACCAATCATGTTGAATGGTTTGGAGAGATGCAGGAATTACAAAACCTAGGTTATGTGCAGACGGGTAATGATTCATGCCACCCAATTTCACACATTAGAAAGGTTCCCTTGTCCTTGTATGATGGCTAGACAAAGAGTCTAATCGATGTAAAACATGTGCCATCAATTACAAAGAATCTAGTGTCTATTGGCCAAATGGTAGAGTAGGGGTTGTGGGTCCGATTAAATGCAAAAGGTTATTTTGTAGAAGACTTTAATGATAAGTGCATATTGGTCGCAAAAGGATGTAGAGTTGTGGCTGAATGTTCACTTTAGATGCTGGAACTCCTACAATGGATGTTGCTATGTATGCTAAAGGAAAAGGAATAGTTGTAGATATTGAAATATGGCATCAATGTATTAGAAATGAAAATGTTCAAAGGCTGAAATTAATGCAATCCAGAGGATTGGTTACAGGGTTGCCTTCTTTTAGAGTTGCAGAATTGCATAAGGTCTGTGAAGCATGCTAGTTTGGTAAGAATGTGAGACAACCCTTCTTGCATGATAGAGCAATGAGCAGAAATATGCTTGATGTAGTACATATAGATGTTTGGGAGTCTACACAGAATTTATCTCTTGGTGGCAGCAAATACTTTGTCACGTTTATTGATGACTGTTCAAGGAAGCTATTGGTATACTTCATGAAGGAAAAGAGTGATGTGTTTGAGCACTTCAAATCTTTTAAGGCAGCCGTTGAAGCATAAACAGGCTTAAAAGTGAAATTCTTGAGATTAGATGGAGGGGGAGAGTACCTCTCTAATGAGTTCAATGGCTTCTTGAGGACTCATGAGATAAAGAGGCAATTTACTTGTAGGTATACCTGACAACAAAATGGTGTTGCAGAGAGAAAAAACAAGCATATTGCAGAAGTTGCGCATGCATTGATGGCTAAAAAGAATATGCCCAAACATTTTTGGTCTGAGGCTTTCCATATTGCTATCTACATTATGAACAAAACTCCCACAATTGCAGTTCATGGGATGGCTCTTAAAGAATGCTTTACTGGCAAGAAGCCTGATGTATCTCACTTGAAGGTATTTGACTGTGTTGCATACGTTCATGTGGTAGATGAGCTATGGAGGAAGCTTCATCCAAAGGCAAAAAAATGTGTTTTTATTGGATACTCTTTAGAGCAGAAAGGGTATCGTTGTTATAACCCTGTCACAGGTGAGTTTAGAGTGAGCAAGGATGTTATCTTTGATGAGATGGAAAGTTGGTATACACCTGTTGGTGATGTTTCAGATGATGATAATGATCAAGACAACTATGTGTAGAAAGATAAACAAGAATCATGGAGTTTTAGTGGACCAGAAACATCATCTGGTACTATACCTACAGTGAGCCCTTGGTCTGGGAGACTAAGGAGTAGCCCCACATCTTGAGGTGGATCTATAAGTGTTCCAGGGAAGGACAAAGGAAAGAAGAAAGTGCTAGACGGTAATGATGCATCTACTAGTCATTTGGGATTTGATGGAGATTCTAGTGGTTTGGAGAGTTTAGATGATGAGCTTGGCATTCCTTCAGTCAGGATACCATGTATACAGAGAGCTCATAGTAATGTAAAGGATTCATTGAGTGATCCGATGGTATGCAGATCTAGCTGGGTCATATACCCTATTAAAAGATTTGGTTTCGAAGGTTACGCAGCTCACCATTATGCTTATATGGTGAAACTAGTTGATGATGTTGAGACCACCTGATTTGAGGATGGTGTTGGTCATGTTCATTGGGATGCAGCATGGATTAGGAGATGGTTGCATTAGAAGCCAATAAGACTAGGTATTTGGTACCCTTACCTAAGGGTAAGAAAGCTATTGGCTGTAAGTGGGTTTACAAAGTCAAGCATAATGGAGAGGGTTCAGTTAGTAGGTATAAGGCTAGACTGGTTGCAAAAGGCCATGCTCAAACATATGGCATAGATTATGAAGAGACATTCAGTCCAATTGCTAGGATGGAAACTGTTAGGTGTGTGATTACCTTAGCAGCAACCAAAGGTTGGAGTTTGCAGCAAATGGACGTTAAGAATGCCTTCTTTCGTGGTGAATTGCAAGAAGAAGTGTATATGGAGCAGCCAACAGGTTATGAGGATTTATAGCATCCCACATATGTGTGCAGATTAAAGAAGGCACTCTATGGACTGAATCAAGTACCTAGAGCATGGTTTGACAAGATTGGAGAGTATCTTGTCAATTTTGGATTTTGTATTTTTTATGTTGATCACTAACTTTATGTGAGAAAGGGAGATGAAAGTTTGGTCATCATAGTCATCTATGTGGATTATTGAATATTATAGGTGACAGTGACAATGAGATTGTTGAAGTTAAGGACTTCTTGGAGAAGAAGTTTGAGATGAAATATTTGGGTGAGCTGAGATAATTTCTTGGTAATGAGTTGATCATATGTGATGATTGTATACGGCTGTCCCAAAGGCAGTATGGCTTGGATATGTTATCCAAGTATGGTATGACAGCATGTAAGCCTCTTTTAGTACCATTGGAGCAAAATGTGAAGTTAACTGTTGACATTGGGGATGAGATAAAAGACCCTAGTATGTTCAGCAGGATAGTGGGGAGTTTGATTTACATGACTATCACAAGGCCAGACTTGAGCTATATTGTTGGCCTTTTCAGTCAGTTTATGCAAATGCCTAGAAAGCCTCATTTGGATGCAATTAGACGTATATTGAGGTATGTGAAGTCCACTTTACATTATGGACTTTTTTATGAGGCAGGTAAGGACGTACAGATCTTTGGATGCATAGATGTAGATTTGGATGGTAGCATGTCAGACAAAAGATCTATGAGTGGATTCATGTTTTTCCTTAGTAGTGTAGCAGTTATATGGAGCAGCAAAAATCAACCTACATTTGCTTTATCGAGTACGGAGGCTAAGTATAGAGGTGCTGCTATGGCAGCATGTGAGGTGGTATGGCTGCAATAGTTATTAGGTGATTTGGATATGCAAGGAGATAGTCCAGTTGTCATTCATTGTAACAACACGAGCAAGATACAGCTAGATAGAAATCCAGTGTTCCATGCTAGGACAAAACACATTGAGGTGCACTAGCACTTTGTGAGAGAGAAGGTACTTGTAGGAGAGATTGACTTGGTATATGTCAACACACATGATCAAATAGCTTATATTTTCACAAAGACATTGGGTGCATAGAATCTTTGAAAGTTTCAAAGCTTACTTAGAGTTGTAGAGATAGAATTGAGCTTGAGGGGGAGTGTTGAGATAGTAAGCTCAACACGTGTGGACATTGATGATGCACTGCTTGGCTAGATGAGTCTGCACGTCTACACTTAGCACGTTGGTGGTCATTATGATACTCACATGGCCACTAACTTATCACTTATTATATTTAGTTAGTTACACCTACCTGCAGCTGGCAAAGATATAACGTGAGTCAATTAGTGTAGTCGATTATGCACTATTTGACTTAGAAAGTCACTTTCCTTTATGTTGTATCTTATCTACACTTTATGTACATTGTATAGTGTGTGGAAGAAGAAGAGGAAACTAGTAAGAAAACATTTTAGACTCCATCTCTCTTCTTGTATTCTTGAGTGAGCTTCCTCTTGTGTATACAGTGTGTGTTTGGCATAACAGCTCAAGCAAGTCCCCCCACCACTCAATTCTTGATAGACTGCAGGACCTCATCAAAGTTTGCAAGGCCATCGATAGAAATACTTGCAGCCAATTCTATAGAGGGGGTAGTGCTCAACCCCATCCATCGAATCTCATGAGCCACCACTCGCAGTAGCAAAAGCTAAGGTGCAACAGCCTAAGTTTCAATGGAGACCTGAACAACCACAACCGCCACCTAGGAGTAGACGATCATGCCCTCGTAACACAAGAAACTCTAAACCTAGGAGGTTGAGATGCAGTTTCAAAAATTGAAGCACGATTAAGCCAAGATGGGTTCCTAAAGCCCTCTTGCACATGCAAGGCTACTATGCGGAAAATTCCTGGATATGGATCCCTAAGACTGGAATGGCCCAAGGCACTACTGAAGCACTGCCCTCAAGCTTAATCACCTAGAGCCCCATAGAACCTCAGAACCAGAAGCCACAGTACTTCTATTGGACTTGCCTCCTACAAGCTCACCCACACATAAGCCTAGAAGAGTTGAGCAAGCCCATCGGCCCAAACCACAAATGCCTTTTCACACTTCAACCCCTGCTAGTGCCGATAAGACTTGCCAAACCTAATCGGAATGTAGCAGCCCATCCGTAGAAGCTACTACTCCGACGCTCATGCACGAGGCTTAACCATTGCTTCATGGGCATCTGTCACCATCTGCCACTAAACCTACTAGCCCTATCAAACCCCAGCCACCTACACGCCTTAAACCCTCCTACGAGTGGAAATCATTCTAACTTTGGCCCATAGACCTAGCCAAAGACAGAGGGGATGACTTTATTGCTTGTCTTAGATGCTTAGATGCCACTTTCATGTCACTAGCTCTAAGTTATGACCGCTTGGACTTAGGCCTGTTGCAAGAGCCTTTAGCAACTAAAGTTTGTATGATGCCTTTTTCTTGGGAAACATTCGAATTTGCATTTGTCAAAACATCTCACTCATTACATCCTATAATAAGCGTGTGACTTCTTCCATCTAAGAACAAGCCATCAAACAACGCCTCATTACATCCTATAATAAGCGTGTGACTTCTTCCATCTAAGAAAGGAATCAAGGAGTTGAAATCGTTAGCTGACACCAACTCCCCATTTTTACAAAACTTGTACACTCTATGATTGTAGTGGGAACTCAAAGGATGTCAAATCATGACCAACACTGAGCAGTGCCACGCAATCAAGACATCAGAGTATGACCCAGACTAAGTCGCACCCAGCTCATTTAGAGTGTTAATCACTCTTTGTGGATGAACCCAGGGAAGAGCACGTCAAAGGAAATCCATATCTTGATCCTCTCCTGATCCAAGAGAGCTACACATCGCTAGTCATGTCGATTCTGGCGATTTCCTAACAGATGTCCTCACTTACATCACACATGTAAGTATCTGACCCTTTGATCTGGACCGCGAGGCTCAGCTAGAGTATAACCCACAATTCTATACTTGGCTCATGTGCAAGTAACCCTTATATTTGAATGCTGAATGCCCTTGACCTCCTAACCTTCAATCCTAGGAAGGATTCTTCTCAATCTGGAAGGGGAGGGGGTAAGGTGAATCAAATTAAAACCAACCAAGATCAAGCAAATGAATAAACACATAAGAAACCGGTGATGTAGGAGGAATGTCACAAAAGCTTTGAAATAAAAGGAAAAAAATCTAAAGGGAAGAATCTATATTGGATCTTAATGCTTTCATTCAACAAACATAAAGTCTTTCTTTTCAGTAAATTATTATTTTTAAAAGCACTAATGGGAATTATGGTTCATGACATGAATGAAAGATTTTGCAACAAGAGCGTGCCCACTGACTCCCCTTCATGGAAGAGGAGAGGACCCAGTACGGCATCTCCTTGGAAAGCCATGCCTACAACCAACTAAAATTTTGAACTATCCATAACATCGAGGAAATAGTGGCCAAGGAGGAAGCAACCAAGAGGGTGGTGGAGCAGTGCAACCTTGCTAAGTACCTTGAGAAATTCACACAAGAGCCTGACCACACAAAGTGTGTGGAATTCCTTAGAACTTACAACCCTGATCAGGAATGTGGAACTATAACAGTGGGAAGGGGGGAGAAGGTAGAACAAGTACACGTACCCTTCAACCCAGCCTCAGTGGAGAAGGCATTGGGGTTAGAGCCTAAGGTGGAGAAGAAGAAAAAAAGAGACGTCTATGCCATGCTTAAGATGAAGAGGGAAGAGGTGTTGACCAACGACGGCATCAGCATCCAGGATATCCCTGATGCTGAAGCCCACATGCAGGCAAAATTGGTGCACTCATTATTCTGCAGCCAATGCTACAATTTCCTCATGCATCGGATCAGTGTGCCTATGCTGGAGAATGTGGCAGCTCACACCCTGGATGAGGTTGATTGGAATGGTTATGTGTGCAAGACCATACACGAAGCAGCAAATGTTAGAAATCAAGCTCCACCCGTTAGTTGTGTCTTGGTGTGTAACCGACATCTGTGACAACTAGGTGTGTGCTGTCTCCATGTGACTAGATTGAATAAGTCAGGTTTGTGTTAGTAGGTGACCTGACTAGAGTTAGTCAGTCTAGTCAACACTAAGACTAGGTTACTTTACATTGTATTGTGTGCTTCTCAGTTTGTGTGGAATATATAGAAAAAACTTTGAGAGCCTGAAGGCTCATGGATATGGTGTTTCCCTGTCTCTCTCTCTCTCATCTTTGAACATGGTATCAAAGCATTGCCAGGTTGAGCTCTCTGGAGTAGGAGGGAGTCAAGAAGACTTGAAGAAGCTAAAGAACAAGATTTTTTGAAAACAAAACAGGCTGCCATTACTCTATCAAGGTATGCATTTGCTCATTTTGGACTCTATGCTTTATCACAGTGGTTGAGGCCTTTCTGGGAGCCTTGGTGGGCATCTTTGAGCATATGTAAGTGCTCATTGAGCCTCATGATGAGGAGGACCAGCTATCAAACTAGATTTGGAAATTAGCGTGAACCACACCTGTTGAGCTGGATGGACTGCAACCTGTCAAACATCAATGGGGCACTTGGACAAGACTCATAGGGCATGTATGCTCACTCTTGAAGGTATCTGAAGAGTACAAGAGGTAAATGCTTGTGTGGGAGCTCTGTTATGAGTTGGAGTAATAGACATAGATCTGTAATCAGTTCTAAACTGCTGTAAACATGAATGGACAGCATGCATTCAATCATTATTGACATACAGGAGCCTTGTACTACACTCAAAAGGCATCTTTGAAGCACAAGAATGTGTCAAAGCATGTACACATTGAATCAAATGTCTTGGAGCTGAGATTTCTTGCTCAAAATACTCAGATTTGAAAATCATTGACAGGTTGAAAACTGTCATACATAGTGAATAGCAAGTATTGTATCTTGCTGAAGCAATACATGTCACCTTGGAGCTTCTATCACCTATATGAACTAACATATGCATGCTAAATGTATGGAGGATTGAGGAAAGCATTGGATGCTACTGAATATTCAAATCTGAACCTGAAATAAGTCCCTTGACAGTGCTTGGGTTGGTTGTGAATAGTCATGGTTATGAACAGTCATGTACTCTTTGACAGTGATTAATGAAGACAAGTTGTCTATGCTTACTCAAATGCTCATGTATTGAACTTGCCACTACAAAGTAAATGTATGACATGTCTTGAGGACTTTTGAAGCTGAAATACATATTGGTTTCTAGAATATTGGTTGTTGGTGATCTGTAAGCAAATTTATGTCACGTATACTTGCTGCTTATGCACTATTTTGTGCCTCTGTGCTTATGTCTTGACTGCCAAATGTACAAGCAGCTATCTGGGAAGTTTTGGGACATGTATGACATTAATACCACTCAGTTTTGACCTTGGAATTGCTGCTGGTTACTCACAGTTTACAGTTTTTAGATTGCATGTATTCACTCTGGCAGTGAGGTTGCAGAAGCTTAAGCTGAAGCAAATACATAGCTTATGTATTGACAGTTATACCTACAGCTGAGACCACTTATTTGTGAGCTGTTTTGGGTTATCAGTGGGCTGAAATTCCCTGGTTTTTTACTGCAATTAATTGCAGAAAACGGTCATAAAATATTGTGGACTGAACTTGGTCAGTGATACTTCTCAACTTGTAGGGAGTCAGGCACTTGATAGACAATCTATTGCATCATGGCTAATGCACATGGGACTGACAATATCACTCAGATAGTTGGAGAAAAGTTAGACAAAAAGAACATTGCATTATGGAAATTCAGGATGAAAAACTTTCTGGTTGGCAGAGGTTATTGGGATCTATGTACAAGAGATGAGGTTGCTCCTGAATTGCCTGCAATGAATCCAACTAACGAACAGAAAAGAGCTCATAGGCTATGGAATGAGAGAGCATGCAAGGTGTTGCATTGGTTTTCTCTATGTATATCTAATGCTATGGTAATTCAAATAACTGGATGTGAGACTCCGAAGGATGCTTTGGACATACTGATGAAAATTTATGGAAACATGACACATGCACGAAAGATCGAGTTGAAACAACAGTTCAACAACATGTCTAGGAAGGGCAGGAGCATCCAGGTGTCCATGGAGATTAAGACCATAGCTGATCAACTTGCTACCATTGGCTCAAGTGTATCAGAAGATGATATGATTTCTATTGCCTTGAATGGATTAGGGAAAGAGTACAAAGCTTTTGACACATCCATTTCTGTTAGAGAAGAGCCCCCTACGTGGGAAGAGCTAGTTGCTTTGTTGCTACATGAGGAGGTCAAACTTGGTTTGAATACAGGTTCCAATGCATCTCAGAGTAGAGACACTGTGTTATACTCTAGCCAGCATGGCAGAGGATTTAGAGGTCGTGTTTCATTTTGAGGTTGTGGTGACACTCGTAATACTTATGGACAGCAACAGCAGCAGGGTAATTGGCATGGTGCAAATACACAAGGCCAACGTGGATCTGGCGGGTTTAGAGACAGGGGGAGATCACCCCGAGGTAGAGGTGGTGGATCTAGTTCATGGCAGTCATCTGATCAATCCAACAGGGACAAGGATTGCCATTATTGTGGCAAGTATGGGAAAATTGCAAAGGATTGCTACAAGAAGCAAGGAGATATGAAGGCAAAGGGAAGGCAGCATGGGCACCATGCATCTTCCAGTGGTGCTCATGATGAGCAAGTTGATAGACTCTTTGCCATGCAGCATGTATCCAAAAATGCATCGAGCCATGATAGAGATGATAGATGGTACATTGACTTTGGAGCGTCAAACCACATGACACCGCATAGAGAGTGGTTTGATGAGATGGTTGTAGGTACACATGGTCATGTATGTACTCGGGATGACACCCAACATGACATAAAGCAGAAAGGGATTGTTCCTCTCATGATGCCTAATGGCAAGAAGAAAGGCCTGCAAGATGTATTACATGTACCAACCATAACAAAGAATCTTTTGTCTGTGGGTCAAATGGTAGAACAGAATTTGCAAGTGAGATTTAACAAAGATGGATGTTTCATTGAGGAGTATGGAAATGGTTGCAAGCTAATTGCCAAGGGCAAAAGAGATGGCAGGATGTTTACTTTGGATGCGACCATTCCGGGACTTAAGGCAGCCATGTTTGCTCATGATGAGAGTGCCATTCGGGATGTAGAGATTTGGCACAAGCGGATTGGACATGTCAATGTACAAAAGCTAAAATCTATGTAACAGAAGGAAGTAGTACTTGGATTACCTAAATTCAAGTATAATGACTTTGGTCATGTATGCCCTGCATGTCAGTTTGGGAAGCAGGCACAGTTTCCGTTCATGAGACATGTAAAAAACAACACTAGGCCTTTATAGTTGGTGCACTCTGATGTCTGGGGTCCTTCACATAATGCTTCATTTAGAGGTGCATGGTATTATGTCTCATTTATCGATGATTTCAACAGGTACACTTGGCTTTATATTTTGAAGCATAAAGATGATGTGTTTGATGCATTCAAAGATTTCAAGAAGCATGCAGAGAATGAGTTGGGCTGCTATATATCATGTTTGAGATAAGATGGAGGAGGTGAATATGTCTCTAATTACTTTGATAGGTATCTTGCTAAATATGGGATTAGAAGATAGCTTACTTGCAGCTATACACCGCAGCAAAACGGTGTTGCAGAGAGAAAAAACAGGGTCTTGATGGAATCAGCTAGAGCTATGCTGAATGAGAAATGTCTACCAAATGGTTATTGGGCTGAAGCAGTGATGATTGCTATCTATGTGCTGAATCGAACCCCTAGAGCAGTGATTCATGATGTCACTCCATATGAGAGGCTGTATGGTCATAAACCTGATATTTCGCACTTGAAGGTATTTGATAGCATTGCATATGTGCATATACCAGATGAAAAGAGGAAGAAATCGGATCCTAAAGCACTGAAGAGTGTGTTTTTGGGATATGCACAGGAACATAAAGCTTATAAGTGTTATGTACCTTCTACGCATGAGATACTCATAAGTAGAGATGTGGTATTTTATGAGTTAGCATCTTGGTATGGGAACTCTGTTGCAGTGCCTACTGATGGCTTACCCAATATGAGTCATGTTGAAAATACTCCTGTAGAGAGTACTTCCATGAGTGGTCAAACAGGTGATGTATCATCTACAGTGAGTCCTTGGACAGGACGGTTGCGTAGTCACACTACTGCATCCACTGACACAGATATGTCAATGAGGGGGAGAACAGATAAGGGAAAAGAAAAGGTTTTTGAAGATGTAACAGGTCCACTCACTTCAGGTTATGATTCATCTAGCAATGACAGCTTAGACAGTGAATTGGAAATTCCGTCTGTTATGATGCGAGGTGCTAGGTAGAGTCGTTATGTGCCGCCTCATGAGAGGCAAGCTCATAGTGAGCCACAGCTCAGGAGATCAGAGAGGGTCAGACGACCTCTTGATAGATACACCTACACTGGATATTCAACCCGTCATTATGCTTATATGATGAAAGTAACAGGTTTTAGAGAACCAAGTAAGTTTGATGAGGCAGTTGCAGATGAGGATTTGCGTGCTGCTATGGATGAGGAATATTCAACTTTCGCTGAAAATGGTGTTGAGATGACAAGCTCAACACATGCAGACATTGATGATGGATCGCCTGGTTAGATGGGTCCACACGTCTACACTTAGCACGTCGGTGGTCATTATGACTCTCACATGGCCACTGACTCATTACTTATTATATTCAGGTTGTTACACCTATTTACAGCTGGCATAGTTATAGCGCCAGTCGACTAGTGTAGTCGGTTATGCATTGTTTGACTTATTAGACCACTTTCCTTTATGTTGTATCTTATCTATACTTTGTTTATATTGTAAAGTGTGTGGAAGAATAAGAAGAAATCAGCAAGAAAACGTTTTGGCCTCCATCTCTCTTCTTGTCTCTTGAGTGAGCTTCTCCTTGTGCATTCTGTGTGTGATCGGTGCAGCATCTTGAGCAAATCCCCCCACCACGCGATTCTTGACATGGTATCAGAGCCACACCACTGAGAGAGGCTGATTTTGAAGGCTAAAGTGAAGGAGAAGAATAAAGGTTTAAGCAAGCTATTATTTTGGGCATTTGAAGCCGTTTTAGGCCCCGTTTTAGAGCCACAAGGTTGCAGACAACATTTTTAAGGTACATTGTAATTTCGGCTGTTTTGACCGAAAGTGGGTGCGCAGGTTACAAATTGTGAATTTGTAATTCTTGAGGTGTTTACAAGAAGCAAACACAAAGTTTATCTGTAAATAGATTGCAGATTACATGTATTGTTGAGCAGACAGTGAAAAAGGCTGTCTGGTGTATTGCTGTGCACTATAGGTCAAGAATTGCAGAAGATTCACTTGCTGTTTGGTATTAATTTTGTGATAATGGCAGAGAACAGTGGAAGCCCCATCATTGAGAAGCTCGACAAGAACAACTACCCATCATGGAAGTTCCGTGTCACGAACTTCCTTATTGGAAAAGGCCTCTACGAGTTTGTTTCAGGAGAAGAAAATGAGCCGGAGGTGAGTGATCCTCCAACTGTGCAGAAGAGACAAACGCATGGAAGGAATGGAATGCAAAAGATAAAAAGGTCATGTATTGGTTATCTGCAGTAATTGACAATAATATGCTGGGACATATTAGAAATGCAGAGAATTCATATGTAGCTTGGTCCATACTTGAAAGTATGTTTTCTGTAAATACAAAGGCACGAAAGATTCAACTCAAGAAAGAGTTGAATACATTAAAGAAAGGAAAGACGTCTATCAATGAGTATGCACTGAAGGTAAGAAGCATTGCAGATGCCTTGGCAGCGATTGATGCAATGCCCGATGATGATGATTTGGTGTCGTCTACCTTGGGAGGACTTAACAATGAAAAGGCTTGGAAGTCTTTTCTAACTTCTGTATATGTTAAAAAGCCATTCCCAGATTTCGACGAGTTGGTCTCTCTAATGATCACTGAAGAAATCAACATGCAGAGTGAGACATCTGAAAGAAGTGGTGAATAGGTCCAGGCTTTCTACTCTAGTTCAGGAAGGGGACGTGGCAAGTTCTCTTCAAGAGGCCGTGGTAGTGACAACCAGCAAAACAGATTGAATCAGCAATTTGGTGATATGCAGGTTTCAGGAGGTCGTGGTAACTTTAGAGGCAGGGGGAGCTTTAGAGGAAGAGGTGGATGGTAGAATAGAGGTTCTAACAACTCTAGTATTGTGTGCCATTATTGTGGCAAAACAGGTCATATTGCGACCCAATGTTATGCTAAGAAAGATGATATCCGTAGTGGTAAGTTGCAGTAAGGAAACTATGCATCGTCTTCACAACAGAATGAAGACAAAAATGAACATTTGTTCGTTATGCAGCATATGCTGAATGCTATTACAGGAAAGGGAACACATGAAGATGTTTGGTATGTTGATTCAGGTTCATCCAATCATATGACCAGCCATGCAGAATGGTTTGGAAAGATGCAGGATTTGCAGAATGTAGGTTATGTGCAGATGGGTGATGACTCATGCCACCCAATTTCACACATTGGAAAAGTTCCCTTGTCCTTGAATGATGGTAAGACAAAGAGTTTTTCAAATATATTACATGTGCCATCTATTACAAAGAACTTGGTGTCAGTCAGTCAAATGGTAGAGCAAGGGCTGCAAGTCTGATTTAATGCAAAGGGCTGCTTTGTAGAAGACTTCAATGACAAGTGCAGGTTGGTAGCAAAGGGAAGTAGAGTTGGACGTATGTTTACTTTGGATGCTGGAATTCCTACTATGAATGGTGCCATGTATGTTAAAGGAAAAGGTGTTGTTGCAGACATTGAAATTTGGCACAAACGCATTGGACATGCAAATGTACAAAGGTTGAAATTAATGCAGTCCAAAGGGTTGGTTGCAGGTTTGCCTACATTTAGAGTTGCAGAATTTCATAAGGTATGCGAAGCATGTCAGTTTGGCAAGCAGGCAAGACAACCCTTTTCACATGACAGAGATGTAAGCAGAAACATCCTTGATGTTTGCATATAGACATTTGGGGGCCTACACAAAATGTATCTCTTGGAGGCAGTTCATACTTTGTCACATTCATTGATGATTGTTCTAGAAAGTTGTGGGTATATTTTATGAAGGAAAAGAGTGAAGCATTTGAGCACTTTAGAACTTTCAAGGTTGTAGTTGAAAGAGAAACAGGCTTGAAAGTAAAGTGCTTAAGGTCAGATGGAGGGGGAGAGTACCTCTCGAATCAGTTCAGTGATTTTCTGAGGTCTCATGGGATAAAGAGACAGTTCACATGCACGTATACCCCACAGCAAAATGGGGTTGCAGAAAGGAAAAACAAGGATATTACAGAAGTTGCTCGCACCTTGATGGCTGAAAAGAATATGCCTATGAATTTTTGGTCTGAGGTTGTTCATACTGTTGTTTATATTATGAACAGAACCCCCACAGTTACAGTTCATGGTATGACTCTTGAAGAATGCTTTACTGGCAAGAAGCCTGATGTCTCACACTTGAAAGTGTTTGGCTGCATTGCGTATGTTCATGTGCCAGATGAGTTGCGGAAGAAACTGGATCCAAAGGTTGAAAAGTGTGTCTTTATTGGATACTCTTTAGAGCAGAAAGGGTATCGCTGTTATAATCCTCTCAGATGTAAGTTCAGAGTGAGCAGAGATGTCATCTTTGATGAAATGAGTAGTTGGTACACATCTAGTGGTGATGCATTGGATGATGATGATGATCATGACACTCATGTGCAGGCTGAAAAGCAAGAATCACAGACTCTTAGTGGACCAGAGACATCATCTGGTAGTCCTTGGTCTGGGAGAGTAAGGAGTATCTCTACATCTTCAGGTGTATCTAGCAGCACTATAGGTAAAGACAAAAGAAAGAATAAAGTGTCAGATGGCATTGATGCAGTTCTTGATGGAGATTCCAGTGGCTCAGAGAGCCTGGATGATGAGCTTGGCATTCCTTCAGTGAGGACTCCAGGTGTGCAGAGAGCACACTTTAATGCAAAGACTCCATTGAGTGATCCAGTGGTATGCAGGTCTAGCAGGGTGAGATACCCTATTAAACGATTTGATTTTGAAGGTTATGCAGCTCACCATTATGCTTATATGGTGAAACTAGTTGAGGATGTTGAGTCCACATGTTTTGAGGAGGCTGTTGGTCATGCTCATTGGGATGCAGCAATGGATGAGGAGATGGCTGCATTAGAGGCTAATAAGACTTGGGATCTAGTATCATTGTCAAAGGGAAAGAAAGCTATTGGATGTAAGTGGGTTTATAAGATTAAGCACAATGCAGATGGTTCTATTAGCAGGTACAAAGATAGGCTGGTTGCAAAAGGCTATGCCCAGACATATGGCATAGATTATGATGAAACTTTTAGTCCAGTTGCTAGGATGGCAACTGTCAGATGTGTGATTGCTTTGGCAACAACCAAAGGTTGGAGGTTGCAGCAAATGGATGTGAAGAATGCCTTCTTGCATGGTGATTTGCAAGAAGAAGTGTATATGGATCAGCCCCAGCAGGTTATGAAGATTTAGAGCATCCCACGTATGTGTGCAGGTTGAAGAAGGCACTCTATGGGCTCAAGCAAGCACCTAGAGAATGGTCTGACAAGATCAGAGAGTATCTTGTCAATATTGGCTTTTATGTTTCTGATGCTGATCACTCACTTTATGTGAGAAAGGGAGATGCAGGTTTGGTCTTCATAGTCATCTATGTGGATGACTTGATTATTACAGGTGATAGTGATAGTGGGATTGCTGAAGTCAATGACTTTTTGAAGAAGAAGTTTGAGATGAAGGATTTAGGTGAGCTAAGATACTTCCTTGGCATTGAAGTGATCAGATGTGATGATGGTATATGGCTATCCCAAAGACAGTATGGCTTGGATATGTTGTCCAAGTATGGTATGACAGCATGCAAACCACTTTCAGTTCCGTTGGAGTAGAATGTAAAGTTGAGTGCTGATGTTGGGGATGAGATAGAAGACCCTACTGTGTTCAGGAGGATAGTGGGGAGTTTCATCTACATGACCATTACAAGGCTAGACTTGAGCTATGCTGTTGGTCTTGTGAGTCAGTTTATGTAAGTACCTAGAAAGCCACATTTGGATGTAGTCAGACGCATATTGAGATATGTGAAGTCCACATTACATTATGGACTTTTCTATGAGGCAGGTACAAATGTACAGGTGTTTGGATACACAGATGCAGATTGGGCTGGTAGTATGTTTGATAGAAGATCTACCAACGAATACATGTTCTCTCTTGGTAGTGCAGCAGTTGCATGGAGCAGTAAAAAGCAATCTACAGTTTCTTTGTCGAGTACAGAGGCTGAGTATAGAGGTGCTGTTGTTGCAGCATGTGAGGTAGTATGGCTACAAAAATTATTGGCTGATTTGGATGTACAGGTGGAAGGTCCAGTTGTCATTTATTGTGACAACATGAGCAGTATACAGTTGGCTAGGAATCATGTGTTCCATGCTAGGACAAAACATATTGAGGTACACTACCACTTTGTGAGAGAGAAGGTACTAGCAGGTGAGATTGACTTGGTGTATGTTAGCACACAGGATCAGATAGCTGACATCTTCACGAAGGCATTGGGTATAGAGAAGCTTCAAAAGTTTTGAAGCTTACTTGGAGTTGCAGAAATGCAGTTGAGCTTGAGGGGGAGCGTTGAGATGACAAGCTCAACACATGCAGACATTGATGATGGACCGCTTGGTTAGATGGGTCCACACGTCTACACTTAGCATGCCAGTGGTCATTATGACTCTCACATGGCCACTGACTCATTACTTATTATATTCAGGTTGTTACACCTATTTACAGCTGGTATAGTTATAGCACCAGTCGACTAGTGTAGTCGGTTATGCATTGTTTGACTTAGTAGGCCACTTTCCTTTATGTTGTATCTTATCTATACTTTGTGTATATTGTAAAGTGTGTGGAAGAAGAAGAAGAAGAAATCAGCAAGAAAACGTTTTGGCCTCCATCTCTCTTCTTGTCTCTTGAGTGAGCTTCTCCTTGTGCATTCTGTGTGTGATCGGCACAACATCTTGAGCAAGTCCCCCCACCACGCGATTCTTGACAAATGGCACATGGGATTTGGTACAGTTACCTAAGGGAAATACACCTATTGGCTGCAAGTGGGTGTATAAGGTAAAATGTAAATCAGATGGATCATTGGAAAGATATAAGGCCAAGCTAGTTGCAAAAGGGTATGCACAACAGTATGGTCTTGATTATGAGGAGAATTTCAGCCCTATAGCAAAGATGGCTATAGTTAGAATTGTGATTGCTTTGGCAGCAGCTAGAGGCTAGAAACTATGGCAGATGGATGTAAAGAATGCCTTTCTGAATGGAGAGTTACAGGAAGAAGTTTACATGGAACAGCCTGAAGGCTATGTGCATCCAAAATTTCCAGCACATGTATGCCAGCTGAAAAAGGCATTATATGGGCTGAAATAGGCACCCAGAGTATGGAATGCTCGCATCAGCAATTAATTGCAGCAACATGGTTTCTGATTGGGTGATGCTGATCATAGTTTGTTTGTGAAGAAGACAGATCGTGGTTGTGTATTCCTAGTTGTCTATGTTGATGACTTGATCATTATAGGAGATGCTGAAAGCGGGATTGCTGAGGTAAAGACATATTTATAAGCTGAGTTTAAAGTCAAGGACCTAGGAGAGCTAAAATATTTTTTGGGGATTGAGGTTGTCTCTACACCTCAAGGCATATGGTTGCTACAGAAGCAGTATGCTCAGGACATGTTACAGAAATATGGTATGGCTAATTGCAAGCCTATGTTGAGATATCGAGCTCCACTCGTGATACGCCAGGGTGACCATTGTGTATTTATGTCACCGACTTGTCAGTTGCAGATGCGGTTGGTACACCGCCCATGAATAATAGCCACATGATAGCTATCCTTATCTACTCTAGTTCGTGGCTCAGTTAGTATGCCACCTTAGTTAGTTGAGTTTGGTTTGAGACCCATATAGAGGGTTCTTCTATTTCTTTGTACTAGAGTTCTTTTGGCTTACACAACTAAGAAGAGGAAAACTGTTTTCAGCCTCCACCCTTAAGTGTCTTCCCCCATTGTGCAAGCAAGAAAGCTCCAAGCGAGACTCCTTCCTTCTCTCCCACAATCTTGACATGGTATCAGAGCCTTGTTCGTGGTAAGGAGCTCAAGAAAGCAAGCCAAGCTCGCGGTGTTCTGGTAAGAGGAGCAGTGTTGCTTTCATTTTCTGTTTTGGGAGCAGATCTGTGCAGGCAGCACAACCGGAAATTGCAGGAGTGCATTGTCTCAGGTTGAGACACCCTTCGCGGTGAAGCAAGAGGGTAGTATATACTGCGGGAAAGGGCTTTACCCCTTGGCGACCCTGTTTTTTTGATTTGAGGCCATTTCGGGGCCTGTTTTGGAGGCGGAAGTTTTCTGCACGCACTCAGAAGAAAGCCCTGTTTTATGCTTTGCAACCACTGCTCTACAGGTTGGTGAAAAGTTACCACAGAAATTGCATCGTATGCTTGTGTGCAAAGACATTGGGTTACAGAATCATCCTTGGTTCCTGTTTATGCAAAATCGTCACTAGGAAGTGACTGTGTGGTCAAATACCACTTTCGCCAGTTTTACAGTTTTTCCTTTGTGAGGGTGAAGCTGTGGTTTTTGCAGTGACAGAATTTTTTGCAGTCTTCTGTAATGGCATCTGATTCTCTTTCCCAGATTGTCACTGAAAAACTTGACAAGAACAACTTCCAAGCATGGAAGTTTAGAATGACGAATTTCCTTATGGGAAAAGGATATTGGGAATTTGTTGCAGGAAATGAAGAAGAACCAATTCTTCCTGATGTTCCCAATCAACAGCAAATGCAGGCATTCAAAGCATGGCATGAGAGAGCCAGGAAAGTTATGTACTGGCTGTCTATCAGTATTTCGGACTCTATGATTGTGCATATTCAGGATGCAAGTACGCCAAAGGAGGCATGGGATACTTTGTCAAAAATGTATAGCACAAATACGCAAGCCAGGAAAATGCAGCTCAAGCAAGAGTTGCATAATGTGCAGAGAGAAAGTATGAGCATCAACGACTACCACATGAAGGTGAAGAAGATTGCAGATGCACTTGCTTCCATTGGGTCGCCAGTGGAAGATGATGATTTAGTTTCCGTGACCTTGAATGGTCTAGGAAAGGATTATGCACAGTTTCGGACATCCATTTCAGTTCGTGAAAGATTTCCTGATTTTGAGGAGTTGATTGCTCTTCTAATTTCTGAGGAGCAGAGAAATGGTGGTGCATCTTCTTCAGGAGGAACTTCAAAAGAAGCTGTCTTCTACTCAAATGCTGGAAGAGGTAGAGGCAGAGGTAGAGGAGGCCGATTTGGAGGCCGTTGTAGAAATCAGAGTATGCAGCAAACTCAAGAAAACCAGTCCTATGGAGGAGGACGTGGTAACTCTAGAGGCAGGGGGAGCCAAAGAGGTCGTGGTGGATGGCAAAGAGGCCAAAATGCAAACAATAATGTTGAATGCTACTATTGTGGTAAAATGGGTCATATGGCTAAAGACTGCTATAAAAAGCAGAATGACATCATGAATGGAAAACTGCAACAAGGGAATTATGCATCTTCTAGCAGACAGGGTGATGACAGAAATGAGCATTTGTTCATGGTGCAGCACATGAACAATTCTGTGACAAGTGCAAAAGAAAGAAATGATGTATGGTATGTTGACTCAGGTGCATCAAACCACATGACAGGTCATGCAGAATGGATGGAGGATGCAAGGGAAATAGAAAAACCAGGATTTGTGGAGACTGGTGATGATACTACACATCCTATTGTGCAGATTGGAAAAATTCCATTGTCTATGCAGGATGGAAAAAAGAAATACTTGTCCGATGTATTTCATGTCCCGAATATCACCAAGAATCTGGTTTCTGTCGGTCAAATGGTTGAGCAGGGCTTGCAGGTCAGATTTAATCCTCATGGATGCTTTGTTGAGGATATGAAAAATAAAGGTCGCTTGATAGCAAAAGGAAAGAAGAAGGGCAGAATGTTTACACTGGATGCAGACATGTCTGAATTGAGTGCAGCAATGTTTGC
The DNA here is from genome assembly GCF_053477565.2 of Lygodium microphyllum. Classification (NCBI taxonomy): domain Eukaryota; kingdom Viridiplantae; phylum Streptophyta; class Polypodiopsida; order Schizaeales; family Lygodiaceae; genus Lygodium; species Lygodium microphyllum. The sequence continues at coordinate 113,104,899 of NC_141164.1, forward strand.
ACATGGGACCGGTGTAGTTGCAGATATTGATATCTGGCATAAACGCATTGGTCATGTTAATGTACAGCGACTTAAATCAATGCAGGCCCAAAATATTGTTGCAGGTTTGCCAAAATTCAAGGTTGCAGAAATGCATAAGGTATGTGAAGCCTGTCAGTTTGGAAAACAGGCAAGGAAACCATTTCCTAGACATGTTCAAGAGAGTAAGAAGCCATTGGAATTAATCCACTCTGATGTGTGGACTACGAAAGCTGCATCTCTTGGAGGCTGTCATTATTTTGTCACGTTTATTGATGACTATAGCAGAAAAGTTTGGGTGTATTTTATGAAAAAGAAAAGTGAAGTGTTTGGGTATTTCAAAACCCTTAAAGCTATGGCTGAAAAAGAAACAGGTCTGCAAATAAAATGCCTAAGGTCAGATGGAGGGGGAGAGTACCTCTCAAATGAGTTTGCAAAGTTCTTGCAGGAGCATGGCATAAAGCAGCAATATTCATGCAGTTATACCCCACAACAAAATGGAATTGCAGAAAGGAAAAACAGGCATATTGGAGAGGTATCTCGTGCCATGCTCAATGAAAAAGACTTGCCAGATTTTTATTGGGCTGAAGCAGTTGCTACAGCAGTCTATATAATGAACAGGACTCCCACTGCAGCAATACATGGGATGACTCCAGAGGAGAGGTATACTGGTAGGAAACCAGATATTTCTCATTTGAAAATTTTTGGTTGCATTGCCTATGTACATGTGCCAGATGAGTTGAGATCCAAGTTGGATCCAAAAGCTGAGAAGTGCATCTTTATTGGTTACTCTCTGCAGAAAAAAGGGTATAGATGCTATAACCCTTCTACTCGTAAGTTTACAGTGAGCAGAGATGTTGTTTTTGATGAGATGAGTAGCTGGTATAAACCAGTAAATGTGATTGATGATGTAGATGCACAAAATGGTAATGCTGCACAAAATTCACAGCAGCAGTCACAAAATATTAGTGGACCTGGAGCGTCCTCTAGTATTGGTTCACATTCTTCGCCATGGACAGGCAGATTGAGATCAAGAGAATCTTCTCAAAGTAATGCAGATAGTGATATGCAGGTATCACGAAAAGGAAAAGAGAAGGTTGATCAGCCCATGTTTGATGTGAATGCAGGTCACTCTTATGTGGATGGTGAATCCAGTGGCTCAGAACATAGCATTGATGATGAGTTGGGTATTCCTTCTATTGTTACACCTGGAGTAAGGAAGACTAGGGATGTTTTGAGAGCACCTGGGAGTGAACCTACTTTGCGCAGGTCTACGAGAACTAGGTATCCTGTGGATAGGCTGAAATATGATGGATTTACAGCCACTCACTATGCATATATGGTGAAGGTGATACAGGAACCAGAACCCACTTCTTTTGAGCAAGCCATGGGAAAAGAAAAATGGGAGAAAGCCATGGATGAAGAAATGGATGCCTTGGAAGCAAATGCTACATGGGAGTTAGTACCTTTGCCTAAAGGTAAGAATGCAATTGGCTGTAAGTGGGTTTATAAGGTGAAGCACAATGCAGATGGTTCTGTGAACAGATACAAGGCAAGATTAGTAGTCAAGGGGTATGCACAAACATATGGCATTGACTATGAAGAAACATTTAGTCCGGTTGCAAGGATGGCAACCGTAAGAGCAGTCATTGCTATGGATGCATCAAAGGGATGGTCTTTACATCAGATGGATGTAAAGAATGCCTTCTTGCATGGTGATTTGCAAGAAGAGGTCTATATGGAGCAGCCACCAGGTTATGTGCATGCTGTTCATCCTGAGTTTGTTTGCAGGTTGAAGAAAGCCTTGTATGGCTTGAAGCAAGCACCTAGAGCATGGTCTGACAAGATAGGACAGTATCTTGTCACTATTGGCTTTCAGATTTCCAAGGCAGATTTCTCACTTTATGTGAAAAAAACAGAGAAAGGTATTATGCTACTTGTCATTTATGTTGATGATTTGATTATGACAGGTGACAGTGATGAAGATATCCTTCATGTGAAAATGCTATTGAAGCAGAAGTTTGAGATGAAGGATTTGGGAGAGCTGCGTTATTTCTTGGGCATTGAGGTGATTAGATCACCAAGTGGGATACAGCTCTTGCAGAGGCAGTATGGATTGGACATGCTGTCCAAATATGGGATGACAGGCTGTAAGCCTATTTCAGTTCCTTTGGAGCAAAATGTGAAGCTGAGCACAGATGCAGGTGAGCTTCTAGAAGACCCTACTATGTACAGACGCATAGTAGGAAGTTTGATTTATATGACTATTACCAGGCCAGATTTGAGCTATGCTGTTGGATTGGTAAGTCAGTTTATGCAGGCTCCAAGGAAACCAAATTTGGATGCGGCTAGACGCATACTTAGGTATGTGAAGTCCACATTGCAGTATGGACTATTTTATGAGACTGGGGTTCAGATACAGTTGCATGGATACACTGATGCTGATTGGGCTGGTAGTATTTCTGATAGACGATCTACCAGTGGATATGTATTCTCTTTTGGGAGTGCTGCAGTCACTTGGAGCAGCAAGAAACAGCCTACAGTTGCCTTGTCGAGCACAGAGGCTGAGTACAGGGGTGCAGCAATGGCTGCATGTGAGGTAGCTTGGTTGCATAAGCTACTTTATGATATGCATCAGTCTACAGATGGGCCAGTTGTCATTTATTGTGACAACATGAGTAGTATACACTTGGCAAATAACCCAGTCTATCATGCTAGAACAAAGCACATTGAGGTGCATTATCACTATGTGCGAGAGAGGGTTTTACTAGGTCTTATTGATCTAGTTTATGTCAGCACAGAGGATCAGGTAGCTGACATATTCACGAAGGCATTGGGTGCAGAGAAGCTGCGCAAGTTCAGAGACCTGCTTGGTGTGCAGGAATTGGGATTGAGCTCGAGGGGGAGTGTTGAGATATCGAGCTCCACTCGTGATACGCCAGGGTGACCATTGTGTATTTATGTCACCGACTTGTCAGTTGCAGATGCGGTTGGTACACCGCCCATGAATAATAGCCACATGATAGCTATCCTTATCTACTCTAGTTAGTGGCTCAGTTAGTATGCCACCTTAGTTAGTTGAGTTTGGTTTGAGACCCATATAGAGGGTTCTTCTATTTCTTTGTACTAGAGTTCTTTTGGCTTACACAACTAAGAAGAGGAAAACTGTTTTCAGCCTCCACCCTTGTGTGTCTTCCCCCATTGTGCAAGCAAGAAAGCTCCAAGCGAGACTCCTTCCTTCTCTCCCACAATCTTGACAGCCTATGGATACACCTTTGGAGCAAAATGTCAAGCTGCAGATTGATGTTGGGACAGAGATTGAGAATGTTACCATGTACAGACAAATGGTAGGCAGCTTGATCTATCTCATGATCACTAGACTTGATTTGAGCTATGCTGTGGGGCTGATCAGTCAGTTCATGTAGAAGCCTAGCAAACCACACTTGGATGCAGTCAGGAGAATTCTGAGATATGTAAAGAGTACCACAGATCATGGACTGTTTTATGCATATGGGAAAACCCTTGACTTGATGGGGTATACTGATGCTGACTGGGCTGGTTGTACCTATGACAGGAGGTCAACCAGTGGCTATGCATTTGGATTGGGTAGTAGCATGATCAGCTCTAGCACAGTAAGAAACAATCTACATTTGCACTATCCAGTATGGAAGCAGAGTATCGTGGTGCGGCCTTAGCAGCATGTGAAGCTATGTGGTTACAGAAATTGTTGAATGACTTGAGAGTACACTTGGACAGCAAAGTCAAGCTGTACTGTGACAATTTGAGTAGTGTCATGTTAGCAAGCAATCATGTTTGTCATGCAAGATTGAAACACATTGAGGTTCACTACCATTTCATTAGGGAAATGGTTTTAGCAGATCACATTGGTGTGGAGCATGTGAAGACAAAAGACCAGGTACAAGACATCTTTACCAAATCACTTGGTAAAGATAAGTTCATTCACTTTAGACAGCTACTTCGAGTGATGCAAATGGTTTGAGTTTTTGGTTTGAGCTTGAGGGGGAGTGTTAGAAATCAAGCTCCACTCGTCAGTTTTGTCTTGGTGTGTAATCGACATCTATGACAGCTAGGTGTGTGATGTCTCCATGTGACTACATTGAATAAGTCAGGTTTATGTTAGTAGGTGACCTGACTAGAGTTAGTTAATCTAGTAAACACTAAGACTAGGTTACTTTACATTGTATTGTGTGCTTCTCAGTTTGTGTGAAATATGAAGAAAAGACTTTGAGAGCCTGAAGGCTCATGGATATGGTGTTTCCCTGTCTCTCTCTCTCTCATCTTTGAACAACAAAAGCACTAGCCTTGGGGAGCAAGCCAGTAGGCGGGGAGTCCTGATCCTCCAAAAGCACTGAGAGGAAGAAAGCCTCATCCAAAGCCTCTTTCATCAGCTATGGAATTTTTTTGACTGCCCTCATCCAGGAGGTAGTAAAAGAGGCACAGGATATGCCAAGGAAGGAGAAGAGAAACACGCGATAGATCGCCCCCTCACCAAGACCAAGAGTTATCTAGCAACATGACTGAAAGTGACGAAGAAGGGGGAGAATAGAAGGAACAATCAAGCAAAGAAACCTAAGAAGGGGATGACACAAAAGGCAGGACGAAGGCCGCAAAGAGGAGAAGGAGGATTTAGAGAGAGCAAAAAGAAAATCCCTCAAAGAGGTGGAAGAGAGGGAGAAGAAGAAGAAAGAGGAAGCAGAAAAGTCGAGGGAAGAAGCCAAGAAAGCCAAGAAGGTGTCAAAACAGGAGGACGAAGAGAGAAAGAAGAAAGAAAAAGAAGAAGTAGATAAATTGGAGGAAGAATCTAGGAAAGTAGAAGAAGGGAGGGAGAGAAGGGCTACTGAGGAAGAGGAGGAGGAAGACGTGGCCGAAGCCACACGTCACTCTATAGAGCAACAAAGCAGGGAAGATGACCTAGGAGCTCTAAGCCCGCCCAGGGAGGAGGGGCCAAGCTCAAGCACTCAGGTGTTGAAGATCATACCACCAGCCACACTGAAGGCAAGGGTAAAGCCCCCATCCATCCTATCCCAACCCTCCTGGTGCCTACCACTAAAGCAGCCACCCTCATTGTAAGCATCCCCACTAGTGCTGACGTCTCAAACTTTGTGGCCTAGATGCAATATTTCATCAATAGAGAATTAGCCCAAGGGAAGAGCATGGAAACCATGGCCATAGGGCAGAAGAGGCCGACCATAGACGCCGAATCTAGACAAGATCCAAAATGCCAGAAAGCAGAGGTCTCAACCACTCTGATTCACATGGCGATGACGCCACCAGCTAACTATGACGAATACATTGTTGAATTGCTCTCTCAACTAGAGAAAGCTAAAGAGGAGAGGAAGATAGCTGTGGCCGAGTTAGTTGCAAAAAAAGAGTCAATCGCTATTTTTTAGCTTGAAAAGATCCAACTGATAGCCATGCAACAAAAGGAGATCTTTGATCTCAAACAAGAGCTGAAGGCTAAGGACAAGAGGGAGGAAAGCTACTGGAAGATGAGAATCACGAGTTGGTAAAAATGAAGAGGGAGTATAAACTCTTGATCATGCAACATGAAGAGCTAACCACAAAGACTGATCAGATTGAATGAGGCATGGAGGAGTTTGCCACCAAAGAAGAGGAAAGGAAGCAAGAGGAAGAACAACATCACAAGGAGATGGAGACCATGACTTAGAAGCTGAACTTAGAAAGAAAAGAGCAGGAGAGAATGAGCAAAGAATTGAAAGATCAGGAGCAAAGATTCATAGCTCTGGTCAAAGGCAAGGGGAAGGCATGGAGGAAATCAAGAAGAGAGCCAAAGAATGGGCATGACAGAATGAACGGAGGATGAAGACCTTGACACATCGCCTAGCTCTCGTGGAAAAAGAGAAAATCCTCACAGAAAGAAGAGCAGAGGCCGCCCAAGTAGCCTTCAACACTCAACAAAAAGCCTTCTTGAATATACTAATGGATACCACCCACTTAGAGGAAGGGGAGTCCCTCGAGGTGGCAAAGAAGAAACTAAGCATAGCCCACAGGGCCTTGCAAGCAGGACCACATATGCCACCCCAACCCGATGTCATGGGGCTGAGCCTTAATGATCAACGGAAGTACTTATTGATGGCCGGCCTAACCTCCCAGGAGGTCGATGCACGAGGATTTGAAGAGGAAACATAGCAAGCAGACTGACAGAGGGATGAAATTGAACTCCAATTTGATACGGGCATATTTAAAGAAGAGGTGATCCCACAACCCCCCTCGCCACATTCCCAAGAGCAACCATCAATTGATACATCTACGGAAAGACAAGCCATCCTCATGGAAAGGAGAAAGAAAATGGTGGATGAAACCAAGAAACAAATGAGATCCAAGCTGGTCGTGCAACCATCCTACCCCTACCACCATGCCCAGATGACCTCCCAATAGGTTTCTATGCTGAACTAATAGTTTGGGAGCCATAGGAAAGGGACAAAAAACCCTTCTCCTTTAGCTTCCTTCTGCCCAACAACTTGAGGAGAGTCATGCCACTTAAAGTAGTGGAGCAAGTGATTGCGATTGGAAGCCAACTAGGCCAGCAATGGCTAGAAGAGAGAGAAAATAATACCACTCTCTGGGGGACCGAAGAGGCAGGCTTTTGGCAGAATAAGGTCTTTGAAGTGCCACGTTCTGTACAAGGCTATAACTTCCAACCCATGTGGAGGAGACAAGTGTGCGACATTAGCATGCTCGCCTGGATGGCCTTTTCGCAACACCTTACCCTATGAGAGGAACAAACCTACATTTATGGTGTACCCTTGTAGGGTAGGAGTGGATTTTGACACTACCCTCCATGGATGCTATGACTTCCTCATTATCTATAATCCTAACTGTTCCTCTTTTGAACAAGATCTCACCTTCACCTGTGAAAGCCTAGACGTTTCCATGACCCGCTTCCTCGCCAAATTTTCCTCTTGCCCCGATCCAACCTTCATAACCACTTGTAACTACCTTAGGCTTCTTAAACTCTTACTTAAGCAGGACCATACCCCACAAGAACGTGGCCTCTCACCCCTCTTTTTTGATCCTAACACCATCGATAGTTTTGCTATGTCGCGCTTGATGATGAGAGCTAGCCTTCTACCTTCTTTTTTCGTAGCTCTTCTTGAAGATATGAACAATAGCCAGTTCACCCAATGTAACCACCCCTTCCTCTCCACCACTTCACTCCATGTTCACATGAATCTCAAGGGATACATGGAGAGCTGGCAGTTTTTGAGCAAATCTATCTGGACCCCTTCTCCACCTCAGTGTGATGATGCAATGTAGAAATTTATTGTCATCCTGGCTTATTTAAAAAAATAAAAAAAGAGAAAATCAAATAAAATAAAAGAAAAAAAGAAAGGCAATAAAACACATCACAAAAAGAAAAAGACATGGAAAGAAAGACTCACATGAAGACAAAACCAAGACCACACAGGACATGATCAGTGCACCTAGGGGTCCTCAACTTAGGTATGTCTGGTGGCTTTGGTTGGGGTCTCGAAGGCAAGTAATGTTAACCTGAATTCAAGATGGCAAAAAAATGAAGGAAAAAGCGGAAAAATGATGGAAAAAGAGCAAAGGCATAGAGGCGGCCCCTAAAGCTAAGCTGAGACAAAAAAGCACAATGTTAAATGGAAGGCACCTCAAAAAACTTAGAAAACACTTGTAAAAGAGTGCCATGCTCCCTCTTGTGCCATTTGTAAAAGAATAGATGGGTATAGGCTTAGGGCATGAAGGAAGAAGAGGGAATTAGAAAAAGGGACCCTGCCACAATGGTCTAATAAAATCGAAGTGGAGGGAGTCCATGAGGTCAATCAGATGAGAAGTCAGGAGCTCAATGTCTTCTTCTCCTCCATTATTCTTCTCCATTTCTCCAACCATCCACACCCACAAAATGGTATCCTCAAAACATAGATACCCCAAACTTAAGAACACTTTACATACAGTTGTACTTTAGATACATACAACCATAGGATATGACTTAGGATATGTCATATTTATCAACACTCCCCCTCAAGCTCAGAATGAGCTTGCACACGTAAGACTCCAAGTGCACTACTGAAGTACTCAAACTTATCTTTACCTAATGCTTTGGTAAAAATATCAACAACTTGGTCATTTGTTTTCACATGGACCAAGTAAATCTCTCCATCAATGACTTTTTCTCTAATGAAATGATAGTGCACTTCTATGTGTTTTGTCCTTGCATGGTAGACTGGGTTCTTTGCCAACATAATGCTACTAACATTGTCACAATACATAATGACTCCACCATCAATCTCTATCCCTATGTCATATAATAAGATCAATCTCGGCCATGTCTGCTCATATGCTGCCAATGCAATGCCTCTATACCTTGCTTCAGTGCTTGATAGAGAAACTGTAGGTTGCTTCTTACTGCTCCAACTTACCATGGTTGATCCAAATGAGAATGCATAGCCACTAGTAGATCTTCTATCCATAGAGCTACCTGCCCAGTCTGCATCTGAGTATCCAGAAAATGTAGGCTTGATTCCTTTTTCATAAAACTAGCCAAATCCAGTTGTCTTCTTCACATATCTAAGAACTCTTCTCACTACATCCAAATGTGATTTGCATGGTTTCTGCATAAACTAACTTATCAATCCAACATCATAACTCAAGTTTGGTCTTGTAGTGGTCAACTAGATAAGACTACCAACCATCTTTCTGAACATAGTGACATCCTCAACATAAGATCCATCATCCATCAACTTAACATTTTGATCCAATGGTGTATCAACTAGTTTGCATCCTGTCATGCCATATTTTTCTAACATCTCTAATGCATATTGCCTTTGTATTAGCCATATACCATGAGGTGTATCAATAACCTCAATACCCAAGAAGTATCTCAACAAACCAAGGTCCTTTATATCAAACTCTTTATGTAACCCATGCTTGACTTCATTAATCTCCTTCTCAAGTGTACCTGTAATAATGAGATCATCAACATAGATAACCACAACAACCATAGCATCTTCTGTATGCCTCACATAAAGTGAATAGTTAGCTTTACTCTACTGAATTCCCATACTGCATAAGAATTTGCTGATTCTATCACACCATGCTCTTGGTGCTTGCTTCAGCCCATATAAAGCCTTCTTCAACCTGCATACATAATGCAGGTATTTTGGATCCACATAGCCCTGTGGTTGATCCATGTACACTTCCCCTTCTAAGTTGCCATTCAAAAATGCATTTTTCACATCCATTTGATAAAGCTTCCAACCATAGATAGAAGCCAAAGCAATTACCAATCTCACTGTCGTCATTTTAGCCACTAGATTGAATGTTTCTTCATAGTCCAAACCATAAGTTTGTGCATATCCTTTTGCAACTAGCCTTACTTTATACCTCTCAAGAGAACCATCTGACTTACATTTGACCTTATAAACCCATTTACATCTAGTGGATTTCTTGCCATGAGGTAGTTTCACTAGATCCCAAGTCTTGTTTTTCCTTAGTGCATCCATCTCTTCATCCATTGCTTATCTCCACTCTTTGCTCTCTATTGCCTCTTCAAAGTAAGTAGGCTCCACATGTTGTACATTAGAAACCATGTATGCATAATGCATCTTCATGAACCCATTATAAGTCAATCTATCAACTGGATACCTTACCCTTTCTGACCTTTGCAATTGAGGTGCACTATCATGTGTCTCATCTGATCTAGCATGTGGTGGCACATACTTTCCTGCACTTCTAGTGCCAGGTGTTTCAACATGCGGAATGCCATACTCATCATCTATAGATTCATCTTCTCAACTTTTAGCCATAGGTCTCTTTCCTTTTGCAACTTTTGCACTCCTTTGTGCATTTCTCAATCTTCCACTCCATGGACTGTAGCTGCCACTGCTTTCCACATTCTCTTGAGGTCTTGAAGCATCTTCCACATGCTCCTTCCATAGCCATCATCATCGTTGCTTTCATAGGAATCAACATCCACTGTAATTTTGGGCTTGTACCATGATTCATATTCACTGAATCTGACATCCATGATTATGTATACTTCCTTACTCATTGGATCAAAGCATTTGTATCCCTTCTTCTCATCAGGATATCCAAGGAAAATGCATTTTTCAGCCTTAGGTTCCATCTTCTTTCTCAAATCATCTGGAACATGAACATAATAAACACATCCAAAGATTCTAAGGTATGTAATAGTGGGTGTGCTGCCATACATTCTCTCATATGGTGACATATTATGAGTCAAGGCTATAGGTGTTCTATTTATAATGTGAACTGCAGTATGCACTGCTTCTGCCCAATATGACAATGGCATGTTCATTTGGTTCATCATTGCCCTTGCAACCTTTGCAATAATCCAATTCTTCCTTTCAGCCACACCATTTTACTAAGGTGTGTACCTGCATGTCAATTTCCTTTTGATACCATGATCTCTCAAGAAGTCACAAAACTCATATGACATGTACTCTCAATCATTATCTGACCTCAGACATTTTATGTAGCATCCAAACTGCTTTTTAGCCATAGATTTAAATTCCAAGAACTTTTCAAATGCTTCACTTTTATATTGCATAAGGTACACCCAAGTCATTCTGCTAAAATCATCAATGAAAGTGATAGAATCTACATTTTCCGCTCATGGAAACATTCTGACATGGGCCCCAAATATTTGAGTGTATTATTTCCAAAGGATAGCTACTTATTCTGCCCCTCTTTGGAAATGGAAATCTAGACTATTTGCCAAATTAACAAGCCTCACATACATGATCAAAATTCACATATCCAAAATGCACTAGACCACAGACTATCTGTTTCGATCTCATTTGCTTCAATCTTTGCAAATTCACATGACCGATCCTTCTATGCCTTAATTCCACATCCTTATCTTGTCCATGTCCTCTCTCAACATACATAGAGTTTTGAATCAATGAAGTATCTGCATCCAAAGCAAACAATCTCCCTTTCTTTCTACCATGAGCAATCACCCTGCCAATTCTCCCATTATGAAACTCTTCAATGAAACATCCAAACTTATTGAATCTCACTTGCAATCCTTGAACTGTCATTTGACCAACCAACGCTAAGTTCTTAGTTATTGTGGGCACAGAAAATACATCACCAAGATTGTTCTCAATCCCATCTTTAGTAACAAGTGGCACACTACCAATATGTGGCAACGTATTCCTCATTTTGCATTTTCTCTTTGCTATCAAACCACTAGGCATGATGAATCATGTGGTTTGTAGCTCCTGAATCCAAAAACCAATCATTCTCACGAAGAGAGTGAGTCATGCTCCCGAGCACATGCTCCATAGCAAATAGGTGACCTCTGGGTGATCCACCTCTAGGTCCATAACCTATACTACCATAAGTGCCTGCATAGTGGCCATATTGGGTCCTTCCATGACCCCTAGACATGGCATTCTATTTCTGATAACAATCCCTCTCAAAGTGACCAAAGTGCCCACAATAATGATAAGTGCCATCTCTTTGTGAAGAAGGACTAGACCATCCTCTACCTCCTGGGAAAGATCTCCCCTTGCATCTATACATGAAGTCACCACGACCAAAGTTACCTCTTCCACGAGCAAAACCATAATTACTACGACCAAGTGAAGAGCCTCCTGCTCTAGATGAGCTGCCACGACCTCTCTGGTGATAGAAAACAATGTCTCCACCTGCATTTTTTCCACTACTAGATGCATTCAATCCCAACTTGATTTCTTCTATAAGTAGCAATCCAATAAGCTTCTCAAAGTCAGGCATAGAGCCTCCTCTAATTGAAATAGAGGTATCCAAAGATTTGAAAGCTGGTCCAAGTCCATTTAGTGTCACTGACACTAAATCAACATCATCAACAAGTGCATTAATGGATGCAAGGTCTTCTACAATTTGCTTGATTTCTGCCACATAGTCACTGATACTGCAATTGCCTCTCCATGCACCATGTAATCTCTGCTTGAGTTGTATCTTACGAGCCTGTGTGCATGTTCCATACATTTTTTCTATGATTTCCCATGCCTCCTTACAAGTACTTGCCTTTTTTATATGAGGAATCAATGTTTCTGAAATACATATGGACATCCAATGCAAAACCTTCCTATTCTTCCCTATCCAATCCTTGTAGAGTTTATTTTGCTCTTCAATTGGATGTTTAGGAACTTCTGGACATTCATCATCACCTATTATGAGGCCCCATAGACCTCTACCCATCTAAAAATTCTCCATCCTGTAAGACCCAACACAATAGTTGTCTTTGGTCAATTTGTCTCCCATGATCTGAGTGATCTGTGCCATGTGCGCCAATCCCGAACATCAATGGTCCAATATGTGTCCAAAATCTGTCATATACATCCATCCATTGTTGAGATATCGAGCTCCACTCGTGATACGCCAGGGTGACCGTTGTGTATTTATGTCACCGACTTGTTAGTTGCAGACGCGGTTGGTACACCGCCCATGAATAATAGCTACATGATAGCTATCCTTATCTACTCTAGTTCGTGGCTCAGTTAGTATGCCACCTTAGTTAGTTGAGTTTGGTTTGAGACCCATATATAGGGTTCTTCTATTTCTTTGTACTTACCTGTTTTCCAAATTGACAGGCTTCACATACCTTATGCATTTCTGCAACCTTGAATTTCGGCAAACCTGCAACAATATTTTGGGCCTGCATTGATTTAAGTCGCTGTACATTAACATGACCAATGTGTTTATGCCAGATATCAATATCTGCAACTACACCAGTCCCATGTGCAAACATTGCTGCACTCAATTCAGACATGTCTGCATCCAACGTAAACATTCTGCCCTTCTTCTTTCCTTTTGCTATCAAGCGACCTTTATATTTCATATCCTCAACAAAGCATCCATGAGGATTAAATCTGACCTGCAAGCCCTGTTCAACCATTTGACCAACAGAAACCAAATTCTTGGTGATATTCGGGACATGAAATACATCGGATAGGTATTTCTTTTTCCCATCCTGCATAGACAAGGGAATTTTTCCAATCTGCACAATAGGATGTGCAGTATCATCACAGTCTCCACAAATCCTGGTTTTTCCATTTTCCTTGCATCCTCCATCCATTCTGCATGACCTGTCATGTGGTTTGATGCACCTAAGTCAACATACCATACATCGTTGCTTTCTTCTGCACTTGTCACAGAATTGTTCATGTGCTGCACCATAAACAGATGCTCATTTCTGTCATCACCCTGTCTACTAGAGGATGCATAATTTCCTTGTTGCAGTTTTCCATTCATGATGTCATTCTGCTTTTTATAGCAGTCTTTAGCCATATGACCCATTTTACCACAATAGTAGCATTCAACATTACTGTTTGCATATTGGCCTCTTTGCCATCCACCACGACCTCTTTGGCTCCCCCTGCCTCTAGAGTTACCACGTCCTCCTCCATAGGACTGGTTTTCTTGAGTTTGCTGCATATTCTGATTTCTACCACGGCCTCCATATCGGCCTCCTCTACCTCTGCCTCTACCTCTTCCAGCATTTGAGTAGAAGACAGCTTCTTTTGAAGTTCCTCCTGAAGAAGATGCACCACCATTTCTTTGCTCCTCAGAAATTAAAAGAGCAATCAGCTCCTCAAAATCAGGAAATCTTTCACGAACTGAAATGGATGTCCGAAACTGTGCATAATCCTTTCCTAGACCATTCAAGGTCACAAAAACTAAATCATCATCTTCCACTGGTGACCCAATGGAAGCAAGTGCATCTGCAATCTTCTTCACCTTCATGTGATAGTCATTGATGCTCATATTTTCTCTTTGCACATTGTGCAACTCTTGCTTGAGCTGCATTTTCCTGGCTTGCGTATTTGTGCTATACATTTTTGACAAAGTATCCCATGCCTCCTTTGGCGTACTTGCATCCTGAATATGCACAATCATAGAGTCTGAAATGCTGATAGACAGTCAATACATAACTTTCCTGGCTCTCTCATGCCATGCTTTAAATGCCTGCATTTGCTGTTGATTGGGAACATCAGGAAGAACTGGTTCTTCTTCATTTCCTGCAACAAATTCCCAATATCCTTTTCCCATAAGGAAATTCATCATTCTAAACTTCCATGCTTGGAAGTTGTTCTTGTCAAGCTTTTCAGTGACAATCTGTGAAAGAGAATCAGATGCCATTACAGAAGACTGCAAAAAATTCTGTCACTGCAAAAACCACAGCTTCACCCTCACAAGGGAAAATCTGCAAAACTGGCGAAAGTGGTATTTGACCACACAGTCACTTCCTAGTGACGATTTTGCATCAACAGGCAACATGGATGATTCTGTAACTCCCAATGTCTCTGCGCACAAGCATACAAAGCAATTTTTAGAATAACTATTCACCGACTTGTAGAACAGTGGCTGCACAGCATAAAACTGGGCCTTTTCCTGAGTGCGTGCAGAAAACTTCTGCCTCCAAAACAGGCCCCGAAATGGCCTCAAATAAAAAAAACAAGGTCGCCAAGGGCTAAGGCCCTCTCCCGCAGCATATACTACCCTCTTGCTTCATCGCGAAGGGTGTCTTAACCTAAGACAATGCACTCCTGCACTTTCTGGCTGTGCTACCTGCTGCAGAGATCTGCTTCCGAAACAGAAAATGAAAGCAACACTGCTCCTCTTACCAGAACATTGCGAGCTTGGCTTGCTTTCTTGAGCTCCTTACCACGAACAAGGCTCTGATACCATGTCAAGATTGTGGGAGAGAAGGAAGGAGTCTCGCTTGAAGCTTTCTTGCTTGCACAATGGGGGAAGACACACAAGGGTGGAGGCTGAAAAAACATGTTCAAGAGAGTAAGAAGCCATTGGAATTAATCCACTCTGATGTGTGGACAACTAAAGCTGCATCTCTTGGAGGCTGTCATTATTTTGTCAGTTTTATTGATGACTATAGCAGAAAAGTTTGGGTGTATTTTATGAAAAAGAAAAGTGATTTTTTTGGGCATTTCAAAACTCTTAAAGCGATGTTTGAAAAAGAAACAGGCCTGCAGATAAAATGCCTAAGGTCAGATGGAGGGGGAGAGTACCTCTCAAATGAGTTTGCAAGGTTCCTGCAGGAGCATGGCATAAAGCAGCAATATTCATGCAGTCATACCCCACAACAAAATGGAATTGCAGAAAGGAAAAACAGGCATATTGGAGAGGTATCTCGTGCCATGCTCAATGAAAAAGACTTGCCAGATTTTTATTGGGCTGAAGCAGTTGCTACAGCAGTCTACATAATGAACAGGACTCCCACTGCAGCAATACATGGAATGACTCCAGAGGAGAGGTATACTAGTAGGAAACCAGATATTTCTCATTTGAAAATTTTTGGTTGCATTGCGTATGTACATGTGCCAGATGAGTTGAGATCCAAGTTGGATCCAAAAGCTGAGAGGTGCATCTTTATTGGTTACTCTCTGCAGCAAAAAGGGTATAGATGCTATAACCCTTCTACTCGTAAGTTTACAGTGAGCAGAGATGTTGTTTTTGATGAGATGAGTAGCTGGTATAAACCAGTAAATGTGATTGATGATGTAGATGCACAAAATGGTAATGCTGCACAAAATTCATAGCAGCAGTCACAAAATATTAGTGGACCTGGAGCGTCCTCTAGTAGTGGTTCACATTCTTCGCCATGGACAGGCAGATTGAGATCAGGAGAATCTTCTCAAAGTAATGCAGATAGTGGTATACAGGTATCACGAAAAGGAAAAGAGAAGGTTGATCAGCCCATGTTTGATGTGAATACAGGTCACTCTTATGTGGATGGTGAATCCAGTGGCTCAGAACAGAGCATTGATGATGAGTTGGGTATTCCTTCTATTGTTACACCTGGAGTAAGGAAGACCAGGGATGTTTTGAGAGCACCTGGGAGTGAACCTACTTTGCGCAGGTCTACGAGAGCTAGGTATCCTGTGGATAGACTGAAATATGATGGATTTACAACCATTCACTATGCATATATGGTTAAAGTGATACAGGAACCAGAACCCACTTCCTTTGAGGAAGCCATGGGAAAAGAAAAATGGGAGAAAGCCATGGATGAAGAAATTGATGCCTTGGAAGCAAATGCTACATGGGAATTGGTACCTTTGCCTAAAGGTAAAAATGCAATTGGCTGTAAGTGGGTTTATAAGGTGAAGCACAATGCAGATGGTTCTGTGAATAGATATAAGGCAAGATTAGTAGTCAAGGGGTATGCACAAACATATGGCATTGACTATGAAGAAACATTCAGTCCGGTTGCAAGGATGGCAACCGTTAGAGCAGTCATTGCTATGGCTGCATCAAAGGGATGGTCTTTACATCACATGGATGTAAAGAATGCCTTCTTGCATGGTGATTTGCAAGAAGAGGTCTATATGGAGCAGCCACCAGGATATGTGCATGCTGTTCATCCTGAGTTTGTTTGCAGGTTGAAGAAAGCCTTGTATGGCTTGAAGCAAGCACCTAGAGCATGGTCTGACAAGATAGGACAGTATCTTGTCACTATTGGCTTTCAGATTTCCAAGGCAGATTTCTCACTTTATGTGAGAAAAACAGAGAAATATATTATGCTTCTTGCCATTTATGTTGATGATTTGATTATGACAGGTGACAGTGATGAAGATATCCTTCATGTGAAAATGCTATTGAAGCAAAAGTTTGAGATGAAGGATTTGGGAGAGCTGCGTTATTTCTTGGGCATTGAGGTGATTAGATCACCAAGTGGGATACAGCTCTTGCAGAGGCAGTATGGATTGGACATGCTATCCAAATATGGGATGACAGGCTGTAAGCCTATTTCAGTTCCTTTGGAGCAGAATGTGAAGCTGAGCGCAGATGCAGGTGAGCTTCTGGAAGACCCTACTATGTACAGACGCATAGTAGGAAGCTTGATTTATATGACTATTACCAGGCCAGATTTGAGCTATGCTATTGGATTGGTAAGTCAGTTTATGGAGGCTCCAAGGAAACCACATTTGGATGTGGCTAGACGCATACTCAGGTATGTGAAGTCCACATTGCAGTATGGATTATTTTATGAGACTGGGGTTCAGATACAGTTGCATGGATACACTGATGCTGATTGGGCTGGTAGTATTTCTGATAGACGATCTACCAGTGGATATGTGTTCTCTTTTGGGAGTGCTGCAGTCACTTGGAGCAGCAAGAAACAGCCTACAGTTGCCTTGTCGAGCAAAAGGCTGAGTACAGGGGTGCAGCAATGGCTGCATGTGAGGTAGCTTGGTTGCATAAGCTACTTTATGATATGCATCAGTCTACAGATGGACCAGTTGTCATTTATTGTGACAACATGAGTAGTATACACTTGGCAAATAACCCAGCCTATCATGCTAGAACAAAGCACATTGAGGTGCATTATCACTATGTGCAAGAGAGGGTTTTACTAGGTCTTATTGATCTAGTTTATGTCAGCACAGAGGATCAGGTAGCTGACATATTCACGAAGGCATTGGGCGCAGAGAAGCTGCGCAAGTTCAGAGACCTGCTTGATGTGCAAGAATTGGGATTGAGCTCGAGGGGGAGTGTTGAGATATTGAGCTCCACTCGTGATACGCCAGGGTGACCGTTGTGTATTTATGTCACCGACTTGTCAGTTGCAGACGCGGTTGGTACACCGCCCATGAATAATAGCTACATGATAGCTATCATTATCTACTCTAGTTCGTGGCTCAGTTAGTATGCCACCTTAGTTAGTTGAGTTTGGTTTGAGACCCATATATAGGGTTCTTCTATTTCTTTGTACTTGAGTTCTTTTGGCTTACACAACTAAGAAGAGGAAAACTGTTTTCAGCCTCCACCCTTGTGTGTCTTCCCCCATTGTGCAAGCAAGAAAGCTTCAAGCGAGACTCCTTCCTTCTCTCCCACAATCTTGACATCCATGATGCCAATGTGCCATACATTCGGTTCCCAACAAGAAACATCCAATTCGGATCCCAAACATTATCCATATGATCCAAAATGCATCATGGCATCACCAATGATAGTGGTCCCAAAGACTCAAGAAAGGGTAGCATTCTCTTTGCTTGCAGCTACTTTGGCTCATTGCAGAAAGGCCAGAAATACTCCTGAACCCAACAACAGCGCATCTTTGATGGTTGCTTAGATATGCCTCTTATACAACTGGTTACAACTTGCCAAGCACAAAAAAACTTATACTCTTCCTCATCTTCTTTATTTGTCTCTTCATAAAAAGTGCATTTTACTCTTTGTTAGCTAGACCTTGTCCCTTTTCATGTTTTTTCTGCATTGCAGGTCTAGCCTTTTGTAATGTGTTCACCTGTCCACTTGTAGGACACGTCTTAGCAGCCCATCGGGACAAGAATCCAGAAAGTGCCGTGCCCAGCACTCCCACGGAATGTCACGGGGTTTGCGATCTAGGTCTTCTCAAGTCTGCCACGAAGTGAAAGTGTTCGGCCATTCCCACTTAGGATCCACTTGAATCAGGGTTTCCCTAATGGTCAAGTTCTTTGGAGGTAACTAGCATCGACGAACTACTTTACGCAGAAACCTCAAGGTCGAAGTGGATTTATACTGCACTTGGTTCAAGGAGAATGGGAAACGAGAGGGATGCAAAGCTCGATCTCTCTACCCATAAGGCATAGTCCCATTCCATTCCCCTAAAACAGCATAAATCGGGACTCTAGCTTCCTAGATTCTAGGTCATCGTTTCCCTTGTCGTCAACTTCTTTGAGAAAAGTTCTCGGCCAACTAGGACCACCCTTCCGTAGGATGGACCCATGGCCGCATCCACTATATTTTCCTTAGGGTTGCTTAAGTTATCTAATTACCTATCACATTTAGTTTGACACGCAAAAACAACTTTCTTAATTAGTCAATAAATCAGTGGTTCCTTCATGTAACTTAAGCACTGACATAGAAAAACAATGTCAAGCAAGTTCCTTTTCAACAATTAATCTTATTTATCATTCTTTGGAATACATCCTATAATCTAGCCTGAAGGCTAATCCATAATCCACCCGAAGGCAATTCCTGCAATCCTATCACTATTCCAAGTTTCTACCCGTAGACTAGTATGCGGGCCTTGAGATCCAATCTCGAGTCACATCGGCCTCTTGTGCAGGACCCAGAGGCAAGGGATTTACGGCCAGAGCCCCCCTGGCACCCAAGTGTCATCCTGCTCCAAGCAGCACCCAACGGAGAGACCTCTCGCAGTGGGTTCGGTGCACATACCCGACGTAGCTAACAACCCCCTTGGATAGGGTCAGGTAGATAGTCACGGGTAACTGATGATGCCTCTCCCTCCAGGCCTTCAACTTGAATCGTTACTTATTTTTCTAGCTTTAGTTCATTGAGCAAAGAAGTACAAATAGTGCTCCCAACTGTACAAACACAATCAATCTAGTGGTCGTTTGTTTGGCCAACTGCTAAGGTATAGTTCATTCTCTCCGAATGCATCCAACATTCGATCCGGGATCAATTGAGACTTGAAAATATCCCAAGGGTCTCGTAAGCTAAGTTACTTGTTTTCCCTTTATCCTTGGGTTAGGGTTTATACCCTATTAGCCTAAATTAACAAATACCTTAGGCTTCCTTATATTAAGGTCAATAATTCCTAGACAACCTTGTTGTCCTCACTTGATTGGTCAATTTCTTGCTAGACGATACACAACTTTCCTAACTTGGAAAATCAGCCTCAAGGGAAGGTGATGTAGGAGGATGACTACTCATCCTCAAGATAGTTTGACTTGAACTTAGGACTTGCCAACCTCATTCTAAGGAGTGGCAATACCATTTTGTGTTCTAGACACAAAACCATGCGACGTTGCTACTTGTTGGCTAGGAGTCACATCTGGCTTGCGAGATTAGTTCTCTCATCAAATGGTATTCCTTGGTCGAGAATACCTTTGGTCAAGATGTAGGGTTTGGGAGTCCTCTCGACCCAACCCAACCCTAACCTTACTAAGTCGACAACGTTTGGCCCTAGGGTTTCTAAATTCAAACGGAAGTCTAGTATTTGGTCAGTTGATCCTTAGGGTAAAAACCCTAGATCGTTCCTTGCATTTTAACTAACCCTAACATTCCATGAATGTGGGTAGGATCTTTGGGATTGGAAGTCTTGACTTGGCATCCCAAGTGCGATACTAGGCAGAATTTTTAACGTAACTAAACCCTACCTAGCACTTTGAGGTGTTCGTTGTACTAACTATTTATGCTTTTATGAATCCCATGTGGGTTATGCCATTACAAGCGATTTACCCTAATCGATCTACTTGTCTTGCGACAAGAGGTGATCTTTCCTTAGAGATACTAATATTTTTCCTAAAAGATGTAAATAATTGCAAGATATAACATTCCATGCAAGTATGTGATTCATAGACTTTTTCCTTCTGTACAACTATAAGGTTTACAATGACCATTTCTTTTCCTTGCCTAGACTATAATGATTGATAATTTAGGGCTAACTTGTGTAAAACCCTACGTTGATTTACATGAGGAACTATGCTTATAAAGCCTTCGTTTAATGCATTGATTTTAAGCTTTAAAATGAAAATTGCATCCCTTCCTAAATACAACTTCGATAAAAGAAGTCCATGCATGGGCGAATACCATGAGTCCAACATTTAATTTATCCCTCCTTTAGCACTTAACCTGATTTAAAATGCAAGCATCCTCGCATGCAACATGCAATTTCATAGTTTCCTTTCCATGCATTGCAATTCTTTGGACAACATTCAATGGGCATCTAAGATTATTCGCTATACAAATCATGTCCATGAATTTAAATCATAAGTGCAACATGCAACATAAGCTCTATCCTTCTTAGCACGATATCCTCTTCTAATTTATGCATTATCATTCAGGAAGATTGCAACTACCCTTGTTGACAAAAGTGCGGGCAATTGGCATGCACACCATGTAGCTAAATCTTGTAAACTCAGATGAGCAATTAAAATTTCCAAATGTATCTAACTCGACTGCGTGAATTAAAGACGTGCTTAAATGCATTCTTTTCATGCGAGAATCAATTTTAAGAACTTGGGAATTGAGGTTTAGGGTGTTGTCCACACATGAACTCGGAGTGGAAGCTCTCGCATGTGTACCTCTTGCCATTTTCTTGGAATCCATCAACGACTCAAATCTCGGTTCAACAACTTCCTCTTGGGTCCTTTACGCTGTCGTGCTGCTGCGCATTCGAGGTGTGAAATCCACCAAAGGTTGTGTGTGTGACATTTGTTACTTTATACATATTTAGTTGTTGTGTTTACAGTTTTGTTTTGCATGGGTAGTAAAGTGGAGAAGGGCAGACTGATAGGTCAGATGTGAAGAGGATGCGGTATGAGGAGATTTTGAGTGCTGCTTTGCTGAAAGGTTTAAAAATCTGCCTGTGTGATCTCAGCTGTGACAAAGAATATACATGCAGGGGGTAGCAGCAGGACAATCTTATCCTTATTGGTGGCAAAGGTGTTATGGAAGGTGCTTCATCAGCAGATTGTGAAAATGTGGAGCAGATGTAAGATGCCAAGTGATGAATGCAGGACTTGGTGAACAGAGTGGTGGAGGATCTGTGAGCAAGGATTGTAACTGCTTAAAGTCAAATAACAGTTATGCAAGTCCAGTATCTCATGGGAAGATAGAATATTCAATCCCTACCAGTGGGAATACAATGCAATTATTTGTACCTGTCCTCGGTCTGCCACTAAACCTTCAAGATAGCTCTACACAAATTAATACAGGCAGGGATAAAGAAGAGTTGTCCTCTCACATAAGTACATTGCTGGACAATGGGGAAGAAAAACCGTCAGCAGCAGAAGCAAAGAATGTTGGCAAATTAGAGGCATATATTTCTTCTGTTTCTGAGGATAATGAGAGCAGTGGTGACTGTGAGAAATTCCTTGGTGAGCTTAAAAAAATCAGGAAGGATGGTGGATGTTGTCAGATTCAGTTGACAATGGTGCATTATATCAGAGCCATGCTCAAGGATCAGTGTTTTATGTTAAATGTTCAGATTTAAGGGTTCATGTGTTGGCTGCAATAGCTATGGTGCCTGAAAGCACTTCAGGAGTCTTTGCACTCTATGATGACTAAAATAGCTAAAATAAGTATCTACTGCTTTTCTGAAAAAGGGCGCTTTTTTGGTAGAAGGGAGAAGCCATTTTTGGGGAGCGCGGAAAAATCTGGAGGGAAAAGCAAAAAGGAAGAGCCCGAAAAAGAGAGGGGGACTGAAACAGAGAAGGAGGAAGATGGTACTCTGCGGCTCCAGGGGAGTTTACGCGGAATCAGAGAAAAGAGGAAGGAACGGAATATAGGAAAAACAGAGGATTGGAGGGGGGGAGCTACGAGAAGTGCAGAGAAAGGATTGGAGAGAAAGCTGAAGCCGAAGCCGAAGTTGACGAAGCTGAAGGCAAAGACAAAGTTGATGAAGTTGAAGGCGAAGCATCAGTCGAGACGAAGATGACAACTAGGAAGATGAAGCCAAAGACGCAGTAACAACGGCGAAGAAGAAGCATCATTGAATGGTAGAAGAGGAGCGAGGCCGCAGCGAAACCAAAGAAGCTGAACGAAGAGAAGTCAAAAGCAGTCGAAGATGAAGAGACAAATGAAGAAAGGAGGCCACGACGATGATGAAGGCTGCTGTTTCTATAATTCCGTGCAGCTGCTCGCTGGATTAAACGGGAAGGAGTAGTACTATTGTCCTCCTGTGAGTCGTAGGCCTCGGCCGCTTGTTGCTACCCTTCTGACCAGGCAGAGTGAAGAGCTTTTGTGCTTTGGGAGGCTACCAAACGATTATACCGCGAGGCTCCATTCAATAAAATCCAGAGGCAGATTCCGGCCAACTTGTCAAGAATCGCGTGGTGGAGGGGGTTGCTCAAGATGCTGCGCCGAACACACACAGAATGCACAAGGAGAAGCTCACTCAAGAGACAAGAAGAGAGATGGAGGCCAAAACGTTTTCTTGCTGATTTCTTCTTCTTCTTCCACACACTTTACAATGTACACAAAGTATAGATAAGATACAACATAAAAGGAAAGTGGCCTACTAAGTCAAACAATGCATAACCGACTACACTAGTCGACTGGCGCTATAACTATGCCAGCTGTAAATAGGTGTAACAACCTGAATATAATAAGTAATGAGTCAGTGGCCATGTGAGAGTCATAATGACCACCGACGTGCTAAGTGTAGACGTGTGGACCCATCTAACCAGGCGGTCCATCATCCATGTCCACATGTGTTGAGCTTGCCATCTCAACACTCCCCCTCAAGCTCAACTGCATCTCTGCAACTCCAAGTAAGCTTCGAAACTTTTGAAGCTTCTCTGTACCCAATGCCTTCGTGAAGATATCAGCTATCTGATCCTGTGTGCTGACATACACCAAGTCAATCTCACCTGCTAGTACCTTCTCTCTCACAAAGTGGTAGTGTACCTCAATATGTTTTGTCCTGGCATGGAACACAGGGTTCCTAGCCAACTGTATACTGCTCATATTGTCACAATAAATGACAACTGGACCTTCCACCTGCACATCCAAATCAGCCAGTAACTTTTGCAGCCATACTACCTCACATGCTGCAACAGCAGCACCTCTATACTCAGCCTCTGTACTCGACAAAGCAACTGTAGATTGCTTTTTGCTGCTCCAAGCAACTGCTGCACTACCAAGAGAGAACATGTATCCGCTGGTAGATCTTCTATCAGACATACTACCAGCCCAATCTGCATCTGTGTATCCAAACACCTGTACATCTGTACCTGCCTCATAGAAAAGTCCATAATGTAATGTGGACTTCACATATCTCAATATGCGTCTGACTCCATCCAAATGTGGCTTTCTAGGTACTTGCATAAACTGACTCACAAGACCAACAGCATAGCTCAAGTCTGGCCTTGTAATGGTCATGTAGATCAAACTCCCCACTATCCTTCTGAACATAGTAGGGTCTTCTATCTCATCCCCAACATCAGCACTCAGCTTTACATTCTGCTCCAACGGGACTGAAAGTGGTTTGCATGCAGTCATACCATACTTGGACAACATATCCAAGCCATATTGTCTTTGGGACAGCCATATACCATCATCACATCTGATCACCTCAATGCCAAGGAAGTACCTTAGCTCACCTAAATCCTTCATCTCAAACTTCATCTTCAAACAGCCCTTGACTTCAGCAATCCCACTATCACTATCACCTGTAATAATCAAGTCATCCACATAGATGACTATGATGACCAAACCTGCATCTCCTTTTCTCACATAAAGTGAGTGATCAGCATCAGAAACATAAAAACCAATATTGACAAGATACTCTCTAATCTTGTCAGACCATGCTCTTGGTGCTTGCTTGAGCCCATAGAGTGCCTTCTTCAACCTGCACACATACGTGGGATGCTCTAAATCTTCATAACCTGCTGGCTGATCCATATACACTTCTTCCTGCAAATCACCATGCAAGAAGGCATTCTTTACATCCATTTGCTGCAACCTCAAACCTTTGGCTGCTGCCAAAGAAATCACACATCTGACAGTTGCCATCCTAGCAACTGGACTGAAGGTTTCATCATAATCTATGCCATATGTTTGGGCATAGCCTTTTGCAACCAGCCTAGCTTTGTACCTGCTAATAGAACCATCTGCATTGTGCTTAATCTTATAAACCCACTTACATCCAATAGCTTTCTTTCCCTTTGGCAATGATACTAGATCCCAAGTCTTATTGGCCTCTAATGCAGCCATCTCCTCATCCATTGCTGCATCCCAATGAGCATGACCAACAGCCTCCTCAAAACATGTGGGCTCAACATCCTCAACTAGTTTCACCATATAAGCATAATGGTGAGCTGCATAACCCTCAAAACCAAATCTTTTAACAGGGTATCTCACCCTGCTAGACTTGCGTACCACTGGATCACTCAATGGAGTCTTTGCATTAACACGTGCTCTCTGCATACCTGGAGTCCTCACTGAAGGAATGCCAAGCTCATCATCCAAGCTCTCTGAGCCACTGGAGTCTCCATCAAGAACTGCATCAATGCCTTCTGACACCTTATTCTTTCCTTTGTCTTTACCTGTAGTGCTACTAGATGCACCCGAAGATGTAGAGATACTCCTTAGTCTCCCAGACCAAGGACTACTAGATGATGTCTCTGGTCCACTAAGAGTCCGTGATTCTTGCTTTTCAGCCTGCACATGAGTGTCATGATCATCATCAACATCCAATGCATCACCACTAGATGCATACCAGCTGCTCATTTCATCAAAGATGACATCCCTGCTCACTCTGAACTTACATGTGATAGGGTTGTAACAGCGATACCCTTTCTGCTCTAAAGAGTATCCAATAAAGATACACTTTTCAGCCTTTGGATCCAGCTTCTTCCGCAACTCATCTGGCACATGAACATACGCAATGCAGCCAAACACTTTCAAGTGTGAAACATCAGGCTTCTTACCTGTAAAACATTCTTCGGGGGTCATACCATGAACTGCAGCTGTGGGAGTTCTGTTCATAATATAAACAGCAGTATGAACAGCCTCAGACCAAAAATGCTTAGGCATATTCTTTTCAGCCATCAAGGCGCGTGCAACTTCTGCAATATGCCTGTTTTTCCTTTCTGCAACCCCATTTTGCTGTGGGGTATACCTGCATGTGAACTGTCTCTTTATCCCATGAGACCTCAGAAAATCACTGAACTCATTTGAGAGGTACTCTCCCCCTCCATCTGACCTCAGGCACTTTACTTTCAAGCCTATTTCTCTTTCAACTGCAGCCTTGAAAGTTCTAAAGTGCTCAAAAGCTTCACTCTTTTCCTTCATAAAATATACCCACAGCTTTCTAGAGCAATCATCAATGAATGTGACAAAGTATGAACTGCCTCCAAGAGATACATTTTGTGTAGGCCCCCAAATGTCTGTATGCACAACATCAAGGATATTTCTGCTTACATCTTTGTCATGTGAAAAGGGTTGTCTTGCCTGCTTACCAAACTGACATGCTTCACATACCTTCTGAAATTCTGCAACTTTAAAAGTAGGCAAACCTGTAACCAACCCTTTGGACTGCATTAATTTCAGCCTTTGTACATTTGCATGTCCAATGCGTTTGTGCCAAATTTCAATGTCTGCAACAACACCTTTTCCTTTGGCATACATAGCCGCATTCATAGTAGGAATTCCAGCATCTAGAGTGAACATACGTCCAACTCTACTTCCCTTTGCTACCAACCTGCACTTGTCATTGAAGTCTTCTACAAAGCAGCCCTTTGCATTAAATCTGACTTGCAGCCCTTGCTCTACCATTTGACCGACTGACACCAAGTTCTTTGTAATAGATGGCACATGTAATACATCTGAAAGACTCTTTGTCTTACCATCATGCAAGGACAAGGGAACTTTTCCAATGTGTGAAATTGGGTGGCATGAGTCATCACCCGTCTGCACATAACCTGCATTCTGCAAATCCTGCATCTCTCCAAACCATTCTGCATGGCTGGTCATATGATTGGATGCACCTGAATCAACATACCAAACATCTTCATGTGTTCCCTTTCCTGTAACAGCATTCAGCATATGCTGCATAACGAACAAACGTTCATTTTTGTCTTCATTCTGTCGTGAAGACGATGCATAGTTTCCTTGCTGCAACTTACCACTGTGGATATCATCTCTCTTAGCATAACATTGGGCTGCAATATGACCTGTTTTGCCACAGTAGTGGCACACAATACCAGAGTTGTTAGAACCTCTGTTCTGCCATCCACCTCTTTCTCTAAAGCTCCCCCTGCCTCTAAAGTTACCACGACCTCCTGAAACCTGCATATCGCCAAATTGCTGATTCAATCTGTTTTGCTGGTTGTCACTACCACGTCCTGTACCACGGCCTCTTGAAGAGAACCTGCCACGTCCCCTTCCAGAACTGGAGTAGAAAGCTTGGACCTGTTCACCACTTCTTTCAGATGTCTCACTCTGCATGTTGATCTCTTCAGTGATCATAAGGGAGACCAATTCATCGAAATCTGGAAATGGCTTTCTGACATATACGGAAGTTACAAAAGACTTCCAAGCCTTTTCATTGTTAAGTCCACCCAAGGTAGACGACACCAAATCATCATCATCGGGCATTGCATCAATCGCTGCCAATGCATCTGCAATGCTTCTTACTTTCAGTGCATACTCATTGATAGACATCTTTCCTTTCTTCAATGTATTCAACTCTTGCTTGAGTTGAATCTTTCGTGCCTTTGTATTTACAGAAAACATACTTTCAAGTATGGTCCAAGCTGCATATGCATTCTCTGCATTTCTAATGTGTCCCAACATGTTATTGTCAATTACTGCAGACAACCAATACATGACCTTCTTGTCTTTTGCATTCCATTCCTTTCGTGCCTTTGTCTCTTCTACAGTTGGAGGATCACTCACCTCCGGCTCCTTTTCTTCACCTGAAACGAACTCGTAGAGGCCTTTTCCAATAAGGAAGTTCGTGACACGAAACTTCCATGATGGGTAGTTGTTCTTGTCGAGCTTCTCAATGATGGGGCTTTCACTATTCTCTGCCATTATCACAAAACTAATACCAAACAGCAAGCAAATCTTCTGCAACCCTTGACCTGTAGTGCACAACAATACACCAGACAGCCTTTTTTACTGTCTGCTCAACAATACATGCAATCTGCAACCTTTTTGCAGATAAACCTTGTGTTTACTCACTGGTAAACACCTTTGAACTTACAGATCTGAAATCTGTAACCTGCGCACCCACGTTCGGTCAATACAGTCGAAGTCACAGTGTATCCCGAAACTGCTGTCCGCAACCTTGCGGCTCTAAAACGGGCCCTGAAACGGCCTCAAATGCCCAAAATCTCTGCGCGCAAGCCCTAAAGGGCTTATCTGCAGAATATACAGCGCTCTTCGCGCACACCAAATCTCACTGCAATCTGAGATTTTTGCTCTGCCTTGCTTCCGGTGCCTCCACAGGCACTACCCAAGAGAAAGAGTGGAAGGATGGGAGAGCTTCTTACCCGTGGCTTGCTTGCTCGAACCTTGCTTCTTCTCCTTTGCTTCAACCTTTGAAATCAGCCTCTCTCAGTGGTGCGGCTCTGATACCATGTCAAGAATCGCGTGGTGGAGGGGGTTGCTCAAGATGCTGCACCGAACACACACAGAATGCACAAGGAGAAGCTCACTCAAGAGACAAGAAGAGAGATGGAGGCCAAAACGTTTTCTTGCTGATTTCTTCTTCTTCTTCCACACACTTTACAATGTACACAAAGTATAGATAAGATACAACATAAAAGGAAAGTGGCCTACTAAGTCAAACAATGCATAACCGACTACACTAGTCGACTGGCGCTATAACTATGCCAGCTGTAAATAGGTGTAACAACCTGAATATAATAAGTAATGAGTCAGTGGCCATGTGAGAGTCATAATGACCACCGACGTGCTAAGTGTAGACGTGTGGACCCATCTAACCAGGCGGTCCATCATCCATGTCCACATGTGTTGAGCTTGCCATCTCAACACAACTCGAGCTGCTGTTGACGAAGCAAATATACCATTGACAGCCCTGGACCTTCAGAGTCTCGATCGGATGCTTGAAGAAGGAAACCAGCATCGATGACAAGGGAGGAAGCATCAGAGCCTACATGGACGAAAGGATAGCGTTACTGCGACAAGAAGACTGTAACAAAGAAGGTGCTGAATATGTAAGCCGAAGATGAAGAGGATCGAGAGAGGCGACTACTGAATCCAAAGACAATGAGGAAGAAAGGCAGAAAAGCCATGTCCGATTTGCAACGGAGTTCGGTTCTACAAGGCAAAGAATTCCTTCTGATTTTGTTCCGCTTACGAGAGCGAGACTGGCTGGAAAGGTTTGGCATCTGTGGAGACTATTGCTGATGCTGTAAGAAAATCTGAAATCACAAAAGAAGAGCTAAGGGTTAAAGACGTCAAGCAACTTATGGATATGCTAGTGCTAGATGATGGAAGACATGATACGTGTCCCAAAACTTGGTATATACAAGGACACTGTGTTGTATCGAGGCTCACAAAGTCGGTTTTCTGAATCTTTAGCCTTCACCAGTATTCCTTGTGGAGTTTGTCCTGTTTTGCACGAGTGCACAGACAATGGTCTCATTTCTCCCAAAATTTGTGTTTATTTCCAAAATTGGTTGAAATTTTAATTGAAGATGAAGTGTATACACACACACACATTCTCTCTCTCTTTTCATTAAGCACACACACTCTCTGATAAAGGCAGTCAAATCAATCTTAAGCAAAAGCAAGAAAGTCTACATGTTGGCTGAATTGAAACCTTCAAAGGAGCTCACTGGTTGGGCTTGGTACATAGATAACCAGTTTGATTCAGAGTTTATAAGTGTTCTGAAGCTTCATTGTGTGGAATGAACATGACAAATTGCAGAGAAGATAATGGTGTAGTTCATGTGTATTGAAAGCTTTTTTTTTGAGAGAAAGGAGCGAGCTTTTGACATCTTTGCAAGTTGTCATGCTGAGCGTCGGGCACCTCAAATTCCAAGTGTTTGAAAAGCTCTGGGACATGGTTTGTGACCTTTAATGACTGATAGAACTAAAAGGCAACATTCATCAATGAAGACCATACTCTTGGAAATTTTCTTTGAAATGCATATATGATCTATGCATTCGAGAGGCTGCTCGGATTTCTTCATCTTGAATCTTGATACTCTTATTGACAGAAATAAAACAGAGTCCTGACATTATTTTCTCATCTTGTTTATTCATATGTTTGATCTTTTATCCTGAAATTTATCAAGGTCTTCTGAAGACGCGAATTTGCTTTCACAAACCCTTAAACAACGCGTTAGGAATCCTCTCCAACCGAGTTCTTCTCCTCTGCACAGGACACCACCTTTATAGAATGTGGTTTAAAAAAAACCCGCAATGCATGGGAGAATAGGCTTTATGGAAGCTTAAAATTAGAAGCTTCCAAAGAAGCTTCTAAGCTTCTCTCTTCTGTCAAAAATGTGGAGAGAGAAAGAAGTGATGGAGGAGATGATGATGAGGATAATGATTCTGATGATGGCAATGATGATGGGGTGGAGGTAGAGACAGAGCGGCGTAGCGTGACGGCAGCCCTAGCGGCGTGTAGGTATCGTGGCAGCAGTAGCACGGGCAAGATCACGACTCCTCCCTCTCTTCTCTTCCCTCATGCTTGAGAGGGGGGAGGTCTTATAGGATAAGGGGGGGGGGGGGGGAGGGGGAGATAGCCACACACGTGGCTAGTGGCATGCTCCCCTCCCATGATCCTCTCTTCTCCACTTAGCTCCACTCCCACTCACACTCCTCTCCCCTGCCATGCATCGGCTGAGGGGGAGGGGTTTATAATTAAAACAAATTGCACAAAATTTAACCATTATCCCCTTTTTCCCCCTAGAAGAGGTGTTCCCATGTGGGCTTGCGGTCTTCAAGCCACGGCCTCTTATGCATAGTGTAGGCTAGAGTTTATTAACATGCGAGGATGGAGCATTTAGCCCATGGTTCTTCTAGTCACGGGGAGATTTTTTTAAACTATTCTTGCACGGGGTGTATAGGATCAAAATTCATTAATATTTTGTGCAAAAGTATTACACCTTTTCATTTTGCAAGTTTGGAAGGTCAGGCATTCCCACTTGCAAGCTATCATCCTTTCGTGCCTTAGTTTATTTTCAACAGGTGGTGCTAGTTGTAATTGTCTCTTATATTCCTGCTTAGACAAAGACAAGCCATGAACTGGGGGAAGATCAATAGTGTTCAGTCACTTTTTGATAGCTGGGAGATGGAATGCAACTTCTATTATATTTTGACTAGTTTCTAGATGATTGACTTGAGCCTTTATGTTGTCCTAACCTTTGATGAGAGTCACTAAATCTATTGATATAATCTACATCGGAATGCATGTGGGAAACTTCACCATATGATGTCTATTGAGCACCCAGTTCTATATTCCATCGATGATGAGCATTAACATTTTCCCATAGTGAGATCTGCCAGACTTTATCCATCCTGTAGATTGATTGTGTCCATTTTCTTTGCTTGATAAGCCTTAGACTCCAGTGGCGTGGCTGCTCCTCTCAACTGTCCATTTTCTTCACTTGACAAACCTTGGACTCCAGTGAAGCGGCTGCTCCTCACAACTTTGAGGAGTTTGTATCAGTCCTGTCTCAAAGGGGAATAACTCACATGTTTCCGATTCAGGAAGCAGTGCTTAAGCCTGCCCCTTCCGGATCTGACATAATTGGACTAGAATTGGAAAAACATTTGCCTCTAGTATTCCTATTATTCAGTGGTTCTTCGAGTAGAATGGAGAGAACATGTCATTTCGATGCCTGTGGTATCCATGAGCATTGGTGCTTGAAGCGTGCCTTAAAGCGGTAGTATCAGCTGCTTACCTTCTCTCAAATCTGATGTCTACAACTTCACCTCCTATAGGTGCATACACAGAGCTGGATGCTTTGACACTCTCCACAGTGCACATTGTCTCTCCCGGTTGATACTTTGCTCCCACCTCAAGAAGCTCAACATAGACAACATCTCCTAACTCTTCCACAGCAAAGGAAGTCAATCCCATTGATCCCTCGTCACCTTCTACTCTGATACCATAATAAAACCAAAGTGGAGGGAGTCTGTGAGGTCAATCAGATGAGAAGTTAGGAGCTCAATGTCTTCTTCTCCTCCATTATTCTTCTCCACGTCCACACCCACAAAATGGTATCCTCAAAAGATAGATATCCCATACTTAAGGACACTTTACATACGGTTGTACTTTAGATACATATAACCATAGGATATGACTTAGGATATGTCATATTTATCAACATGGTCGGTCATGTAAAAAGGGATGGGTGCCCATGGGATTTTAGGGCTTGTATATAAAGTTCAAAAAGTAAATGGAAGCTCATTCTTTGGTGTGTGGCTAACAAGAGTCCTATCTTTTTCTCTTCTCCTCTTCACCTTACTTGTATGTGTGCTCTTGAGAGAGGGAGTGTGAGAATGTGAGGGAGTGAGTGAGTGTGTGGGAGTGAGGGATCAAGAGGGTGAAGCTCTTCACTGTCTCCTCTTCTCTCTTCACTTCTCTTCTCTTTTCTCATGTGCACGGCTATGGTGGATGGAGCTTGGAGATGGAGGGGGCTTGAGGATGCATGAGCTATCATCTAGGATTGTGGAGCTACCGGAATGTGTGAGAGAGGAGGCAACTCATTTCAGCATCAAGGTAAGCTCACTACACCCCGAGAGGATGGACAGCGTGTCGGCTAGGTGAGAGATAGCCATGAGAGCTCGCTTGAAATGCTTGAAACAATAAGCAGTCCGTGGGCCTTGGTGGTTGAGTGTGAGCTCCCACTACAAGGATTCCAGACCATCTTGCCCAAATACTCACAAACATAGATTCATAATTATCATAATCTTCAATAAAACATTGAATAGTTCTGAGAGCTGTCTCCACAAATATTCAAGAGCATCACCTTTGTCATATTGAAGAAGAAATGCATTCTTGAGGGGCTCCCTTGTAGTGTTAGTTTCATTACCTAGGAAAAAATACAAAACCCTTGCTTCTTCTTTAAGAATCAATGGTAGGTCATGAAGCTTTGTGACCGCATAATCTCTTCCTGAGACAAGGAAAGCCATTTCCAAGCTATCCATGAAATCAATTGTATTCTTTCTTGGGAGACCAAGAAAACTTGAAAATGACATGATTATAAGATTATTATTGTTTAAAGTAGAAAAATATGAAGAATTTAGATAAATATTATATTTTTACAAAGTGGTCTATTTTAAGATAAATATCATGACATTAAATGAATTTTGATAGTTAATGATGGGAAGAATAAATGGTTAGTCTTTGTGGCCTAAACATGATACATTGTTAAAAATGGATTTTTAAAACTAAAGATAGTGTGAATTGATTGGAAACAACAAGGTACAAATGGCATGTTCTTTCTAAATGTTTGATTTATTATACTACCATTTTTAATCTTTGATAGAAACTTAGAAAGCAAATATAAACTTTCACTTCTCAAAGAGGAACTAAAGGTTTCTTATAGAATATCCTTAGTGGAGGCTCCAAATGAGAGAGAAAATAAGAACTTATAGTCTCTACACAAATGGATCAATCTCCTCAGATTAATGGATGTGAAAGAGACACCACCTAGCCAAGCTAGGATACTTTCTACACACGAGTAGAGAGGTGACGATCTAAAAGAGAAAGAGAGGAAGTGTGATGAAATATTAATAAAATATTTTAAAAAGCTAATATTTAGAGCTACAACTAATGCATCCCAATCCAAAATGGTGGGGGGAAATGAAGACATAAGTAGAGGGGTGGTAATGGTAAGAAGGTACAATGAGAAAGAGGAGGAGGAGATAGAGAGGATAATGGTGCAGAGGGGTTCGGGAATAGTGGAATGGGAAGGAAGGGAATAATGGAGGGATGGAGAATGAGAGAGGATGAGAGCAAGGGTAGAAGAGGGTGAGGGTATGATGAAGTGGGATATGAGGAGGGTGATGGAATTGGGGGATGGATGGGGGAGTGAGGGAGAGAGAGATGGTGTATGTGATGAAATAGGGAAGAAGGGTGGTGGAATGGAGAGGGATTGTCAAGAATTGCGTGGTGGGGGGACTTGCTCAAGATGCTGCACCGAACACACACAGAATGCACAAGGAGAAGCTCACTCAAGAGACAAGAAGAGAGATGGAGGCCAAAACGTTTTCTTGCTGGTTTCTTCTTCTTCTTCCACACACTTTTCAAATGTACACAAATTATAGATAAGATACAACATAAAGAAAAGTGGCCTACTAAGTGAAACAATGCATAATTGACTACACTAGTCGATTGGTGCTATAGCAATGCCAACTCTAAATAGATGTAACAACTTGAATATAATAAGTAATGAGTCAGTGGTCATGTGAGAGTCATAATGACCACCGACGTGCTAAGTGTAGATGTGTGGACCCATCTAATTAGGCGGTCCATCATTAATGTCCACATGTGTTGAGCTTGTCATCTCAACACTCCCTCTCAAGCTCAACTGCATCTCTGCAACTCCAAGTAAGATTCAAACTTTTGAAGCTTTTCTGTACCCAATGCCTTCGTGAAGATGTCACCTATTTGATCCTATGTGCTAACATACACCAATTCAATCTCACCTACTAGTACCCTCTCTCTTAAAAGTGGTAGTGTACCTCAATATGTTTTGTCATGGCATGGAACATAGGGTTCCTAGCCAACTGTATACTGCTCATGTTGTCACAATAAATGACAATTGGACCTTCCACCTACACATCTAAATCAACCAATAACTTTTGTAGCCATACAACCTCACATGCTACAACAACAACACCTCTATATACTCAGCCCTTTGTACTCGACAAAGCAACTGTAGATTGCTTTTTGCTGCTCCAAGTAACTACTACACTACCAAGAGAGAACATGTATCCATTGGTAGATCTTCTATCAGACATACTACTAGCCCAATCTGCATCTGTGTATCCAAACACATGTACATCTGTACCTGCCTAATAGAAAAGTCCATAATGTAATGTGGACTTCACATATCTCAATATGCATCTAACTGCATCCAAATGTGGTTTTCTAAGTACTTGGATCAAAGAGACTTCAGTCAAGAATCACGTGATGGGGGGATGTGCTTGAGCTGTTGCGCCAAACACACACTATATACATAGGGGGAGCTCTAGAGGAAGACACAGATGGTAGAATAGAGATTCCAGAAATTCTACTATTGTTTGCCATTATTGTGGCAAAACAGGCCATATTTCATCCCATTGCTATGCAAAGAAGGATGATATTCGCAGTGGTAAATTGCACCAAGGAAACTATGCATCGTCTTCACGACACAATGAAGACAAAAATGAGGGTCTATTTGTTATGCAACATCTGATGAATGCAGTTACAGAAAAGGGGACACATGATGATATATGTTATGTCATTTCAGGTGCATCTAATCATATGACTAGTCATGTTGAAAAGTTTGGAGAGATGCAGGACCTTACAAAATCTAGGTTATGTACAGATGGGTGATGATTCATGCCACCCTTGTCCTTGTATGATGGCCAGACAAAGAGTCTGACAGATGTATTACATGTGCCATCAATTACAAAAAATGTAGTGTCTATTGGCCAAATGGTAGAGCAGGGGTTGTGGGTCCGATTCAATGCAAAAGGTTGTTTTGTAGAAGATTTTAATGATAAGTGCAGGTTGGTCATAAAAGGAAGTAGATTTAGCTGAAGGTTAACTTTAGATGCTGGAATTCCTACAATGGATGCTGCAATGTATGCTAAAGGAAAAGGAGTAGTTGTAGATATTGAAATATGGCATAAACATATTGGACATCCAAATGTTCAAAGGCTAAATTTAATATAGTCCAGAGGATTGGTTACTGGGTTACCTTCTTTTGGAGTTGCAGAATTGCATAAAGTCTGTGAAGCATGCCAGTTTGGTAAGTAGGTGAGACAACCCTTCTCGCATTATAGAGAAGTGAGTAGAAATATACTTGATGTAGTGCATACAAATGTTTGGGGGCCTACACAGAATGTATCTCTCGGTGGAAGCAAATACTTTGTCACATTTATTGATGACTATTCAAGGAAGCTATGGGTATACTTCATGAAGGAAAAGAGTGATGTGTTTGAGAAATTCAAATCTTTTAAGGCAGCTGTTGAAACAGAAACATGCTTAAAAGTGAAGTGCTTGAGATCAGATGGAGGGGGAAAGCACCTCTCTAATGAGTTTAGTGGCTTCTTGAGCACTCATGGGATAAAGAGGCAATTTACTTGCATATATACCCCACAGCAAAATGGTATTGCACAAAGAAAAAACATGCATATTGTAGAAGTTGCATGGGCATTAATAGCTAAAAATAATATGCCCAGGTCTGAGGCTATCCATACTGCTGTCTATATTATAAATAGAACTCCCACAACTGCAGTTCATGGGATGACTCTTGAAGAGTGCTTTACTGGCAAGAAGCTCGATGTATTGCACTTGAAGGTGTTTGGCTGTGTTGCATACATTCATGTGCCAGATGAGCTTCGAAATAAGCTTGATCCAAAGGCACAAACATGTGTTTTTATTGGATACTCTTTAGAGCAGAAAGGGTATCACTGTTATAACCCTGTCACATGTGAGTTCAGAGTGAGCAGGTATATTATCTTTGATGAGATGGGAAGTTGGTATAGACCTGCTGGTGATGTTTCGGATGATGATAATGATCAGGATAGCTATGTGCAGAAAGATAAACAAGAATGACGGAGTCTTAGTGGACCAAAAACATCATCTGGTACTACACCTACAGTAAGCCCTTGGTCTAGGAGACTAAGGAGTAGCCCCACATCTTCACGTGGATCTATAAGTGCTATAGGGAAGGACAAAGGAAATAAGAAAGTGCTAGACGATAATGATGCATCTACCAATCATTTGGGATTTGATGGAGATTCTAGTTGAGTAATCTGGTGGTACGAAGATCTAGCATGATCAGATACCTTGTCAAAATATTTGGTTTTGAGGATTATGCAGCTCACCATTATGCTTATATGGTGAAACTAGTTGAGGATATTAAGCCAACCTATTTTGAGGATGCTGTTGGTCATGCTCATTGGGATGCAACAATGAATGAGAAGATGGCTGCATTAGAAGCCAATAAGACTTGGGATTTGGTACCCTTACCTAAGGGTAAGAAGGCTATTGGTTGAAAGTGGGTTTACAAAGTCAAGCATAATGCAGACGGCTCGATTAGCAGGTATAAGGCTAGGCTGGTTGCAAAAGGCTATGCGCAAACATATGGCATAGATTATGACAAGACATTTAGTCCAGTTGCTAGGATGTCAACTATTAGGTGTGTGATTGCCTTGGCAGTAGCCAAAGGTTAGATTTTGTAGCAAATAGATGTTAAGAATGCCTTTTTACATGGTGAATTGCAAGAAGAAGTGTATATGGAGCAGCTAGTATAGGTTATAAGGATTTAGAGCATCCCACATATGTGTGCAAGTTAAAGAAGGTGCTCTATGGACTAAAGCAAGCACCTAGAGCATGGTTTGACAAGATTGAAGAGTATCTTGTCAATATTGGATTTTGTATTTTTGATGCTAATCACTCACTTTATGTGAGAAAGGGAGATGTAGGGTTGGTCACCATAGTCATCTATGTGGATGACTTGATTATTACAGGTGATAGTGACAATGGGATTGCTGAAGAACTTCTTGAAGATGAAGTTTGAGATGAAGGATTTGGGTAAGCTCAGATACTTTCTTAGTATTGAGGTGATAAGATGTGATGATGGTATATGGCTATTCTAAAGGCAGTATGGCTTGGATATGTTATCCAAGTATGATATGACAACATGTAAGTCTCTTTCAGTACCATTGGAGCAAAATGTGAAGCTGAGTGCTGATGTTGGGGATGAGATAGAAGACCCTACTATGTTCAGGAGGATAGTAGGGAGTTTGATTTACATGACTAACACAAGGCCAAACTTGAGTTGTTGGCCTTGTCAGTCAGTTTATGCAGATATCTAGAAAGCCTCATTTGGATATAGTTAGATGTATATTGAGGTATGTGAAGTCCACTTTACATTATGGACTTTTTTATGAGGCAAGTAAGGATGTATAGGTCTTTGGATACACAAATGCAGATTGGGCTGGTAGCATGTGAGACAGAAGATCTACAAGTGGATTCATGTTTTCCCTTGGTAGTGCACCAATTACATGGAGCAGCAAAAAGCAACCTACATTTGCTTTATCGAGTACAGAGACTGAGTACACAGGTGCTGCTATGGTGTAACGTGTCCACTAGTATCATCCAGGACACGTCTTAGCAGTCCATCGGAAAGGATGTCTAGCAAGCTCCGCCCGGCACTCCTATGGAATGTTACGGGATTTGCGATCTAGGGCTTTCTGCGTCTGCCATGTAGCAGAAGTATGCCGGCCCTTACCACTTAGGATCGATCAGAATTAGGTTTTTCCTGAAGTCATTTCCTAACAGCAACTAGCGTCAGACCCAAGTGAACTTCTTTATGCAGAAACACAAGGTCCAAAGCGGATTTATGCTGCACTTGGTTCAAGGAGAATGGGAAACGAGAGGGGTGAAAAGCTCATCCTCTCTGCCATAAGGCATAGTCCCATTCTGTTCCCCTAAAACGGCGTAAATCGGGTTAAGTCATAACTCTAGATCAATGCTTTTGTTGTCCGTGTCCTTCGACGATCATCCCGCTGTTCCTTGTGATTTGAGAAAAGTTCTTGGCCAACCGAGACCACCCATCTGTAGGACGGACCTATGGCCCATCCTCCGCACTTTCCTCGGGTTGTTTTAGTTATCTACTTATCTAACACATTAGTTGGACATGTAACAACTAGCTTCTTTAATTAACCCATTAGACACTGGTTCCTTCACGTAATCTTATCACTTGACATAGAAAAACAATATCAGACAAGTTCTTTATTAATAGGTCATCATAATATTTATCTTTAAAATATAAAGAGTTCCGCCCGTAGGCTTATCCACAATCCACCCAAAGGCTATCTAGCAATCCACAGGGATCACTTTTCCAAGTTTTTGCCCGTAGACTAGTATGCGGGCCTCGAGATCCAATCCCCAGTCATGTTAGCCTCTTGTGCAGGACCCAGAAGGTGAGGGATTTACGGCTAGAGCCCCCCCTGGCACCCAAGCGTCCTCCTGCTCAACGAAGAGACCTCTCGCAACGGGTTCGGTCCACGTTCCCGGCGCGGTCAACAACCCCCTTAGCTAGGGTCAGGCAAGCAGTCGGGGGTAACTGAAGCTGCCTCTCCCATTTATCTTTTAATTCATTGGTTAAACAAAGCCAAACAGTGCCTTAAAAGCTGTAGCAAGCACAAACATTTTCATTGATAATTTTTTTATTGGCAAACTGCTAAGGAATGAATCCTTCCTTTCGAATGCATCAGCACTCGATCCGGGATCACTTGCAACCTGGCAAGATCCCCTATATTCTAGGTTAGGGCGTATCCTATTAACCCAACTTGGTCAAACCTTAAAGTTAATTGGGTACTTCAGTTTCTGGTCTTTAATCTCCAATTAATCTTCCTTACTCAAGAAGGATATCAAACTATATATCCTCTTGCAAGATAACTTGCGCAAGGATCTGCCATCCTTGTTGTGAGAATTTGGCCTTTCTTCTTGTGATTCAATCACAAGACCATATGACTCCGTACTTGCTGCGCAAGTCTCGCATCGTTCTATGCGATAATGGAGTCACGAAACAATCCATTTCAAGTTCTTTAACCTGACGTTCTTAGACCTAGGGTTTCCTAGCTTTATTCTTGTAAGAATCTCAGGGACACACCCTAGTTCCTTTTACGATTACAATTTCCTCACCCTACATTCAGGGAATGTGGACAAGTATTTAAGATATAGACGTTTCTTGGAATTAACTCGTTCCCAATGAATATTTCGTAGCCTAGGTATTTTTAAGTTTATACAAACTTGGTTAACTCTAGAAGGTAATTTTGAGATTACTTCCACATGATTTGTTATCTATGTGTCAATTGATTTTTCAATCCTAAACTTTATCGATTTGAGGTTAGGTTAATTCAACTAATCTTCCCTTTTCTTTGCGAGAAAAATTCATACTAAACAAGCAACCTTTTACTTGATAATTTATGCTTTGATAAATGATATTTTCTTAGAGTTTATGCATCGTAAGAATCATTTCATGCTTGCACCTTCCATGATGATTCATTGCAAAGAGGATATGGATTAATAACACGAGATGCAGTTTATAATTCGGGGTTTAATCAAAGTATACTATTTCAATGGATAATAATCTAGCTTATAATTTATTTCAATGCATAAAGCTATTTTCTAGGAACGTGTTTATACTTTCTGTAATTTGCATGTTCCATTAAAAGTATCGATGAATAAGTTCC
Organism: Lygodium microphyllum; assembly: GCF_053477565.2. Taxonomy (NCBI): domain Eukaryota; kingdom Viridiplantae; phylum Streptophyta; class Polypodiopsida; order Schizaeales; family Lygodiaceae; genus Lygodium; species Lygodium microphyllum. Next base: position 113,144,814 of record NC_141164.1, read on the forward strand.
TTCGATGTGAACCACTAGGACAAAAATATATCCTATTTCTAACAATTAACCTTGCAAGATCGAATTACAACAATATCAAATAATAATTTAGAAAGGAAAACCTGGGTTTGGGGTGAGATATCCACATGGATATCGAGAGATGACCCTCCCGCGGCTGTGCCTTGGACTTTCTTAGGAGGCATCGCAATTGTAGTCCTTTGGACGTGGAAGTAGCTTTACACTCCTTTTCGGAATTCCACCATTGCTCCCTTGCACCTCAATACTTTTCTTCTATTTTTTGAGTAGGGGAAAAAAAAATCAAAGTCCCAAGGGTAGTTTGAAAAGGGCAAGGAACGGCTAAGGGGTTTAACCACAAGGAGGGGGGTAGTAAGACCTTTTCAAAGCCTAGTACTTTTGGGGGGAAAAAGGGTATTGTAAAGCCCAAAAAAAAAGTTATAGGTGGTTAAAGCACAGGGGGAAAATGATTCCGAAACCAAGCATAAGGGCTAAAGGAATATTAAGAATACTAGGAGGGGGGTTCCAAAATACCATGGAAAAGAGCTTATAGGGGTTAAAAACCGGGGGGGAGGGGGGGGGGGCAATGAAAGGCAACACAAGGGGTTGAGGGGGTGAAAGGGGGCTTAGGAGGATTTAAAAACCCGGGGGGGGGGGCGGGGGGGGGGGGGGGGGGGGGGGGGGATAAAAGGGTGAAAGAGGGCTTATCTAGTCCCCCTTAGAAGCTTCTATGCTTGATACGTGGCTAGGAGGGAGATTGAACGCCATGTCCGTGAAGGACTGACGGCGCTTCTATGTGGCGAAGGAGGTCGACACGGCTGCAGGCGGCGAGTAGTCTATGGCGGTGGCATTGGCTTTGGTGGAGGTGGCTCCTCCCTCTCTACGTCCAACCTCTCCCTCTAGCTCGGCCCAACTGGGTGACGGCACCCCTCTCCTCTTGGACCACTGTAGTCTCAGGATTCCCTCCCCCTCTTGTTCAACGTCGACCGTCTGCACTATACCCTTAGCCTGCCCTTCTTTCTTATGGCAGCAGCCTCCTCCTCCATTGTCTCATCATCCCCAGCTTAAATAGCTAAGAGGGGGGGGGGGGAATCCTCCCTCTCGACGTGGCGAGAGGCATGGCCTCCTACACTAGTGAGCTACCAACGAGGAGCTTCCACTTCCTTGCTATTCCCCTCCCCTTCCAACACATCAGTCGGCTGGGGAGGGGAATAAAAATTTTTATATTATCCTTTAAAAAAATATATCTTTTATGCGAACGTTACATATGGCAGCATGTGAGGTGGTATGGTTGCAAAAGTTATTAGGTGATTTGGACGTGCAAGGAGGAATCTAGTGTTTCATGCTAGGACAAAACACATTGAGGTGCACTACCATTTTGTGAGAGAGAAGGTACTTGTAGGAGAGATTGACTTGATATATGTCAACACACAGGATTAAATAGCTGATATTTTCACAACGGCATTGGGTGCAGAGAAACTTTGAATGTTTCGAAGCTTACTTGGAGTTGCAGAGATAGAGTTGAGCTTGAGGGGGAGTGTTAAGATGGCAAGCTCAACATGTGCAGACATTGATTATTGACCGCCTAGCTAGATGAGTTTGCACATCTACACTTACCACGTTGGTAGTCATTATGATACTCACATGGCCACTAACTCATCACTTATTATATTTACTTTGTTACACCTACCTACAGTTGGCAAAGATATAGTGCCAGTCGACTAGTGTAGTCGGTTATGCATTGTTTAAATTAGAAGGTCACTTTCCTTTATGTTGTATCTTATCTATACTTTGTGTACATTGTGTTGTGTATTGTATTGTGTGTGGAAGAAGAAGAAGAAACCAGCAAGAAAATGTTTTGGCCTCCATCTCTCTTCTTGTGTTCTATTGATGTGATAAAACTCTACTGCAATTAGTCGAGCCTCTCTTTCTCTCTCTCTCTCTCCACCCCTATGCGGAAGTATTGCTGAACCTATCAAGCTTCTTCCATGGCTCCCAAAGAGAGGTTGCTATGCGAGTGATGTTAAAAAGCAAGTCTCACTCATAGCCCGATAATGAGACGTTAAGGAGTGCCACTTGGGAAAATTGACCTTGTCCGATGCACAACACTGTCAAGATTGTGGGAGAGAAGGAAGGAGTCTCACTTATAGCTTTCTCACTTGCACAATGGGGGAATATACACAAAGGTGGAGGCTGAAAACAGTTTTCCTCTTCTTAGTTGTGTAATCCAAAAAGAAAACTAGTACAACGAAATAGAAGAACCCTATATATGGGTCTCAAACCAAACTCAACTAACTAAGGTGGCATACTAACTGAGCCACGAACTAGAGTAGATAAGGATAGCTGTCACCTAGCTATTATTCATGGGCAGTGTACCAACTGCATCTGTAGCTAACAAGTCAATGACATAAATGCACAACGGTCACCCTGGCATATCACGAGTGGAGCTCGATATCTCAAATCTCCCCCTCGAGCTCAATCCCAATTCCTGCACACCAAGCAGGTCTCTCAACTTGGGCAGCTTCTCTACGCCTAATGCCTTCGTGAATATGTCAGCTACCTAATTCTCTGTGCTGACATAAACTAGATCAATAAGACCTAGTAAAACCCTCTCCCACACATAGTGATAATGCACCTCAATGTGCTTTGTTCTAACATGATAGACTGGGTTATTTGCCAAGTGTATACTACTCATGTTGTCACAATAAATGACAACTAGCCCATCTGTAGGCTGATGCATATCATAAAGTTGCTTATACAACCAAGCTACCTCACATGCAGCCATTGCTGCACCCCTGTACTCAGCCTCTGTGCTCGACAAGGCAACTGTAGGCTGTTTCTTGCTGCTCCAAGTGACTACAACACTCCCAAAAGAGAACATATATCCACCACTGGTAGATCGTCTATAAAAAATACTACTAGCCCAATCAGCATCAGTGTATCTATGCAACTATATCTGAACCCCAGTCTCATAAAATAGTCCATATTGCAATGTGGACTTCACATACTTGAGTATGCGTCTAGCCGCATCCAAATGCCGTTTCCTTGGAGCCTACATAAACTGACTTACCAATCCAACAACATAGCTCAAATCTGGCCTGGTAATAGTCATATAAATCAAACTTCCTACTATGCGTCTGTACATAGTAGGGTCTTCCAGAAGCTCACCTGCATTTGCGCTCAGCTTCGCATTCTGCTCCAAAGGAATTGAAATAGGCTTACAGCCTGTCATCCCATATTTGGATAGCATGTCCAATCCATACTGCCTCTGCAAGAGCCATATCCCACTTGGTGATCTAATCACCTCAATGCCCAAGAAATAACGCAGCTCTCCCAAATCCTTTATCTCAAACTTCTACTTCAATAGCATTTTCACATGAAGGATATCTTCGTCACTATCACCTATCATAATCAAATCATCAACATAAATGACAAGTAGCATAATACATTTCTCTGTTTTTCTCACATAAAGTGAGAAATCTGCATTGGAAATCTAAAAGCCAATAGTGACAAGATACTGTCCTATCTTGTCAAACCATGCTCTAAGTGCTTGCTTCAAGCCATACAAGGCTTTCTTCAATCTACAAACAAACTCAGGATGAATAGCATGCACATAACCTGGTGGCTGCTCCATATAGACCTCTTCTTGCAAATCACCATGCAAGAAGGCATTCTTTACATCCATCTTATGTAAAGACCATCCCTTTGATGTAGCCATAGCAATGATTGCTCTTATGGTTTCCATCCTTGCAACTGGACTGAATGTTTCTTCATAGTCAATGCCATATGTTTGTGCATATCCCTTCACTACTAATCTTGCCTTGTATCTGTTCACAGAACCATCTTCATTGTGCTTCACCTTATAAACCCACTTACAACCAATTGCATTCTTATCTTTAGTCAAAGGTACCAATTCCCATGTAGCATTTTCTTCCAAGGCATCCATTTCTTCATCCATGGCTTTCTCCCATTTTTCTTTTCCCATGGCTTGCTCAAAAGAAGTGGGTTCTGGTTCTTGTATCACTTTGACCATATAGGCATAGTGAATGGTTGCAAATCCATCATATTCCAGCCTATCCACAGGATACCTAGCTCTTGTAGACCTACGCAAAGTAGGTTCACTCCTAGGTGCTCTCAAAACATCCCTGGTCTTCCTTACTCCGGGTTTAACAATAGAAGGAATACCCAACTCATCATCAATGCTCTATTCTGAGCCACTGGATTCAACATCCAGATAAGAGTGACCTGCATTCACATCAAACATGGGCTGATCTACCTTCTCTTTTCCTTTTTGTGAAACCTGCATACCACTATCTGCATTGTTTGGAGGAGATTCTCTTGATCTCAATCTGCCCGTCCATGGCAAAGAATGTGAACCACTACTAGAGGACACTCCAGGTCCACTAATATTTTGTGACTGCTGCTGTGAATTCTGTGCAGCATTACCATTTTGTGCATCTACATCATCAATCACATTCACTGGTTTATACCAGCTACTCATCTCATCAAAAACAACATCTCTGCTCACTATAAACTTACGAGTAGAAGGGCTATAGTATTAGATGCACTTCTCAGCTTTTGGATCCAACTTGGATCTCAACTCATCTGGCACATGAACATAGGCAATGCAACCAAAAATTTTCAAATGAGAAATATTTAGTTTCCTACCAGTATACCTCTCCTCTGGAGTCATCCCATGTATTGCTGCAGTGGGAATCCTACTCATTATGTAGACTGCTGTAGTAACTGCTTCAATCCAATAAAAATCTGGCAAGTCTTTTTCGTTGAGCATGGCACGAGATACCTCTGCAATATTCTTGTTTTTTCTTTCTGCAATTCCATTTTGTTGTGGGATATGACTACATGAAGCTGCTTTATGCCATGCTCCTGCAAGAACCTTGCAAATTCATTTGAGAGATACTCTCGCCCTCCATCTAACCTTAGGCATTTTATTTGCAGGCCTATTTCTTTTTCAACCATAACTTTAAGAGTTTTGAAATGCCCAAAAACTTCACTTTTCTTTTTCAAAAAATGCACCCAAACTTTTCTGCTATAGTCATCAATAAAAGTGACAAAATAATGAAAGCCTCCAATAGATGTAGCTTTAGTAGTCCACACATCAGAGTGGATTAATTCCAATGGCTTCTTACTCTCTTGAACATGTCTAGGAAATGGTTTCCTTGCTTGTTTTCCAAATTGACAGGCTTCACATACCTTATGCATTTCTGCAACCTTGAATTTAGGCAATCCTACAACAATATTTTGGGCTTGCATTGATTTAAGTCGTTGTACATTAACATGACCAATGCGTTTATGCCAGACATCAATATCTGCAACTATACCGGTCCCATGTGCAAACATTGGTGCACTCAATTCAAGCATGTCTGCATCCAACGTAAACATTTTGCCCTTCTTCTTTCCTTTTGCTATCAAGGGACCTTTATTTTTAATATCCTCAACAAAGCATCCATGAGGATTAAATCTGACCTGCAAGCCTTGCTCAACCATTTGACCAATAGAAACTAGGTTCTTGGTGATATTCGGGACATGAAATACATCCGACAGGTATTTCTTTTTCCCATCCTGCATAGACAAATGAATTTTTCCAATCTGCACAATAGGATGTGCGGTATCATCATCAGTCTCCACAAATCCTCGTTTTCCATTTTGCTTACATCCTGCATCCATTCTGCATGACCTGTCATGTGGTTTGATGCACCTGAGTCAACATACCACACATTGTTGCTTTCTTCCACACTTGTCACATAATTGGTCATGTGCTGCACCATAAATAAATGCTCATTTCTGTCATCACCCTATCTACTAGAAGATGCAAAATTTCCTTGTTGCAATTTTCCATTCATGATGTCATTCTGCTTTTTATAGCAGTCTTTAGCCATATGACCCATTTTACCACAGTAGTAGCATTCAACATTGCTGTTTGCATTTTGTCCTCTTTGCCATCCACCACGACCTCTTTGGCTCCCCCTGCCTCTAGAGTTACCACGTCCTCCCCCATAGGACTGGTTTTCTTGAGTTTGCTGTATATTCTGATTCTACCACGGCATCCAGATCGGCCTCCTCTATCTCTGCCTCTACCTCTTCCAGCATTTGAGTAGAAGACAACTTCTTTTGAAGTTCCTCTTGAGGAAGATGCACCACCATTTCTCTACTCATCAGAAGAGCAATCAACTCCTCAAAATTAGGAAATCTTTCATGCACGGAAATGAATGTTCGAAACTGTGCATAATCCTTTCCTAGACCATTCAAGGTCATAGAAAAAAAATCATCATCTTCCACTAGCGACCCAATGGAAGCAAGTGCATCTGCAATCTTCTTCACCTTCATGTGGTAGTCATTGATGCTCATTCTTTCTCTTTGCACATTGTGCAACTCTTGCTTGAGCTGCATTTTCCTAGCTTGCGTATTTGTGCTATACATTTTTGACAAAGTATCCCATGCCTTCTTTGGCACACTTGCATCCTGAATATGCACAATCATAGAGTCTGAAATACTGATAGACAACCAGTACATAACTTTTCTGGCTCTCTCATGCCATCCTTTAAATGCCTGCATTTGTTGTTAATTGGGAACATCAGGAAGAACTGGTTCTTCTTCATTTCCTGCAACGAATTCCCAATATCCTTTTCCCATAAGGAAATTCGTCATTCTAAACTTCCATGCTTGGAAGTTGTTCTTGTCAAGCTTTTCAGTGACAATCTGTGAAAGAGAATCAGATGCCATTACAAAACACTACAAAAAATTCTATCACTACAAAAAACACAGCTTCAACCTCACAAGGGCAAATCTGCAAAACTGATGAAAGTGATATTTGACCACACAATCACTTCCTAGTGACGATTTTGCATCAATAGGCAACAAGGATGATTCTGTAACTCCCAATGTTTCTGCACACATGCATACGATGCAATTTCTGTGGTAACTTTTCACCGACCTGTAAAATAGTGGTCGCAAAGCAAAAAATAGGGCCTTTTCTTGAGTGCGTGCGGAAAACTTCCACCTCCAAAACAGGCCCCGAAATGGCCTCGAATCAAAAAAATAGGGCAACTAAGGGCTAAAGCCCTTGCCCGCAGCATATACTGCCCTCTTGCTTCACCACGAAGGGCGTCTCAACCTGAGACAATGCACTCTTGCAATTTCCGGCTATGCTACCTGCAGAGATCTGCTCCCAAAACAGAAAATGAAAGCAACACTGCTTCTGTTACCAGAACACCGCGAGCTTGGCTTGCCTTCTTGAGCTCCTTACCACGAACAAGGCTCTGATACCATGTCAAGATTGTGGGAGAGAAGGAAGGAGTCTCACTTGTAGCTTTCTTGCTTGCACAATGGGGGAATACACACAAAGGTGGAGGTTGAAAATAGTTTTCCTCTTCTTAGTTGTGTAAGCCAAAAGAACTCAAATAAAAAGAAATAGAAAAACCCTATATATGGGTCTCAAACCAAACTCAACTAACTAAGGTGGCATACTAACTGAGCCACGAACTAGAGTAGATAAGGATAGCTATCATGTAGCTATTATTCATGGGCAGTGTACCAACCGCATCTGCAAACTAACAAGTCGGTGACATAAATGCACAATGGTCACCCTGGCATATCACGAGTGGAGCTCGATATCTCAACACTCCCTTTCTGTTGTGCTGAGCATAGAACCTAATTTGATTGGCTGCGAATCATCAGGCTTACCAAGGTCTAGCTTGATAACGTTTGCATCTCTTATGCGATCTTGGGCCTCTATCGGCTCGTTCAAAGTGATCTGATAGATGTCTTCTGTGGTGGATCCCTCTTTGGACTCATCACTCGATGATGTCTCATGGGCGGATAAATCCTCCAACGTCTCCAATTCTGTAGAAGATAGAGGAGCTTTCTCACTCTGGGGGGACTCAGGATAAGCATCAACCACCACGCACTGAGCACCTCTGCCGAATATCAGCCGATTGGCAGGTATATCCACTTGGCAGTCCGCTTGTAAGATCCAAGGTCGTCCGAGTAATACTTGGTTACTTGGACGCCCTGCAAAACGAATCACCCTAAAGTTCAACAGGCATTCTACATTTGCAACAGTGACATGGACATTAGTAATGCAGCCTTCTGGCTGTCTCAAACTATCATCCGCCATTCTGAGAATTGTGGAGGTATCTTTCTGGATTGCAAGACCCAACCTTTCCATAAGTTTAGAACTCATAATGTTAACAGATGATCCAGTGTCGACAATGGCATAATCTATTAATATCCCATCGACATAGGCTGCAACCCTTGGGCAGTGCTTCTCAGCATGCTCGAACCAGTCATCACCAACTCGCGCAATACCCAAAGGTTCTACGATATACCTGGTACGCAGGATCTTTCTAAATTCCTTGTGTACTCCTGGGGAAAGATTAATAAGCTGTAAAATATTAACATCGGGCTTGACTTCGCAAAGAGAGCTCGCCAAATAGAATTCATGATAGTTCGATAGAGTTCGCTTTTCACACCAAGCCATCCGCTCTTTAGGTCGCTGAACTGGCTTTATTGCCTCTTTTTTAACTTTCACCTTCTTCTTTGGTGGTTCCTTATCCTTCTTAACATCGGCTTTACTCTCCATGGGCTTCAGAGGTCCCCCTTCCATGGCAAGATCCAAAACTTGCGTTCCTTTCTCGCTCTGCTTAGGGTTTTCGTGGACAGGCTTATCCTTGTCGGCCTCTCTACCCTTTTGACCTCTTGTAAGGATAGCTCGCAGATTAGAGGTTTCAACGTCATTAACGCGTACAGCCTCAATCAAACTAACCCCACTACTACTAGGTAGCTCCTCCACTGTAGTCTTTGGTCGTTGGAGTATTTGTTTAGGCCCGTCTTCTCGCTGGGAATCATTTCCTTGCACATGATGATTAAGAGGCCCTGGTTGCCGACTACCTCGCTGGAGGAAACTGATCTTACTCCAGCAAGTAGTTGCTAAATGGCCGGATTTTCTACAGATGTCGCACTTAACATTTGGGCAATTTCTTGGATAGTGTTGCCCACCACACCATTTGCAACTAAACGGCGAAGGTGCACCCTCATCTGGGTATCTACTTCCTATCAAATTTTGTTGTTTTTTAAGAAAGTTGACATCAACGGCTATTTGTCGGTACTACTCCGTAATCATGTCGGTATAATGCTTCATCATGTCCTTAACCTCGCCAAGAACATTGGAAGCGCTCGACTCATAGCCTTCATCATTACCCTGTTGTTCCATCAGCCTAACAATTCGATTAGGCACTGGTTGTTTGTAATATCTCCGCATAATAAAAGTTAATTGGCTGGTTTGTAAGTTAGTTAGTCAATTAATAAGTTAGTAAGATTACTAACTAAAGACTAACTAAGGTAAAAACTAACTAACATTAATTATTGATAATTTTTATTTAATTTAAAATATTTTATTTAGAAAAATGAGGAGTCGTAAATTCGATATTTTTCTCGAATTAGCAAAGACCGTAGCTACCCTTCATGTAAATTACAATGTGAACGAGTCTTATGAGTTATATTAATCACTAAGTTCATGTGTATAGTTTGGAAGGTCCAAAAACATTAGATTTTGGGCAAAGCTAGTATATTTTAGATATTTTAGATATTATCCTAAAAGAAAAAGATATGGAGATTTTTAGAACTGGATGTCATTTAAAAGAAAAGACAAGTGATATTTTAGTTAGTTTGAAGATTTTATAAAAAGAAAAATAAAGAAAAGTGACTGGCGAAATCGTGCACGCCGCGATCGTAGTTTACAGGCAGTAGACAGCACTTCGAACAGAGAAAAGAAGGAGTGAACTGAGAGCTTTCTCACCAAGTGTCTTGGGGTTTTACCCCCCTTTCGGAGCCAATGGAACCATCAGATTTATGGTCTGAGCATCAGATCACTGATCTTTCCAAGATCCCCCTCCATAAAGAGCTCTACTTCTCAACCACAAACCCTCTTCTCTAATTCACTATAAATATGAGGCATGGGAGAGGCATAAGAAAGCATAAGGAGATACCGAGAGGCTGCGAGAGAGAGGTAGAGAGAAGGATACCCCTCCAAGAGATTGTGAGGAAGAGCTTGAAAGAGAGCTTGAGAGAGAGAGAGAGAAAGAATAGTCACCCCGAGAGGCTGCAAGGAAGAGAATTAGCTCAATTCCCTCTATCTCGATCCTCGACTTAACCATCTTCTCTTACGCTCTCCAATCTTGAATCTATTCCACCTTCTTAATCTCTTGAGTCTACCTGCGGATGATGGCCTCCAAGCAAAGAATGTCGCGTGCGGATGATAATCCTGCAACCAGCAACAAGGCTTCGAGCAAAGGCATCACTGTCAATCCAACTATAGTTCCGGTTGTAAGTAATGTATTTTCAAATTGATAGATTCTTGCTTTGATTCTCGTATGAGATACGTTAGGCCCCATACTACGATGCATGAGTATAGGTAACGGGAAAGGATAAATTTCATCTCACCTATTCGGAAGATGGAGTTTGTGAAGTGCATATATCAAGGGAAGATAATTGCACCTAGTTACATATGACTTATTTGCTAGTAGAGCAATTACAAGGAAGAATTAGTCAAGCGTTATGAATGGCATAGTCGTCAAAAGAACGACATTAAAAGATTGGGCATATAAGTGCTAGATTAAAGTATAGTCAAGGGTTATAGATAGCATAATTGCTAAAAGAATATGACATTAAGAATCATGAATGGAGAAGTACTAGTTTAAAGTTTAGATACTTTAAAAGTACTTAGCCTAACTGGCCAAATACTAAGAAAAACTAGATTCTAGGTCAATGCGAGGCCTATTGGAGTCTAATTACTTGATATCATCTCACACTTATCTTATCAAGTATTTATATGTTATGCCTATAACATGTTTGATATATGAGGATCAATTTCTATTTGCCTCATAACTTGACTAAGAGCTAGTACAAGAAATTAATCATAAGGGTTAAAACTAAGATATCTTGAGATCCGTCCGATAACGATGACTTTTGCTAATCCAAACTCAGGGTTGGGTTATCAATCAAGGTAAGTGACCTATAGAACTTACATCATGAATAGTTTTTGAACCCTTAACATATACCCTAGCCGAAGGAAGGAAGTGTTAAGAATATTTTTGCATAATATTGCTCTTAGATCCCAAGGGAAAGAGCAATTATGCAATGGGAAATATTATTTCATCTACTCTTGCATTTTTTGGAAAGAATGCAATTGGTTTTGTTGGTTGATCAAACAATATCCTAAATGCTTTTACATTCAACTGGTTGTTAGTTGTTGTTTGGATGATTATTCCAAGTGCTTGTGATTTATGGTAAATGCATGGCAAGGGTCTGTGATGACAAGTCGCCATGGGATTAAAGGAATGTTTTCTTGGAAAATGATATTAGGCTGAATGCCTTGTTTGTGCTTGATTCTTAAAGGATTTAATTAAGGAAGGATATATTGTATGGGTGGATCACCTCCATGGTCGCACTGCGTATTAATCCGAAAAGGCATTGCTCGATTCACGGGCCGAAGGTCGAGTGGTGAAAAGGCCAACCACGGGAACGATGTTTCTCTCCTAGACAGCTTGTGGGTCAGTTGGAGCTCTGGACACCCCTTGCTAGGTCTAGAATGGAGTTGAAGACCTCCGTGGCCCCCAACATCTGGGCATGTTGGGAGATCCTATTCTAGATAAAGGATTGAGTTTTGGTGCCATGTGAATTGGACCAGTTACTTCTGCAGGGCAGAAGGGATACTTCTGTTGGACAGAAGCGAAACATAATTTCTCCTGTATGGGCCGGAGACAAAGATTAACTTGAAGATAAGTTAAGGAACTTGTTTGATCTTGTTTGTCAATAGATTGCTTTGCTCTGTTTTCGTGTCTGTGCTATAATTTACACGAACGAACCTTATTCCCTAAAAGGCTTAATTAATGAAGCTGATTTTAAGTGTCACACATAAATGTGGTAGGACCTAATTAGAAAACTAAAGCTATTAAGGGAAGCGGGTGGGTGGAACCCCCGATGGGTCCGTCCTATGGCAGGGTGGTCCCAGAGAACTGGGAGGCTTCTCACAAGTTTTTATCGTCATTCGACCTTTAGATATTGTTAGGTTAGAACCCGATTCATGCCATTTTAGGGGACCGGAATGGGACTATGCCCTATGGGTAGAGAGGTTGAGCAACACATCCCTCTCGTTTCCCATTCTCTTTGAACCAAGTGCGGCATAGATTTGCTTCGGGTTGGGTATCTCTGCGTAAAGTAGGATGTCCAATACCTGACGCTAGAATGCTAACAGGAGACCTTGACAACTAGGAACCCAAATTTCAGGTCGATCCTAGTGGGTTCGGTCGTGAACGTTCTGTTGCGAGGCGGATTCGGGAAACCCTAGGCGACAAAACTCGGAACATTCCTTGGGAGTGCTGGGCAGCGACGCTTAGATTCGTTTCTCGATAGACCGCTAAAAGAGTGCCTGGAAAGCCGATGGGCGGGCACCTCACATTGTTGAACCACATGCATGGTATTAGGATTAACTTCCTGGCTTCCAACATTTGGAGCCTTTTTACTGCCCATAGGCATCGACATGCTAGGGGGAGCTGGTAATAAAGGCGCATTCTGCATCATGTTCCCTCTCCCATTAGGATTAGCCATCGCTATCCCTTGGCCACTACTGCCATTGGCCGTCACCATATTGTTTCCCAATGCTAGACCCATATTCGAATTGCCTCGAGAAGCATAGGCTGCTTGTAGTCGAGATTCCACCTCTTGTGCTCGTGTAATGGCAGTATCTATATCCCCAAGGGGACACTACTCAACTGCAATTGGATGTTAAAGTCAAAACCATGCAGGAAATATTGCAATTGGGCAGTTGTGTGGATAGGAATAGAGGTGTCCAACTTACAGAAAACCTCTTTTATTTTCTTTGCATAAGCAGGAATATCCTCGTGTGGTTCTTGGCGGGTCACGTTGAGTACACGCAACCAATATTTCCCACCCCTTTCAGGGGCAAACTCCCTTCAAAAAGCTCCATAAAATGAATCAATATTCAATACGGTTCCAGCTTCTAAACCATGATACCATATGACAGCTCTTCCTTTGAGAGTCATGTTGAAGAACATCATTAAATGTCCTTCTTCTTGGATGCGACAGTTAAACATCAGCTTTTGAAACTCCCTAATGTGGAATTTCGCATCTTCCTCAACTAGCCCATTAAAAATGGGTAGCGGGTAACCTAGAGCTAGCAAATCCATCGTTCCTGTTGGAATTGCAATAGGGAACGGTGGGGTTGCACCTCCCACACTTGATGTAAACTGGCTTATGGAAGGGAGGGGAGCACTGAAGCTTTCACCTTCTCCTAACTTACTGCTTGTGGCACCAAGACCACTAGATCCACTCCCTCGTAAGGGTTCAGCACCGCTACGCTTAGGGGAATATCTCCTAAAAATTTCAGCATGTCGCCTAGCTCTTTCGTCTCTCTCTTGCTTTTGGATTTCTGCTAGACGATGCTTATCGATAAATAAGGGATCAATCTCAGTATCCTTTGGCATAAACTACTAACTGGTCCCTAAACAACCAGGATTTGAGGACCGCCACTTCTACGCGGCTCCCGGTAGATGCACCACTAATGGGACCTAAATCGGGCCAGCACTGGCTCATGCACTAGCCGAACCTCTATCATGAGCTCAAAAACCCCACCGCCTCGCGGCCAAGAGCGTGGATGACACATACATCATATTCCTAAACATCTTGCGTTTGTATCATGTCTTCTTGTAGTCCAACTCTAACCCAATCAACATTCCTCAGAGGGAGTCCCAGCACATTGCCAAATAGCACGAAGCACAAACATAGGAGGTCCTCCAACGGCGGCTGAATGCCGCTACCTCACTGTGACTCTCCTACATCTTGGGGATTGGCCCCTCGATGCGTCGCTAAACATATATAACATATGAACACAAACTTCTCTCTTTTATGATTCGCGTATTTCTAGGAGATATTCCATGCTTCCTCACTTTACTTTCCCTTAGACCCAACACCTAGCCTACAGCTTGGACAACCTTACTCACTCAACTTTGGTCATGTCTCTAGAAAGCAATTGCTATTCATCCAGACCCTGTTTTTTTTATATGAGGCCATTTCGGGGCATGTTTTGGAGGCAGAAGTTTTCTGCACGCACTCAGGAAAAGGCCCTGTTTTATACTGTGCGACCACTGTTCTACAAGTCGGTGAAAAGTTACCACAGAAATTGCATCGTATGCTTGTGTGCAGAGACATTGGGAGTTACAGAATCATCCTTGGTTTTTGTTTATGCAAAATCGTCACTAGGAAGTGACTGTGTGGTCAAATACCACTTTCGCCAGTTTTGTAGATTTGCCCTTGTGAGGGTGAAGTTGTGTTTTTTGTAGTGACAGAATTTATTGCAGTATTCTGTAATGGCGTCTGATTCTCTTTCACAGATTATAATTGAAAAGCTTGACAAGAACAACTTCTAAGCATGGAAGTTTAGAATGACAAATTATGAATGGAAAACTGCAACAAGGAAATTATGCATCTTCTAGTAGACAGGGTGATGACAGAAATGAGCATTTGTTTATGCTGCAGTACATGAACAATTCTGTGACAAGTGCAGAAGAAAGCAATGATGTATGGTATGTTGACTCAGGTGCATCAAACCACATGACAGGTCATGCAGAATGGATGGAGGATGCAAGGAAAATGGAAAAACCAAGATTTGTGGAGACTGGTGATGATACTGCACATCCTATTGTGTAGATTGGAAAAATTTATTTGTCTATGCAGGATGGGAAAAAGAAATACCTTCCCGATGTATTTCATGTCCCAAATATCACCAAGAATCTGGTTTCTGTTGGTCAAATGGTTGAGCAGGGCTTGTAGGTTAGATTTAATCCTCATGGATGCTTTGTTGAGGATATGAAAAATAAAGGTCGCTTGATAACATAAGGAAAGAAGAAGGGCAGAATGTTTATGTTGGATGCAGATATGCATGAATTGAGTGCAACAATGTTTGCACATGGGACTGGTGTAGTTGCAGATATTGATATCTGGCATAAACGCATTGATCATGTTAATGTACAGCGACTTAAATCAATGCAGGCCCAAAATATTGTTATAGGATTGCCTAAATTCAAGGTTGCAGAAATGCATAAGGTATGTGAAGCCTGTCAGCTTGGAAAACAGGCAAGGAAACCATTTCCTAGACATGTTCAAGAGAGTAAAAAGCCATTGGAATTAATCCACTCTGATGTGTGGACTACTAAAGCTACATCTCTTGGAGGCTGTCATTATTTTGTCACGTTTATTGATGACTATAGCTAAAAAGTTAGGGTGTATTTCATGAAAAAGAAAAGTGAAGTTTTTGGGCATTTCAAAACTCTTAAAGCTATGGTTGAAAAAGAAACAGGTCTGCAAATAAAATGCCTAAGGTCAGATGGAGGGGGAGAGTACCTCTCAAATGAGTTTACAAGGTTCCTGCAAGAGCATCGCATAAAGCAGCAATATTCATGTAGTCATACCCCACAACAAAATGGAATTGTAGAAAGAAAAAACAGGCATATTGGAGAGGTATCTCGTGCCATGCTCAACGAAAAAGACTTGCCAGATTTTTATTGGGCTGAGGCAGTTGCTACAGCAGTCTACATAATGAACAGGACTCCCACTGCAGCAATACATGGGATGACTCCAGAGGAGAGGTATACTAGTAGGAAACCAGATATTTCTCATTTGAAATTTTTTTGTTGCATTGCCTATGTACATGTTCTAGATGAGTTGAGATCCAAGTTGGATCCAAAAGCTGAGAAGTTTATCTTTATTGGTTACTCTCTGCAGCAAAAAGGCTATAGATGCTATAACCCTTCTACTCGTAAGTTTACAGTGAGCAGAGATGTTGTTTTTTATGAGATGAGTAGCTGGTATAAACCAGTAAATGTGATTGATGATGTAGATGCACAAAATGGTAATGTTGCACAGAATTCACAGCAACAGTCACAAAATATTAGTGGACCTGGAGCGTCCTCTAGCAGTGGTTCACATTCTTAGCCATGGACAGGCAGATTGAGATCAAGAGAATCTTCTCAAAGCAATGCAGATAGTGGTATGCAGGTGTCACAAAAAGGAAAAGAGAAGGTTGATCAGCCCATGTTTAATGTGAATGCAGGTCACTCTTATGTGGATGGTGAATCCAGTGGCTCAGAACAGAGTATTGATGATGAGTTGGGTATTCTTTCTATTGTTACACCTGGAATAAGGAAGACCAGGGATGTTTTGAGAGCACATGGGAGTGAACCTACTTTGCCAGGTCTACCAGAGCTAGGTATCCTGTGGATAGGCTAAAATATGATGGATTTACAGCCATTCACTATGCATATATGGTCAAAGTGATACAGGAACCAGAACCCACTTCTTTTTAGCAAGCCATGGGAAAAGAAAAATGGGAGAAAGCCATGGATGAAGAAATGGATGCCTTGGAAGCAAATGCTACATGGGAGTTGGTACCTTTGCCTAAAGGTAAGAATGCAATTTGCTGTAAGTGGGTTTATAAGGTGAAGCACAATGCAGATGGTTCTGTGAATAGATACAAGGCAAGATTAGTAGTCAAGGGGTATGCACAAACATATGGCATTGATTATGAAGAAACATTCAATCCGGTTGCAAGGATGGCAACCGTAAGAGCGGCCTACTTCACTTCCTTTGGAGCAAAATGTGAAGCTTAGCACAGATGTAGGTAAGCTTCTGCAAGACCCTACTATGTACAGACGCATAGTAGAAAGTTTGATTTATATGACTATTACTAGGCCATATTTGAGCTATGCTGTTGGATTGGTAAGTCAGTTTATGCAGGCTCCAAGGAAACCGCATTTGGATGCGGCTAGACGCATACTCAGGTATGTGAAGTCCACATTGCAGTATGGACTATTTTATGAGACTGGGGTTCAGATACAGGTGCATGGATACACTGATGTTGATTGGGCTGGTAGCATTTCTGATAGACGATCTACCAATGGATATGTGTTCTCTTTTGGGAGTGCTGCAGTCACTTGAAGCAGCAAGAAACAGCCTACAGTTGCCCTGTTGAGCACAGAGGCCGAGTACAGGGGTGCAGCAATGGCTGCATGTGAGGTAGCTTGGTTGCATAAGCTACTTTATGATATGCATCAGCCTATAGATGGGCCATTTGTTATTTATTGTGACAACATGAGTAGTATATACTTGGAAAATAACCCAGTCTATCATGCTAGAACAAAGCACATTGAGGTGCTTTATCACTATGTGCGAGAGAGGGTTTTACTAGGTCTTATTGATCTAGTTTATGTCAGCACAGAGGATCAAGTAGCTGACATATTCACAAAGGCATTGGGCGCAGAGAAGCTGCGCACATTCAGATGTTAGATATGATCAATGCCCCCACCCTCATTAGGTGCTACCAATGATCCATGGTGCTCAAAGTTGTAAGGCCCCCATTATGAGGAGAAGCCAAATGTGAGCCCGGACATTGGTTGAGTCCTGACTTGTATATCAGATGAGGTCTATGTGACCGGATGGCAAAAAGGTGACTGTTGTGGGTCTAATCTTTGGGTTAGACGGAGTGGTTAAGCTGGTAGCAACTCGAGGCACATTGCATTGAGTTGCGTGGTAAGGGAGTTAAAAGGGGCCCCTATTGTGGGGTCCGGGGGCCGCGGAAGCGGCCCCTGGCTGGGGGGTCCCGATGGTAAAGGGAATATTCCCTGGAATATTCCTTGGCCGACTAGTGGAGGCTCATATGGTAGGTCGGTCGGCAGGCCGACCTAACGACCTTCGCGGGCTATAAAAGCTAAACCCCTTCGCGGCCATCATTCACTCATCTTTCACCCAGTCAGAGTTGTTGTTCCAGCTAGCCTTAAGCTCTTCGCCTATCTTCTGTCTAGATCGCCATCTAAGCTTCACTCAGTGGAAGCGCACGGGTGGACAGAGCCATCTTTGTATCAGTTGTTTGGAGTTAAAGAATTTTACTGATTCTCCTCTTATCTGTTGTGTACTCTCTATCTCTTTCTCAGATTCTGTTCGCTGCGCCGTGTAATATTTTACATGGTATTAGAGCCCAGGGGGCTCTAGAGATCGGAGAGCGTGCAAGAGGCAAAGGCTTCAACAGCAAAGAGAAACGATGTCGACTCCGGGAAGCAGTTCTGGCGCATCAGGAAGCGGTGCAGGAGGTGGTGCTGCTGTACCGGCTATTCAAACACTGAGGATTCGTCCACCAACCTTCAGCGAAGGCAAGTTAGATGGTACAAACTACACCTTGTGGAAGTTCAAAATTACAACTATCCTTGATTCTTATGAGCTTCTGGAGACTGTGCTGGGGACTGACGCAGAACCACAGCCTATCCCCGACCCATCAAATCCTAGTGTGATGATTCCTCCGAATGCAGATCTTCTAGGAGCTTGGAAACGAAGGAATGCAGATGCATTGTGTGCCTTAGTTACAAGCTGTTCTGACAGTGTTTTGACTCTGATTCAGCATACAACCAAAGCGTCAGAGGCTTGGAATGTACTAAGGAGTCAGTATGAAACACGAAACCAAACAAGGATTCAAAACTTGGAGAATCAACTAGCAGCGGAGAAGTTTGCTGAAGGAGAGACGGTTGAAGCATTCATCACTCGGATTAAGAATCTGCGCGACCAGATGGCTGGCGCTGGGATACAAAAGACTAGCGAAGAGCTAGCTCAGAGGTGTCTTCGGATTTGTCCACAAAAGTTTGATGGACTAGTAACTGCCCTTAATACTCAGGTGAGACCTCAAGCTTTGACTTTTGAGGAGTTTTGTGCATTATTAATGGAGGAGGAGTTGAGGCTGAAAGCCCGAGAAGGAAGCAACAATGGAGATGCTGCATTCTCTGCCAATGCAAAAGGCAAAGGTGTTTCCTCCACCAAAAATGATGGTGACAAAAAGAAAAAGGGCGGCAAGAAGAGGTTTCAAGGAGAGTGCTTCTACTGTAAGAAGAAAGGACATGCAATTGCAGATTGTCGTGTCAAGAAGGCAGATGAAAAGAATGGTACCCTTAAAACTAAAGGGAAAGAGACAGCCAATACGGCTGAAGCAGAGTTGGAATTATTCATGGCGACCATTGAGGAAGTGTGCTCCTCGGCGCAAGAAGAATCTACCACTGACTCTTGGGTGTTGGATAGTGGGGCCTCCCGTCACATGACCAACAAGAAAGGTCTATACAGTTCTATGCAGCCTCTACAAGAATCCATCACTGTGACGGTTGGAAATGATGCTAAATGCCCTGCTGCGGGCACAGGTACTATTTCTTTTGTTGCTGCAAATGGTGAAGTCAAAAAGCTTTCAAATGTGTTGTATGTTCCCGAAATCAGGAGAAATCTCTTATCAGTTGCTGCCATAACTGATCTTGGTCATGAAGTGAGGTTCAAGAAGACAGGTGCAGAAATTATTGATAGTGCTGGCACAATTGTTGGCAAAGGAGAAAGAAGGAACAACCTGTATGAGCTAAGTGCTCTTACAGCCACCGCTGGAGTGGGCACAAGTAAGCTTTGGCATGAAAGGTTTGGACACATCGGATTTGCAGTATTGAAGGAGATGCAAAAGCAAGGTATGGTTGCTCACCTACCTACAATAACTGAATTGAAGGAACCATGTGAAGCTTGTATGATGGGCAAGCAACAGAGAAAGGCATTTCCACAAGAAAGCAAGAATAGAGCACATGCTCCTCTAGAGTTGGTGCATGCTGACTTGTGTGGTAAGATGCCTACACAGGCCTTGGGGGGATCTTCTTATTTTATGTTGATTGTCGACGACTACAGTAGGAAGATGTGGGTGTACTTCCTTCGTGATAAGGCTCAAGCTTTTGGTAAGTTTAAAGAATGGCTAATACTTGTTGAGAATGAAACAGGGAAAAGTGTGAAGAAATTTAGAACAGATGGTGGTGGTGAGTTCAACTCAAAGGAGTTTGAAGGCTTTTGCAAGAGCAAAGGGATCAAGCGTCAATTGACGACGCCTCACACACCTCAGCAGAATGGTGTTGTGGAACGCAGGAATCGTACCATTGTGGAGATGGCAAGATGCATGCTAAAGGGCAAGGGATTGCCTAACCATTTTTGGGCTGAAGCTGTTAATACTGCAGTCTACATTCTAAATCGGAGCTACACAAAGGCTCTCAAGGGAAAAACACCTCATGAGGCTTACACTGGTAAGAAACCATCTGTTTCACATTTCAGAATTTTTGGATGTGAATGTTATGCACATGTTCCAGATGAGAAGAGAAACAAGTTACAACCAAAAAGCAGAAAATGTATCTTCTTGGGTTATAGTGATGAGCAGAAGGCTTACAAGTTATATGACCAAGAGGCAAAGAAGATCATTGCGAGCCGTGATGTGGTGTTCAAGGAGGAGCCGCATACAGTGGAGGAGGAGAAGGCAAGGTCTTCCACTTTATCATCAAGCGAAGAAGTAGTCCACTATGAACCTGTCCCGAGAGCTATCCCTATCCTTAAGGAGGAGGAAGCATCATCTTCAGATGATGAGGAAAAAGTTCACCAACCTGACATCACCCCACCGGAAAAGCCATTGCCGCGCTGGGTGAAGCAGCTCTATGACCACAATAATCCTATGCCTGCATCTGTTGAGGAGAAGGCAGACGGACCAAGGAGGTCTCAGAGAATAGAGGAGCAAAGGAGGGCTTCTGCTCACATAGTCAACATGGCCTTGATGGTTGAGATTATGAGAGAAGTAAAGGAGCCAACTGACCTAGAAGAAGCACTTGCAGATCCATCATGGAAGGATGCTATGCACGCGGAGTATGACAGCATAATGAAGAATGACACTTGGGTGCTAGTGGATCGACCAGCAAAGCGGAAGGTTATTGGCACCAAGTGGATCTGGAAGGTAAAGTACAAGGCTGATGGTACCTTAGAAAAGTACAAAGCTAGACTGGTTGCCCAAGGATTTTCACAAGTTGAAGGGTTTGATTTTCAAGAGTCATTTGCCCCAACTGCCAGAATGACCACTATTCGCACGGTACTTGCAGTGGCTGCCCACAAGAAGTGGCCAGTGTACCAAATGGATGTTAAGTCAGCGTTCTTAAATGGTGACCTCAAGGAGGAGGTGTACGTGGCTCAGCCACCAGGGTTTGAGGCCCCCCATTCTGAGAACAAAGTGTGTAAACTGAAGAAGGCATTGTATGGGCTGAAACAAGCCCCCAGAGCATGGTACCAGCGGATAGATAGGTTCTTTTTAAACCTAAACTTCAACAGATGTGCCTCAGATGCTAACTTGTATGTTTACAGGGATGGTAAAAAGTCTGTAGTGATTGTCCTATATGTGGACGACCTTCTTATTACAGGTGACTATGAAGATATGATCAACCAAACTCGAAAGGCTTTGAGTTCTGAGTTTGAAATGACAGACTTGGGCTTGCTGCACTATTGTTTGGGGATTGAAGTCTGGCAAGAGCCAGGAAAGATCTTCATCTCTCAGAAGAAGTATGCATGGGAGATCTTGAAGGCATTTGGCATGACCGAGTGCAAGGAGATAGCTACACCTATGGAGGTGAATGCAAAGTTATCCGTCGAGGATACATCAGCATTAGCAGACATTGGGAGGTATAGGAGGTTGGTCGGCAGTCTGATCTACTTGTGTAACACCAGACCAGATATCAGTTTTGCTGTTGGTGTTTTGAGCAGGTTCTCAAACAAACCTCATGAGAGTCATTGGAAGGCTGGGATGCGGGTGCTCAGATACTTGAAGAAAACTCTTGACTATGGTATCACATACAGTTTCGGAACTTCTCTTGTGGGGAACTGTGACTCAGATTGGGCAGGAGACATTGATTCCAGGAAGTCAGTTTCTGGTTATTGTTTCTCTTTGGGTTCAGGAATTTTCTCTTGGATTAGTAAGAAGCAACCAACAGTGGCATTGTCTTCTACCGAAGCAGAGTACAAGGCAGCTTGTTTTGCTGCATGTGAGGCCGTATGGTTGAGAAGGATTCTATGGCATATGGGAGTGCAGGATGAAGAACCAACTGTGCTGAGATGTGACAATCAGAGTTGCATCGCCATTGCCAAAAATCCAGTGTTTCATGCACGCACCAAACATATAGAGATCCAGTATCACTATGTGCGTGATTTGATGGAGGATGGGATAGTGGAACTGGTCTACTGTCCAACAGAGGAGAATGGAGCAGATATCTTCACCAAAGCACTTACGAAGGATCTGCTTCAAGTTCATCTTCAGAGACTCGGCATTGGGCCGAGGAGATAGTTCACCTATGGGTGGACATTGAGGGGGGGTGTTAGATATGATCAATGCCCCCACCCTCATTAGGTGCTACCAATGATCCATGGTGCTCAAAGTTGTAAGGCCCCCATTATGAGGAGAAGCCAAATGTGAGCCCGGACATTGGTTGAGTCCTGACTTGTATATCAGATGAGGTCTATGTGACCGGATGGCAAAAAGGTGACTGTTGTGGGTCTAATCTTTGGGTTAGACGGAGTGGTTAAGCTGGTAGCAACTCGAGGCACATTGCATTGAGTTGCGTGGTAAGGGAGTTAAAAGGGGCCCCTATTGTGGGGTCCGGGGGCCGCGGAAGCGGCCCCTGGCTGGGGGGTCCCGATGGTAAAGGGAATATTCCCTGGAATATTCCTTGGCCAACTAGTGGAGGCTCATATGGTAGGTCGGTCGGCAGGCCGACCTAACGACCTTCGCGGGCTATAAAAGCTAAACCCCTTCGCAGCCATCATTCACTCATCTTTCACCCAGTCAGAGTTGTTGTTCCAGCTAGCCTTAAGCTCTTCGCCTATCTTCTGTCTAGATCGCCATCTAAGCTTCACTCAGTGGAAGCGCACGGGTGGACAGAGCCATCTTTGTATCAGTTGTTTGGAGTTAAAGAATTTTACTGATTCTCCTCTTATCTGTTGTGTACTCTCTATCTCTTTCTCAGATTCTGTTCGCTGCGCCGTGTAATATTTTACATCAGAGACCTGCTTGGTGTGCAGAAATTGGAATTGAGCTCGAGGGGGAGTGTTGAGATATCGAGCTCCACTCGTGATATGCCATGGTGACCGTTGTGCATTTATGTCACCGACTTGTCAGTTGCAGATGCGGTTGGTACACCAACCATGAATAATAGCTACATGATAGCTATCCTTATCTACTCTAGTTTGTGGCTCAGTTAGTATGCCACCTTAGTTAGTTGAGTTTGGTTTGAGACCCATATATAGGGTTCTTCTATTTCTTTGTATTTGAGTTCTTTTGGCTTACACAACTAAGAAGAGGAAAACTGTTTTCAGCCTCCACCTTTGTGTGTATTCCCCCATTGTGCAAGCAAGAAAGCTACAAGTGAGACTCCTTCCTTCTCTCCCACAATCTTGACAGGGAGGACTATGTGTCCTTGATTCAAGAATTCTGTGATATCTTTGCCTGGAGTTATGATGAGCTAAGAGGCATCCCTCCCAGCCTGGCCGTGCATACAATTCCATTGAAGGAAAGAACTCGTCCTGTGCGTCAGAAAGTAAGGCGCATATCTTTTGAACTCAGGGACTGGCTGTTTGAGGAGTTACAGAAGCTTTGGAAAGTGGATTTGATTTTTCCTATGCAACACACGAAATGGTTGTTCGCCAGTTGTGATCAGAAAGAAGAAAAATAATCAAATCCGATTATGTGTAGACTTTAGGGAGCTGAATAAGCAGACAGTTAAGGACTACTACCCGTTGTCATTTATTGACTAGATTTGGATCAATTAGCGGGTAGGGAGATATATTCGTTTATGGATTGCTTTGCAGGATATAACTAGATGGCAATTGCAAAAGAGGACAAGTTGAAAACAACTTTTATTATTGTCTTTGGTACTTTTGCGTACCATGTGATGGCCTTTGGTTTATGCAGTGCACCTGGTTCGTGGCAAGGAACAGCAGATAAGACATTCGGTGACATATCCCCTAAAGAGTTGAAGGTGTTTATTGATGACTTAGGGGCCGCCACCATGAGAGAAAGGCAGTTGATCATTTTAAGAAAATTCTTTGAGTGCTGTAGACAATTTTGTATCGCTCTAAACCCATTGAAGTGTGTTTTCGGTGTACCCTATGGGCTCTTGTTGGGTCATGTGGTCAGTTCGGTAGGAATTGCGACAGATCTCGAGAAGGTCAAAGTTATAGTTGCCATGGGTCCACACGCACTTCGAAAGAAGTTCATAGCTTTCTGTCTTCGGTTGGGTATTACCGTAGATTCATAAATGCCTTGGCAGAAAGAATGTTTCCCCTTACAAATCGATTGTCCTTTAGCTGTTTGTTTGTATGGGGTGACCCTTGTAAGGTAGCATTCGAGGATGTACTGTTTAGCCCAAATTTGGGAAGGAAAATGGTACCATCCAATTGCTTTTGCTAGCCGGAAGCTGGGGTATCCGAAATCAATTATACCTACATGGAGAAGTTGTGTCTAGAGATGGTCTTTGGGACCAAGAAATTTAGGCATTATATTCTCTATGAGAAAGTCGTGCTTTATACGAAGGCGGAGGGGCTTCCACTAAGCTACAGCAGCCTGATCGTCTAGCGAAGTGGTTAATCACTTTGCAGGAATTCAATTATGAGATCAGGAGTAAGCCACCAAGGTTGCAAGGTATCGTGGAATGTCTTGTGGACTTTGGGGAGTCGAAAGAATCTGTGGGCTGAAGGTAGTGACATGGAGTTGTTATTTAAAATAGATACGGCGTCTATTCCCTACTGGTATGCTACAATAACGCATTATTTACCGGCGGGAGAGGCTAGATCCAAATTATCTAAAGCTGAGAGAAGGAAAATTAAGTAGCAAGCATTAAAGTTTGCCTTGATCGCAGGTACACTATATCGGCAAGGGGTTGATGACATCTATCGCCGATGTATGATGCTTGACAAGGTGCCATTCATTTTGGAAGAGTGCCATGATTCCGCTTGCGGAGGACATTTTGCAGGATGGCTTATAGCACAAAAGGCTTTAAGAGCAGGTTACTGGTGGCTTGCCATCTTCCAGGATGCGTTTACGTATGTTAAGAGATGCGATATTTGTCAAGGACATGATAGTCGAGAGAATAGGAAAAGACCACTCACCCCTATTATGGCGATACTTAAATTTGAGAAGTGGGGAATAGACTTTGTGGGTCCTATTACTCCGTCGTCGACTGCGCAAAAGAGGTATATTATTGTAGCAACTGACTACTTCACAAAGTGGTCAGAAGCACGTGCAACAAGGAAATATGATGCTAAAGAAACTGGTAGTTTCCTTTTAGAGCAGATAATATGTCGTTTTGGTCCACCGAAAGAATTAGTGTCGGACCCAGAACCCATTTCCTAAATAAGGTGATCAAAATCTTGACAGAGGCTTGGCAGATCAAGCATAACAAAATGACTCCTTATAATCCGCAGGCAAATGGGCAGAATGAAAGTACCAACAAACAACTTGTGGGTATCCTATCGAAAGTTGTATCTGAAAAGAAACACGATTGGGATAAGAAGTTGTATGTGGCAGTATGGGCATATAATACCACGTTTAAGCGAGCCACTGGCCACACGCCGTTCAAACTAGTTTATGGTGAAGAGTGTGTTTTACCCTTGGAGATTGAGTTGCCGACTATTATATTTGCAATAAACCATTCTTTGGGTAATGAGGATGCCCTATTAGAGCGATTTACGACCTTATCACACCTGGATGAGATTAAGTTGCAAAGCCTGTTACATCAAGAGGTGGCTAAACATCGCATGAAACAGTTGCATGATCTAAAAGCAAAGAAGTATACCTTTAAGAAGGGACAACTAGTTTTATATCATGATGCGCGTAGGGAGCTTTTCCCAGGAAAATTGGAGCCTAAATGGGATGGACCCTACAAAATCATTAGGTTAGGGAAGAATAAGTCTATAGCCCTATTAGCTGATTTATAGGGAGTGGAGTTTAAGAATAAGGTTAATCTTAATAAGATTAAACCTTACTATTTCTAAGTCTACTAATACAAAGGAAATGCATTGCAGGTCCATGCTAGGAATGATCTGAGACCTGCGGAAAAGAGTTTAAAAGACGGTTGATGGGTCCGTTAATCCCTTATTTGGAGCACCCATATCTAGAGCAAAGATACCATCAGGGGAAACTCATTTGGTGGAGCAAAGGATATAAGGTGATTGAGCAAGAGGACGGAAATTTTTGTGGGAGATTTGGTGCGCAAATCGGATGCTGTATGCTCACGTAGTGAATGCCAGAAGGTCCCAAAGAACAATAGAACTCTACTTTTTGCACAAATTACAAGGTAAAAAGCATGAACAACAAGAACAAGAGACCAATTGGGTGCAATCTTCCCCCATGCATTGTGTGAGCGCTCCATAAAGCATGTATTTTATGTATATTTTATCTTCATGCTCAAATAATAGCCCAAATTACAAAATAGCAAGCTTTTAGCTTTTGAGTTTGCTTTTACACAAAAATAGGAATAAAGCTATGGACGGTGCCCAAATAGTCTGGCACGCCCAATATAATGTCCAAATAGAAATAACATAACCGTGCGCCCATGCGCATACAAAATAATAAAAAATAATCGATGTCTCAATAAATAGGCATGACAAAATATAGGCGTGGCGCCTATCAAAATATAATCCATAAATCGAATACTCGCTATCCTTCAATGCTTTCCTCCGCCACTGCTGCTATCTCTACACATCAACTAAAGCATTCACAATCGTTAGTAAAATAATACAATTAAATCGACAAAAGTGAATACCTAGGAGTCTTCAGCTACATAAATAAATCAACTGGTTAGAAATAAATCCTAACCTTAATTTATTACGAGTGCGCACTCTAAACTCATAAACGTTTATTAATTTAATATGCATTTTGTAGAATCACCCGCTATGGAATCACCCATGTACACACTAAATTAATGAAACGCCCGAAAAGGACAGGCGTCCCCATCAACTTCTCGCACAAAGAATCCACTTTGTGTATGAGCCCCGGTCATCAAAGTTTACGGAATCCACCGTAAAACCTCACGGAATCCACCGTGAAATATGCCTCCTGGCATCATACCCCCGGGTGGAATAGCAATTGACCTCAATTGCTATTAGCTCAATGTGGAGCTAACAGAGTGGGGAAAGCATTTAAGTCTCTAGCGTGCATCCATTGTGCTTCCTCTACAGGATGGTTCTTAAATTTAACTAGATATCTAGAATATCTTCGGCCAGTTCTAGTGGTCATAAAGTTAGTGTCTATGATTGATGCCAGGAGGCATATTCCACGGTGGATTCCGTGAGGTTTTTCGGTGGATTCCGTAAACTTAGATGACCGGGGCTCATACACAAAGAGGATTCTTTGTGCGAGAAGTTGATGGGGACGCCTGTCCTTTTCGGGCGTTTCATTAATTTAGTGTGTACATGGGTGATTCCATAGCGGGTGATTCTGCAAAATGCATATTAAATTAATAAACGTTTATGAGTTTAGAGTGTGCACTCGTAATAAATTAAGGTTAGGATATATTTCTAACCAGTTGATTTATTTATGTAGCTGAAGATTGCTAGGTATTCACTTTTGTCGGTTTAATTGTGTTATTTTACTAACGATTGTGAATGCTTTAGTTGATGTGTAGAGATAGCAGCAGTGGCGGAGGAAAGCATTGGAGTCTAGCGGGTTTTTGACTCTTGGACTAGATTTTGATAGGCACCACGCCTATATTTTGTTATGTCTATTGAGACATCGATTATTTATTATTATTTTGTATGCGCTTATGCGCCTGGATATGTTATTTCTATTTGGACATTGAGATTGGGCGTGCCAGACTCTATGGGTACCGTCCATTAGCTTTATTTTCCTATTTTTGAAGAAAGCAAACTCAAAAGCTAAAAGCTTGTCATATTTTTGTAATTGGGCTATTATTGAGCATGAAGATTGGAAATATACATAAAATACATGCTTTGTGAAGCGCTCACACAAGGCATGGGGGAGATTGAACCCAATTTGTCTCTTGCCTCTTGTCGTGCTTGCTTTTACATGGGTTTTTGTGCTAAAAAGTAGAGTACTTTGTTCTTGGGGACCTTCCGGGATTCACCACGTGAGCTATCTGCGACCGATCTGCGCATCAGTGGTATCAGAGCGGAGCAAAGATCAAGAGCTTCCAATCGCTACCAATCTCCGGCGAAGGCGGAGCTCTAGGGACAAACGGGCTCTACAGTCAATCTCATCGCAAACCGTCGATACAGGCAGACTTTTGGCGATCAAGAACCCCTGTTTCTACTGTCAGATCGCGAAGGACCAGGCTCTGCAGGCGGAGGACCACGCATCCAACTCCTTCATCAAGTCGTGGAGTTACAGAGATAAGCTTCATTGTTTTTCTCAAAATTTCTTTCAATAAGCTTAGAGAAAGCTTAAGAAGCTTATTAAGCTTCAAAACTTCAAGTCGATTTGCAAGAAGACCCCCCGAAATTTCCGCGTGGAGAAAAAACGGCCCCCCCTCCTTCACGAAAAAAATGGCGGCCTGTTCTCCACCATTAAGCTCTCTTAATCCTTAAGTCAAAGCTTAAATCACTAAGCTTCCTTCAAGTCACACAATCCTCTGCAAGTCACACTGGGCAAACAAGTTCAGTAACTCCGGGTCTCGCACTCCTGAAGTCAAGTTCCGTAAGTCGACGGTAATCAAGTTCTGCAAGTTCTGCAAGTCGGCCTAAGTCCAGCAAGTCAACAACTCTGCAAGTCTGTTAAGTCTGCAACTCTGCAAGTCAGACTAAATCAGAACTGATTAGTGCTTAAAACTCATAGAAGACTTGTTCGTATGCAAAAACTCTGAACTGGAAAGTTGTTCGCAGCAAGCTGTTCTACCTATCTACAAGTTCGTTGAAGTACTTTCAGCAAACGGAGACATAAATATTGCAGAATTTCTGAAAATTGAAGAAGAAAATACCCAAAAATACATAGCCTTGTAACCCCAAATTTGAGCTACGCTCATCCCGCTAACTGATTTTTAGTGAGAAAGGTTTGTTGAGTTTTACAGGATGACTACTCCACATATGGATGATCCTATGGCTGAAGACGATCTACCTGAGCCTACCATGGAACAAAAGCTGGATCTTATCATGCTGCAATTGGAAGAAGAGCGAAGAGCTAGGCAAGCCTTGCAAGCGCAATTGACAAAGCTACAAGGAGCATCCACTGATAAAGAAGAACCTCAAGCTGAAGATTTGATTCGCCGTACCATCAACGCCACTCTTGAAGCTCAAACCATTCGCAAGGAATCCAAGATAAGTAAACGAAGTTTCAAGTTTCGCACTTTCAATGGCATAAGAGAAGGAAAGACTGTTTTATCATTCATTAGCCAGTTTGATGACTATTTCCATGCAGAAACTTATCCCGAAAAAGATAAAATCAAGTGTGTTACTAATCATCTGATAGACAGAGCATCACTTTGGTGGACTGTAGTCCGCAAGAGCATAGAATGTCCTGCTACATGGGAAGATTTCAAGAAGAAGTTCTTGCAAAATTTCCTACCATCGCAATTTCATGAGAAGGATATCAAGCAATGGGATTTACTTCAACAGCGCGATCGTGAGCCTATTCCACAGTATACAGAGCGTTTTTGGAATGCACTCCTACAGCTACGCATGCTTGAAGACGTACCAGAGACGACACATAAGCGGAAGTATATGTCTGGACTTCTTGGACATTACTACGCTGAAGTGAACATGTTCAAGCCTGCTACCCTTGAAGACGCCATCTCCTTAGCCCACGACACTGAAGATAAGTTACGCGGAAGAGATCGACGACCACAGCCATTCCAAGCAAACGGTAATTATGGATCTAAACAATTCAATTCCAATTTCAGAAGGTTTAATCCAGGTCGTTTCTCATCACCATCTTTCCGCAAGAATTGGTCTAAACCACCTGCATTACCATCCACTGTCAATCCAAATTCTAAACCTATTCCACAAGCAAATCCAAATATACCCAGACTCCCAGCCATTGCAAATAATGTGACCAAAGCCAAGCCCATCGTATGCTACAAGTGTCACCAGCCAGGGCATCTCGCAGCAAATTGACATTCAAAGAAGCCATCAGCACATATCAACTACCTTGGAGCCATGGACGAAGACGAGCATGAGGATATGCCAGATTTCACTGAAGATGAGGATGATCCTACTACTACTTCCGACACTTTACCAGGTATGCCTACTTCACATTCATTGTTGACTATGAAATGTATGGTGCATGGAAAAGAAAGAACTATATTGCATAATGACGGTAGTACCCATGACTTTATTTGAGCAAAATTGGTAAAGGAATTGAAACTGCGTACTGTACCTACGCACTATCGCATAAAAGCTGCATTTTTAGGCACTAGGTACAATGGCACACAAGAAGTTCAAGATTTAGAAATTCAAATTGGTCCATATATTGAAAGAAGAAATTTCTTAGTTGTCCCATTACAGTCAAGCGACATTATACTAGGAATGCCATGGAGACACCAACATAATCCCAATATAGATTATTCCACACACACAATGAATATTAATTTTCAAGGAAAATCTATTACATTATTTGGTATGCATGCATCTCATATCTTTCCACTGCTTTCGCATACTCAAGCAAAACGTGCACTACGCAAGAATACTAAATCATATCTCATTTGAGTGAATGAATTGCACACAAAAGAAACTCATATGCACCCTAAGCATAAGGAATTTCTCGCATATTTTAAGGACTGTTTTGCAAAAGACCTACCACCAGGTTTACCACCATCACGTCCAGAAGACCATAAGATTGACCTAATACCTGGCACACAACCACCTTGCAAAGCCCCATATAGGCACAATCAAATAGAGCAAAAAGAAATCCAGAGTCAAGTTGAAGAATTACTAAATAGAGGCTTAATTCGACCTAGCAGTTCTCCATTCGGTGCACCTGTGCTCTTAGTCAAGAAAAAGAATAATACTTATCGGATGTGTATTGACTACTGAGCATTAAACAAGATCACTATAAAGAATAGGTATCCTATACCTAGAGTTGATGACCTTATGGACAAACTGCAAGGATCTTCTATATTTAGTAAAATTGACCTTAAGTCTGGATATCATCAGGTGAGGCTAGATAGATCCGACATATTTACGACTGCATTCAGGACACAGTTTGGCCATTACGAATTCTTAGTTATGCCATTTGGATTAACTAATGCACCTACCACTTTCAGTAGAATGATGAACCGTATTTTTCTAAAATATCAATATTGTGTGATTGTTTTCTTTGATGATATTTTAGTGTTCAGTCAAAGTGAAAAAGAGCATTATGAGCATTTATCATTAGTTTTTCAATTACTGAAAGAAAATCAATTGTTTGCAAATCCTGACAAGAGTGAATTCTTTAAGACAGAAATAGAATATCTAGGTCATATTGTATCAAAAGAAGGAATAAAAGTTGATCCTAAGAAAATTGATGCAATATTGCATTGGCCTGTTCCTAAAAATGTACATGAATTACGCTCATTCCTTGGTCTTGCTAGTTTCTATAGGAAGTTTGTACGTAATTTCTCATTATTTGCTTTACCATTGACCAAACTTCTTAAGAAAGGCATTGTTTATCAATGGACTGAAAACCAGCAGAAATCCTTTGACTTACTCAAACGTGCATTAACCAATGCCCCTGTTCTACAATTGCCTGACTTTAACAGACCATTCTTTTTAGTTGTGACCGATGCTAGCGGATCAGGAATAGGAGCCGTGCTAATGCAAGACAACCATCCAATAGCATATTCTAGTTCTATGCTGAAACCCTCTGAACTCAAATATTCCACTTATGACAAGGAACTCTTAGCAGTTGTCCAAGCATTAAAACAATGGAAGCATTATTTAATGGGTTCAGAACTCATGATAAAGACCGACCAGCAAAGCATTAGACATCTACTTAGCCAACCCCAAATTTCTGACCGTCATATCAAATGGGCTTCATACATTCAAAGTTTCCATCCTATCATTCAATACCAACCTGGAAAAGAAAATGTAGTTGCTGATGCATTGAGTAGAAGACCTGCAATTCATAACATTTCTATCATAACTTTTGATTCATTGATTGTTATGAAAGACACATATCACCAGGATATTACTTTTCATTCTGATTGGCAAAAATTAGTTCAAAATAATTTCATTCCTATTGATTCATTGTCATATAATGATGGATTCATGTTCTTTGAAAAGAGACTGTGTGTTACTATTCCATTCCGATCTTTTGTTTTGAATGAAATTCATTGTCCCCCATATCAAGGTCATAGAGGTATCATTTCTACATTACGCATGTTAACTAAAGATTTTTATTGGCCGCATATGGATGCAGATGTATCTAATTTTGTTTCTGAATGTTTGATTTGTCAAAGAATAAAAAGATATCATGGTAAACAGTATGGATTATTAATGCCTTTGTCTATTCCATCTAAACCTTGGGAACATATATCTATGGATTTCATTACTGGTTTACCAAATACTAAATCTAACCATGACATGATTTGGACAATTGTAGATAGATTTAGTAAGCAAGCATATTTCATTGCATGTAAGAAAACTTTAACAGCATCACAAGCAGCACAGTTATTTTTGAAAACTGTTTTTACTAACCATGGATTGCCGAAAGTGATTATTTCAGATAGAGATTCTAGATTTTGTAATAATTTTTGGATTACACTGTTTGCAAATCTAGGCACAAAGATTGATTTCTCATCTACATTTCATCCAGAAACGAATGGACAAACAGAAGCCACAAATAGCACCATTCTAGATCTTTTACGTGCATACACTATCTCTAAACCTCAGACATGGGATACTCATTTGCATTTATTATAGTTTGCATATAACAATACACCGCACACATCTACAAAGAAAGCACCTTTTGAAGTTATTTATGGATATAGATTATCTACACCTGTTGCATCCTTGTCTAATAGAATACAGAGTGCTGATGATATTGCTGTTATGCATAACACTATTTTTGATGAAGTAAAGGATATGATTGCTAAAGCCCAACAATCATATACCAAACAAGCCAACAAGAAAAGACAAGCCATGAATTTCAAAGTTGATGATTATGTTTGGCTTAGAATAGAAAAGCGTAGACTGCAAAGTGTAGATAGACATCCAGTTGTCAAATTAGCTCCTAGATTCTACGGACCATTTAGAATCATTCATAAGATTAATGACAATGCATTCAAGTTAGAACTGCCATCTCATTGGAAAATTCATAATACATTTCATATTAGTTTATTGAGACCATTTAGAGGCCAATTACCTATCCACCCTGTCTATGAAAACCCACCTTTACTAGAAGAAGAGACTGAAATACTTGAACCAGAAGCCATTATAGACACTGACTACATGACCACTAGAACTGGCCGAAGGTATTCTAAATATCTAGTCAAATTTAAGAACCATCCTATAGAGGAAGCACAATGGATGCACGCTAGAGACCTAAATGCTTTCCCCACTCTGTTAGCTCCACATTGAGCTAATAGCAATTGAGGTCAATTGCTATCCCACCCCGGGGGTATGATGCCAGGAGGCATATTCCACGGTGGATTCCGTGAGGTTTTTCGGTGGATTCTGTAAACTTAGATGACCGGGGCTCATACACAAAGAGGATTCTTTGTGCGAGAAGTTGATGGGGACGCCTGTCCTTTTCGGGCGTTTCATTAATTTAGTGTGTACATGGGTGATTCCATAGCGGGTGATTCCGCAAAATGCATATTAAATTAATAAATGTTTATGAGTTTAGAGTGCGCACTTGTAATAAATTAAGGTTAGGATTTATTTCTAACCAGTTGATTTATTTATGTAGCTGAAGATTGCTATGTATTCACTTTTGTCGGTTTAATTGTGTTATTTTACTAACGATTGTGAATGCTTCAGTTGATGTGTAGAGATAGTAGCAGTGGCGGAGGAAAGCATTGGAGTCTAGCGGGTTTTCGACTCTTGGACTAGATTTTGATAGGCGCCACGCCTATATTTTGTTATGTCTATTGAGACATCGATTATTTATTATTATTTTGTATGCGCTTATGCGCCTGGATATGTTATTTCTATTTGGACATTGAGATTGGGCGTGCCAGACTCTTTTCCTATTTTTGAAGAAAGCAAACTCAAAAGCTAAAAGCTTGTCATATTTCTGTAATTGGGCTATTATTGAGCATGAAGATTGGAAATATACATAAAATACATGCTTTGTGAAGCGCTCACACAAGGCATGGGGGAGATTGAACCCAATTTGTCTCTTGCCTCTTGTCGTGCTTGCTTTTACATGGGTTTTTGTGCTAAAAAGTAGAGTACTTTGTTCTTGGGGACCTTCCGGGATTCACCACGTGAGCTATCTGTGACCGATCTGCGCACCAATGATGGCTTCTGGTTCAAGTATTTCAGTCTCTTCCTCTAACAAAGGTGGGTTTTCATAAACAAGGTGTACAGGTAATTGGCCTCTAAATGGTCTCAATAAATAGGCATGACAAAATATAGGCATGGAGCCTATCAAAATATAATCCATAAATCGAATACTCGCTATCCTCCAATGCTTTCATCCACCACTGCTGCTATCTCTACACATCAACTGAAGCATTCATTATCGTTAGTAAAATAATACAAGTAAACCGACAAAGATGTAACAGGTGTAGATAATCTACATTCATAAATGACTTCAAACGGTGCTTTCTTTGTAGATGTCTGTGGTGTATTGTTATATGCAAACTGTAATAAATGCAAATGTGTGTCCCATGTCTGTGGTTTAGAGATAGTATATGCACGTAAAAGATCTAAAATAGTGCTATTAGTGGCTTCTGTTTGTCCATTAGTTTCTGGATGAAATGCAGATGAGAAATCAATCTTGGTGCCTAGGTTAGCAAAGGAGTAATCCAAAAGTTGTTACAAAATCTAGAATCACGATCTCAAATAATAATTTTTGGTAATCCATGGTTAGTGAAAACAGTTTTCAAAAACAATTGTGCTGCCTCTGATGCTGTTAAAGTTTTCTTACATGGAATGAAATATGCTTGTTTACTAAATCTATCTACTACTATCCAAATCATATCATGGTTAGATTTAGTATTAGGTAAACCAGTAATGAAATCCATAGAAATTTGTTTCCAAGGTTTAGATGGAATAGACAAAGGCATAAGTAATCCATACTGTTTACCATGATGTCTCTTAACTCTTTGACAAATCAAACATTCAGAAACAAAGTTAGATACATCAGTGTCCATATGCGGCCAATAAAAATCTTCAGTTAATGTACATAAAGTAGATATGATACCTCTATGACCTTGATATGGGAGACAATGAATTTCATTCAAAACAAAAGATCGGAATGGAATTGTAACACACAATCTCTTTTCGTAAAACATAAATCCATCATTATATGAGAATGAATCAATAGGAATCAAATTATTTTGGACTAATTTATTCCAATCAGCATAAAAAGTAATATCCCGATGATAAGTATCTTTCATAGCAATCAAAGAATCAAAAGATATAATAGAAATATTATGAATGGCAGGTCTTCTACTTAATGCATCAGCTACTACATTTTCTTTTCCAGGTTGGTATTGAATGATAGGATGAAAACTTTGAATAAAGGAGGCCCATTTGATATGTCGGTCAGAGATTTGGGGTTGGCTAAGTAAATGTCTAATACTTTGCTGATCGGTCTTAATCATAAATTCTGAACCCATTAAGTAGTGTTTCCACTATCTTAAAGCTTGTACAACTGCTAATAGTTCTTTGTCATATCTGGAATATTTCAGTTCAGAAGGTTTCAGCTTACAACTAGAATAGGCTATAGGATGATTGTCTTGCATAAGTACAGCTCCTATTCCTGATCCACTAGCATCGCTCACTACTAGAAAGAATGGTCTATTAAAATCAGGCAACTGTAGAACAGGGACATGGGTTAATGCATGTTTCAATAAGTCAAAGGATTTCTGTTGATTTTCGGACCAATGATAGACAATACCTTTCTTCAGAAGTTTAGTCAGTGGTAAAGCAAGTAAGGAAAAATTACGTACAAACTTCCTATAGAAACTAGCAAGTCCAGGGAATGAGTGTAACTCATGCACATTTTTAGGTACATGCCAATTTAATATTGCATCGATTTTCTTAGGATCAACTTTAATTCCATCAGATGATACAATATGACCTAAATACTCAATTTCTATTTTAAAGAATTCACTCTTTTTAGGATTTGCATACAGTTGATTTTCTTTCAATAACTGGAAAACCAATGACAAATGCTCATAATGTTCTTTCTCATTTTGACTAAACACCAAAATATCATCAAAGAAGATAATTACACAATACTGATATTTCAAAAATATACGGTTCATCATTCTACTAAACGTAGCAGGTGCATTAGTCAATCCAAATGACATTACTAAAAATTCGTAATGACCAAACTGTGTCCTAAATGCAGTCTTGAATATGTCAGACTTATCTAGTCTCACCTGATGATAACCAGACTTAAGGTCTATTTTACTAAATATAGCAGATCCTTGCAGTTTGTCCATAAGGTCATCAACTCTAGGAATGGGATACCTATTCTTTATAGTGATCTTATTTAAAGCTCGATAGTCAATGCACATACGATAGGTATTATTCTTTTTCTTAACTAACAGAATAGGTGCACCGAATGGAGAACTGCTAGGATTTGAATCAATCCTTTATCTAGTAATTCCTCAACTTGACTCTGGATTTCTTTTTGCTCTATCTGGTTATGCCTATATGGTGCTTTGCAAGGTGGTTGTGTGCCAAGGATCAAATCTATCTTATGGTCTTCTGGACGTGAAGGAGGTAAACCTGGTGGTAGGTCTTCAGCAAAAGAGTCCTTAAAATATGCAAGAAATTATTTATGCCTAGGGTGCATATGATTATCTTTTACTTGCAATTCATTCACCCAAATGAGATAAGATTTATTACTCTTGCGTAATGCATGTTTAGCTTGAGTATGCAAAAGCAGTGGAAAAACATTAGATGCATGCATACCATATAATGTAATAGATTTTCCTTGGAAATTAATATTCATTCAGTGTGTGGAATAATCTATATCTGGGTTATGCTGATGACGCCAAGGCATAACTAAAATAATGCCACTCGACTGTAATGGAACAACTAGGAAATTTCTTCTTTCAGTGTATTGACCAATTTGAATCTCTGAGTCATGCACTTCATGTGTATCATTATACCTAGTACCTAAGAATGCAGCTTTGATGCGATAATGCATAGGTACAGTCTGTAACTTCAATTTCTTTACTAATTTTGCTGAAATAAAATCATGAGTGCTACCGTCATCATGCAAAATAATCTTTTCCTTTCCATGCACCAAACATTTCATAGTCAATAAAGAATGTGGAGTAGGCATACCTGGTAAAGTATCCGAAGGTGTAATACTGTCATCCTCATCTTCAGTGAAATCAAACATATCTTCATGTTCGTCTTCGTCCATTGCTCCAAGGTAGTTGATATGGGCAGGTGGCTTCTTTGAATGACAATTTGCTGCTAGATGTCCACGCTGGTGGCACTTATAGCATACTATTGGCTTGGCTCTGGTTACATTGTTTGCAATAGCGGGAAGTCTAGGTACATTAGGATTTGGCTGTGGAATAGGCTTAGGGTTTTGATTGACATTGGATGGTAATGCAGGTGGTTTTGCCCAATTTTTGTGAAAAGATGCTAAAGAGAAACGACTTGCATTAAATATTCTAAAGTTGGAATTGAATTGCTTAGATCCATAATTACCATTGGCTTGGAATTGCTGTGGATGTATGTCTCTACCTCGTAGCTTATCTTCAGTGTCGTGAGCTAGTGAAATAGAGTCTTCAAGGGTAGTAGGCTTGAACATGTTAATTTCAGCATAGTAATGCCCAAGGAGTCCAGACATATACTTACGCTTGTGTGTCGCTTCAGGTACATCTTCAAGCATGCGTAGCTGGAGTAATGCATTCCAAAAATGCTATGTATACTAAGGAATAGACTCACGATCCCGTTGCTGAAGAAGATCCCATTGCTTAATAGCTTTCTCATGAAATTGTGGTGGAAGGAAATTCTGCATGAACTTCTTCTTGAAATTCTCCCAAGTATCAGGACGATCTATGCTCTTGCATACTACAGTCCACCAAAGAGATGCTTTGTCTACTAAATGATTAGTGACACACTTGATTTTATCTTTTTCTGCATAGGTTTCCTCATGGAAATAGTCGTCAAACTAACTAATGAATGCTAGAACAGTTTTTCCTTCTTGTATGCCATTGAAAGTACGGAATTTGAAACTTCTTTTACTTATCTTTGATTCCTTACGAATGGTTTGAGCTTCAAGAGTTACGTCGATGGTACGTCGAATAAGATCTTCAGCTTGAGGTTCTTCTTTGTCAGTAGACGCTCTTTGTAAATTTTCCAGTTGAGCTTGCAATGCTTGCCTAGCCCTTCGTTCTTCTTCCAATTGCATCATGATTAAGTCCAGCTTTTGCTCCATCTAGGCTCAGGTAGGTCGCCTTCAGCCATAAGACCATCCATATGTGGTTCCGTCATCCTGTAAAACTCAAAAGTCCTTTCTCGCTCAAAATCAAGTTAGCGGGATGAGCGTAGCTAAAGTTCGGGAATACAAGGCTTATGTGTTTTTTGGTATAGCTTTCACAATCTTTGAAAAATATGTGTTTTATCCTTCTTCATATACGTAAAATGCTTTAGCAAACCTGTGTATGGGTAGAGTACCTTCCAATGAACAACTTTGCAGTTCAGAGTTTCTGCGTAGGAACAATCCTTCTAGGAGTTTTGAGCACAAGTCAGTTCTGACTCTAGTTGACTAGTCTGACTTGCAGAGTTGCAGACATATGTGACTTGCAGAGTTGCAGACTTGTAGAACTTAGTCACTTTACAAAACTTGCAGAACTTGACCTGAAGATACTTGCTGAACTTGACTGATTGGGTGTGACCTGGAGTCAGTTGTGACTTGCTGTACTTGGAAGATTTAGGAAATTAGTTGGCTTAGTAGCTTGAGTAACTAAAGCTTATGAATTTTTGGATTTAGGACACTGATGTGTTGACGCCGAGTTTGACGCCACCAGACACATCCTCTTGCCGCCGATTGACGAATTGTTGATTGAAGCTTCTTTAAGCTTCTAACTAAGCTTATTAACTTATAACCTTAAGCTTTGAAGCTTAGTGAAAGATATGGGAATTACTCTTTTCTCTGTTTATCCACGATTTGATGAAGGAGAGTTGGGAGTGGTCCTCCGCCTCTGTAGCCCGGTCCTTCGCGATCCAATGACAGAAACAGGGGTTCTTGATCGCCAGAAGTCTACCTGGATCGAGGGTTCGCAATGAGATTGACCGTAGAGCCCGATCGTTCCAGGAGCTCCGCCTTCGCACGACATGGGTAGCGATTGGAAGGTCTTGATCTCAGCTCCGCTCTGATACCACTGGTGTGCAGATCGGATGTTGTATGCTGGCGTAGTGAATGCCGAAAGGTCCCCAAGAACAATAGAACTCTAGTTTTTGCACAAATTACAAGGTAAAAAGCATGAACGACAAGAACAAGAGACCAATTGGGTGCAATCTTTCCCCATGCATTGTGTTAGCACTCCACAAAGCATGTATTTTATGTATATTTCATCTTCATGCTCAAATAATAGCCCAAATTACAAAATAGCAAGCTTTTAGCTTTTGAGTTTGCTTTTACACAAAAATAGGAATAAAGCCAATGGAGGGTGCCCAAAGAGTTTGGCACGCCCAATACAATGTCCAAATAGAAATAACATAACCATGCACCCATGCGCATACAAAATAATAATAAATAATCGATGTCTCAATAAATAGGCATGACAAAATATAGGCGTGGCGCCTATCAAAATATAATCCATAAATCGAATACTCGCTATCCTCCAATGCTTTCCTCCGCCACTACTGCTATCTCTACACATCAACTAAAGCATTCACAATCGTTAGTAAAATAATACAATTAAATCGACAAAAGTGAATTATTAGCAGTCTTCAGCTACATAAATAAATCAACTGGTTAGAAATAAATCCTAACCTTAATTTATTACGAGTGCACACTCTAAACTCATAAACATTTATTAATTTAATATGCATTTTACGGAATCACCCGCTATGGAATCATCCATGTACACACTAAATTAATGAAACGCCCGAAAAGGACAGGCATCCCCATCAACTTCTCGCACAAAGAATCCACTTTTTGTATGAGCCCCGGTCATCAAAGTTTACGAAATCCATCGTAAAACCTAGTGGAATCCACCGTGGCACGCAATCCACCGTGAAATATGCCTCCTGGAATCATACCCCCGGGGTGGGATAGCAATTGACCTCAATTGCTATTAGCTCAATGTGGAGCTAACAGAGTGGGGAAAGCATTTAAGTCTCTAGCGTGCATCCATTGTGCTTCCTCTAGAGGATGGTTCTTAAATTTAACTAGATATCTAGAATACCTTCGGCCAATTCTAGTGGTCATAAAGTCAGTGTCTATGATGGCTTTTGGTTCAAGTATTTCAGTCTCTTCCTCTAACAAAGGTGGGTTTTCATAAACAGGGTGTACAGGTAATTGGCCTCTAAATGGTCTCAATAAATAGGCATGACAAAATATAGGCGTGGTGCCTATCAAAATATAATCCATAAATCGAATACTCGCTATCCTCCAATGCTTTCCTCCGCCACTGCTGCTATCTCTACACATCAACTAAAGCATTCACAATAGTTAGTAAAATAATACAATTAAATCGACAAAGATGCAACAGGTGTAGATAATCTACATTTATAAATGACTTCAAACGGTTCTTTCTTTGTAGATGTGTGTGGTGTATTGTTATATGCAAACTGTAATAAATGCAAATGTGTGTCCCATATCTGTGGTTTAAAGATAGTATATGCACGTAAAAGATCTAAAATAGTGCTATTAGTGGCTTCTATTTGTCCATTAGTTTTTGGATGAAATGCAGATGAGAAATCAATCTTGGTGCCTAGGTTAGCAAACGAAAAAATCCAAAAGTTGTTACAAAATCTAGAATCACGATCTAAAATAATAATTTTTGGTAATCCATGGTTAGTGAAAACAGTTTTCAAAAACAATTGTGCTACCTATGATGCTGTTAAAGTTTCTTACATGGAATGAAATATGCTTGTTTACTAAATCTATCTACTACTGTCCAAATCATATCATGGTTGAATTTAGTATTAGGTAAACTAGTAATGAAATCCATAGAAATTTGTTCCCAAGGTTTAGATGGAATAGACAAAGGCATAATGAGAGCAGAATTTAGGTGACGGGAAGTGCTTAAAAATAGCTAAAAATTATGAATATCAAGGGAAAAATATTCAATGTCAAAGGCGGCGGCTCGATCTAGGACGATTTTAAGCATCAAAGTGCTTTAAAGGTGCCCGAGCGACACTTGTTAATTTTTCATAATTTTTCAGACAGTCGTGCAGGTTAGCAAGAGCTACTAGCCAATGTGGGATGCTAAGCCGGACGCCCAGGATTTTTCAGAGCTCGATTCCGAGTCCGGACGAGGAAATGGCCAAGAAACCGGTCAAGATGCTAAGAGGTGGATCAAAATTTGGCCAAAGTGGGCATGACCCTTGGGAGCCCAAAATTTAAATGTAGCATGAAACTTTTCATGCATGAAAGATGCAAAATCGTGGAGAGAAGGCGTGGACAGGAGGCGCCGAAATTTGCGCTTGATGGAGATGGAGGCATCATGCCTGCTCAATACAACCCCTGTCAATCATCATTGCCCCTCATTCCCTCCTGGATGCCAATCATTTCTCCGCCCTTCACCCGTCAAATGATGCTCTCTTTGAAGATCTCTGATTTCAGTCTTTCTCTCTCCTCCCTCTCTCTCTTCTAAAGGCAAGTTCATGTGGGAAGAAGAAGGAAGAAGAAAGAATGATGGAGGCTTGTCCGGCATGGATCGGATTGCTCCACGGGCTGGAAATGGTGATTCGTGATTGTGATGGACATGAAGTGCTGTTGATTTTCAGATTTGCAGCCATGGACATGAAACCCGAAACACGCAAATAAGCGGTAATTCAAAATTTTCAAAGAAGATTTGAGATTTTATGGCTTTGGATTGATAAAATGTTGTTCATGTGGGCTAAAAATGGTGTATGTTGCTGTTTTCCATGAGTTCTTGCTGGTTATAATCAAAAAATCAGAAAGATATGCATCTTGTGGTTCAAAATAATACATTAAAACACGTAAAACATGAAAAAT
Source organism: Lygodium microphyllum (assembly GCF_053477565.2). NCBI lineage: Eukaryota > Viridiplantae > Streptophyta > Polypodiopsida > Schizaeales > Lygodiaceae > Lygodium > Lygodium microphyllum. The sequence goes on from NC_141164.1 coordinate 113,187,025, forward strand.
CAAGGGAAAATGATGGTTTTTTGGCATAAAAATGGGAATGTAAATAGGAACACCAACTAAACTTTCATTTTTCTGCAAGAAGGAACTAAGGGCCACAGCCCATAACCTGTTTTGAATTTTCAGTAATTAAATAATGCAAAAAAAGGGAAAATACAAGAAAAGGTGAAAAAACCCTAAAAAATAGGGGAAAAATATATTTTGGGTTTTGAAAAATAACGATAAATAAGAGCAATGTTTGTGAATGTTTGTGGGGACTGAAGCATGAGGATTTGCCTTAGTTCAACCCCACCTTCTTGTTCTAGTGTGTCTTTTTCCATTTTTTCCACATAAAATGATGGTAAAATACCCTATAAATCTATGCAACGATGCAATATTTAAACGGGGAAGGGTAGAGGAGTTGAAATATGTCTAAATGCCATGTGAGATGATGGGAAAGTTGTTGATTTCTATGCATAGCATTTAGGACGGATGATAATTAAAATTAAGAGCTTAGTAGCACGAGGATCACCTCGGTGCTTGGCCCATGCAACGAAGCACGAACGGTAGTTGGAAACCATTAAAAGAATGTTTTTGCACTTGTGCACGATACTGTTTTGCTAAATGTTTGAGCACTAGGCATCCACCAAATGCATAGAGCATGAAAAGAATTTAGAAAATATCAGTGACCAGCCCCTGGACATGCATTGCAATTGGTTTATTGGAACCTGACCTACGATGAGAGGCAGTGAGGTACCCATGTTGAATGCTAGTCGTGGGGTCTAGGGGAAAGAGAAGTAAGGACAATGGTACATTCCTGGACACGCTTATTTGGTACCTTGAGCGACTTTTGTGCGAAATGTTTAGATGTTGAGCGACGCATCGAGGGGCCAATCCCCAAGGTGTAGGAGAGTTGCAGAGGGTTGACGGCATTCAGCCGTAGGAGGAACCCCATGTGTATGTGATTCGAGCCTTTTGGCTATGTAAAAGGGACTCCCTCTGAGGAGTAATATTGGGTTAGGATCAGTTGGACTACAACGTATTACAAACACAATGTTTAGGAAGGCAGAGATTTTGATAGACGCTCCTGGCTACGAGGCCGAGGGGTTGTCTTGTGCGTAGTGACGAGGCCCGGCTAGTGCATGAGCCAGTGCCGGCCCGTTTTTAGGTCCATCAGTGGTGCGCTTGCCGGGAGCCGCTTAAAAGTGGCGATTCTCGAATCCTGGTTGTTTAGGGACCAACTAGCAGTTTATGCCAAAGGATAGTGAGATTGATCCGTTATTTATTGATAAGCATTGTCTAGCAGAAATCCAAAAGCAAGAAAGAGACGAAAGAGCTAGGCGACGTGCTGAAATTTTTAGGAGATATTCCCCTAAGCGTAGCGGTGCTGAACCCTTACGAGGGAGTGGATCTAGTGGTCTTAGTACCACAAGTAGTAAGTTAGGAGAAGGTGGAAGCTCTAGTGCTCCCCTTCCTTCTATAAGCCAGTCCACGTCAAGTATGGGAGGTGTAACCCCACCATCCCCTATTCCTAGTGCAAATCCAATCCTTGTCATGGTGTAGCCTATTGCAATTCCAGCAGGAACGACGGATTTGCCGGCTCTAGGTTACCTGCTACCCATTTTTAATGGGTTAATTGAGGAAGATGCGGAACTCCACATTAGGGAGTTTCAAAAGCTGATGTTTAATTGCCGCATCCAAGAAGAAGGACATTTAATGATGTTCTTCAATATGACTCTCAAAGGAAGAGCCGCTATATGGTATCATAGTTTAGAAGCCAGAACCATATTGAACATTGATGCATTTTATGGAGCTTCTCGAAGGGAGTTTGCCCCTGAAAGGGGCGGGCAATATTGGTTGCGTGTACTCAATGTGACCCGCCAAGAACCACACGAGGATATTCGTGCTTATGCGAAGAAGATAAAAGAGGTTTTCCGTAAGTTGGACACCTCTATTCCTATCCCTGCAGCTGCCCAATTGCAATATTTCCTTCATGGTTTGGACTTTAATATCCAATTGCAGTTGAGTAGTGTCCCCTTGGGGGATATAGATACTGCCATTACACGAGCACAAGAGGTGGAATCCCGACTATAAGCAGCCTATGCTTCTCGAGGAAATTGGAATATGGGTTTAGTATTGGGAAACAATATGGCAATGGCCAATGGCAGTAGTGGTCAAGGGATAGCGATGGCTAACCCTAATGGGAGAGGGAGCATGATGCAGAATGTTGCTTTATTACCAGCTCCCCCTAGCATATCGATGCCTACGGGCAGTCAAATGGCTCCAAGTGGTGGAGGCCAGGTGGTCAATTCTAACACCATGCCTGTGACTCAACAACCAGTGCCTAATCGAATTGTTAGGCCGATGGAACGACATGGTAATGACCAGGGCTATGAGTCGAGTGCTTCCAATGTTCTTGGTGAGGTTAAGGACATGATGAAGCATTATACCGACATGATTACGGAGCAATATCGGCAAATAGCCGTTGATGTCAACTTCCTTAAAAAACAACAAAATTTGATAGGAAGTAGATACCCAGAGGAGGGTGCACCTTCGAGGTTTAGTTGCAAATGGTGTGGTGGGTAGCACTATCCAAGAAATTGCCCAAATGTTAAGTGCGACATTTGTGGAAAATCTGGCCATTTAGCAGCTACTTGCTGGAGTAAGATCAGTTCCCTCCAACGAGGTAGTCGGCAACCAGGGCCTGTTAATCATCGTGCCCAAGGAAATGATTCCCAGCGGGAAGACAGGCCTAAACAAATACTTCAACGACCAAAGACTACAGTGGAAGAGCTACCAAGTGGTAGTGGGGTTAGTTTGATTGAGGCTGTACGCATTAACGATGCTGAAACCTCTAATTTGCGAGCTGTACTTACCAGAGGTCAAAAGGGTAGAGAAGCCGACAAGGATAAGCCTGTTGACGGAAACCCTAAACAAGGCGACAAAGGAACGTAAGTTTTGGATCCTGCCATGGAAGGGGGACCTTTGAAGCCCATAGAGAGTAAAGCCAGTAAGGAACCATCAAAGAAGAAGGTGAAAGTTAAAAAAGAGGCAATAAAGCCGATTCAGCGACCTAAAGAGCGGATGGTTTGGCATGAAAAGCGAGCTCTATCAAACTATCATGAATTCGATTTGGCGAGCTCTCTTTGCGAAGTCAAGCTGGATGTGAATTTTTTACAGCTTATTAAGCTTTCCCCATGAGTACGCAAGGAATTTAGAAAGATCCTACGTACTGGGTATATCGTAGAACCTTTGGGTATTGCGCGAGTTGGTGATGACTGGGTCAAGCATGCTGAGAAGCATTGCTCAAGGGTTGCAGCCTATGTCGATGGGATATTAGTAGATTATGCCATTGTCGACACGGGATCATCTGTTAACATTATGAGTTCTGAACTGATGGAAAGGTTGGGTCTTGCGATCCAGAAAGATACCTCCACAATTCTCAGAATGGCAGATGATAGTTTGAGACAACCGGAAGGCTGCATTACTAAGGTCCATGTCACTGTTGCAAATGTTGAATGCCTGTTGGACTTTAGGGTGATTCGTTTTGCAGGCCATCCAAGTTACCAAGTATTACTCGGACGACCTTGGATCTTGCAAGTGGACTGCCAAGTGGATATACCCGCCGGTCGACTAATATTTGGCAGAGGTGCCCAGCGTGTCGTGGTTGATGCTTATCCTGAGTCCCCGCAGAGTGAGAGAGCTCCTCTATCTTCTACAGAATTGGATACATTAGAAGATTTATCTGCCAGTGAGACATCATCGAGTGATGAGTCCAAAGAGGGATCCACCACGGAAGACATCTATCAGATCACTTTGAATGAGCCGATAGAGGGCAAAGATCGTATAAGAGATGCAGATGTTATCAAGCTAGACCTTGGTACGCCTGATGATTCGCGGCCAATCAAATTGGGTTCTATGCTCAGCTCAGCAGAAAGGGAGGACTATGTGGCCTTGATCCAGGAATTCCGTGATATCTTTGCCTGGAGTTATGATGAGTTGAGGGGCATCCCTCCTAGTCTTGCTGTTCATACAATTCCGTTGAAAGAGGGCAATCGTCCTGTACGGCAGAAAGTAAGGCGTATGCCTTTCGAATTGAGGGACGGGCTATTTGAAGAGTTACAGAAGCTTCAAAAAGCAGGTTTGATTTTTCCTGTGCAACACACGAAATGGTGTTTGCCAGTTGTGATAAGAAAGAAGAAGAATAATCAAATCTGATTATGTGTAGACTTTAGGGAGCTGAATAAGCAGATAGTTAAGGACTACTACCCGTTGCCATTTATTGACCAGATTTTGGATCAATTAGCGGGTAGGGAAATATATTCGTTTATGGATTGCTTTGTAGGTTACAACCAAATGGCAATTGCAGAAGAGGATAAGTTGAAAACAACTTTTATCACTGTATTTGGTACTTTTGCGTACCATGTGATGGCCTTTGGTTTATGCAATGCACCTGGTTCATGGCAACGAACAGCAGATAAGACATTCGCTGACATATCCCCTGAAGAGTTGAAGGTGTTTATTGATGACTTAGGGGCCACCATCGTGAGAGGAAGGCAGTTGATCATTTTAAGAAAATGCTTTGAGTGCTATAGACAATTTGGCATCGCCCTAAACCCACGGAAGTGTGTTTTTGGAGTACCTTATGGGCTATTGCTGGGTCATGTGGTCAGTTCGGTAGGGATTGCGATAGACCCCGAGAAAGTCAAAGTTATAGCTGCCATGGGTCCACCACGCACTCCGAAGGAAGTTCATTGCTTTTTGTCTTCGGTTGGTTATTACCGTAGATTCATCAACGCCTTAGCAGAAAGAACGTTGCCGCTTACAAATTTATTGTCCTTTAGCTGTTTGTTTGAATGGGGTGACCCTTGTAAGGTAGCATTCGAGGATGTGAAACAAGAGCTAGCAAGAGCGCCCGTTTTAAAAGCACCTAAAAGAGGTGAGGTGTTCTATATATTTTCAGCAGCCACCATGTATAGTATCAGCTGCTGTTTAGCCCAAATTTGGGAAGAGAAGTGGTACCACCCAATTGCTTTTGCTAGTCGGAAGCTGGGGGTATCCAAAATCAATTATACTTACATGGAGAAGCTGTGTCTAGCGATGGTCTTTGGGACCAAGAAATTCAGGCATTATATTCTCTATGAGAAAGTCGTGCTTTATACGAAGGCGGAGGGACTTTGATTATTGATGAATAATCTACAGCCGCCTGATCGTCTAGCAAAGTGGTTGATAACTTTGCAGGAATTTGATTATGAAATCAGGAGTAAGCCACCAAGGTTGCAAGGCATCATGGAATGTCTTGTGGACTTTGGGAAGCCGAAAGAATCTGTGGCTGAAGGTAGTGACATGGAGTTGTTATTTAAAATAGATACGGCATCTATTCCCTCTTGGTATGCTGCAATAACGCATTATTTATCAAAAGGAGAGGCGGGATCCAAATTATCTAAAGCTGAGAGAAGGAAAATTAAGCAGCAAGCGTTAAAGTTTTCTTTGATCGCAGGTACATTATATTGGCAAGGGGTTGATGATATCTATCGCCGGTGTGTGATGCCTGACGAGGTGCCATTCATTTTGGAAGAGTGCCATGATTTTGCTTGCGGTGGCCATTTTGCTGGACGGCTTACAGCACAAAAGGCTTTAAGAGCAGGTTATTGGTGGCCTGCCATCTTCCACGATGCGTTTGCGTATGTTAAGAGATGCGATATTTGTCAACGACATGATAGTCAAGAGAATAGGAAACGACCACTCACCCGTATTATGGCAATAATTCCATTTGAGAAGTGGGGAATAGACTTTGTGGGTCCTATTACTCCGTCGTCGACTACACAAAAGAGGTACATCATTGTAGCAACTGACTACTTCACAAAGTGGTCAGAAGCACGTGCAACAAGGAAAGATGATGCTAAAGAAATTGCTAGTTTCCTTTTAGAGCAGATAATATGCCGATTTGGTCCGCCGAAAGAATTAGTGTCGGACCGCGGAACACATTTCCTAAATAAGGTGATTAAAGGTTTGACAGAGATGTGGCAAATCAAGCATAACAAGACAACCCCATATAATCCGCAAGCCAATGGGAAAGTTGAAAGCACCAACAAGTAGCTTGTGGGCATCCTGTCCAAAATTGTGTCGGAAAAGAAACGAGATTGGGATAAAAAGTTATGCGTGGCAGTGTGGGCTTATAATACGACTTTCAAACGAGCCACTGGCCATACCTCGTTCAAGTTAGTATATGGGGAGGAGTGTGTCCTGCCTTTAGAGATTGAGCTACCGACTATTCGGTTTGCCATCAATCATTCTTTGAGCGATGAAGACGCACTTTTTGAGCGCTTGATGACACTGGCACATTTAGATGAGCTTAAGTTGTAGAGCTTATTGCACCAAGAAGTGGCGAAGCGCCGAATGAAGCAGTTACACGATCTCAAAGCCAAGAAATACACTTCAAGAAAGGACCGCTTGTTCTGTATTATGATGCACGATGTGAATTATTTCCAGGCAAGCTAGAGCCCAAATGGGATGGGCCCTATAGGATCGTTAGAATAGGAAAGAATAAATCCACAGTCTCGTTAGCTGACCTTGAGGGGATAGAATTTAGAAATAAGGTTAATCTTAATAAGATTAAACCTTATTAATTTTGATTGCACTAATGCTATGACTGCCTTGCAGGTCTAGGCGAGATCGATCAAACATCGGCAAGGAAATTGTGATAGAGGTTGATGGGTCGTCTGATCCCTTATTTAGAACACCTATCTTTGGAACAAAGGTATCATCAGGGAAAGCTCATTTGGTGGAGCAAAGGATACAAGGTGATTGAGCAAGAAGGTGGGACATTTATTTGGGAGATCAAGGTCTTCTGCCATCACTGCCTACAAATTTTGACGAGCATCCCTGTTGAATTCAATGATGATGGAGGGATGGAGCCTACAGTCCACCCGTTGAATATGTTGAATTTCGATTACCATAGTTACGAGTAGAGTCTAGGATAGCGGGATATGTAAACCCTTTATGGATGTACACCTTGTACTTTGATGGGGCGTCCACGGGTGCATGCAAAAAAGGTAGTGTAGGAGTTGTCATCCGAGACCCCCGACGACGCATTGTCATGAAGTTAGCTGCTTATCTCGGGGCAAATTTTACCAATAATATGGCCGAATACAAAGCCCTGATTATGGGTTTGAATATTTCAAAGAAGGGTGGTATCCGCCAGTTATTGGTGAAAGGGGACTCTCAGTTGGTTTTAAATCAACTCAATGGGACATACATGGTACGAAACCCCATCCTTTGTATGTACCATCATACTGCCATAGCCCTGCTAGACGAATTTGATAGAGTGCCTTTTCAGCTGATTCCAGGAAATTGGAATCAGTTTGCCGATTCTTTGGCTAATTTTGCGTATGAAGAAGACCTCTTCTTTAATTGTGGCCCTTGTCCCGATATATCTATTGATGGTGAGATAGGACCCGGTCGTTTGTGGGGTATGCTTTCTAAACATGCCCTCTTTGGCAGACGATGGTTGATTTGGGTGATGCAGAGGGTAAGCAAGACTCATCTGCCTTTATTATCTTGGACCCATAGACTGATTCGACGACATGTGATGCGAACACCTCTTGCGATATACGCAGGAGGGATAGGTCATAATTTAATGCACCTAGTTTAGGGCTACAAGCCCTGTTCCCCTGGGAATGGTATGCTTTGATGTCTATCATGGTGGTTTCCAGGAGGATGTTATGCGTAGTATTGTTTGATTTCATTAGGCCAAGAGGGCCAATTCAGTTTTGTAGTGAAGTGTTGCATTTCATTAGGCCAAGAGGGCCATTTGCCTGTCTAGTGCAGGTGCGTTTAATTGGGTTTTTGTTTTAAGTTCTGTGCTTGACAGGTTTGAAGGCAAGCTTGGAGGGAGCCTTTGTCGTGGCATCGATGGAAGCTTCTTGTGGCCAATCCAGGTGATACCTCTCCTTTACGAGTACCTTTCTTTCCTGTTATATGTGTATTTGTACTTGTCGAGGGGATACATTTTTGTTGGGGACCGGCAACCAAGGCATGAAGTCCCAGGTTGAGGTTGAGTATGTTTGAGGGAGGTCGGAGTAGTCATTGCCTCCTGTAAAGACATTGACAGGCATCGAAAAACCTGTTCTAGAAGGAAGTCTTAGTGGCCTTGTTCTGCTAGCCTGCTAGGCAGCCGTTCTAGGAGTTCTTATTAGTAGTGAGGCAGTTAGAGAAGCCTGCTAGAAGCTAATAATGATAATGCCAAGAAACCCTGTACATCCGTTAAGATGAATATAAATACAAAGGTGTGTAAAAAGGGATTCTAACCCCTATCGAAGAAAAGAAAAGAAATGAAAATATATAAGCAGTTGATCATTGCCTTGCGAAGGCCTGGTAGGTTCCTGGGGACGAATCAGACCCGGGGCCGATACCTTGTCTTCCTAGGGGTGGCTTCTTGCCAAATATAATACCCAAACAAGGAAGGTTGGAACGAAAATAAAAGTGAGCATTAGAAAATGATTAAGTGTCGCCTTGCGAGGGCTTGGTAGGTTCTTGGGTGCCGAGACAGGTCATGAGGCCGATACCCTGTTCTCCTTGGGTCACTACGCTCAGCTCCCTCCTTTTTACATGCCCAACTTTGTTCATCCAATAAAAACCCTAAAAGAAGCCGTGTACTGAAAGAAAATACTTCTTGATCAGGCTATAGGAGTCCTCGCCTTGTAGGAGCTCCTAGTGGTGTTGTCTTTAGTTAGTAAGTAGTGCAGACTACCACTTAGGGCAACCTCTTTGATAGGTTTTTTAGTTTGGCTGTGTTGGAGCAGCTGGTCAGTGACTCACTTCGGATCTTTTATTAGATGATGCTAGGCCTACTCCTTGTGGATGTCATGCCTTGGTTCTGTCTAGGGGTAGGGGGAGCATTGTGCTGAGTTTTATTATATATTTGTTTTGTATCAGTTTGATGCTTCTTTGGTTTTTTATGTGCAGATATGTTCGTGGATTTGACGGGCTGAGTCGCCCTATCCCATGGTCGCCAATGAGAGCGAAATTTACGTGATGAGAAGTGCTTAAAAATAGCTAAAAATTATGAATATCAAGGGAAAAATATTCAATGTCAAAGGCGGCGGCTCGATCTAGGACGATTTTAAGCGTCAAAGTGCTTTAAAGGTGCCTGAGTGACACTTGTTGATTTTTCATAATTTTTTAGACAGTCGTGTGGGTTAGCAAGAGCTACTAGCCAATGCAGGATGCTAAGCCGGACGCCCAGGATTTTTGAGAGCTCGATTCCGAGTTCGGACGAGGAAATGGCCAAGAAACCGGTCAAGATGCAAAGAGGTGGACCAAAATTTGGCCAAAGTGGGCATGACCCTTGGGAGCCCAAAATTCAAATGTAGCATGAAACTTTTCATGCATGAAAGATGCAAAATCGCGAAGAGAAGGCGTGGACAGGAGGCGCCGAAATTTGCGCTTGATGGAGATGGAGGCATCATGCCTGCTCAATACAACCCCTGCCAATCATCATTGCCCCTCATTCCCTCCTGGATGCCAATCATTTTGCCGTCCTTCGCCCATCAAATGATGCTCTCTTTGAAGATCTCTGATTTCAGTCTTTTTCTCTCCTCCCTCTCTCTCTTCTAAAGGCAAGTTCATGTGGGAAGAAGAAGGAAGAAGAAAGAATGATGGAGGCTTGTCCGGCATGGATCGGATTGCTCCACGGGCTGGAAATGGTGATTGGTGATTGTGCTGGACATGAAGTGCTGCTGATTTTCAGATTTGCAGCCATGTACATGAAACCCGAAACACGCAAATAAGCGGTAATTCAAAATTTTCAAAGAAGATTTGAGATTTTATGGCTTTGGATTGATAAAATGTTGTTCATGTGGGCTAAAAATGGTGTATGTTGCTGTTTTCCATGAGTTCTTGCTAGTTATAATCAGAAAATCAGAAAGATATGCATCTTGTGGTTCAAAATAATACATTAAAACACATAAAACATGAAAAAGCAAGGGAAAATGATGGTTTTTTGGCATAAAAATGGGAAAGTAAATAGGAACACCAACTAAACTTTCATTTTTCTGCAAGAAGGAACTAAGGGCCACAGCCCATAACCTGTTTTGAATTTTCAATAATTAAATAATGCAGAAAAATAAGGAAAAATACAAGAAAATGGTGAAAAAACCCTAAAAAATAGGGGAAAAATATATTTTGGGTTTCGAAAAATAAGGATAAATAAGAGCAATGTTTGTGAATGTTTGTGGGGACTGAAACATGAGGATTTGCCTCAGTTCAATCCCACCTTCTCGTTCTAGTGTGTCTTTTTTCATTTTTTCCACATAAAATGATGGTAAAATACCCTATAAATCTATGCAACGATGCAATATTTAAACGGGGAAGGGTAGAGGAGTTGAAATATGTCTAAATTCCATGTGAGATGATGGGAAAGTTGCTGATTTCTATGCATAGCATTTAGGACGGATGATAATTAAAATTAAGAGCTTAGTAGCACGAGGATCACCTCCGTGCTAGGCCCATGCAACGAAGCACGAACGGTAGTTGGAAACCATTAAAAGAATGTTTTTGCACTTGTGCACGATACTATTTTGCTAAATGTTTGAGCACTAGGCATCCACCAAATGCATAGAGCATGAAAAGAATTTAGAAAATATCAGTGACCAGCCCCTGGACATGCATTGCAATTGGTTTATTGGAACCTGACCTACGATGAGAGGCAGTGAGGTACCCATGTTGTAGGCTAGTCGTGGGGTCTAGGGGAAAGAGAAGTAAGGACAATGGTACATTCCTGGACACGCTTATTTGGTACCTTGAGAGATTTTTGTGCAAAATGTTTAGATGTTGAGCGACGCATCGAGGGGCCAATCCCCAAGGTGTAGGAGAGTCGCAGAGTGTTGACGGCATTCAGCCATAGGAGGAAGCCCATGTGTATGTGATTCGAGCCTTTTGGCTATGTAAAAGGGACTCCCTCTGAGGAGTAATATTGGGTTAGGATCAGTTGGACTACAACGTATTACAAACGCAATGTTTAGGAAGGCATAGATTTTGATAGACGCTCCTGGCCGCGAGGCCGAGGGGTTGTCTTGTGCGTAGTGACGAGGCTCGGCTAGTGCATGAGCCAGTGCCGGCCCGTTTTTAGGTCCATCATATAAGTACTCCATACTGTTTACCATGATGTCTCTTAACTCTTTGACAAATCAAACATTCAGAAACAAAGTTAGATACATCAGTGTCCATATGCAGCCAATAAAAATCTTCAGTTAACGTACGTAAAGTAGATATGATACCTCTATGACCTTGATGGGGGACAATGAATTTCATTCAAAACAAAAGACCGGAATGGAATTGTAACACACAATCTCTTTTCATAAAACATAAATCCATCATTATATGAGAATGAATCAATAGGAATCAAATTATTTTGGACTAATTTATTCCAATCAGCATAAAAAGTAATATCCTGATGATAAGTATCTTTCATAGCAATCAAAAAATCAAAAGATATAATAGAAATATTATGAATGGCAGGTCTTCTACTTAATGCATCAGCTACTACATTTTCTTTTCTAGGTTGATATTGAATGATAGGATGAAAACTTTGAATAAAGGAGGCCCATTTGATATGTCGGTTAGAGATTTGGGGTTGGCTAAGTAAATGTCTAATACTTTGCTGATCAGTCTTAATCATAAATTCTAAACCCATTAAGTAGTGTTTCCACTGTCTTAATGCTTGTACAACTGCTAATAGTTCTTTGTCATATGTGGAATATTTCAGTTCAGAAGGTTTCAGCTTACAACTAGAATAGGCTATAGGATGATTGTCTTGCATAAGTACAGCTCCTATTCCTGATCCACTAGCATCGCTCACTACTAGAAAGAATGGTCTATTAAAATCAGGCAACTATAGAACAGGGGCATGGGTTAATGCATGTTTCAGTAAGTCAAAGGATTTCTGTTGATTTTCGGACCAATGATAGACAATACCTTCCTTCAGAAGTTTAGTCACTCGTAAAGCAGGTAAGGAAAAATTACGTATAAACTTCCTATAGAAACTAGCAAGTCCAAGGAATGAGCGTAACTCATGTACGTTTTTAGGTACAGGCCAATTTAATATTGCATCGATTTTCTTAGGATCAACTTTAATTCCATCACATGACACAATATGACCTAAATACTCAATTTCTGTTCTAAAAAATTCACTCTTTTCAGGATTTTCATACAGTTGATTTTCTTTCAATAACTGGAAAACCAATGACAAATGCTCATAATGTTCTTTCTCATTTTGACTAAATACCAAAATATCATCAAAGAAGATAATTACACAATACTGATATTTCAAAAATATAGGGTTCATCATTCTACTAAACATAGTAGGTGCATTAGTCAATCCAAATGACATTACTAAAAATTCGTAATGACCAAACTGTGTCGTAAATGCAGTCTTGAATATGTTAGACTTATCTAGTCTCACTTGATGATAACCAGACTTAAGGTCTATTTTATTAAATATAGCAGATCCTTGCAGTTTGTCCATAAGGTCATCAACTCTAGGAATGGGATACCTATTCTTTATAGTGATCTTATTTAAAGCTCGATAGTCAATGCACATACGATAGGTATTATTCTTTTTCTTGACTAACAGAATAAGTGCACCGAATGGAGAACTGCTAGGTTGAATCAATCCTCTATTTAGTAATTTCTCAACCTGACTCTGGATTTCTTTTTGCTCTATCTGGTTATGCCTATATGGTGCTTTGCAAGGTGGTTGTGTGCCACGGATCAAATCTATCTTATGGTCTTCTGGACGTGAAGGAGGTAAACTCGATGGTAGGTCTTCTACAAAACAATCCTTAAAATGTGCAAGAAATTATTTATGCCTAGGGTGCATATGATTATCTTTTACTTGCAGTTCATTCACCCAAATGTGATAAGATTTACTACTCTTGCGTAATGCACGTTTAGCTTGAGTATGCGAAAGCAGTGGAAAAACATTAGATGCATGCATACCATATAATGTAATAGATTTTCCTTGAAAATTAATATTCATTGAGTATGTGGAATAATCTATATCTGGGTTATGCTGATGACGCCAAGGCATACCTAAAATAATGTCACTCGACTGTAATGGAACAACTAGGAAATTTCTTCTTTCAGTGTATTGACCAATTTGAATCTCTAAGTCATGCACTTCCTGTGTACCATTATACCTAGTTCCTAAGAATGCAGCTTTGATGCAATAATGCATAGGTACAGTCTGTAACTTCAATTCCTTTACTAATTTTGTTGAAATAAAATCATGAGTACTACCGTCACCATGCAAAATAATATTTTCCTTTCCATGCACCAAAAATTTCATAGTCAATAAAGAATGTGGAGTAGGCATACCTGGTAAAGTATCCGAAGGTGTAATACTGTCATCCTCATCTTCAGTGAAATCAGGCATATCTTCATGTTCATCTTCGTCCATTGCTCCAAGGTAGTTGATATGGGCAGGTGGCTTCTTTGAATGACAATTTGCTACTAGATGTCCAGGCTGGTGGCACTTATAGCATACTATTGGCTTGGCTCTGGTTACATTGTTTGCAATAGCGGGAAGTATAGGTACATTAGGATTTGGCTGTGGAATAGGCTTAGGGTTTTGATTGACATTGGATGGTAATGCAGGTGGTTTTGCCCAATTTTTGTGGAAAGATGCTGAAGGGAAATGACTTGGATTAAATCTTCTAAAGTTGGAATTGAATTGCTTAGATCCATAATTACCATTGGCTTGGAATTGTTGTGGATGTCTGTCTCTATCTCGTAGCTTATCTTCAGTGTCGTGAGCTAGTGAAATGGCGTCCTCAAGGGTAGTAGGCTTGAACATGTTAATTTCAGCATAGTAATGCCCAAGGAGTCCATACATATACTTGCACTTGTGTGTCGCTTTAGGTATGTCTTCAAGTATGCGTAGCTCGAGTAATGCATTCCAAAAACGCTCTGTATACTAAGGAATAGGCTCACGATCCCGTTGCTGAAGAAGATCCCATTGCTTAATAGCTTTCTCATGAAATTGTGGTGGAAGGAAATTCTGCATGAACTTCTTCTTGAAATTCTCCCAAGTATCAGGACAATCTATGCTCTTGCGTACTATAGTCCACCAAAGAGATGCTCTGTCTACTAAATGATTAGTGACACACTTGATTTTATCTTTTTCTGCATAGGTTTCCTCTTGGAAATAATCGTCAAACTGACTAATGAATGCTAGAACAGTTTTTCCTTCTCGTATGCCATTGAAAGTACGGAATTTGAAACTTCTTTTACTTATCTTTGATTCCTTGCGAATGGTTTGAGCTTCAAGAGTTGCATCGATGGTACGTCGAATAAGATCTTCAGCTTGAGGTTCTTCTTTGTCGGTAGAAGCTCTTTGTAAATTTGCCAGTTGAGCTTGCAATGCTTGCCTAGCCCTTCGTTCTTCTTTCAATTGCATCATGATTAAGTCCAGCTTTTGCTCCATCGTAGGCTCAGGTAGGTCGCCTTCAGCCATAAGATCATCCATATGTGATTCCATCATCCTGCAAAACTCAAAAGACCTTTCTTGCTCAAAATCAAGTTAGCGGGATGAGCGTAGCTCAAGTTCGGGAATATAAGGCTTATGTGTTTTTGGGTATAGCTTTCACAATCTTCAAAAAATCTGCTTTTTATCCTTCTTAATATACTGAAAATGCTTCAGCAAACCTGCGTATGGGTAGAGTACCTTCCAATGAACAACTTTGCAGTTCGGAGTTTCTGCGCAGGAACAGTCCTTCTAGGAGTTTTGAGCAGAAGTCAGTTCTGACTCCAATTGACTAGTCTGACTTGCAGAGTTGTAGACTCATAATGATGCCAGCAGGCATATTTCACCATGGATTCCATGCCACGGTGGATTCCGTGAGGTTTTACGATGGATTCCATAAACTTTGATGACCGGGGCTCATACACAAAGTGGATTCTTTGTGCGAGAAGTTGATGGGGACGCCTGTCGTTTTCGGGCGTTTCATTAAGTTTTTGTGTACATGGGTGATTCCATAGCGGGTGATTCCGCAAAATGCATACTAAATTAATAAACGTTTATGAGTTTAGAGTGCGCACTCGTAATAAATTAAGGTTATGATTTATTTCTAACCAATTGATTTATTTATGTAGCTGAAGACTGCTAGGTATTCACTTTTGTCGGTTTAATTGTATTATTTTACTAACGATTGTGAATGCTTCAGTTGATGTGTAGAGATAGCAGTGGTGGCAGAGGAAACCATTGGAGGATAGCGATTATTCGATTTATGGATTATATTTTGATAGGATCAACGCCTATATTTTGTCATGCCTATCTATTGAGACATCGATCATTTATTATTATTTTGTATGCTCATGGGCGCACGGTTATGTTATTTCTATTTGGACATTGTATTGGGCGTGCAAGACTCTTTGGGCACCGTCCATTAGCTTTATTCCTATTTTTGTGTAAAAGCAAACTCAAAAGCTAAAAGCTTGCTATTTTGTAATTTGGGCTATTATTTGAGCATGAAGATGAAATATACATAAAATACATACTTTGTGGAGTGCTCACACAATGCATGGGGGAAGATTGCACCCAATTGGTCTCTTGTTCTTGTCGTTCATGCTTTTTACCTTGTAATTTGTGCAAAAAGTAGAGATCTATTGTTCTTGGGGACCTTCCGGCATTCACTACGCGAGCATACAGCATTCGATCTGCGCACCAAGATTAAAGTCTTCTGCCATCACTGTCTATGGCTGTTGACGAGTACCCCTGTTGACTTCAATGAAGAAGGTGAGATGGAGTCGTTAGTTCATTCTCTCAACATGCTAAACTTTGATTACCATAATTATGAATAGAGGAGTTCGCGATGGCTCGATGTGTAAACCCATTATGGACGTATACATTATATTTTGACGGAGGGTCCAGGGGCCCTAACAGAAAAGGACGTGTGGGAGTAGTAATTCGAGACCCCCAACGAAGAGTTACGATGAAGTTAGCTGCTTATCTCGGGGTAGAATTCACTAACAATATGGCAAAGTATAAAGCCTTGATTATGGGACTGTATATTGCCAAGCAAGGTGGTATTCGTCGATTGTTAGTAAAAGGGGATTCCTAGTTGATCCTGAATCAGCTAGATGGGACATACACAGTGCGGAATCCCATTCTTTGTATGTATCATCGGACTACGATGACCCTACTTGAGGAGTTTGAGAGAGTGTCTTTTCAACTGATTTCACGTTACTGGAATCAGTTTGCGGATTCATTAGCAAATCTTGCTTATGAGGAAGACCTCTTCTTTAATTGTGGTCCTAGTTTGGATATTGTGATCAATGATAAAACAGGACCCGGTCGCTTGTGGGGGATGTTATCAGAACATGCAATATATGGCAGACGATGGTTGATATGGGTGATGCAAAGAGTAGCCGAGACCAATCTACCGTTATTATCCGGGACCCATAGGATGATTAGAAAACATATTATGCGTACGCCTCTTGCTATCTATGCAGGAGGGATGGGTCATAACCTCATGCATTTATTTTAGGGCTACGAGCCTGTTTTTCCTCCTTGGAAAGGAGCTTATGATTGTATATTTGTGCTATTACAAGGAAGGATGTGTAGGTGTTACTATATTTTATTTCATTAGGCCAAGAGGGCCAATTCAGTTTTGTAGTGAAGTGTTTTATTTCTTTAGGCCAAGAGGGCCAGTTGTCTGTTTAGTACGGGTGCGGTTAATGGTATCTTGTTTGAGTTTTGTGCTAGACAGGTTTGAAAGAAGAGCTTGGAGGGAGCCCTTGTCGCGGCATCGACGCTTCTCGTGGCCCTATCCAGGTGATATCTATCCTTTGTGAGTACTGTGGTTGTTTGTTATATGTGGTTGAGTACGTGTAAGGGGTTTTTTGTTTCTTGTTGGGGACCGGCATCCAAGGCATGAAGTCCCAAGGGTTTGGTTTAGTATGTTTGAGGGAGGTCAGAGTACTCATTGCCTCCTGTAAAGACATTGCTAAGCGTCAAAAGACCTATTTTAGAAGGGAGTTCTAGTGACCCTGTTCTGCTAGCCTTTTAGGCAGCCGTTTCAGGAGTTCCTGTTAGTTGTGAGGCAGTTAGAGAAGCCTGCCAGAAGATAATAATGATGATGCCAAGAAACCCTGAACATCCCAAAAGATGAATATAAATATGAAGGTGTGTTAAAAGGGGTTCTAACCCCTATCAAAGAAAAGAAAAGGAATGAAAATGTATAAGCAGTTGATCATTGCCTTGCGAAGGCCTAGTAGGTTCCTGGGGACGAGTCAGACCCGAGGCCGATACCTTGTCTTCCTAGGGGTGGCTTCTTGCTGGAAAAAAAAAAAACAAAACAAGGAAGGTTAGAGCGAAAATAAAAGTGAGCGTTAGAAAAGGATTAAGTGTCGCCTTGCAAGGGCTTGGTAGGTTCTTGGGTGCCGAGACAGGTCCTGAGGTTGATGCCCTGTTCTCGTTGGGTCACTACGCTCAGCTCCCTCCTTTTTACATGCCCAAGTATTTCAATAAAATAAAAACCCTAAAAGAAGAAATGTACTAAAAGAAAATACTTCTTGATCAGGCAATAGGAGTCCTCGCCTAGTAGGAGCTCCTAGTTGGGTTGTCTTTAGTTGGTAGGTAGTTCAGACCACCACTTCGGGCAACCTCTTTGACAGTTCTTTTTAGTTTGGCCGGGTTGGAGCAGTTGGTTAGTGATTCGCTTCGGATTTTTATCAGATTATACTAGGCCTACTCCTTATGGATGTCATGCCTTGGTTTGTTAGGGGGTAGGGGGAGCATTGTGCTTAATTTTATCGCATATTTGTTTTGTATCAGCTTGATGCTTCTTTGGTTGTTTATGTGCAGATATGTTTGTGGATTCGACGGGCTGAGTCGCTCTATCCCGTGGTCGCCAATGAGCGCGGAATTTTGGTGCTGAGAACCGCTTAAAAATAGCTAAAAATTACAAATATCAAGGGAAAAATATTCAACGTCAAAGGCGGCGGCTCGATCTAGGACGATTTAAGTGCCAAAGTGCTGTAAAGGTGCCCGAGCGACACTTGTTGATTTTTCATAATTTTTCAAACAGTCGTGCGGGTTGACAAGAGCTTTTGGCCAATGTGGGATGCCAAGGCGGACGCCCAAGATTTTTCAGAGCTCAATTCGAAGTCCGGACGGGGAAATGGCCAAGAAACCAGTCAAGATACGAAGAGGTGGAAAAAACTTTGGTCAAGTGGGCAAGTGACCCTTGGGAGCCCAAAAAACTTAATGTAGCATGAAACTTTTCATGCAACAAGATGAAAAAACGTGAAGAGGATGAGGGCGCCATGAAACGGTCGAAAAATGCGCCCATATGTTGATGGATGGATCCTCCAGCCTGCACACAACCCCCCACAATGATTATGGGGCTTCATTCCTCCCTGCCTGCTGGTCCTATCGCCGTGCTTCACTCCTCCAATGGCGGTCTCTGTGAAGAATTCTGATTTCAGTCTTTCTCTCTCCTCCCTCTCTCTCCCCTAAAGGCAGATTCATGTGGTGAAGAAGAAGAAGAAGAATGGATGATGGATGCTTGCCCAATGAAGACCGGATTGCTCCATGGTGTAAGAAGATTGAAGATTGCTGAATGTGGACTATCGTGAGCAGTAATAGTGGCTAGAAATTAGTCCCAAAATATGGCAAATAAAACCCGCAACCCGCAAAAGAACGGTAATCTCATTTTTATGATAGAAAATTGTGTTTTTATGCAATTTGCTTGATGCATTCTTGTTCCCATGAGATGATAATGTATTATGATGTTGTCTTCAATGTCTTTCAACTGTTTATGATTAGAAAATGAGAGAATCATAAGCGTTGTGGATGAAATTAGTAGTGTAAAACTCGTAAATATGCAAAATATGGGAAAATTGGGTGTTTTTGAGATATCAATGAAAAATATCATAAGACACACCAACTAAACTTGTCTTTTTGGTGCAAATGAACCTAAGGGCCACAGCCCATAACCCATTTTGAATTTTCAGTCATTAAATATTTGAAAAAATACAAGAAAAATAGAGAAAATAAGGGAAAAATGGAGAAAAATGGATTTTGAGTGCCGAAAATTAAGAAAAAATAAGATGCATGTTTGTGGATGTATGGGGGATCTGAAGTATGAGGTTTAGCCCCAGTTCAGCCCTACCTTTATGTTATAGTGAGTTTTTATGGCTTTTTATGCAATAAAAATGTGAAAAATGAACCCTAAACCTATGCAATATGCACCACCTAAATGGGTGAGGGAGTTGGAGTGTATGAAAAGTGTGTAAATGTTGAATGAAATGATAGAAAGTTTGCTGGTTTTTTTAATGCATATCATATAGATCGGTTGATAATTAAAAATTAAGAACCTAGTAGCACAAGGGTTTCTCGGTGCTAGGTTCATGCAACGCAGCATACGAGCAATAGTCAAACTCATTGAAAGAAATGTTTTCCACATGTGCACCAAAGCTGATTTTCTTAATTGTTTGAGCATGTGGATATTCACAATTTGCATGAAGCATGAAATTTAAAATGTATCAGACAATACCTCCTTGATGCATAGCAATTGCTTTCTAGAGACATGACCAACGTTGAGTGAGTAAGGTTGTCCAAGCTGTAGGCTAGGCGTTGGGTCTAAGGGAAAGTAAAGTGAGGAAGCATGGTATATCTCCTGGAAATACGCGAATCATAAAAGAGATAAGTTTGTGTTCGTATGTTATATATGTTTAGCGACGCATCGAGGGGCCAATCCCCAAGATGTAGGAGAGTCGCAGTGAGGTAGCGGCATTCAGCCGTTGGAGGACCTCCTATGTTTGTGCTTCGTGCTATTTGGAAATGTGTTGGGACTCCCTCTGAGGAATGTTGATTGGGTTAGAGTTGGACTATAAGAAGACGTGATACAAACGCAAGATGTTTAGGAATATGATGTATGTGTCATCCACGCTCCTGGCCGCGAGGCCGTGGGGTTGTTGAGCTCATGATAGAGGTTTGGCTAGTGCATGAGCCAGTGCCGGCCTGGTTTAGGTCCCATCACCATGATGTCCTGAGAAAGGGGAGTCATGGGCTTCCCAATTTTATCTTCTGCTTGAGTGATTGGCTTGCCAGGATACATAATCTTGTCCCATAGTAGACAAGTCCACTATTGATAGAGAATTCTTGATACTTTGTTTGTAGCTTCGGGTCTTGATCTTTGATGGGGATCTCCCTTAGCAATTTCTCATAGGTTGGGTCATGACATGCCTCTTCTCTAGCTAGCTCAAGAATTGGGTTGTTTGGCATGGATATCTTTGTGGCTAGAGATCTTGTTGTTGATGGATCTTGCAAAATCAGAGAATTCAGAAATGCCTTGCGACTAAGTGCATCGACAACTACATTCTCCTTTCCAGGCTAGTATTTGATTTCAAAGTCATATTCTTCGAGTACTTCAATCCATCGACGTTGCCTCATATTCAGCTCATTCTGGGTGAAAATCCATTTAAGACTCTTGTGGTCCGTCACTAAGGCAAATTTGTTACCCAACAAGTAGTGTCTCCAAAGTTTGAGAGCATGGATGACAGCCAATAGCTCCAGATCATGGGTAGCATAGTTCCTTTCATGGCTCTTCAATTTCCTTGAAGAGTATGCTACGGGATGACCTTCTTATATGAGCACACATCCTAAGGCAAGTGCGCTAGCATCAGTTATCACTTCAAACTTCTTACTAAGATCAGGAAGTTTCAGGATGGGTGCTGATACCAAGCTTTGCTTTAGTTTGTCAAAGCTGGACTATTCAGTAGGTGACCATACAATCAATACTTGCTCCTTTAGAAGATCAGTTCAGAGATGCTACAATCAAAGCATAGTTTTTTATAAAGACCCTGTAGCGGTCTGTCAATCCAAGAAAACTACGTATTTCTTTGACAGAAGTTGGTGTTGGCCAAACGTCTCTAACCTTGGCCGGATCTATTGAAATTCCTTCCGCTAATACAATGAGTCCCAGATATTTGATCTGTCGCTTGAAAAATGCACACTTCTTCTTCTTGGCATAAAGCTTGTGTGCTCTCATTGTTTTGAGAACAATGCAAAGATGGGGTTCATGATCTTTTTCTTGCTTGGAGTAGACTAGGGTATCGTCAAAGAAGACGAGTACGAAGTCATCAAGATAGGGCCTAAAGATATCCTACATTAACCTTAGTAGGAGCATTTGTCAGCCCAAATGACATGACTAGGAATTCAAAGTGTCCATACCTTGTGCTAAATGCAGTCTTCAGGATATCTTCTTCCCTGATCCTTATCTGATAATATCCAGACCTGAGATCTATCTTGGAGAAGATCTTTGCAACTTGAAGACGATCAAGAAGTTCATCTATTCTTGGAATGGGGTATTTGTTTTTAATAGTTGATTAATTCAACCCTCTGTAGTCAATGCATAGCCGAAGCGTTCCATCTTTCTTCTTCTAAAATAGCACTAGAGCTCCCCATGGCACACTGCTAAGATGGATGTAGCCTTGGTCCAACAGTTGCTTGAGTTTCTCCTTCAACCCAATTGCTTCCGGGATGGACATCCTATATGGCCTCTTTGCAACTAGTGCAGCTCCTGGCGCCAGCTTGATTTTGTGATCGACTTCCCTTTGAGGAGGAAGTTCGGTCAGCTCTTTTTTAGGAAATATGTATGTGTATTCCTTTAACCATGAAGGTTCTTCCCTAGATTCTTGATTCCGATCTAGCTTATTTAGCTTAATCAAATAGACAGGTAGGCCCTTCCTAACTCCTTTTATTATTCGTGTTGCTTTTGCCAACTGAATTTTTGGCTTGCCAGCCTCTCCTTGAGTTGTAACTAGTTCCCCTTTAGAATTTCGAAAGGAGACTTGGTCCTTTTCACAGTGAATGTGGGCATCATTAGGTATTAGCCAATCCATTCCGAGCAAACATTCGTGGATATCTAGGTTCATTACTCAGAATTTGACCAAAGTCGACTCTCCTCCCAGTAGGAATTCACCTTAGTAGTTTGCCTGCTACAAGAGACCTCTTGACCATTTGCTAATTCCACAAGTAAGGTAGGTGCAACTTTTGTGGCTATTCCTAATCTTTTTGCACAGACTGGTGAAATGAAGGAATGTGTACTACCACAATTAATCAAGGTTTTGAAGCTTTTACCTTGATAATCCGATGGAGTTTGAATCATCGAGAATTGGCAATTCGGGCCTTTCTTGTGAAGAGTGGCATGAACCGTTGCCCTCTCAATGTCAGCTTCCATGGATGGATCTTCTTCATCACCTAACTCCTTGTTGGCAACACTGGAGGTTCTCCCTCAAGCCTTGACGGTGGCTCCTTGGCCATGGACGGTTCCTTGGAATGGCCCTTGATGTTTTCCTCTGTTAAGCTTGGGACACGGCCTTTTGAAGTGTCCAGTCTCATTGCAATGGAAGCAACGGAGATTGCGGCCATTACCTTGTGTAGGAACGAAGTTATTGACAACGTTTGCCCTAGCTTTCTTCCTTTGTCCCTGGTTTTGGCTCTGCGCTCTCTTAGCCTGAGACCTATACATTCCCTTTTTTTGATCCTTGTAAGACCAAGTCATGTTATTCCTTGGCTTGGTATGCACCTCCTGTATTATCGATACAGCTTGAATGAGTGCGTCTTGTAGGTCTGTTGGGTGCATTGATTCCAAGAGGGTGTTTATGGTGGACTTAACCTGGCACAAAACTTTGACACCTGTTGTGTCATATCCATTTGAGGCGTATATTTTAAGAGAGATACGAACTTTGAATAATATGCATCCAGGGATAGTCCAAGCTGCTTTAATTAATAGAATTAGTTCACCTTCTGTGTGTAGTAGGCACATGGCAGATATCTCCCTCGCACAGCTTTTTTTAGCTTCTCCCAGGTAACTAGCCCTTCCAAGATCGCTTGGTCTCTGTACCATTGTTTCCACCAAAGTCAAGCTGTAGCTCAAGGACTCCTTGGCTCGGCATTACAACTTGTTGATAATCAAGCACATGACTAGGGTTAGGCACATACTTTTTCAATAGGCTAATATGGAATACATTATGAACTTTTAGATTTTCAGGGAGTTGAAGTCTGTAAGAATTAGGCCCTAGGCACTTGAGAATCTTGTAGGCTCCACAATACCTTGGACTTAGCTTTTTGCATTCACCCAAGGATAGGGAACTCTTCTTTGGACGTACGTGAATGAAGACCATATCACCTTTAGCGAAGGATATGTCTTGCCATTTCAAGTCTGCGTCGTAAGACTTCTGTCTCTCCTTGGCGGCTTGGATGTCCTGTCTTATTGATTTGATTTGGTCATCCATGTCTTCCAGCATCTATTTTGAAGCTTCAACCCTCAAGGTTGGATCCGAAAATCTTAAAGGAGTATGACAATTGTGCCCATACAATGCTTGAAAAGGGGTCATCTGAATGCTTTGTTGGTAAGAAGCATTGTAGGAAAACTCAACCAGTGGTGGCAAATATTGAATCCACTTTTTGGATTCACGATAGTAGTGTGCCCTAAGCATATCTTCAATGACTTGGTTGACTCGTTCTGTTTGACCATCGTTTTGGGAATGGTAAGTTGTACTGAAACAGAGTTGAGTCCCAATGGCCTCGAAGATAGCCCTCTAGAAGTGTGATGTGAAGAGGGAGTCACAATCACTAATGATTCTTCTGGGTAACCCATGCAGTTTGAATATTTCCTTGATGAATAACCTTGTGATGTCTGAGGCTTTATAGTTTGTCTTAACAGGGATAAGATGTGCAACCTTGGTGAGCATATCTACCAAGACCATAATGGAGTTGTATCCTCCCTGAACTTGGGGCAGGCCAACAACAATGTCCATACTAATGAATTCCCATTTCATTTGGGGAATGTCAAGTGGTTGCGATTTCCCTAGCATTTTGACATGTTCGGCCTTAATGCGTTGACAAGACAAACATTCCATGACATATTTGAGAATGTCACCTTTAAGCCTATCCCAATAATAGCTCTTCCTAACCGCATTAAGGGTCTTGGCATAGCCATGATGTCCTGAGAAAGGGGAGTCATGGGCTTCCCAAAGTATCTTCTGCTTGAGTGATTGGCTTGTCGGGATACATAATCTTGTCCTATAGTAGACAAGTCCACTATTGATAGAGAATTCTTGATACTTTGTTTGTAGCTTCGGGTCTTGATCTTTGATGGGGATCTCCCTTAGCAATTTGTGATAGGTTGGGTTATGACATGCCTCTTCTCTAGTTAGCTCGAGAATTGGTGGCAGCAACCCTCCTACAGCAGAAAATGAACATGAAACAAAGGTAGAAGCGTGCAAAATCTATGCACATGGCTGAGCCATCAATCTCAAAACTAAAAAGAAACCATAAATCTTCCACTTAATAATGAACAAATTCATTATCTTCATCATCTTCATCCATAGCTTCAACCATTATACAAGAACAAAAGGGAAAAGAGGAATTTTTGCACAAAAGACAGAGGAGAGAGGAGAGAGAACAACTTTTTGCACCACCAAAAAGGGAGTATGCAATTGGATAAGAGAGGGAAGGGAAAGAGGCACATAACCACTCGTGCACTCCCCCCACCTCTTCCCCAAAAAGCACACCCCTTCGTATTTTTATTGTTTCTTTGAAACTTTGATACATTTGATATTATAAGGCCTTTGGCCTTTAATTTTGAGTATTCCTACCCTTCACAAATGCATGCACATAACACTTTTGTGTATATCATTTATTTATTATGGATGTGGCCCCCTCATATAAGTGTGTATTTTAGTGATTTTGCAACAATGTAAATGCTATCCCCTTTACAAAAGATAAAATTGTGATATATGCATGGACATTTTTGTGCCTTGTTCATCATATTCCTTCCACACTGAGATGTGAAGCGTCCTCGCGAACCTTATCAAAGAAGAACCATTGTCTAACACAAACAACTTTCAAAATTGTCAGTAAAACAACTTTGATCATAAGGCCTAGCCATGGTAGGGTATGCGACTCCAAATCCACGATCACCAGAGTATGGGAACTCCTGCCTCGGTTACTCCCACACTGAAAAACTTGCATAGTCTTCAAAAAATAGGGTTTATTCTTCCACATGGAATCACAAGTATAACCTCTCCATCCAATAAAGGGAAGAAGAATGACTTCCTTCACTATGTAACTCAAAGGGCGTCTCATCAAAATGAAGCTATCACTTGTGTATTGAAAAAGAGGCGAGCATGAGAATATGCCCTTGGATTTTCTATAGGATATGTTCCTAGGGTAATTGGTGTAAGCTTGATTTAAAAGGTCAATGTGTTTGTATTGCATGTTCATAATGATTAAAGAAGAGGGGAAAACCAAGAGGGGGCACATAAGCAATTAGTGGTGCTAATAAGGGAGTGAATGGGAAACTTTGGGGAGCAGGTGAGGCTAATGGGGAAGTTATGTAGGCAAAGAGGGTAGAGCATAGGAATAACCATTTTGATTGTACATTTTTAATGTACAATGACCACTTCACATCCCTGATCATCTAGTTGACAAAGTCTATGTGGATGTACCCTTTCTTGCAAGAGGCCTCTAGCTTGTCATATTGTGACTGCCAAGTGAAAGAAACAAAGAGTATCAAACTTACAATGATTCCCAATTTATCAAATGCACCAAAGATCATCAAATGTCTCCCAAATGATACCAATAATATCTACGAAAAACACCAAAGGAAACCTTTGTATAAAAGATAGCATGAGGAAGTACTAATAAACACCAAAGGCTTCAAAGAGTAAAAGAAAAATTTAAGTATCAATAGAGCCAATAGGTACCAAATTCAATAGCCTACTTCATGTACCATAGAGATTTAAGTACATCAAGTACAAAAACCATTATAATATAACCAAAAGATATTGAGACAATACAAATTAGCTTTTTAGTAATGAAAATAACTAGAGAGTACTCAGAGTCTCCAAATGGCATTGGAATGGTTTCAAAAGTAAAAATGTATCTAAGTACAAAATGCTACAAAAAGTTTAAGAGGAAGTACCAAAAAGCATCAATTTCACCAAAGGTTCAAATACCACCAAAGGTTTCAAAAACCAACAAAAAGAACCAATTGCACCAAAGTTAAAAAAATAATGTATCGAGTCCTACCAAATGCTTCAAGTACCAAATAGCTTATAATATATCAAAGAGTACAAGAATCACCAAAATATCCCAAAAATAGCATGATACAATAAAAATAATTTTGTTGGTGACAAGAACAACCAAAGAGAGTACCAAGAAACACCAAATAGTACTAATTTAAGGGTTTGAAGAGTAATGTATCCAAAACAACCAAGTACTTCAAAAAGATTAAGAAGTACCAAGAGAGTACCAAGAAACACAAAATGGTAATAAAAGGGTTTCAAGAGTACCAAATATATCCAAAACAACCAAATGCTTCAAAGGGATTAAGAAACAATAAAGCACCAATCCAACCAAAGGTTCAATAATCCCAAAGTATAAAGAACCACCAAATTCACTCTAGATTTTCATGTGTACCAAATGTGACCCCTAAGCCTAATGTACCAAAGAAAGCCAATTGCTTCAAATAGGACCAAATGTACCAAAGTGTACAAGAAACACCAAAATATACCAAAAGAGTCAAAGTTTGTACCAATAAGCATTCTAGTAAGGAGATCTATCAAATAGTTCCAAGAAGCACTAGATGGTACTAAAAGGGTTTCAATAGTACCAAATGTATCCAAAACCACTAAGTGCTCCCATAAGATTAAGAGGTAGTACCAGGGACAACCAAACGAAGACAAAGTACATTGAGATGCTTGCTCAAGCTCAAGCACTTGTCCCCTAGCCATTTTATGCTCTCACTAACCTTGAGACATTGCAACATTCATTGGCAATCTCCACCTCCTTTACCTCTATATCATTACATGGAAGTTGCTATTGGAGTTCTTAGAGGTATCCTTTATACACTACTTTAATGTCATCATTTATGCGCTCGTCGGCCACTGCATTTGACCCCTTGTACCTGAGAAAAATCTTCTTCTTTTTTTGGATCGAAGCATTTAGCTCCCACAACCTATTTAGTGTACTCTTCGTCTTGCTAAGCATTCTCTCCAGCAATGACTCCAAGTTAGCAATGTAATCATAGACCTAGCCCTACATACCCAATGCCCAGCTATGTATAAATCTCACTCACAGACTTTGCAAAGTTAGGCTTCTTACAAGGAGGGATATTGACCTGAGAGGCACCATTCACCATTCACCATTTACCCTTCTCCATGTCTCAATCTTCCTGGCCTACTACTACATATTTGAGTCACACTTTTCCCAAGCCTCTCCCATGCCATTTTGTGCCCCGTAGGGTCTTCCATCTGTAAGAAGAAATTACACAGTGCAGCGAATAGAATCTGAGAAAGAGATAGAGAGTACACAACAGATAAGAGGAGAATCAGTAAATTTTTTAGCTCCAAACAACTGATACAAAGATGGCTCTATCCACCCGTGCGCTTCCACTGTGTGAAGCTTAGATGGTGATCTAGACAGAAGATAGGTGAAGAGCTTAAGGCTAGCTGGAACAACAACTCTGACTGGGTGAAAGATGAATGATGGATGGCTGTGAAGGGGTTTAGCTTTTATAGCCCACAAAGGCCGTTAGGTCGGCCTGACTAACCTACCATATGAGCCTCCACTAGTTGGCCAGGAAATATTCCAGGGAATATTCCCTTTACTATTTGGCTGGCCCCAGCCAAGGGCCGCTTCCGCTGCCCCCGGACACCAAAATAGTGGCCCATTTTAACTCCCTTACTCCACAACTCGATGCAATGCACCTCCGGTTGCTACCAGCTTAACCACTCCATTTAACCCAAAGATTAGACCCACAACGGTCACCTTTTTGCCATCTAGTCACATAGACCTCATTTGATATACAAGTCACTACTCAACCAATGTCCGAGCTCACATTTGGCTTCTTCTCATAATGGGGGCCTTACAACTTGTTGAGATATCGAGCTCCACTCGTGATACGCCAGGGTGACCATTGTGTATTTATGTCACCGACTTGTCAGTTGCAGATGCGGTTGGTACACCGCCCATGAATAATAGCCACATGATAGCTATCCTTATCTACTCTAGTTCGTGGCTCAGTTAGTATGCCACCTTAGTTAGTTGAGTTTGGTTTGAGACCCATATAGAGGGTTCTTCTATTTCTTTGTACAAGAGTTCTTTTGGCTTACACAACTAAGAAGAGGAAAACTGTTTTCAGCCTCCACCCTTGTGTGTCTTCCCCCATTGTGCAAGCAAGAAAGCTTCAAGTGAGACTCCTTCCTTCTCTCCCACAATCTTGACATGGTATCAAAGCCTTGTTCGTGGTAAGGAGCTCAAGAAAGCAAGCCAAGCTCGCGGTGGTCTGGTAAGAGGAGCAGTGTTGCTTTCATTTCCTGTTTTGGGAGCAGATCTCTGCAGGTAGCACAGCCGGAAATTGCAGGAGTGCATTGTCTCAGGTTGAGACGCCCTTCGCGGTGAAGCAAGAGGGCAGTATATGCTGCGGGAGAGGGCTTTAGCCCATGGCGACCTTATTTTTTTGATTTGAGGCCATTTCGGGGCCTGTTTTGCAGACGGAAGTTTTCTGCACGCACTCAAGAAAAGGCTCAGTTTTATGCTGTGCGACCACTGTTCTACAGGTCGGTGAAAAGTTACTGTAGAAATTGCATCGTATGCTTGTGCGCAGAGACATTGGGAGTTTCAGAATCATCCTTGGTTCCTGTTTATGCAAAATCGTCACTAGGAAGTGACTGTGTGGTCAAATACCACTTTCGCCAGTTTTGCAGATTTGCCCTTGTGAGGGTGAAGCTGTGTTTTTTGCAGTGACAGAATTTCTTGCAGTATTCTGTAATGGCGTCTGATTCTCTTTCACTGATTGTCACTGAAAAGCTTGACAAGAACAACTTCCAGGCATGGAAGTTTAGAATGACGAATTTCCTTATGGGAAAAGGATATTGGGAATTTGTTGCAGGAAATGAAGAAGAACCAGTTCTTCCTGATGTTCCCAATCAACAACAAATGCAGGCATTTAAAACATGGCATGAGAGAGCCAGGAAAGTTATGTATTGGCTGTCTATCAGTATTTCAGACTCTATGATTGTGCATATTCAGGATGCAAGTACGCCAAAGGAGGCATGGGATACTTTGTCAAAAATGTATAGCACAAATACGCAAGCCAGGAAAATGCAGCTCAAGCAAGAGTTGCATAATGTGCAAAGAGAAAGTATGAGCATCAACGACTACCACATGAAGGTGAAGAAGATTGCAGATGCACTTGCTTCCATTGGGTCGCCAGTGGAAGATGATGATTTAGTTTCCGTGACCTTGAATGGTCTAGGAAAGGATTATGCACAGTTTCGGACATCCATTTCAGTTCGTGAAAGATTTCCTGATTTTGAGGAGTTGATTGCTCTTCTAATTTCTGAGGAGCAGAGAAATGGTGGTGCATCTTCTTCAGGAGGAACTTCAAAAGAAGCTGTCTTCTACTCAAATGCTGGAAGAGGTAGAGGCAGAGGTAGAGGAGGCCGATTTGGAGGCCGTGGTAGAAATCAGAGTATGCAGCAAACTCAAGAAAACCAGTCCTATGGAGGAGGACGTGGTAACTCTAGAGGCAGGGGGAGCCAAAGAGGTCGTGGTGGATGGCAAAGAGGCCAAAATGCAAACAGTAATGTTGAATGCTACTATTGTGGTAAAATGGGTCATATGGCTAAAGACTGCTATAAAAAGCAGAATGACATCATGAATGGAAAACTGCAACAAGGGAATTATGCATCTTCTAGCAGACAGGGTGATGACAGAAATGAGCATTTGTTCATGGTGCAGCACATGAACAATTCTGTGACAAGTGCAAAAGAAAGAAATGATGTATGGTATGTTGACTCAGGTGCATCAAACCACATGACAGGTCATGCAGAATGGATGGAGGATGCAAGGGAAATGGAAAAACCAGGATTTGTGGAGACTGGTGATGATACTGCACATCCTATTGTGCAGATTGGAAAAATTCCATTGTCTATGCAGGATGGAAAAAAGAAATACTTGTCCGATGTATTTCATGTCCCGAATATCACCAAGAATCTGGTTTCTGTCGGTCAAATGGTTGAGCAGGGCTTGCAGGTCAGATTTAATCCTCATGGATGCTTTGTTGAGGATATGAAAAATAAAGGTCGCTTGATAGCAAAAGGAAAGAAGAAGGGCAGAATGTTTACACTGGATGCAGACATGTCTGAATTGAGTGCAGCAATGTTTGCACATGGGACCGGTGTAGTTGCAGATATTGATATCTGGCATAAACGCATTGGTCATGTTAATGTACAGCGACTTAAATCAATGCAGGCCCAAAATATTGTTGCAGGTTTGCCAAAATTCAAGGTTGCAGAAATGCATAAGGTATGTGAAGCCTGTCAGTTTGGAAAATAGGCAAGGAAACCATTTCCTAGACATGTTCAAGAGAGTAAGAAGCCATTGGAATTAATCCACTCTGATGTGTGGACTACGAAAGCTGCATCTCTTGGAGGCTGTCATTATTTTGTCACGTTTATTGATGACTATAGCAGAAAAGTTTGGGTGTATTTTATGAAAAAGAAAAGTGAAGTGTTTGGGCATTTCAAAACCCTTAAAGCTATGGCTGAAAAAGAAACAGGTCTGCAAATAAAATGCCTAAGGTCAGATGGAGGGGGAGAGTACCTCTCAAATGAGTTTGCAAAGTTCTTGCAGGAGCATGGCATAAAGCAGCAATATTCATGCAGTTATACCCCACAACAAAATGGAATTGCAGAAAGGAAAAACAGGCATATTGGAGAGGTATCTCGTGCCATGCTCAATGAAAAAGACTTGCCAGATTTTTATTGGGCTGAAGCAGTTGCTACAGCAGTCTATATAATGAACAGGACTCCCACTGCAGCAATACATGGGATGACTCCAGAGGAGAGGTATACTGGTAGGAAACCAGATATTTCTCATTTGAAAATTTTTGGTTGCATTGCCTATGTACATGTGCCAGATGAGTTGAGATCCAAGTTGGATCCAAAAGCTGAGAAGTGCATCTTTATTGGTTACTCTCTGCAGCAAAAAGGGTATAGATGCTATAACCCTTCTACTCATAAGTTTACAGTGAGCAGAGATGTTGTTTTTGATGAGATGAGTAGCTGGTATAAACCAGTAAATGTGATTGATGATGTAGATGCACAAAATGGTAATGCTGCACAAAATTCACAGCAGCAGTCACAAAATATTAGTGGACCTGGAGCGTCCTCTAGTATTGGTTCACATTCTTCGCCATGGACAGGCAGATTGAGATCAAGAGAATCTTCTCAAAGTAATGCAGATAGTGGTATGCAGGTATCACGAAAAGGAAAAGAGAAGGTTGATCAGCCCATGTTTGATGTGAATGCAGGTCACTCTTATGTGGATGGTGAATCCAGTGGCTCAGAACACAGCATTGATGATGAGTTGGGTATTCCGTCTATTGTTACACCTGGAGTAAGGAAGACTAGGGATGTTTTGAGAGCACCTGGGAGTGAACCTACTTTGCGCAGGTCTACGAGAACTAGGTATCCTGTGGATAGGCTGAAATATGATGGATTTACAGCCACTCACTATGCATATATGGTGAAGGTGATACAGGAACCAGAACCCACTTCTTTTGAGCAAGCCATGGGAAAAGAAAAATGGGAGAAAGCCATGGATGAAGAAATGGATGCCTTGGAAGCAAATGCTACATGGGAGTTAGTACCTTTGCCTAAAGGTAAGAATGCAATTGGCTGTAAGTGGGTTTATAAGGTGAAGCACAATGCAGATGGTTCTGTGAACAGATACAAGGCAAGATTAGTAGTCAAGGGGTATGCACAAACATATGGCATTGACTATGACGAAACATTTAGTCCGGTTGCAAGGATGGCAACCGTAAGAGCAGTCATTGCT
Organism: Lygodium microphyllum; assembly: GCF_053477565.2. NCBI lineage: Eukaryota > Viridiplantae > Streptophyta > Polypodiopsida > Schizaeales > Lygodiaceae > Lygodium > Lygodium microphyllum. Next base: position 113,218,919 of record NC_141164.1, read on the forward strand.
ATGGCTGCATCAAAGGGATGGTCTTTACATCAGATGGATGTAAAGAATGCCTTCTTGCATGGTGATTTGCAAGAAGAGGTCTATATGGAGCAGCCACCAGGTTATGTGCATGCTGTTCATCCTGAGTTTGTTTGCAGGTTGAAGAAAGCCTTGTATGGCTTGAAGCAAGCACCTAGAGCATGGTCTGACAAGATAGGACAGTATCTTGTCACTATTGGCTTTCAGATTTCCAAGGCAGATTTCTCACTTTATGTGAGAAAAACAGAGAAAGGTATTATGCTACTTGTCATTTATGTTGATGATTTGATTATGACAGGTGACAGTGATGAAGATATCCTTCATGTGAAAATGCTATTGAAGCAGAAGTTTGAGATGAAGGATTTGGGAGAGCTGCGTTATTTCTTGGGCATTGAGGTGATTAGATCACCAAGTGAGATACAGCTCTTGCAGAGGCAGTATGGATTGGACATGCTGTCCAAATATGGGATGACAGGCTGTAAGCCTATTTCAGTTCCTTTGGAGCAAAATGTGAAGCTGAGCACAGATGCAGGTGAGCTTCTAGAAGACCCTACTATGTACAGACGCATAGTAGGAAGTTTGATTTATATGACTATTACCAGGCCAGATTTGAGCTATGCTGTTGGATTGGTAAGTCAGTTTATGCAGGCTCCAAGGAAACCACATTTGGATGCGGCTAGACGCATACTTAGGTATGTGAAGTCCACATTGCAGTATGGACTATTTTATGAGACTGGGGTTCAGATACAGTTGCATGGATACACTGATGCTGATTGGGCTGGTAGTATTTCTGATAGACGATCTACCAGTGGATATGTATTCTCTTTTGGGAGTGCTGCAGTCACTTGGAGCAGCAAGAAACAGCCTACAGTTGCCTTGTCGAGCACAGAGGCTGAGTACAGGGGTGCAGCAATGGCTGCATGTGAGGTAGCTTGGTTGCATAAGCTACTTTATGATATGCATCAGTCTACAGATGGGCCAGTTGTCATTTATTGTGACAACATGAGTAGTATACACTTGGCAAATAACCCAGTCTATCATGCTAGAACAAAGCACATTGAGGTGCATTATCACTATGTGCGAGAGAGGGTTTTACTAGGTCTTATTGATCTAGTTTATGTCAGCACAGAGGATCAGGTAGCTGACATATTCACGAAGGCATTGGGCGCAGAGAAGCTGCGCAAGTTCAGAGACCTGCTTGGTGTGCAGGAATTGGGATTGAGCTCGAGGGGGAGTGTTGAGATATCGAGCTCCACTCGTGATACGCCAGGGTGACCATTGTGTATTTATGTCACCGACTTGTCAGTTGCAGATGCGGTTGGTACACCGCCCATGAATAATAGCCACATGATAGCTATCCTTATCTACTCTAGTTCGTGGCTCAGTTAGTATGCCACCTTAGTTAGTTGAGTTTGGTTTGAGACCCATATAGAGGGTTCTTCTATTTCTTTGTACAAGAGTTCTTTTGGCTTACACAACTAAGAAGAGGAAAACTGTTTTCAGCCTCCACCCTTGTGTGTCTTCCCCCATTGTGCAAGCAAGAAAGCTTCAAGCGAGACTCCTTCCTTCTCTCCCACAATCTTGACACAACTTTGAGCACCATGGATCATTGGTGGCACCTAATGAGGGTGGGGCATTCATCATATCTAACATCCCCCCTCAATGTCCACCCATAGGTGAACTATCTCCTCGGCCCAATGCCGAGTCTCTGAAGATGAACTTGAAGCAGATCCTTCGTAAGTGCTTTTGTGAAGATATTTGCTCCATTCTCCTTTATTGGACAGTAGACCAGTTTCACTATCCCATCCTCCATCAAATCATGCACATAGCGATATTAGATCTCTATATATTTGGTGCGTGCATGAAACACTGGATTTTTGGCAATGGTGATGCAACTTTGATTGTCACATCTTAGCACATTTGATTCTTCATCCTACACTCCCATATGCCATAGAATCCTTTTCAACCATACTGCTTCACATACAGCAAAACAAGCTTCCTTGTACTCTGCTTCGATAGAAGACAATGCCATTGTTGGCTTCTTCTTACTAATCCAAGAGAAAATTCTTGAACCCAAAGAGAAACAATAACCAAAAACTGACTTCTTGGAATCACTGTCTCCTGCCAATTGAGTCACAGTTCCGAAATCGTATGTGATACCATAGTCAAGAGTTTCCTTCAAGTATCTGAGCACCTGCATCCCAGCCTTCCAATGACTCTCATGAGGTCTGTTTGAGAACCTACTCAAAACACCAATAGAAAAACTGATATCTCGTCTGGTGTTACACAAGTAGATCAACCTCCTATACCTCCCAATGTCTGCTAGTGTTGATGTATCCTCAATGGATAACTTTGCATTCACCTCCATAGGTGTAGCTATTTCCTTGCACTCAATCATGCCAAATGCCTTCAAGATCTCCCATGCATACTTCTTCTGAGAGATGAAGATCTTTCTTGGCTCTTGCCAAACTTCAATCCCCAAACAATAGTGCAACAAGCCCAAGTCTGTCATTTCAAACTCAGAACTCAAAGCCTTTCGAGTTTGGTTGATCATATCTTCATAGTCACCTATAATAAGAAGGTCGTCCACATATAGGACAATCACTACAGACTTTTTACCATCCCTATAAACATACAAGTTAGCATCTGAGGCACATCTTTTGAAGTTTAGGTTTAAAAAGAACTTATCTATCTATCGGTACCATGCTTTGGGGGCTTCTTTGAGCCCATACAATGCCTTATTCAGCTTACACACTTTGTTCTCAGAATGGGGGGCCTCAAACCCTAGTAGCTGAGCCACGTACACCTCCTCCTTGAGTTCACCGTTTAAGAATGCTGACTTAATATCCATTTGGTACAGTGGCCACTTCTTGTGGGTAGCCACTGCAAGTACCGTGCGAATAGTGGTCATTCTGGCAGTTGGAAAAAATTACTCTTGAAAATCAAACCCTTCAACTTGTGAAAATCCTTGGGCAACTAGTCTAGTTTTGTACTTTTCTAAGGTACCATCAGCCGTGAACTTTACCTTCCAGATCCACTTGGTGCCAATAATCTTCCGCTTTGCTGGTTGATCCACTAGCTCCCAAGTGTCATTCTTCATTATGCTGTCATACTCCGCTTACATAGAAGCCTTCCATGATGGATCTTAAAGTGCTTCTTCTAAGTCAGTTGGCTCCTTTACTTCTCTCATAATCTCAACCATCAAGGCCATATTGACTATGTGAGCAGAAGCCCTCCTTTGCTCCTCTATTCTCTCAGACCTCCTTGGTCCGTCTATCTTCTCCTTAATAGATGCAGGCATAGGATTATTGTGGTCATAGAGTTGCTTCACCCAGTGCGGCAATGGCTTTTCCGATGGGGTGATGTCAGGTTGGTGAACTTTTTCCTCATCATTTGAAGATGATGCTTCCTCCTCCTTAAGGATAGGGAAAGCTCTCGGGACAAGTTCATAGTGGACTACTTCTTTGCTTGATGATAAAGTGAAAGAACTTGCCTTCTCCTCCTCCACTGTATGCGGCTCCTCCTTGAACACCACATCACGGCTCGTGATGATCTTCTTTGCCTCTTGGTCATATAATTTGTAAGCCTTCTACTCATTACTATAACCCAAGAAGATACATTTTCTACTTTTTGGTTTTAACTTGTTTCTCTTCTCATCTAGAACATGTGCATAACATTCACATCCAAAAATTCTGAAATGTGAGAGAGATGGTTTCTTACCAGTGTAAGCCTCATGAGGTGTTTTTCCCTTGAGAGCCTTTGTGTAGCTCCGATTTAGAATGTAGACTATAATTAATAGCTTCAACCCAAAAATGGTTAGGCAATACCTTTCCCTTTAGCATGCATCTTGCCATCTCCACAATGGTGCGATTCCTGTGTTCCACAACACCGTTCTGCTGAGGTGTGTGAGGCGTCATCAATTGACGCTTGATCCCTTTGCTCTTGCAAAAGTCTTCAAACTCCTTTGAGTTGAACTCACCACCACAATCTGTTCTAAATTTCTTAACACTTTTCCCTATTTCATTCTCAACAAGTTTTAGCCATTCTTTAAACTTACCAAAAGCTTGAGCCTTATCACGAAGGAAGTACACCCACATCTTCCTACTGTAGTCATGACAATCAACATAAAATAAGAAGATCCCCCCAAGGCCTGTGTAGGCATCTTACCACACAAGTCAGCATGCACCAACCCTAGAGGAGCCTATGCTCTATTCTTGCTTTCTTGTGGAAATGCCTTTCTCTGCTACTTGCCCATCATACAAGCTTCACATGGTTCCTTCAATTCAGTTATTGTAGGTAGGTGAGCAACCGTACCTTGCTTTTGCAACTCCTTCAACACTGCAAATCTGATGTGTCCAAATCTTTCATGCCAAAGCTTACTTGTGCCCACTCCAGCGGTGGCTGTAAGAGCACTTAGCTCATGCAGGTTGTTTCTTCTTTCTCCTTTGCCAACAATTGTGCCAGCACCATCAAGAATTTCTGCACCTGTCTTCTTGAACCTCACTTCATGACCAAGATCAGTTATGGCAGCAATTAATAATAGATTTCTCCTAATTTTGAGAACATACAACACATTTGAAAGCTTTTTGACTTCACCATTTGTAGCAACAAAAGAAATAGTTCATGTTCCCATAGCAGGGCATTTAGCATAATTTCCAACCATCACAGTGATGGATTCTTGTAGAGACTGCATAGAATTGTATAGACCTTTCTTGTTGGTTATGTGATGGGAGGCCCCACTATCCAACACCCATGAGTCAGTGGTAGATTCTTCTTGCGCCGAGCACACTTCCTCAATGGTCGCCATGAATAATTCCAACTCTGCTTCAGTCGTATTGGCTGTCTCTTTCCCTTTATTTTTAAGGATACCATTCTTTTCATCTGCCTTCTTGACATGACAATCTGCAATTGCATGTCCTTTCTTGTTGCAGTAGAAGCACTCTCCTTGAAACTTCTTCTTGCCGCCCTTTTTCTTTTTGTCACCATCATTTTTGGTGGAGGAACCACCTTTGCCTTTTGCATTGGCAGAGAATGCAACATCTCCATTGTTGCTTCCTTCTCAGGCTTTCAGCCTCAACTCCTCCTCCATCAATAATGCACAAAACTCCTCAAAATTCAAAGCTTGAGGTCTCACCTGAGTATTAAGGGTAGTTACTAGTCCATCAAAATTTTGTGGACAAATCCGAAGACACCTCCGAGCTAGCTCTTCACTAGTCTTTTGTATCCCAATGCCAGCCATCTGGTCGCGCAGATTCTTAATCCGAGTGATGAATGCTTCAACCATCTCTCCTTTAGCAAACTTCTCTACTACTAGTTGATTCTCCAAGTTTTGAATCCTTGTTTGGTTTCGTGTTTCATACTGACTCCTTAGTACATTCTAAGCCTCTGACGCTTTGGTTGTATGCTGAATCAAAGTCAAAACACTATCAGAACAACTTGTAACTAAGGCACACAATGCATCTGCATTCCTTCGTTTCCAAGCTCGTAGAAGATCTACATTCGGAGGAATCATCACACTAGAATTTGATGGATTGGGGGTAGGGTGTGGTTCTACGTCAGTTCCTAGCACAGTCTCCAGAAGCTCATAAGAATCACGAATAGTTGTAATTTTGAACTTCCACAAGGTGAAGTTTGTACCATCTAACTTGCCTTCGCTGAAGGTTGGTGGACTAATCCTCAGTGTTTGAATAGCCGGTATAGTAGCACCACCTCCTGCACCACTTCCTGATGCGCCATAACCGCTTCCAGAAGTCGACATAGTTTCTCTTTGCTGTTGAAGCCTTTTCATTCTTGCACACTCTCTGATCTCTGGAGCCCCCTCGGCTTTGATACCATGTAAAAAGAAATTACATGGCGCAATGAATAGAATTTGAGAAAGAGATAGAGAGTACACAACAGATAAGAGGAGAATCAATAAATTCTTTAGCTCCAAATAACCGATACAAAGATGGCTCTTTCCACCCGTGCGCTTCCACTTTGTGAAGCTTAGATGGCGATCTAGACAGAAGATAGGTGAAGAGCTTAAGGCTAGCTGGAAAGACAACTCTGAGTGGGTGAAAGATGAATGATGGATGGTTGTGAAGGGGTTTAGCTTTTATAGCCCACGAAGGCCGTTAGGTCGGCCTCACAGACCTACCATATGAGCCTCCACTAGTCGACCAGGGAATATTCTAGGGAATATTTCCTTTACCATTGGGCGAGCCCCAGCTAGGGGCTGCTTCGTGGCCCCTTGACCGCAAAATAGGGGCCCCTTTTAACTCCCTTACCCCACAACTCAATGCAATGAGCCTCGAGTTGCTACCAGCTTAACCACTCTGTTTAACCCAAAGATTAGACCCACAATGGTCACCTTTTTGCCATCCGGTCACATAGACCTCATCTGATATACAAGTCAAGACTCAACCACCAATGTCCGGGCTTACATTTGGCTTTTCCTCATAATGGGGGCCTTACAACTTTGAGCACCATGGATCATTGGTGGCACCTAATGAGGATGGGGCATTGATCATATCTAACACCATCCTATCATGGCATCACTCCAACACATATCACCTTGCAAACTTGGCTATGATCTCCCCATAAGATGGAGGTGCTTGATACACCTTATGGAAAAGAAACTTGCAATCTTCTACCAAGTGAGAGTGCATGTGGTTTAGGTAGATCTTTACACCTTTTTCTTGCTTGAGCTTGAAGATAGTCAACCCTTGGTCTTCATAGAGGGTGTCTTTGCCTAAGTTCTTTGGAAGCACCCCTTCCAACTTAGGCCATACTCCTAGTGTAGCTCCTTTGTCATATAGAAATTTTTTCTCAAATATGGATAGTCTTTCATTATATTTCTCCTTGAGAGATGTCAATTGATACTCTGGGTTAGACATACCATAGCCTTTATTTGAAAGTAAAACAATACTTAATGTATATAAAATTTGAAATGATGTTAGATACAACTCCCTAGCATTATTATGAGCTATTGCTCATAAGTGGGACTGATGACAATGGCAATGTAACTCATTTTCTTTATCAAAATTTGGTAAAGATGACCACTATTTGGTCAACTTTAGTTTCCACTATCTATGATAATGTTCAAAGAACCTTAGATTATTAAAAATTTTCTACAACTTGTGAACAAATGCTTATAATACCATTGTCTATAGTGCTAGTTACAACACTACCCACTCTATACAAGATAATTTGAAGTATCAAAATGGCTAAAATACATAAAAAAATAGAGAATCAATAACAAATAAATATTTAGAAAATAAAGATGGATCTTCTATTTGATCAATATAATTTTTTGTAAATCTAATGCAAATTAGCATATCAATATTGATCGATTTGCAAGAAGTTTTGCAAGTGGTTACATGGCACTATTGTATTCTTAATTAAAAGGATTTTTAATGATGGATTGATCTGCTTTGAATCTCAAGGTGAAAATTTTGATGTGTATTACACTAGCCTTGCTACAGTTCTGTGCTCTTCTGAAAGTGAACCTTGCACTACTCAGTTCTTATAGAAATGGTTTCCATGTTTAAAGATATGAACACAGTTAGCATCTTTGACCTTAAATTTTTACTTCTCTATCTTAGATACGAGTGTTGTAGCTCTATGTCAATCATTACAAACCTGGACATTCATATCAATAGTTATAGTTGACCCTTTTGGTATGTTGATCAAGGTATAGGCAATTGCAAACCAGAGAGATGCAATTTGATTTGACAAGTCTACGAACTTCTTAGTGTGCCCATAGAGCACATCCTTCTTCATGTATTCAGATATGTTTCATGAAACTAGACCCAAGCTCAAAGAATAACCCTGCCATGACATCTTTCCTATAAGATATTGTAGCTTCTCATAAATGTATTTTCTTTGTGGGTTCTTTTTTTTGGAGACAAAAATGATTGAGGGTTTCCTTTGGCATCAATCCACCAACAACATCATAGCTTCTTCCAAGCCTTATTTGCAACTTGCATGACTTTAATCTCTTTTGCATTCTCTTGCATTCACGCTGCTACATAAATATTAGCTATGCAGATGTAGGCTGAAGCAACAACTTTTTCTATCTCAAGGATACAACCAGACTCCTAAGCCTTGTGGCCAACTTAGCCTACATTGGGAAGAGCTACAATTTGATTGCCGTGCATATGCAAGACTATATATAAAGGAAGGGTAGGCATGGTTGCAAATTTTAGTATTGATTGACTCTATAATCTGCAGGCTTTTCTCACCTCCTCAACACAATTCTCACCCTCACCACATAGGAGGTTCATGACCATACAATATGAGGGCCCTTTGCCATTGAGATGCGGATCTCTCCCTTGATGCTAACCCATATGAGGTTCACTGCACAAAAGGATTGCCACTAAGAAATATGGTACTCTCCACCGTTAGGAGGGGCCTTTCTCATTTTCTAGAGATCCATTATGGGTTTAAACCATGTAAGGGTCACGACCAAGCAACAAGCTCTTAGGAATCAAAATAGTGAGATCAAGCATATGTGCTAGTATGGAAGATTGCTTGAAGTCCTAGCTAAATAATGTGGAAAAATACATAATAAAAAAAGTGAATCCAAAAAGTAATAATATCATGGAAGCTCACCTCTAAGTTTTGTCGAGGAATCGTCTTCATCATTAAACCAGACTAACATTTTCTTAGAGTGCTCAATGGAGTAGCTATCCTTGCTTGCACTACCAGTTGGGATCCATGTCTCCTTTGGCACGAACCACAGTATCTTGTTGATATTGTGAGGGGATTTTGTCCTCTCATTGCATTTCATCATTGCGGGCTTCACTAGGGTGGTTTGAATAGTCCCCCTTCCTTGAAGAATCCTCATGGAAATATGCAAATAGGAAAATTGTGTGAAAAGTACTAAGAAGAGAGTTTTAACAGCACAGTAAAGAGCCTAAAGGGCTACATTGAGGGCTAAATGGCTGGAGGGGGCTTGTGCTATATTTGGGGTAGTGAGCTTTAGCATGGTTCCTATGCCCTTCATTGATTGGATAATGGTGAGATTCATTTGCAGAATAGGAAATGTCTCAATAGTTCAAACTCAAGTCTACTCCATCCATACTTGATCATAATGGCACCATAGACATACTTCTCAACTTGACATCATTTGGGCTCTCAATGTGCTAAAAATTCTATACAATTTTAACGTTTTTTATCTAGGAATTTCCCTCCGAAATTCTAGGATATTGCAAGATAAAACAATTTGGTGTTTGGATGATATGTTATTTAGGGCACAATTTAAATATGAAGATAAGATGATTGATGATGATAATGAGGTTAAATTCATAGCAAAAATCACATATATAGTTGCAAAAAATGAATTGATAGCTACTAGAAATGCAAGTACAATAGTCATGAATGTAAGAACAACAGTTAATGCAATAGGTAGAACAAAATGATTGACAAGTACAATAGCTATAACAATGAGTATAGAAGCAAGAAAAGTGTGTGCAACAATAGAAAAATCATAAATAGAAGAGGAAAGACTATATATGCTATTTATCAACAATTGAAATGTTTTTACAAGATCTATTTGAGGGAGAATAGTTGAAAAGTGGACAACACGTTTGAGTTCATTAACAAGGAAAGATGGATGGTTAGATGACAAGTTCAAGAGAATTAGGAGAAAAGTATATGTATGTTTTATGAAGGATGGCTTTCTTTGGAAACACCTAAAGAGAAAGAAAGGTTCTTCATTACAAGTGGTCTACAATAGAGCTACTCAACTTTGTAGATTATGTAAGAATTGCAATAAAGTCTTTGGGCTGGTGGTCATAAAGGTGTGTGGGCTACTTCTGACAAGATTAAAGAGAGGTACTAGTGGGAAGCTATGTACAGATGTTTCATACTTTATTGAATCTTTCAGAAGTTGCCAAATGTATTCATATGTGAGACATAGAGATATTTATAGCCTACCTATCCTTTATCAATGCATTGTAAATGGATTTGTGATCTTGTGACCATGATATAGGACTATGGAAATGAGGGATATTGTGCTTTCTGGTGAGGACCTTAATAATCAAGTTGAAAGGAAGAGTATTGAGGACCAAAGCTACAAATAAAAATGTAGGTTTCTATTAGAGAAATTTTTTAATGGATGTATAGGTAAGATTACTATAGATAGAGAGAAGTTGATGTTGCTGAGGCTAAGAAAGTCTTCTCTAGAATGGGGATCAAACTTTCACTGATATCACCTTATAATCTAGAAGGCAATGGAAAAAGTGAGAGAGGGTATCCTTTAATTTTCAAGCCATTAGCAAAGGAATGTAGAGATAGAGTTAAGAGTGGCCATGTTTCTTCTTTATGCAGGCTAATCATACCACACATAAAGTGCCATGATAGGATATATATTAGGTCACATAATCTATGGGCAAAATCCCATCATGCCAATGGAAGAAATGAATATTGTATGGAGTGACTTGCTATGGGAGGATATGATGACTAGATAAGTGCTATTAGCTCTATGGATTCATCAGTTGGGAAGAAGGCAAGAAGGCATAGCGATTGTAGTAGAAAGATTAAGGGTAGGCAGGATTCAAAACAAATAGATTTTTGACAAAAAGTAGAAACTTAGACCAAGAACTATAGAGGATGAAGATTGGGTACTTGGGTATGATAGCATCTTGGACAATAGACATAGTAACATCAATAAGGCTTCTAGGAGATGCTTTGGTCCCTACATTGTTGAGTAGGTGCATAACAAGGCTATTAATGCTCTTTATGAGTTGGATGTTACACATTTAAAGATTCCAATTTACAAGAAAGAGAATCAAGTTGAGAGGAGATCAAGGGACATATGGAGAGGATAGACATGCCGTTAAGTGTACTAATGACACTACAAAAACTGAGCAAAAGAAAAATTAGAAGATAATGAAGATGAAGAAGACCAAGGCTCTAAAGACTAAGAAGTTTGGCACATGTTAGAGGAGGAGCAAGTTTAGAGTGGATATGGCAAGAGTGTTGTAAGTACATATAGGTTACAAATTAGGTTGTTGGCAATTTGTAGTTTTGGACAATTTTAATATTCTAAAATTTGGTGTTGATCGGGGTTTCTTTGATAATGTGCAACACATCTAGGGTGTACTTTCATACCTAGGAGGATCCCCACCAAATTTGGTAGTCAACTAAGTAATTATGTGGGAGATACATGCTTTGAAAGGTCGATGTTTGGGGTACAAGAAAATATGATAACAAGATGTGCATCATTTTTCTAGGTAGCAACTTACAAATTTTAACTTTACTATCTTCAAAGAAGTTATAGTTTGGAATTGCAACTATCGTTTTCCTTCAAAAAGTTCAGCAACATGAGTTATGATAAAAAAGTTATGACCAATTTTATATCGACTTGTCCTAATTGACAAGTTTTTGAGAGTAGTGAATGACCAATCATAGTGGTTGGTAAAAAGCACTATCTTTGAAAAGTGCTAACTCCAAGATTAAGTAGTGTATCACATGCTAGAGAGTGTGGAGGTTTAGAGGGGGTGGTTATTTGTGTGGAATCATGTTCAATGGATGAAATAGTAAAAGAGCCCAACTTTACAAAGATTTTACTTATATGCTTACATACACTTGTTAAGATGGGGATTAAACAAGTGAGTTATATATAGAATACTTTACATAATAAGAGTTATACCTAGCCTTAATATATACCTTTAGAGACTTTAAGAAGGGGATTTTGAGGCTGAAATTGGACATGAATAAGGGCATGGAATTCAATACAACATTAGAGAGAATAGGGATGCCATCTATATAGAATTTGCTAATAAAAATTGTGAAGGAATATGGAGATATATTATGTTTTCTACTTATGAAGAAAACCAACTCCTAGTAGGGGTAACAACAGAGAGAGAGAGAGAGAGAGAGAGAGAGAGAGAGAGAGAGAGAGAGAGAGAGAGAGAGAGAGAGAGAGAGAGAGAGAGAGAGAGAGAGAGAGAGAGAGAGAGAGAGAGAGAATGTTGAAGAAGACAGAGAGTTCTTTGAGGCCTTTTAGTGACTAATCTAGCAAAATCTTTGTTATAATACCAAGGTATTCATGTTGAATAATGTACTGCATGGTTTTGGTAGCAATCAAAGTTCTCTTGATTTGGGTGTATTTTTGTCGTGAACTAAAACAGACCTAACACTGGCTCTATGGAACTAGCTAGGTCTCTACTACACACCTCAAACCACCCCACATGGTCTTACAGTCATGAGTGTCTGAGGGATATACTACCCTAACCTTGAATACATAAATTTTGCATTTGTACAATTTTGTAGTCCAACGAATAATTATTTCCCCACACTCCTCAGAGGAAGTCCGTAAAATAAACATATTGGTTTTGTACATCACGTAAGTACACACATAGGAAGCACCCCTCGGTTGATCACTGCGGCTCCACTACAGCTCTTCTACATCTCGAGGATTGGCCCTAAGATGCGTTGTGAACACATAGAACAATTCAAAACAAGCTCCATTCTTTTGATTGATCGATCTAGGAGATAATAAATAATCCTTATTACTGAATATTCCCCAAGAAACTAAGTCTCTAACCCTACTGCTTAGGGCACCTCACACTCTCAATGTAGATCATCGCTCATGCAAACAGTTGCTATGCATCCAGGATAATACCATATGGTGTGTGTGTAATGCAATTGTGTATGAATATCTTGCTCAAACAAGTTTACTCATTAACAATTAGCATCATGAAAGTGTAAAAACAATTCTTTGCATGTTTTTCTTCTAATGCATGATTGTTGCATTGCTTAAGGCTAGTATTACCGAGTATTCTCATACTACTAGACACTTTTAATTTTAGAAAACAATGTACCTTGCATACCATGCATAATAAAGCATCATAATGCAATGTACATTAAATATTCAAAAACCCTCTTCTCCCTATGGTTTAGAGTTATGTATTCATGAGAGTGGAGTTTTGAGCCCGCGATGTGCCTAAAATTTGCCAAAAAATCCAGAATTTAGGGCAAAAATGTTCAACATTGAAGCCGGCAGCTCCAGCTAGGATGATTTTAAGCACCAAGTGAAAGTCAACTTTTAAAAGGCGCCCAAGCAACACTTGTGGATTTTTGATAATTTTTTAGACTACCATGTGGGTTGTCAGGAGTTGCCAGTCAATGCTGGATGTCAAGATGGATGCCCAAGATTTTTCAGAGCTCGAATCGGAGCCCGAACAGGGAAATGACCACAAATTGGGCAAGATATGAAGAGGTGGACTTGTTTTGGCCAAGAGTGGGCATGACCTTTGGGGTGTTGGGGCATTTTATGCCACATGAAAGTGTGGAGCAAAAAAGAAGCATGAATCTTGAGGAAGATGGCACCATATTTGCGCCTGAATTTTGTGCCTAATCTCATGGAGATGATGATGCCTGGCTGTAAGCAACCCACCTAATTGATCATGGGGGGCAACTACTCCTTCCTTGCTGATCATATCGCTTGCCCTCGCCCATCCAATGGTGGCCTGAATGAGAAGAGCCAATTCTAGTATTTCTCTCTCCTCCCTCTCTCTCCCTTAAGGGGTTGTTCTTGTGTGCAAGAGGAAAATGAAGAATGGTGAAGGAAAGCTTGTCCGATTGGAACCAGATTGCTTCCGGATCAATGTAGACATGAAGATTGCTGATTGTGAAGATGCTAGACATTGAATGAGGGCTGACCCGCAGTCCCGCACCAAAACCATGATCCCGAGACACAAAGCCTAAGCGGTATTTCAATTTTTATGAAGGAAAAATGAGTTTTTATGCTATTTGATTTATGAAACATTGTTCCCATGGGCTGATTATGCATCATGATGTTGTTTTCTATGAGTTTTATCATTTTATGCTCAGAAAATCAGAAAATCATAAGTGATATGGATGAAATTAATGGTATAAAATCCGTAAAACATGCGTTTAAGGGGTAAAATGGGATTTTTTGCAAAATAAAGGAAAATATGAGATATAACATCAACAAAACTTGAAATTTTGGTGTCAAAGAACCTAAGGGCCATAGCCCACAATGAATCTTAATTTCTAGTCATTTTTTATTGAAGAAAATAGAGGAAAAATACCAAAAAATGGTGAAAAATGGGTTTTAAATGGGGAAAAATTAGGAAACGATAAAAGAAAAATTCCAAAAAATTGCATGTGTGTCTGTGCAATGTATAATCAAGGTAGAGCATGAGGTTGGCCTCAGTTTACCCTCGTTTCTATGTTTTCGTACGTGTTTATCGCTTTCTTATAAAGAAATACACATAAAACGACTCTTTGACCTCTATCAACGAATGTAAAACATTAAACGGTAGGGCAAGAGGGGAGGTTGAGCATCAAAATATAAATTAAAATCATATTTATGTGTTGCATCATGCCTATAGGACGTTGTTTTAAAATAAAGGGAAAGGCAGCATGAGCGTAAGGCTCGGTGTCTTTTCTCTTTGCAGTACATAAACGTTAGCATGGAAATCATGAAAATATTGGTTTTGCACAATGCACAATACTGATTTACTTCTGTTTGTGCACTAAACCATTCACATTATGCACTATGCATGGTTCATGGCATCAACGGAAAAGCTCCTGGACTGCATAGCAATTGTTTTCTTAGGACTTTGACCCACGATTGAGAGTGTGAGGTTATCCCTTGATGTAGGATAGAGGGTCGATTTCCTAAGGGACTATTAAGTGAGGACACATGATATATCTCCTAGAAATAAGAGAAATATGAAAGAGAGGAGTTTGTGTTCATTTGTGTTGTATGTTGAGTAGCGCATCAGCGGGTCAATCCCTACGATGTAGGAGAGCTGCAGTGGGGCCGTGGTGTTTCTACCGAGAGGTTGCCTCCATGTATGTGTTCATGGCATTGCCAATGTGTATGGGTTCTCCCTCCGAGGAGTTTTATAAAAAAGGAAAATGTTGGACTATAAACTAAAAACGCATAGATTAAGCTTTAGGGCAATTTGTCCTTTAGTAGTAGATTGACACTCCTGGTCCGCGAGGCCGTGAGGGTGTTTGTGTGTCATGAGCATGAGGTCCGGCTAGTGCTATAGCTAGTGCCGACCCATTTCAGGTCCCATTAGTGGTGCATTTGCTGGGAGCTGCCGACAAGTGGTGGTTCTCGAATCTGGGGTTTCTAGGGACCAAAAGAAAGTTTGTTTATGTCCTCTGACAAGGACCGTCAAGCCAAAATACAAAAAGTAGAATGTGTTGAGAGGGCTAGACGGTGGTTAGAGATCGTAAGTCGTTATTCTCCTGAAAGGAGTAGCCCGATATGCATAAGAGGCAGTGGTCTTAGTAACCCAACTGCTGCACATAGTCCGTTAGGTGTAGGATGAAGCACACGTTCTTCCTCTCTTCCACCAAGTCTGCCCACTTCAAGTGGGACACTTCAAGTGGGGGTGTGAGTCCATCAGTTAAAACTCCTAGTGTCAATCCGATTGTCGCCATGGCACAACCCATTGCAATTCCTGCAGGGACGCATTTGCCAATTTTAGGAGTTCCTTTGCCCGTTTTTAATGGGTTAGCTGAAGAAGATGCGGAGTTTCACATTTGTGAATTCCAAAGATTGATGTTTAATTACTGCATCCAAGATGAGGGACATCTCATGATTTTCTTTAACATAACGTTAAAAGGAAGGGCTACGGTATGGTATCATAGCATAGAGTTTGAAACTATAACCACAATCGATCAATTCTATGCAGCTTTCTTAGGAGAATATGCCCTTGAAAGAGGTGGCTAATGCTGGTTGCGTGTTTTGAATGTAACACCCCAAGACCCCCATGAGAATGTGAAAGCCTATGCCAAGAAGCTTAAGGAAGTGTTTCGTAAGTTACAAACTTACATTCCTATTCCGTCGGCTGCCCAATTGCAATACTTCTTGCATGGATTGGATTTCAACATTGAGGTACAATTGAGTAGTGTGGCTTTGGCTGATATAGGCACCGCCATTGCATGGGCAAAAGAAGTAGAAGCATGATTACAAATGGCCTACTCCTCTCGAATAAACCTTAATGGGGGTTTAGTACCCAGAGGCAATCTACCATTGACAAATGGAAGTCAAGGGATACCTATGAATAACCCTAATGGGAGAGGAAGTATAGTTCAAAATGTGCCTTTGCTGCTAGCTCCTCCCAGTGTGACTATGCCTATAGCAAGTCAGTTGGCTCCACCAAATGTTGGAGACCAAGTTTCGAATTCTAATGTTGTTCCTCTGAGTCAACAACCAATGCCCAATCAAATTGTTAGGCCAATGGAACGACGGGTCGACGATCGAGGCTATGAGTCGAGTGCATCTAATGTCCTTGGCGAAGTTAAGGATATGATGAAGCACTACATTGACACGATTTCTTAACAATATCAGCAAATAGTTGTTGACATCAATTTCTTGAAGAAGCAGCAGAATCTGATAGGGAGTCGACGCCCTGAAGAGGGTGGACCCTCAAGATTCAGCTGTAAGTGGTGTGGTGGACAAAATTTCCCTAGAAATTGTCAAAATGTTAAATGTCATATTTGTGGAAATTTGGGCCACTTAGCCACTACCTATTGGAGTAAGATTAGTTCTCTCTAACAAGGGAGTAAACAGGTAGGTCCAGTTAATCATAGAGCACAAGGTAATAACCTGCAGCCAAATGATGGACCAAGACAAATATTGCAAAGGGGAAAGACCACTATAGAAGAGTTTCCACAAGGCAATGGAGTCAACCTTATTGAGGCTGTACGCATCAGTGACGCTGAAACCTCTAACCTCAGAGCCATGAGAAGAGGCCAAAAGGCTAAAGAGGTAGATAAAGATAATGCAGAACGGATTGAGGAAAACCTAAGCAAGGGGATAAGGGGACGCAAGTCCTGAATCTTGGCGTGGGAGGTGGACCTCTAAGTCCTGTCGATAAGAAAGTCGATCCTAAGAAGGATGAGGTAGTGCCAAGAAAGAAGGCAAGAGCTAAGAAAGAAGCACCAAAGCCGGTCTCGAGACCAAAAGAAAGGATGGTTTGGCGAGAAAAGAGAGCATATCATGATTTTGATTTAGCAAGTTCTCTTTGCGAAGTTAAACCAGATGTAAACCTCTTACAGTATTGGGTATACATCTGGCAATACTTACAGTTGATTCAAACCTCTTACAATAGCATATTGTAAGAGGTATACATTCTTTTCAGCATATACCTCTTACAGATGTAAACCTCTTACGATAGCGTATACCTCCTATAGATGTAAACCTCTTACAAATTGCCCTAGGGTTCCAGCTTATGTGGATGGAATATTAGTGGAACATGCTATCGTAGACATTGGATCCTCCGTCAATATCATGAGTTCAGAGTTGATGGAGAGGCTGGGTGTAGGCATCTAGAAAGATAGCTCCACCCTTCTTAGAATGGTTGATGATAGTCTAAGACAACCAGAAGGTTGCATTACTAGGGTCCATGTTACAGTTGCAAGTGTAGAATGCATCTTGGACTTTAGGGTGATAAGATTTTCGGGACGTCCTAGCTATCAAGTCTTGCTAGGCAGGCCTTGGATCTAACGAACAGACTGTCAAGTTGATATACCTGCCGGTCGAGTGGTTCTAGGTAGAGGTGCTAATCGAGTAATAGTCAATGCTTATCCTGAGTCTCCTCAGAGTGAGAGAGCTCCTTTATCCTCTACTAAATTAGAAACAACAGATGATCCATCGGGTAGTGAGGCATCATCCAATGACGAATCTAAAGAGGGTCCCACTATGGAGAATATTTATCATGTAACTCTAAATGAGCCGATAGAGCCGCAAGATCGGATAAGAGATGCGGATGTGATTGAGTTGGACCTTGGCACGCCGAATGATTCACGGCCAATTAAATTAGGTTCCATGCTCAGTTTAGCAGAAAGGGAGGACTATGTGTCCTTGATTCAAGAATTATGTGACATCTTTGCTTGGAGTTATGATGAGCTGAGAGGCATTCCTCCCAGCCTGGCTGTTCATACTATTCGTGTAAAAAAAGACAATCATCCTATGTGTCAGAAAGTAAGGCATATGCCTTTTGAATTGAGGGATGCGCTATTTGAGAAGTTATAGAAGTTGCGGAAAGGTGGTTTAATCTTCCTTGTACAACACACAGAATGGTGTTCACCAGTTGTTATCAAGAAGAAGAAAAACAACCAAATCCGACTATGTGTAGACTTTAAAGAGCTGAATAAGCAGACGGTCAAGGATTACTACTCGTTGCCATTTATTGACCTGATTTTGGATCAATTAGTGGGTAGGGAAATATA
Source organism: Lygodium microphyllum (assembly GCF_053477565.2). Lineage (NCBI taxonomy): Eukaryota > Viridiplantae > Streptophyta > Polypodiopsida > Schizaeales > Lygodiaceae > Lygodium > Lygodium microphyllum. The sequence goes on from NC_141164.1 coordinate 113,237,144, forward strand.
TTCGTTTATGGATTGCTTTGCGGGATATAACTAGATGGCAATTGCAGAAGAGGACAAGTTAAAAATGACTTTCATTACTGTCTTTGGTACTTTCACGTACCATGTGATGGCCTTTGATTTGTGCAATGCACCTGGATCATGGCAACGAACAACAGATAAGACCTTTGGTGACGTCTCCCCAAATGAGTTGAAAGTATTTATCGATGACCTGGGGGCACTCACTGTAGGGAAAAGGATGTTGATTTTTTTAAGAAAGTGTTGTGGTTAGTTTAGTAGGGATCGCAACTGATCCTGAAAAGATCAAGGTTATAGTCGCCATGAGTCCACCACGCACTTCGAAAGAGGTACATAGCTTTCTGTCATTGATAGGGTACTATCAGAGGTTTATAAATGCCTTGGCAGAAAGGACGTTTCCATTAACGAATTTATTATCCTTTAGCTCTCTACTTGAATGGAGTGACCCTTGAAAGGTAGCTTTCGAGGATGTGAAACAGAAGCTAGTAAAAGCACCAGTTTTAAAAGCACTTAAAGGGGGCGAGGTATTTTACATATTTTCCGCAGCCACCATGCATAGTATCAACTGTCTGCTGTTTAGCCCAAATCTGGGAGGAAAAGTGGTATCATCGGATAGCTTTTGATAGTCGAAAATTGGGCATTTCAGAAATTAACTACACCTATATGGAGAAGTTGTGCCTTGCGATAGTCTTTGGGACTAAAAAATTCAGGCACTACATCCTCTATGAGAAGGTAGTTCTCTATATGAAGGCAGAAGGGCTTAGATTGCTTATGAACAAGCTGTAGCCACCTGATCATTTGGCAAAGTGGTTAATTACTTTGCAGGAGTTCGATTATGAGATTAAGAGTAAGCCACCGAGGTTGCAGGGTATTGTGGAATGCCTTGTGGATTTCGAGGAGCCGAAAGAGACTTTGGCTGAAGGAAGTGATATTGAAAAAATGTTTAAAATTGATACATCTTCTATCCCATCTTGGTATGCTGCTATTACACATTATTTGTCAACAAGAGAGACTGGAGCTAGTTTATCAAAATCAGAAAAGAGAAAAATCAAACAACAGGCTTTGAAGTTTTTCTTGATCTCAGGAACACTATATCAGCAGGGTGTTGATGATATCTATCGCCAATGTGTGATGCTTGACAAGGTTCCTTTCATCTTGGAAGAGTGCCATGACTCTACGTGTGGAGAGCACGTCGCTGGACGGTTGATGGCGCAGAAAGCATTAAGAGCTGGATATTGATGGCCATCCATCTTCCAAGATTTCTTTGAGTATGTTAAGAGATGTGATACTTGTCAAAGACATGACAACAGAGAGAATAGGAAACGCCCACTTATGCCTATCATGGCTATCCTTCCATTTGAGAAGTGGGGCATTGACTTTGTGGGTCCTATCACCCTGTCATCTACTACCCAGAAGAGGTACATAATAGTAGCAACTGATTATTTTACAAAATGGTCAGAAGCACGGGCGATGAGGCAGGACAATGCAAAAGAGACTAGCAGTATTCTTTTAGAGCAGATTATCTACCGTTTCGGTCCATCGAAGGAACTAGTGTCAGACCGTGGAACCCATTTTCTGAATAAAGTGAATTAAAGCTTGATTGAAGCTTGGCAAATCAAGCACAATAAAATGACCCCTTATAATCCGCAAGAAAATAGGCAAGTTGAAAGTACTAATAAGCAGCTTGTGGGTATCTTATCTAAAATAGTCTCTGAGAAGAAACAAGACTGGGACAAGAAGTTGTATGTGGCAGTATGGGCGTATAATACAACGTTCAAGCGAGCTACCGGCCATAATCCATTTAAATTAGTTTATGGGAAAGAGTATGTGTTACCCCTCAAAATCGAGTTGCCAACCATACGGTTTGCAATTAACTACTCTTTGGGAGATGAGGATTCGCTCTTTGAACGTTTCACGACCATAGCCCATCTGGATGAGCTGAAATTGCAGAGCTTATTACACCAAGAGGTAGCTAAACGTCGGATGAAGCAGTTGCACGACCTTAAAGCAAAGAAGTATACCTTTAAAAAAGGGCAATTAGTTCTGTATTATGATGTCTGTCGGGATCTGTTTCCAGGGAAGCTGGAACCTAGATGGGATGGCCCCTACAAGATTGTCAAGATAGGGAAAAATAGGTCTATGGCTCTACTAGCTGATCTACAGGGAGTAGAGTTTAAAAATAAGGTTAATCTTAATAAGATTAAATCTTATTATTTCTAAGTATGCTAATACAGAAAAATGCATTGCAGGTCCATGCTGGGGCTAATTTGAGACCTGCAAAAGAGCTTAAAGCTAGTTGATGGGTCGGTTAATTCCTTATTTGGAGCACCCATATCTAGAGCAGAGATACCATCAGGGGAAACTTATCTGGTGGAGCCAAGGATACATAGTGATTGAGCAAGAGGACGGAACCTTTGTGTGGGAGATCAAAGTCTTCTGCCATCACTGTTACGACTGTTGACAAGTATCCCTGTTGAGTTCAATGAAGAAGGTGGAATGGAGCCATCAGTTCATCCTCTCAACATGCTAAACTTTGACTATCATAATTATGAATAGAAGAGTTCATGATGGCCGACTGTGTAAACCCATTGTGGACGTACACATTATATTTTGACGGAGCATCGAGGGGCCCTAATAAAAAAGGGAATGTTGGAGTAGTAATCCGAGATCCCCGACATAGAGTTACAATGAAGTTAGCTACTTATCTCGGGGTAGGATTCACTAACAATATGGTGGAGAATAAAGCCTTGATTATGGGACTGCATATTGCCAAACAAGGTGGTATTCAGCGGTTGTTAGTAAAAGGGGATTCCCAGTTGATCCAGAATCAACTAGATGGGACATACACAGTGTGGAATCCCATTTTTTGTATGTATCATCGAACTGCCATGACCCTACTTGAGGAGTTTGAGAGAGTGTCTTTTCAGCTAATTCCACGTTACTTGAATTAGTTTGCGGATTCACTAGCAAATCTTGCTTATGAAGAAGACATTTTCTTCAACTGTGGTCCTAGTGTGGACATTGTTATCAATAATGAGACAGGACCCGGTCGCTTGTGGACAATGTTATCAAAGCATGCAATGTATGGCAGACGATGGTTGATATGGGTGATGCAAAGAGTAGCCGAGACCAATCTACCGTTGTTAACTTGGACCCATAGGCTTATTAGACAACATGTTATGCATACACCTCTTGCTATATATGCAAGAGGGATGGGTCATAACCTTATGCATTTAGTTTAGGGTTGTGAGCCTATTTTTCCTCCTTGGAAAGAAGCATATTATTGTATATCTGTACTATTTCAGGGAGGGATGTGTAGGTGCTATTCTGTTTGATCTCTTTAGGCCAAGAGGGCCAGTTTCGTGAGGTTTTGAATGTTTTATTTCGTTAGGCCAAGAGGGCCAGTTGTTTGTTTAGTGCAGGTGTGGTTAATGGTTTCTTGTTGTAGTTTTGTGCTAGACACGTTCAAAGAAGACCTTGGAAGGAGCCTTTGTTGCGTGGGAGCTTCTTGTGGCCCTATCCAGGTGATATCTATCCTTTATGAGTACCGTGTTTTATGCTATATGTGTCTATGTACTTGTAGGGGATTTTATTTTCTTGTTGGGGATCGGTGTCCAAGGCATGAAGTCCGAGGTTTAGGTTAAGTATGTTTGAGGGAGGTCTGAGTAGTTGTTGCCTCCTGTAAAGATATTGCCAGGCATCGAAAGACCTGTTTTCGAAGGTAGTCCTAGTGACCCTGTTCTGCTAGCCTGCTAGGTAGCCGTTCTCGGAGTTCTTGTTAGTTGTGAGGCAGTTAGAGAAGCTTGCCGAAGGAACAAATGATGATATAAGAAAAATAAAAACCCTGAGTATTTTAAAGAGAATAAATATATACAAAGGTGTGTAAAAAGGGATTCTAACCCCTATAAAAATAGAAAAGAAAAGAAAGAAAGAATTATAAGCAGTTTATCATCGCCTTGCGAAGGCCTGGTAGGTTCTTGGAGACGAGTCAGACCTGGGGCCGATGCCTTGTCTTCCTAGGGGTGGCGTCTTGCTGAAAAAGAAGAAAGTAAGGAAGGTTGGAGCGAAAATAAAAGTGAGCATTAGAAAAGGATTAAGTGTCGCCTTGCGAGAGCTTGGTAGGTTCTTGGGTACCGAGACAGGACCTGAGGCCGATGCCCTGTTCTCCTTGGGTCACTACGCTCAGCTCCCTCCTTTTTACATGCCCGAGTATGGAAAAATAAAAACCCTCAAAGAAGAGGAAATGTGGTAAAAGACACTACTTCTTGATCAGGCTATAGGAGTCCTCGCCTAGTAGGAGCTCTTGGTTGTGTTGTCCTTAGTTAGGTAGGTAGTTCAGACCACCACTTAGGGCAACCTCTTTGATAGTTCTTTTTAGTTTGGCTGTGTTGGAGCAGTTGGTTAGTGACTAGCTTCGAACCTTTTATCAAATTATGCTAGGCCTACTTATTGTGGATGTCATGCCTTGGTTTTGTCAGGGGGTAGGGTGAGCATTGTGCTGTGTTTAGTATGTATCTATTTTGTATCAGCTTGATGCTTCCTTTGGTTATTTTGTGCAGATCTGTTGTGGGATTCGACGGGCTAAGTCACCCTATCCCATGGTTGCAAATGAGAGCGGAGTTTTAAGCCCGGGATATGCCTAAAATATACCAAAAAATCCAGAATTTAGGGAAAAAATGTTCAACATCGAAGGCGGGGGCTCTAGCTAGGACGATTTTAAGCACCAAGTGAAAGTCGACTTTTAAAAGGCGCCCAAGCGACACTTGTGGATTTTTGATAATTTTTCAGAATACCATGCGGGTTGTCAGGAAATGTGAGTCAATGCAGGATGTCAAGCCGGACGCCCAAGATTTTTCAGAGCTCGAATCGGAGCCCGAACGGGGAAATGGCCACAAATTGGGCAAGATATGAAGAGGTGGACTTGTTTTGGCCAAGAGTGGGCATGACCTTTGGGGAGTTGGGGCATTTTATGCCACATGAAAGTGTGGAGTAAAAAAGAATCATGAATCGTAAGGAAGATGGCGCCATATTTGCGCCCGAATTTTGCGCCCAATCTCATGGAGATGATGATGCATGGCTGAAAGCAAACCCACCTAATTGATCATGGGGGGCAACTACTCCTTCCTTGCTGATCATATCGCTTGCCTTTGCCCATCCAATGGTGGCGTGAATGAGAAGAGCCAATTCTAGTCTTTCTCTCACCTCCCTCTCTCTCCCTTAAGGGGATGTTCTTGTGTGCAAGAGGAAAATGAAGAATGGTGAAGGAAAGCTTGTCCGGTTGGAACCGAATTGTTTCCGAATCGATGTAGCAATGAAGATTGCTAATTGTGAAAATGCTGGACATTGAATGAGGGCTGACCCGCAGTCCCGCACCAAAACCGAGATCGCGAGACACAGAGCCTAAGCGATAATTCAATTTTTATGAAGGAAAAATGAGATTGTATGCTATGTGGTTGATGAAACATTGTTCCCATGGGTTGATTATGCATCATGATGTCGTTTTCTATGAGTTTTATCAGTTTATGCTCTGAAAATCAGAAAATTATAAGTGATATGGATGAAATTAATGGTATAAAACACACGTTTAAGGGGTAAAATGGGATTTTTTGCAAAATAAAGGGAAAATATGAGATATAACATCAACAAAACCTGAAATTTTGGTGTGAAAGAACCTAAGGGCCATAGCCCACAATCAATCTTAATTTCTAGTCATTTTTTATTGAAGAAAATAGAGGACAAATATCAAAAAATGGTGAAAAATGGGTTTTAAATGGGAAAAAATTAGGAAACGATAAAAGAAAAATTCTAGAAAACTACATGTGTATTTGCGCAATGTATAATGAAGGTAGAGCATGAGGTTGGCCTCAGTTTACCCTCGTTTCTATGTTTTCGTCCGTGTTTATCGCTTTCTTATAAAGAAATACACATAAAACGACTCTTTCACCTATCAACGAATATAAAACATTAAACGGTAGGGTGAGAGGGGAGGTTGAGCATCAAAATATAAATTAAAATCATATTTATGTGTTGCATCATGCCTATAGGATGTTGTTTTAAAATAAAGGGAGAGACAGTATGAGCGTAAGGTTCGGTGTCTTTTCTCTTTGCCGTACATAAACGTTAGCATGGAAATCATGAAAAGATTGGTTTTGCACGATGCACAATGCTGATTTTCTTCTGTTTGTGCACTAAACCATTCACATTATGCACTATGCATGGTTCATGGTATCAACGGAAAAGCTCCTAGACTACATAGCAATTGTTTTCTTAGGACTTTGACCCACAATTGAGAGTGTGAGGTTATCCCTTGCCGTAGGATAGAGGGTTGGTTTCGTAAGGGACTGTTAAGTGAGGACACATGGTATATCTCCTGGAAACACGAGAAATATGAAAGAGAGAAGTTTGTGTTCGTTTGTGTTATATGTTGAGTAGTGCATCAAGGGGTCAATCCGTGCGATGTAGAAGAGCTGTAGTGGAGCCGCGGTGTTTCTACCGAGAGATTGCCTCCATGTATGTGTTCGTGGCATTGCCAATGTGTATGGGTTCTCCCTCTGAGGAGTTTTATAAAAAAGGGAAACGTTGGACTATAAGCTATAAACGCATAGATTAAGCTTTAGGGCAGTTTGTCCTTTAGCAATAGATTGATGCTCCTGGTCCGCGAGGCCGTGAGGGTGTTTGTGTGTCATGAGCATGAGGTCCGGCTAGTGCCATAGCCAGTGCTGGCCCATTTTATGTCCCATCAATTCGTTGGTAGATTTAAGGCATATCTTTCATGTATTTTTCTTTTACGAAAGCAATAAAAATCCACTTTAACATAAAGAAAGGGCTAAACTGAGGCTAAACATCATGCTTCAGCTCTACCATACATTCACAAACATAAATCTTATTTTTTCCTATTTTTTAGATGTGAAAATCTTATTATTATTATTATTTATTTATTTATAGAAATTTATTGATATTTACTGATTTAGTAGTTAAAATTTATTGATCTTAATGAGAATGATTTTCTTGTCATGTTTCAACCCATAGGAATATTATATATATGATAAAACCCCAAAAAATGCATAATTTCCCTTAAATAGGATAGTCTTAGGTTTTGCATGTTTAGCATAAAATTATTATACAACTAATTTTCCTTGATAAATTCAACATGGTTGATAAATCGAAACATTGGCAAGAAAATACAATCATTTTAAACTAAAATTTATAATAAAATGATGAAATTTATGACTTACTCATGAAATTACGCCTTATGGCATATGTATTTCAAAATTGGAGGCCCTTGATGCTCTTCAATGGCTGACGACCCATCCAACCTCACTTTATGTCTTTTTGTGATCCTACATCATTGCATGATCAAAATCTTTCATCTCAACCCACCCCCTTCTCTCATATACTAATCCATGAGAACATACAACAAGAGGAGAGAGGAGAGAGAAAGACTAAAATTAGATCTCTTCATTCAGTGCATCAATTCTGCTCATTTTTGTGGCAATGGATGGCGAAGAAATTGAGGATCTTTCTCTGTGATGATCAATAGTAGGAAAATCATTTAAAAATGGCATTTTGTTGGGGCACCAAAAAAAATGGCACCCCCTCCACATTTTATGAAATATGCATTTTCATTCTCAATACACTAAAACAAGCTTAAGCTTTAACTCCCAAAAAAACTAGTTCCCACTTTTGTGTTCACACTTGGTTGAATGGGGTTAACAAACTTTGATTCGAGATCTGATTGGACGGCTAGGTTCATGGCATCGAATTTTATAAAGCTAGCCACCATCATGCACTTTTCAACTCTTGGATCACATAGGTGCTTTATAATGCAAAACCTTGTGGGGATCAAATGGGGGGCCAAATGGACTCCGATCAATGAACTAAGACTTGCATTGCATTATTGGCATCAAACTCTATCGAGAAAAACTCAAATTCATTGATCTACAACCATTTCATTTTGAATGAAAATTTGGTCTCTGGTGGCCTCTCAGGCTCTTTTTCACTTCAAAAATGGGCTCTAAAAATCCGCTCTCATTGGCGACCACAAGATAGGGAAACTAAGCCTATCAAATCCCACGAATTGATGTACACAAACAACAACCATAAAAATCATCAAGTTCCCATTAAAAAATATACTCAACAAAGCACAAGAACAACTCTCACCCTACCCCCCTCCCCCCCGCCCCCCCCGACAAAATCAAGGCATGAAAATCCTCAATGGATAGGCCCAGCATAGTCTGACAGAAATCTAGAGTGAGTTGCTAACCAACTACTCCAACAGAGACTGGCAAAGAGTACCATCAAAGAAATCATCCTAGTGGGGGCTTGAACTACCTACCTAACTTAGGACAAATGGACCAGGACCTCCTACTATAGGCGAGGACTCCTATAGCTTGGTCATCACAAATTTTCTTTTAACACACTTCCTTTCAAAGTTTCCATACTCGGGCGGTAAAAAGGAGGGAAAGAGTGATCCAAGGAGAACAATGCACATCAGTAGCCACTGTAATAGGATTACCATACCATGATGCCAACTCATCAAAAACAACATCTCTACTAATCAATGTCTCATGTGTAGACAATACATAACACTTCTAAGCTTTTCGGTCTTGTGCATAACCAAGGAACACACTGTTGATAGCTTTAGGATCTAATTTCTACCTCTTTTCATCAGGAACATGCACATATGCAATGATGCCAAATACCTTCAAGTGTGAAATGTCAGGCTTATGACCATACAACCTCTCATATGGAGTTGCATCATGAATCCCTGCTATAGGGGTTCTATTCAGCACATAGACAGTAGTCACTACTGCTTCAACCCAATAACCATTTTGCAAACTCTTCTCATTCACAATAGCTCTTGCCGATTCCATCAGTACCCTATTTTTCCTTTTTGCTACACCATTTTGCTGGTCATTCGTAGTCAGTCGCAGACCGTAGTACTTCAAAAAATGTATTTTGCCAAAATTTGACATCTTCTGTGGCCCATAATGTGGGATTATGCTCTCTCTCCTCTAGCCATCTTTTTTCAAGCTTTCTTTCGACGTTAATTACCTCCTCCACTACGTTGGTAGGTAACACTCTACGCAAGGTGGTGGAGAATTGGAAGTTGAGGTTGATGACCATTTCTTGCCTCTCCCAGATTATGAGGTCAGCGTGGAAGCTTGTTGGGGTGTCATCCACACATGGTGGGATATGTGCCTTGGGTGCCCTAATTCAACATTCCATTTTCTCCTTGTCTCCTCTAGCATTTTCTTCCTTCTTTCTCTTAGTGCCGTCTTTCGTTCTGTGGAGGTGTTTGCGTGTTGTTGCTCTTCAAGCCTTGGGAAGGAGGCACTGGGACAAGCTCGTCTTCATGTGGTCCCATTTCAAAGTTCACATCCACCTCCCTTTGCCGGCTTGGCTCTTGCTCCTCTTTGAGGAACCTAAGTTTTCCACTTCTTGTGATGTTAGGCCTACCAATAGGAGATAATCGCATTGTTCTTCCACGCTTGGGCCAGCTCCACTAGATTGTGATGGCATCTGCAGTCTAGCCTTCAATGTACTATGAGCCATTCCTAGTTTCTTTCTCATTGCCTCCAAGGACTCTCCCTCGTCTGCCTTGATGACGTCCAATATGGTTTCTAGGAAGGTGCGTTGTTGGGTGTGGAAGCTCACTTGGGCAGCCTCCACTCTGATTTTGGCAAGTATCTTTTCCTTTTTGGCTTGAGCGAGGTGACGTGCCAAGGATTTGCCCCTTTTTTTGTTCTAATTGGCCCACTCTTTTTCCCTCTTGTTCATGTCTTTGACATTGTCCCCCTGCCTCTAGGCTAGCACTATCAGCCTTCGTTCTTGGTCTTCCATTTCTGCCCTTGGCTTTTGTTGCTCTTCTTGTGATGAGGTAGCCTCTTGGGTTAGTCTCTTCACCTCTATTTCATACCTACAAGTTCTTTCGTCCCTCAACTCCTCCAACTCTTCTGTGGCTTTAGTGAGTTTCTCCATTTGAGCTTACCGACCTTCCTAGAGTGTCACAATCTCTTCATTGTGCTACCCATGTGGCTTCGATATCTCTGTTCAAGTGCACGTTCTATCATTGAGCTTTTGTCTCTTCCTTAGCTTGTAGCTGCTCTTTTAGCTCATTGACTTCCCTTTGGGCCACGCCCATTTGGTGCATTCTCTTCAATTGGAATGCATCCATGGCCTCATTTTCACCTTCAAGCTCTACTACCGCAGTTATCTTCTCCTCCTTGGCTCTCTCTAGTTGAGAGAGGAGCTCTTTGACGTACTCATCATATTCTTCGGGCGGCCTCTTTGTTGTGGGGACGCAGGTTATAGAGCCTCCCACCTTTTGCTTCTTAGGGTCTTGCCTTTGAAGGTAAAGCTTTCCTTTTAGCCTTGGTGGCGGGAAATTCTCCTCTAGTGGGTTGCCCTCTCATTGCCAAGGTTTTTGTTGAGGTCTCAATGGTCTTCCTCACAAATCCATTGAGATTGACCTTGTTGAGATTCAGCAATCACACACATGCAGGCTTATCTATCCCATATGCACAGTGGTGCCTACTATAGTTTTCTACTTTCCTATAAAGCATTGTACTTGCTTCCTTTTCTTAATGCAATGATAGTACTCTTTTCTTATAAGTAAAGTGTCAGTGTCATTGTCCACATACACAAGCTTGTGTTTATGAGTCCAAGTATCAATCTTGGAACCTAATTCACTTGTGTAACAAACAGTGTCTTTGTCTTCTCCATCATGAGTTTACTCTTCTCCTTTCATCCACCATAACTAACTGCCATGTCCTAGATCCAGCTCATTCTGATATGGTATCAGAGCTCAATTGGGCATGTCCTAGCCTCGTCTTTACTCTTCCAGTTCTTCTTTATCTTTCCTCAGCTCGGCTTGAGTTCATGACTTTACTTCCAGCTCCATTCTCACTCTACCTTCAATGAAGCTCCAATGGTTGCCATAGCCTATAGGACCCTGCTTCCTTGGAGCTCTTAGATCTCTTGAACCAGGAAATCTCCCCAAGCACTCTTCTGAAGGATCATTCCTTAACTCCCTGCGCTCCTTCCTAGCACATCACAGAGGCACATTGGCAACCGAAAGCCCTGGCATTGCGATTTTTTTGTCCTCGCTGTCCAGATCTACGCCAGTCCCAGCTCGTACAGATGTTTGTCTGCCACGCAGTGCAATCTGGTCCATGACCTTAGGGATTTGGAAGCCCATGTCATAAGCTCTCTATCCAAATTTTTTTTTTGGAAAATGATGAAGGCTACAATGCACACAGATAGGAAAAACCAAGCCCTTGTCTTAGAAACCCTAATTCCACCATAGCCAAAATCTCCCAAGCTCATTTTTCTCTCATTTTCTCACTCCTGCCACTAAACCAATCTAAAGCCTACTAAATCTGAAGTTCCCAGCATCAAATCAAGGAGGGGAAGATTTGGATTTTGAAGATCTTGAAGAAATTTTCAGATTTGGAAGACTCAAGGAAGAAGATACAAACATAGTCTCCATTGATACTCATCTAGTGCTCTTAGCACTTGTGTCTTGTGACACAACCAACTCTTTTGCTTGCTGAAATCTGAGAAATTGGTGTTGATTTGTTGCTGCTTCAGCCATCCAACATGGGAAAAGGCTCTCCAAATGCTCGGTTCAAGGGAGTCGGGTTTCACACCTGGCAAACCTGCATCAAGCTCATTCTAATGAAGAAGGGTCTTTGGGCCATCACAAATGGCAAAGAGAACAAACCTCGAGATGCGGACCTTGCAGTTACCTGGCAGAAGAATGATGTCAAGGCACAAGCCATCATTAAACTTGAGCTGGATGACAACTACATCCATCATGTGGATGCTTGTGACACGTCCCATGACACTTGGGACAAATTGGATACCTTATTTGGTGCACAGTCAAAGTCGTCTAAGTATGGTCTATTGATTGAATTTTTTTGACTTGATATGAAGCCTCATACATCCCTAGCATCCCATCTAATTATATGGAAAGTCTCCTAACCCAACTTGTAGGGATAAAGCTAAAAATGGATGAAGATGTTTGTATTGGTGTCTTGTTAAAAAGTCTGCCTCCTGCCTATAATAATGTATCAACCACTCTAACCAATATGCCTGATCCACAACTTGTTGATATTAAAGCCTCTCTGCTAAAGGAAGAAAAGAAACTTAAAAGCAAAGAAGATCCTAGCACTTCAAAGGATGAACAAATGTTATATGTAAACAACAGATACAAAGGCAAAAAGGAACCGCTCTTCAGTGACTTCTGCAAAAGGACCGGACACACTGAGAAGTTCTGTCATGCTAGGAAGAGGTCCCAAAAGGCCTATATTGCAGCTGTGAAAGAAGAAGAAGACCATGGACCAAAAGAAGAAGATGAAGATGAAGATGAAGACCACTAGGATCAGAAGGACAAGCCTCATCAGCCCTTCTACTCTCATTACTTTGATAGACTGTTTTAAAAAAGCCTTGTATTTCCTTGCCCTAATGCTTTCTGCCATAAGCTTTGTAAACTCCTTATATAACTTGGCATTACAGTCCCTGTACACTTTGTAAGGCCCCTATTACAGCCTTTGGATGTCCATCATGTTTTGGGGCCCACACTTAGCCTTTTCTGCGATAGCCTTTAGTGTCTACCATGTTGTGATTGAGGAGGGGTATTGAGATTCAGAAATCACACTCACTAACAGCCTCTTTGTATGGAGCTTCAAGGCCAAGGACATGCTGGCTTACCTATCCCATATGCACAGTGGTGCCTACTACAATTTCCTACTTTCCTATAAAGCATTGTACTTGCTTCCTTTTCTTAATGCAATGATAGTACTCTTTTCTTATTAGTAATGTGTCAGTGTCATTGTCCACATACACAAGATTGTGTTTATGAGTCCAAGTCTCAATCTTGAAACCTAATTCACTTGTGTAACAAACAGTGTCTTTGTTTTCTCCATCATGAGTTTACTCTTCTCCTTTCATCCACCATAACTAACTGCCATGTCCTAGATCCAGCTCATTCTGACATACCTCATCGAGCAACCTTGCTGCAACACTCTCTAGAAGGGGGAAGCTGATGCAGCTCATTATGGAGTTGTATCATTGGCTTTTTTGTACGCCTCAGTATCTAAGAATGGTAGGTCAATGGTAACAAAAACATGCATCCAATCTCACCCATCCTTAGGGCATGCGAAATACTTGGTAAGAGCCCCATAAGATCCCCTAGTAGTCTACTGTCCATCGCCCTTCAGCATGGTGAAGAAGGCGTCGAGGTTGATTAGCATAGTCTTCCATGTCCATCTCTACTCTCACAGCTCCTATTCCATTTCCTAAGAAGATAAGATCAATTCCACAGTCCTCTACAACTCTCTCATTGCACATCTAGGCTTAGCCTAGTAGGATGTCATAGTCCACTCCCTTCATGACTATGAAGTCAAATTGGATCCCTACGATCTTTACTGGCTGATTTTTCAACACTCCAAACGGCTTCACCTTCATCCCATTTGCTAGTGTGACGTTAAACCTAGCAGTCTCAACCAGTGGGTTACCCCAAGTTTGGAGTACCGCATGGCTTAGTACACTCACTCATGTTTCTGTGTCCACGATCCCCTTTCTGGTGACGTCTCCCAGTGTTAGGGCTGGCAGGACTGCATGCATTTCTGTGCCTTTCCAGAAGGTGTTGGCGTGCACAGATTTAGGTATCGAGTGTAGTGTCAAGCTTGGTATTTGAGTTTCTGCATCATGCTTAGGAAAGTATGTGGCAATTGGCTCGTTTGGTTCTTCAACCCACTTCTTTAGCTCCAACCATAGTGTTGGGTGCTACCTAAGTAGGTGGCCTAAGCTTAGACTTACCGGGGTGGTAACCAATGTATTGAGGGGGTTGCTAGTCACTCACCTATCTTCTAGGTCTGTGGTTCTTGGCCAATGGCCTTGATTATTTTGCTAGCCTAAAGCATTTAGACTTTGTCCAAGTGGCCTAGCTTATGGTTCCATTGCCTCCCTTGATTTTGTTGTGGGAGAGAGATTTGGGCACTTGTGCTTGAGAGGTCATCGATCTCGCCCTCTAGTACGGGCTCAACATCCTTTAGGTGCTCTAGGCCTCCCTCACCCATTCTTTCACCTTCTTGATGGCTTTGAGTTGGTACTTCAGATGGGGATACTCCCCGACCTTAGCACTTTCCTTCTCAACCATCCGTGGAGCCGACGTTTCTTCCTCAGTGTCAATGAATTTCCTTCCAATCGGTAGTGTTGTGGCACTTTCGGTATTGAGGGTGATCTTAATGTCTGATCTTTTCTTCCTTCATCTCCGACAAGCAATGATATGCTAGCTTGCTTTGTCTGCACGTAGGTCATGACCTGTAAAATGGAATAGGTGTTGCATCCCCATTGAGTGTCTCGACACCAAACAACCCCAATGGAACCGATGGCTTGTTTGCTGAACTAGAGGATGGCCTTCATCTAGGGAAATAGACAAAGAGATGAGTGATTCCACACTCATCGCATCTTAAATCAGTCTTATCTCTATTTGCTTGCTCCTTCTCAGGGGTAGCACAAAGAAATATGTCCTCGGTGACCGCAAGTCCAATACATAATTGGCTCTTGGGCTTACCCTCCTAGGCCTCTGCCTCTCCCTCTTCCCAATGCCATCACCGGTACTGGTCACTAGTCTAGGAGGATAGCATTTCCTTCCTCATTGTATGACATGTATGGGTCTACATACGACTCATTGTTGCTAGGCTTGTCCACATAGTGGACTGGGGTATCACTTGGTGGATGGGCCACGTAGGGTTCAGGTGGTCTAGGGATACCTGTAGGATTGATTTCCATCCTAGGGATGGTAGGTTTAGTGTCATTTGGTGTCAAAAGATCCAACAGGGCTCCCCTTTCAAAGAAGTTTGGTGGGCTATTCGCAAGGTGGGGTTGATTGTAAGGCTGCAGGTATGGGAGCCTTCGAGGTAATCAACAATGCATGGTGTCATGGCTGAACCTACCATAAATAGCACAAGGTTGTGACCTGGGATCCTAATACTTAGCTAGTAAGTGGTTTCCACCACAATGCACACATTGGACGTGTGGGCACATTGGTCATCTCATCATCTCCTGTAGTTTGGCTATGTCCATCCTAATCTTTGCTAGCTCTTGTCTCAACTCAGCGCCCTTCCCTTTGTCTTGAGTGCTTGAGTCTATTCTCTCACTTGGCATTGAGGCTCTCTCAAAACTCCTGGCACTGGACTCTTCCTGATTCAAACCTCTGGAGCCTTTTTCCTTGAGTTGGTCGTCCACTCTGATAGCTTCTTCAAAGACCCTTGCCAGTGCGTCTCGCTACAAGCTTGAGTTGCCGACCAAGACTTTGTAGAGCTCATTTCCCCGTATTCTGTTGATGAATACCATGGATACCGCCCTTTTGGTTGGTCTCTCACCCATGGGAATTCTCTTGAAGAGGCTCCTTACATGGGTCACATAATCTTGAATGTCCTCTCTCTCTCTTTCTGCTTAACATTCATAAGCTACACTAGCAGGTTATCAGAGTATCATGGTTTAGAAAATCTCTTAATGAAGAGATTTTTCAAGCCATTGAGATTAGCACACTCCACAACATCTAGACTTGTGTACCAGGTCCGCGACCCTTGTCACCTAAGCATAGTCTGAAGGCTTGGGAGTGTTGAGTAGGATTAGTGAGGCCATTGGCCTCGCAGACCTGCTCAAACTACTCCACAAAGCTATATGGGTCATTGATTGCTTGGTATTTATCCAATTGCTTGGCTACCACAGGGATTTTCAATTGGCTCCTAGAGCCTTGGTTGACTCCCAACCTTGTCAGTAGTGATGTTGCCAATGATGCACCGCTTTGTTCCGCAACCATGTCCTTATTACATTCAAATTTTAGGCCGTGTTCTCCGCTTGGTCCTACCCTTGGGGATTTGATATCCCTTCTATGTCTTTGGTTCTTCTCTTATTGGTGGGTTCCTTCCATTTCTTAAGTCCAGGTGTGTTCCTTATTACTTACAATCAGTCCTCAACTTACCGTCACTCTATGCATGGGTGCATGTGTGTGCTCTTTTCTATGCACTGTGCAAAATCAGGCTTTTAGCTTTCCTTAATTGAGCTTCAAGTGATGGAAATCAGAGTGGGTGAGAAAAAAAAGTGTGTGTAGCTCCGGTGCTCTTGTCTATGGGTTGGCTTGACAGGGTCATGTGTTTGGTTCCTAATTGGTTGCGTTAGCTTCTAGGTTTTTTTGATGCGCTATCTCGTTTGGCTCTTGGTCTAAATCGAGTTGGGGTCTTGCAATCAGCCCACAACACCAGACACCATTTCAAACTATTCGACCACAATCCCTTGATTTGTAATTGCATGTGAGATGATTGGTTGGTTCTTCTAGCGTAGGTCATGCTTCTTGTTAGCCATGGCTCATCAAATTCCCAAGTTTTCCTTCTCAGGCTGTGTCCGATTTACCAGCATCCAATTTTCAAAATTGGACATCCGATTTACCAGTGTTCGATTTTGGGGATCAAACATGTTCGGGTCCTATTGTCGCAATCGAATAGGTGTGTATGTCCAATCGGACTGCTGGAGTTTGTTCGATTCTAGCGGTCTGATTTTTGTGCTTCGGATTCTGGGAATCCGATCCTAGGAATTGGGCGTCTGATGAGACAATGTTTGATTTTAGAGTGTCTGATTCTAAATGATCCGATTGGTGTATGTCCAATGAGATAAGGCTGTTGTTCCAATTCTCTAATCCGATCATCGTGATTGGATGGATCGAGCGTCCGATATGACGGGTTGTGTGTCTGATTAGAGTTGGTCTGACTTATCGATCAAATGATGCGAGTCTGAGTGGTCTGATTATGAGTTGTCTGATTTTCAAAATTGGACAGGGTGTTCGATCGGATGAGGGGGGATTCGTCCAAGTGTTCGATTCTGAGAATCAGATGGTTGGCTTGGTCCAATTTTGGGAATCAGACACTGTGGGAGGCGTCCAATTCCACCGATCGAAATGCATGTCGATCACTTATTTTTCAAAAATCTAAATATAGATGTTGCTAGTACCTGCCCAAACTTTCAATAATCAATTCGAGTCTAGGCCAAGGTTATTCCATACCTGAGTCTTACTGAAAGTCCCGATATGCTCCAATCAATCCGATGTAGACCTGGATCTACAATCTCTCTCTCTCTCTCTCTCTCTCTCTCTCTCTCTCTCTCAAATATAGAACTATAAATGAGATTTTCTCTGGTCACCTAGGACCTTAATCCCTCATGGGTGTGCACCTAAGCCTTCCCAATCACTTGACCTTTGACTTCGAGACATCTAGGCACTCTTTTGTTTTCATTTTCCCCTGTTAGTGCCCTATTCAGGACTGTTTTATAGGAATGAAATTCAAGTTTCCCTCTCTCATTTCTCCTACCTATCCTACACTAAATGTGACAAAAATCAAAAGCAGGGTACTGAATGGATTTCTCCTACTCAACCAATCATCAAAAACCAAAAATATTTACTTGTAGCATGGATTAAAACCCAAAACCTTCTATCTATATCAAGCTCTGGTTTAGGGGTGAAACTCTTACTTCGATGCTCGATTTGAAGTGCACAAGTGCTCAAGCTTCCAACAGCCAAACCAAAATGTTGAGGCGAATGTAAGCTCAACTGCCAAGACCCACATACCACTTATTGTTCAAGCATTTCAAACAAGCACTAATGGCTACCTCTCACATAGTCGATGTGCCATCCCTCTCCTACGAGTGTAGTGGGCTTACCTCAATGCCTGATAGAGTTGCTTCCTCTCTCAAGCACTCCGAAAGCTCCACGATTCTTGATGCAAGCTCAAGCATCTTCAAACCTCCATCCTCCATAGCCATGCATGAGACGTGAGAAGGGAAGAGAAGAAGAAGAGAGATGGAGGAGAGCTTCACCTCCAAGATCCCTCACTCTCACACATCCCTCACTCACTCACTCACAAGCAAGAAAGGAAGAGAAGAAGAAAAGAGAAAGAGTCCACTTTGCCACACACCAAAGGAGGAGCTCTCATTCATCTTTTGAACTTTATATGCAAAGCCCTAAATCCCTTTTGGGCAGCCATCCCCATATCCCCTTTTTTACATGGGCGACCGTGGCCTAGGCCCTTTTTTCTATTGTTCTCCTATCTTCCTAGCTTCCTTCCTACCACCTATCTACATTTACAATTTGCATAGGTCTGAGCCCGGTTCTCTTAAAATAAATCATGGTGTGCCTTTCACTCTTTTACAAAAGTATCAACTTGCACTTTTCGTTGAGCGCCTCTCCTTGATTTAGGACATTTTCACACTTCTTATGTTTCCCGGTTTTTCTTAGCATGCCTTCGTTCTCCATTCCGCTTTTACCTTGGCTTTGTCTTCTGCTTTAGATTTTCTAGATTTTCCACCTTGTTCCTTTGAGGGTTAACAATGTCCCTTTGTGCTCCCGCATCATTGCAGAATCAAATCCTTTCATCTTAGCCCATCCCCTTCTTTCATGCACTAATCCATGAGAACATACAATAGGAGGAGAGAGGAGAGAGAAAGACTAAAATCAATTCTCTTCATTCAATGCATCATTTTTGCTCAACTTTGCAGCGATGGATGGCAAAGAAATTAAAGATTTTACTCTTTGAAGCTTGCCTAAGATTATCAATAATAAAAAAATAATTTTAAAATGGCATTTTTGGGGGCACAAAAGAAAATGACGCCCCCTTAGTAATCCTAGGAGTTGTAATTTCCATCTCAAAGGCGGGCTCCTTTGTATGTTTTTTGAGAGAATAATTCAATAGTTAAGTGGTAGTAAAGGATTTGAACCAAGAAGATATTATGATTATATTTGACAAAAACTTTGTAAGAAAGCCCTTGCTTTGAGGGCAGAGAGAGAACCACATTGGGATTGAGACATGGCCTAGGCTCCTATGGGAGTCAGCAGTGGGGAATCTTTTTGCAATGGGATGGAGGAGGGCAAGTTAGCCAAAATATGGTTATTGGTTTAAGGAGACAAGGTTGATGTATTGAAGTTATTGGGCAAGGGGTTGTATGAATGTTAAATGAGGGGATTTTTATGTCTTGAATGATATGTCAAATGCTCTAGCATATGGTGGAATGATTGACTTATTTCTCATGCTATAAATGATCTATTCTTCCTAAAAATAGAACAAAACTTCCTATTAAAAATGACATCTATCAATGTCTTTTGTGATACTATTTTTAAAATGGCTTTCTCAAGACATATCTTGATGGAATATAGATTTTCTCATAATGAACTTTTTCTTGTGCAATGATAGTCTAAACATATACTATTGGGAAAATAGATGGCATTTGTGGTATCTTGTATACTTAAGTTGACTCAATATATTTTTTAGCTACTATTTTAGACCTTAGTATAGTCTAACTAGAATTGGAATAATTGCAAATATAAGTATCCTTTTTTTGGTTTTACACAAGACTATTCTCATCATTTGACTTTGAGCTATTGAATGGCATAGCTTTTCCTTGTAATACATGTCAATTAGAGTGTAGTAGATATTCTTACATGAAATTATAATGGTTTCTTAATATAGATGCATATGCTTAGGGAATGTATAATAGTTTTGACCATTTGATAGTTTGAAAATCTGAAAGTTTGTTTAGAGATCCATTTATTTAGTGTCCTAGTATATTGATATTTAGGGATGTAGTTGAGTCTATAGTTATAGTATATGGAACTCATTCATATCCAAGGATTGTATAGGCATTTTACTACACGAGTGAGCATGCACCAACTTTAGAGGAGTCTTTGCTCTATTCTTGCTTTTGTGTGGAGATGCCTTTCTCTATTGCTTGCCCATCAGACAAGCTTCACATGGTTCCTTCATTTCAATTACTATAGGTAGGTGATCAACCATAACTTGCTCATGCATTTCCTTAAACACCTTACTTGTGCCCACACCATTGGCGATTGTAAGAGCACTTAGCTCATATAGGTTGTTTCTTATTTCTCCTTTCCCAACAACTTCTCTAGCATTATTGATAATTTCTACATCTATCTTACTAAAACTCACTTCATGGCTAAGATCAGTAAATAGAAGCAACTAATAGCACATTTCTCTTAATTTTTGGAACATACAACACTTTTGAAAAACAAAATTCATTCACCATTTGTAGCAACAAAGGAAATAGTACTTGTGCCCTTAGGAGGGCATTTTTCATCATTTCCAACCATCATAGTGATGGATTCTTTAAGAGGCTTCATAGAACTATGTAGACCTTTCTTATTGGTCATGTGATGGGAGATGCTACTATCCAATACCCATGAGTCAATGGTAGATATTTCATGCATTAAGAAACACACTTCCTCAATGGTTGTCATGAATAACTCCAACTCTACTTCATCTTTATCGGTTGTCTCCTTTTCTTCCTGCCATCGTGCATGACTAGTGGAACCAAACATGTATACTAGATATCATGTTGTGTGTCATCATGAGTGCATACACATCCATGAGATCCTACTGTCAACTCATCAAACCACTCACCATGTAGAGTCATGTGATTAGATGCTTCTGATTCTATATACCACTTTTCATCCTTGCCTTGCCTAGCGATATCCCTAGAAATATGCTACATAGCAAACAACATATCTATTTGATCATCATGAGTACCACTAGAAGATGCATAACTGCCATTATGTCTATCTTTTTCCTTCATGTTTGCTTGCTTTTCATAGCATTCCTTTGCTATGTATCCATATTTATCCCAATAATGATAGTCTTTATTCCTGTTACACTAATTATGCAGTTTCCAAGAGCCATCTCTGTCTCTAAGTGATCTCCCCTACCTTTAAAGGCTCCACATCCATGATGGCCCTGCACATGAGAACCCTACCATGCATTCTATTGCTATTGTTTTCCATAGGCATTCCAAGTATTCCCATGACCTCAAATAGCTCCATGAGCTTTGCCACCTCTAGCTTGCTGACTAGAGTAAAATACATTATCTCTACCTTAAGAGGTAACTAGAACTAGTGTTCAAACCAAGTTTGACTTCCTCATGTAGCAACATGGAAAATAGTTCCATCCCAATCAAGGGCATCTTCTCTTACCAAGATCAATGTATTGAAGGCCTTAATAGTGCCAGACCCTACCAATATCTAGAAAATTTGCATCATGAACTTCCATAAAGAAAAGGTCTTATTGTAGATCTCCTCACCAAAATCTGTGTCATATTTTCACTCCCTGCATTTACCATATCTGCAATAGAAGCTATTCACTGAAGTACCACTTGTAGATGCCTGACTCCCTGCAAACCAATTAGTTGTGTATGATAGTTTCTATTCAAGAACCTATGACAGTAAACCTCTACAATAACTAGTGTATTTCAACTCACAAACATGTCAAGAACATCCCTAAACATGTGGAAAAACATCTAGACATGATAGCATGTTTATGTACACTTCATCTCATGTATACCCTATATGCAATCAAGCTATCTAGCAATAGACAAACAAGAAATTTGTAAACAAAAGCTAGTTGTATGTTCTCTATTAAAACGTGAGTATTTCACAAATTAAAACAACCACAATACATATTTGACATGTGTCATAACCCTCAGGTATCAATGTAGAGACACAGAGGTATCAATAGTTATTTAGACAAGTAGTGGAAGTACTATCCAAGATTCTTTACATGTAATAACCATCCAATTAAATATATAACCAATAGAAAAAATATCCAAAACTAAGCATAACCAGCCACAAGTTAGCTCACAACTATGTGGCACTAATCAAGCATTGGTAGGTGCAAATACATACTTCAATGCTACATCAAGAGTGCCTTTAATCAATACCAATATAGGACAAACATCATGTTTAATTTGAGCTACTATCCACTCAAATTTTACATAGTTTTTAGATCTTGCAAATTATCTTTTATGGACACACCACAATGTCTGAGAGGCTCCAATAAATATCCACCAATAGTCCCAAGATATCATGCATATACTGAGCATATGTTATGCTACCCACATACCCTGTTGTCCTCCCAACAAACCAAAAGCATGCTAAATCACAGCTATACCTACTACAATAAATTGTGTAATGTGTGATCAATATCAAGTCAATGATAAGCACTTAATAGTTCCAGACATGCCCTACACATTAATCCACAAAAATCATCATCTACATTAGTTGATGTTACACACTTCCTATGACATAAACCACGCACAGATCTACTAGAACCACATTGAATCATTTGCTAAATGTGCTATTGCAAGTGAGGGATTTGATGCTCATGTTCATGTGCTCCACCATATATATATATATATATATACAGCACCCAATAGCATAGACTCATGATAGCTAAGTTGTCAAGTATGAACCAATGGATTCAGTCAGGTCATGCTTCTTAAAAACAAGTGTCATTATGATGAAAGTAGGAAAACTTCTACTTCCATTCATGATGCCAATGCTCATTTTCAAGAGCTCCATTACATGCCAACACATCTTGTCTACAAGCCTTAGTAGGGTCTAACACTGTTGTGTAGAAGATACATCTTGAACTATGGCCACCACCGCCAACACTCCACAATAGGTCTTCACTTTTGTAGACCACACACAGATCTCTACATTTCAACTCCTTCAAGCCAAGCTTCCATGCCCTATGAGGTCAATCTCTATTGCTTTGATACCATGTCAAAAGAGAGGAGGATAAAGATAGACAAAAACATGGAGCTGCAAAGCAAAGAGCAGTGTACTATCATGTTCCCATTATTCATTCATATATTAATACACACTTAGTCTACAACCATAATGTAAAAGATAGGTCTAGCGACTAACCATGATTGACTAACTAGGGTAACCTATCCAACTTATTCAAGGAATGTACATGTGTAGTCCAGCTAAGCTATAACTCTCTAGTGTCAGGGACAGTGACATCGATGAGCTTGAATCTCAACAATATCCCAACTGACCTTCCTAGAACACCATATTGGGGAATATGGGAATTTTCCATAAGTTTGGAACATGTGGTCAAATCTTTAGATTGATCATAACTTGAACACTATAACTCCAAATCGAGCGCTCTATAGCTTAATAAATTCCATTTTTCAAGTGCTTTCCAATGATAGGTCACATCATATGGTTTTGAGAAACTTATGGGCATGTTATCCAGGTGCCACCTTTTTAGTATTCAAAAAATGGGAATTGGGAGATTCCCAAACTCACTAATATTGTGTTCTAGGCTTTAAGTTGCAATTCCGCCTTCATTAGTAGTGTAAAAAATTCCTAAAACATAAATTCTTGGAGTCTCACCTGATTGTTTAGGGACAATTACCAGTCCCTTACGAATCCAAAATTTGGTGGGAAAAACAACTTTGAGCTAGGTCCTCACTAATCTTTTGTATCTCATCACCATCTCTCTACTCTCATAGATTCTTTATCTAAGCGATGAATGCTTCACTTGTCTCTCCTTTAACAAACTTCTCTATTTCTACTTGATTATCCAAGTTTTGAATTCTTATTTGATTGCATATTTTGTATCGACTCCTCAGTACATTCCAAGCCTCTAATGCCTTGGTTCTATGCTAAATCAAGGTCAAAACACTATAAGAATATCTTTTAACTAAGACACATAATTCATTTGCTTTTTTAAATTTCTAAGCTCATAGAAGATCTACATTTGAAGGAATCATAACACTCAAATTTGATGGGTCAGAGGGGGGGGGGGAGGGGGGAGGTGGATTGTGGTTTTCGGTTAGTCCCCAACATTGTCTCTAGAAGTGGGTAAGAGTCAAGGGTAGTTGTAATTTTAAACTTCCACAAAGTGTATTTGGTACCATCTAACTTTCCTTTGCTAAAGGTTGGTAGATAAATCCTCACTATTTGAATTGTCGATATAGTAGCACCACCACTTGATGCGCTAGTAGTGATATCTAATATGGTAGATGACACCACTCCTCTTTGCTATTGAATCCCTTGCCTCTTGTGTCCTCTTCACTCCTCAAAGCCCCTTAGGCTCTAATACCATGTACAAACTACATGGCATAACAAACAAAATTTGAGCAAGGAGTAGAGAACATAGGACAAAATTTGAGCAAGGAGTAGAGAACATAGAACAAATATGAGAAGAACATAAACTACTTTAACTTAAAATAAACTGATCTAAAG
This sequence comes from Lygodium microphyllum, assembly GCF_053477565.2. Lineage (NCBI taxonomy): Eukaryota > Viridiplantae > Streptophyta > Polypodiopsida > Schizaeales > Lygodiaceae > Lygodium > Lygodium microphyllum. Next base: position 113,261,262 of record NC_141164.1, read on the forward strand.
ATGGCTCTATCCACTCGTGCACTTCCACTATGAAGCTTGAATGATGATCTAGACATATGATAGGAAAAGATCTTAAGGGTAGTTGGAAGAGACCCTGATTGGGTGAAAGATAGATTGACAATGGGTTTAGAGGGATCTTCCTTTTATAGCTTGGGAAGGTAGTATAGTCTCAACAGCTTGTCTCTGACCATATTATGAACCTTCTTGAGTTGGATAGGAAATATTCCAAGGAATAATCTCTTTACTATTAGGCTAGGGATATGGATCTATAATAACTCACACACCCTGCAACTCAATGCATGGTGCCTCTAGTTGCTACCATCATAACTACTCTATCTAACCCGAAGACTAGATCCACTAAGGTCACCTTTTTGCCTTCAATCACACAGAACTCATCTGATGTATAAGTCAAGACCCAATCAATGTCCATTCTCACACATGTCTTCTCCTCATAATGAGGGCCTTACAACTTAGAGCTTGATGGATCATCGGTGGCATCTTGCAACGGTGGGGCATTGAGTATACCTAATGATATGTACACTAAGAATACAAGAATAACTAGTACAGCATGAGAAAATACTAGATATATGTAGTTGACAAGAAAAGTAGCTTCCAAGTCTCCTTCTAATCTTTAAATACATATAGGTTTTTCCAAAGTATATGTTTTTGATACAATGATAATGTGTGTGCAAGTGCATATGTATACTTGTCTATGTGCAATGCCTATGTGTACATGGCTATGTGCATGTGTGTGAGACTATGTGCAAGGGTTCTAGTATGAGAGGTTGGATGTGTATGCACATGTGATATATATGTAAGTGCATGTGTGCATGATTGTGATGCAAGTGTTTAGGAGTTATGTGCACATGTGTGTCTGCATGTGCGTATGCACATGTTTTTAAGCAAGGTCTTAACACATCAAAAGTTCAAAAAATAATTTAAAGAATTATGCAATCTCCACCTTTTAGCATTAACTAGCCCACCACCTCCTTGGACTCCTCTCTGTCTCCAACCACATGTAGGATTATAGAGAACTATGTTGGTTATGGACCCTTTGCTCTTTCTCTATTGAATGCATCACTCTTCCTTATGTATTCAAATCTACCTTTTCCGTGCCAACCAATGTAGCCAATACAAAAGAGAGAGGTACAAGGATTCGACTACCAAGAATTTATAAATTGTGCACATCTATTCTTGTGTGTCCTGTGCGATGGCTCTTTTGCCCTCATGAATCCTTCTTCTTGTATCTTTCTTTGTCAATCCTCCTCCTTCCAAGATATGTTCGTTCGCCATGGATGGCGGGCCTCAATGGTGGCGAAGTAGATAGAGTTGTGGGTGGGCTTGCCCATGTCACAACAAGAGCATGTATAGATAGAGTGGTTGGGGATGTTAAATAGGTGGAGATGGTGGAGGAAGAAGAGATATATATATATATTTTTTTTCTTTTTGTGGAGATGGAGATGGTGGTGGGAGAAGGTAGAGAGGATGAGGAGGTGGGAGCGGTGAGGGGGTTGTGAGAAGCCAAGGAGGAGGGTGATGGGGTGGTTGTAAATAAGTCGAGGAGGAGGGAGTGGAGAGAGTTGTGGAGGGGGAAAGGAGGAGAAAGGAGAAGGCAAAGGGAATGAGAGTGAAGAGAGAAGGTGAGGAGGTTTGAGTGGTGTGGAGGGTTAGGGTGCAGGGCAAGAAGGAGAAAGTAATCGGCAAGGTTAGGGAGAAGGAAAATGAGGATAAACAATAGGAAAGGCAATGGGAAAATAGATGATGGAGAATGTGGAGTGGTCCCTAGCACTAGCCTACATAGTGGACACTATGGTAGTCCATAGCGTGCAGTGGAAAATCCTTTGTGTAGGGCCGGTACACATAGGCAGCACTACGGTTAGCTAGGGTGGCCTATATAGTGACACCCTATCTAGTAGGTGTTTCCTAGGGTGGGAAGGATGAAAGGACAAGGAGAAGGAAGAGGATGTGAAGATGGTGAAGGAAAAGGAGTAGGCCATGTTAGAGAGGTAAAGGTGAAGGAGAATGTGAGGGGGTGGTAGTGGATGAAGAGCCCTATAGGAGTCGTGATGGTAGACCTAACAGGGGTGATAGTGATGGGTGCATTTTATAACATTTTATTCTTTCCATGTGAAGCTCCTCTTAGAATAAGGTAAGGTGTATATAGCTTTGGGATGCATAGTTTAATCCTTATGTAGAAACTAATGTTTATAAAGGCTTACATATTTCTCCCAAATAAGAGTGATCTACTTTTTCCTTAGGAAATTCCTTTTTAGAAGTAATCCTCTTTGGGAATTTTTATCTACAATAATTATAACACTAAGCTTGGATGGATTTAGAGATGGACCACATGACACTAAAAAAACATTGGAGTGGTCTATAAGACTCTTCTCATTTTTAAGGAAATGATGCCAACTATACAAGGAAGTCAACATGAGGACTAGGAGATATGAAGATACCTTCTACAAAAACATTTAAACTTATCTATCACTTGAAGCAAAGATCTTTAAAAATGAAATAAAAAGGTGGAGCCAAGCTTGGACACACATGTCTTTGAGTACTTTAAGAAAATACTTCAATAGCTCTTCCATGTGGTGCATGCATCTAATTTACTTTTTCTTCTCTCTTATATTTTCCTCTTTTCATGCATCTCACTTTTCTTAGTCTATTATCAAATGAACTATAATATTTTTCTTTTTAAAAATATTTAGAGCTTCATAAATGGTGTACACATCAAAAAATCTTTGGAACAAAAAAAATAAAATAATTATATATTTGTGCATAGAAGGATTCGTACCGATGGCCACATCTATAATGTTGGAGATTTTAGACTCTTCTTAATTATTATTCAAAACCTTTTCCTCCATGAATCTCTCTCCAAAGTAAGCTTATTTTTCTTTTGGAGGATAAGAACAAATTGTAAGAAGTGCATATACCTTTTTCCATTCTCTATACTTAAACCCTTATAAAATTATTCATCTCATAGTGTAAAATCTCACATTAGACTAGTGATGCACATGCACAAATCTCCCTCACATTTTTCAACCTTTGTAGTTTACCTTCCATTTTCTTATAATTTTATTTGAGAAGCTTGACTATGAACACTTATGCACACAAGGCAACAAAATACATTATGAAGGGAGACTTCATGCACTATCTTACATACAACGCCTCGTGCATCATCCAATTTGGAACTCTAAGCAATTAAGATTACCATTGATTAATTACGATTTATAGATAATATAATCTAGCCTAATTGCAACTCTACCTCCTCTGCTCGTATAATACCAGTTTCAATGTCAACAAGAGCAACACTACTCAACTACACTTGGATATTAAAGTCCAACCCATGTAAAAAGTATTGCAATTGAGCAACAACTCGAATGGGAATATAAATTTGCAATTTGCAAAACACTTCTTTCTTTTTTTTGGCATACACTTAAACATTCTCATGCGGTTCTTGGTGTGTTATATTGAGAACACGTACCCGATACTAATCACCCCTTTTAGGGGCAAATTCTCTTTGGAAAGTTGTGAAAAATAGATCGATTGTAGTTATGGTTTTGGCTTCTAGGCTGTGATTGTCAAGATTGTGGGAGAGAAGGAAGGAGTCTCGCTTGAAGCTTTCTTGCTTGCACAATGGGGGAGGACACACAAGGGTGGAGGCTGAAAACAGTTTTCCTCTTCTTAGTTGTGTAAGCCAAAAGAACTCAAGTACAAAGAAATAGAAGAACCCTATATATGGGTGTCAAACCAAACTCAACTAACTAAGGTGGCATACTAACTGAGCCACGAACTAGAGTAGATAAGGATAGCTATCATGTAGCTATTATTCATGGGCGGTGTACCAACCGCGTCTGCAACTGACAAGTCGGTGACATAAATACACAACGGTCACCCTGGCGTATCACGAGTGGAGCTCGATATCTCAACACTCCCCCTCGAGCTCAATCCCAATTCCTGCACACCAAGCAGGTCTCTGAACTTGCGCAGCTTCTCTGCGCCCAATGCCTTCGTGAATATGTCAGCTACCTGATCCTCTGTGCTGACATAAACTAGATCAATAAGACCTAGTAAAACCCTCTCTCGCACATAGTGATAATGCACCTCAATGTGCTTTGTTCTAGCATGATAGACTGGGTTATTTGCCAAGTGTATACTACTCATGTTGTCACAATAAATGACAACTGGTCCATCTGTAGACTGATGCATATCATAAAGTAGCTTATGCAACCAAGCTACCTCACATGCAGCCATTGCTGCACCCCTGTACTCAGCCTCTGTGCTCGACAAGGCAACTGTAGGTTGTTTCTTGCTGCTCCAAGTGACTGCAGCACTCCCAAAAGAGAACACATATCCACTGGTAGATCGTCTATCAGAAATACTACCAGCCCAATCAGCATCAGTGTATCCATGCAACTGTATCTGAACCCCAGTCTTATAAAATAGTCCATACTGCAATGTGGACTTCACATACCTGAGTATGTGTCTAGCCGCATCCAAATGTGGTTTCCTTGGAGCCTGCATAAACTGACTTACCAATCCAACAGCATAGCTCAAATCTGGCCTGGTAATAGTCATATAAATCAAACTTCCTACTATGCATCTGTACATAGTAGGGTCTTCTAGAAGCTCACCTGCATCTGTGCTCAGCTTCACATTTTGCTTCAAAGGAACTGAAATAGGCTTACAGCCTGTCATCCCATATTTGGACAGCATGTTCAATCCATACTGCCTCTACAAGAGTTGTATCCCACTTGGTGATCTAATCACCTCAATGCCCAAGAAATAACACAGCTCTCCTAAATCCTTCATCTCAAACTTCTGCTTCAATAGTATTTTCACATGAAGGATATCTTCATCACTGTCACCTGTCATAATCAAATCAACATAAATGACAAGTAGCATAATACCTTTCTCTGTTTTTCTCACATAAAGTGAGAAATCTGCCTTGGAAATCTGAAAGCCAATAGTGACAAAATACTATCCTATCTTGTCAGACCATGCTCTAGGTGCTTGCTTCAAGCCATACAAGGCTTTCTTCAACCTGCAAACAAACTCAGGATGAACAGCATGCACATAACCTGGTGGCTGCTCCATATAGACCTCTTCATGCAAATCACCATGCAAGAAGGTATTCTTTACATCCATCTGATGTAAAGACCATCCCTTTGATGCAGCCATAGCAATGACTGCTCTTACAGTTGCCATCCTTGCAACTGGACTGAATGTTTCTTCATAGTCAATGCCATATGTTTGTGCATACCCCTTGACTACTAATCTTGCCTTGTATCTGTTCACAGAACCATCTGCATTGTGCTTCACCTTATAAACCCACTTACAGCCAATTGCATTCTTACCTTTAGGCAAAGGTACTAACTCCCATGTAGCATTTGCTTCCAAGGCATCCATTTCTTCATCCATGGCTTTCTCCCATTTTTCTTTTCCCATGGCTTGCTCAAAAGATGTGGGTTCTGGTTCCTGTATCACTTTGACCATATATGCATAGTGAATGGCTGTAAATCCATCATATTTCAGCCTATCCATAGGATACCTAGCTCTCGTAGACCTGCGCAAAGTAGGTTCACTCCCAGGTGCTCTCAAAACATCCCTGGTCTTTCTTATTCCAGGTGTAACAATAGAAGGAATACCCAACTCATCATCAATGCTCTGTTCTGAGCCACTGGATTCACCATCCACATAAGAGTAACCTACATTCAAATCAAACATGGGCTGATCAACCTTCTCTTTTCCTTTTCGTGATACATGCATACCACTATCTGCATTACTTTGAGAAGATTCTCTTGATCTCAATCTGCCTGTCCATGGCGAAGAATGTGAACCACTGCTAGAGGACGCTCCAGGTCCACTAATATTTTGTGACTGCTGCTGTGAATTCTGTGCAGCATTACCATTTTGTGCATCTACATCATCAATCACATTTACTAGTTTATACCAGCTACTCATCTCATAAAAAACAACATCTCTGCTCACTGTAAACTTACGAGTAGAAGGGTTATAGCACCTATACCCTTTTTGCTGCAGAGAGTAACCAATAAAGATGCACTTCTCAGCTTTTGGATCCAACTTGGATCTCAACTCATCTGGCACATGTACATAGGCAATGCAACCAAAAATTTTCAAATGAGAAATATTTGGTTTCCTACCAGTATACCTCTCCTCTGGAGTCATTCCATGTATTGTTGTAGTGGGAGTCCTATTCATTATGTAGACTGCTGTAGCAACTGCTTCAGCCCAATAAAAATCTGGCAGGTCTTTTTCATTGAGCATGGCACGCGATATCTCTCCAATATGCCTGTTTTTCCTTTCTGCAATTCCATTTTGTTGTGGGGTATGACTGCATGAATATTGCTGTTTTATGCCATGCTCCTACAGGAACCTTGCAAACTCATTTGAGAGGTACTCTCCCCCTCCATCTGACCTTAGGCATTTTATCTACAGGCCTGTTTCTTTTTCAACCATCGCTTTAAGAGTTTTGAAATGCCCAAAAACTTCACTTTTCTTTTTCATAAAATACACCCAAACTTTTCTACTATAGTCATTAATAAAACTAACAAAATAATGACAGCCTCCAAGAGATGCAGCTTTAGTTGTCCACACATCAGAGTGGATTAATTCCAATGGCTTCTTACTCTCTTGAACATGTCTAGGAAATGGTTTCCTTGCCTGTTTTCCAAACTGACAGGCTTCACATACCTTATGCATTTCTGCAACCTTGAATTTCGGCAAACCTGCAACAATATTTTGGGCCTGCATTGATTTAAGTCGTTGTACATTAACATGACCAATGCGTTTATGCCAGATATCAATATCTGCAACTACACCAGTCCCATGTGCAAACATTGCTGCACTCAATTCAGACATGTCTGCATCCAATGTAAACATTCTGCCCTTATTCTTTCCTTTTGCTATCAAGCGACCTTTATTTTTCATATCCTCAACAAAGCATCCATGAGAATTAAATTAGACCTGCAAGCCCTATTCAACCATTTGACCAACAGAAACCAGATTCTTGGTGATGTTCGGGACATGAAATACATCGGACAGGTACTTCTTTTTCCCATTCTGCATAGACAAAGGAATTTTTCCAATCTGCACAATAGGATGTGTAGTATCATCACTAGTCTCCACAAATCCTGGTTTTTCCATTTTTCTTGCATCCTCCATCCATTCTGCATGACCTGTCATGTGGTTTGATGCACCTGAGTCAACATACCATACATCATTGCTTTCTTCTGCATTTGTCACAGAGTTGTTCATGTGCTGCACCATAAACAGATGCTCATTTCTGTCATCACCCTGTCTACTAGAGGATGCATAATTTCCTTGTTGCAGTTTTCCATTCATGATATCATTCTGCTTTTTATAGCAGTCTTTAGCCATATGACCCATTTTACCACAATAGTAGCATTCAACATTACTGTTTGCATTTTGGCCTCTTTGCCATCCACCACGACCTCTTTGGCTCCCCCTGCCTCTAGAGTTACCACGTCCTCCTCCATAGGACTGGTTTTCTTGAGTTTGCTGCATATTCTGATTTCTACCACGGCCTCCATATCGGCCTCCTTTACCTCTGCCTCTACCTCTTCCAGCATTTGAGTAGAAGACAGCTTCTTTTGAAGTTCCTCCTGAAGAAGATGCACCACCATTTCTTTGCTCCTCAGAAATTAGAAGAGCAATCAGCTCCTCAAAATCAAAAAATCTTTCACGAACTGAAATGGATGTCCGAAACTGTGCATAATCCTTTCCTAGACCATTCAAGGTCACAGAAACTAAATCATCATCTTCCACTGGTGACCCAATGGAAGCAAGTGCATCTACAATCTTCTTCACCTTCATGTGGTAGTCGTTGATGCTCATATTTTCTCTTTGCACATTGTGCAACTCTTGCTTGAGCTGCATTTTCCTGGCTTGCGTATTTGTGCTATACATTTTTGACAAAGTATCCCATGCCTCCTTTGGCGTACTTGCATCCTAAATATGCACAATCATAGAGTCTGAAATGCTGATAGACAGCCAATACATAACTTTCCTGGCTCTCTCATGCCATGCTTTAAATGCCTGCATTTGCTGTTGATTGGGAACATTAGGAAGAACTGGTTCTTCTTCATTTCCTGCAACAAATTCCCAATATCCTTTTCCCATAAGGAAATTCGTCATTCTAAACTTCCATGCTTGGAAGTTGTTCTTGTCAAGCTTTTCAGTGACAATCTGTGAAAGAGAATCAGATGCCATTACAGAAGACTGCAAAAAATTCTGTCACTGCAAAAACCACAGCTTCACCCTCACAAGGGAAAATCTGCGAAACTGGCGAAAGTGGTATTTGACTACACAGTCACTTCCTAGTGACGATTTTGCATCAACAGGCAACAGGGATGATTCTGTAACCCCCAATGTCTCTGCGCACAAGCATACAATGCAATTTTTACAGTAACTATTCACCGACCTGTAGAACAGTGGCTGCACAGCATAAAACTAAGCCTTTTCCTAAGTGCGTGCAGAAAACTTCCGCCTCCAAAATAGGCCCCGAAATGGCCTCAAATAAAAAAAACAAGGTCGCCCGGGGCTAAAGCCCTTTCCCGCAGCATATACTGCCCTCTTGCTTCACCGCGAAGGGTATCTCAACCTAAGACAATGCACTCCTGCACTTTCCGGCTGTGCTACCTGTAGAGATCTGCTCCCAAAACAGAAGATGAAAGCAACACTGCTCCTCTTACCAGAACATCGCGAGCTTGGCTTGCTTTCTTGAGCTCCTTACCACGAACAAGGCTCTGATACCATGTCAAGATTGTGGGAGAGAAGGAAGGAGTCTCGCTTGAAGCTTTCTTGCTTGCACAATGAGGGAAGACACACAAGGGTGGAGGCTGAAAACAGTTTTCCTCTTCTTAGTTGTGTAAGCCAAAAGAACTCAAGTACAAAGAAATAGAAGAACCCTATATATGGGTCTCAAACCAAACTCAACTAACTAAGGTGGCATACTAACTGAGCCACGAACTAGAATAGATAAGGATAGCTATCATGTAGCTATTATTCATGGGTGGTGTACCAACCGCGTCTGCAACTTACAAGTCGGTGACATAAATACACAACGGTCACCCTGGCGTATCACGAGTGGAGCTCGATATCTCAACAGTGATACCATACTACAGCTCTTTCTTTCAGAGTCATATTAAGAAACACCATTAGATGTCCCTTATCTTGAATTCGGAAATTGAACATTAAATTTTGGAACTCACTAATGTGAAGCTCCCCATCTTTCTATGCTAACCCATTAAAAATGGGTAGAGGGAATCCTAAGGCTAATAGATCTGACATCCCTACAAAGAACTACAATAGATTGTGCCATGATGATAACCGAATTCGCTAAGGGGTTTTGAACTACTAGAACTACTACCCCACTCAAAGTGGACTGACCTAGTATGGGAGATGGGAAGTATTAGTGCTTCCTCCTCCTCCTAAAGAACTGTTTGTAGCACTAGGGCTGCTAAGACCCATCCCTTATAGGGATATCGAGTTGCTCCATTGAGGGGAATACCTCCCAGGGATTTTAGCCTGCCATCTAGCCCTTTCAACTCTTTCATGCTTTTAGATCTTGGCTTGACAGTGTCTATCAGAAAATAGTGGGTCAAAATCCATGGTCTTTGGCATAAATTGACTGACTAGTCTCTAATCAACTAGGAATCAGAAACCACCACTTATTAGTGGCTCCTGGTAAACCACCACCTATTGGGACACAAAATGGGCGGACATTTGCTCTAAAGCTCTAGTTGGGGGGACCTCAATGCTCAAACAAAATACCCCATGACCTTGTGACAAGGAGTATCTAGAGGCTACACACATTGATCTAACTTAGACACATGTATACTATTCAAAATAGTCCAACGAATCCCTTCCCAACTCTGCATAGGAAGTATCCCAACATGACTATGACTAGCACCTCATCCCACAAATACAAGGAGCACCGCCTAGCTTAGCACTGTGACTCGACTATGACTCTTCTACACCTCGGGGATGTCGTAATGCTACATAGTCCTCTTGGTTTTTTTATAGAGCGATGTTGTGATGCTACATGTCCAACACTACAAATCTAAGGGCTGAGTTTTCCACCAAGAAAGTGATCACATTAGTCTACATCATTAGAAGTTTATTTTCCATTGTGTGCATTTTTTGTGTTTTCATTTCCATGATGCACGAGCACCTAATATAGGCTAGATACAATTTCTTCAATGCATTCATATTTTTTTTTTGTAAACATTGCTCGATTGATTGTATAACATGGATTCTAATTTGCAAATTGCAAGAGTGATTGGGCACGAAGTTCTTTTCCAAAGCATGTTCTTGATAGGGCACAAAGTATATAAAAATAGATTCACATCAAAGTTTTTGTTTTGAAGACTTAAGGACTTGAGGAAAATATTGTAATGTTGATCCTTCACTTTTGACTTTCCCTATGTGACTTGTAATTCGGATGTTGCTAGTGCAGATAAAATATCTCTTCAAAAGCAAACTTGGTTCAACATTTTGCAACCTACAAAGGCTAAAAGTTATCCACTCATATCATGGCCATTTAAGTGGATTATTGCAACATCTGACACTTACATTCTTTGTGAAGATGGTGGAGACTTGCTATGATGTGATCAATGTCCCTTTACTTATTACACATTTTGCTTATAGATACAAGATTTCCTAAAAGGAGACCATTTTTGGCTAAAGTGTCAATGATCTTTCTGTGATACCAGCTAGGATAAAATAAGCTCTACAAAAAGTATGTTGTTGTGTGTTCAATGTGACCATCACAAAGCTTATCAAGACTACACATACCTTGGATAATGGCCTCTCTTGGTATCTATTGAGATGTGAGGGGAGGGATTGGTCTTTCTAAGCTTGTGGACTACCACGGTAAACTTGCTATTGCATTGAGTGTAATGGAAAGTGTTTTAAACCATGGATGATCCTTGGACAAATGTCAACGTGATTGCACACACTTTGTACAAATATTGCTAGTCTGATCAATTTAGTTACTTTAATTACAAGGGTTTCTGTATAGTGGTTTAAGAAGAGAGTATGATGATGATTTTGTGCAAAGCCTTGAATTGAGAGCTCTGGCAAGGGAGGAACTTGAGACTTGGAGAGTTTACATTAGAGAGTAGTGGGTCTTTACCACTATAATGGGCTAATTCAATACCTTCAGTGCATGAAATAACTAGGTTGGCCTATGATGTCATGGATTCTCAAAGCTTCTACAATAAAGGCAATGTGCACTTTAGTGATGATGATGCATGGCTTGAATCCATGGAATTGAGGATGTTGGAGTACCCTCTTCTGGTGGAGCAAAACTAGAAGGACATGTACAACAAAACTGTGTAGAGCTGGATGTGTTCCCAGCTCTTGAATCATTAAGTAATGTGGGGCAATCTATGTGGAAGCCCTCAGCACAAGGGCTACCCTATTTGAGTTAATCGAGTGCTTTTTGCACTATTTGCAAGACCTAGAGAACTTAGAAGTTCTATATGAAATTGTGTTTCGTAACTACAACATGCATGGGCCCAGGTGGATCCAACATTCTCAAAGCACCCATGATACTGACTTTTAGGGCTGCATTGATTATATTTGTAGCAGACTGTCTACTATACGGAATAGAGTGAATGCCCAATTTTATAACACAGTCAAATATCACAAAATCCTTGGCATCTCCAAGAGCTTTTCTAGAGTGGAAGTAGAGAGAGCATACTTGCTGCTCTCATTGAAGCACACACCTAATAAGGCTACACATTTTGAGGATCGATGTGAATTTGTTGATGAATGGGATATTGAGGTTGTCAAGGACGAGGCTTGTTCCCTAGGCTTGAAGTTGTTCGGACAGATCCAGAGGGCTTATACCTGTGTAATGGGTCTGATTTTGGAGGAGAAGATGAGGAGAGAGAGTCTGTGGGGCAATATAAACTTGGAGCGGGAAGGAGATCTTGCCACTGAACTACAGGAACGACGGAGGTTTCTTGTCAAATGGCTATGAAGGAGTAGTGCAACTTTGTTTCAAAAAATTAAAGCATGTTTTTCTCTTATCATCATGATTAGTAAGGTTTTGATCCAAAGACGATATTATCGCAACAAACGGTGTTATAGCGGGCTATTTGACGAAGGCAAGTTGACATGTTAAAGCTGAGGAGATGCAAAAGTTGCCCTTCCAGCTGCCAATGAAGCTCAAATCAGAGAGACAAGAGAGCCAATGTACAGAAGAGTATTCGTGTTCAAGCTCCAAATGAAGGGGCTGTTGGTATACCGTCTTAACTACATTACATGGTCATTAGCAGGCTCAACATCAGATGGTCTCGTGATCTTAGTAGGCAGCCTTGACGAAAGCAAGATGACTAAAGCTATGACGGCAATGATAAGCAGGATAGCGAAAAAGCTTAATACGCTCGTAACGGCTTGAATGGCGACATGACTGACGTAATCGCAAGTTTTTTTTGGAGAGAAAACCACCGAGCTTTTGTGGGCCGTGAACTCCAAATCAGGAAGAAATATCGACAATACCAGCATGGCCAGCGAGCATAAAAAGGGGGCATCATCGAACACGACAGTAAGACGGGACGAAGAAAGTGACGAAGAAAAGCTCTGAAGGTGATGACGTTGCTACAGGTGAAGCCGAAGGGAGAGAAGATGAACAAGTCGAAGACGAAGCGGACAAAGACAAAGAAGGAAGACTAGAAGACCTGCTGATGAAGCAGAGATGACGGCGAAGTGCCTGGAGCGACGGCAGAAAGGTGTCAAGGAGGAGAAGATCAGATTGACAGTCAGACAAATTCCATATGACACCAGGACCAACCGTCTCACTGTCCACCATCATCGACAAGTTCGTGGCGGTAGGGCTAAGCGAGCAAGACGTGATAGCGCTGTCAGGAGCACACACCTTCGAGGCTTCTGATGCATCAACTTCGTCGGCCACCTCTTCAACTTCAGTGACACCAAACCCACGCTGGACCCCACCTATCTCCAGTCAGTCCAGGTCATATGCACTGAGGGCGGAAATGCGAACGTGGCGGCCCTGCTGGATCTGATATCACAGAATGCCTTCGACAACTAGAACTACCTCAACCTGCAAGGCAACCAGGGGCTGCTGCAGTCGGCGACCAAGAGCTCCATTCCACCTCGGGCCGGGCCACCTTCCAAAGCCACGTCAACAACTTCGCCATTATTATGTTTCAAAGTGAGTTTCGACATTTAAGTGCCTGGAAGCCTCGGTGGTTGAAAAATAGTCATTGATTTCATCAAAACAGAAGATCGAGGATGATCTCATGAAGTCTAAGTCAAGCTTAAAAGATGTCAAGGACAAGCTGAATCAAGCATTCTATCATCATACTTCCACTTCAGGAATTCGAAGGAGCACAAAACGAGACTTATATCTTAATCTATATGACATATTTCAAGGTGTTACATGATGAGCCTTATCCCCAAGGTATTCAAATGAAACTCCTCCATTGGGACCTTATTTGGAAGTCCCATCACTTCTATTATCCCATTTTCATGCTTAACCATGACAATTTATCTTCTCTTGTAAGCAAGAATCTTTGAATATCTTTTGCGAAAGATAATTATAAAAGTAGCTCATAAGAAGGACAGGTGATCTCTTTGCCTTTACTTTGCTCCTAATCAATGACAATCAAACATCTCCTTTATTATGGTCTTCAACATGTATAACAAGTATACATCCATGAATATATCTTGAGTACTCTTCATCTATTATTTCCCATCTCGCTTAGCATCCCTGCAACAAGTGACATTCACAAACCCTCGTGTGCATTATTCTATGTGACAGTGTTTCAAGAGGTAATATGATCCTTACTAAATTAGGTCCCAAAGGAAACAAACATACTATCCTATAGTATAGAACTCCTTACACTCTCAATGCAAGTCAATAATTGTAGCAATTAAGTGTAATGTATCTAAGATTTGTTTTTTTTTACCATGTATATGTAATGCAATGCAAAGGTGAATGCCCTTAAGTGCACAAACAAGTAACCTTATAGATCAAACATCATGGATTGTGCACAAACAATTCTTTTTATGATTTCAACATAATGCGATGTATCTTGCTAAGGCATCATCAAAGTAATTCGTGCTAATATCCTTCTTTAAAGACTTAAAATGAATGAATCTTATATGCCAAGATATGCATAAAATCATATTTCAATAAATTCTTAACTCTCCATAGCCCTTTCTCCTACTGTTTATAGTTTTCCATTCGTTGCTAGGTTCAAAGAGTATTTTTCATGTGTTTTTTGTATATAAAAAGTAGTAAATATGCACTTTAACATAAAGAATGGGAATAAACTAAGGCTAAACCTCATGCCCTAGCCCCGCCATACATTCACGAACACATTCATAACTTTTTGGTACATATAATCTATTTTTTATATAAGACTTAATTTTTCTTGATTTTTTGAATTTATCTTATTGTTTATTATTAGTATTTTTTATTTTTAAATGTATAGAGCTAGCATAAACCAAGAATCGATATTATACTTCATATGACCCTATGTGAACACTAAAAGAATTGTGAAAACACATAAAACCCTCAATTTTCTCAAAATTCTGTAATTCTCACATTGTGGATTTTTTTTATTTTCATTTGAATTATATGAACATCAAGAATCAACTCAGAATTCTAATTTTTAAGGCACTAGAACTCATATTCAAACATTCTAGACCATTTTCCATAGTATGTGTAAAAGATTCATCATAAAAAAATAAAATCGAACACTTACACTATCGTGCAACTACCAGACATAGTGTGAAAAACTATGGAGTGCATCATCATCCAAAGTTCTTATTAATCAAGAGAGTCAATGACACCTGAGTCATTAGTGCTAGTGTCCATGGCATAGATGGTCCAAAAATACTAGATTTTTGGACAATTTTAGCTTATTTTTAATAATATTTATTGTAAAAATATGAAAAAGTTAGAAAAGCTTCTAGATTAGGATGGCATGCAAAAAGCATGTTGCTTTTTCAGCCAGTTATGGGAATTTTCATAAAAAAGAAAGATGGACAAAATCGTACGTGTCGTGATCGCTATTAATAGGTTAAAATCTGCACTTTGAACTGGAAGAAGAAGAACAAGGAGTGAACTAGGAGATCATGGACTAGGTGTCCTAACATTTTAACCCCCTTCCAAAGCCAATGGAGCCATCAGATTTGGCTTCCAAGCAGCAAAGAAGGAACTATTATTTTGGAGCACATTTTTGTTCTACGAAGGAGCTCTAGGAGATCTAATGCTTGGAGATTGCTTTTGAGTAGTGCGAGACAAAGGATTCCAGATTCTATTAATACATATTGATTCAATTCATTGTGTTTTATCTTTGTTGTGTTTACCTCCTATCTATTGTTTTTCTTCTCTTCCATCTTCTATCTCTACTTCCTTCTATCTCTGATCCCCAGTGGATACGACCTTTCGACAAAAATCCTTTCGACATTGGTGAACCCGACGTGAAAGTTTGTCAGAAGGAAAGACAATATGGGAAAACCTTCAAGTACAATTTCCAGTGATGTTTTGCAACAATTGGTGCAAAATATGAATATACTTAGGCAGGTACAACAACAACAACAGGTGATGTAGGCTTTTGCTCAAACAGAAAGTGTTGTGATGAATGCTCTGCAAGCACTTGAGCGTGAGATGAAGTTATTCAATGGTAGGAATGTATATGTATATGTACATACGTATGCTCAAAAGATAGAATTCTTTGGAGTGGCTCAGCTTGCATGGGGCTGGTATTTTGCTCAGATCATTGTACATGAACTTTAGCACGAATTACTGAATTATGTATGGAGGATGCCAACTGGATAGCTTTCAAGAAGGCATTTAGGGAAGAATTTTACATTGAGGATACCAGTTTGATTACACGCAAGACTTTTCAGGAGTGGGTTTTATAACCCAATAAGGGTCTTATGGCTACAAAATTGTTAAGAGAATTTGAAAGTTCATTTGAGCAGTTGGATCTTGTAGACTACAAAGCTCTTGCAAGTCAAAAAATTGAATTATTTCTACAAGCAACATATCCTAAGCTTCAAGAGAAGCTTGATGATTTACTAGAGGATCAAACTACAGAGATATCTCTAAAAACAGAGTGGAGACATGTCAAGGAAGTTGTTACTGCACTTGTGAAAAAGCATAGAAGAAGATAAAGATTGCATGTCTCTAGCTTGCCCACTGTTACGGGCAAAACAATTGAAGTATCTAGTAGGCCACCCACTTCTGTGGCTAACCCTATGTCGCTCGATGGATCTTTTCAACACTTTTGGAGCCCATCGATTGCTTGTTGCTTAAAATGGAACTAACTGAGCTGCCGCCTTCAATGAAGTCTATTTTTCCCTTGAAATTCAAAAATTTTGACTAATTTTGAGCATGTTTCAGATCGTGAAAAGTCTAAAGTAATTGTTCTACATGTGGAAAAATATCTTATTATAGGTGAGTATGAAGATATGATCCATCAACCTCAAAAGACTTTGAGCTCTGAGTTTAAAATGAGAGACTTGGTCTTGTTGTACTATTATTTGGGGATTCAAGTCTTGCAAGAGCACATGGAAAAATCTTCATCTCTCAAAAGAAGTATGTATGGGAGATCTTAAAAGCATTTGGAATGACTGAAAGTATAAGGAGATAACTATATGTATGGAGATCAATGTGAAGTTATCCATTGAGTATACATCAACACTAGTAGACATTAGGAGGTTGGTTGGCAGCCTCATCTACTTATGTAACACATGAATGAGAGCGGAAATTTGGTGCCGAAATTTGCTTTAAAATACTTAAAATTTATGAATATCAAGGGAAAAATATTCAACGTCAAAGGCGGCGGCTCAACCTAAGACGATTTTAAGCACCAAAGTGCTTTAAAGGTGCCCGAGTGACACTTGTTGATTTTTCATAAATTTTCAGACAGTTGTGTGGGTTGGCACGAGCTACTGGCCAATGCGGGATGCCAAGCCGGATGCCCAGGATTTTTCAGAGCTCAATTCTGAGTCCGGACAGGGAAATGGCCAAGGAAACGGTCAAGATGCGAAGGGGTGGACAAAATTTGGCCAAAATGAGTAAGTGACCCTTGGGACCCCAAGAATGAAATGCCACATGAAATGTTGGAGAAGAATCGTGGAGAGAGAGAGGAGAAGATGACGCCTGCCTGCGCGCGAAAAATGCGCCCTTCATGATGGAGATGGAGATGTGGGGCTGCAAACAACCATGCCAATTGATGATTGCCCTTGCTTCCCCCCTGGATGCCAATCATATCGCCACCTCTTGCCCGTCCATTGGTGGCCTGGATGCTGAGATAGAAATCTAGTCTTTCTCTCTCCTCCCTCTCTCTCTTCTAAGGGGGAGTTCATGTGGGAAGAGAAAGAAAGAAGAAAGAATGGTAGAGGCTTGTTCGGCATCGATCGGATTGCTTCCCAGGTTGGAAATGGTGACTTGTGATCGTCATGAGCATGAAGTGCTGCTGATTTTCAGATTTGCAGCCATGGACATGAAACCCGAAACACGCAAATAAGCGGTAATTCAATTTTTTCAAAGGAAATTTGAGATTTCATGGCTTTTGATTGATAAAATGTTGTTCATGTGGGCTAAAATTTGTTTATTTTGCTGTTTTCCATGAGTATTTGTTGAGCATAATCAGAAAATAAGAAAACCATGTATCTTGTGGCTCAAAATAATACACTAAAACACGTAAAATATGGAAAATCAAGGGGAAATGATGTTTTTGGGCATAAAAATGGAAGAATAAAGAGGAACACCAACTAAATTTTCATTTTTGTTGCAAGAAGGAACTAAGGGCCACAGCCCATAACCTATTTTGAATTTTCAGTAATAAAATAATGCAGAAAATAAGGAAAAATACAAGGAAAATAGAGAAAAACAACAAAAAATAGGGAAAAAATACATTTTGGGTGCGGAAAATTAATGAAAATTAAGAATAATGTTCGTGAATGTTTGTGGGGACAGAAGCATGAGGATTTGCCTCAGTTCAACCCCACTTTTTTGTTCTAGTGTGTTTTTCCCGCTCTTTACACATAAAATGATGGCAAAATGCCTTATAAATCTATACAACAATGCAACATTTGATCGATGGGAGGGTAGAATGGTTAAAATGTGTCTAAAAGCGGAGTAAAATGATGAAAAGATTGTTGGTTTTTGTTTGCATGCCATATAGGTCAGTGAATAGTTATAGAATGAGAGCCTAGTAGCACGAGGGTTTCCTCGGTGCTAGGTTCGTGCAACGCCGCATAAGAACGGTAGTTGAAAATCATTGAAAGGATATTTTCCACATGTGCACAATATTTATTTTGTAATTGTTTGAGCACTTGGCATCCACAATATGCATAAATCATGGAAATATTTAAAGGTATCAGAAATCCTGGATGCACAGCAATTGCTTTCATTAGGACCTTGACCCACGTTGAGTGAGAGACAGGGCACCCTAAGCCATAGGCTAGTCGTGGGGTCTAGGGGAAAGAGAAGTAAGGACAATGGTACATTCCTGTATACGATTAAATGGTATCTTGAGTGGATTTTGTGTGAAATGTTTATATGTTGAGTGACGCATCGAGGGGCCAATCCCCAAGGTGTAGGAGAGTCGCAGAGGGGTGGCGGCATTCAGCCGTTGTCGTATTGCTGTGCATTCGAAGTGTGTAAACCACCCAAAAGTTGTGCATGGTATTTGGTACTTCGTACATACTTAGTTGTTGTGATAACATTTATTTTATGCGTATAAGTATAGTGGGGAGGAGTTGGAGACAAAAGTGGCGAATATGATGAGATGCTTTCAGCCTATGTTGAGCAAGGTTGAGTGGAAAGCACAACTGATGCTAGTGAACATGTTAGGACTTTGTCTTCTCCTTCTCCAGCTACATCAAAAATACCTAATGATAACCACATCCAGGAGTTGGAAAGAAGGAGGCTAAGCGTTGAAATGTGCTATGAGAAGCATGGAGTTATCACTGTTACAGTGTGTGCTTGTTTTGGGTTACAATGTGTTGTTTACATGGGCGCCAAAGATATGGAACGACAGGCTCTTAAAGTATTCAGAATGAGACTTTTTGGAGTTGAGGTACGTGCTGTCCAGTTTGGTACAGGTACATTGAAAGATGTGGCATCAGAAGCAATAAGATACTTGGTTATAAATGAAGAGACTACACATTATAATTTTAAGGTCCGTAATTGGATCTCATCCTTATCCAAAGCTGGAGAGAGATTTTCATGCCATTATTGGCAAAGAGACTAGACGAAAGTGTCGCTAATGAGGGATTTAAAAAGCTAAGAAGGGAGGGAAAAGAGGAGCGTGTGACGAAAAGGAAGGAAGGGGGCAATGCTAATTGGGGGAGAGAATTCGAATGGGGGGAAAAAAGGAGAGAAAAAGCGGGAGGAAGTTACGAACAAGGGCAGAGAACTGAGCATGACTCGTGGGTCCGCTTCTAGAGGATCGGCTGCAGCCTTCCTCTCAATTGCACAGGCTATCGCTGCTTATGATGGGGTTTAGATGTCATATGCCGGTGATGCTGCTGTGACTATAGGTGAAGCATTGCGGCCAAATGTGGTGGACAAAACTGCATTTTGCGGTGGCAAGTCGCTGTCAAATGTAGCGATGATCAGAGGCACCACTCACAGCAAAAGCGAAGCATTGAGTTTGATGGCCGAGGGATGGATCCTGTCCTGTACTTTCACGTGTCAGACGGCATTCAATCATGAATCATCAATTGAGCAAGCGGAATTCATGCTCCCAATAGGGTGATGTGAGTGATCTACAGAGCTTGTGGATTGATGCGGAAGTAGGGGGCTCCACAATAATGCAGGCGAACCTGGCTCCTGCGAAAAAGGAACAGAAACTGATCAGCACCCTCCAGAAATGCAGAAGGGGGTTCTACAGTAATGCAAGCGAAGCTGCCTGCTGCAAAAAACGAACACAAATTGATCAGTAGCCTCCAGAAATGCAGATACAGGAAGGACCGTCATCGTTCCAAGGACCTGTATGCCTACATGTGTTATCATCACCTGGAGTTGCATCCTCTCTTTGGTAACTACCTCATCCCCATGCTCGTTGAATGCGGGAGCTTGTCGGATGCCCGGCATGTCTTTCACAGACTGCCTCTTCAGAATGAGCACTCCTGGACTTCCCTCATTTCAGGGCATTGATGGCGACTTCCATGCACACGCAATGATCTCCTCAGTGAAGGACTGCTGACTCGAATTTCCAATTGCCTGCACTCGGATTTGCTTCCCCAACTTCGACATCCAACCAGCATACACGATCTCAATCTTCAAGAGATCTATGTCGGCACAGTGGATTTATCCTACCGATGCATCCAAGAGCTATCGAAGGCCATGATCCATAAAAATCCTAACTGCGTGTCTCCCCTATTTCTGCCCCTTTCTCACAAATAATCGACCTCACTTTATGCCATAGCCAGGTCCATCTATCGTTAGCAGGGGAAAACCATATCCGTGTTTCTTGGGTCACAACAAGCAATTCTGCATTATCTAGAGTGGACTATGGAACCATACCAGGTTCATATGATAGATTTGCAGACGGAGATAGCAGTTTCTACGGCTATATACTTTATAAATCAAGTCAAGTCCACAATGTTGCAATTGGACCACAAGTTCCAGTAACTTTTGCAATTGCTGGTGTGCATGTTTTGATGCTAGGATCATACACTGACTTCAGTAGGGACTCTAATCAGTATAAGTGACTGCAGAATGATTTGGCCAAAGTGGATAGAGTCAGAACCCCTTGGCTCCTTGCTGTCATTCATGCACCATGGTACAACAGCAATTTCAAACTTCAGGGTGATGGTGACAAAATGATGAAATCCATGGTGTTCATCCTTAAAGAAGCAAAAGTTGATATGAACTTTGTGGGCCATGTTCATGCTTATGAATGCACGTCTTGAGTTTTTCAGCATTACTCTGATCCTTGTGGCTTCATCCACATAACCATAGGTGATGGAGGGAATCAAGAGGGATTGGCTAACAGGTTTCTGGATCCATAGCCAAGCTGGTCTGAATACTGTGAAGCAGGTTTTGGTCATGGCATTTTGAAAGTGGTAAATTCTACTCATGCACGATGGACTACTAGTAACTGCCAAGTTACGAAATGAACATGCTGATGTGAAGAGTGTTTCCCTTCCTACTGCAACTGTCATCATACACCTGAATGTAAACAATTTATGAGATACTTCGGATTATCCTGAACATGAATTTCTTGTAACTCATTTGACAAGCAATATAGTGAACTTTGACATCAATAATTTGAGTTCTTCTTGTTAGCCTCTTCCATTGCTGTGCCCTGAACCCCGTGTTCTGCAGCCCATACACGAAATCTACGACATTTCTGGTGAACCCGACGTGAAAGTGCTGCGTCATCAGCAAGATGGGAGACTCGCAAGAAGAGATGACAGATGATAATGTCATGAAGAACCTGTTTCAGTCATTTACCATGTATATGCAGCAGCAAGTTCATGCAAAACGAGACAGTGATGCTATGGATGCCTTGAAAGCTGTCCAACAGGAGATGAAGCAGTTTAATGGCCAGCAAGTGTCAACTTACCTGCATTTGTATGAAGAAAAGATGAAGTTTTTTGGTGTTTCTCAAGATGTTTGGAGCCGCTACTTCTTGCAGATCATGGTGCGCGCTCTTGAAGGTCGAATTGCAGAAATTCAAGAGGCACATGCAGGTTGGGCTGAATTTAAAAAGGCATTAAAAGATGAATATTTCCTGGAGGATACAGGTCTTATGAATCGCAGGAAGTTTTTAGCATGGGTTTCTATGCCTAATAAGGGACTTTCTGTTACCACTCTTCTGCGAGAGTTTGAAAGCCGTTATGATCAGTTGGATGGGACTGAACAACAAGCTTTGGAGATGCAGAAAGTGGAGTTATTTTTGCAAGCTGCAGATGCTGATTTACAGGAAAAGTTGGATGATCTTTTGGAAGATCAAGCTACTGATTCAGGTTTAAAGACTGAGTGGAGACATGTCATTGATGCTGTGAATGCTCTTGTCAAGAAGCAGCGCAGGAGAGTCAGATTGCATCGAAATACAGGAACAGTTCCTGAAAAATCCTTGGAGACTTCTTCTTCTACCCCTGCTGCTACTTCTTTGCCTAAGCCTACTCCTCCTGTTATGAATCCACCAGTTCCTGCTGCTCCAGTGCCCTTATCTATAGATGATGTTATTAAAGGCTTGGCGGATTTGACAATTGAAGCAGTCAAAGCTGAAGTTGGTAAGTTAAAGGAGCAACTTATGTCAGTACCTGCTGTAGCGCCTGCTCCAGTGACTGCTTTTCCAGCTGGTCAAAGAAAAGGGCGACAATGTATTTGGTGTGATAGTACAGAGCACCAACACTGCAGAGATTGTGATGCTTTTCAGGAAGCACGTAAGAAGAATGTAGTGTTCTGGGGACAAGATGGGAAGATATGGCTGACAGAGACTGGCGCTCCTCTTGACACGAACTTTGGTAAGGGAGGTATGAAGAAGCTTGTTGATGATATGGCTGTGCGATCAACTTATGTGAGTGTTAGAGGAGATGCTTCAGCTTTTGGAGTCCAGCTTGAGCAGAAATCTGATGGAGACTCTGCCTTATGGTCTTCTGCCTTGGAGATAGCGAGAAGAGGGAAAGTTCAAACTTCTACTATGACTTGTGTGGGCTCTAGCATCCGAGGAGAAACAGGATGGGATTCTCCTGTTGACAGGTATTCTATTTTTGCTTATATGGCTAAAACGCAGGGTTTAGATGCCATGGTTGAGGAAAAGAGAAGAAGAGATGAAGAGGGTCCTAGTTCCTCCAAAAAGACTAGAGGGGGTGACTTTGTTTCACCACCTGTTACAGCTCCACCTATGTCAAATTCTCCAGCTCAAATAGGTTCTGATCAACCAATGGGAGACAAGCAGAAAGAAAAGAGGCAACCAAGAAAAGAGCCAGGATTCAAGCTCTTGTCGGACCTTGATATGCAAACGGATATGAGTAAGATTTTTCATGAAAGAATTTTGAATAGTGAAGTCACTTTTACTGTTGGAGAGGCTCTTGGGATTGCTAGAAGAGAAATACAGGATCAGATGCAGGATCTTTTGCGGAGGAAACGACATGCGATGGAAGGACCTGCTTTACAGGGATTGTGGCATGGAACTCTTGGGGAAGTGCATGATGATGCAGTGATGGTTGAGAATGCTTCTGCTAATCCGCAATTGGAGAAAATAGTGTAGCCTATGCAGTATGAAGATGATGAAACCCCTATTCTCATTCCTCGTAGCCATTTTTCACGAAGTCATTGGGCTAGAGCAACCACTGAGACAGTGGTAAGGATTGGAGAGAAACAAATTCCCTTGATCGCTTTAGTTGATCATGGTTCTGAAATTAATCTTATTGCTCGAGGTGTTTATGAGAGTGGCAAGTGGCCTATGGATGCAGAGCATGGCTGGCGCATGAGAGCCGCCAATAATACTTCTGGTGATATGTATGCTGCTTGTCCGAGTATCAGAATTTCTATTGGTAACGTTGAAGAGGATTATCATTGCTTTGTTCAGGATTCATGCTCTTATCCGATTATTCTTGGACAGCCTTTCATTACAGAAGCAAGAATGGAAACAAAAGTGATGGATGACGGATCAGCTTATGCGCGGATACGCAGTAAAGATGGTATGCGAGCTGTTCAGTTTATGACTATTGGGGTAAATCATCCGAGAAACAGGGACTCCTTGCGTGAGGCACCACTACTTGCGAAGGAGTTGGATTTTCATTAGGTACCGCTGTCTTGCGAGACGCCAGTGGTACGGAGCGGAGAAAAGAGGAGATCTCGCCTCCTGGCAGCCAGTCTTTCTCCAATAACTTTGTTGGGTTTACTTCAGATAGTTCAGTGAGTTATCAGAAAATTTCAGATTTACCTAGAGCTGCCAGGCAGTACATTGGTCGTAAGGAGAAAGAGTTGAAGAATGCACGAATTTTGCAAGCAGAAGAGCATGTGGATGGATTGTATGAAGGGATGTCTTATGCAAATACATTGTTTGAGATAAGAGCAATGCTGAAAACTGATGTATGCAAGGGTTCAAGGATCATACCTGTGCAAACCTTGGATATGTTTCAGGAAATTTCTGGTTTTATGCTGCAAACAGAGTTAGAGGCTGAGAAAACTCAGCAAACTGAATTTATGGCTGATCTTGATCAGCTAACAGAATTGCAGAGGGCTGAATCCATTCAGCCAACAGAGTTGAATGCAGAAAAATTTCTGCATACAGAGTTTCAGGATGCGTCTATGCAGTCCATTGAGCCGAGGGCTGAATTCATTCAGCCAACAGAGTTGAATGCAGAAAAATTTATGCATACAGAGTTTCAGGCTGCATCCATGCAGTCTATAGAGCTAAAGGCTGAAATTTTTCAGCCAATAGAGTTGAAAGATGCTGAAAATTTGCAGAAATTGCAGCAAAGGAAAGAGTGCTTGAATGATGCCAAGGTTGACACAAAATATAAAACAGTTGATAAGAAGGTTAAGCCGGTTGCAGGCCCGCTTCCTTCTGATAGTGATGAACAGATTGAAAAAGCTATGAAGCAGCCTATGTTGAGGGATCCTGCAAATATTGGACATAAGTTTTTAGGGCTGAAATCTGTCTTTGCTGTTAATGAAGTCATCATAGTTGAGCATATGGTTGGATATTATGGCAGAAAGCCTTCTCCTGCAAAGGTGGATGCCATAAACAGGATTGCAGAGTATTGCTCGACTACTTCAGAGATGCGAAGATTTGTGGGAGCTTATGTATTTTACATGATTTGGATTCCTCATTTTGCTCATATTGCAGATGTTCTCTATCAGCTGTTTCGAAAGGGGCAGAAATTTCATTGGGATGATGAAGCTGATGGAGAAACAGGTTTACTAGAATCAGAAGATGGACTTGACCTGTTTATGGTGTTGAATGATCCTGGATAGTTGGCACATCCGGAGGATGCGCAGGTTTAGAGGGGGTGGATGTCGTATTGCTGCGCATTCGAAGTGTGTAAACCACCCAAACGTTGTGCATGGGATTTGGTACTTTGTACATACTTAGTTGTTGTGATAACATTTATTTTATGCGTATAAGTATAGTGGGGAGGAGTTGAAGACAAAAGTGGCGAATATGATGAGATGCTTTCAGCCTATGTTGAGCAAGGTTGAGTGGAAAGCACAACTGATGCTAGTGAACATGTTAGGACTTTGTCTTCTCCTTCTCCAGCTACATAAAAAATACCTAATGATAACCACATCCAGGAGTTGGAAAGAAGGAGGCTAAGCATTGAAATGTGCTATGAGAAGCATGGAGTTATCACTGTTACAGTGTGTGCTTGTTTTGGGTTACAATGTGTTGTTTACATGGGCGCCAAAGATATGGAACGACAGGCTCTTAAAGTATTCAGAATGAGACTTTTTGGAGTTGAGGTACGTGCTGTCCAGTTTGGTACAGGTACGTTGAAAGATGTGGCATCAGAAGCAATAAGATACTTGGTTATAAATGAAGAGACTACACATTATAATTTTAAGGTCCGTAATTGGATCTCATCCTTATCCAAAGCTGGAGAGAGATTTTCATGCCATTATTGGCAAAGAAACTAGACGAAAGTGTCGCTAATGAGGGATTTAAAAAGCTAAGAAGGGAGGGAAAAGAGGAGTGTGTGACGAAAAGGAAGGAAGGGGGCTATGCTAATTGGGGGAGAGAATTCCAATGGGGGGAAAAAAGGAGAGAAAAAGCGGGAGGAAGTTACGAACAAGGGCAGAGAACTGAGCATGACTCGTGGGTCCGCTTCCAGAGGATCGGCTGCAGCCTTGCTCTCAATTGCACAGGCTATCGCTGCTTATGATGGGGTTTAGATGTCATATGCCGGTGATGCTGCTATGACTATAGGTGAAGCATTGCGGCCAAATGTGGTGGACAAAACTGCATTTTGCGGTGGCAAGTCGCTGTCAAATGTGGCGATGATCAGAGGCACCACTCATAGCAAAAGCGAAGCACTGAGTTTGATGGCCGAGGGATGGATCCTGTCCTGTACTTTCACGTGTCAGACGGCATTCAATCATGAATCATCAATTGAGCAAGCGGAATTCATGCTCCCAATAGGGTGATGTGAGTGATCTACAGAGCTTGTGGATTGATGCGGAAGTAGGGGGCTCCACAATAATGCAGGCGAACCTGGCTCCTGCGAAAAAGGAACAGAAACTGATCAGCACCCTCCAGAAATGCAGAAGGGGGTTCTACAGTAATGCAGGCGAAGCTGCCTGCTGCAAAAAACGAACACAAATTGATCAGCAGCCTCCAGAAATGCAGATACAGGAAGGACCGTCATCGTTCCAAGGACTTGTATGCCTACATGTGTTATCATCACCTGGAGTTGCATCCTCTCTTTGGTAACTACCTCATCCCCATGCTCATTGAATGCGGGAGCTTGTCGGATGCCCGGCATGTCTTTGACAGACTGCCTCTTCAAAATGAGCACTCCTGGACTTCCCTCATTTCACGGCATTGATGGCGACTTCCATGCACACGCAATGATCTCCTCAGTGAAGGACTGCTGACTCGAATTTCCAATTGCCTGCACTCGGATTTGCTTCCCCAACTTCGACATCCAACCAGCATACACGATCTGAATCTTCAAGAGATCTATGTCGGCACAGTGGATTTATCCTACCGATGCATCCAAGAGCTATCGAAGGCCATGATCCATAAAAATCCTAACTGCGTGTCTCCCCTGTTTCTGCCCCTTTCTCACAAATAATCGACCTCACTTTATGCCATAGCCAGGTCCATCTATCGTTAGCAGGGGAAAACCATATCTGTGTTTCTTGGGTCACAACAAGTGATTCTGCATTATCTAGAGTGGACTATGGAACCATACCAGGTTCATATGATAGATTTGCAGACGGAGATAGCAGTTTTTACGGCTATATACTTTATAAATCAAGTCAAGTCCACAATGTTGCAATTGGACCACAAGTTCCAGTAACTTTTGCAATTGCTAGTGTGCATGTTTTGATGCTAGGATCATACACTGACTTCAGTAGGGACTCTAATCAGTATAAGTGACTGCAGAATGATTTGGCCAAAGTGGATAGAGTCAGAACCCCTTGGCTCCTTGCTGTCATTCATGCACCATGGTACAACAGCAATTTCAAACTTCAGGGTGATGGTGACAAAATGATGAAATCCATGGTGTTCATCCTTAAAGAAGCAAAAGCTGATATGAACTTTGCGGGCCATGTTCATGCTTATGAACGCACGTCTCGAGTTTTTCAGCATTACTCTGATCCTTGTGGCTTCATCCACATAACCATAGGTGATGGAGGGAATCGAGAGGGATTGGCTAACAGGTTTCTGGATCCATAGCCAAGCTGGTCTGAATACCGTGAAGCAGGTTTTGGTCATGGCATTTTGAAAGTGGTAAATTCTACTCATGCACGATGGACTACTAGTAACTGCCAAGTTACGAAATGAACATGCTGATGTGAAGAGTGCCTGGGATGTAAGTGCTTAGATATGTCAAGATTGTGGGAGAGAAGGAAGGAGTCTCGCTTGAAGCTTTCTTGCTTGCACAATGGGGGAAGACACACAAGGGTGGAGGCTGAAAACAGTTTTCCTCTTCTTAGTTGTGTAAGCCAAAAGAACTCTTGTACAAAGAAATAGAAGAACCCTCTATATGGGTCTCAAACCAAACTCAACTAACTAAGGTGGCATACTAACTGAGCCACGAACTAGAGTAGATAAGGATAGCTATCATGTGGCTATTATTCATGGGCGGTGTACCAGCCGCATCTGCAACTGACAAGTCGGTGACATAAATACACAATGGTCACCCTGGCGTATCACGAGTGGAGCTCGATATCTCAACACTCCCCCTCGAGCTCAATCCCAATTCCTGCACACCAAGCAGGTCTCTGAACTTGCGCAGCTTCTCTGCGCCCAATGCCTTCGTGAATATGTCAGCTACCTGATCCTCTGTGCTGACATAAACTAGATCAATAAGACCTAGTAAAACCCTCTCTCGCACATAGTGATAATGCACCTCAATGTGCTTTGTTCTAGCATGATAGACTGGGTTATTTGCCAAGTGTATACTACTCATGTTGTCACAATAAATGACAACTGGCCCATCTGTAGACTGATGCATATCATAAAGTAGCTTATGCAACCAAGCTACCTCACATGCAGCCATTGCTGCACCCCTGTACTCAGCCTCTGTGCTCGACAAGGCAACTGTAGGCTGTTTCTTGCTGCTCCAAGTGACTGCAGCACTCCCAAAAGAGAATACATATCCACTGGTAGATCGTCTATCAGAAATACTACCAGCCCAATCAGCATCAGTGTATCCATGCAACTGTATCTGAACCCCAGTCTCATAAAATAGTCCATACTGCAATGTGGACTTCACATACCTAAGTATGCGTCTAGCCGCATCCAAATGTGGTTTCCTTGGAGCCTGCATAAACTGACTTACCAATCCAACAGCATAGCTCAAATCTGGCCTGGTAATAGTCATATAAATCAAACTTCCTACTATGCGTCTGTACATAGTAGGGTCTTCTAGAAGCTCACCTGCATCTGTGCTCAGCTTCACATTTTGCTCCAAAGGAACTGAAATAGGCTTACAGCCTGTCATCCCATATTTGGACAGCATGTCCAATCCATACTGCCTCTGCAAGAGCTGTATCCCACTTGGTGATCTAATCACCTCAATGCCCAAGAAATAACGCAGCTCTCCCAAATCCTTCATCTCAAACTTCTGCTTCAATAGCATTTTCACATGAAGGATATCTTCATCACTGTCACCTGTCATAATCAAATCATCAACATAAATGACAAGTAGCATAATACCTTTCTCTGTTTTTCTCACATAAAGTGAGAAATCTGCCTTGGAAATCTGAAAGCCAATAGTGACAAGATACTGTCCTATCTTATCAGACCATGCTCTAGGTGCTTGCTTCAAGCCATACAAGGCTTTCTTCAACCTGCAAACAAACTCAGGATGAACAGCATGCACATAACCTGGTGGCTGCTCCATATAGACCTCTTCTTGCAAATCACCATGCAAGAAGGCATTCTTTACATCCATCTGATGTAAAGACCATCCCTTTGATGCAGCCATAGCAATGACTGCTCTTACGGTTGCCATCCTTGCAACCGGACTAAATGTTTCTTCATAGTCAATGCCATATGTTTGTGCATACCCCTTGACTACTAATCTTGCCTTGTATCTATTCACAGAACCATCTGCATTGTGCTTCACCTTATAAACCCACTTACAGCCAATTGCATTCTTACCTTTAGGCAAAGGTACTAACTCCCATGTAGCATTTGCTTCCAAGGCATCCATTTCTTCATCCATGGCTTTCTCCCATTTTTCTTTTCCCATGGCTTGCTCAAAAGAAGTGGGTTCTGGTTCCTGTATCACCTTCACCATATATGCATAGTGAGTGGCTGTAAATCCATCATATTTCAGCCTATCCACAGGATACCTAGTTCTCGTAGACCTGCGCAAAGTAGGTTCACTCCCAGGTGCTCTCAAAACATCCCTAGTCTTCCTTACTCCAGGTGTAACAATAGAAGGAATACCCAACTCATCATCAATGCTGTGTTCTGAGCCACTGGATTCACCATCCACATAAGAGTGACCTGCATTCACATCAAACATGGGCTGATCAACCTTCTCTTTTCCTTTTCGTGATACCTGCATACCACTATCTGCATTACTTTGAGAAGATTCTCTTGATCTCAATCTGCCTGTCCATGGTGAAGGATGTGAACCAATACTAGAGGACGCTCCAGGTCCACTAATATTTTGTGACTGCTGCTGTGAATTTTGTGCAGCATTACCATTTTGTGCATCTACATCATCAATCACATTTACTGGTTTATACCAGCTACTCATCTCATCAAAAACAACATCTCTGCTCACTGTAAACTTACGAGTAGAAGGGTTATAGCATCTATACCCTTTTTGCTGCAGAGAGTAACCAATAAAGATGCACTTCTCAGCTTTTGGATCCAACTTGGATCTCAACTCATCTGGCACATGTACATAGGCAATGCAACCAAAAATTTTCAAATGAGAAATATCTGGTTTCCTACCAGTATACCTCTCCTCTGGAGTCATCCCATGTATTGCTGCAGTGGGAGTCCTGTTCATTATATAGACTGCTGTAGCAACTGCTTCAGCCCAATAAAAATCTGGCAAGTCTTTTTCATTGAGCATGGCACGAGATACCTCTCCAATATGCCTGTTTTTCCTTTCTGCAATTCCATTTTGTTGTGGGGTATAACTGCATGAATATTGCTGCTTTATGCCATGCTCCTGCAAGAACTTTGCAAACTCATTTGAGAGGTACTCTCCCCCTCCATCTGACCTTAGGCATTTTATTTGCAGACCTGTTTCTTTTTCAGCCATAGCTTTAAGGGTTTTGAAATGCCCAAACACTTCACTTTTCTTTTTCATAAAATACACCCAAACTTTTCTGCTATAGTCATCAATAAACATGACAAAATAATGACAGCCTCCAAGAGATGCAGCTTTCGTAGTCCACACATCAGAGTGGATTAATTCCAATGGCTTCTTACTCTCTTGAACATGTCTAGGAAATGGTTTCCTTGCCTGTTTTCCAAACTGACAGGCTTCACATACCTTATGCATTTCTGCAACCTTGAATTTTGGCAAACCTGCAACAATATTTTGGGCCTGCATTGATTTAAGTCGCTGTACATTAACATGACCAATGCGTTTATGCCAGATATCAATATCTGCAACTACACCGGTCCCATGTGCAAACATTGCTGCACTCAATTCAGACATGTCTGCATCCAGTGTAAACATTCTGCCCTTCTTCTTTCCTTTTGCTATCAAGCGACCTTTATTTTTCATATCCTCAACAAAGCATCCATGAGGATTAAATCTGACCTGCAAGCCCTGCTCAACCATTTGACCGACAGAAACCAGATTCTTGGTGATATTCAGGACATGAAATACATCGGACAAGTATTTCTTTTTTCCATCCTGCATAGACAATGGAATTTTTCCAATCTGCACAATAGGATGTGCAGTATCATCACCAGTCTCCACAAATCCTGGTTTTTCCATTTCCCTTGCATCCTCCATCCATTCTGCATGACCTGTCATGTGGTTTGATGCACCTGAGTCAACATACCATACATCATTTCTTTCTTTTACACTTGTCACAGAATTGTTCATGTGCTGCACCATGAACAAATGCTCATTTCTGTCATCACCCTGTCTGCTAGAAGATGCATAATTCCCTTGTTGCAGTTTTCCATTCATGATGTCATTCTGCTTTTTATAGCAGTCTTTAGCCATATGACCCATTTTACCACAATAGTAGCATTCAACATTACTGTTTGCATTTTGGCCTCTTTGCCATCCACCACGACCTCTTTGGCTCCCCCTGCCTCTAGAGTTACCACGTCCTCCTCCATAGGACTGGTTTTCTTGAGTTTGCTGCATACTCTGATTTCTACCACGGCCTCCAAATCGGCCTCCTCTACCTCTGCCTCTACCTCTTCCAGCATTTGAGTAGAAGACAGCTTCTTTTGAAGTTCCTCCTGAAGAAGATGCACCACCATTTCTCTGCTCCTCAGAAATTAGAAGAGCAATCAACACCTCAAAATTAGGAAATCTTTCACGAACTGAAATGGATGTCCGAAACTGTGCATAATCCTTTCCTAGACCATTCAAGGTCACGGAAACTAAATCATCATCTTCCACTGGCGACCCAATGGAAGCAAGTGCATCTGCAATCTTCTTCACCTTCATGTGGTAGTCGTTGATGCTCATACTTTCTCTCTGCACATTATGCAACTCTTGCTTGAGCTGCATTTTCATGGCTTGCGTATTTGTGCTATACATTTTTGACAAAGTATCCCATGCCTCCTTTGGCGTACTTGCATCCTGAATATGCACAATCATAGAGTCCGAAATACTGATAGACAGCCAGTACATAACTTTCCTGGCTCTCTCATGCCATGCTTTGAATGCCTGCATTTGCTGTTGATTGGGAACATCAGGAAGAATTGGTTCTTCTTCATTTCCTGCAACAAATTCCCAATATCCTTTTCCCATAAGGAAATTCGTCATTCTAAACTTCCATGCTTGGAAGTTGTTCTTGTCAAGTTTTTCAGTGACAATCTGGGAAAGAGAATCAGATGCCATTACAGAAGACTGCAAAAAATTCTGTCACTGCAAAAACCACAGCTTCACCCTCACAAGGGAAAAACTGTAAAACTGGCGAAAGTGGTATTTGACCACACAGTCACTTCCTAGTGACGATTTTGCATAAACAAGAACCAAGGATGATTCTGTAACCCAATGTCTTTGCACACAAGCATACGATGCAATTTCTGTGGTAACTTTTCACCAACCTGTAGAGCAGTGGTTGCAAAGCATAAAACAGGGCTTTCTTCTGAGTGCGTGCAGAAAACTTCCGCCTCCAAAACAGGCCCCGAAATGGCCTCAAATCAAAAAAACAGGGTCGCCGAGGGCTAAAGCCCTCGCCCGCAGCATATACTACCCTCTTGCTTCACCGCGAAGGGCGTCTCAACCTGAGACAATGCACTCCTGCAATTTCCGGTTGTGCTGCCTGCACAGATCTGCTCCCAAAACAGAAAATGAAAGCAACACTGCTCCTCTTACCAGAACACCGCGAGCTTGGCTTGCTTTCTTGAGCTCCTTACCACGAACAAGGCTCTGATACCATGTCAAGATTGTGGGAGAGAAGGAAGGAGTCTCGCTTGAAGCTTTCTTGCTTGCACAATGGGGGAAGACACACAAGGGTGGAGGCTGAAAACAGTTTTCCTCTTCTTAGTTGTGTAAGCCAAAAGAACTCTTGTACAAAGAAATAGAAGAACCCTCTATATGGGTCTCAAACCAAACTCAACTAACTAAGGTGGCATACTAACTGAGCCACGAACTAGAGTAGATAAGGATAGCTATCATGTGGCTATTATTCATGGGCGGTGTACCAACCGCATCTGCAACTGACAAGTCGGTGACATAAATACACAATGGTCACCCTGGCGTATCACGAGTGGAGCTCGATATCTCAACAAGATATTTGCAAGGATATTTGAAGGGAATTCTCCACTATGGTATTACATACATTTCTAGAAGTGCTCTTATGGAGAACTATGAATCAAATTGGACAAGTGATAGTGATTCTAGAACTCAATTTTTGAATATTATTTCTCTTTAAATTTAGGCATCTTCTCTTGGATCAATAAAAAGTGACCAACTATGGCATTCAAAGTAGAGTACAAGGTAGCTTGTTTTGCTGCATGTGAAGAAGTATGGTTAAGGAGAATCCTATGGAATATGGGAGTATAGGTTGAAGATCCAACGGTGCTAAGATGTGATAATCAAAGTTGCATCACCATTGCCAAAAATTAAGTTTTTCATGCATGCACCAAACACATTGAGATCCATATCACTATGTGCATGATTTGATTGGGGATCTTATACTAAAGTTTTTACGATAGAGTATATATCTTCACCAAAGCTCCTACGATGGGTCTACTTTGAATTCATCTTTAGAGACTCGATGTTGGATTGAGAATGTAGTTCACCTGTAGTGGACATTGATAGGGGGTGTTAGATATGCTCAATGCCCTACCCTCATAAGGTGCCATCATTGATCCATGGTGTTGTAAGTTATAAGGCCCCCATTATGAGGAGAATCTATGTGTGAGCAGAAACATTGGGTGGGCCCTTGATTTGTATATTAGATGAGGTCTAATATGATAGGATCACAAAAAGGTAACCTTTGTTGGTGCGCAGATCGGTCGCAATATGCTCACGTAGTGAATCCCGGAAGATTCCTAGTGAATCCCGAAAGGTTCCCAAGAACAATGAACTCTACCTTTTTGCACAAAAAACAATGTGAAAAGCATGAACGACAAGAGCAAGAAACCAATTGGGTTCAATCTCCCCCCATGCCTTGTGTGAGCGCTTCACAAAGCATGTATTTTATG
Organism: Lygodium microphyllum; assembly: GCF_053477565.2. Lineage (NCBI taxonomy): Eukaryota > Viridiplantae > Streptophyta > Polypodiopsida > Schizaeales > Lygodiaceae > Lygodium > Lygodium microphyllum. The sequence goes on from NC_141164.1 coordinate 113,295,308, forward strand.
TATATTTCCATCTTCATGCTCAATAATAGCCCAATTTACAAAAATATGACAAGCTTTTAGCTTTTGAGTTTGCTTTTACAAAAATAGGAAATAAAGCTAATGGACGGTGCCCATAGAGTCTAGCACGCCCAACACAATGTCCCAAATAGAAATAACATATCCGTGAGCATAGGCGCATACAAAATAATAATCAATAATCAATGCCTCAATAGACATAACAAAATATAGGCGTGACGCCTATCAAAATATAATCCATAGGTCAAATACTTGCTAGACTCCAATGCTTTCCTCCGCCACTCCTGCTATCTCTACACATCAACTGAAGCATTCACAATCGTTAGTAAAATAATACAATTAAACTGACAAAAGTGAATACCTAGCAGTCTTCAGCTACATAAATAAATCAATTGGTTAGAAATAAATCCTAACCTTAATTTATTACGAGTGCGCACTCTAAACTCATAAACGTTTATTAATTTAATATGCATTTTGCGGAATCACCCGCTATGGAATCACCCATGTACACACTAAATTAATGAAACGCCCGAAAAGGACAGGCGTCCCCATCAAGTTCTCGCACAAAGAGTCCACTTTGTGTATGAGCCCCGGTCATCTAAGTTTACGGAATCCACCGTGGAATATGCCTCCTGGCATCATACCCCCGGGGTGGGATAGCAATTGACCTCAATTGCTATTAGCTCAATGTGGAGCTAACAAAGTGGGGAAAGCATTTAAGTCTCTAGCGTGCATCCATTGTGCTTCCTCTACAGGATGGTTCTTAAATTTAACTAAATATCTAGAATATCTTCGGCCAGTTCTAGTGGTCATAAAGTCAGTGTCTATGATAGCTTCTGGTTCAAGTATTCCAGTCTCTTCCTCTGATAAAGGTGGGTTTTCATAAACAGGGTGGATAGGTAATTGACCTCTAAATGGTCTCAATAAACTAATATGAAATGTATTGTGAATTTTCCAATGAGATGGTAATTCTAACTTTAATGCATTATCATTAATTTTATGAATGATTCTAAATGGTCCATAGAATCTAGGAGCTAGTTTGACAACTGGATGTCTATCTACACTTTGCAGTCTACGTTTTTCTATTCTCAGCCAAACATAATCATCAACTTTGAAATTCATGGCTTGTCTTTTCTTGTTGGCTTGTTTGGTATATGATTGTTGGGCTTTAGCAATCATATTCTTAACCTCATCAAAAATACTGCTATGCATACTAGCAATATCATCAGCACTCTGAATTCTATTAGACAAAGATGCAACAGGTGTAGATAACCTATATCCATAAATAACTTCAAACGGTGCTTTCTTTGTAGATGTGTGCGGTGTATTGTTATATGCGAACTGTAATAAATGCAAATGATTGTCCCATGTCTGAGGTTTAGAGATAGTATATGCACGTAAAAGATCTAGAATGGTGCTGTTTGTGGCTTCTGTTTGTCCATTAGTTTTTGGATGAAATGCAGATGAGAAATCAATCTTTGTGCCTAGATTAGCAAACAGGGTAATCCAAAAATTGTTACAAAATCTAGAATCACGATCTGAAATAATCACTTTTGGCAATCCATGGTTAGTAAAAACAGTTTTCAAAAATAATTGTGCTGCTTGTGATGCTGTTAAAGTTTTCTTACATGGAATGAAATATGCTTGTTTACTGAATCTATCTACAACTGTCCAAATCATATCATGGTTAGATTTAGTATTTGGTAAACCAGTAATGAAATCCATAGAAATTTGTTCCCAAGGTTTAGATGGAATAGACAAAGGCATGAGTAATCCATAGTGTTTACCATGATGTCTCTTAACTCTTTGACAAATCAAACATTCAGAAACGAAATTAGATACATCTACATCCATATGCGGCCAATAAAAATCTTTGGTTAACATACGTAATGTAGATATGATACCTCTATGACCTTGATATGGGGGACAATGAATTTCATTCAAAACAAAAGATCGGAATGGAATAGTAACACAGTCTCTTTTCATAAAACATAAATCCATTATTATATGACAATGAATCAACAGGAATGAAATTATTTTGAACTAATTTATTCCAATTAGAATGAAAAGTAATATCCTGGTGATATGTATCTTTCATAGCAATCAAAGAATCAAAAGATATGACAGAAATATTATGAATTGCAGGTCTTCTACTCAATGCATAAGCTACTACATTTTCTTTTCCAGGTTGGTATTGAATGATAGGATGAAAACTTTGAATGAAGGAAGCCCATTTGATATGACGGTCAGAAATTTGGGGTTGGCTAAGTAAATGTCTAATACTTTGCTGATCGGTCTTTATCATAAATTCTGAACCCATTAAGTAGTGTTTTCACTGTCTTAACGCTTGTACAACTGCTAATAGTTCTTTGTCATATGTGGAATATTTCAGCTCAGAGGGTTTCAGCTTACAACTAGAATATGCTATTGGATGATTGTCTTGCATTAGTACGGCTCCTATTCCTGATCCGCTAGCATCAGTCACAACTAGAAAGAATGGTCTATTAAAGTCAGGCAACTGTAGAATAGGGGCATTGGTTAATGCATGTTTCAGTAAGTCAAAGGATTTCTGTTGATTTTCAGTCCATTGATAAACAATTCCTTTCTTGAGAAGTTTTGTAAATGGTAAAGCAAGTAATGAAAAATTATGTACAAACTTCCTATAGAAACTAGCAAGACCAAGGAATGAGCGTAACTCATGTACATTTTTAGAAACAGTCCAATTCAATATTGCATCAATTTTCTTAGGATCAACTTTAATTCCTTCAGATGATACAATATGACCTAAATACTCAATTTCTGTCTTAAAGAATTCACTCTTTTCACGGTTTGCAAACAATTGATTTTCTTTCAATAACTAAAAAACCAATGACAAATGCTCATAATGCTCTTTCTCATTTTGACTAAACACCAAAATATCATCAAAGAAAACAATCACACAATACTGATATTTCAGAAAGATACGGTTCATCATTCTACTAAAGGTGGCAGGTGCATTAGTCAATCCGAATGGCATGACTAAGAATTTGTAATGACCAAACTGTGTTCTGAATGCAGTCGTAAATATGTCAGATTGATCTAGCCTCACCTGATGATAACCAGACTTAAGGTCAATTTTACTAAATATAGAAGATCCTTGCAGTTTGTCCATAAGGTCATCAACTCTAGGTATAGGATACCTATTCTTTACAGTGATCTTATTTAAAGCTCGGTAGTCAATACACATACGATAGGTATTATTCTTTTTCTTGACTAAGAGTACAGGTGCACCGAATGGAGAACTGCTAGGTCGAATTAAACCTCTATTTAGTAATTCTTCAACTTGACTCTGGATTTCTTTTTACTCTATCTGGTTGTGCCTATATGGTGCTTTGCAAGGTGGTTGTGTGCCAGGGATCAAATCAATCTTATGGTCTTCTGGACGTGAAGGAGGTAAACATGGTGGTAGGTCTTCTGCAAAAGAGTCCTTAAAATATGCAAGAAATTCCTTATGCCTAGGGTGCATATGATTTTCCTTTGCTTGCAATTCATTCACCCAAATGAGATATGATTTACTACTCTTGCATAGTACACGTTTTGCTTGAGTATGCGAAAGAAGTGGAAAAACATTAGATGCATGCATACCATAAAATGTAATAGATTTTCCTTGAAAATTAATATTCATAGTGTGTGTGGAATAATCTATATCTGGATTATGCTAGTGTCACCAAGGCATTCCTAAAATAATGTCACTCGACTGTAATGGAACAACTAAGAAATTTCTTCTTTCAGTGTATGAACCAATTTGAATCTCTAGATCTTGCACTTCTTGTGTACCATTATACCTAGTACCTAAAAATGCAGCTTTTATGCGATAATGCGTAGGTACAGTCTGTAATTTCAATTCTTTTACCAATTTTGCTGAAATAAAATCATGAGTACTACCGTCATCATGCAAAATAGTCTTTTCCTTTCCATGCACCAAACATTTCATAGTCAATAATGAATGTGGAGTAGGCATACCTGGTAAAGTGTCGGAAGTAGTAGTAGTGTCATCCTCATCTTCAGTGAAATCAGGCATATCCTCATGTTCGTCTTCATCCATGGCTCCAAGATAGTTTATATGAGCTGGTGGCTTCTTTGAATGACAATTTGAAGCGAGATGTCCAGGCTGGTGGCATTTATAGCATACTATTGGCTTGGCTTTGGTTACATTATTTGCAATGGCGGGAAGTCTAGGTACATTTGGATTTGCTTGTGAAATAGGCTTAGGATTTGGATTGAGATTGGATGGTAATGCAGGTGGTTTAGCCCAATTCTTGCGAAAAGATGATGAAGAGAAACGACATGGGTTAAATCTTCTAAAATTGGAATTGAATTGTTTGGATCCATAATTACCATTGGCTTGGAATTGCTGTGGTCGTCTGTCTCTACCGCGTAGCTTATCTTCAGTGTCGTGAGCTAGTGAGATGGCGTCTTCAAGGGTAGCAGGCTTGAACATGTTCACTTCAGCGTAGCAATGTCCAAGAAGTCCAGACATATACTTACGCTTATGTGTCATCTTTGGTACGTCTTCAAGCATGTGTAGCTGTAAGAGTGCATTCCAAAAACGCTCTGTATACTGTGGTATAGGCTCATGATCCCGTTGTTGAAGTAGATCCCATTGCTTGATAGCCTTCTCATGAAATTGTGGTGGAAGGAAAGTCTACATGAACTTCTTCTTGAAATCTTCCCAAGTAGCAGGACATTCTATGCTCTTGCGTACTACAGTACACCAAAGTGATGCTCTTTCTACCAAATGATTAGTAATACACTTGATTTTATCTTTTTCTGGATAGGTTTTCTCATGGAAATAGTCATCAAACTGACTAATGAATGATAAAATAGTCTTTCCTTCTCGTATGCCATTGAAAGTGCGAAATTTGAAACTTCGTTTACTTATCTTTGATTCCTTGCGAATGGTTTGAGCTTCAAGGGTGGCATCGATGGTAGGTCGAATCAAATCTTCAGCTTGAGGTTCTTCTTTTTCGGTAGACGCTCTTTGTAATTTTACAAATTGCGCTTGCAATGCTTGCCTAGCCCTTCGTTCTTCTTCCAATTGCATCATGATTAGGTCCAGCTTTTGTTCCATGGTAGGCTCAGGTAGGTCGTCTTCAGCCATAGGATCATCCATATGTGGTTCCGTCATCCTGTAAAACTCAAAAGACCTTCCTCACTCAAAATCGGGTTAGCGGGATGAGCGTAGCTCAAATTCGGGGTTACAAGGCTATGTGTTTTTTGGGTATTTCTTTCTCAATCTTCAGAAAATCTAAAATATTTCCTTCTTCGTATGCTGAAAATACTTTAGCGAACCTGCGTATGGGTAGAATACCTTCCAACGAACAACTTTGCAGTTTGGAGTTTCTGCGCAAGAACAACCCTTCTAGGAGTTTTGAGCACAAGTCAGTTCTGACTCCAGTTGACTAGTCTGACTTGCAGAGTTGCAGACTTAGGTGACTTGTAGAGTTGCAGACTTAGGTGACTTGCAGAGTTGTAGACTTAGTCGACTTAGTGAACTTGCAGGACTTGATCACGGTTGACTTGCAGAACTTGATTTCTGGAGTGCAGGACCCGGAGTTGCTGACTTGCAGAGTGGAGAGGTAACTTGCTTAACTTCTTTAAGCTTAATGATTTAAGCTTAGTAGCTTTAGCTTATGGAAAGGGGGTAATCGTGAAAAAACGGCACAGATCGTGAAGGAAGGGACAGCCATTTTTTTGACGTCGCGCAATTTTCGGAGCTCTTCTTACAGCTCGATGACAATTGTTTTGAAGCTTGTGAAGTTACTGAAGCTTTTAAGCTTTAATACCAAGCTTGTGAAGAAGTTAGATATGGAGGTTCTTACTGTATATCCACAACTTGTTTATGGAGATGAGGGAGTGGTCCTCCGCCTGTACAGCCTAGTCCTTCGCGATCTAATAGTAGAAACAGGGGTTCTTGATCGCCAGAAGTCTGCCTGTATCGACGGTTCGCGACGAGATTGACCGTAGAGCCCGATTGTTCCAGGAGCTCCACCTTTGCACGAGATTGGTAGCGATTGGAAGCTCTTGATCTCAGCTCCGCTCTGATACCACTAGTGTGCAGATCGGTTGCAGTATGCTCATGTAGTGAATCCCGGAAGGTCCCCAAGAACAATGAACTCTACCTTTTTGCACAAAAAACAATGTAAAAAGCATGAACGACAAGAGCAAGAGACCAATTGGGTTCAATCTCCCCCCATGCCTTGTGTGAGCGCTTCACAAAGCATGTATTTTATGTATATTTCCATCTTCATGCTCAATAATAGCCCAATTTACAAAAATACGACAAGCTTTTAGCTTTTGAGTTTGCTTTTACAAAAATAGGAAATAAAGCTAATGGACGGTGCCCATAGAGTCTGGCACGCCCAACACAATGTCCCAAATAGAAATAACATATCCGTGTGCAAAATAATAATCAATAATCGATGCCTCAATAGACATAACAAAATATAGGCGTGACGCCTATCAAAATATAATCCATAGGTCAAATACTTGCTAGACTCCAACGCTTTCCTCTGCCACTGCTGCTATCTCTACACATCAACTGAAGCATTCACAATTGTTAGTAAAATAATACAATTAAACCGACAAAATTGAATACCTAGCAGTCTTCAGCTACATAAATAAATCAACTGGTTAGAAATAAATCCTAACCTTAATTTATTACGAGTGCGCACTCTAAACTCATAAACATTTATTAATTTAATATGCATTTTGCGGAATCACCCGCTATGGAATCACCCATGTACACACTAAATTAATGAAACGCCCAAAAAGAACAGGCGTCCCCATCATCTTCTCGCACAAAGAGTCCACTTTGTGTATGAGCCCCAGCCATCTAAGTTTACGGAATCCACCGTAAAACCTCACGAAATCCACCGTGGAATATGCCTCCTGGCATCATTTGTGGATGTAGCCTTTGGGTTAGATAGAGTAGTTATGTTGGTAGCAACTCAAGGCATAATGCATCGATTTGTAGGGTATGGGAGTTATCAATGACCCGTATTTTGGGGCTCATGGACATAGAAGTTATCCTTGGCTAGGGGATCTCGAGGGGCTAGGCCCCCCTGAGACCTTAGAGCCAGTGCTCTCAACCCAATGGTAAAAAGAATATTCCTTGAAATATTCCATGGCAACTAGAAAACGTTCATAATATGGTCGGATATGCCAACCAGACTACCTTCCCAAGCTATAAAAGAAAGACCCCTCTAAAGCCATCATCAATCTCAACAGAGTTCTCCCAGCTATCCTTAAGCTCTTTGCCTATCTAAGAGTGGATTTTTGAAGCCGATTTAAAGCATGAAAAGACCTTGAGATGCATAAAAGAAAAAAATTTCATGGAAAATAAAATGATTACAAATCAATGAGCTAGAGTTTTTCTAGATGCATTTCGATGCCATGAACCCAACACACATGTCTCCATTCATCAATCGGAGGTTGTTTGGCCCTCCATTTAATACCATAATGTTTGGTGTCATGAGGTAGCTACCAAATCCAAGAGCTGAAAAGTGCATGATAGAGGCTAGATTGATAGATTTTGATAATACAAAGCCATCTGTCAAACCCCTTCACAATTTTGATCTCATTTGGCTCTTTTACCAATTTCAGGCCATGTGAACATGCAAAAAATTGAATCGATTAACTTCTAAGATTAATAATTAAGCTAAGGGCTTTAAAAAAAAACATTTCTTCAGTGTGGAGGAGGGGAAAAAGTAGTTTTTTAATGCCCCTTTGATTCATCAAGTGTGGCTTTAGGATTAAGGGCAAGATCATCAGAGATGGAAGACATATCCCTGGCCTACGCATTGAAGGTTTCAATCTAATTATATACATGTGCAATATGATGCAAGAAATGAAATTTTCTGATTTCAATCTCTCTCTCTCTCCTCTTTCTATCTCCTCTCTACACCTTGTTTCCATGGCTCAATCTATGTGAGAGGGGGTGGGATGAAGCATTAGATTTTGGGTGTGTGATGATACTGAACTGTTATGGAGTGTCAATTGATGGTTATGGATGTGTCAATGGCGGCCATGGAAAAGAATTAGTGGCTTCTCGACTTTGAAATATGTGTGGATTTGTATTAAATTAAATGCGTTGCTGTGCCACTACGTGGACATGATGTGAAAAACTCAAGAGTGCATCATTATCCAACTTTCTTATTGATTAAGAGAGTCAATGTGATCTGAGTCATTATTACTAGTGTGAGGAGCATGAATGGTCCAAAAATACTAGATTTTTGGACAATTTTAACCTATTTTTTATATTATTTACTATAAAAATCCAAAAATGTTAAAAAAGCTTCTAGATTAGGATGAAATGCAAAAAGCAAGTTGCGTTTTTAGCTAGTTTTGGAAATTTTCATAAAAAAGAAAGATGGACGAAAATCTCACCGGCTCGCGATCACTGTTGATAGGCTAAAAAGTGCACTTTGAACTAGAAGAAGAAGGAGTGAACTGGGAGATCATGGACCAGGTGTCTTATGGTTTTACTCCCCTTTAGAAGCCAACGAAGCCATCTGATTTGGGTTCCGAGCAGTAGAGAAGGAGCTATTATTTTGAAGCACATTTTTAGTCTACGAAGGAGCTCGAGGAGATCTAATGCCTGGAAATTGCTTCAAAGTAGTGCCAAACAAAGGATTTCAAGTTCTGTCAATACATATTGATTCAATTCATTGTGCTTTGTCTTTGTTGTGTTTACCTCTTGTATATTCTTTTTTTTTTCTCTTCCATCTCCTATCTCTACATCCTTCTATCTCTAGTCCCAGGTGGATACGACCTTTCGACAAAAACCCCTCCGACATTGGTAAACTCGACGTGAAAGGTCATCAGAAAAAGGAAAGACAAGATGGGAGAACCTTTGAACACAATCTCTAGTAATGTTTTGTAATAGTTGGTGAAAAATATGAATATCCTTATGCATATACAACAATAATAGGTGATGCACGCTTCTGCTCAAACACAAAGTATTGTGATGATGCTCTACAAGTAGTTAAGTGTGAGATGAAGTTGTTCAAGGCAGAAATGTATCTGCATATGTACATACCTATGCTCAAAAGATGGAGTTCTTTAGAGTGGCTCAACTTGCATGGAGCTCGTATTTTGTATGTGTTACTGTACATGAACTGAAAGTGCGGATTACTAAATTATACATGTAGCATGCTGACTGGGTAGCTTTCAAGAAGACATTCAGGGAAGAATTTTACATTGAAGATACCAGTTTGATTATGTGCAAGACTTTTTAGCAGTGGGTTTCACAACCCAATAAGGGTCTTGCGGCTATAGAATTGTTAAGAGAATTTGAAAGTTGATTTGAGTAGTTGGATCTTGCAGAACAACAAGCTTTTGCAACTCAGAAAATTGAATTGTTTCTACAAGCAGCAGATCCTGAGCTTCAAGAGAAGCTTAATGATTTGCTAGAGGATCGGACTACAGAGAAAGGTCTGAAAATACAGTGGAGACATGTCAAGGAAACTATTAATTCACTAGTGAAAAATAAAAGAAGAAGAGAAAGATTGCATGCATGTAGCTTGTCCATTGTTATGGGCAAAATAGTTGATGTATTCAGTAAGCCATTCACTTATGTGGCTAATCCTATGACTATTCATGATGTTCCCAATGATAGGGAGAAATATATATTAGATGAATTGGTCAAAGGCATGCATGAGATTCAAATGAAGGTCGCAAAATTGAATGAGAAAGGACAAGAGGAAGGGGACGGCCAAGCAGCAACACCTAAACCAAGGGAAAGATGTATATGGTGTGATAGTTTGCAGCATGAAAGGAAAGATTGTGCTGGTTATTAGAAGGCCTCATTACAACAGCTCATCTTTTGGAAAGATGGTAATATCCATGCATAAGAAATGGGATTGCCTCTTGCTTTGAATTTTGGAAAGGGAGGTATGCAGAAGTTGTTGGAAGACTTGGCTATTCGAAATGCTTATGCGGCGATACATGCTTCTACTTTTGGTCTACAGTTGGATAGAATGCATGGCCAAGTGATGGTTGGTCCAAAGGCTAAAATATGGACACATGCTTTTCATGCAACTGAAACGAGAAAGGTTATTGGAAATGAACTGTCTCATGTAGAGCATGACATTCATGACATAACTAGTTGGAAATTACTAATAGATGCATATTTAGTGGATACATATTTAGAAAAAGGAAAAAACATGGATGCACTTTTTGAAGAGAAACAAATGAGAGATGAAGATAATGCAAGGGTATCTAAGGAAGTGACAAGAAGAAGTTTGGATTTTTCTAAAGCTACAAATCAGCCACCTCCCGATGTCGTAGAGTTCACGCAAGGGCTGCAGAACACGGGGTTCAACGTACAGCAATGGAAGAGACTAACAATAATAAATTTGAATTGTTGATGCCAAAATACATTATATTTCTTGTCAAGTGAGTTACATGAAAATCAGAGTGATAATGGTTAGAATGAGCATAGTAATCTGCTTTGTCAAAACCTTGTTTAGGATCATTTGGCTACACCATGTGCTCTGCAGATACCACACGTCCATACACTTGATAGGTCCCTCCTTTTTATCTTAGAAAAGACTGATTTATTTTCTCCTTAGCTATGGTGCATGTGAGCTTCTATCATAACTATGGCAAGACCTTTAAGAAACCTCTGGAGAGAGTAGTATGCTTTTAATCGCATCCAGAAATGACAGCAGTCCAGTGATGTTTTTTAGGATTTTCAGAATAAACCAGGACCAGTAGCCAGCATTCTGCCAAGTGTCTCCTTGAAGTAGCTCTTCAAAAACATCCTTAAGAGTGATGATCCCTATGATTTCGCCATCTTCCAGACTATCTGAAGCCTCTGTTGCATTTGTTCTCGGTGTGGATTGGTCGGTTGAACTCTCTCTATTTGAAACACTATTTTGAGTTTGCTGCTTAACCACAGTGATCTTTAATTCTGAAACATGATGCCCACTCTCTCCTTATGAAAGTGCCTTTGCATTCACATCAATTGATATCAGATTCTTTGAAATTTTCTTACTACAGCTGCCATGTGGTTGTCCTTTCTGAAACTCATTTAGGATATCGTGAAGTGGCATATCAAGGTATTTTCCTTATGAACACAGCACTAACTGGAATCTCAGACTTTACATGCATAGTTAACAGGCTTTTTTTCCAGCAACAACTGTTGCTTTCATGGCGATGATGAGTCGGATTGCACTGCTTTGTGATTGCCTCTGATATTATCAATTGATGATGACAACTACTTCTGATTTTGTCAATTGATGATGACGATTGCCTCCCCTGTAGAGCGGTCCATAATATCCAATTGCAATATGTTTTACTCTCCAGTCGGCAGCGTAGCAGCATCCGTCTGTTTGAGCATTTTAAATATTTTGGCCTGGAAAACGGAGTCCACAGCCTCTATGCTAACACCTGTTCCACTCTGCAGATTTGCAAATACATCTACAACTCTAACTGTAGATTCATTAACATACTCTCCAAGAAAGGAATAATCGGTTACATTCAAAAATCGAAGCTTGTCAAGAGCATCACTAGCATTACTCACTAACTCCCGAAGGAAGACTTTCTTGTTGCTGTAAAAATGATTGTGAATTTGTTTAAGAACTCAATTGCAAAGAGTACGAATTTGGAGCAACAGCGGATTAGAATAGAGAAAAATCCTTGCTGAACATTATTCTGAGAGCTGTCAACAGCTGCCCTAATCATGCGTACAAAAGAAAGCACAAGTCCTGAGAAGCAAACGCTGCCAAAAGAAGGACCAAACACATTCCGAAGGGAATGCGTGATACTCCCAACAACACGTGCACCTGTTGGTGCAAAATACCATTGTGAAATCGTTCCACTAATCACATAAACATGTGCTTTCGTAACCACTAATATTCTCCAGTTATGGCTGTAAAGGCTGTGCATAATAATGTCCAGCAATCGACTCACCTCAGCCTGATAAGCATGCACTTCCGCATTCACACCTTGAGGTCCATACTCCTGGGGTGATTGTTCTGCATTAGCAGTTTCGGGCTCTACAGTGGTAGCTCTAGCAACTGTCGCTTCCGCCAGCTGTTTCGGATTCTGTCGTGGTAGCTCCGGTAGCTGTCGCCTCAGCCCTCACTCCTAGAAACCTTAACCTAAACCTGTCTCCGACCTTAGAAGAAGAGTAGGAAGGAGACTAGTCATAGAGAGAAGACTTCGAACGGCCTGACAGCGCATTTGTAGCAGACACTAAGGTGAACCGCCTGTAGACTTTGGTTTTCAAGTCAGGAATGGCAAATACAATCCACCATGCTCGCGTTCTCATTAAACAGAGGATACATTCACAACTTGTATTTCCCACAGGAATTTGAACCAAGGAGTCACTTTTTCACGAGAGCTTTAGGGCCTAAATCCTCGATCTGCATATCTTGCAGGTTCAACATCAAACCATAAGAACTTCGCAAGACTCTGTTTTCTGAATTCGATATAGTGCCCGCGATTTCTCTGCTAGCCTCCATCTTTTTTAGTGTAATGAAAGCATGATTGTTGAATATAGCTTCCCCAATAAGTTGAGCACTTTTCGCCTCCCCTTTTGCTCGAACAATGGCCCTTCTTTTATCTTGTTCCGCTTTCTCCACTCTGAATTTAGCTCTCTCAGCTTTTTGAGCAGCCACCTGTTTTGCTTCAATAGCAGCTGTAAACTCTTTACCAAAAGTAAGGTTAATAATTGAAACATCATCAAGTGCAATATTGCAATTTGCAGCCTGCTGGGTAAGAATTTTTCTTATCTCTTTGCTAACAGCCTCACGCTATGTTATGAGTTGGCTTGCATTATACTGTGCTACAACTGCCTTCAAGGTCTCATGAATTATGGACGGTAAAACTCTTTCATTGTAATTGGTACCCAAGGTCTCTGACATCAAAGATAATTGGTCTGTCGAACCAAGGAATCATCAAATGGATTCCTTCGGGATAAACCTTCTCTTTGATTCCATAATTCCCTGCACTTTTCTTCGAGATCATCATTGAAATTATCAGCTTGATAATGTCCTTTGGCATTAGTTTTTCATATTTTTCTAACACACACACATCATGCATCCAAACAAAATCGAACACATGCACTAAGGGAATATGTACATTGGATGCAGATTATCGAAAAGCATCACACAAACAATGAATCACACGCATAAAATAACACAAATGCACAACAAAAGAAATGGAGGTGTATACGACTCGGATGCGCAATAGCACGACATCCACCCCCTCTAAACCTGCGCATCCTCCGGATGTGCCAACTATCCAGGATCATTCAAGTCCACAAACAAGTCAAGTCCATCTTCTGTTTCTAGTAGACCTGTTTCTCCATCAACTTCATTATCTATATTCTCTGCTTCTTCTACTTGCCTTTCTTCTACCTGCTCTACTTCTGTCAACACTTCAAGTGCATATTCTTCATCTTCTCTTCTCTTGAAAATCTTGACTCGTTTTCCAACAATGGGCACCTTCAATACTGTTCCATCTAATTCAGCCAACTCATAGGTACCATTGTCAAAAACCTGTTTCACTTCATACGGTCCAAACCATCTTTGAACCATTTTTCTCATGCTACTATGCTAATTTTCTAGACTACTGTCGTAGACTAGAACCCAATCTCCTTCTTTTATGGCTCTAGGCCTCAAGCGATGCCTTAAATCAAACCTGTCCTTATTTCTGAGACGGGCTGCCTTCAAACGATCAACTGCTAGCTGCACATCTTCTGTCCTTCTCTCTAGTTGACAAATCCGAAGAGCTAGAAGCTCTTCCCTTGAAAAATTCTCATGCCACAGAAGAACATTCCATGTGAGAGCACAAATTTTTGTAGACATGACAGGTTTTTGCCCATACATCAACTCTGCAGGCATGTATCCAGTAGTCACACTATGTGTAGAGCGATCAGCCCACAACGCAAAAGGTAGTAATCTCGGCCAATCTCCAATCCGACCTCTACAAGCTTTTGCCAATGCTTTAACTATTGGCGGATGTCCTCTTTCACTCTTGCCATTTCCCTCTGGATTATAGGCAGTAGTAAGAGCCAATTTAATCCCAAGCCGTGAGAAAAATTCTCTAGCTTCATCTGCATCTAGCTGTCCACGATCAGCTGTAATCTTGCCTATACATCCATACCTGCAAAATATTTCTTCCAACAAGAATTTACATACTGTAGTGGTGGTCTTTGTCCGCAAAGATCTGCCTTCAACATAGTTTGTAAGGTCCTCCCTAGCCAAGACAAGATATCTCATCTGCCAAAGTCCCACTTGTAAAGTAACCAAGTCTACCACCCATTTATAATGCATACATAGTGGATAAGTCGGATGCAACTCATCACAATGTCGCACTAAAGAGTAAAGCTGGCAGTCCCTGCAAGTCTCCACAAAGTGAGAAACATCTTTATACATCCCTCTCCACCAATATCTTTCTTTGATTTTCTCATAGGTAGCCCACACACCTCTATGTCCAGCCCATGAGCTCTCATGAAACTCTCGCATAATCTGTATCTGCATCGCTACATCACAAACTACTCTCAAGGGCAAGCCTCCTCTTTTCTTTGGATGCTTCCAAAGAAAACCATCTTTCAAGAAATACCCATAAGCCTTACTTCTGATTTTCTTGAATTCATCATCTGTCCAATCAGCTCTTCGAGTCAATGAACTTAGATACTGTCCAATTTGCAGCCACTCGTCAACATAAAGTTCTTCAATAAAGGCTTCAACAGTAGATACATGACAATCATGAACAAGGACAGAAGCAGCAAACTCTATCTCATCATCTTCTGCAAGCATTGACTCCTCATCCTCATATCTCGCTCTAGATAGCATGTTAGCAACTGGATTATCTTTCCCTGCTATGTGTCGAAATTCTGGATTCAATGATTTGATATAGGCAATCCACCGAAGCATTGCTATATCTGGAGTCGAGCAACTAGTAATCATGCCAAGCAAAGGCAAACAATCTATTTCCACAACAACTGAAGCTCCAATAAAATACCCTTTGTCACACTTCAGTGCAGTGACTACTCCCCACAACTCTCTTTTGATCTGTGGATATCTCCTCTGTCGCTCATTAAGAACTTTAGCTCCAAAGTGGATTGCATATCTATTTCCATCAGTATCATCCTGTCCCACAGCCCAACCTATGCCAATAGGGCTAGTATCAACTGTCAACATGATTGGCCGTCCACACTGATAATCCGCCTTGCGTAGAGTAGGAGCTGATTGCAACAGCTTCTTGAGCTTACGCATGGCTTTTGAATACTTCTCATCCCAATGAAATTTCTGCCCCTTTCGAAGCAGCTGATAGAGAATATCTGCTATATGAGAAAAATGAGGAATCCAAATCATGTAAAATACGCAAGCTCCCACAAATCTCCGCACCTCTGAAGTAGTCGAGCAATACTCTGCAATCCTGCTTATGGCATCCACCTTTGCAGGTGAAGGCTTCCTACCATAATAACCAACCATGTGCCCAACTATGATAACTTCATTAACACCAAAGATAGATTTCAGCCCTGAAAGAGTCAAATTCACCTCCTCTAATCGTGTCAATATTTGCTCACAAGCAACCAAGTGGTCAGCCACAAACTGTCTACATCCATGCAAATCAAGACTTTCATTCTTTTATTCTTCTGCACAACCCTTAATAGGCACATCATCTAGAAAAGGCATGGTATATTGCGGAATATAGTCTTGTAGAACTCTATGCTTAGCATTCATCATATGAGCAACTGAGTTTGTGGCACCTTGAGGCAAGGTACACATCCTCACAAGACCAATAGGTGTCCGCATAGTAGTAATATCCTTGCTTTCCAAGGCAAGCTGAAACTGATAATAACCTGAATACAAGTCATCTAGAGAATAGATGGCTCGTCCTGCAAAAGCCTCAGCAAATTCATCCACAACTGGACCTGTTCCCACATTCCTGATTGTCACTTTGTTCACGAGTTGCATATCCTAAATAAATCTCAAAGTACCATTCTTCTTTGGTACAGTAAACCACCTGTTAGAATAGGGTGCAGAAGAGGGTTCCAAAATCCCCATTTTAATCTTCTCATTCAGCAACTCTATCAGCTTTGGCAAGTGTGCTTTAGGCACATGTATAGGACGTATATTCCATGGTACATGAGGAACAGTGAAGATGGCCATGGGTGCAACCAATTTAGGACTAATGCAGCCAATTTCATGTGGAAAGAAAGCAAATGCCTTACCATGACGTCCAAGCATCTCTCTAAAACATTCTTTTTCCACTGGAAGCAAAAAATCATCATTTCCAATCTTCAATTCTGCAAGAGTTTCAGCTGTAAACTTATGTCCAATATTTGCAGGGTCTCTCAACATAGGCCGCTTCATAGCTTTTTCAATCTGTTCATCACTATCAGAAGGAAGCGGGCCTGCAACCGGCTTAACCTTCTTATCAACTGTTTTATATTTTGTGTCAACCTTGGCATCATTCAAGCACTCTTTTCTTTGCTGCAATTTCTGCAAATTTTCAGCAACTTTCAACTCTGTTGGCTGAAAAATTTCAGCCTTTCGCTCTATGGACTGCATGGGTGCAGCCTGAAACTCTGTATGCAGAAAATTTTCTACATTCAACTCTATTGGCTGAATGAATTCAGCCCTCTGCAGCTCTGTTAGCTGATCAAGATCAGCCATAAATTCAGTTTGCTGAGTTTTCTCAGCCTCTAACTCTGTTTGCAGCATAAAACCAGAAATTTCCTGAAACATTTCCAAGGTTTGCACAAGTATGATTTTTGAACCCTTACATACATCAGTTTTCAGCATTGCTCCCATCTCAAACAATGTATCTGCATAAGACATCCCTTCATACAATCCATCTACATGCTCTTTTGCTTGCAAAATACCTGCATTCTTCAACTCTTTCTCCTTACGACAAATGTACTGCCTGGCAGCTCTAGGCAAATCTGAAATTTTCTGATAACTCATTGAACTATCTGAAGAAAAACCAACAAAATTATTGGAGAAAGACTGGCTGCCAGGAGGCGAGATCTCCTCTTTTCTCCGCTCCGTACCACTGGCGTCTCGCAAGACAGCGGTACCTAATGAAAATCCAACTCCTTCGCAGGTAGTGGTGCCTCACGCAAGGAGTCCCTGTTTCTCGGATGATTTACCCCAGCAGTCATAAACTGAACAGCTCGCATACCATCTTTACTGCGTATCCGCGCATAAGCTGACCCGTCATCCATCACTTTCGTTTCCATTCTTGCTTCTGTAATGAAAGGCTGTCCAAGAATAATCGGATAAGAGCAAGAATCCTGAACAAAGCAATGATAATCCTCTTCAACATTACCAATAGAAATTCTGATACTCGGACAATGGTGTGCAGATCGGACGCAGGTAGCTCACGTAGTGAATTCCCAAAGGTCCCCAAGAACAAAGCACTCTACTTTTTAGCACAAAGACCAATGTAAAAACAAGCACGACATGAGACAAGAGACAAATTGGGTTGAATCTCCCCCATGCCTTGTGTGTGCGCTTCACAAAGCATGTATTTAATATATATTTCCAATCTTTTTGCTCAAAAATAGCCCAATTACAAAAATATGACAAGCTTTTAGCTTTTGAGTTTGCTTTCTACCAAAAATAGGAAAATAAAGCTGATGGACGGTGCCCAAAGAGTCTGGCACGCCCAATCTCAATGTCCAAATAAAAATAACATATCCAGGCGCATAAGCGCATACAAAATAATAATAAATAGTCGATGTCTCTATAGACATAATCAAAATATAGGCGTGGCGCCTATCAAAATATATCCAAAGGTCGGAAACCCGCTAGACTCCAATGCTTTCCTCCGCCACTGCTGCTATCTCTACACATCAACTGAAGCATTCACAATCGTTAGTAAAATAACACAATTAAACCGACAAAAGTGAATACCTAGCAGTCTTCAGCTACATAAATAAATCAACTGGTTAGAAATAAATCCTAACCTTAATTTATTACGAGTGCTCACTCTAAACTCATAAACGTTTATTAATTTAATATGCATTTTGCGGAATCACCCGCTATGGAATCACCCATGTACACACTAAATTAATGAAACGCCCGAAAAGGACAGGCGTCCCCATCAACTTCTCGCACAAAGAATCCTCTTTGCGTATGAGCCCCGATCATCTAAGTTTACGGAATCCACCGTAAAACCTCACGGAATCCACCGTGGAATATGCCTCCTGGCATCATACCCCCGGGTTGGGATAGCAATTGACCTCAATTGCTATTAGCTCAATGTGGAGCTAACAGAGTGGGGAAAGCATTTAGGTCTCTAGCGTGCATCCATTGTGCTTCTTCTACAGGATGGTTCTTAAATTTCACGAGATATCTAGAGTACCTTCGGCCAGTTCTAGTGGTCATGTAATCAGTGTCTATGATGGCTTCTGGTTCAAGGATTTCAGTCTCTTCTTCTAGTAAAGGTGGGTTTTCATAGACAGGGTGGATAGGTAATTGTCCTCTAAATGGTCTCAATAAACTAATATGAAATGTATTATGAATTTTCCAATGTGATGGCAGTTCTAACTTGAATGCATTGTCATTAATCTTATGAATGATTCTAAATGGTCCGTAGAATCTAGGGGCTAATTTAACAACTGGATGTCTATCTACACTTTGCAGTCTACGCTTTTCTATTCTAAGCCAAACATAATCATCTACTTTGAAATTCATGGCTTGTCTTTTCTTGTTGGCTTGTTTGGTATATGATTGTTGGGCTTTAGCAATCATATCCTTGACCTCATCAAAAATAGTGTTATGCATAACAGCAATATCATCGGCATTTTGTATTCTATTAGACAAAGATGCAACAGGTGTAGATAATCTATGTCCATAAATAACTTCAAAAGGTGCTTTCTTTGTAGATGTGTGCGGTGTATTATTGTAAGCAAACTGTAATAAATGCAAATGAGTATCCCATGTTTGAGGTTTAGAGATAGTGTATGCACGTAAAAGATCTAAAATAGTGCTATTTGTGGCTTCTGTTTGTCCATTTGTTTCTGGATGAAATGCAGATGAAAAATCAATCTTTGTGCCTAGATTTGCAAACAGTGTAATCCAGAAATTATTACAAAATCTAGAATCTCTATCTGAAATAATCACTTTCGGCAATCCATGTTTAATCTTCCTTGTACAACACACAGAATGGTGTTCACCAGTTGTTATCAAGAAGAAGAAAAACAACCAAATCCGACTATGTGTAGACTTTAAAGAGCTGAATAAGCAGACGGTCAAGGATTACTACTCGTTGCCATTTATTGACCTGATTTTGGATCAATTAGTGGGTAGGGAAATATATTCGTTTATGGATTGCTTTGCGGGATATAACTAGATGGCAATTGCAGAAGAGGACAAGTTAAAAATGACTTTCATTACTGTCTTTGGTACTTTCACGTACCATGTGATGGCCTTTGATTTGTGCAATGCACCTGGATCATGGCAACGAACAACAGATAAGACCTTTGGTGACGTCTCCCCAGATGAGTTGAAAGTATTTATCGATGACCTGGGGGCACTCACTGTAGGGAAAAGGATGTTGATTTTTTTAAGAAAGTGTTGTGGTTAGTTTAGTAGGGATCGCAACTGATCCTGAAAAGATCAAGGTTATAGTCGCCATGAGTCCACCACGCACTTCGAAAGAGGTACATAGCTTTCTGTCATTGATAGGGTACTATCAGAGGTTTATAAATGCCTTGGCAGAAAGGACGTTTCCATTAACGAATTTATTATCCTTTAGCTCTCTACTTGAATGGAGTGACCCTTGAAAGGTAGCTTTCGAGGATGTGAAACAGAAGCTAGTAAAAGCACCAGTTTTAAAAGCACTTAAAGGGGGCGAGGTATTTTACATATTTTCCGCAGCCACCATGCATAGTATCAGCTGTCTGCTGTTTAGCCCAAATCTGGGAGGAAAAGTGGTATCATCGGATAGCTTTTGATAGTCGAAAATTGGGCATTTCAGAAATTAACTACACCTATATGGAGAAGTTGTGCCTTGCGATAGTCTTTGGGACTAAAAAATTCAGGCACTACATCCTCTATGAGAAGGTAGTTCTCTATATGAAGGCAGAAGGGCTTAGATTGCTTATGAACAAGCTGTAGCCACCTGATCATTTGGCAAAGTGGTTAATTACTTTGCAGGAGTTCGATTATGAGATTAAGAGTAAGCCACCGAGGTTGCAGGGTATTGTGGAATGCCTTGTGGATTTCGAGGAGCCGAAAGAGACTTTGGCTGAAGGAAGTGATATTGAAAAAATGTTTAAAATTGATACATCTTCTATCCCATCTTGGTATGCTGCTATTACACATTATCTGTCAACAAGAGAGACTGGAGCTAGTTTATCAAAATCAGAAAAGAGAAAAATCAAACAACAGGCTTTGAAGTTTTTCTTGATCTCAGGAACACTATATCAGCAGGGTGTTGATGATATCTATCGCCAATGTGTGATGCTTGACAAGGTTCCTTTCATCTTGGAAGAGTGCCATGACTCTACGTGTGGAGAGCACGTCGCTGGACGGTTGATGGCGCAGAAAGCATTAAGAGCTGGATATTGGTGGCCATCCATCTTCCAAGATTTCTTTGAGTATGTTAAGAGATGTGATACTTGTCAAAGACATGACAACAGAGAGAATAGGAAACGCCCACTTATGCCTATCATGGCTATCCTTCCATTTGAGAAGTGGGGCATTGACTTTGTGGGTCCTATCACCCTGTCATCTACTACCCAGAAGAGGTACATAATAGTAGCAACTGATTATTTTACAAAATGGTCAGAAGCACGGGCGATGAGGCAGGACAATGCAAAAGAGACTAGCAGTATTCTTTTAGAGCAGATTATGTACCGTTTCGGTCCATCGAAGGAACTAGTGTCAGACCGTGGAACCCATTTTCTGAATAAAGTGAATTAAAGCTTGATTGAAGCTTGGCAAATCAAGCACAATAAAATGACCCCTTATAATCCGCAAGAAAATAGGCAAGTTGAAAGTACTAATAAGCAGCTTGTGGGTATCTTATCTAAAATAGTCTCTGAGAAGAAACAAGACTGGGACAAGAAGTTGTATGTGGCAGTATGGGCGTATAATACAACGTTCAAGCGAGCTACCGGCCATAATCCATTTAAATTAGTTTATGGGAAAGAGTATGTGTTACCCCTCAAAATCGAGTTGCCAACCATACGGTTTGCAATTAACTACTCTTTGGGAGATGAGGATTCGCTCTTTGAACGTTTCACGACCATAGCCCATCTGGATGAGCTAAAATTGCAGAGCTTATTACACCAAGAGGTAGCTAAACGTCGGATGAAGCAGTTGCACGACCTTAAAGCAAAGAAGTATACCTTTAAAAAAGGGCAATTAGTTCTGTATTATGATGTCTGTCGGGATCTGTTTCCAGGGAAGCTGGAACCTAGATGGGATGGCCCCTACAAGATTGTCAAGATAGGGAAAAATAGGTCTACGGCTCTACTAGCTGATCTACAGGGAGTAGAGTTTAAAAATAAGGTTAATCTTAATAAGATTAAATCTTATTATTTCTAAGTATGCTAATACAGAAAAATGCATTGCAGGTCCATGCTGGGGCTAATTTGAGACCTGCAAAAGAGCTTAAAGCTAGTTGATGGGTCGGTTAATTCCTTATTTGGAGCACCCATATCTGGAGCAGAGATACCATCAGGGGAAACTTATCTGGTGGAGCCAAGGATACATAGTGATTGAGCAAGAGGACGGAACCTTTGTGTGGGAGATCAAAGTCTTCTGCCATCACTGTTACGACTGTTGACAAGTATCCCTGTTGAGTTCAATGAAGAAGGTGGAATGGAGCCATCAGTTCATCCTCTCAACATGCTAAACTTTGACTATCATAATTATGAATAGAAGAGTTCATGATGGCCGACTGTGTAAACCCATTGTGGACGTACACATTATATTTTGACGGAGCATCGAGGGGCCCTAATAAAAAAGGGAATGTTGGAGTAGTAATCCGAGATCCCCGACATAGAGTTACAATGAAGTTAGCTACTTATCTCGGGGTAGGATTCACTAACAATATGGTGGAGAATAAAGCCTTGATTATGGGACTGCATATTGCCAAACAAGGTGGTATTCAGCGGTTGTTAGTAAAAGGGGATTCCCAGTTGATCCAGAATCAACTAGATGGGACATACACAGTGTGGAATCCCATTTTTTGTATGTATCATCGAACTGCCATGACCCTACTTGAGGAGTTTGAGAGAGTGTCTTTTCAGCTAATTCCACGTTACTTGAATTAGTTTGCGGATTCACTAGCAAATCTTGCTTATGAAGAAGACATTTTCTTCAACTGTGGTCCTAGTGTGGACATTGTTATCAATAATGAGACAGGACCCGGTCGCTTGTGGACAATGTTATCAAAGCATGCAATGTATGGCAGACGATGGTTGATATGGGTGATGCAAAGAGTAGCCGAGACCAATCTACCGTTGTTAACTTGGACCCATAGGCTTATTAGACAACATGTTATGCATACACCTCTTGCTATATATGCAAGAGGGATGGGTCATAACCTTATGCATTTAGTTTAGGGTTGTGAGCCTATTTTTCCTCCTTGGAAAGAAGCATATTATTGTATATCTGTACTATTTCAGGGAGGGATGTGTAGGTGCTATTCTGTTTGATCTCTTTAGGCCAAGAGGGCCAGTTTCGTGAGGTTTTGAATGTTTTATTTCGTTAGGCCAAGAGGGCCAGTTGTTTGTTTAGTGCAGGTGTGGTTAATGGTTTCTTGTTGTAGTTTTGTGCTAGACACGTTCAAAGAAGACCTTGGAAGGAGCCTTTGTTGCGTGGGAGCTTCTTGTGGCCCTATCCAGGTGATATCTATCCTTTATGAGTACCGTGTTTTATGCTATATGTGTCTATGTACTTGTAGGGGATTTTATTTTCTTGTTGGGGATCAGTGTCCAAGGCATGAAGTCCGAGGTTTAGGTTAAGTATGTTTGAAGGAGGTCTGAGTAGTTGTTGCCTCCTGTAAAGATATTGCCAGGCATCGAAAGACCTGTTTTCGAAGGTAGTCCTAGTGACCCTGTTCTGCTAGCCTGCTAGGTAGCCGTTCTCAGAGTTCTTGTTAGTTGTGAGGCAGTTAGAGAAGCTTGCCGAAGGAACAAATGATGATATAAGAAAAATAAAAACCCTGAGTATTTTAAAGAGAATAAATATATACAAAGGTGTGTAAAAAGGGATTCTAACCCCTATAAAAATAGAAAAGAAAAGAAAGAAAGAATTATAAGCAGTTTATCATCGCCTTGCAAAGGCCTGGTAGGTTCTTGGAGACGAGTCAGACCTGGGGCCGATGCCTTATCTTCCTAGGGGTGGCGTCTTGCTGAAAAAGAAGAAAGTAAGGAAGGTTGGAGCGAAAATAAAAGTGAGCATTAGAAAAGGATTAAGTGTCGCCTTGCGAGAGCTTGGTAGGTTCTTGGGTACCGAGACAGGACCTGAGGCCGATGCCCTGTTCTCCTTGGGTCACTACGCTCAGCTCCCTCCTTTTTACATGCCCGAGTATGGAAAAATAAAAACCCTCAAAGAAGAGGAAATGTGGTAAAAGACACTACTTCTTGATCAGGCTATAGGAGTCCTCGCCTAGTAGGAGCTCTTGGTTGTGTTGTCCTTAGTTAGGTAGGTAGTTCAGACCACCACTTAGGGCAACCTCTTTGATAGTTCTTTTTAGTTTGGCTGTGTTGGAGCAGTTGGTTAGTGACTAGCTTCGAACCTTTTATCAAATTATGCTAGGCCTACTCCTTGTGGATGTCATGCCTTGGTTTTGTCAGGGGGTAGGGTGAGCATTGTGCTGTGTTTAGTATGTATCTATTTTGTATCAGCTTGATGCTTCCTTTGGTTATTTTGTGCAGATCTGTTGTGGGATTCGACGGGCTAAGTCACCCTATCCCATGGTTGCAAATGAGAGCGGAGTTTTGAGCCCGGGATATGCCTAAAATATACCAAAAAATCCAGAATTTAGGGAAAAAATGTTCAACATCGAAGGCGGGGGCTCTAGCTAGGACGATTTTAAGCACCAAGTGAAAGTCGACTTTTAAAAGGCGCCCAAGCGACACTTGTGGATTTTTGATAATTTTTCAGAATACCATGCGGGTTGTCAGGAAATGTGAGTCAATGCAGGATGTCAAGCCGGACGCCCAAGATTTTTCAGAGCTCGAATCGGAGCCCGAACGGGGAAATGGCCACAAATTGGGCAAGATATGAAGAGGTGGACTTGTTTTGGCCAAGAGTGGGCATGACCTTTGGGGAGTTGGGGCATTTTATGCCACATGAAAGTGTGGAGTAAAAAAGAATCATGAATCGTAAGGAAGATGGCGCCATATTTGCGCCCGAATTTTGCGCCCAATCTCATGGAGATGATGATGCATGGCTGAAAGCAAACCCACCTAATTGATCATGGGGGGCAACTACTCCTTCCTTGCTGATCATATCGCTTGCCTTTGCCCATCCAATGGTGGCGTGAATGAGAAGAGCCAATTCTAGTCTTTCTCTCACCTCCCTCTCTCTCCCTTAAGGGGATGTTCTTGTGTGCAAGAGGAAAATGAAGAATGGTGAAGGAAAGCTTGTCCGGTTGGAACCGAATTGTTTCCGAATCGATGTAGCAATGAAGATTGCTAATTGTGAAAATGCTGGACATTGAATGAGGGCTGACCCGCAGTCCCGCACCAAAACCGAGATCGCGAGACACAGAGCCTAAGCGATAATTCAATTTTTATGAAGGAAAAATGAGATTGTATGCTATGTGGTTGATGAAACATTGTTCCCATGGGTTGATTATGCATCATGATGTCGTTTTCTATGAGTTTTATCAGTTTATGCTCTGAAAATCAGAAAATTATAAGTGATATGGATGAAATTAATGGTATAAAACACACGTTTAAGGGGTAAAATGGGATTTTTTGCAAAATAAAGGGAAAATATGAGATATAACATCAACAAAACCTGAAATTTTGGTGTGAAAGAACCTAAGGGCCATAGCCCACAATCAATCTTAATTTCTAGTCATTTTTTATTGAAGAAAATAGAGGACAAATATCAAAAAATGGTGAAAAATGGGTTTTAAATGGGAAAAAATTAGGAAACGATAAAAGAAAAATTCTAGAAAACTACATGTGTATTTGCGCAATGTATAATGAAGGTAGAGCATGAGGTTGGCCTCAGTTTACCCTCGTTTCTATGTTTTCGTCCGTGTTTATCGCTTTCTTATAAAGAAATACACATAAAACGACTCTTTCACCTATCAACGAATATAAAACATTAAACGGTAGGGTGAGAGGGGAGGTTGAGCGTCAAAATATAAATTAAAATCATATTTATGTGTTGCATCATGCCTATAGGATGTTGTTTTAAAATAAAGGGAGAGACAGTATGAGCGTAAGGTTCGGTGTCTTTTCTCTTTGCCGTACATAAACGTTAGCATGGAAATCATGAAAAGATTGGTTTTGCACGATGCACAATGCTGATTTTCTTCTGTTTGTGCACTAAACCATTCACATTATGCACTATGCATGGTTCATGGTATCAACGGAAAAGCTCCTAGACTACATAGCAATTGTTTTCTTAGGACTTTGACCCACAATTGAGAGTGTGAGGTTATCCCTTGCCGTAGGATAGAGGGTTGGTTTCGTAAGGGACTGTTAAGTGAGGACACATGGTATATCTCCTGGAAACACGAGAAATATGAAAGAGAGAAGTTTGTGTTCGTTTGTGTTATATGTTGAGTAGTGCATCAAGGGGTCAATCCGTGCGATGTAGAAGAGCTGTAGTGGAGCCGCGGTGTTTCTACCGAGAGATTGCCTCCATGTATGTGTTCGTGGCATTGCCAATGTGTATGGGTTCTCCCTCTGAGGAGTTTTATAAAAAAGGGAAACGTTGGACTATAAGCTATAAACGCATAGATTAAGCTTTAGGGCAGTTTGTCCTTTAGCAATAGATTGATGCTCCTGGTCCGCGAGGCCGTGAGGGTGTTTGTGTGTCATGAGCATGAGGTCCGGCTAGTGCCATAGCCAGTGCTGGCCCATTTTATGTCCCATCAATTCGTTGGTAGATTTAAGGCATATCTTTCATGTATTTTTCTTTTACGAAAGCAATAAAAATCCACTTTAACATAAAGAAAGGGCTAAACTGAGGCTAAACATCATGCTTCAGCTCTACCATACATTCACAAACATAAATCTTATTTTTTCCTATTTTTTAGATGTGAAAATCTTATTATTATTATTATTTATTTATTTATAGAAATTTATTGATATTTACTGATTTAGTAGTTAAAATTTATTGATCTTAATGAGAATGATTTTCTTGTCATGTTTCAACCCATAGGAATATTATATATATGATAAAACCCCAAAAAATGCATAATTTCCCTTAAATAGGATAGTCTTAGGTTTTGCATGTTTAGCATAAAATTATTATACAACTAATTTTCCTTGATAAATTCAACATGGTTGATAAATCGAAACATTGGCAAGAAAATACAATCATTTTAAACTAAAATTTATAATAAAATGATGAAATTTATGACTTACTCATGAAATTACGCCTTATGGCATATGTATTTCAAAATTGGAGGCCCTTGATGCTCTTCAATGGCTGACGACCCATCCAACCTCACTTTATGTCTTTTTGTGATCCTACATCATTGCATGATCAAAATCTTTCATCTCAACCCACCCCCTTCTCTCATATACTAATCCATGAGAACATACAACAAGAGGAGAGAGGAGAGAGAAAGACTAAAATTAGATCTCTTCATTCAGTGCATCAATTCTGCTCATTTTTGTGGCAATGGATGGCAAAGAAATTGAGGATCTTTCTCTGTGATGATCAATAGTAGGAAAATCATTTAAAAATGGCATTTTGTTGGGGCACCAAAAAAAATGGCACCCCCTCCACATTTTATGAAATATGCATTTTCATTCTCAATACACTAAAACAAGCTTAAGCTTTAACTCCCAAAAAAACTAGTTCCCACTTTTGTGTTCACACTTGGTTGAATGGGGTTAACAAACTTTGATTCGAGATCTGATTGGACGGCTAGGTTCATGGCATCGAATTTTATAAAGCTAGCCACCATCATGCACTTTTCAACTCTTGGATCACATAGGTGCTTTATAATGCAAAACCTTGTGGGGATCAAATGGGGGGCCAAATGGACTCCGATCAATGAACTAAGACTTGCATTGCATTATTGGCATCAAACTCTATCGAGAAAAACTCAAATTCATTGATCTACAACCATTTCATTTTGAATGAAAATTTGGTCTCTGGTGGCCTCTCAGGCTCTTTTTCACTTCAAAAATGGGCTCTAAAAATCCGCTCTCATTGGCGACCACAAGATAGGGAAACTAAGCCTATCAAATCCCACGAATTGATGTACACAAACAACAACCATAAAAATCATCAAGTTCCCATTAAAAAATATACTCAACAAAGCACAAGAACAACTCTCACCCTACCCCCCTCCCCCCCGCCCCCCCCGACAAAATCAAGGCATGAAAATCCTCAATGGATAGGCCCAGCATAATCTGACAGAAATCTAGAGTGAGTTGCTAACCAACTACTCCAACAGAGACTGGAAAAGAGTACCATCAAAGAAATCATCCTAGTGGGGGCTTGAACTACCTACCTAACTTAGGACAAATGGACCAGGACCTCCTACTATAGGCGAGGACTCCTATAGCTTGGTCATCACAAATTTTCTTTTAACACACTTCCTTTCAAAGTTTCCATACTTGGGCGGTAAAAAGGAGGGAAAGAGTGATCCAAGGAGAACAATGCACATCAGTAGCCACTATAATAGGATTACCATACCATGATGCCAACTCATCAAAAACAACATCTCTACTAATCAATGTCTCATGTGTAGACAATACATAACACTTCTAAGCTTTTCGGTCTTGTGCATAACCAAGGAACACACTGTTGATAGCTTTAGGATCTAATTTCTACCTCTTTTCATCAGGAACATGCACATATGCAATGATGCCAAATACCTTCAAGTGTGAAATGTCAGGCTTATGACCATACAACCTCTCATATGGAGTTGCATCATGAATCCCTGCTATAGGGGTTCTATTCAGCACATAGACAGTAGTCACTACTGCTTCAACCCAATAACCATTTTGCAAACTCTTCTCATTCACAATAGCTCTTGCCGATTCCATCAGTACCCTATTTTTCCTTTTTGCTACACCATTTTGCTGGTCATTCGTAGTCAGTCGCAGACCGTAGTACTTCAAAAAATGTATTTTGCCAAAATTTGACATCTTCTGTGGCCCATAATGTGGGATTATGCTCTCTCTCCTCTAGCCATCTTTTTTCAAGCTTTCTTTCGACGTTAATTACCTCCTCCACTACGTTGGTAGGTAACACTCTACGCAAGGTGGTGGAGAATTGGAAGTTGAGGTTGATGACCATTTCTTGCCTCTCCCAGATTATGAGGTCAGCGTGGAAGCTTGTTGGGGTGTCATCCACACATGGTGGGATATGTGCCTTGGGTGCCCTAATTCAACATTCCATTTTCTCCTTGTCTCCTCTAGCATTTTCTTCCTTCTTTCTCTTAGTGCCGTCTTTCGTTCTGTGGAGGTGTTTGCGTGTTGTTGCTCTTCAAGCCTTGGGAAGGAGGCACTGGGACAAGCTCGTCTTCATGTGGTCCCATTTCAAAGTTCACATCCACCTCCCTTTGCCGGCTTGGCTCTTGCTCCTCTTTGAGGAACCTAAGTTTTCCACTTCTTGTGATGTTAGGCCTACCAATAGGAGATAATCGCATTGTTCTTCCACGCTTGGGCCAGCTCCACTAGATTGTGATGGCATCTGCAGTCTAGCCTTCAATGTACTATGAGCCATTCCTAGTTTCTTTCTCATTGCCTCCAAGGACTCTCCCTCGTCTGCCTTGATGACGTCCAATATGGTTTCTAGGAAGGTGCGTTGTTGGGTGTGGAAGCTCACTTGGGCAGCCTCCACTCTGATTTTGGCAAGTATCTTTTCCTTTTTGGCTTGAGCGAGGTGACGTGCCAAGGATTTGCCCCTTTTTTTGTTCTAATTGGCCCACTCTTTTTCCCTCTTGTTCATGTCTTTGACATTGTCCCCCTGCCTCTAGGCTAGCACTATCAGCCTTCGTTCTTGGTCTTCCATTTCTGCCCTTGGCTTTTGTTGCTCTTCTTGTGATGAGGTAGCCTCTTGGGTTAGTCTCTTCACCTCTATTTCATACCTACAAGTTCTTTCGTCCCTCAACTCCTCCAACTCTTCTGTGGCTTTAGTGAGTTTCTCCATTTGAGCTTACCGACCTTCCTAGAGTGTCACAATCTCTTCATTGTGCTACCCATGTGGCTTCGATATCTCTGTTCAAGTGCACGTTCTATCATTGAGCTTTTGTCTCTTCCTTAGCTTGTAGCTGCTCTTTTAGCTCATTGACTTCCCTTTGGGCCACGCCCATTTGGTGCATTCTCTTCAATTGGAATGCATCCATGGCCTCATTTTCACCTTCAAGCTCTACTACCGCAGTTATCTTCTCCTCCTTGGCTCTCTCTAGTTGAGAGAGGAGCTCTTTGACGTACTCATCATATTCTTCGGGCGGCCTCTTTGTTGTGGGGACGCAGGTTATAGAGCCTCCCACCTTTTGCTTCTTAGGGTCTTGCCTTTGAAGGTAAAGCTTTCCTTTTAGCCTTGGTGGCGGGAAATTCTCCTCTAGTGGGTTGCCCTCTCATTGCCAAGGTTTTTGTTGAGGTCTCAATGGTCTTCCTCACAAATCCATTGAGATTGACCTTGTTGAGATTCAGCAATCACACACATGCAGGCTTATCTATCCCATATGCACAGTGGTGCCTACTATAGTTTTCTACTTTCCTATAAAGCATTGTACTTGCTTCCTTTTCTTAATGCAATGATAGTACTCTTTTCTTATAAGTAAAGTGTCAGTGTCATTGTCCACATACACAAGCTTGTGTTTATGAGTCCAAGTATCAATCTTGGAACCTAATTCACTTGTGTAACAAACAGTGTCTTTGTCTTCTCCATCATGAGTTTACTCTTCTCCTTTCATCCACCATAACTAACTGCCATGTCCTAGATCCAGCTCATTCTGATATGGTATCAGAGCTCAATTGGGCATGTCCTAGCCTCGTCTTTACTCTTCCAGTTCTTCTTTATCTTTCCTCATCTCGGCTTGAGTTCATGACTTTACTTCCAGCTCCATTCTCACTCTACCTTCAATGAAGCTCCAATGGTTGCCATAGCCTATAGGACCCTGCTTCCTTGGAGCTCTTAGATCTCTTGAACCAGGAAATCTCCCCAAGCACTCTTCTGAAGGATCATTCCTTAACTCCCTGCGCTCCTTCCTAGCACATCACAGAGGCACATTGGCAACCGAAAGCCCTGGCATTGCGATTTTTTTGTCCTCGCTGTCCAGATCTACGCCAGTCCCAGCTCGTACAGATGTTTGTCTGCCACGCAGTGCAATCTGGTCCATGACCTTAGGGATTTGGAAGCCCATGTCATAAGCTCTCTATCCAAATTTTTTTTTTGGAAAATGATGAAGGCTACAATGCACACAGACAGGAAAAACCAAGCCCTTGTCTTAGAAACCCTAATTCCACCATAGCCAAAATCTCCCAAGCTCATTTTTCTCTCATTTTCTCACTCCTGCCACTAAACCAATCTAAAGCCTACTAAATCTGAAGTTCCCAGCATCAAATCAAGGAGGGGAAGATTTGGATTTTGAAGATCTTGAAGAAATTTTCAGATTTGGAAGACTCAAGGAAGAAGATACAAACATAGTCTCCATTGATACTCATCTAGTGCTCTTAGCACTTGTGTCTTGTGACACAACCAACTCTTTTGCTTGCTGAAATCTGAGAAATTGGTGCTGATTTGTTGCTGCTTCAGCCATCCAACATGGGAAAAGGCTCTCCAAATGCTCGGTTCAAGGGAGTCGGGTTTCACACCTGGCAAACCTGCATCAAGCTCATTCTAATGAAGAAGGGTCTTTGGGCCATCACAAATGGCAAAGAGAACAAACCTCGAGATGCGGACCTTGCAGTTACCTGGCAGAAGAATGATGTCAAGGCACAAGCCATCATTAAACTTGAGTTGGATGACAACTACATCCATCATGTGGATGCTTGTGACACGTCCCATGACACTTGGGACAAATTGGATACCTTATTTGGTGCACAGTCAAAGTCGTCTAAGTATGGTCTATTGATTGAATTTTTTTGACTTGATATGAAGCCTCATACATCCCTAGCATCCCATCTAATTATATGGAAAGTCTCCTAACCCAACTTGTAGGGATAAAGCTAAAAATGGATGAAGATGTTTGTATTGGTGTCTTGTTAAAAAGTCTGCCTCCTGCCTATAATAATGTATCAACCACTCTAACCAATATGCCTGATCCACAACTTGTTGATATTAAAGCCTCTCTGCTAAAGGAAGAAAAGAAACTTAAAAGCAAAGAAGATCCTAGCACTTCAAAGGATGAACAAATGTTATATGTAAACAACAGATACAAAGGCAAAAAGGAACCGCTCTTCAGTGACTTCTGCAAAAGGACCGGACACACTGAGAAGTTCTGTCATGCTAGGAAGAGGTCCCAAAAGGCCTATCTTGCAGCTGTGAAAGAAGAAGAAGACCATGGACCAAAAGAAGAAGATGAAGATGAAGATGAAGACCACTAGGATCAGAAGGACAAGCCTCATCAGCCCTTCTACTCTCATTACTTTGATAGACTGTTTTAAAAAAGCCTTGTATTTCCTTGCCCTAATGCTTTCTGCCATAAGCTTTGTAAACTCCTTATATAACTTGGCATTACAGTCCCTGTACACTTTGTAAGGCCCCTATTACAGCCTTTGGATGTCCATCATGTTTTGGGGCCCACACTTAGCCTTTTCTGCGATAGCCTTTAGTGTCTACCATGTTGTGATTGAGGAGGGGTATTGAGATTCAGAAATCACACTCACTAACAGCCTCTTTGTATGGAGCTTCAAGGCCAAGGACATGCTGGCTTACCTATCCCATATGCACAGTGGTGCCTACTACAATTTCCTACTTTCCTATAAAGCATTGTACTTGCTTCCTTTTCTGAATGCAATGATAGTACTCTTTTCTTATTAGTAATGTGTCAGTGTCATTGTCCACATACACAAGATTGTGTTTATGAGTCCAAGTCTCAATCTTGAAACCTAATTCACTTGTGTAACAAACAGTGTCTTTGTTTTCTCCATCATGAGTTTACTCTTCTCCTTTCATCCACCATAACTAACTGCCATGTCCTAGATCCAGCTCATTCTGACATACCTCATCGAGCAACCTTGCTGCAACACTCTCTAGAAGGGGGAAGCTGATGCAGCTCATTATGGAGTTGTATCATTGGCTTTTTTGTACGCCTCAGTATCTAAGAATGGTAGGTCAATGGTAACAAAAACATGCATCCAATCTCACCCATCCTTAGGGCATGCGAAATACTTGGCAAGAGCCCCATAAGATCCCCTAGTAGTCTACTGTCCATCGCCCTTCAGCATGGTGAAGAAGGCGTCGAGGTTGATTAGCATAGTCTTCCATGTCCATCTCTACTCTCACAGCTCCTATTCCATTTCCTAAGAAGATAAGATCGTTTCCACAGTCCTCTACAACTCTCTCATTGCACATCTAGGCTTAGCCTAGTAGGATGTCATAGTCCACTCCCTTCATGACTATGAAGTCAAATTGGATCCCTACGATCTTTACTGGCTGATTTTTCAACACTCCAAACGGCTTCACCTTCATCCCATTTGCTAGTGTGACGTTAAACCTAAAGGTCTCAACCAGTGGGTTACCCCAAGTTTGGAGTACCGCATGGCTTAGTACACTCACTCATGTTTCTGTGTCCACGATCCCCTTTCTGGTGACGTCTCCCAGTGTTAGGGCTGGCAGGACTGCATGCATTTCTGTGCCTTTCCAGAAGGTGTTGGCGTGCACAGATTTAGGTATCGAGTGTAGTGTCAAGCTTGGTATTTGAGTTTCTGCATCATGCTTAGGAAAGTATGTGGCAATTGGCTCGTTTGGTTCTTCAACCCACTTCTTTAGCTCCAACCATAGTGTTGGGTGCTACCTAAGTAGGTGGCCTAAGCTTAGACTTAGCGGGGTGGTAACCAATGTATTGAGGGGGTTGCTAGTCACTCACCTATCTTCTAGGTCTGTGGTTCTTGGCCAATGGCCTTGATTATTTTGCTAGCCTAAAGCATTTAGACTTTGTCCAAGTGGCCTAGCTTATGGTTCCATTGCCTCCCTTGATTTTGTTGTGGGAGAGAGATTTGGGCACTTGTGCTTGAGAGGTCATCGATCTCGCCCTCTAGTACGGGCTCAACATCCTTTAGGTGCTCTAGGCCTCCCTCACCCATTCTTTCACCTTCTTGATGGCTTTGAGTTGGTACTTCAGATGGGGATACTCCCCGACCTTAGCACTTTCCTTCTCAACCATCCGTGGAGCCGACGTTTCTTCCTCAGTGTCAATGAATTTCCTTCCAATCGGTAGTGTTGTGGCACTTTCGGTATTGAGGGTGATCTTAATGTCTGATCTTTTCTTCCTTCATCTCCGACAAGCAATGATATGCTAGCTTGCTTTGTCTGCACGTAGGTCATGACCTGTAAAATGGAATAGGTGTTGCATCCCCATTGAGTGTCTCGACACCAAACAACCCCAATGGAACCGATGGCTTGTTTGCTGAACTAGAGGATGGCCTTCATCTAGGGAAATAGACAAAGAGATGAGTGATTCCACACTCATCGCATCTTAAATCAGTCTTATCTCTATTTGCTTGCTCCTTCTCAGGGGTAGCACAAAGAAATATGTCCTCGGTGACCGCAAGTCCAATACATAATTGGCTCTTGGGCTTACCCTCCTAGGCCTCTGCCTCTCCCTC
This sequence comes from Lygodium microphyllum, assembly GCF_053477565.2. Taxonomy (NCBI): domain Eukaryota; kingdom Viridiplantae; phylum Streptophyta; class Polypodiopsida; order Schizaeales; family Lygodiaceae; genus Lygodium; species Lygodium microphyllum. The sequence goes on from NC_141164.1 coordinate 113,329,269, forward strand.
TTCCCAATGCCATCACCGGTACTGGTCACTAGTCTAGGAGGATAGCATTTCCTTCCTCATTGTATGACATGTATGGGTCTACATACGACTCATTGTTGCTAGGCTTGTCCACATAGTGGACTGGGGTATCACTTGGTGGATGGGCCACGTAGGGTTCAGGTGGTCTAGGGATACCTGTAGGATTGATTTCCATCCTAGGGATGGTAGGTTTAGTGTCATTTGGTGTCAAAAGATCCAACAGGGCTCCCCTTTCAAAGAAGTTTGGTGGGCTATTCGCAAGGTGGGGTTGATTGTAAGGCTGCAGGTATGGGAGCCTTCGAGGTAATCAACAATGCATGGTGTCATGGCTGAACCTACCATAAATAGCACAAGGTTGTGACCTGGGATCCTAATACTTAGCTAGTAAGTGGTTTCCACCACAATGCACACATTGGACGTGTGGGCACATTGGTCATCTCATCATCTCCTGTAGTTTGGCTATGTCCATCCTAATCTTTGCTAGCTCTTGTCTCAACTCAGCGCCCTTCCCTTTGTCTTGAGTGCTTGAGTCTATTCTCTCACTTGGCATTGAGGCTCTCTCAAAACTCCTGGCACTGGACTCTTCCTCATTCAAACCTCTGGAGCCTTTTTCCTTGAGTTGGTCGTCCACTCTGATAGCTTCTTCAAAGACCCTTGCCAGTGCGTCTCGCTACAAGCTTGAGTTGCCGACCAAGACTTTGTAGAGCTCATTTCCCCGTATTCTGTTGATGAATACCATGGATACCGCCCTTTTGGTTGGTCTCTCACCCATGGGAATTCTCTTGAAGAGGCTCCTTACATGGGTCACATAATCTTGAATGTCCTCTCTCTCTCTTTCTGCTTAACATTCATAAGCTACACTAGCAGGTTATCAGAGTATCATGGTTTAGAAAATCTCTTAATGAAGAGATTTTTCAAGCCATTGAGATTAGCACACTCCACAACATCTAGACTTGTGTACCAGGTCCGCGACCCTTGTCACCTAAGCATAGTCTGAAGGCTTGGGAGTGTTGAGTAGGATTAGTGAGGCCATTGGCCTCGCAGACCTGCTCAAACTACTCCACAAAGCTATATGGGTCATTGATTGCTTGGTATTTATCCAATTGCTTGGCTACCACAGGGATTTTCAATTGGCTCCTAGAGCCTTAG